>NC_134137.1:120225500-121561000 GCF_033958435.1 Carettochelys insculpta
CAGTGTGTGTGTGAGATCCATTTCAGTGCCAGACACTGTCCCCTTGAACTGGTTTGCCTGGAGTTTTAATGTCATGGGCCTGCTTCCAATTTTCCCAGTGAAGGCATGAAGATAAGGCAGTACCTGGAGATACAACCCCTCTGCAGAAGAAGGAAAAGAGGAAATGTCTCTTCCCACAGAGATGAGGGAATCCTAAAACAACCCCTCCCACCTTGGAGGAGAAAACTACCCTTCAACCCAGAAGCTAGTGGTTGGGAGGACAGCCCCCTTCCATCCAGCAGCCCTGAGGAAGGGGAATGACTTAAAAGGGAAAGGGAAAAATCCCCTCCAGCTCAGGCATGGGGGCGGGCTGCATGGGGATATGGCAAAAGGAAACCATCAAATTAATTAGAGCATGAAATGCATCTCTAGTCAGTAGGACGGAAAGTATCAACCTCCACCCACCCTTTCTTCAAAGCCTGTGAAAAGGAGTCAGAGAAGAGGCAGCTAAGCTTGTGTGAGAATGCCACAGGCAGAGGAGAGAAAAAACAAAATGGAGTGAAGGGGGAAGAAGGAAAAAGAATAAAGATCTGTATAAGAGGTGGGAGCAAGGAGAGAGCAAGAGGAGAGTGACATTTTAGGGCTTTGTTTTTGCTGTTATTGTTATTTTAATTTGAAAAGGACTAGTGTCAAACTGCTTACACTCCCAAATCTGCAGTACAGGTTGAAGGTCTCTTGTCTAGCACGCTTGGGACCTGACCGGTGTGGGACGAGGGAATTTGCAGGACAACAGGAGGTCCATATTGTCTAGCAGCATTACCAACACTTCTAGTGTTTACTGGGCTATGAGAAGACATTTAGCTAAATAACAGCACAGAACTCTGATAGCTAGGGCTGGTGGCTGTAAGCAAACTTTTTAGGACCATCACCGGATTACAGGTGTTGCCACATGAGAGAGTGTCAGATTACAGAAGTTCAACCTGGACCACCTTGTGAGGAATGTACATCCTCTGCAGCCTCCTGGGAACAAGATGTCAGGTACTTGGATAGTTTCCTATAACAAATGAGGCCATAGGAAGCTAGCCTGGGACTCCAGAAGCCAGGGATTCAATTCCTTGCTCTTTCATAGATTCTATATGTGACCTTGCATAAGTCATTCAGTCACTTCGTGCATTTGTTCCCAGTTGTAAAACTGGCAAAATAGCACCATGCTACTCCACAGGGCTGTTGTGAGGATAACCGTCTTAAAGACTGAGATCTCAGATCCTGCAGAAGGTGGGGCTATGCTGCAGATCTTAAAGAGACCAGGAAGTTTGCTTTTTCTCCATCCATTCTTCATGTCCTCTGTGCTATTGAGTTTGACTTAGTGATGGCAAAAATACTTAAAAAAAAAAAAAAAAACCTGCCCAATATTTCTGAAGTACAAAACAATCCTCTAAGGATTCTGCACTGAGGCAATTTTTTGCTAGCCTAATTAGGTTCCAAAAATTAAGCTCTTTGCCTGTTTCTCTATGGTTTTGCTTTACCAGGCAAACAACAATTAGCTCACTAGGTTTTGAACAAAGAATATTTAGGGAAGCAAGAGATAGCATCTCAGCCAGAAAAGGTCATAAATATTCCATTCCTTGCCTCATGGGAAGGTGTTTAGGGATTAAAACCCCATCTGTATCCTGTTAATTTTTTTGCAACTACAGAGCAGAAGAAACCTAATGTAAGGATAAGCAAAAGAGTGAGTTAATGATGAGCTGTAAATCATTTAGTCAGACACTCCCAGCTACATTTACAAAGAGTGAGAGACTCATCCTGGTTGTAAGCCCATTGAAATCAGTGGGAATCCATGTACCAGTAAGGTACTACTATATGTGAGTACTGCTGGCAGTATCTGGCCCTTGGGGGCTGATCTAACCATCTTCCCTGAAAACAAAACACCAGCTCGAATCCAGTTGATATCATCATAAAATTGCAGGCGTGGAAGGGACCGCCGTCTTAGTCCAAGCCCTTCACTCATGGAAGACTGGGTATTACCCCTTAGACCACCCTTGACAGGTGTTTATCTAACCTGCTCTTAGAAATCTCTGGTGATGGAGATTCTACAAACTCCGCGGACAATTTATTCCAGTGTTAACCACTTTGGCCATTTCTACACAGGCCACTTTCTTCAGAAGTCGCATGATCATACAGGGAGCCAAAGATGCTAATGAGGCACGGATGCAAATTTCCCATGCCTCATTAGCATAATGTCACATGATTTGGAGTCCAGAAGACCATTCTTCTGGACTCCAAAACATCGTGTAGAAATGTGGCCCTGGGGGGGCGGGCTTCTGGAAGGAAGTCTTTCTTCCGGAGGCCCCTTCTTCCCAAATATTTTTGGGAACAACTGTCTTCCGGACTCCAAATCACATGACATTATGCTAATGAGGCA
Source organism: Carettochelys insculpta (assembly GCF_033958435.1). Taxonomy (NCBI): domain Eukaryota; kingdom Metazoa; phylum Chordata; order Testudines; family Carettochelyidae; genus Carettochelys; species Carettochelys insculpta. The sequence goes on from NC_134137.1 coordinate 120,227,902, forward strand.
TGTGGAATTTGCATCCGCACCTCATTAGCATCTTTCGCTCCCTGTATTAGCATGCCACTTCTGAAGGCCGTGGCCTGTGTAGAAACGGCCTTTGAGAGGAAGTTTTTCCTAAAGCCCAACCCTAAACCTTCCTTGCTGCCTTTTGTTTCTTGTCCTCTCTTCAGTGGTTAAGGGAAACAGTTTTTCTCCTGCCTCCTTTTAACCATCTTCTATTATCACAAAGGGAAATTAAAGTGCATAGTTACTAGAAATCTTCAATTACCTAATTATTAATCAGCCCTACAACAAAACAGTCCAGGAACTCAATGTGCTATGCCAAGGAAGGCAGCATGGTCCGCCAGGTAGGGCATAAGTCTCTAAGATGTGGGTTCTGGCCCCAGCTCTGCTACTGAGCTGCTGTGTGACGAACGTGCTTTCTGAGTTCAGTATGTTTATAAACATATTGAAACCTATGAGGGTGTCAGGCAGTGTTTACAGCCCAGTAACGGGGGAGGGTTAGTATACTCAATGTTTCTCCCTGTGGGGTGGGATTGTTGTCTCTGGTGGTAATAGAATGATCTATGTGCATGAATTGCTGCCCCGTTGGCTGAAATGGCACTGCTCAGGCATGCCAAGTGGCTATGGTGGATCTCCTAGAGCTGCTCTCCGATTTAATTCAATAGCAGTCAGCCTTTAACCCATGGGGCAGCAGTTCTGGAATTTTTATTACGATGCCCCACTCTTATTAAAGCAAATGGATCAAGCCTCCCCCACCCCCCCGATCGTATGTGTTAGACATAATACTCCTATGTAGCCACTGTTAATTAAATAACAATGCAATTACAATCTCCTTGCCCTGAGATGTTTCAATTAGGTGCGGACATTATTGAGGGCAACCCAGAGGGGTGTTAATGGGACTGAAAGGAGAACCTGCAGCAGCCTCTCTCAGGCTTGGTCTATACTAGACCTTACCGTTGACTGCAGATACACAATGCTAGGTAAGGCAATTGCATAGCTAGAATCAGCATATCTGTAGTTGACTGTAAGGTCTGTACTCACTGAGGGAGGTCAACAGGATTGTTGCTCCCACCAATCTCCCTTATTCCTTGCAAGAGCAGGGGTACAGGGTTGACTACCGGCCCCAGAGAGATTGATTTCATGTGTCTTTACCAGATGTGTGAAATCAAACTCCGGAAGATCGACCCTGAACAGGTCAATCTCCTGGTAAGCATGTGGGAGGGATAGCTCAGCGATCTGAGCTTTGGCTTTGTAAACCCAGGCTATGAGCTCCATCCTCAATGGGGGCCATTTAGGGGTCTTGGGTAAATAGATTTAAAAAAAAAAAAAAAAGAAGGAGGTGGTGGTGCTTGGCCCTGGTGAAGGGACTGGACTTGATGACCTCCCAAGGTCCCTTCCAGCTCTCTGAGATGTGTATCTCCATATACTATATTATCACAGACAAGCCCTCAGTAGTGATGGAAGGCAGAACAAGGAGCAATGCTCTCAAGTTACAGTGGGGGGAGGTCTAGGCTGGATATTAGGAAAAACTCCTTTGCTAGGAGGGTGGTGAAGCTCAAACGGGTTAACAAGGGAGGTGATGGAATCTACATCCCTAAAGGCTTTTAAATCCTGGCTCGACAAAGTCCTGGCTGGGATGATTTAGTTAGGGTTGGTCCTGCTTTGGTGAGAATTACATACCCGAAGTCAACTGTAAGGTCTAGTAGGTGCAGGGCTGGACTCAGTGACCTCCTGAGGTCTCTTCCAGCCCTAGGATTCTATTATTCTATTCTATGGCAGCACAAGGGAATTTTGGAAGATGTAGGGGATAAGAGCTTGGAGTTGTTGGAGAGTGAGGGTGGCTCCTGGAACAGTCTTACCCATGACCTCCTTGACTCCCCTTCTGAACATTTCTCCCCTGCTCCTTAAGTCTCTGCCCTCCCCCACCCCCACTTGCCAACAAACTCTTGAAGCAGCCTCTGCTACCACCTGCTCACCAGTTTTCAGAACAGAGCAGGCAAACATGATCTACCTGCCTGTCAGTGCCACAGCAGCCCCTGAGAGCCAGGAGGAATCAGTGTGGGGCGCCTTGTTTGGGCCATTCAGCCCTGTGGGAGTGAGGGAGACTTCATTTAGCTCTAGAACAGGGAAGCAATAAAGAAAATTTACGCAGCAATTCACATTACTTTCAAGACTAAATGGAGGAGGACAGACTGTCAGGGTCCATCCACACACTGTCAAGGGGCTCCTATTTGAACAGGCTGTTTGGGGGAATGCTGGGTGTACCTTGCTGGCAGAAGGAGTTGAGACATATGTATAATCCAGAATCTTTTATTCTGCTTGGGGTAATGGTACCTTGACGTAGATTTAGGGTTTGTTATTGTGGATTTGGGGGTTTTTGTTCTTGTTTTTTGTTGTTGTTTTTGTTTTTTTGAGTGAATTTATCAAATCCTTTCCAATGAAGGTCTGTGTCATCAGTTTCAAAATGATACATCAAAACAAAAAATCAGTCCAGTAGCGCTTTAAGGACTAACAAAATTATTTATTAGGTGGTGAGCTTTGGTGGGATAGACCCACTTCTTCAGACCATAGAGTCTGAAGAAGTGGGTCTGTCCCATGAAAACTCACCACCTAATAAATTATTTTGTTAGTCTTTAAAGTGCTACTGGACTGCTTTTTTGTTTTGATAGAATATAGACTAACATGGCTATCTCTCTGTTACTATTCAAAATGATACATGTGCTTTCTATTCCATTTAGTGTTTTTACAGGAAGAAAATGCAAACAAGTTTTTGGGAAGAGCAAAGCGTGCTAATTCCTTGTTTGAGGAGCTGAAGCAAGGGAATATTGAAAGAGAATGTTATGAGGAACGTTGCTCAAAAGAAGAAGCCAGAGAAGCCTTTGAAGACACAGCAAAAACTGTAAGACAAATCATCATGAAACAATTAGGCCTCCACCATCCCAGAGTGAATGGCCCCTGTGAGGCGTTTCTGGTTCTGATCCCAAAATTATGAGGCACTTCTGAACATTAAACTTGCAGAATGATTTCAAGCTCTCTCTACTTTAAGTATTAGAAGTGGGTGGAATGGCAAAGTATAGTTTTATAACACCAGAGGAGCAAAGTGAAATGTACAATAAAAAGAAGCCTCCAGTCCTAGGTCAGGTCTGGCCACATCACACTGTGTTAAAGCCTCCTGTTCAGTTTTGCCTGGTTCTGATCTGTTTAGTTTAGACAGTTACCCCACTTAGGTCATTTCTAACACTGCTTGTGTAAAATAATTGTAGTACCCAGAGGCATTGACCCCATATTAGGGTGAGTGAAGTCTCTGCCTTCACTGAGAGCCTCCTGGCCTTTGGCTCATGTGGTAGAGCAGAGGGCCTAAGCCCTTCTGGTTACAGGTTCAATTTCTGCTGCTGGCAGCCTTACACAATTAAGGGACAGATTCTCATTTAAAAAGTACAGGCAAAGAGCCCAACAAGCAGTGGAAGTGTGGGTAACATGTTACACAATATTGACCTCCTGTGGTCCAGCAAATTCTTTCATGGGGCACTGGTCAGGTGCCTAGAGTAGTGGACAAGAGAGGGTCTATCTGTGTGGGAACACAGCTTTTTTAGATACAAAACATTGTATGTATCTTATTCTCCCACCATAGGTTGTAGTGTTGCTAATTTTGTTCTATATGGTGATCTTTTTTTTTGTACACTTAAAGCCATCCTCTGGGATCAGCTTATTATCTGAGTAGCTCATCTTTCACTAATACAAAAATGTCTAGCTTTCATGGTTTTGTTTAACACTGCACTGCAAGAACCTATATTTGCATCTACCTTAAGAAGTTCTAAATATCTTTGGTATAGTATACTAATATGAAAGCTTCTGTTCTCAAGTTTGATTCACTAATCTCTGTCAAACTGTTGTTTTTCCTCATTAGGAAGAATTCTGGAATAAATATGTAGGTAAGATGTACTTCTTTCTTAAAAGTATACTTTTTCCTTAAACCTCGGAGAATATATATTACAACATAATGAGTATATATATTACAACAATAATGTATATATATTGCAACACATTCCAACACACTTCACACTTATTCAAAAAAAAAACTTGTTGGCTATGAGGTAAGCAGCATAGAGGCCTTGGTTTGCAACAATATTTACAGGGTGACCATTACTGTTCTAGTAATTTATTAAACCAGGAGCATTCAGTACACAGGAATTCAGCAGCGCATCACCCTTTTGCTTAGGTTTGGAATTTTAGGTTCCCACCCTCAAACCTAAAGCACACTTCTCAAAACACACACCACTCTCAAACCTTGGGACATGACAAATTACAATTTCCTGCTTTAAATAGGAGCGCAAAGTCTTCATCTGCTGCCACCTTATTCCATCACTCCTCTCCTTTGTTCACTCAGTCAAACCTTCCCTTGCCTAACTCCAAGGGTTATTTTTGTTCTTTTTTAATGAGACCAAAGAAGCACCTGGACTTCCCTGCAACCCTCAAATAGGTTTTACCACCTAGCCATTTTTAAAATGGACTTACCGATTGTCTGAAAAATAATTTAATCTGCTGGGGGAGTTTTACTTCAGTTTGAACATCTGCATTATTATCACAACACAGTAGGGTGTCTAGTAGGAAACATTTCTGTGTCCATCTAAAGATGCTGCAGTAGTCACACTTGGGCACTTTAAACAATATCAGATCACACCTTGGAACTACATCAGCTCTCTGGGCACCAACAACCAAGTGCACCGAGCATGTGTGTGAAACAGGGTGTGAGGCTAGGTCTACACTAGGCAGCACAGTTAAGTTCAGATAGGCAACTCTAGCTATGGCATTTGTGTAGCTAGAATCAATGTGTCAGAATCAACTGTCTTCCTTAGTGTAGTCCGAGCTTTGGTAGTCTTGTGTTGATGACCCATAGTCCAGGTGGTAGCATGGAGCACAGGGGTCAACAGCCAAGATGAGAGCGGTCGTTTTTTGCTGCATCTTCACCAGACGTGCGAAACTGAACGGTGGAAGATCGACCGCAGCACGTCGATCTTCCCGTAAGTCTAGACTCACTCCGAGTCATGCGAGAGTGCGGTCTGAACAGTCTTGTCTATGTGTGTGGTTGTATACAGGAGTAGTGCTGGTCAGGAGACTCTTAACAGCCTTTTGTCACAAAATGCCAACTGGAACCCAAAATATTTTGCAGAGACATATCAGCATAGGCACTGCCTCCATGGGTGGCCAGGATGGGAGCACTCATGGGGAAAAATTAGTGGGTGCAGAGCACCCCCTGACACTAAGATCACCTCCTCACTCCTCCCCATCCCCATCTCCCACCTGCTGGTGGCCCTGAATTTAGCAACTCCTCCCCCTCCTACCAGCACTTTCACAGTGCTGCAAACAGCTGAATTGCAGTACTCAGACTCCTGGGGGAAGAGGGAGGAGCAGGGATCGGGAATACTGGGAAGAAGAGGTGGGGCAGGGGTGGAAAAAGGAAGGGTGGGGGGCTTGGTGGAAACACTGGGGGCCAGGCATAGAGCAGACAAGGAGTCAAGCACCTCCTGCCACGATGGGAAGTCCACACCCATGCATATTGGGTTTCATGAACTTACAAAGAACCACATGTTTGAAGCACAGTTTACCTGGAGGGCTGCTGGGGAGCCCAGGCCTCTCAGATTCCTTGTCAAGGATCAGAAGCCTGGGAGCAAGTGCTGTAACCTGGCTCAACACCCAGTTCTGCATCAGGGAGTCAGGAAGTTCTAAGAAGCTTGAGCCATGGCTCTCATGGACTCGAGGTTTCTGCTGGGCAGACTAGAAGCCCTAAGAGTCCAGGATCCAACCAGAAATGTCAAACTAGGTTCCTGAGTCTAATTAAGTCTGGGATCCCAGAGGGTTGGGGTTCTCAAGGCTTCCATGATTCCCTTCTGCAGAGCTGGGAGCCTGGAAATCCTAAGACATGCTTTCACAAGCTGCTGCTCTGGGGCAGCCTTGGCACATGGTTAATGCTGTGGCTTGGGGCCCAAGGGATCTCAAACATCCAGATCAGCTGCCTCCCTGGACTGTCAAACTCCTGCAACCTACTGAGCCAACTGCCCTGACAGGTGGGCTGCCCAGGGAGCCAGCCAAGGCAGTCTGTAGAATGGTTTACACAGGAATCCTGTCACCTTCACAACTGCTGCTCAGAGTTGGGCAGTCATGAAAATGACAATAATCATGCAAATTTCAGTCAGCCCCTGCCGGAGTCTGCAGGGAGCATGTTTCATTTTGATATATCTCATGTTGGTGTTTCCAAACTGAAAATTGTAGGGAACTTCTGCTTTGTGGGAAGTTTTGAACGTCTTGGTTTTGTTCTGAACAGGAATGAAACCAAACGTAAAAAGCGTGACATTTTTCACAGACTGGAAATGCCAAGTTTTGGCTAGCTTTGCACATGATCAATTAAATACAAAGAAGAACATAATACATGTGTTTGATGATAATGCTAGTGCATGATGCTAAACTGTATGTATTCTACATGTCATTGTTTACTGTTACCCTAGTTGCCTTTTAGAAATGTAATAGTATATCTCATGAGATTATCTCAAGATAACAGTTTATATATAAAGTAGCAAAAAAGACAATCACAAAATTCCCCCTCCAGGAATACTTCAAATCTCAGTAAAAAATGTTTTATGTATTTTAAAAGCTGTCATGGCCTCTTTTTGTAGACGGGGACCAGTGCAAACCCAACCCTTGTCAGTATGGTGGACAGTGTAAAGATGGAATTGGCTCTTACACTTGCACGTGCTTGGAAGGATATCAGGGCAAAAACTGTGAATCTGGTAGGTTTCTGTTTTTATTGGTGGATGGTGATGAAATATTCGAAGAGCGAATGAGTAGAAAATAGTTCTCATTCCCTTATAGTTAAGGAATAAGTGATAGAAGTTAGGGATGGAAAGTTTTGATGGGTGGGAAACCGGCAGTACCTGCCTTAGGAGGCCAGCGCACTAAGCAGTTAAGTCATCATGTCAGTGTAACTTATGTCATTCAGGGGTGGAATATTCACACCCCAAGCAATGTAAATATTGACAACATAGGATGTAGTGTAGACATAGCCTACCAGACAAAATTATTTATTTACCTTGTGATCTTGTGACATTAACAAATGCTGGGAGAGAAGGGAGAAAGCTATTGGAATGCTATTGGAATTGAGGTTGGGGAGTAGGTTTTGGGAGAACAGTGAGGGATATGAATTACATAGGGAAAGAGGAAGAGAGGGATGGAGGAATATCATGTCTACCATCACCCAGCCTAGCATGCTGGGATAGTGCCCAAAACATGAGGAAAATATGCATAAATAATATATCTGATGGAGGCGTGCTTGAAACCTCGGAAACAAAAAGGCAAAGGCTCTGGCCGACATTTACAAGCATTATCGACTGCTTGTGCCTGCACAAAGTCACCGTGTCTTTGTTATTTGCACACAAATATGTCTTTGTACAGTGATAATCAAATACTGCAAAGTGAACAATGGCGATTGCGACCACTTCTGCAGACCTGCCAGAAATGGTGTTGTGTGCCTGTGTGCCACTGGCTACGTTCTGGGAGAAGATGGAAAATCTTGTATGCCAACAGGTAAGAAGCAATATGTTGATAATGGGTTCCACCACTGCTTTCACAAATGAGAGTTCCACTAAGACTGACTCGAGTTCTGGATCAGTTTGCTTTTATTGGCCCTCACATGGGAAATGGGGCCTACTGGGGAGTTGGAAATATGGCTGCAAGTCTTGCAAGGGCATTTGTCAGGGGCGGGGTGCGGAGGCTTGAGCTGCTGGCTTTCTGCAGAGCTCTCTTCTCCTGCAAAGACCTCACACACCGCTCCTCAAAAGTGGACATGGTCTTAGAGCACAGTCCCTTCCATCTGGGTCTGCCCAGTGCAATGAGTTCCCAGGTTTTAATGTCTGTCTTGAACTCACTTAAGAAAGTGGTCCTGAAGGTGTCTTTATATCTGAGGATATAAACCAAGGGAGGTTGTGGAATTTCCATCACTGGAAATTTTTAAGAGCAGATTACATAAACACCTGTCAGGGATGATCCTAGACCAGGGGTCAGCAACCCCCCAGCAAGCGTGCCAAGAATGAGGCACGAGCTGATTGTCCTCAGCACACAAGGTGGGAGCTCAGCCCCACCCCTCCTCCCCCGTGCAGGCGGGAGCTTGCTCAAAGCCATGCCATCTGTGGATTAATGAAAGACCAGCTAATGCTACCAACCACCATCTAAATGGTAAAGCTCAGCATCTTAAATAACTTATTAATGAAGCAGTTGTAAGCAGGACTGTTAGGCTATGTCTAGATGGAGCCCTAGCCTCAAAATAAGCTAGCTGATGTGTGCTGTGCAAACTGCATTGCTTATTTTAAGTAGATTTCTAAATAGGCTATTTTGGTGCATGGCACTATCTCAACGGCACCACATGCTGAAATAAATCCCTATTTTGAGGCATCCCTGGAATCCTCATGCAATGAGGTGTACAGGGATGCTAGAATAGCTCGCTCATTATCTCGAAAACCATTTTGAGATAACAGGCCCATTGCATAGATGCAGGCAGCTATTTCAGAATACCATGGTATCCTAAAATAGCACCTGCCATCTAGATATAGCCTTGGTGACTGTAGAAAGTGTCACCAGCACTCAGACCATACATAAAGGTCAGAAGGTCAAATTTGGGCACTTTGCCCTGGAAAGGTTGCTGACTCCTGTCCCAGACGTTGCTTGCTAAGAGTGCAAGGGACTGAATTTGAGGACGTTTTGAGGTTCCTTTCAATTCTATTAGTCTAAGATTTTTAATGAGGATGGGTTGACCCTTGGAGAGGATTCCCATGCCCAGCTGTACAGCCGAGCCCGGCTGACAGTATATGGGAAACTGTGGACCATGTACCTGACACAATCCAGTTAAAGTCTAATAAGCATGCTTTCAATCTCAGCGATCTGGTACTATTCTAGGCCTTACATGCTGGGGATCCTGTGCTAGCACGGTATGTTGCATGTGGTGGTGAGATTTATAGCATATTGAAAACCAAGCACTTTGGTGGCATGGATGGATTTGGACTTATCACTGGCAAGGCTGAGTGCACTTTTTTTAGGCCTCCTGCATGTGATTATGGGAGGTGGTGAGCTCACTCAAACCAACCTCCATGGGAGTTGAAGACAATCATCCTTGTGCGAGATGTGGCCCATAATGACTGTGTGAATGCACAGAGAAGACTGGTGACAGAAAATTATGTTTGCAATTGTTTCTCATTTAAACAGTTTCTCCTCTCAAGTAGAGCTTCATTTTTAAAAAGTGTACACTAAATACTGTTTATATACTGCTTTTGTCCACTCATACAGATTAACCTTATAAATTAATATACGCTGACATTGTTGCTGAAACAACCAAGTCTGCTTACCTGCAATAGTGGTATTCCCCACGCATTATGAATCTTATGTTTAAAAATATATTTAAGCAGTATGCACGTTCCACTTGTTATGCCATCCTTGCTAAATCAAAAACAAGTTCCAAAGGAGTCATGTGAGTTATAAAATATAACATTTAACCAGATGCTTATCTTGTAACAGTGGATCGCAATCATAATTTAAATAATTGAAAGCATTTTGTTTTAAATATTTGAAAAGTATAATTTCAGTGAAATTGGTTGCTCAGTGTTGTCTCTCTAGAAATTGATCCCTGTGCATAAAACTGAGGTCATCACCATCATCAATAACCGTGGGCTCAGCGCCCGTTGGTGTCTGATGCCTCTCTCACTATTTCCTTCCATCTTTCCCTGTCCAGTGCAGAGTGGCTTAGTTTCTGTAGACTAGCTCTGCAGCAATCTACTACATCATCTGACCATTCTCTGTGGGGTCTGCCTCTCCTGTTTGAACCGTCCATTATGCTGAATACCAGGGTCTTGATTTTTCGTTTATCATTCATTCTGCAAATATGCCCAGATAGTGGTAGCTTCTGTTTTATAACCTTCTGCAGCAGGTTCTCTTTCGGCTGTATCTTCCTATATAATTCCTCACTGGTGACCTTCTGCATCCATCCTATTCTCAGAATCTTTCTATAACAACTCCTGTCAAACGCCAATATTCTTCTTTTTGAATCTACTGAGGTGCTGTTGGACAATTTTTAGCACTACAGAAATATGGTTGGTTTTGGTCCATTCTGATCTTGGGCTTTGAGGTATCTTGCAACCAAGTGCTTTATTTTGAAAATTTTCATGGAACCTGTAAAAGACACTGATGCTCTTTTTGCTCATTTGTATTTCTATTGTTCATACAGACTTTTGAAATACTATAGGTGACACTTATTTCTGTACAAATCATTTTCTTCCCTCACAGACACACACTTTTTTACTAGAGGGCTTCTTATGAAAACTGAACTTCTGAATGTTTAAAAAAATGTGCTGAAATTGTATGCTCAGGATTTAAAACCAAACATTAATAAATGTACTTGAACTTTGCAAATAAATATAAGAAAAAAGAAAGGTCACATATTGAGCTAACTAACCATGAAAATTGCCTCTCAGCTTAGCTGTCACGAAGGGACTAGTGTACATTTAAATGTCTAAAGTTACCATATTGTTGCTCCATCAAACATTTACTTTATTGTTCATGCAGAGCCTTTTCCATGTGGGAAAGTGTATGTGAAGAGAAACAAGAGGTCAGTGATTTCACTGGGTATCAGTGGCAGTGAGCAAGATGGCAAACCCAATGAACTGTATGTCAATAATGGGACAAGCCACAAGAACGTCACCAACGTCACAGACAGCCTCAATGTTCACCTTCAGAATGAAGCAGAAGCTCCTAATACAACAGAAAATGCTCATATACCTAAAGGGTCTCCAAAGCATCAAGTGAGAATAGTAGGTGGTGAGGACTGTTGGCCTGGAGAATGCCCATGGCAGGTAACTATATAGGTGTTATAGCTTACATTGGAAAGATATGCAGTGCTGTTCTAGTTGTGTTGGACCCATGAAACAAGATGGGTAGTAAAATTTTTTTATTGCCTCACCTTTTCTGGTGAGAGAGACGAGCTTTCCAACTTTCACTGAGCTCTTCTTCTGGTCTGGGAGACCTACACAGAGTGTCACAGTTAAATATACAGTGGAACTAATTCTTAACATATATTTTAAGCAAAAGGTGAAGTGGCCCGTTAACAGCTCTCCAGCCAGCGGGGGAAAAGAACAAACAAGCACTGGGCTGGAGGCAGCAAACTGGGCGTTAGGGGTTACAGATTATAACAACAAACCATAAATCCAGTGTCTCTGTTCAGTCCATGATTTTTAGATTTAAGGAAGGTTATAAATTAAAGCTCTTGGGCTCCTCTTTTAGAAGTGTTGTGCAGGGTTTCCTCTGAGCATGAGGACTGAGAGGTCAGCTATAGAGTGACAGCCTTGCGAAAAGTGTTCACTCATTAGTGATATGGTGTTTTTGTGTTGTGTCCTTTTTTCATGGGAGTTCATTCAAGAAAGCAGTGATTGTCCAGTTTCACCCACATTTTTTTCTGATGACGATTGGTGTAACTAGATGCTGATAGGCATGTCTGGTAGTGCTCTTGGAACTTGAAAGGTGTGCTCTCAGCTGGGCTGAGTGTCATTGTTTGGACAGTGTCTGATGCCAGTTTGAGCGGGTGAGTCCTGGTCTACGGGGAGCTTGCTTCTGATGGTGGAGTTAGGAGGTTGTTTGACAATTAGAAAGGTGAGTATATGTGCTGTAGCTGGGCAGATACAAATAAGTGATCGCACGCTAGTGTGTACTGTCATTATATGTACATATGTATGGAATGTAAAAAGCTGTTACCTATTAAAGAAAAGACGTTTTAATTTGAACCAGCTACTTATGAGTTCTTGTTTTTGCATATTCTCCAGTGTGATCCATTTTTCTCATTTTAGGCTCTTCTACTAAATGAAGACATGGAAGGGTTTTGTGGAGGGACAATTTTGAACCAATTTTATATACTTACTGCAGCTCACTGCATAAACCAATCTAAAATAATTAGGGTTGTTCTTGGTAAGCGAGTGTTATTATTTTATCCTTTTTCCAAGAACAGGTGTTAGTGACAATCTAATCTCCATATACGAGATGCCTTCTGTTTGTTTCCTCAGAGCTTTGCATGATGTCTTGTCAGCTCGTGTGGTTGCATCTGTTTTTCCCTGGGCTGGTATTGAATGATTGATTCACTTTGTAGTTGGCAACAGTGTTTCTTTTTCTGGATCATGAACTATGTGGAAATGATAACGAATAATAGTTCTTGCAATTTTACCTCTCCTTTTTCTCTCCCCAATACTAAGAATATTACCTTTTCAGAAACCTCACCCTTTTTACCAGCCAGAAACTCTGAAATCACAGAGTTTGTCTATATACTTGTGAATTTATCTTCGCTTAATCTTCTTTCAGCTAATTAAGGCCACTTTACTTCTGAATGAGACTATGCATTCTCAGGTTTAACATGTTTTATGCATTAACATCACAGTTTTAGCTAATTTGTCTTAACTTTCCAAGTGCCTCCATGTAGACAAGTCCTTTGTTTGTATCTAAATCTCTTGTCTTTTTGTTGGCAGTATAATGTTCTGATCATTTCAGCAACCTTATATGGGTGATAAGTTTGAGGCATGATCTGCTTCTGTGTTGCTGGGCCAATAGAAATCCATAGTCCAGTGACAATAATATATTAATCCCTGGTAAGGGAAAGCCTCACATTCTTCTCTATTGGTCTCCTTTGGGTACAGGCAGGGAACTATTCATCAGCCGGAGATAAAGTTGGCTTTGGGAGCTCAGGGATGAGAGTAATCTGTCTGGTAATAACCAGAAGAAAATGAATGAAATAAAGCCTAGTTGTTAGAGGGCTTGTCCCTTTCCCCTCCCACATCCCCATTTTTTTCTGGTGTGAGAACAACAGTACCTGAATCCAGAGACGCAGACAAATGTGATGTTTATTGGGATTAGCTTGCAGAAAGCATTAATTGTGAGCTATATCTTAACCAATCATTTTAAGTAACCAATCCAAACACATTATAACATGATTAACTAACCAATCATCCCCCACCACCTGAATTGGTTTACACCCAGCAAAATTAATTATGCAGCAGACAGAAACAAAGAACCAGCCAGAGGCTGCACAGGTAAGCAACAGAGAAGTGGGAAGCATAATCACAAAGCAGTAAAGAAATGATGGTTTCACAACCCCAACTATAGGTACATGGGTCATTGTCAGACAGGAAGCTAGCCTCTGAAATTTTCTTTATATCTTCTAGGCTCTTCCCATTATGGAGGTGATAGATTGCCTCACTTTTCTAATAGCCCAAAATTGCCTTATTTCAGTGTTACTTGCTTTGGGCGTGTGAGGGAGTGTCCTATGTTTCCCAGCTTCTGGCTGCCCCTGCTGTTTAGCCAAAAGCCTTAGCTTAGGAAAAAGGCCTCAGACTATATGAGAATTCGTGACATAGCACCAAGAAGGCAATTAAGTATATATTTGACAAAATTTAGCCGAACAGTGATCTGTTTTAATTTTCGAAAAAGAACACATTGCAGGGTATAGGCACCCAAAATAATTTGTACCCATGCAACAAAAGCAAATCAGACTCTTTCTCAAACAGCAAGTCAAAAAATTCATAAACATTGTCAAACCCAAAATCTCAACCAGTCCAGTTCCCAGAGAAACCTCATGCCGGCTCATCAACAGTGAAATGTGTGCAATTCTGTTATTTTGCTGTGAGGGTGAAAATGTTTAGGAATTTTGAAACACAAGGAAACCGTACTTCTAAATTATTTGTGTACAGAATGGTTTGCAGCTGCACAGATCCCTAATAAAAGGTCAAGTCCTGTTTGCACTTGTGAGAATCCCTTTTCTATATGGCTCAAGTGGTAGGCAATTGAGCACAAAATATTATAGTACATTTCTAAATGAAATCACCCTTTTTAACATAATGGTCCTAACTCACAACTTGCATAGCATTTTCTGTAGTCACCTCTAAATGTGTAGCTTGCTCCCAAATCAGGCTGGGTGCATTGCTCATCTAAGTTGCGCATAAGAAAAGACTACACAACAAGCAAGACGATGCAGTATTGGCCTCTTAGTTTTTCAAGGAAGTGTTTAGATTTGTTATGCTGTGTATCATAATGATTATATTTTTAATGATCTTTTACAGGGGAAGTGGATAGAGAAAAGGAAGAAAACTCTGAAGCGATCTACTCAGTGGAAAAAGTATTCGTACACGGTAAATTTGTTTTGGCAACTTATGACTATGACATAGCCCTTATAAAATTAAAGGAACCTATCAAGTTTTCTAGGTATATTATCCCAGCATGCCTTCCTGATGTGGACTTTGCTAATGACATTCTGATGAATCAAAAATCTGGAAGAGTAAGTGGTTTTGGGCGCCTCTTTGAAAATGGACGGTTATCCACCAAACTTAAAGTGCTTGAAGTCCCCTATATTGATAGAAATTCCTGCAAGCTATCCAGTAGCTTTAGGATCACCGAAAATATGTTCTGTGCTGGCTATGGTAATGTAAGTAAAGATGCATGTCAGGGAGATAGTGGAGGCCCCCATGTAACTAAATACAAGGACACTTACTTTGTTACTGGTATAGTCAGCTGGGGAGAAGGGTGTGCGAGGAAAGGCAAATATGGAGTGTATACAAAAGTGTCAAAGTTAACCGGCTGGCTCATGAAGAGACTGGGAGAAACTTTTTAATTATATTGAATTCATTTAGCATTATGTTTTGTGCACTCAGCTTATTCAAAAATAAGCATTCAGTCTTTCAAATATTTCAGCTGAAACTCTTCCAACAGCTTGCTATTTCCTCTGAGAGTTACTGTACTGTTTCTTAATGAGTTAATATAAGGTTTTATCATGCATACTTGCACTTAGAGCAATATGCTCTTTGATTTAAAGGATTTCATGAAACAAAATTGTTTTTTAGATTTCAATTTGGGTTCCTGATTTACAGTTTTTCAGATTGATCTGTAAGGAAGTTTAGGGTGTTTTGGACAAACACTCTCCAGCTACAATGACATTTGGAGCTGACAGTGAAAAGACAAGACTAATTTACACATATAGTTTATATAAAATTAGCCAGGGGACATTAGGGACATTAAACAGAGAATTTTCAAATTCTGTCTAATCCTCCAAATAACTCTTACGCACATGCATACACAAGCTTTGAAAAGCTAAAGAAGGCAGAGAGATTACTCTTGCAAAACTATGCTGCAAGTAAATCTTCAACATTTGATACTAAATAACTGGGTGTTTCATGGAAACAAAATATCTTGTTGGTTTTAGTAAATTAAACTGGAGTACAGTCCATAGAAAAAAAATGTATAAAGAAGTCATATTCACCATATATCTGTTTGTTTCTCTTTTGAAAATGCTGTATGACTCTTGTTTGTTTTTGTGGGCAATAATCATAAATTTAGTATTACTTTGAAAGTTTTAGGTACTTCTATAGAAATGCAATACTGTTGTACATCAGCACAAAATAAACTGTTATCTATACTTATTCAGTAAATATATAGGAACAAAAATCTCTTTTAAAACTAGAAAAAAAATCTGTGTCCTACCGAACAGCTGAGTCTGACTCATTGCATTTGCTCTCTGCCAAGCTGAAAAATAAGTATAGGGTGTTTCCCCTCAACTTAAAATGAATAATTGCTTAACAAGGTGGCAGACTCCTTATAAAGAGGTGCAACTCTGTTTTGGTGTTGATTTGTTTGTTTGATTAGTAATCCCATAGTCATGAATGTTCAATACTTTTTTTGTTCCCTGCCTTTAAAATATCAATTTTTCTAGCATTTTGATCAGCAAAAATTTGGAGCTGCAAGTTGCCCCATATGAGATTAAGACCTCCAGAAGGGGTCTTTGTGGAGTTCCCACCAAATTGTTCGACCTGGGGTAGGTTTTGACCTCTACGCAGTATGTGCCAGGGGATCCAACCCCTACTTAACAAATGACAGGGGAGCCACAAGAGCATTAGCTCTTAGCCAGCTCCTTGGCCACCTAGGGCCTGACTCTGTTTCCTGGCACAAAGCAGGGGGCAGGGTCCCTGGGGGGGGTGTGAAATTTCCTAAGGGGGCACAGCAGGATCATCTGCTGGGTCTCAGGCTCAGCCATCTCATTGAAAATGTCAAACTATGTTACTGTTTTTATGTGTGTGTATTCACATTTATATACCGCTCAATAAAGTTTTTACATTTTACGTGCTTATTTTCTTACTTGTTCCAAAAAGGTTTTTTTGTTATATGAACATAACCGAAAATTCCATTGGTTTGGATTACATTAGACAGGTTGTGGGGTGGGAGGGCCTGCTAATTGCAGGAATGAAAAGTGGGACCCTGTGTAAAGAGTTTGCTCAGCCCTGCTCTAAGGGATGCTGCTGGTCGCCCTGGTGATCTCACTTAAAAGGACCTGCACAAGGGCTGTCCTGGGAAAGGCGTTACCCTAGGTAAAGCCCTAAACCTGTATAAATTTACTGCCATAACTGCCGTGGGGGTGCTATGCAGACAATTCTTTTCCCACCCCACCATGTCCCCACTCAATGTGGAATGCTGGTAAAACAGTCTCCATCATAGGCCCTAACTTGATGGCTCAAGCACCCTAAAAGAGGCCAGCTTAATCCCACCACTGCACCCCAAGGACACAGTTCAGCCTCTCCTTCCCTGCACAAAGCCCTGCCTGCTGCTTCATGGCACGTCCCTCTTCCCCTCAATGTCTGCCTGCTCCTCACACAGGGGCGGGGGCAGCAAAAAGCACCCACTGGCAAAAGCAAAAGTCAACGCCTGGGGTCCCCACAACTTCTGCACAGATCCCAACCCTGCCGAGAGCTCCCTCTGTGAGTCCAGGGAAGGCGGTGGAGTGGGAGGTGGTAGTGTGCTGATCCCTGTGGGATACGTGAGACTCAGCAGCCTCTAACCCTGAGACATGGGGCTCATATGAAAATTAATTCAAACCTAGTCCACTCAGGGAGTGGGAAGGATTATGTAATCTATAGAAACGGATTACTTCATAGGGACAGAGATCAAATTACATCTCTGAAAGATTTACCCAGCTGTGGGACCAACGACACCCAAAGCGAATGGGGAGTATAGAAAATGTGTTGTTTGTGGCAGAGCTCCCGGGAGCTGAAAACTTGGTGATTTCTTTTAACATGCACTATGCTCTCCTCCTTCCTGCATCCCTCCATTCAAAAGCCTGGACCAGCATCTCTGCTCAGCTGCTAGCCCACGCAGAGTTTGTGCAGCGCTAACTTAAAAATCAAAACAAAACCCTCCTTCCGAATCCATGAGATCCTCAGAGGCAGGATGAGTGAAAAAATAGAATGAGCAGGGTTCTTTGTTAAAGACATGGCCATGGAAGGGTCCCAAGCTAGGGGAAAAAAAGGGGGAGATAGTATGGAAGTTGCAGGCCACTGTGACGGGTTCAGTTGCTGAGCCCGCTTGGGGCTTGTCACGTGACGTGCTGAAGGACCAGTGAACCTACTCTCCTGCCCTTTGGGTGCCCCTCAACTCAATCATGCTGAGCCAGGCCCTTCAGATGCCACCAGTACTGATACCTAGATGGGGGTCACACCCTTTTGCTGTATAATAGAAACACTGAGCTCAGATCTGCTCTGGAAAGGGTCGGCCAAAGGGATTTGGCTCAGCTCCTAAATACACAGCCTCATTGGGATCTGAACCCCAGATAAATTCATCTTATTCTATGTAAAGTCTTAACAGAGTAAGGTCATGTGCTGCCTCTTTCTCTGGGTAATATGCACAGACTCCTTGTCCCTCCAAGTAACGATTACTTACACTGGGTTTATTAATCAACACAAGTGATTGTATTAAATATAGATGGTAGGATTTGTGATCCTGAGAAGTAAGACAGAACAATGTAGGTTACTAAACAGAACAGAACACACAATCTAAACTTAATACACTAAAAATGCTTACATGTACTATCTTATTCTAACCATAGTTCTAATAACCATCTGCACTGGACAGACTCAGTTCCCATCCGGGCTGTTCTTTTCCCTGATTCCGCTTAACTTGTTTCCAGTAGACATCTGGAATTGGATGCAGGAGTATCCTGGCAACAACTGGCAGCAGCAGCTATTGTTCCTTCCTGTATATAAGAACATAAGAACATAAGAATGGCCATACTGGGTCAGACCAAAGGTCCATCCAGCCCAGCATCCCATCTGCCGACGGTGGCCAATGCCAGGTGCCCCAGAGAAGGAGAACAGAAGACAATGATCAAGTGATTTATCTCCTGCCATCCATCTCCTGCCCTTGTTCTGAAGGCTAGGGCACCATACTTTATCCCTGGCTAATAGCCATTTATGGACCTAACCTGCAAAAATTTATTAAGCTCTTTTTTAAACCCTAATAGAGTCCTGGCCTTCACAGCCTCCTCGGGCAAGGAGTTCCACAGGTTGACTGTGCGCTGTGTGAAGAAAAATTTCCTTTTATTAGTTTTGAACCTACTACCCATCAATTTCATTTGGTGTCCCCTAGTTCTTGTATTATGGGAAAAGGTAAATAATTTTTCTATATTCACTTTCTCCACACCATTCATGATTTTATATACCTCTATCATATCGCCCCTCAATCGCCTCTTTTCCAAACTGAAAAGTCCCAGTCTCTCTAGCCTCTCCCCATATGGGACCCGTTCCAAGCCCCTAATCATCTTAGTCGCCCTTTTCTGAACCTTTTCTAATGCCAATATATCTTTTTTGAGGTGAGGAGACCACATCTGCACGCAGTACTCAAGATGTGGGCGTACCATAGTTTTATATAGGGGAAGTATGATATCTTTTGTCTTATTATCGATCCCTTTTTTAATAATTCCTAACATCCTATTTGCTTTACTAACTGCCGCTGCACACTGCGTGGATGTCTTCAGAGAACTATCCACTATAACTCCAAGATCCCTTTCCTGATCTGGGAACAATAGATTTTGCAAAAGGTGGGAATCTGGTGTGTTCAGTTTAATTTTTTTCTCACTTCCAGCGGAGAAGCACAGCATCCAAGATGGCCACATATCTTGGTAGGACCAACCCTAGTCTCCTCCTCCCTGGCTTAAAGAGAAAAACAAATCTATTCACAGATCATTACACTAAGTATAGAGCTATTAAGTTCCTTGCACATTATTCATGGCACTCGTGTACCATACCTACATTAGTAACACAGGTTTGAAACATGGCGATACAGTAGAACCCTGAGATACGTGCACTCAACGTGCACGTACCTTGGATGACTTTGAATAAAAGGCCGTGTGCTCAGGCAGGCAGGCAGGCAGGCAGGCAGTTGGAAGCTGATTAGGTTTGAATTGAAACACCGTGTGCTGATTGGCTGAGCTGTAGGCAGAGGGAGGAGCTATCAGGGAGGCCGAGCACTTAAACCCTGCTAGTAAGCGACCAGGGAGCTTTGCGACCGGGTGCTCGCGAACAGGGTGCGTGCTAACAGGAGGGAGTTTGGAGAGGGAGCTTGGAGGGAGCCAGTGACTTCTGTTGTCCTTCTGTTGCCCTTAAACTAAATCCTTTATAACAACCTCTATCTGAAACATTTAATTAATCCTCATATATAACTAGAGTAGGAAATGGAGGCAGAAGCCCAGCAGCACAGTGGGGGCTATCCTGTTTATTGTGTCGAGTGCAGTATGTATGACTACCTACCCTGTGGGCGGGTGGCGTATGTGTGCGCTCGATGCAAGGAGCTCCTGGCCCTCAGAGACCGAGTGCGTGCTTTGGAGGCCAGGGTGGCTGAACTGGAGGAGCTAAGGAAGGCAGAGGTGTTTGTGGATGAGACTTTCCGGGACATAGTAGGGCTGTCCCACCTCCAATCTGACAGTCCTGAGGCTGTTACGGAGGATGAAAGGCTCAGGGAAGGAGAGCAGTCAAGGGGAGCAGAGGGAAACCATCCCATAGTTGGGACCATCCTTCCAGAGGGTGATGTTGTATCCTCTCGTGCCGAGGATACTTCTCCGGGGGAGGGAGCGCCAGCTGTTAGGAAGAAGCAGGTTTTAGTAGTGGGGGATTCGATCATTAGAAATATAGATAGTTGGGTTTGTGATGACCGGGAGAACCGTATGGTGACTTGCCTGCCTGGTGCGAAGGTTGTGGATCTCTCGAGGCATCTAGACAGACTTATGGGCAGTGCTGGGGAGGAGCCGGTCGTCGTGGTACATGTTGGTACCAATGACATAGGGAAGGGTAGAAGAGATGTTCTGGAGGCCAAATTTAGGTTACTAGGAAAGAGACTGAAATCCAGAACATCTTTGGTGGCATTCTCTGAAATGCTTCCAGTTCCACGCGCAGGGCCAGATAGACAGGCAGAACTTCAGAGTCTCAATGCGTGGATGAGACGATGGTGTAGGGAAGAGGGGTTTAGATTTATTAGGAACTGGGGACACTTTTGGGGTAGGGGGAGCCTATACAGGAATGATGGGCTCCACCTAAATCAAGGTGGATCCAGACTGCTGGCATTAAACATTAAAAAGGTCATAGAGCAGTTTTTAAACTAAGAGGTGGGGGAAAGCCGATTGGTGCGGGGGAGCACCTGGATCGGACGGAGACTTCTCTTACACGAGGCTCCATAGACAGGGATTCCCTAGAAGTTAGTCAGATAGGGAACGTGGGAAATAATATATGGGCAAGATCAGATGTGAAACAATCGTGCATAAAAAAATCCAACGCGTCTGTGAAAGGCGGACATATAAATAGTGGTAGTTTTCTAACATGCTTTTACACTAATGCTAGGAGTCTGTCTAATAAGATGGGTGAACTGGAGTACCTCATATCAAAGGAGGAAGTTGACATAATAGGCATCTCAGAAACATGGTGGAATGAGGACAATCAGTGGGACACTATCATACCGGGATATAAATTATATCGGAAAGACAGAACAGGTCGTGCGGGTGGCGGAGTGGTACTATATGTGAAGGATAATATAGAATCAAATGAAGTAAAAATCCTAAAGGAATCAAAATGTTCCATAGAATCATTATGGATAACAATTCATTCCTCTAATATGAATATGGCATTAGGAATATATTACCGACCACCTAACCAGGACAGTGATAGTGATGCTGAAATGATGAGGGAGATTAGAGAGGCTATCAAAATAAAAAACACAGTAATAATAGGAGATTTCAATTATCCCCATATTGATTGGGTGCATGTCACCTCAGGACGGGATTCAGAGATTAAATTTCTTGATGCCTTAAATGACTGCTTCTTGGAGCAGCTAGTACAGGAACCCACAAGGGGAGAGTCGATTCTCGATCTAGTCTTGACTGGAACGCAGGATCTGGTCCAAGAGGTAACTGTTACTGGACCGCTTGGAAATAGTGACCACAATATAATAACTTTTAATATTCCTGTGTTGGGAAGAACACCGCAGTGGTCAAACACTCTGGCATTTAATTTCAAAAAGGGGAATTACACTAAAATGAGGAAGCTAGTTAAACAGAAACTAAAAGGTAGAGTAATTAAACTAAAATCCCTGGAAGCTGCATGGAAACTGTTTAAAGACACCATACTAGAGGCCCAACTTAAATGTATACCCCAAATAAAAAAACACAGTAAGAGACCTAACAAAGAACCACCATGGCTAAACAGCCATGTTAAAAAGGCAGTGAGAGAGAAAAGGGCAGCTTTTAAAAAGTGGAAGTCAAATCCTAGTGAGGAAAATAGAAAGGAACATAAACACTCCCAAATTAACTGTCATAATGTAGTAAGAAAAGCCAAAAAAGAGTTTGAGGAACAGCTAGCCAAAAATTCAAAAAACAATAGTAAAATGTTTTTTAAATACATTAGAAGCAGGAAGCCTGCTAAAAAAGCAGTGGGGCCCTTGGATGATAAAGATATAAAAGGCGCGATCAAGGAAGACAGTGCCATTGCGGAGCGATTAAATGATTTCTTTGCTTCAGTCTTCACGGCTGAAGATGTTACAGAGGTTCCTAAATCTGAGCCAGCCTTTTTAGGTGACAAATCTGAGGAACTCACTCAGATTGAAGTGACATTAGAGGAGGTTTTGGAATTAATTGATAAGCTGAATAGTAACAAGTCTCCAGGACCAGACGGCATTCACCCAAGGGTTCTGAAAGAACTCAAATGTGAAATTGCGGAGTTATTAACAGTGGTTTGTAACCTATCCTTTAAATCCACTTTGGTACCAAATGACTGGAAGACGGCCAATATAACACCAATATTTAAAAAAGGCTCTAGAGGAGATCCTGGCAATTATAGACCGATAAGTTTAACATCAGTACCAGGCAAATTAGTAGAAACACTAGTAAAGGGTAAAATTGCAAGGCACATAGAAGAGCACGAATTGTTGGGCAAAAGTCAGCATGGTTTCTGCAGAGGGAAGTCGTGTCTGTCTAATCTATTAGAATTCTTTGAAGGGGTTAATAAACATGCGGACAAGGGGCACCCAGTGGACATAATATACCTAGATTTCCAGAAAGCCTTTGACACGGTCCCACACCAAAGGCTTTTATGTAAATTAGGTGGTCATGGGATAGGAGGAAAGGTCCTTTCATGGATCGGGAATTGGTTAAAAGACAGAAAACAAAGGGTTGGAATAAATGGTAAATTTTCACAATGGAGGGGGGTAACTAGTGGTGTTCCCCAGGGCTCAGTCCTGGGACCGATCCTGTTCAACTTGTTCACCAATGATCTAGAAAATGAGGTAAGCAGTGAGGTGGCAAAGTTTGCAGATGACACCAAGTTGTTCAGGACAGTCAAAAGCAAAAGGGATTGTGAAGAACTACAAAAAGATCTCAGCAAACTGAGTGATTGGGCAGCAAAATGGCAAATGAAATGTAATGTGGGTAAGTGTAAGGTAATGCATGTTGGAAAAAATAACCCAAATTACACGTACTGCATGATGGGGTCAAATTTAGCTACGACAGATCAGGAAAGGGATCTTGGAGTTATAGTGGATAGTTCTCTGAAGACATCCATGCAGTGTGCAGCGGCAGTTAGTAAGGCAAATAGGATGTTAGGAATTATTAAAAAAGGGATCGATAATAAGACAAAAGATATCATACTTCCCCTATATAAAACTATGGTACGCCCACATCTCGAGTACTGCGTGCAGATGTGGTCTCCTCACCTCAAAAAAGATATATTGGCATTAGAAAAGGTTCAGAAAAGGGCGACTAAGATGATTAGGGGCTTGGAAAGGGTCCCATATGGGGAGAGGCTAGAGAGACTGGGACTTTTCAGTTTGGAAAAAAGGCGATTGAGGGGTGATATGATAGAGGTATATAAAATCATGAATGGTGTGGAGAAAGTGAATATAGAAAAATTATTTACCTTTTCCCATAATACAAGAACTAGGGGACACCAAATGAAATTGATGGGTAGTAGGTTCAAAACTAATAAAAGGAAATTTTTCTTCACACAGCGCACAGTCAACCTGTGGAACTCCTTGCCCGAGGAGGCTGTGAAGGCCAGGACTCTATTAGGGTTTAAAAAAGAGCTTGATAAATTTTTGCAGGTTAGGTCCATAAATGGCTATTAGCCAGGGATAAAGTATGGTGCCCTAGCCTTCAGAACAAGGGCAGGAGATGGATGGCAGGAGATAAATCACTTGATCATTGTCTTCTGTTCTCCTTCTCTGGGGCACCTGGCATTGGCCACCGTCGGCAGATGGGATGCTGGGCTGGATGGACCTTTGGTCTGACCCAGTATGGCCATTCTTATGTTCTTATGTTCTTATGTTCTTATGAGCTAGCACCCGGTCAGTTCCCCAGCTCCTGTCAAGGGCGGCAGCTGGGATCCTGACTTTTGGCTGCTCCCACTGACAGTAGTGGTATCCCTGTAGTCCTGGGAGAGGCGAAGAACCAGGAAGCAGGCTGCCACCTGGTTCCCGGCTCGCCGCCACTCTAAAAGCCAGGAAACGCACCAGCAGAGCAATGCTGGTGAGTTGCCTGGCTCCTGCAAGTGCAGGGGAGCTGGAAGACAGGCTTCCACCTGGTTGCCCGCTCCTCACGACTTTCATGAAATTTTTGTTATGCGAGATTGCCCAGGAATGCAACCTTCATGTAAGTCAGAAGCCTACTGTATACATACCTCATAGAGCTGAAAGGGACCTTTTAACTTTAAATACAGGAATGAGGCATGTGTACAAATAGGATAATCATATTCAATAGATTACAAGCTTTCCAATGATATTGCACGTGAAATATTTTGCATAAAACATATTCCAGTTATTTCATGTTCATAAGCTTATGTTCACAAAGTATATGAAATGCCCTGTCACCTCCCCCTGGAGATTACTGTTAGATGTTTGGTCACTGACCAAGGCAGAGCCAGTGTGCCTAACACCCCATTTTGGGATTGGTTACACAATTCCCAATGTATTGTCAAACCTGTAATGTCATTCATACATACTTTTGCAAAGTTCTGGGTTTCTATCCACAGGATGCCTGAAACATTTTGTGGTACAGCATTGCTAAAATATTGCTGCTAGTTATAGCTCTTAAAGTGTAGGGCTATGTCTAGATTACAGTGATTTGTCCACAGAAGTTATCGTTGGAAGTTCTCTTCCGACAAAACCTCTGTCAACAGATTGCGGCCAAATTCCCAAGTGTATCACAGGAGTGATACACTCTGTAGACAGAGAGTGTCCCGACTGCCTGGCCATTCTCTTGACAAGACAACTGACCAGCAGCCCAGCAGACAGGGCTGCTTGGTGCCTCAGAAGCGCTGTCTGGCTGAATGTCCAGACCAGCTTTCTGTCAACAGATTTCTGTCAACAGAGGCATTATATCTTGTGGGGAGCAGGATAAGACTGTCAACAAAAGTGCTGCATTCAGTAAATTTATTGTCTGCAGAACACGTTGGGAATCTGAATGCTCCACATGTTTTGTAGACAAAACCCTCTAGTGTAGACAGAGAAGTCCCTGTCTTTAGTCTCTGATGCCATGAGGTGTTATACTTCAGGTTCCCTATCCACGCAGTAGCATAAGTTGTTATGCTTTTGCTACTCTGCCAGGCTCTAAACCTGATTACCGATAATAGCTGAAAAGCAGCATGCCTATGGGATGCTCTTGGAACCATTCCTAGCACGTACAAAAGTTTTTGCCAAAAAATCAGGTACATCTCACATTGTCAAGGGGTTTGCCATAGTTACAGTTCCTTTGTCTTGACCCACAGATGATATAGCAAAAACATATAATTACCAGAAAATTCATGACAGACAGCCACTACCATGTATGATGGGAGAGAGTTTAGATAAAAGGGTGAAAGAAAACCATAGTGATTATCAAACACATGCAAAGAGAGAACACCTATAAGGATGAAATTATCTAACAATCTTCCTGCTGGTACTTTTAAGTGCTACAGTAATTTAACTACTAGTAATGGAATTACAGGTGGAGGTGAGGAATTTCTAAAATCACTTTCAAAAGATGTGTGTAGCACATGTAAAGAGTTTGAACAGGTGAGAACAGGACGAGGCAGTGCTGGCGTAGAGGAGAACTCTCCTGCCAAAAGACGGCACGGCAATATTTTATTGACCAGCTCTAATGCCCGCATCCAACTAGAGAGCAGGCACAATGCAATTTCAACCAGTGAGCATGCAAGCCGAGATCCAAAAAACATAGGTATGTGCATGTTGTTTATGTGCTTGGAACACAAACTTCAGTCTTCAATGGATGTGCGTAAAGGAATTTACCATCTCTTGTGTTCAGAGCTAGATTGTCTTTAAAAATCCAAACATATTTTGATCCTGCTCAGTGGAGTCAAAAACATTTTCTTGTCTCAGCCACTTTCCTCTCTCCCTACCCTATAGCAGCTACATGCTGCAGCTATCAGGTCCCAACACTGCAAAAATAATACATTACTTGTATAAATCCACCACCACCTATCTTTGTTTCACATAAGATTTTGCAAAACTAGGGTGACCAGGTGTCCTGCTTTTATAGGTACAGACCCAATATTTGGGACTTTATCTTATATAGATGTCTACTGCCTCCCACCCCAGTTCCAATTTTCCATACTTGCTTTCTGGTCATCTTATGCCAAGCTTACAACTTGCTCTAGTGCAGCATGGAAAACAGAGAGACAAGGAAAGAGTTACAGTAAAAACCCATGTTTACGTAAGTTAAAGTTTTGTACAGTCACACTGAGCAAAGTTCAAGCAGCTCAAGAACAAATCAATGCAGTACAAACTAACTACATAAATGGGCAGATTTTAAAATACTGCCAATGATCAAGGTGACCAAATGTTCATGGTCTGAGAACAAACATAGCAAAACGCTGGGTGAACTTAGAGGCCAAGCCTGTGTCCACAGAAACTAATGGGAAAACTCCTCTGATATTAATGAGAGTCAGGATTTTTTAACGTTGTTTTGAAAATGTAGACATCAGAACTAGTATCTGTCTCACCAATGCCACAACCGGAGGTATAATCACCACTCTATTGTTATTACTTTCCTGTTATACATCCAAGGATCAGACTCATCTTTTTTCCCACAGCATCATTTGAAAAGTTCATCAGTTGTTTGTCCAGTCCTTCCTTCCTTAAGTGCCATGCCAACCGGCGTAGGTGATCATGGCCCTCCACCCTGTCTATGCTGAATGCTTTCTTGCATTTTTACAGTGCTTCTGCACCGTAACCAGGAAGTAATACTATCCCATAATTTCTCTCTCTGCCTACCCCGTTTACCATCTAATTTCCCCATCGTTACTAGGTGTTCAAGTGCTAAATTCTTCATTACATGTCCTATAAATTTTGCTTGTCTTGTCCTTGTTCTCACTAGCAGCCCTCTCCTACACTGTGCTTCAATCAAAACAGACTCATTCGTCCTCTTAGCTGTCCGTGTCATACGCGACATCCTCCTTAACAACCACATTTTTCCGTGGCTTCAATGGGCTTCTCAACTTGCTTGCTGGTTGTCCATGCTTCAGACCCATATAATAATATTGGGTTAATATAACATCGCAAAACTCTTTTCCTAACTTCTAATGATAACGACTTGTAAGTGAGGAGACTCCTCATTCTCTGCAATGCAGACTTCTCTTGTGCAATTCTGCATTTAACTTCCATTGCACACCTATCATCTGATGTGATATAACACCCCAGGTATTTAAATTTAGTCACCTGTTGTATAACTATCCTATTTGCACTAATGACGCACCTTGGCATAACTTTGCTTTTAGTTATTACCATTGATTCTGTTTTTGCAAGGTTTAACCTAAGTCCCTTCAGCTCACTTTCCCTATTAACTACATAGACTAATTCTTGAAGATCCCTTTCATTTTCTGCAATTAAAACTGTATCATCAGCATATCGAAGATTATTTAAATTGTATCCACCAATATTTAACCCAGGAAGACCCTCTCTTTTTCGCATAAGCCTTTCACAATACAAATTAAAAAGATCTGGTGAAAAATCACAACCCTGTCTAGCCCCCGCTTTTTATTTTCCTATAGTCACTTAGTTCGCCACCCATTCTTACAGTTGCTGTTTGATCCCAGTATATATTCCCAATTATTCTTAAATCCCTTTCACCTATGTCCAGTTCCTCTAAGATTTTTATCATTTCATCGTGCTTTACCCTATCAAATGCTTTCTCAAAGTCTATAAAGCATAAATATATGTGTCTTTGTACTTCTAATGCTCTTTCTCTCATGAGTTGCTATGTTGGTGTGGTGAGAGAGCTTGTGTGTCCTGATGACCCGATGAGCTATGCTGGCTGGAGTTTCTCTCCTGGTAGGGCCACCTGTGCCGGACATGTCTGAAGGTAGGGGCCAGACAAAATGCAACTCAACCTGCTGCCTTGCAGGAAGGTATTGGTTTACCAAAGGCTAACAGAGACAGCCAAAACAAAAAGCAGTCAAGTAGCACTTTAAAGACTAGCAAAATAGTTTATTAGGTGAGCTTTCGTGGGACAGACCCACTTCTTCAGACTATAGCCAGACCTGAACAGACGCAATATTTAAGGCACAGAGAACCAGAAACAGTAAGCAAGGAGGACAAATCAGAAAAAGATAATCAAGGTGAGCAAATCAGAGAGTGGAGGGTCGGGGGGAAGGTCAAGAATTAGACTGAGCCAAGTATGCAGACGAGCCCCTGTAGAGACAACCAAAGATAACCGATGGAAGGCAAGGGGAAAGCACCATTGTATCATTCCCATGTACATCATGACCCACTATCATTGTTTGTCCAGTACCAACTTTATATTATTTTAATAGTGATTATTTTTCATGATCCAATCCCCCACATTCTGTAGGCAGGGCCTGAAGTCCTTGGTCCTAAGTGAACAACTTTGCATTTGGCTGTTTGCATGGGCCCATTTTACCAAATCATCCAGATCACTCTGTTTGCCCACCCTGTCGTCATCATTATTTAGTGCTCTGCCAATCTTTGTGCCATCTGCAACTACCGCCTGCAGTCATTGTATGTTGATTACCAGATGATTGATGAACATATTGAATAGCCACAGGCCTTGTACTTATCCCTGAAGAGTCACACTAGAAACACTCTCATTCAGCGATGATTCCCTACTGGTGCTATTTTTTAGATCTGTGAGTGGATCAGTTTTTATTCCACTTAACCTGTGTTCCGCTGGTACTGTATAGTGCTAATTTTTTAACAGAATGCTTTTTGGTACTAGGACAAACACCTTACAAAAGCTGAATTTTATTGCATCCATGCAGCTGCCTTTATATAATTACTTTTAAAATGCTAGGGGTTTCTTTTTAATGGCAAAGCCTACATTTACCTTCCCAGCTACTTCTGCGGCCACAATATGGTTTTACTGGCCAGAGTAGCTTTGGGGGGCTTGTACACAGAATTTGGGAAGAGACAGAACCCAGCTTTCATGCAAAACCAAAGTCTGTAGAGGTAAGATGTGCAGAGCTGGCTAATTAGCTGGCTTTGGAGTAAGTCAATCTAGTGCTATACAGTTGTACTGACCATTTATCCTTGCATAGCATGGCTGCCAGAACAGCATGGTTTGTTATGGTCACAGACCTCACTGCAGCTCTGTTTTCTGAGACGGGTTCCTTCCATCTGATCTTTGTGCCAAGGCTTGCTAATCTGTCCTTGGTGCACAGGGCTGGAGAAACTGTTCCAGGTGTTTGAATGCACATGGGAAAATACACGAGTGCAAGGATCCAAAGAGAATGGTAAGGTGAACAAAGAGCACAAGATGGGGAACAGATGGACCAAGATCTGAGAAGCAAATGAGACAGAACTGTGAAGAACTTTGAGGCTGATAGACCAGAGCATTGTGTTTCAAAAACTAATTCTAGGCCTTCAAAATAAATTTATTTTTAGAACTTTCAAGTGTCTTTGGTAAAATAATAATCAGACCACCAGAATAAAACTCCACTAGTCTCCAGTGCTTGGGTTTTACAAGGTGTCAGACTTTTAAGTCTCAGATCACTGGTAGATTTAAATGTAGCATTAATATTTTGTCAAAGGAAAGCTATAGCAGTTGACTAATAGCACACAAACCAAAATTCATCAAATAACCAGCATCTATGGTTTCTCCTGAAAAACCTGGGGTAGGTTATTTGAGGATATCTCTAAATAATTTGTTCCATGGTTCATGCCAGGGACATAGCAGAAACTTTTTCCAGGGCATTGCAAAACCCTAGATCAAACAGACTTAACCAGCAAACAGAAGTTTGTGGGCTTGAAGCAATGATCTTTGCTTATGCATACGTGCTGATGCTCACCTCTGTTGAAATGTGCAGTGCAAGGGGCTGTGCAAGACTCTATGTGCCACTGAAGCCCCACATTAAGGTACCGAAAGTACAAAGCCAGTGCCTTGTGAGGCTTGCTGTAGTCAGGGGCACAATGCCCATAAGGCCCAGTCCTCCAAGGCAGAGAACACAATCAGCATCCACTGAAGTTGTTTGGAAGTTGAAGCTGTTCCGCAAAATGGATAAGATACAAAATGCTCTTAAATAAGGATAAATGTATTCAGTGGAGATACCGTTCTGGGGCTTTACAGACTTTTCTACATGTTTCCAGACTTACCCAACACATATGCCTTTTGTGAATCCTTTTGCCCTGATAAAGGAAATTCACGTTGTTGTCTACAGTGAATCAATTAAAAAACCACGTATGTTCATCAAGGGACTGTGGTGTGTAAAAAAAAATGTAGAATCCTGAAAGATGCTGCTGTTCTTTTCTGGGGTATGTTTACATAGCAGAGTGATTTCGAAATAACAGCCGCTGTTTTGGAATAACTTTGCCAGCAGCTACACAACACAACTTCTATTTTGAAATGTATGTCTGTAAGCCACTGGGGTCCAAAAAGAATGTAAGGTATCACCCCTGCTTCCCTGTTCCCCGCCAGGCCCCACCCCCCACCGAGCCTGGTCTACCCCTGGAGTCAGCCCCCTCACTAGATTACTCATAGAAGCTGCCCTGGGCTGGAGCCGCCTCCATACGAGCCACCTGTGCCTGTGGTGGTGGTGCATAAGCAGAGTGGGCGGAGAGGTGCTCCACTTGTGCAGCTCTCCTGAGCCACACTTCCCAACACTGTGCTGCCCCTTTCACCACATGTAGTGAGTAAGGAGCGTATTGGACACAGCTGATATAAGCAGATGTCTTGTATATTGCCAACACGTCCATTGCTTACTGGGCTCTTTAAGACATTTAAGGGTAAATTACAGATAAATAACAGCAGAGAACACTGAGAGCCAGGGCTGGTGGCTGTAATCAAACTTTCTGGGACCATGGGAAACTTGGTGACACCCACGACAAGTGTCATCAGGGTAACTAAAATCATGCTGGATTACAGCTGGTGTGGGAAGAGAGAGTTCCAGATCAGAGAGGTTCAGCCTGTGCAACCTTTGTCAGGCTGGGATGTGAAAAAACATTCCCCTCCCCTTCAACCACCATAAGTTTCACCAACAGATGTGCCGGTACGGATCAGTGCTGTGTCGGCAGAAGATGTGCTCTCGACAACATAGCTACTGCTGTTCGTTGGGGGTGGCTTAATTATGCCACTGGGCAAACTGTCTCTCACCAACCTATACTGGCTACCTGGGAGACCTTACAATGGTGCTGCTGTGTCATCGACTGGTCTTTAGGGTTGTTCATGACAAAGAACTAGTTCATGACACTGTCACATGAATGGGCTTGTTGGGATAAGATGCTAGACCTGAAGCATGCTAAGGTCTGTTATGGAGGAAATGTGATTATATTAGCCACACTGTCTTTCATAGTTCCTCTTGTTAATCAATGCTAATTGATTAATCTGCTGTGCTAATTCCCCAGATTGAAAAGAAGCACCAACGCTCAGAGATCATTTTTATATCACTGCATAAAATCTGTTCACTATACCATTACTGAGAAAAGATTTAGCGCCTCTTCTAAATTAGCTATACAAATAAGCAGGGTACAGTTTCCTAAAAAAGAAAACAAAAGCACTTGAGAGGCAGCTGCTAGCAAATGCCTAGAAATCATTTCTGCCAGTGGCAGGATTTGAATTTACAGTGTATGGGCACAGTTCATATTCAGCGCGTTCCTCCAAACCATCCAATTACTGTAACAATGGCCTGTCTGCACACCCTCTGGTCTGGGCTTGCTACACATTCATGTTGCAATTGCTTTGACTTGTGCACGATCGGCACATACCAAACTAGCAAGCCAACTCTGATTTTAATAACTTTTTTCAGGGACAGTGGGTCCTATGGACAACTTGAGATAAATAAATGTCAAGTGACTGAGATCAGCTGGAGGACAATCGCAGCCATAGACTGTGTGGAGAAGCAATTATTTTATTTTTTCTTTAAATGCAGGAATGAAGCAGGGAAGGGAAAGGGAGCATTTGTTTCCGTGGTTGGTTTTGGCACAGGGAATTGTATATTAAGTATGTCTTGCTCAAATGACCCTAAATTTGGAGTACTAACACCACCCCACACCCCCACAGGCACAATGGCTTTCAAGATGAGCTGACAAAAACTGCTACTGGATTTTAGAGCACAAAGAAGAGGCCTTCGAAATGGAAAGCCCTTCTCAGATGCAACTACAGCAGAGCTAGTACTCTGCTCTAATGAAAACCCTCTGGAAGGTGGG
Organism: Carettochelys insculpta; assembly: GCF_033958435.1. NCBI lineage: Eukaryota > Metazoa > Chordata > Testudines > Carettochelyidae > Carettochelys > Carettochelys insculpta. The sequence goes on from NC_134137.1 coordinate 120,259,915, forward strand.
TTATAGATAGTAGTAGGGGGAGGGCGCTAGGTCCCCATTAATGTGCCCCATCACTGAATGCTCAGAGTGCGACTTATGAAGAAATCTAAGGTCAGGTCTACACTAGACCTTAAAGTTGATTGTAGATGTGCAATTCCAGCTACAGCAATTGCATAGCTGGAATCAACTTATCTATGATTGATTTATCTGGCCGTCCTGACTGAGGGAGGTCAATGGGAAAAAAATCTGTTGACCTCCCTTGCTCCTGGCAAGATCGAAGAGTATAGAAGTGAACTGTTGACACCTGACATTTTGATTTCCTGCATCCCCACTAGGCACACAAAGTTGAACCCTGGGAAATCAACCCAGACCAGGTCAATCTACTTGGTAGTGTAGATGTACCCTAAATAAATAAGAGTAAAGAAGCTCCATGTGGGATACACTAAGAGAATGACTTTTTTAAAAGTTTTGTTGAATTTTCTATAATAATTTGAAAATCCAAAGCAGAGATTGTTGCCTTTTCTAGATGGCTATTACTGCAAAGACAGTGCTGTCTGTGAGTGACCCCATTTTGAGTTATGTCCAAGGAAATAAAGTTATAGGATAACTACTCAGTAAATTTTGTTTTCTGAACAAACAAACAATAATATATGGAAAGCGTAACATGGAACCTAAACTGCTAACAATACAGTTTCTGTTTTATTAACTTGATTTGAATAATTACCTTGGTATCTGGAATAAATTCTTCATTGACCTTACTGTACAATAATAAATAGCTTGAACAAAATCAACAATTTCCCTTTAATTTCACAGGTGAGTCCTGGGAATCTGGTGACATCAAGTGGTGACATATTTTTAAGTGAATGCCATGGGCACAGCTAAACTAACTTTATGCGTTCCTTGATCCTGGACAAGGCAGGGCTCAGCCCATGGTCATATAATAGTAGCCACAGGGATGCTCTAACTTGTCCCAACTCCTTGTTTATCATGCAGATTTCTCCTCCCTTATCCGGCATGTTTGGGACCCAGAATTTGTCAGACCACAGGAGGCCCAGGGCTTCTGCTGCAAGACAACCCTGCATTCTTGGTGCTACTATTGTCCCAGCCTTCCTCCCCTGGGACTCTGGCCCCAGCCCAGCCTCCGCAGGGTCCCATAGGACAGATGACAGTCTCTGTCTCTCAGCCCTGTGCTCCTGCTGGGCAGGCAGGGCTGCTATACCAGACACACCCCCAGCCTGGTACTCTCTCATCCTGGAACATCAGTGGTCTGGCAGAGCTGCCAGAAGAGAGGGTACCAGGTCTGAGAGGTGCAACCTGTACTAGTGTCTGTATAGATATGTATGTGTATTTGTGTATGTTGGAGAGCATGTGAAGAATCTACTATAGGTTAGATATAAGATGTATGGTACAGAGCTGGAAGGGACCTCAGGAGGTCATTGAGTCCAGTCCCTGCCCTCTTGACAGGACCAAACACCCTCCCCTCACCCTTTTCTTTAAAAAAAACAAAAAAGCCTGTTTGCCCTGATCCCTAAATGGCCTCCTCAAGGCTTAAGCTCACAACTCTGGGTTTAGCAGGCCAATACTCAAACCAGTGAGCTACCCCTACCTGCTTCTGCGATGCTAGCCCACATCCCAGTTCCCACACTGCATGAAACAGAAAATGGAAAGCTGAAAAAGTGGGCTTTTCCCCCATCTCTTCTGAGGGCATAATACTGCCTCTAGCAGCTAAAAGCAAGAATACAGCCCCTCCCCCCCGCCAAAACAAATTCTGCCCTTGGTTATTCAGTGCAGGAGTTCTACAGGTACAATGGAGTTGAGGACATTTTCAGACACTCTGAGAAGCAATGTAAGGGATTTCCTTAACCTGTTGTCGTCCTAGGACATAGTTTGTGGGAGCAGCCTTTTTACTGAATCCTAAAAAAATCTTACTGTGTGCTCCTCTCCTAGTCAGGTATTTTCTAACTTCTACTTGTACTGCCACTAACATGTGGTACGAGCTGCCAGCTTTTTAGCAGCTCTCCTCTTTCGGTGTCATGCAAAGTGGAGACAGGATTACGGGATGGATGGTCAAAAGGTGGTGCTGCCCAGTGGTTTTCAGGAGAGCTGACAAAGCTGCTCTGCCCCATCTGGCCAAAAGATAAGGGGTCTCTTTTTCCTCGAATGGGAACATTGTTGTACCACGAAACTTTATTTATTTGTTTAGGTTGTCATTTGTTGACACTGAGTCCGAGCATTACCCTTAGAGTTGCTGAACTTTAAACTTTAACATTTCTCAGTTAGTGACTTTCCTGAAAGCTCTGCAGAAATGCAGGCAAGCTGCAATTAACTGTCAAAGTGGATCAAAATGGCAACTCACTTTTGGACAATATGGTTTCTTCTTTCTGTCCTCCTTTTCCTTCAGACAGAACAAACAGGTACGGCATTTGCGTTATTGTTATTTTTATTTGGCTTTGTGGTGATCTTCCTAAGGCACAAGGGAACACAAGAATATTATGTCCCTGGTATTATTTTAAATGCATAGTACTGGCTATCATTGAAGCGAGCAGCTCCTCGTTTTCACCCACATTTCTCTTATTTTTCTGATGCACTTTGGCAAAAACTACAATTTAACTACTGACACAAAAACCTTGTTTTATTTCACTGTGTGTCATTCTTTTAACATCAGCACAATGCTTTCTCTCTCCTCCCTACTTATTCATTAAAAGTGCCCGTATATGTGATAAAGTGCCTTCTCACCTGGTCTGCCTAATCATTTTTCTGATTAAAATTGAATTTATGGTAGGATGCCAAAAGACTTTATTGCTTTTATATGATTTATATAGATGCACTTTTCTGCATTAATGCTCTAGAGTACCTCAAAGGGATGTAGATAGGATGAAATAAGGAGAAAGATGCTCTGCATTTATTTAGTAGGCTCACAGGGATAATAGTAATCTTTAAAGTGCTACTTGACTGCTTTTTGTTTTGATAGGGATAATAGTAATGATTTTTGCCAAAGTTCATCAATCATATACCACACAATGAGTTCAAAAGTGCGTTTTAGTGGTAACAGAAATGGAGCAAATGACTAAAATGCTCTATCAAGGAGTCAAGAAAAATATGGCATATACTTTTTAAAAATGCTTTGTGGCTCTACATAGCTTTTTAAAAAAAAATCATGGAGTCGATTTTTTTAAAAAACGGTGTAAATGGTGCTAGAATTCGTTAAACCGTTAAGTAAACAAGTGTCCAGGAACAGACTAAGACATTACATACAATTTCACAATATTTTCCTTTGCTAAATATCATAATCCTTGTTTCCTTGATCCCTCATCAGAGCCACATGGTTCTAGTCTCCTCCACCCAAGGAATTGGGTGGGGGGTGGTTTGTTTTGTTTTGGTTTTTTTAGCCTGTCGTAACTTGGCATTTCCCCAAACACATGGATTAAACACCAAAATTGGCCATCTTTATTCAGCCGAGATTCCCAGTGAAGTCAGTCTGAGCAAGGAGTGGAGGGCTGGGCTCTTAAACAACAGCTGAGATTCAAATCATTCCCTCCACCTCTGCATAAAGATTTTTAAACCCCCAGGGGTGCTGAAGTCGGGTGTGTTGCACGTTTGGCAACATTTCTCCTCTCCCTTGGCCAGGTCCTGCAGAAGCCCCATCCACAGGTGTGTGGATTTGTTTTGGAGGGGCGGGATGAAGCCAGGGTGGGAGAGGGTGTTGCTTGCCAGACATACCTAATTCTCCCTCCCAGAAGAATTCTGCAGGTAACTAAATACTGAGTCAGCACCCATTTTACTATGATGCTGTTTGTACTGCAGAACTCCAGCTGAAGAAGGGTCTGCTTTGATGAGTGTGCTTATTACGGAGACCCTAGTAGCATGGCTCCAGCTGAAACAGTGGGGCTGACAGCCACTGTGGGCCCTGGGCAAAGTTCTGGGGGGAGGGCTGGCTCTGTGCCCCAAAGGAAGGGCCGGGGCTGGGCCCAGCCACTGCTCAGCAATGCTCAGAGCACCCCACTCGCTTCCCTACCCCCAACCCCCACCAGCCCCGAGAGCTTGCACAGCGCTCCCAGCGGAGCGCTCCAGCTGTATTTTAAAGGTTCCAGGGCTCCGACAGCTGCAGTAGCAGCAGGAACGGCCAGGAGCCCTGGTCCCCTCTGAATTGCCAGGCCCAGAGGCAGTTGCCCCTTCTGCCCCTTCCCCCTCATTGGTGGGGCTGAGCTGAACTAGACTGTCATGGAGTCTAGAACAGAGAAGTGGCGATGAAGGCAGGGCAGGGATACAGGACTGCCACAGGCATGGCCCAACCTCCCGTGGACACCCTGAGATGTGTGGATGGGGAAAGCTGAATCAACTTCCTTTTCTACAGGGTTCGAATCCTGCAATTCCCAGTGGAAAATAAGGACAAAATCGATGCTTAATTTGTGGTGGGGCTTTCCAGGGCTGATCTATGGCATCTCTGTGCTAGGCTGTTCAGAGCTCTGGTGCCACTGGGTTTGCTACGTCAGTTATGCAAGTGAAAAAAAAAATGGCATGAGCCCCAGCGCCTCTTTCATTACAAAGTAAGCACTGGACAAAACTCCATGATTTTCCAGCTGAGAGAGAAGTGTTGGTGTATAAGTTGTGCTTATACAGCTTTGACATTGCTGCAATTCGTTAATATTTCTCTTCACCTTAAAAACTTCTGGCTTCCCAACTCATTTTAAGAAAAGTCAGAAGCACATAAGTAAGACCATCTATAATACAGCCCCAATTCTCTGACCCCCATTATCCAACATTCCATTTTAACCCACACCGCCCCCCTCCCCGAGCCCAGCAGGCAGATTGCTGCTGGGCTGGAGGAGCAGGGTGGTGTCAGATAAAATGGAACATTGGACAACCAAGGGTCGGATAATCACTCCCCTAGCCTGGCTGATCTGCTAGCCCTGCCCCAGGCAGCCGGTCCATGTCATCTGCGCACCCTGCCATCATCAAACATTTCTGGTTACCTGACCCTCCGGCAAGCCGATTCATGTTGGATAATCAGGATTTTTTCTGTATATATTTTACGTTCCTCTTTTTGTGCAACTTTTCAGTCTTCCTATCGTCCAACAAGGCGAACCAAATGATCTCAAGATATAAGCGTGAGAACTTCCTCATTTTTGAGGAATTCTTTGAGGGCAACTTGGAAAGAGAGTGCCTAGAAGAAAGATGCACATATGAAGAGGCAAGAGAAGTGTTTGAGGACAAAGAAGCGACTGTAGGTGACTTTTTATTGTTCACTTTCCTAAGAATTGCAACACGTGCTGCTTCGTAGCTGAACTGCAACGGTCTACACTGCAGCCATGGTTGATACTTTGCGATATAACTGATTTCTCTGCAATGTGAAATCATCTGGCATTGCACTGCAACACTTTTTTCCTACAGTGTTCTGATAGGGATCAGGAAAAGGATTGATGGCGGGAGACGGGGCAAGGAAGAGGTGGTGACTCCCTGACAGAGAGTCTCAGCAGCAGCTGCAAGGGAGCCCCCTCTCCTGACCCAGCAGGCAGATGCCTCCAGGTACAGCACAGCATACCTCCCTGCAGTGCATGAGGTGCACTTCAGGGGAAGCAGCTGCAGGGGGGGCAGGAGGCAAGGACAGCAACATGAGGTGTGGGACTTCAGGGGAAGTTTGGGAGGGGCTGTAATGTTGGTAGCCTGGTGTAGGTGGGGTATGTGTTGGGGGGTCAAAACCAAGAGCAGTGTCTCTCTCACATACACACACACACACACGCACAGAGGGAGGCCTGAGTGCCATGTGAGAGGTGTGACCCGGGGAAGTGAAACAGTCTTTGTTGTGGGGATGTTGAAAGCCACTGAGCCAAACTAAATCCTGTACATGATGGAAACCACCTCAAGCCTAGGGAGTGCATCAGTAGCCCAATGTCTGTAGTTCCAGCACCTGTGAGTGGGACACTTGGCAGCTTTGTATTTTAGTGCTCAAGTCCTGGCTTTACATAGTCCTGGCTGGGATGATTTGGTTGGGGTTGATCCTGCTGTGGGCAGGGACTGGACTCGATGACCTTCTGAGGTCTGTTCCAGCCCTAGGATTCCATGATTCTGTCAATGCTGGCTCCAACTCTGTTACTGTCTGAGGAGTGGTCCAAAGCCTCGAAGGTCTGTTTCATTCTCCAATTAACCAGCCCAATCAAAAATCAGCATCGCCAATGCAGAGAGCACAAACATTGTGAGAGAGACAAAACAAATCAATCAGGAAATTGGTCTAAGTTCATGATATGTTTGTAAAATCACACTTTTCATCTATTCTGAAATGTTAGGATGAATCACCACATTTTTATGCCTGCCTTTCTGGAAGCTCAGCCTGACATGTGCAAAAGTACATGTACACACACTGGGGGAAACACCTTTCTTTCATACTTCCTTTATAACAGATTTAAATTTTCAAAAAAAATAACATCTGCCCCTCATGGTGCAATACAGAAGAAACCAGACACATCCCAACTTTCTGCCTTTTGAAGCTCATGGAAAATTGCTTAGAGCTGTGGGTCTCAAACTTTTCAGCATCACATCCCTTTTTGATTTTTGAGAGACCTTCACACCCCTCCGCCTCTTCTTTACCATCATCCAACCCCCTTTTTAACCAAAAATTCAATTAATAATTTAAAATAAACACAAAGACTTGATATAAAAATGTTATTTAAAATTAAAATAAGCACAAATATTTTTTCTTGGCCCAAAAATGTAATAAAAATGTAATTTAACATCAAAAACAAAATGAATCTAATGTGAAGGATGACACTGCATTTTCTTCACAAGTCGGGAAGTCCTAGGTTTGAAAGATGAAAGTGTACAACGCAAATCATTTTTGACATTCAGTCAATTTCTTTCTTTAGTTTTTAATGTGAGGAAATGGAAAAGCTTTTTTCACAGGAATATATTTACAAAAATAGAAGACTAATACATAGCACTTCTTCCCCAACTTTCAAGTACGTTGGGAAATATTTTGTCCAAAATTCCTCCAAGCCTGAGTTTTTGAAATTCTTTTGCACTTCAGTCATACTTTATTTTGAGTGCTTGTTCTCACAGTACTTCTGGCAATGTAGCAACATCAGCATTGAATGGCTTGCATACTAATTTATAAATGGGTTTGCCAGAAAAGTTGTCCAGAAAATAGCGGATAGCAGACTCAATGGAGCTGTGCCTCCCTGCTCCGAGCCGCATGCTAAACACTGAACGCTTAGTGTTTTCCCCCAGCCCCACGGCCCCCCCAATGTCCTTCTGGACTTGACCTCTACTGGGTGACTCCAGACCAGACACAGGCTGTGACAGCTGGTTCCAGCCCGATGCTGGACATGGCCTGGGCCCTGCAGAATGGGCTGCTGGCATGGTCCCAGAGCTGCAGGTGTGGCCAGGGCCCTGCAGAGACCAGCTGCAGCCCTGGCTGGGGTGCTGGACACTGTGCCAGCTCCATCCCAGCCAAGAGGCCAACTTTGGACTGGCCAGGCTAATGATACAGCCCCCACCTTGCGGATGGCTGGCTCAGTCCCAGCTGACCAGCTGCCTGAGCCCTGTGCCAGCTGCCAGAGCTACCCACACCAGCTGCCCACCCACCTGATACCTACATTGCCAGAGCCACCCACCTGCCCATCTGCCACTGGGGCCAGCTGTCTGCTCGCCCACCAGCTGCTGGTGCCAGCCACCCACCCACCAGCCACCTGAGCTGCCTACCCAAAGAGTGGGTCAGCCAACTGAATCCTGCACTGCTGGGGCCAGCTGTCCTCCCACCAGCCCAAGCCAGGGCCAGCCACCTACCCATCAGCCCAAGCTGGGGCCACCCACCCAAGCCCCACAACCCACCCAACCAAGCCTTTCCCCTCCCCCAAAGCCAGGCACCATCAACCCCCCATTCTTACCCCCTCCCCCTGAGCCAGGTTCCCCCAGTCCCCCATCTAACCCCATCCTCCTCCCTCCCAACCCAACCCACACTCCTTTGCAGGAGGCAGCTAGCTCCATGTGGGTCCTTGCTGGCTGCCTGCTTTTCATAGCAGCAGTGCTGGGTCGCCCATGTAAAGTAGCCAGGGCTGAGAGCTGGAAGCAAAGGCTAGCTCTTTCTTAGAGTAGCAGCAATGAAGGTGGGGGGAATGGGTCGCCTTGCACCCCCCGAAATTTCTTCAAACACCCCCAGTGGGACACACACCCCACTTTGGGAAACCATCTGTAGCCAGACAGAGTCTCCCCCTTACAAGCCAGCTTGCTTGATGCCCCTCCCCACCGAGAAGCACACAGGGCGCGGAAATGGCTGCTGACAGCACAGTCTTTGATGCCCTCATTGAGGCCCAGATATGCTAGCTTATCGTGACCCTGAGAAGCAGAAAGTACAGCTAGAAGGCTAACAGGCCAGACTGTCAACATGACGGGGGGGGGGGACCCTCAGAAATCACCCCAGTTGGCATTGATCAATATGATGCACACACACAATCACCCAGAAGGGGACGTGCCCCGCCCACACAAAAGAATGTCCTGTACTCCTAAATTGTTTATCTCTTGTCTTACAAGTGCAAACTAAGTAGAAATGCCCTTGTAACAAACTGGAGTCACAAAGACAGACCAGTGTGATCTGGCACCATAGATAAGAAAGAGAATACGTAACCCAAAAGGGGTATAAAAGATGGGTCCAGCAGAACTCTAACTTTGAGTGCATCTCCACCAACTACCTGCTGGTCGGGTCAGGTGATTGCCTCCCGAGGTCCACAGCTGGGGACGCCCAACCTCGTATTCGTCTTTCCGCGGAATTGAGTGACCGATCCGGCTTGGCTACGCTGGTATCGAGAGACGCAGAGAGGGTAAGATACACCCATGCTAGGTCTCTGACTTTTTTTTGTGCACAGCTAAAGAATTAGAGCTCTGTAACTAGTATCAAGATATCATTGTGTTAGATGGTAACAGATATCTTTGTATAGGATTGTAACGTAACTTGTTAACACCTGTACTTTGCTAGCATATAAGAAGTAAACAATAGCCTTTTGTAACCGCACACTTATAACTGTAGCTTAATAAACTTGTAACTAGTTAAGATCCAAGCCTAACTATTTTGTTAACCCTTTTGTCACTGCAACACAGCCGGCACAACAAAAGAACTTTAACCATTTGGTTACAACAGCCTGGCCGTAGGTGAGAGTGCTAGGAGCTGCCTGCTCTAACAGTAAAAAAACTGGGTTGCTTAGGACCCAGGGGAATCTGTCAGCCTGTCTTGGCTGCTTGCCGCGACGAGCTCTCTGCTCTTGTAGTTTTAAACTTGGATGATAACAAGGGCATAGTTGGTACCTCACCGCACATTACCCAGCCACCGGCTAACAGAATTGGCGCAGCGAGCAGGGTTGTGACACAGGCTGTACCGCAGTGACAAAATGAAACCGGTCATGATAAACAACTCAGATTTCCTTGACATAGAAAAGAATCTAGCTCAGGAAGGATGGGGTAACCCACAGTGGAGTAAAGATGTGATAGAGAAGGATTGGGGAAAACCGAGGGACATTTGGCAACACTATTGTAACTGGAGAACTGCCTGTAAAATGAAAAGAGGGAAAGGCAAACGTGCTTACATCTGGCTTTTAACTAACATATGGCAGGCAGCCAGTAAGAGCTACTGGAACTTAGAAGCTGAGCTCCTTAAAGTACAAGCAGAAAGGGACACGTTGTACAAAGAATGCCAGAATTTAGACACTCGAGTGCGCACACTAAATACAGATATAGAGCACCTTCAACGAAGGCTGCTGCCCCTGGCTGAAAAGGAAGGTGTGGAGCGAAGGAAGAAGCTAGAAGCCAAGCCACGGAGCATTAATCGAGCTAAGGTAGACACCGCTCTGTGGTTAGACCCTAAGGAATGGGACGGGGATATTTGGGACTCCTCTCCTGATGAGTCCTCCCTCTCCTCCGACGAGGAGGTACCCCCAGTCCGGGTGCGGCCACTTATCACCTACCAGAAGTCAGAAGAGGAGGAGGAAGAAGAATCTAGTGATGCAGGCGATGTAAATGGTAGGTCCTCGGTCAGGAAAAGGGACAAGAAATTAGGGAAAGGTAGAAAGAAAACCCCAGTGTCACGAAAAACCACCTCCCGAATGTACAAGCCCTCTGAATTAAAAGAAATCCAACAAGATTTTTCTAAAAAGCCAGGAGAGGGGATAATAGAATGGCTAGTACGCCTATGGAACTCCGGGGCGGGGCATATACGCCTTGTCGCCCGTGAATGTGACCAGCTTAATTTGGGGGCAGAGATATCCCTCAGCTGCCCTGAACAGGAAAGCCCCAGACCACTATGGACCCTAGTCACTAGGTGGGCTGCGGAAATACATCCAGCAGACCGAGATGAACCCACAGTCATACCATGGGCTAATGCAGAGGAAGCTAAGGAAGCCTTGCAAACTATAGCCACCATTAGTTTGCTCAGCCACCTGCACCAGAGTGAAAATAGGGACGAAAGAAGCCCGTGGGAACAGTTGGCCCGAGTAAATGATCTGAGACCTTTGTTAAAGGGAGCTGCCAGTGCCCATAAGGCAATGGCATTGTCCCTCCGAATGGAGGTACAAAGTAATACTGACCTCACCTTTCAAGATTTGCTTCGTCGCCTAATACAATATTTCAGAGAGTTTGGGGAAAGTAAAACCCCACTAAACAAAGCTAAAGTGTGACAGTTAAAAGAGGAGCAAAAGGGTAGACAAGAAAGCTCCCAATCCAAGAAACGGGGGGGCTTCAAGCCCAAACGTGAAACAACTCCAGAGGAGAAAGAGCTCCGAACAAAGCTATGGAAACAGTGCCTGGCCTTAGGCTATCCCAAAGATGTAATTCATGGGCTGCCGACTGAAAAGCTAAAACTCCTAGCTGCCTTTGGAAAGGCCAGAGAGGAGGAAACAGCAGTAACTCCTGATGCTCCTCCTCTCCCAGACACCCTTTACACACCACTACGGCAGCAACTACGCGAGCTGCCGTCCCCAGTCGATCTCGATCAGGGAAACTAGGTGGCGGGGGTCAGTCTCCCCTCCAAGTAAATCAGTTAAAAGGGGAGAATGAGTCAGCAAATGACCCCCGGATTCAAGTAATAGTAAATGACAGGCATGTGACATCCTTTCTAGTGGACACCGGAGCCCAAGTATCCTTGATTAAGCGAGAAAGCTTTCCCGGTCCACCACCTACTGGCCGAAAACAAGTACTGGTCACAGGAGTTAATGGCACAATTATTACATACCCTCTGGTCAAAGTTAAATTAGACATCCCTTTACAACCTTACAGACAGCCCCGAAAGCACGAGATAATCCTCGGTAATGCTAACATATTGGGCATGGACATTAGCGCTCTCTTGGCAGGCTGATGGGGTGAAGAAGGAGGGCAGGTTAAAGTACAGTAAACTCTTTCATATCTGGCAATCCCAGGACTGGGAGGCTGCCAGACAGTAAAATATTCTGGAAAAAAGAGAGGTATACCTAGAAATGCATAACACAAAAAAAAAAGCCAGGATTAGCTATTGAACAACAAACAAAAAATGTATGCAGAGTGCTTTATTTGCCAACAACAGTAGTACTGTACACTGTAAACTTATACTGTATTTATTTGTATTTACTTTCACTGTACTATACTTATGGAAAACATAACTAGTGTTTACTTATGGTTAAAAGGCCGGTTATTTGAGAGTTCTGGACAATAGAATGCCCTATATGAAAGAAACAGAGAGGTAGCTGTGTTAATCTGTATTCTAACAAAGCAAACCAACAGTCATGTAGCACTTTAAAGACTAACAAAATGATTTATTAGGTGATGAGGTTTCGTGGGACAGACCCACTTCTTCAGATCTATAGAATTTCCAGTCCAGCCTCAGTTATATAGTACAGAGATCCAAAACAATTTGCAATAAAAACTGACAAATCAAATACATGGAAGTGAAGGCGCTGGGTGACGGGTAGGGGAAGTTAAGTGTCCTGCCTGAGATAATTACAAACATCGAAGGAAGGGAAGCAGTCCTTGTAGTAGGCATTCTTCAGTCCACGTAGACTATGGATCGCGCCCTTCTTAGTTCCATTTGGGGTCATCATTTGCAGAGTCGACTGTGACTGTGAAGGCCCACACGAGAGTGACAGTCCTTGCTGCATCTGTTGCATATGTAGTGGGTGTCTGGCAGGTCCTCACTGTGCTTTCTGTGGGCTCGCGTCTCCTCTGCTAGCTGTCTGATCCTCATCTCACCCTTCTGAAGGCCCTTGTGTAGTTCCTGCCTCCATCTGCCGCTGCTCCTCCCAGCTGTCCGGCTCGATGTGTACCTCCCTGAGATCCCTCTTGCAAACATCTTTGTAGCGCAACTGGGGAGGGGTCTGGGGGTCTTTTGCCAGAGGCTAGCTCGCCATACAGGATGTCTTTTGGGTCCTTCCATCATTCATCCTATGGACGTGGCCAAGCCAGTGGAGCCGCTGCTGCCTGAGGAGGGTGTGCAAGGTTGGGATTCCAGCTTGCTCAAGAGCGGCGGTGTTGGACACTCTGTCCTTCCATGATATTCCAAGGATGAGCCTGAGCCAGTGTAAGTGGTAGACGTTCAGCCTCTTTTCCTGGCGGGTGTACAGGGTCCAAGGCTCGCTGCCGTAAAGGAGGGTGCTGAGGATGCAGGCCCTGTAAATTTACAGTCCTTGTAATGCGTGAAGTAATTGCTGTCTCTGTTCATCCCAAATGTTAATGTGTTGAATTAGAGTATGAACCCCAGTTCACACATGTCCCCACCCCTCATCTGCCTCCTTCAGTCCTATGGGTTTAGGTATTGTAATTGATATGTTGTCATGTCATTGTCCAGATGTTTCTTACACCCAACACATATTTCTTCTTCCCCCTCTAATATTTTTATCAGAAGCATTTATTTTGGAATAAAACAACAGGTTCTGATCCTCGTAGGGTTACCATATAAAAAAGAGGACAACCTTGAGAGGGAGTGTACCTGTATCAGTATGTATCAAATCAGGCTGTATTAATGTGTATAGTATATGTGTATAGTGTATACAGTACATTATATATGTGTAGGACTAGTTTCTATAACTTTTAAATATAGAAAGTAAGTTTATTTCTCCTGCATATTTTTGTTGTGATGAAGTATTTGTGAAAATACTACATGTATTGTATGTGTTGGCCAAGAGTTGTAACAAGATCTTCTTTTTTTCAGAGCGAGTTTTGGGCTAGCTATTTCAGTAAGTTAGCTTTTCAATAACTCTTTCTTAGAATGATTTTATGAAGTGCTCATTGCAGTTGGGATTATGGAATTGAGAAGACACTCAAGGAGATTATTCAGCTTGCACATTATTTTAAGTATCCTACTGCAGTTTATCAAGCATGTGGTGAAGTGGGAGGAGATATACAGTAGGGTCTCAACATTTGTGAGGGTTCTGTGTTGAGGACCCTTGCAAATGTTGAGTTTCGCGAATACGGCAGCCTGCCCCAGAGCCCCAGGAAGCAGCGGCTGCTGGTGGTCCCTACTGTACGCAAAAAAGAGCAGAAGCCATCTGAGATATAACTGTATCAGAGGGGTAGCCAAGTTAGTCTGTATCTTCAAAACCAACAAGAAGTCCTGTGACACCTTATAGACTAACAGATAGTTTGGAGCATAAGCTTTCGTGGACAAAGACCTGCTTTGTCAGATGCATGAGTAGGGGGGTTACAGAGGAGGATTACAAAGGGGAGTCTCAGTCAAGAGGAGGGCCAGACCTGACAAGGTCTATTCAGTCAGGGTGGAAATGGCCCATTAACAGAAGTTAATGTGGAGTTGTAAATATCAAGGCTGTGTCTACACTAGCCCAAAACTTCGAAATGGCCATGCAAATGGCCATTTTGAAGTTTACTAATTAAGTGCTGAAATACATATTCAGTGCCTCATTAGAATGAGGGTGGCCCCAGCACTTCGAAATTGATGTGGCTCGCAGCCGTGCGGCTCATCTAGACGGGGCTCCTTTTCTAAAGGACCCTGGCAACTTTGAAATCCCTTTATTCCTATCTGCTATTAGGAATAAGGGGATTTCGAAGTTGCTGGGGTCCTTTTGAAAAGGAGCCCCACCTGGACAAGCTGCGCAGCAGCGAGCCACATCAATTTCAAAGTGCTGCGGCTGCCGGCATTCTAATGAGGCACTGAATATGTATTTCAGCGCTTCATTAGTAAACATAAAAATGGCCCTTTCAAAGTTCTGGGCTAGTGTAGATGTAGCCCAAGGGCGTGTCTACACTTGGGTTCCTCTTTCAAAAGATGTATGCAAATGAGGTGAATCAAAAATGCAAATGAGATATAATTTTGCATATTCCGCGCCTCGTTTGCATATTCTAATTTTGAAAGAGCTTCTTTTGAAACACAAAAGCCAGTGTAGATGCTGGTCTTTTGAAAGTAAACCCCATCTTCGAAAGAATCCTTCTTCCCATTAAATAAAGGGAAGAAGGATTCTTTAGAAGATGGGTTTAATTTCGAAACAGCAGTGTCTACATTGGCTTTCTTCTTTCGAAAGAAGCTCTTTCGAAATTAGAATATGCAAACGAGGTGCAGAATATGCAAAATTATACCTCATTTGCATGCCTCTTTCGAAAGAGGAATGCAAGTGTAGACACACCCCAAGAGAGGAGAAAACAAGTCAGTTGATTAGTGGGGATGTGGCCCATTATCAGATGTTAATGTAGAGGTGTGAACATCAAGAGAGGAGTAACTGCTTTTGTAATGAGCCAACCACTCCCAATCTCTGTTCAATCCTTGGTTGAAGGAGTCAAATTTGCAAATGAACTGCAGCTCTGAATTTTCTCTTTTCAGTTTAGTTTTGAAGTTTTTCTGTTGTAGGATTGCTACTTTTACATCTGCGACTGAATGTCCAGGGAGATTGAAATGTTCTCCTACGGGCTTTTGAGACTAGGAGTGGTTGGCCCGTTACAAAAGCAGTTTCTCCAACCCTGCTTGCTCCCGTCCTGCTTCTCACACACACAATGCTATGCCAGGGCAGTGTTGGTGGAGCACTCCCAGGGCATGGGTTTGTGACTCTGCACTACAAACTTTTGCAGGCATGCCTGGGTCAGTCAGAGGTGGGGACTGTTTGCTGTGCTAATGAACGACTTCTTGCTGGGAAGATAGCCCTCTCTTTAATAAGCATTTGTCCCTGGTGCTGACTCCTAAGATTCTTTCTGATGTGACATTTGTTCAGGGGGTAGACAGTGCTCCTCAAACCCATGCCAGCACAATGGTGTGTGCCAGGACAGCATTCGCAGTTACACCTGCACCTGCACGGATGGCTACGAAGGAAAGAACTGTAATTTTGGTAAGGTGACATTGATACTACAGGCTACCATGGAAATTATATGGCTCTCTGGCAGACCGTCTAGTTTGTTAAAACACATGATTCCTGGTGTAGGATGCACGACAGTGCCGCATGGGAAGAGGGATGTGAATTTTTCATCTTAACAACCTGGGGGAAAGCAGATGAAATATTAATTAGTGCATGATGAGGTTGCCTTCACTGCTGTGCCCCCTGCCACTTTTGTTGTATCCTGGAGAGATTGCAGAGGGAGCAAAAGGTATGAGAAACCCTGGAGATACAGCACCAGCGCAGCCATGTTGGAAACAGGATTGAGAATCCTGGGTAGAAAAAGTCATAGTGCTTAAAAGCACATTGGGCTTGGTCCGTGAATCTGCTGCTTAGTGCTACTTCACCAGCCTTACAAGCAAGATAACTGGTTATTTGGGGGATTTCCCTGATGTGGAGGAATCTGGGTGCCGTGGGCCACTGTAACCCCTCTGGCATACATGGTGTAGCTGGGAATTAAGGGCAGTGGCTACTCTGTTAGTCTCTCACCATGGGATGGCTCCATTGCCATTGACACAACTTAGCACAGACCTTGGAGCTGGACTTGCACAGCACAAAAACTCACAGAGCCCCCGAAACAGCTCCTCCTTGTCCCTGAGCTATGTTAGGTACCAAAAGTCTGGCCCTGGGGATTTGCCCATTATTTTTAATAATGTTTAGCACCAAAGCAATCTCAAGTGTTTGCCCAGAAAAGACTGGCACTGTTTGAGAGGCAATCAGTGTTCTGTTTTTTTTCTATTTAGTTTGACCTTGCTTGACATTAAGTTTAAACTTTCTCAGCATGAGCATAGATGAGACAAAAACACGCAGAATTCTCCCCGCAAACTATACACCTTTAGTCCTTTACCCTCTAAGCATCTCTTGCCTCCATAAAAGTAAAATCACTCTCCTCCTTCCAAGACACTTAGTGCCAATATATACAAATATGACATTTTCTGCACGGAGGGGACTTAGTGTTACTTTGGCTAGCATGCCCTACACATGCAAACATGAAGTACATCTAGCCTAATCTGGAGGCATACAGAGCAATTCACTGCACAATGCTGACACAGGACCTGATGGGGTGTTCAATATATCTCTTGATCGGGCTTATACATTAAAAAGAGGGAATAGCAAGAATTGCTGAAATGATGAGCAAAACAGGGCCCACAATGTGCAAGAAAATTTCAATTTATTGCTCAGTTCTTGTTCCTTAGTGTTTTGCTTTTGTTATTCTCTTCAGCTAAAAATGAGTGTCAACACAATACTACAGAGGGATGTCAACACTTCTGCTATCCAGGACCTGAGTCCTACCGCTGCTCATGTGCAAAAGGCTATGAACTAGGGGAAGACAAAAAATCATGCATTCCAACAAGTAAGTATAACAAGAAGCCAGAAGAGAGCATGCTGAGTCCCAGGGCAGGCTGGCTGGGTGAAAGAATGGCATCAACAGGAGCTAGTACAACCACACTGGGACCACTAGAACGAGCAAAGTGGCAGGGTCCTGAGTATTTTGACAGTGACGACTTTCCAGAAGAAAAGTAAGTACAAGATTGATCAAACACAGCTTCAGAGCAATGCAAATCCTAAAATCCATACACTGGCCCTGATTTCCCAAATACTTGCACTGTGAAGAGTAGCTCCTCTGAAGTCAGTTGAGTCACACCTTTAAAACAGGTGTGAGAAGACAATCAAGCCCCATTGTTTTTATTTTGCTTCTATCTTTTTCTGTTTGTTTGTTTGTTTTTGTTGCTGCCATGATGTCAGCTCTGCCTCCTGCAGTCAGGGTAACATGCCTATCGGAACAAAAAGCAGTCAAGTAGCACTTTAAAGACTACCAAAATAGTTTATTAGGTGAGCTTTCGTGGGACAGACCTACTTCTTCAGACCACAGCCAGACCAGAACAGCTATCAGGGTTTCCCAACCTATGGGTCACGATCCAAACATGGGTCAAGATTACATTTGAAAAGGGTCACTGGCTGGGCTGGGTCGCTCCACTGGTGGCTGTTAAGGAGCCATTCACACTGAAGTGGTACTCAACTTCTTAATTGGTTTAACAACCCTCAGGCAGTTAAACCAGTCAATTACATTGAGTGCCATTTCAGCCCTGCAGGGCAGAGTGCTTCATACCTGCATAAGAAAAAAGGAATAGGGTATGGAGCCAAAGGAGCAGGGCCCAGCTCAGGTGAGGGGGCCTGGGTCTGTGGCTGGAAGGCTTGAAGTTGGGAGGGAGAGCTGAGAAGCTCCCTGCCACAGCCTGCTTCCAGCCTCTGTGGGAGGTAGGGTCCCTCCAAACCCCAGCAGGGTTCCCACAGCTGGTGCTTGCTGGCCAGGGCTCTGCCCCAGCAGGCTTCCAGATGCAGGGGTTGGGGTACCCCATCCCACCGGCCGCAGATGGGGTTGCTGTAGCTGGTGCTGCCAGCCCGGGTCTCTGCACTCCAGCCAGCTTCCAGCTGCCAGGGTTGGGAGGCCCTGGGTGTGAATGGCTCCTTAACAGCCACCTGTGGAGCCAACCAGCCCAGCCAGTGACCCTTTTCAAATGACCCATGTGTGACTCCCCTATTCCCCTCCAGCCCCTGAGTGACTCCTAACCCCTGAGTGTGACTCCTCCAGCCCCTGAATGTGACTCCCCAGCCTCCTCTAGCCCCTAAGGGTGGGGTTTAAGCCAGGGGTAGCAGTTTGTGAATGAATGTCTTTCCAACACCACAACTCTGATTAACTATAGTAAACATAGTGTTAGTATTTTATTAATATATGTCCTCTTTTCTATGAAATAACTATTATGCATATATGAACATGAAGGGGCACAATTTTATATTCTTGCCTTTTTCTGACCTGGGAATGCTACAGATCTGAAGATGTGGGTCTGTCCCACAAAAGCTCATCACCTCATAAATTATTTTGTTAAAGTGCTACATGACTGCTGTTTAGTTTTACTGTGAAGTAGTGTTCAGAGGTTTAAATGTTGTACTGAAGGAGCAGCCTTTGTTCAAAAACTGTACCTGCCAGCAGATGGTAGCATAGTCATAAATACTATTTCTAATTGCTTTTTTATAGCAACAGCAACATGACAGAGCATTATTTTGTCCAGCCAGCACAATCCCTATCCCCAGAGTTCATTAATTGAAAGGATAAGTTTCAGACAAAAAGTTGGGTTTTGTTTAATGTAAATATCAAGCACTTGTTGCAAAGGGAAATTATAAAAGAAGCAACTAATGAATAAAGCATTGGTCTTGCAAAGCCATCATCTAGAAACTGAGAATCCAGCCCTCCATTTTGGGAAGATGGAGGGGTTGGTGAAGGAGGCAAACAACCAGTGATCTTGAGGTGTTAATGTGGGAACATCACAATAATTGTAAGGTAGGGGTTGTTTTTAAACATCACCACAAAAATCTTGTGTATGATCAGTCTTTTTCTTTTAACTCTTACTAGATCAGTGTGCTTGTGGCAGACGTGATGATATTAAAATAATGAAAACAAAGGAAATTAAGATGACTTCCCAAAGCGGATTCCCTTGGCAGGTGTGTAGAGAGAGCTTTGGAAATATTATTGTAGAAAAGGCTGAGGTAACACTGTGTTCTCAAATGCAACACATTTATCTTTCAGTCCCTGGCAACTTTTTTTTTCTATTTAACTAAACAAGAGGTAAGCAGAAGTAAAAAAGGTGATAAGACAGTAGAAGACTGCAACAACCACTATTATAATATCCTAGCAAAATAAAAGTCACTATTTACAGTTGGCGATGTCTTGTGCCAATGCCCCACTCTTTTTATAGCCCTTTTTGGCAGGACCAGATTTCCAATTAAGCATAGTAAGTATGTGCCATGGTGGAGCACTGGCATTTTGGGGCACCTTAATTCTCTTAATGCACTCATCTGACAAAGTGGGTCTTTCACCAGGAAAACCTATGCTCCAAAAAACCTGTTGGCCTATAAGGTGCCACAGGACTTCTCAATGTTTTCTCAATTGTCTAAAACCCTTTGGAACAAAAGGTCAGCTGTAGGCAGGGGAGGAACTGGATGCTGTGCCTGGGACCATGTAGGCTGCACCTACACTACAAGATAAAATCAAATTTATTAATATGTAGCCCTTCTATTAATGCCAGGTGCCTGCCAGAAGGGCCCTTCCTTACAAATATCGATTTTATAACTCTGGAATTTATAAATTCAATTTTATCTATCCTCACCTCCCCACATGCTCCTCCACAAAGTCAACTCATTGCTGTCAATTGGCAAACATTGACTGTTGCAGTAAAAGGTTGTGGGAACCTATCGCACAGTTCCCTCGCCCCCGTAGCATGCTGGGTATGCTTGCTGGTCTTTGACATCAACTGCCTTCCTCATTCCCCTACCATGCTAAGCAATGTAAATTTTCCCCATCAGAAGGAATGAAAAATTAGGGCATCCAAAGAGATGGCAAAATTAACAGAAATCTTTCTTCTGTAACTGAATTATCAACTGGCCATCCGCTGACTGTCCCCTCTCCCAGGATTGCATCTGATCCCTGAAAATAACACAGGGACCCCAAAAGCTTGAAGAAAGAGATGATAGGAAAATTTCTGAAGGAAAAAAAAAAAAAAAGGGTTGCTGAAGGGAGAGTCTTGGGCTTTCCAGTGCACAGACTACGTGCTCAACTGGCCATCCACGGGCTGTCCCCGCTCCCATGATTGCAGCCGATCCCTGAAAATAACACAGGGGCAGACTGTATTCTCATTTGGCCCTCCACCCACCCTTCCCTGTGTGAAGGGGAGCAAAGTTAGACAAAAGAAGATAGAAAAGTCTAGGAAAAAAGATGTTTGTCTTCCCTTTTTACTACAGACATTGCCAGCACGGGGAATGGCAGTGAAATCTCATATGCTGAACTTATACCAGGAACAGGAATCTCAGCTGATCCTCCACCCTGGTTTTTGGGGGTCAAAGCATGAAGAAAGAGAGGAAATGTTAAGGAAAATATTTTATAACAGAAATATCAAAGCAGTAGGTGTCTGCAATAGATGCCAAGAACCCAACAATAAGTTTTGGTGGGGGGGCAGGGGCTCTGGTCTCTGGCTGCCGAGCCGGCTGAAATGTAGCTGAAGTAGTCCTCACAAATATCTTAGCCCCTGGGGGAAAGTTACCCCCCCCCCCGTGGCAGCAAGACCCCAAGTATCTTAGGCATTGGAGGAGACTCCCCCATGGTGGCAGGAAGCTGAGGGAGACTTCCTCCCGGCAGCAGCAAGCCGCATGGGTCCCTTGCTAGGGACGTGGGGGGTGGTTTCAGTGGGGAGCCAGTTGAGTGAGTCCCTCCAGATATCTTAGCCACCAGGAGAGATTTCCCTCCAGCAGCAACAAGCTCTTGAATATCTTAGCTGCCAGGGAAGAATTCCACCCCGTGGAAGCAAGCCACCAAAAATCCTTCCTGCCTTTGGAGCCTTAATCACAAGGATGCCAGGACATGGTGCTGCCTGGCAGCATGGTCAGCACACTGAATGGCAGGTATGTCCTTTTATTGGGTTGGGGGCTACCCACGTGATGTGGCTGAGCATGGGAAAGACCCCAACTGCGTGGTGCTTGTGAGAGCAGTAGGAGGGGTTTGTACACAAAGAGAAGAATTTTCTCGGACTCTTATGTAAACGCAACCCCACAGCAGCCTTGTTGCCACAAAGTGCAGAGGGGAGCAGCTCGCACCAGGCAGCACCAAAAAAATAAATGCAGAGACAGAACCATGAACTCTGTGCTGGGGCTACTTGTATTGAATAGATGCGCTCACAGCACTATGTTGACCCGGGCACATGTTGCCTGTGATTAGCTTATAGTATATGATTTAGGTAGATATTAGAAAGCTATGATAGTCTAGCTAACTGAGGCCTAAAAAGATCTATGCTTATCTGCTTTCCTGTCCGCAGAAACGCAACCACTAATAGCAAAGACAGACAGACATTTCTTGGGCTGTCATACAAACACAACCCCACAGCCACCGTCTTCCTGTTAACTAATTCCAGTGCACGTGGAGAGCCGTGGCCACAGCGGAGCACTGTGGGCCATGGTGGGTTACATACGGGACACCGCTGGAGGCTAATAAATTAAATGTTAAGACATTGCGCTTCCGCACCGGCCTGAGTGAAACTTTTGAATTAGAGCTTGACGCTACACAGGTCAGGTACCAGTGATATTGGGATTATCAGCATTAGCGCTCCTTAAATCAAGCTAATGGTATTTACACTGAAGACAATCACATGGTAATATCCAGCTAACTGCCTTAAATTTGAATTTATCACATAGTGTAGAGACAGACGTAGGGTAAAAATCAAGCCCTGCTCTTTGGTAAAGTTCATTGCATGTGCAAATTATTTTCATTGTAGAAAACTCAGTAATGCCTCCAGCAGCAGTATAGCAGCATTCCACCCTTTCTTCAGTGTAATTGGCAAATCCTGTGACTCAGTACTTATGTAAGGGGAGCCCCTTCTGAACTGTCATAGTCTAACCCATCGTACATTATTAGAGATTTAGTGCTATATTCTTCTCCCTTCACTATCTCAAACTTATAAGTTTCTTTGCGAATGCAGCTGTTAATAGGTTTTATCCAACTCCTATTCAAATCACTGGGAGGTTTTCGCAGGCTTAAACAGGAATACGATCAGGGCTAACAAACAATGTGAGAGTAAATTTTATTTTGAAGCAAAAATGAGAAAAACAGGGTTTTACCCATGAAAGCTCACTACCTAATAAATAAAATTGTTAGCCTTCAAGGTACTACAAGAGTGCTTGTTTCCTGGTGAAGCTACAGACTACTTCGCTGAAGCAGAATATGGACATTTCAGTGTAAAATTAATTACAAATCTTGGCTGCTTGCAATAATTCAATCTTTTGCTCTTATCCCCTCATACTGCAAAGTTATAAGACAATAGCATAGCAGTTTTACTGTTTTTTGTTTTAAAAGGTCATGGTGCTAAACTCAGAAGGAAAGGGCTTCTGTGGAGGTGTTCTACTGAAGAGCAACTTTGTGTTGACTACAGCTGCATGTGCCCTTCTGTACAATCATTCTAGTATCAGAGTTAAGATTGGTAGGTGATCAAGCTTCCCCCCTGCCCCCAGATTGCTAAAACATGCTTTATAAAACTTTTCAAATAAAAATTGTCATTTCAGACCATGCTGTCTACTCTGCAAAAATATTTTAAATGCAGATTGGGAACAATTACACTCATCCCTCACTATATGAGCACAACTGGTTCCTAACTTTTTGCTCGTAGGCAAAAACTCATAAGAGGGACACTAAATTCCTATTAAAAGACACATAAAAGACTCTGATTGGTTCCAAGTGTTCAGAGTGGCAGCAGGTGGCACTGCTTTTGAAAAGTAGGTGAACCTGGGGTTGGGAGGGGGTTAAAGGCTGGGCACAGTTTGGGGACATGAGCAGGAAGGAGGGTGGGTTAAAACCTGTAAATGGCTCAGGTGGAGGAGGTGGTGGCTTGCTCCTCCTGGCTGCACTCGAGGTGCCTGGGGTGAGTGGGGTTGGGGGGAGAACGAGGGCCAAGGGGCTTGGAAGGGAACAAGATGGGGTGGGTGTTGGGAGCAGGCTGGGGGGCTGTGGGTCTCCCCATGGCCGGCTCAGCTCCAGCAGCAGGGCTGCAGGTCTCTCTGCCCCCTGGCCAGGGACCCTGCAGCTAGAGTGGAGCTAGCTGCGGGGCTGGCGGTCTCTCTGCCCACCCCTTCCCCTGCCAGTGACCCCACGGCTGAAGTGCAGCCAGCCACAGGGCTGCGGGACTCACTGCCCCCACAGCTGCCAGGGACCCACTGTCTGTAGCCAGCTGTGGGGCTGCTGCTCTTGCAGCCCCCGCAAGTGGCTGGCTAATATTAGCGGGGGACATTCACTTGTCCAGTGAACAGTGGTAGGTATGTGTCTCCCTCATTTTAACGAGTACTCATAAATCAAGTACTCATTAAATAAGGAATGAGTGTAATCGGCAGTGTTCGATTTTTAATTTGTCAACTTGAAATGATGGTTTCTTCTTGTTCAGTCACCTGTATGCTCCTAAAGATTTATAAAGCACCTTCAATACATCAATTTGTGTAATCATGATCAAGTTTGCTTAATTGCTGTAAAATCAATACATACTATCAGCACCTTTGTCTTTATCGCAACCCTTATTTTACCATATGGACAGTAGCAATGTTAACAGAATAGCTCTCATAACCATTAGCAATTAACCTGTGTTCAACTGTGGTGACGCGTTAAAACTTTTTCTAAGAGCAGTGAACATGTCATACTTTTGCAGGGAATAACAGGATGCATGGAGCTGGACAGGTAGTAAATGTGACAGAGAAACACATACACATGCGGTATGACAAAGCTACTGCGGAGAATAATCTTGCATTACTACAGCTGCAAGAACACACTGAGTGCAACAACTACAAGCATCCTATATGCCTCCCTGACAAAGACTTTGCAGAGTACATTTTGATTCCACAGCTGGCAGGCACTGTTTGTGGCTGGAAACTGGAAGAAAGTGAGGTGAGAGGTTCACTTGTTGAGTTGCAGGTCTCCTACCTTCCTGAAAGGGAATGTGAACAAATACTTAATACAAGTCTCACAAACAGAGAGTATTGTGGTCATCACCCAGATCCTGTGGATGTACAATTGGCAGGAGGAAACTTTATTGCCAATGAATACAAAGGCACTTGGTTTCTGACAGGTGTTTTTGGAGCTTGGCCAACTGATGTAAGTAACAGGGGAACATTTATTTTCACAAAGACTTCAAGATATCAAATGTGGTTCAAACATAAGACTGAAGTCCCTACAGTAGCAAATCCATAACTGCATTTACCAAGACCATTTGGATGCAACAAATGGACTGGTGTCAGCAAGGTCTGCAAATGTAGCTACTACAGTTGTAATGTTAATATCATAAAAATATTTAACTGTTGTTTATCCCTCAAAACCAAAACCCATTATTTTCCAATATTCATTCTCTCTCTCTCTCCAAAGACACAACTGATGACTGTTGTAACATAGCAGACATATGGCTACTCCACTTTGAAAATAATTATGAGCTGTATTTGTACAGCTTTGTTCATCTAAGCTGATTGTAACAGACCTCAGCATTTTACTGAAAGCGTATTAAAAGTAATTACTTTCCTCATGAACTGAGCTACCCACAGCACTAGGGGGTAGTTAAGCTATTGTTTCAGGGAACAGTGACATTCACTGTGGTATAATGGCCAAATGCTGCACAACTTTATTCATGTAAGTACTTGTACAGCATCCCCCATCAAGCCCCATTCCCCTGACTTTGTTAGGATTACCTAAGTAAAGATGTGCTGAATCAGACCCTTGAACAGAAAGAGTCTAAATCAGATATATATGAAATGACTCCACGTTAGTGTCTCAGGTAGGGACAACAACAGACTGGCCCGGGTTCTGGCCTAAATTGCCAACTGATGACCATGTTCCCAGCACGTAAAGGCAAAATAAAATATAAATATATCACTATCATGTACTTTGTTAATTTGATAAGTGTAATTTAGTTTTTTCCTTTTGCTGGTGTTTTGAAAAAGGAGAACTCACAACCATGCTCTGCTTCTTGATGTTGAATAGGGATGATCAAGTTGTAATGACACGGAACAAGACAGCTGGAACAGAAGTACTCCATTTTGATTCAAATCCTTGTGAAACTTTATGGCCAGTTCAGTGACATTTGATGGCATCTGTGTGAAACGTAACGATTTTGATGAAGCATTTCCTGTCAAAAAAAATGGGTGTTCTGTGTCCAGCTCTACTTATATTGTGGTAGGATCTATAGCCCCTCAGTGAGCGTGACTGTGATTATCCCTTCCCCAGAGAGTTCACAAGTGAAAGACAAGATGAACAAAGGGATGAGACAAAGACTGAAGTGAACGCTAGGGAAGCTCTAGAATTGCAGAAAGACTAGGTTGTGCACTACTCTTAGCCAATCAGGAGCAGTGATCACAACCCAGTACCTGCCTCAGTTGTCTGTAATCACTACAGAAAATGAGCATTTTGAACCATAGCACATCTATTTTTCTCACTGATCCCATACCACTGAAGTTAATGGGAAGGGGATTAAAAAATAAAGCAGCTTAGCTCCCTTTCCCTGTACCACACACTCTAATTATCCCCTCTCAAATACCTATTAAATATATATTCTTTGTACATGACACTTCCTCAAGGACAGTGCTGACAGGACACTTTCAAAAGATATATCTGTGAACCACCCTACTATAAAAATGACTTATAGCAGCATGTAGCATACACACACTCCATACCCAACTAACATTGGTTAAATGGTGAGGCATGGCTTAGGTGAACAGAGGCATGCGAGAACCCCTGGGGTTGTGGGGGAGGGCAGTGTACACATCCTACACTCCCCTCTACACACCAAAACAGTATAGGGTCTCCACTTCCAGAGCCTTTCCTGCCCAGTAACTCTTGAAGCAGGGGAAGGCTCTGGAGTTAAGAAAAGTGACTTCCATATGTGTATGGATAATTAAATATAATGTCACCACTAGAGTTAATTTATTTTTGAACTATGCAAATAATTTTTGTTGGAAACATAATAAAGTGAATGACTCTCTCACATGTCAAAGCTAATCACCTTAACAACATTAGAAGCAACCTGTACTGAAATCAGAACTCCACTTCTATTTTCAAGCACTATTAAAGTATGTTGTATGCAAGTTTCAAAACAATCAGAGTTTGTAACTTTCAGGTCTACTACTGCACAGAATAAAAAAAAAAAGTCAGAATTTAATAGGACAATGAAAGCAGCCTGAATATCTCATTAAAATATCAATCTAGGAAACGACTCATCTCACAGGTGGTTTTATTTTTTTTTTAAAAAACAGAATAATTTTGTTGACATTTTCTTTATAAAGACTATCAACTATCTTAGATGATGTATGTTGGTGCTAAAAAAAAGTTTGGAATAAAATTATCACTCTCACCATCAAGAGAAAAATATCACATTTGTTTTATTATTTTATAAAACAACCAGCACGAGGAACAATTAGAAACTGATGGAACACTTAGAACGGACCCACTGGCAGAACAGCCAACACAGCGAGGTTACCTGACTGCAGCATTATGCTTCAAGGGGAAACTCCAACAAGTGTTAAGTATAGTTACGAAAGGCCCAATTCTGAACAGCAATAGTAATCACATCTTGCATGTGCTGTACACTCATAAATCCTATTGAAATTAAAGTGAAGTGCCAAGTGTTCAGCATCTATCAGGCCCATATTCTGAATTTTTTACAGTGAGCTTGAAGAGTGTTGTATCCCAACCAAAATTATTATTTAAAAAAAAAAAAGGCAGCTTCAAATAAATAGGAGTTAGGTCAAGGATATGTGAAATAAAGCACTGCTTTGGCTCATGAGGAATGATTAAATGCCACTGATGGGCACTTGATTTTGAGAGGTAAGGACAGAAACAGCTATGGGAAAATAAAGGAGTATCAGCACACATGACATTTGAAACAGGTGAGGCTGGCTTTTTAAAGACTGTTGCTGAAATCTGGCAGGTTTTTCAACATGAATTGGGAATGTTCTTGTTTCTTTTCCTACCACGATGGTTCCTACAAATCCTGAAGTAACTTTAAAAAAAGGGAACATTTTGTTCTGTGCTTGCTTAAGCTGGCAGGCCCTATCCCACTGGGAAAGGAGCCATCAACTTTCCCCCCCCAAATCCAGCACTGAATGTAACCAGGTCATTAACCACTTCCACCGAGCAATTGGAGAAGCAGTTCCATTGACAAGTAGTCTTCTATAAGCACGCCTCCAGCAAAGGTGCAATAAACTCAACACACTGTAGAAAGTGGAGGGAATGGGTTCTGCTTACTGACCACAAGCTTCTGATGTTGATGAGATATATATCCTTTAATATGACCCTTACAGAGTTAAAAAGAAAGAAGTTTTAGTATTAGAAACTGGCAATATTTTTCTTTTTGCTACCTACAGTCTTGACCCATGTGTGCATGCCCTTAGCCTAAAATTCATGAGTAGTCTCACTGACTTCAAATAATAAATAAAATATACTTTTATTAAGTCAGTGGCACTACTCAAACAGTTAAGTACACAAGTAAGTGCTCTGCCAGACAGAGACCTTAAATATGCTCACGAACTTCGAATTTGCTGCTCTTGACAAACTTTTCAAGTAGTCACAAATCTTAAGCTCTAATCATTATAAGGAAAAGGGCTATAAGTTTCCAATCCATTCCTGGATTACCCAATGATAAGAGCAAAAAGTCTTCGTAACCTTTAAACACAGAGCTTAATTAACTCATCTTAGTTTATATGCACTAGACCCTTACTAGAATACAATAAACTAACTTGTCTGTCCTTTCATTTACTATAATGTGGGGGGGGGGGGAAAAACAAAAAACAAAACAGTTTGTAAACTCTTAGAGGAATATTTGTATTTTTAAAATGTCAAATTAGCAATCCTGTGTCCATAAATATGCTACCTCCGTCCCATTCATAATTTACCAGGTTTTTTTAAAACTATGTTTCTGGATTTTAGCAAATGGGCCAGGACTGACTTTATAATGGAAAGGCAAGTGCAGTCCTTACATATAGAAGGTAAGAATTAGCATGTACGTATCTTCCCTGTGATAAGATACAAAGGAGGCACAAATGATTACAAATATAATGCACAAGCAGTCACACAAAAATAAAACCCTATTACTAATGCTCTCCTGTAATGAACCCTCCTGCTGTGTGTAGTGATTTCTACCAACTACAGTTTGCCAAACAAAACTAATGAATGGTGAACACCTACCATGTATATAAGATTAGCCAAAATACACTGGACTTCGTCAATATCAACATCTTCCACCTGCATGAATTTCAAGGCAACCAGAAAAGCATCTAGAGACAGCTGATGGGTTTTAAGTAACAAATATCTGAAAGAAGCACACAGAAATACCTTTGTTATTTCAGTACAATCACCTCACAATTTTGCTTCTCTGAGCAAAAGGACCCTTCTACTATAATTAACTTTGCTTAAATTCTGGCTTGTAAGGGAGAAGGAGGAAATGAGACCCTGGATGTTTTAAATTCAGTTCTGCGATGAAAGCAAATGAAGATCACCTTACACAGCAGGATTTCTACTTTGCTTACACTTTCTTAAAAAGGTTTCTGTAGGTGATGATTTTCAGTTTCTCAAGAATCAGGAAGATACCACAACGAATGAAGAAAGTTTCATGTTTTGTCAAAGCATCATTCAATAGCAGGAGATTTCCTTCACTAAAATGGCAAAAATATGAAAATATTAAGAGAAGGTTTGACGCTGGAAAGATGAAACCTCATTATTTTTCACATACTATAAAATGTTTCACATAATGCTATTTAAAAAAAAATGTAATGCACTAAATACACTATACCTCACAGCCTTAGTTACTTCAGCAAACTGCATGAGGTCATACTTTTTCAAAAGCTGAACTGTTGGCATATGGCCCTGAAAAGTAAGCAGAGTTAAAAATTTCCAGGATAAATTTAATACCTTTCCAAACTAATCTATAAACAAATATTTTTTACTTTTCAGAAAAAAAGTCGAATGGAGGTATTTTTTGGCCCCTAACATACTTCATCACTAATCATACCATCAAAACTGTCTGACAATTATAGGAGTTTGGGTTTTAAAAACATTAAAAATATGGTAGTGATTATAAAACTTGCATAACAGGGTAGGTTATGCTGCACATGAGTTAGACTGTTACTAATTTTTTACTTGTTTTGCACTCCACTCTGTAAAAAGAAAACTTACAGCACACCACTAATTACTGCTGATGTGTCTTAGCACAATTAATCTTATTGACTATATAACCAGGCATATTTTCCCTAATTTCCCTTTGCAGACTTTTAATCTCAATTATTTACCAAAAAAGTGGCTTTGAACCACATATACTACCAAAAACGAATACGTATTTTAATTTACACAGCAAAGATTACATTGCACATCAATCCAGTCAACACTGAAAGACATTTGCTTGGCTGCTATCACTGGTAGCTCCTTCACTGGTTGGAGAATCAGATGAGATGTAACAGAGAACTCTGTGTTCTGTTCCTAACTAGTACTCAGTGAGCAAAGAGCCATTTTAAAATATGCTTAACGTTTGGCATCTTATTATGATCTTACCAAGCTAGCCTTTCTATCTGGCAAAACAGTTCTAGAAAGAGAAGACAGCAATTTAAGGTACTGTACTAAAGGATCTGGTTATCAAAAACCTTGGGTTTCTATTTCAAGTCACTAATAATGGGTTTGGCATTTCCAGCCCACGTTGCAAGACTGCCTATTTAATATAGGTATTCGTGATTGCTCAAAGGAGTTCCAAGACTGTTGAAAAAAGAAAGGAGTGAATTCATCAAACATCAGGATTGAGGTTTTATACCTGTCAATTCGTCCAGCACCCATCTTTAGAGGCTGTATATGCATACCAGGTAAATGATGAGCAGGAAGGAATCCTGCCTTTTCAGGTTATGAACCCAATCAAGTAAACTATGAAGGCCTTTTTGCACACACTGCTTCTTGGGGTGGAAAAATAGAAGGAGCTGCCCTTGCACTTCTGTATCCCTCCACAGCTACACAGGGGAATGCTATGGAGCTATAATCCTGCGCTCCTCTTAAAGAGCTTGTATTCCCTTCTGTGAAGATCAAGCTGGTCAGGGTTGATCTGCCAGAGTTCAAGTTTGCACGTCTGGTAGACAGGCAAAAAAAAAACAACAAAAAAACCCCACAATCTCTCTGGGGTCGACAATTGGCGATACCGAGGAAACACTCCCATCACCCTTTCTTAGTGAAGACAGTCAAATAAGTTGATTTCTGATACACTGACTCCAGCTATGCAATTGCTGTACTTAGAACTGTGTATCTGAAATTGACTTACAGGTCTAGTGCAGACCTGCCTTTGGACACTAAAATGGCACCACTGAAACTGCTATAGGTGCCTTTGTCAGTATGAAGCTAGGAACGGAAGTGGGAATTAGGAGCTGTGGGGAATCATGCTTTTTATTACTTAAGGAGATAATTTACAAGTTCAAATAACATTTTCTCCCTTTTCCACAGTTAAGTCACTATTTAAGAGTTTCAGGTATGTGCTTGACAGACCTTCTTCCCAAGCCTTGCCCATACGAGATCTGCATGAGCCGACTCCTGCTCTGAACTGAGCTCCAGACAATTTCTGCACAGAAATCAGCAGAAGTCTTACAACATTATGTGTCAGTTTGGTCATTTGTTCCACACAGACTGATCTGGAAGTAGAAAACTAAACCACTTACCAATAACATTTTTACTGGCAAAAGGTAAATCAATATCATCCTTTTGTTTTTCTGACTAGAGCGGTGACAGTGCTCAAAGGCGAATGACAGATACTCTTCAGCTGCAGACACAGAAATAGGATTAGCACTGCTGTTGGTAACAGAGATCAACAGCAAAAACGGATTAAACATACCTAGTATTGTTTGATTATATGTATAACTGTAGCACTACCCTATGGTTTGAGCCTGTCAGAATGCTTTCTCCCATATTTACAATAACCTGTAAGTATTCACACAGGAACTCAATCAATCAATCTCCACTACCCACTAACTGAATGGGTAATATAAACATTAATGCTTTAAGAATTGTTGGCTTCACTGAAGATGGAACATTACCATTAAAACCTGTTTCCTTTCAAAAGGTCCTCGAGAAGATAGGTTGATTCTCTATGTTTTAGATGTAGCAGTTACACAATATAACTGCATTATTTAAAAAAAAAAAAAAAAGTCCAGCTCAGTATTGTTTGTTTATTGTGCTACTGTTATAGAAGGGGGAGAATTTCAGGATATTTATGCTTCTACATGTTATGACTTTTTTCCAAACCTAGGCATCAGGGCTCTTCTTCAGGGTGCTCAGACAGCACAGAATGTGTAAACGTATGCCCAACTTGTGCATGTGACTATAAAAAGACCACTAAGCAAAGGACTGGAAGTTTCCTTATTTGCAGGGGGTTACATTGTGCAACCTGACAAATAGGGTACTAAAGTAAATAGCTCCAGCACTCACCATTAAGGGAGGAAGGCTGCACAGTGCCTTTCAATTAACAGTACACGTACCCCTGGGGGTACTCAGAGCACTTCCAGAGAATACATCAACTCATTTAAATATTTGCCTGGTTTTACAACATGCTACATAAAAAGCACTACCAAAGTCAATACAAACTAAAATGTCAGACACACAACTTGTTTATACTATTCTATATACAATGCAAGTAAAATATTTATATTCCAATTAATTTACATATACTACATATCTCACAGAACCTGACAGAAGGGACCTTGAGAGGTCACTGAATCCAGTCCCCTGCCCTCTTGGCAGGACCAAGCACCATCCCTGACAATTCTCTCTCTTTTTTTTTTTTAATCTATTTACCCCAGGCCCCTAAATGGCCTCCTCACAGAATGAACTCTCAATCCAGGGTTTAGCAGGCCAGTGCTCAAACTGCTGAGGCAAAAATGAGAAAATGTGCCACTTTTTAGTAATACTGTGCTGTGACGCTTTTGTATTTGTATTGCTGATTTTATAACAAGTAGTTTTTAAGTAAGGTGAATCGTAGCACATGCAAGACAAATCAGACTCCTCAAAGAGGACCAGCAGTCTGGAAAATCTGAGTGCCATTGTCCAAAAGCATCATATAATAATTAGGCGAGATACACATAACGTGCCTTTAAAATCAATGCTGCAAGAAGCTAAATAGTATGGGAGTTTGTTGAAAGTCTGCCGTGTAAGTAAAAACTAAAGTTCTACAAACATCTGCCAGATACATAAATCAAAGCATATTGCTGGACTCTTGCCTAGCAAACACTTTAGTAACATATGTTCCAAATGTATATAGCATACACTAAAGAAGGGTTTGGCGATGTAAAAAGTTTAAGACAGAATACACGTTGCAGTTAGAATTGTAATACAAACCACAGTTTAATCTGGTTGAGCCTGCACCAAATCCCTCTTGATCTTATCTTCGCATTACTGGCATGAAAGTCACGCTTCACAACTGTGCTTTCCACAACAGGTTTTGAGTCACACATTAAACACGTCAGCTGGTCTTCATTCCCAGCAGCAAGACTATAAATTGTTCTACTGACATACAGTACCTTGCTTAAAATCACTATCAAACATTGCCTTGCGTCCAACGTAGTATTTGTAAGTAACTCTCTGTGCCATGCTGTAATCATCTTTCAGATTTGAGCTGTCAATGGCTCTAATTAATGGTTTACACAGATGAAGTTTATTAATCTGAGGGAAAAAAGTCGTATGATTGAAAGGCATATTAATGTAGCATTTGTGAGAAACAGGGGACTTGATTTAGAACATGAACTACAAAGAAAACAAGCTTACTACACTTGGCTCATACCTTAAAATAGATTTTAAACAGCTGATTCACCAGAAACAGCATGCCCCACTTTTTGGAGTCATCAATTCCAGCTCGACTGTTAACAAAAGGTAAAACATTAGAAATAAAAGTTTTAAGAACATTCATATTTTGCTTTTTAGAATGAATTCCTTTCATGGGTCTTTTGTACATATTTTAAACAAATGTTTTTAAATTACTACCAAACAAAAAACAGGCCAAAAATTCCTCGTAAATTTTAGATCATACAATCTTCATCAAAACAGTAAGTGCAAGCCCATTTCCATCCAATAACCCTTGTTAATTTTACGATTGCCCAACTGCGTTCCCCATCAGTGCAAACACTGCACAAACAGAAAGTCACCTGGTCAGACAAGGGTAATCACTCCAAACTCAACACACAGGTCTTACCATGTATACACTTCCAATACACAGTCAGTCATCAACAGTGTGCACATCCACCTCCTCAGAATTTCACTCAATGCATACCTTCCCCCCGCCGCAATCAGAGCAAGATGAAAGATATCTTAGGGGGAGACATCATTTTACTCTGAAATTCTACATACTGCTGTTTATTTCTTCTTCAAATATGCAGACAGGAGTTAAGGTTGCATACCTGGATGAGATTTGGAGGGACATAATGTGTGCATGTGTGAGTGCTTGCAACATGGAACTGAAAGGGAGCTGAAACTTAAGTGTGTTTTGATATTATATCTGAGAGGTATGAAGAGAAATTGTAGACTTTTGTGGATGTTAACTGTACTGAGCTGGAAATGTCCTCAGTTTCTAGTGATTGTGTTAATAGGAAATACCTGAGTGATTATTAAGTATTTTATTTAGGCACTTCCCTTGATTTTAAGAAAATGACAGAAGCTTAAACAATTTTGCCGCACAAAGTCTGGCAGAGGACAGCCTTTGTATGACAGAAGTTATAAGATACACAGTTGAGGTTCATTACAGTGGTATTCCCAGCCTGTGGCTTTCTGCATACATGTAAATTGCAGCTGTTTGCAATACTGGAATGGGAGAAAGAGTGAAGAAGCCTTTTCTCCATGTTGAGAACATTAAAAAAATGTTAATAGAAAAATTAAAACTGAAGTCAATTAAAACTCTCTCTCCCAGTCCCGCTTGACAGCATGTGAAAACTCAGCTCTTTCTGTCCTATTCCAGTGTGAACTGTTTTCTTTGGACAATTGTGATATAAATTAATCTCCTCTGCAACACTTTCTGGAACTATCAAGTCCAAAGAGAAGCCTCTCCAGCTGTAGCTGATATCCAGGAGAGAACACAGCACAAGAAGAAAGAAGCAAGCAACAAAAGTGATTGCCCTGACCCACATACGGCCTTGGTTAGCAGAGAGAATTAGTTCTTACCCTTTAATAAATGGGTAAAGTTATTTAAGTTTCTTAATAATCCAACACAAGATTGAGAAAAGATCTGTCACTCACGTGTCACTGGCGCAGACGCGAAAACAGCTCATCAGCAATTCTGCTGCTTTTTCCAACATGTCACCGGCTTTGCTCTTCCCTTTCTTCACTAGCTGTTGATCAGCCTAGCAACGCAGGGTAAAACAAAGCACATATTTCTGTGTCCAGGCTCATATTTTAAATGCAGTTAAGTAGACTAGTTCTTTAAACACAGTAAAGAGGTAAATTCCTCACATCTATCACCACAACATGTAGTATGTGTTAAAATAGCTCTCAGGAGTTTCTGAGCACCCTTCTACTCACTAACTAAAATAAATGAGAAGGGGAGGTGTTCAGAACCTGGGACGAGGTGTGTGGTGTACTGGAAGGCTGGGCTCTGATGCAGCACTCAAACATTTAAAATTTGGGCAGCATCTTACTACTGACACGTGATATCAGTTCTACTACAGTGCTTGCATGATCGATCCCATTAAGAGTTGAAGTCATTGTGAAGATAGATGTTTCCTTAATTTTACAAAGGATATCATGCTAAAAATATTACAGTTTAGAATGAGCTATTTAAAAGAAATTCAAAGTTTTTCTTTTTTTTTTGAAACAGTGCTGAATGCCATCACCTGCCGCATCGTCAATTATAGGCGTTCAAAAAAATCATGACCTAGCGCACCCTAGCCTTCTCCCCCCCCAAATTAATTTAGGTTCTTCTAAATTTGCTCTCTGGTGTATGAGCTTTCAATGTTCACATTTTCAAGTTCTCCCTAACAACTGTGAAGGACAGCAATTTTTCTTGTAAAAGAAAGCTGAGATTTGCAGGCAGTCACAGGACCCCAAATACTGATAAGCTCATGAATCATGAGCCGGCAATGTAACATGGGAGTGGTGCAAAAGGTACAGTCGCTAATGTAGAACTTTATCTCTAAGGGTGTGTCTACACAGGCACAAGTTTTCGAAATGGCCATGCTAATGGCCATTTTGAAAATTACTAATGAGGTGTTGAATTGAATATTCAGCGCCTCATTAGCATTAAGACACTTCCAGCTGTGGTGCTTTGATAGCGCCTCTTTTGAAAGTGCGCGGCTTGGCACGGCTACACGGGGCTCCTTTTTGAAAGGACCCTGCACCTTTGGAAATCCCCTTATTCTGCTCAGCTAACAGAATAAGGGGATTTCCAAAGGTGCGGGGTTCTTTTGAAAAGAAGCCCCATGTAGCCATGCCGAGCTGCGCACTTTCGAAAGTGGTACTTTCAAAGCGCCACAGCTGGAAGTGTCCTAATGCTAATGAGGCACTGAATATTCAGTTTAGTGCCTCCTTAGTAATCTTCTAAATAGCCATTAGCTTGGCCATTTCAAAAATTTGTGCCCGTGTAGACACACCCTAAGTGAGGATGAACAAAAGACAAACCAATGGCTGAAGTGGGAATTGGAGTTTGCCTTGCAAATTGTTTTTAATTTTCTCTCATTTATATTCTCCCCCACTTTTAACTATCCTAAACACAAATGCCAGTGGGCAAAAATAAATACATAAATAAATAAAAAGGAAGTGAAGCCTTATTATTGAAGATACAGCAATTCAAATGCCTCATATGGTGCCAATCAAGTTAGTTTGTAAACTTCTGCAAACCAATGGACAAAAAATTCTCATGCAGACCCTCCATTTCATGTTTCTCACAAGTAATAAATGGGCCCAAATATAAAAACAGCCTGATCAAGATTGGATCCTCAGACTAGGTGTGGTCATTAACATAGAAACTACTCTTTTCCCCTGTTCAGACCATTTCCTTCTTCAGGCAGAAATAGATTTTCCCCACTGAAATGCACTATCACCATGGTCCACTCTGGAGAATTTTCATACCCTATCAAATTCAAAAAAAGTTTCTTGAAGAAAATTCTACCCAATCAAGAAGCCAGGGAGTAAAAGCAATACCGAGGCAATTAAGACATGCCCCACAGAGCTCTTCTGAACCACACATCACCTCAGAAACCCAGACTGACTTCAGTGAGAGACTTGCAGGTTCTCATAACCTCCCAGGATCAGTGCCAAAAATAAGAAGTAGTTAGAGTAAGCAATTTACAGTAATGCAAGTGTAAGAAACTAGAATTTTACCTCCCCCCACCACAGAAATGGGATGCAGAGATGTTGGCCACAACTAGGAGCAGTTGGATTCAGCAGACCACAGTTAACGAAGTGCAGGTCTATGTTAGAGGAGACAGTTGACCGAAGATACACAACTTAAGCTACGAGAATTGCGTAGCTGGAGTGGATATACCTTACGTCAATTTCCTCCACCATCCCCACAATTTTCTCCACCGTCCTTTACTCCTTGTGACTCTGAGAAATACTGGGATTGACTGAGATGACCTCAATGTTCGATTTAGCATGTCCCTGCCAGATGTGCTAAATGGAACTCCATCCATCTTCTGCGGAGTAAAGACAAACACTGATAGAAGACAAACCTAGGGGCAGAGGGAGGGAACTGGAAAGTTCCTAGCACACCAGAAGGAAGGTGGCAGTGGCATATAGGAAACTCCACGCAAACCCGAGACCCATTATGAGGCTGTTTCTCCATTTGGCTCCGTGGGCTCTAGGAGGATAGGGGATGTGTCTGGGCTGGAGAGAGACAGATGCTGCACAGCTAGTCTCTGGGAGATGGGGTAGGCATGAGTGCTGAGGCTTGGTGGCAGGAGCCTGGCTAGGGGAAGGGCTGCGAGTGTCTGACCCATCAGCTGGGCTCTGGAGGGGCAGAGAAACAGGAACTGGTTGTTGTAGAGACTTCTTAAATTCTCTGTTCCTGGGCCAGTTTGTGTGAGTGTGTGTCTGTACAGCTACAGATAAACTGGCTGACAGGTATTCTGAAATGAGTTACCAAGTCACACTATTTGAAATTTACAGAATTTTAAAGAATTTCTAATTTTTCAGATCACAAGTTCCCCGGAAGTAACACTTGTAAATTCAATTTTATGCTCACTAAAATACTTATATTAGGTGACCTAACATGTTTTTGATTTTTACAGTGCAAATGTTTGTAATAAAAAAAGAGAACAGTGTACACTTTGTATTGTAATTGAAATCAATATATTTGAAAATGTAGAAAACTCCCAAAAATATTTAAATTTTATTCTATTAAAAGGAAGAACAGAGAGAAACTTTCAGCCTTTGCTTAATCTTAAGACACTTCACAGTCAAATTCCTTACTGAGTACATGAAATTGTTAAATTCAAGTTTCAGGTCTACTTACATTATTAGCAAAAATGCGAAGGTCAAGTGCTACGGCATACATAATAGGCAAAGCCCTATGAAGCAAATAAAATTATGTAAGCAACAAAACCCATACTGCAGAATAAAGGCGCAAGTTAATTTTCTAGTCCATACAGAGTTAAGTGTTCCTGATGGGTATAAAATTTCCTATATATCCACTTTCTTTTCCTTAAAATCTTATAAAATCACATTTTAATAGAAAAATGTCTTTAAAAGGTAAGTGTTTCATACATCTTTATTTGCAGTAAATGAATAAAGCATTTAAATTTATCTTCAGGTGATAATCTGTCAAACAGAACATTAAGCTACACTCAATGCTTTAAAGGGAAATAAAAGTATGTTTACTAAACAATGGCTGTGTCTACATTACCTCCATACTTCGAAGGGAGGATCGTAAGTAGGGTGTCAGGAGATTATTAACGAAATGCTGTGCTGCATATGCAACACTTCATTAAGCTGATTCTCCCCCATGGCAACTTCGAAGCATTAAACTTCTAAATGCCTGCTCGCATGTAGACTTTGAAGTGCCCGGGCAACTTCCAACTCCTTTTACTCCTCACAATTCTGAGGAGTAAAGGGAGCTGGAAGTTACCAGAGCATTTCAAAGTACTGGCGGCTGAGCCGCGGCTACACTTGAGCTGGCACTTTGAAGTTTAACACTTGGAAGTTGCCATGGGGGCGCAGAATCAGCTTAATGAAGTCCTGCATATACAGCACAGCACTTCATTAATAATCTCCCGGCACCTTACTTACCACGCTCCCTTCGAAGTAGGGAGCTAGTGTAAACAAGCCCAATTTGAATGTGTAAGCTATTGGACAAATAGACAAATGAACAGATATTGGGTTTGAGTCCCTTATGTAAATTCAAAAGCGAGAGTGACATAACAGTTTTAGTTAGTACATTACTAGTGTACATAAAAGAAACAAATCATGACTGATAAATGAGTTATTTTTATGGTGCTGTCTTAACTGAACTCTAGTTGTATTTTTGGATGAAATATAAGAGTAGCAATCATCTAGGTCTACGTACTGGCTTAGCTAATAATGTAACATTTATAGAGTACTTACCAATTTTCTTCTTTATGGGCCTGAAATGCTCGCAGGAACGATGTGTTATGTTTAAGAAAACACAATGACACAATTTACAAAAAGTGACCCCTGGGGACAGGTATAAGAGTCTAAATGGCATACCCTTGTTTCTGAGTGTAGGAGACTCCAAAAAAGATCAGATCAAGCACCAAGGAGTGTAGGGGAATGTAAGACATGAGTACAGCTCTACTAAATGCTACTTCCTTTGTCCTGACTGCGGAAGCACAGAGCATAACACATGGGAATGGGACAGGCCCAAGGAAGGGAACAAGACAATGGGTCTTTGCAATATCATTGTGCCCCCCGCCCCCCCCGGCCCATGCTGCATTACGTGTGGAACGCCGGTAGGAAACTAATTCTCTGACTTGGGGGCAAGTGATACTTTTTTGACCCATGTGGAGAGGAGAAAGGGGAAATTTTATTTGGATTTCACCAGTTACAAGTTTAAATAGTGCTCTCTCTCATTTTTCTAAACAAAATTGTATTTTTTAATTCCATCACAGTTGAAAGAATTTTGTCCCTACCTGCCTGTCCACCCCCCTGCCCCGAAGAAAAAGTTATCCCACATGCATGCTTTTATGAGCTCTCAAATGAACCAATGGAAAAGGATATTGCACTATAACTGTCTGGCACTTGTAAGCTTCAATAAAGTCATGGTTCCCAACAGCATAAGTACATCTGTCAAAAGGAAAAGCATTATGGGGAACACTGAAAACCTGTTTTATACTTAGAAGTTTAGCTTAATATATTAGCCTTTTTTCACTAACTAAATTAAGGCTTTGCACTTTCATGTTAGTAACAAGCTTCTTTTTAGACGCATTCTTAAACAGCACTAAATATTTTAATTCAATACTGAGTGGCAACGTCAAACCGACAAGTAACACAATACATTATGCAGCAATAGATCTGAACTCAGTTTCAAATGACCTTTCTACAACTATTATTCTATATAACTGAGATGGATAAATTTGTAAGATTCCTGAAATGACAGAAAAAAAGACAAGAACAACTTAGCATCTACTCAGTTTGAAAAAAGCAGTGAAGAAATCTTCTGGATACTAAAAATGCATGCGAGAGCCCTGCCTTTTCCTATTTAAGGAACGTCTCTTGCCCCTGTTGCTGTTTGTTCTTCATGTCTGATATTGCTACTAAAAGCAAACATGCTTTTGCAGGGCCTGGGAAAGGACATGCATTATTAATAAGACTAGAGCATAAACTAAAAAACAACAAAACAAAACAAAACAGGAAAAAAAAATCAATGTTTCCTGTAACATTTATTTACAGCAATTTTAGGGATTCCTTACAATAGTAGATACAAAATTTTCAGACAGAGGTGTGATTCAAAGTTGCTAGTGCCCTTTCAAATCAATCAGATCAATTCATGGAACTACTGCCTAGCTGAATATTTAAAACTTCAAACTTTCATCTTCAGATCATCTTTACCTTAAGTGAGCAGCAAACATTTCATCATATGGTGGCTCCAGAACTTGTTGACATTTTTCTTCTGGAGATGGGAGCTAATTATAGGGGAAGGGGGGGAAAATTCAACAGAATATTAAATGTATAAAATTGCACTAAAATTTGAAAAAAATGCATTTTCTATTCAGCTAGCATTTTTACACATAGAAGTCTTGGCTATACAAGAATATTAACAATTATACACACTATAAAGGAAAAATAGAAAATTAAGGAGCATCAATACTAAGGAAATGTAGAAGGAAGGATAAAAATCATGCTATGAATCAGGAGCAACAGACAAACCAGGCCACAGAAGTCTCAAACTCATTTTGCCTTAGGGCCAGTGCCAGTCCTCAAACGTTTCTAGTGGGACAGTGAGCACCCCTTCTGACAGCGCTCCAGAGGGAGGGCAGGGGTCTCTGTGCATTACCTCCCATGTGTCTCCTGGCCCCTTCTGCTGGTCCACGCTCTCCCCACACCCACATGTCCCCTGGCCTCATCTCTCATTCCAGGGTGATTTAAACCTGCCAGAAACAGCGCAGCAGGGCTAGAGTGGCTTCCAGCTGCTAGTTCCATGCCACTGCCAATACATCCCTGTGGCCCATGGGAAATGTGTGCAGAGCATCCTGTCCATGAGTGTACACTGTGACACTAACTCATTTTGTGAGGCATATTAGATATCAGTGATGCCAACTCCTTTGATTTGATCAGAGGCCTCCCGTATTGGGGCTTAGCTGTCCTGTCCTGTCCCTCTCCCCGCTCCCGAAAAGCACCAGCCGCTTTATTAAAATTAAGCCAGATCTGGGAACTTTACTACCTGATACCTTATGCAGGTATACCTTACCTGTTCAGCCAAAGACCTCAAACACCTGAGACCAAATAAAAACATTCACAAGTATGTTTTTATCTGCGATTTCAAGAGGCCACTATCTTTCTGGAGGGGTTGGGGGGCTGATTCATGAGTTTTGAACTCCTGGAGTTGGGAATACAGTATATGCAAGTTGATAGGGCCTCCCCTGTGCCCACGAGCCCAGAAAGAGACCATGATCCTACAAATGACATGAAACTGAGTCCTCAATCTGACATCCCTATGTCCTTGGGCTGGGATGTCTCCCCCAGACTGTGCTAACATCCACATCCTTGTGCTGGGATCCCTCCTGCACTCACTAATAGACAGTCTCGCACTGGGGTCCTGCTGGCCCCACAGTAGCATCAGCATCCTTGCACTGGGATCGTGCACCCCTCCCACCTGGAATAACTGAAAGTGAAACCCACCAGCCCAACCCAGCTAGCTGCAGAAGTGCATCAGCTCAGGTGGCTCCCTGGCCAGCACAGTACACATCACAGTGCAGGCAACCAGCCTGGCTTCCCAAACCAAGGGGCACTCTGCAGCTGGGATTATGTGGGGGTTGGGGGTCTGGGGGCCATTGGGAGCTGTGTGCATGGGTGAATCTCTGAGTACACCCACTCCTGCCCTGGGATGGCATCTGTGCAGGTCTGATTAAATAATTTTTTTCAAAATATTTTGTGGGTCAGATTGGGGAAATGTAGAT
This sequence comes from Carettochelys insculpta, assembly GCF_033958435.1. NCBI lineage: Eukaryota > Metazoa > Chordata > Testudines > Carettochelyidae > Carettochelys > Carettochelys insculpta. Next base: position 120,301,353 of record NC_134137.1, read on the forward strand.
GGCCAACGGATGGGGAGTCTAAAAACCCCTGAAGAAGGGAAAAGCAAACCAGAAACATGCACTGCTCTGGGTTGTCAAACTTCCCCCCCCCCCAATAAAAGAAAAAGAATAAAATGAGACAATACATATGAAAGGGAAAGAAGAAGAGACATTTAAGATAGTTACAATAATAGAGCTCACTGTGAAGTATAAAATCATTAATATAAAAATTTGCATGTTTCACTGTATTTCTCTGGAAAGCATCTGGCAATTGTGTTAAGTTGTGCTATGGAAGGAAAGAGGAGAAATGGATGCTAAGCATGTCATTCTCTGTTGAAGTCTACAGCTTGTTTAAACATTCAATAGATAACCTATAACTTGATTAAATTCTAACAGTTTTATGAGTTCTTGCTACAGAACTATTGTTCACTTATATTTTGTGAATCTTCTTTCTTTATAGGAGAAATGACAGAAAGTGTTTTTCCCCAAACTAGGCTCTCCTTCCTGGAGAAAGAGAGTTTGGGTTTTCATTTGTGCCTGCATGTTTGTTCTGAACACCATCCTTTTCTGTTACTTTCTTCAGAACAACCTGAATTTTTCCATCTATGCCCCCATAAATGTCATGCAAATGAGCAAATCCATGGACCCTGTCAGAGCCCCTCTGAAATTAATGGAGGTCTGTCGGTGCACCTCACCTTGTAAGACCGGGACCTTGATTTGTTAGTGTAACTGATTCTTGTACCTGAAGCCTGGGGTTTGCGACATGTGGATGCTTAAATGACACCAATTCTGCACAAAACAATCCATCTCTGGAGTCAATGGCTTCTAGAACCTACAAAAGAAAGTTAAGAAAAAAATTACACACTTAAAAGGAACAAGATTTAGCCTTATCCCTGTAATACATATCGCCACATAGCTAATAAAAATCATCATCTTGTGATTACCTTCTCATTCTTATCAATGACTCTGCAAATATTAACTTCACATACATTATTCCCGGGGACTTTAAGTTGGGGAGACACATTAAAATTCTTCAATAGGAAAAACCAAATACCTTTATTTTTCCTTAGTTGTACAAAGTGGATCAGATCAGTGATCTCTGCCTTTCTGATGGCAACATAATTTAGAAACGTTATATAACAATAGAAAGACACCAGTGAATAAAAAGGACACTTGCAGCCATAAATTGAACTTTGAATATTTTACTGTATTGCAGTTGTTGAAAGGAATGGCAGTTTGGGTTTAATTAATAAGAACTTTCAAGTGTATTTCACATGAATATCAGCATTTAAAAACACAATCTAATAATATAAGATTAAATTATGCCTCTCCCACTCAGAAAAATCCTCCACTTTAGTTCAATAGGAAATTTTTCTTAACTAGGAGCTACAAGAGTGGACCAGAGCATCTTTGTGAACTCATTTAAGTCTAGTAAGAGTTTTAGGTTTTGATGGGATACAGGATTAGACACTTAGCACTATTCTTTTCTACACACATCAGGGAAATATATTACCACTTCTAAATAAGCAACAGAAACCAAATTAGCTCTGAAGTCACCTAAGAATTTCACTGAAGAAATAGAGCATTATTAAACAGTTAAGTATAGTCTGCATCAGTGTACTCTGTAAGTTGTGTGCTTGGGCAGCCACCAGTGTCCCCTTTAAATTTTTCAATCCACGGGTAAAATAAATGTTATCTGCACCAAGGCATGCGTGGTTGTACACAACAATAGAAATACATGCTGACGACTGTGGAGGCTCTGATAATCAGCTGGACGGTATTTGACTCTATCCTGCACGTGGATGGAAAAAATTAGAGATAATACTGGTCAATATACACTGAGTTCAGCTCTGTTGACTTGATGTTCAGAGTATGATTAACAAAGTTTGATGCAAAATGCTTAACAAATAGAAAAGATTAAAAACCATTAAAATGCAGGTGAATAATCTGAAGACAATTTTGACAGTGAGATATAGTATGATTTTGTTATTACAGTTAAATATCTAGCTCTGTCATCAGGCATCTTAAGTTTCAAAGATAATGTAAAAGAACATCATCAATTTTAAAAAGCCACAGACTTTACCTCATATTGGTATAAATGCCGTTGTAAATAGAGATTAAGTACTTTTTACAGTTCATGCTTTTACTTCATGCATTTACCAGCATGCTGATTCATTTACTATATTAAATTTCCTACTGTTGTATGGATCTGTCATTCAGCGACAGAAGAGAAAAAAACATTTCCTAAACACAGTAAAACATGACTAACAAACCACAGAAACTAGAAATAGAAACCTGGGCTGCTAATATTTAACTTATGGCTCTTCTTATGGAACTGATCAATTTTGACATGTCTCATTAAGATGCTTAAATAAGAGTGTGTTATATTTGATAGAAGAGACTCTGTATAGCAAATACATTTGGTTGGTCACACAAGCCCACTCACCACAACACCTTGAACCAATGAACCCAAGGGCGGTGCCACAGGTAGTCTCGTTGTCCCAGCAGGGTTACCCATGGTGACAAGATCCAGGGAGAGGGTCCAGACAGAGAACAATCCTATGAGTCCTCAACGGCAGAACAGGTGGAGGCTAGCAAGGGTTATGCTACAATGGTTGTGAAGGCAGACGAAGGCTGCAGTGGACAGGAGACTCTGGAGTTGTCATGGATTCCATGCCAGTGGACCAGAGTTTCTATCCGTCAAGAAACATGGTGGCTGCAGTGCAACAGACCCCCACATTAAAAGAAGTCACGCACAGGCGTCTTCCTCCATGTAATGCTCTCCTAAACTTAAGCCCAACACTGACTGACGACGAGAGCATGAGTGTGACGTCTGGAAGCTTTTAGTCATGAGCCAGTATGTAGGTGGTGGATGTATGTACCAGTCATTCCATTTCAATCAATGAGGTGGTAGAAAGGTCTGACCACTGCATTCGCAACTCAGCAGTCCTATTTAGGATCCACTCTATTCACCCCATGTGAGGAAGGGGCTAGAAAAGATGCCCTAAACATAATCCACCTCAATCCCCCGACTAGATAACCATGTCCAATGGGTTCACCTCCATGTGGTTGAAATGAAACAGTAAACTTTGGAACATGGAATATTCAGACTTGAAAGGACACCCCAGATAGCAAAATGACCCAAAAGATGCACCGCAATTATTGCCTGCGAGCTGCTACAATTCAACATGGATATAGCTGCCCTGGCAGAAACGCATAGACCAGAAGAAGAATAACTAAGAGAATAAGGCGGAAGGTACACATTTTTCTGGAAAGGAATCCCAGAAGAAGAAAAACAAGTTAACGGAGTAGAATTTCCCACCAAAAACAAGCTGACAAAGATCCTATCTGAAGTCCCTGTCAGCATCAATGAGCATCTCGTGACTCTCTACTTAAAGCTTACCAAATAACACGCAGCTGTCATCAGCACTTATGCATTAACCTAGACTCTAAAGATGATGTGAAGGAGAAGTTCTACACCTAACTGGACACAGTCTGAAAGACGTGCCCAAAGACGACAAGATTATTCTCTCAGGAGGATTTCAATGCCACGGTTGGAAGAGACACAGATCTCTGGCAAACTACCACTGGGAAAGAAAGAATCAGCGACAGCAACTACAAAGGAGTGCTCCTCCTTACAACGTGTGTGGAACACAAGCTCATCATCACAAACACCCTGTGCTCCTAGAAAAACAAATTTAAGATGTCACGGCAACACCCTCAGTCGAAGCACTGGCACCTATAGACTATGTCATTGTCTGTGCTCGGGATCGGCAGATGTCCTTTTCACATGCGCCACAACTAGTGCTGACGACTGCTGGACTGATCGCTGCCTTATTCAATCCACAATGGCAAATAGGACTGTCACCAAACAGAGAAGTCCGAGGAAACAGATCCAATGGAACATCAATGTACTAGGCTTGAAGGACCCCTTTGGACAAAGTGACTTTCACACAGTGCTCCAAAGGGCACTGCCAAGAGTATACCCTGAAGACATGGAAGAACGCCGGTGTCCATTGAAAAATGCCATCACTGGAGCTTGTAAAGAAATCACTGGACACCAGACCAGGAAACATCAGGACTGGTTTGATGAGAACAAAGTGCAAATTGAACGCTTGATTGAGGCAAAAAGGAAAGCCTTTAGAGCCTGGCAAAGTGACATCGATTGCACAACAAAGAGTGAAGTGCATGCCAAGGCAAAGGCAGAAGTTTAGCATAAAACAAGGACTCTGAAAAAACAGTGGTGGACTGAGAAGGCACAATAACTCCACCATCTTGCAGACATCAATGACACAAGAAGTTTCTTCAGTGGTACCAGAACCGTTTATGGACCAAGAAACCATGGAGTCAGTCCCCTAAGACCAAAGGATGGTACCAACTCTGTAAAGACAACAAAGCTGTTGCTTTTTACTGAAGGGAGCACTATAATGAGTTCTTGAACTGCCCCTCCACCATGGTCTTAGAATGCCTTGACCAAATCCCTCAGCAGCCACCTAGAAGAGATCTTTCAATGCTTCCTATCCTGAGTGAGGTCCACACTGCCATCAAAGCGATGAAGTACAACAAGGCAACCGGACCAGACGGAAGTTCCACTGAAGTCTTCAAAGAAAGTGAACCAGAGCTCCACGAACAGCTCTACCTTCTGAGTCTCAAGATCTGGAATAGGGAGCAGATGCCACAAGGTTTCAGAGACACACTGACTGCCAGTCTTTTCAAGAAGGGCGACAAGTCAGACTGTGAAAACTATTGTGGCATCTCCCTCCTGGCAACAGCAGGGAAAATCCTTGCACACCAACTCCTGCCACTCTCAGAAGAAATTCTCCCAGAATCCCAGTGTGTGGCTTCCAACCACCCCAAGGAACAGCAGACATGATTTTCACTGCCTGGCACATGCAAGAAAAATGTTGTGAACACAACCACGCCTTATATATGAGTTCCATTGACCTGACCAAAGCATTTCACTCAGTCAGTTGTAGTGCCCTGTGGACCATCCTCTCAAAGATTGGTTGTCCCAAAAAATTCATTAGCATTTTAAGGCTGCTTCACAACATGACTGTCACAGTATTGAACAAAAACGGATCCCAAAGCGACCCGTTTGAGGTCATAAGAAGCAAGCCCGCATCATTGTCCCATCACTGTTCTACATCTTTATCTCCATGACCCTTCATCTCATTGATGGTAAGCTTTCAGATGGTGTGAACATTGTCTGTAGAATGAACCGAAAGCTTTTCCATCTCAGAAGACTGAGGGCTAAAAGAAAGACCTCCACAACCTCCATCATGGAGCTCCAGCACGCAGATGACAATATGGTTGTTACTCTTTCTCCCACAGCCCTTCAGACCATCTTGAGTGCATTCACTGAAGTATACGAGAATCTTGACTTCACACTGAACATCAAGAAGACCAAGGTGCTCCACCAATCTTTACCGAAGGAACAATCTCATGTACCTTCTACTGAAGTCAATGGAAAACTGCTGGAAAATGTGGAGCACTTCCCTTAGCTTGGAATCCCTCTTTCCACTAAAGTTGACTTTGATGCAGAATCCAGCACTGTCCGAGCCATGCAAGCTCTGCTTTTGCCTGCCTGAGACAAAAGGTCTTCAAGAACCAGGACATCTATCCCAAGACAAAGTTCCTTGTATACCATGCAATGGTTGCTCCAATGCTACTATACGCATGTGAAACCTGGACAACATAAAAGCATCATCTGAAGGCACTTGAACCAATATCATCAACACTGCCTCAGGAGAATCTCAGATATCTCTTGGAAAGATGAGCACACGAACACTAGTGTCCTGGAAGAGCTGAACATGACCAGCACTGAAACCATTACCATTCATCAACAACTTTGTTGGACTGGTCACGTAGTTCAGATGTCTGGTCTAGTGCTTCCCGAAACAGATTCAGTTTTCTGATTTGGAGGAAGGACAGAGGAGCACTGGGGGCGAGTGGAAGCGATAAGGACATGCTAAAGGCACACATGAAAAAGTGCAGCATTGGTGGACGACACTTGGGAGAATCTTGCCCAAGACCATGCCCAGTGGAGAATGGTAATCCGTTAGGGGGTAGTGCAATTTGAGAGGTCCTGTCAGAGTGCAGATGAGGACAGGTAGAGAAGAACAAGAGTGTCAAAAACTGCACTGCATCCTTCCAACAGCTACCAACACCTGCCTCTTCTGTGATAAAATCTGCAGTTCCAGAATTCAGCTGATCAGCCATGAACGAACACAAAAATAAGAAGAAAACAACAAGTCCTGTGGCACCTCATAGACTAACAGATATTTTAGAGCATAAGCTTCTGAAGGCAAAGGCCCAGGTGGCATGAAGACACCCTACTCATTATCAAGTGACTGCCAAGAAGAGATATTTCACCATCGATTAATGCAGATCCCAGCACCCATGCAAAACCTTGCTGGCTGTGCATACACTGCAGTTGGGAGCAAGACTCCCAGATCAAGGTAACAAACTAGTGCTAGCAAGGCTTCAGATAACACAGTAAAAACAGCAGTACGGAAAGTGTGAGCCCAGCACAGACTTGAGCATGCCCCATCCGCCCAAATCAGACAAGCGGCTGAAAGCTTGAGCTAGCCCCTGTGCTTCCTCATTCACGTTATTATTTTTAGCATGCAAGCTTGAGCTGAACTAGTGCAAGCCTGTCGGCTAGGGGGCAAGGGACAGGAGAGGAGGTCACTCTCAGCTGCAGCATAGGCATGCCCACTGACGTCAACAGGGCTTTCTAAAGATGCTTGAGCGCATGCGGAAAGATCCCATCACAGACCTGTGGTCCATGTGTTTATAGCAGCCTCTGCTTTTCAAAGTTCCCTATAAATGCTGCTTTGCTTTCCTAAGTAGCAGAAGCTGCCCTAATTATTTCACTTGCTCTCGGTTGCCTTTTCATGAACAGGGACTAGTGGCGGCACAGGAAACCCACTTACCTGTTGCAAATACTGATTGATGGTGATGTGCGCCATGGGCAGACCAGCAAATGCGGGCGATCAAGAGCGAGTCGCGTCCTGAGCTGCCAAGGAAACAAGTGTCACCGCGAAATGGCATTACCAAATTTAACCACCCTCCCCGTGACCCACCGCGGGGCTTCCACCGGCTCACTGAGCGGGGAGCAGCCTCCGCCGGCCAACCCCTCCCTCTTTCCCCCGAGCAGAGCCGGGCACAGGCGGTGAGGCCCGGCCCTGCCACAGCAACGAGGAGGGCGGAGGGGGTGGGGAGGCAGGATCCCAGTGCTCGGTTCATCCCCGCACCTACCAACAGATCTCACAGCTCAGCTCCCACCTCACCACGTGAGCGGGGCAACCGCTTCCTGCTTCCGCCTCCCGCACGGCGGCACGCCAGCATCGCGCGGGACACGTGACGCGGACCGGGCACAGCCACCCACGTGACTCGTCGGGAAACCCCGCCCCCTACCCCCACCTCTCGTTCCCCCGCCAGAGTGGAGTGAATGCGCCTGAGGAGGGGGAGCGGTATGCGTCTTAGCTGGACATAGCGTTCTGCGGGCAGCTGGGTAGAGGGGAGGCAGCGCTCTTTAGCACTAGGGCCACTGTGCGTGCCTAGTGCTTCTGGGAGTGCACGTCTGAGCGCCTGAAGCTACCGTGAGCGACTGGAAGGGCAGCTGACTCCTCGGACTGGCTGCTCTCGTCCTTTGCTCTTACTGGGGACTAAAGCCTGTCCTGTACCACTGTTGTTCAAAACACAAAATGCTGAGGTTTGTGTTGTAGACCATCCTACTGTGCGTGTGCGACAAAACCCTGCGTGGTATTGTTTTTAATAGTTGTATACAACCAAGGGTGTGGCAACACCCTGACCTGGTTTGAATTAATAATCAAAATATTATTTCTATCATATTCCAGGTTCACACTTTTCAGTACACCACCTCTTAACATTGTTCCAAGGTGCCTGTAAACATTATTCTAACCATACTGGTCCTAGGAAATTGAAGGTGGCTAAATTGGTTATAATTTTTTTGCCAGATTATTGTACCCCTTTCAGGAGTCTGGTTTGTCCTGTATCACTGGGGTAGCTGTGTTAGTCTGCATCTGGAAAAACAATAAGTTGTGTGGTAATTTACAGACTAAGATTTTTTGGAGCATAAGCTTTCACGGGCAAAGACCAATGCATCTGACAAAGTGGGTCTTTGTCCACAAAAGTTTATGCTCCAAAATATCTGTTAGTCTACTATGTACCACAGGACTTCTTGGTTTGTCTTGTGCATGCCCCAAGTTTCACCTAAGTTAAAAACGCCATTTTCAAAGGCAGACAAGACAAAAGTGACACAGCACAGGATTACTGAATCATTGCTTACTTTACCATTTTTACCATATAATTATAAATCAAGTTGAATATATTGTATATATTTGAACATATTGAGACAGACAAGCTTTTGATTTACACAGAGCTTTTCTTCACGTGTGGGGAATGTGCTCAGTGCCACAGCTAGATACAACATGAAACAGATTGTTCAGCATAAATAGTATGTATTCCTAGGGACCATTCAAGGTGAAGTGGCCTACTAACTAGGGATTTAAATATTGAGTATAAAAAGTTAATCATTTAAACTATTAAAAGTACATCATTCAGCTGATTAACTGAGATTGCTCTGGTGGACTGGCCTAGGATGTGGGTGAATAAAAACAGTATTTTTTAAACTGGATTTTTTACTTTTAAAATAATAGTATACTCATGTACTAATACACTAATTTTAAATAAGTTGTAGGAACATAGTCTGGACAATATGTAGAATCGAGCAGGAGGGTTTATTACACACAGCACTGGCAGAGTGCCACCTTGCCGGTCAGGCTAGGCTCAGTGAAGCACTGTCAAGCAATAGCTTACAAGTGATTCTATAGGATATCAATGGGCAGTGAAAAACGACAGGGTGAGAGGTCCCAAGCCCCTGGATAAGTGCTAGCAGCAAGACATGATGAGCACAATAAGCCAATAATTTAAAAGGCTACAGAACGACTCCACCTGTAATTTACATGCAACATTTTAGACAATACACAGGTAGTTTTTTTCTTCAGTCATCTGTTTAAACAACATATACATTGATTGTAGTCCCACTTATCTATCCATGGGAGTAATGATGCCTTTGTTCAATTGGGTCCATATCTGAAGGAGTTAAAATAAAACAACGAGTACATAAGAAGCGTCACTTATTTGTAACACATTGTTCTTGTATTTGGGGCCCTGGTTAGTGAACTAGGGAAATGTCTTGTAGAGAATACTGAAAGGGAGGAGGGTATCTCATCACTGGCAGCTCAGGCTTGTCTTACAGCCTCTGGACTTGGCCTTGGAACACAGTTGCTGGGGTTATTATCTCTTTTATCAGACTATGAGAAAGCTATGGCCTTGCTTGTAAGTTCCTTCTCACCCTAGCTGTCTTTGTAAACCATGATACATGTTATGAGTTAGTTAGGTCTTATACCAGACTATGAAATTTGGGCATAAAGTGAAAGGTCTTAACACAAACCATAATATGCATCAGGAACTTGGGATTTTCACCCTACAGAAGTTATAATCAAATCTGATCACAAACATGCTACACATACACTTGCAGTCTCATAAAAGTGAATAACTGGCTCTACTCCGTCCAGTCTAACTACCAACTCTTACTTCTTGAAAAGTTTGGGCTTTCAAGTTGTGTCATACCAGATTAAAATGTAACATGTGCAAAGAAAGACACAAAGTGGATAGGGTAGTTTTTTCTTATGATGTTGTGGTGAACCTTGGCCAAGCATGTCAGAGGAGTTAGTTAAGACATTGTCTTCAAGACTGAGACAAAATAGGAAGAATACTTTTGAAAGTTGATTTTTTCCAAAAGAACCTGAGCTTCACTACATTTTTTTCCTAAAAAAAACTCTTCCAAAAATACAATCGAAAGAGATTATGCAAATGAAGCCCAAGATCTGTAATTCAGCACTTCATTTGCATTTTCAATTTCCCTCATTTGTATTCCTCTTTGGAAAGAGTAATATAGTGTAGATGCAGCCGTAATGCTGCAAACATGGCAAAGAAGAAAAGATACAGTCTTCCCCCACCTTATGAGGATAATTCGTTCTTGAAAAACTCCTCTTAGGGCAAATTCTTGTCAGTCAAAAACGTAATTACCATTAATTTCAATGGGAAAAATTTTTATACGTTCCTGAGCCCCAAAATTTACACCCATTTATGCTAAAACACCACCAAATCCCATTAAAATGAACACAATTATTTCAATAGTTAACTTTAGTTATCATAACACAACCTATCAAGGCATTTTCCCTTCATTAATTACTCTATAATATGACTGTTTACCTGCTCTCGTTAAGCTCTTTCGTAGCTATTACGCACCGTACACTTAAGACTACGCTCACAAACAAAACATACATATGATACTCAATGTTTACGTAATTCAACCTTTAACTCAAAAAAGAACAGAACAGTAAAGACAAAAGAAATCAATGAAAACAATGCAACTGATATCATACTCAGCAAACAAGTTGACATCGTGTGAAAAGGAGGTAAGATGAGGTGAGGGAGACTGCGAGGAGAGTCACTGTTGTTCATTGGTTGGTGATGGTGGCATTGGTGTGAATGGAGTAGAAAATGAAGGCAAAGGTGAGGAGGATGAAGAGTGGCTGAGTTCTTCACACTCCATAATTTCTGGATCGTCAATGTCATCTTCTTCCTCTTCCATTGTAATGGGAGGATGGGAGATGCCAGAGGTTGAAGGCTGAGGCTCAGAAGCGGCAGAATTGCCAGCAGCAGCAGTAGCAGGGATGGCTGGAAGAAGAAACAATAAAATACTTGTCTGCTTGCCTTCTTGAACCTTTGTATCATACATGGTTTGTAACATTCAATCAAGTCTCTCATGAGAATTCTAGCTTTTCGAGCTCTTTCAAAATTGCAAAAGTTTTCATCCAACAAAGCACAAGCACTATCGAAAATGGAGAACAAATTGCATAACTGTTTCGTGCCAAATTCTTTTACTGGTTCTTCCTCTTTGTCAAATTTCCCTTCTTTCAAATGTTCAGCCTTCTCCTTCAATCTCTCTTCTTCTTGTTGAATTAGCTCGTCATCTATCCGGTCTTCAGAGTGAGACTCCAACACCTCTTGCACATCTTCAATGTCGACCTTGTCAAAACCTGCTTTTGCTATCAGCTGTACAATGTAATCACAGATCATCTTATTTATGGATTCAAAACCTTGAAAGACATGCACAGCCTCATGAAGAAGTTTTTCCAAACAGCATTCACAGTGTTCGCTGTCACTTTGTCCCAAGCAGTTGCTATGTTTTCAATGGCCATTTTTATGTTGTAATTTTTCCATAATTCCCTGACCGTGACCATGTCACTCTTGTCCAAACCATCGAGATACTTCATCGCAAGCTGCATATAGTACGACTTAAATGTAGCAATGACACCTTGGTCCATCGGCTGTATCGAAGATGTTGTGTTTGGAGGCAAAAATACAACCTGAACATTGCTACCGTAATCAAGAATTGTTGCTGGATGGCCTGGAGCATTGTCGAAGATTGAAAATGCTTTGTTGTCTAGGTTACTTTCTTTGCAATATTTTTCAACGAAAGGACAAAAGTAACTGCATGTAGTCTAGAAACACTTGTTGAGTCACCCATGCACTTCTATTTGAATGCCAAATCACTGGAAGGCTTATCTTACTGACACCTTTCAAAGCCCGTGGATTTTCCAAATGGTATATGAGCAAAGGTTTGACCTTTACGTCACCCTCAGCGTTGCCACCAAGCAACAATGTTAACCTGTATTTAGAGGCTGTATGTCCTTTGGTTTGCTTTTCGTCTTCGGAGATGTAGGTACGAGACATCGTTCGCTTCCAAAACAAGCCAGTCCACTCCATATTGAAAATCTGCTTGTTAGTGTAGCTGCCTTCTTGGATAATTTTCTTCAGCTTTTCAGGAAAAGCACTGCCTCCTGTAAAATCGGCGGATGCTGCCTCACCTGAGGCTATGCAAGAGTCCCCTCTTCCTGAAACGGTTGAACCATCCATTACTGCCTTTAAAGTTCAAATCCTTGGCCGTCTCATCACCCTCCTCAATTGCCTGTGCCTTCAATCGCTCAAACAACGATAGTGCCTTTTCTCTTACGAGAAGAAAGCTGAGAGTCATGTGGCGTTTCACCGAATTCTCTATCCATTGCAACAAGTGTCTCAAGTTTCTGCATAATGGGGTGCCTACTCAAAGACAACATTGTTAAACTTGCACCACCAACAGTAGCCTCATCAGTTTTCAATATTTTTCCTGTTGCATGTAGATAATATGCATAGTAGATGAAGATAAATGGAGTGCCTGCATGCCTGCATCACATCTTTGTTATGCTCTCCTTCATCAATACGCTTTATCACAATTTTACACTTAGAGGTTTTACACTTAGACATATTTGTGTCTTTTTTTGGCTTTTCTAGCTCATTACTTCTTTTTATTAGCACTTTCTTCATTTTAGGGGACATGATGCACGAGATTATCATTGCTATAAACTACCAACCATGAGTACTCTGAGAGGAGAACTGAATGCAACACGCACCAACTATACAACTGTGAAGCTCAGAAAAATCCTTCTGGTAGTGCAGCCTGGGGAGCAGAGTTGGCGGCTGGGGTCTGTCCCAGGTGCAGAGACAGGGGAATGGAAATCAAAGAGCGCCTGAGAGGGGGGCGCAAAGCCGGACAGCTGCATCCGGGGCTGGAGACTCATGTGGGGCTGCGTGGCAGAGAGGCCCCACTGGCAGTGGCCAAGGCACAGCTGCGCAGAGCTGGCGGCAGCGGCCCCCTAGCCGCCCTGGGGGTGAGCGGCAGGGGCGGAGCCAGGATGGGCTGCGCACCCAGCAGCCACATCTCCCAGGGAGCACCTGAGAGCCCACGGCCGCCAGCTGGGCTGGAGCACGCTGCTGTTGCAGTGCCGAGGCGGAGACCCAGACCAGCCACAGGTAAAGGCTGGGCTGGGGGCTCTGGGAAACCACAGCCAGGCGGCAAGTGGCACCCGAGGCACAGCTGTGCAGAGCTGGCGGCGGCGGCCCCCTAGCCGCCCAGGGGGTGAGCGGCAGGGGCAGGGCCGGGGTGGGCTGCGCACCCAGCAGCCACGTCTCCCTGGAGTGTCTGGAAGCCCGTGGCCACCAGCTGAGCTGGGGCATGCCGCTGCTGCAGCGCTGAGGTGGAGACCCAGACCAGCCACAAGTAAAGGCCGGACTGGGGGCTCCGGGAAACCGCAGTCAGGCGGTGAGCGGTGCCCGAGGCACAGCCGTGCAGGTCAGGTGGCGGCAGCCCCCTAGCCGTCCAGGGGGCGAGTGGCAGGGGAGGGGCCGGGATAGGCTGCGCGCCTAGCAGCCACGTCTCCCAGGAGCGCCTGGGAGCTCGTGGCCGCTGGCTGAACTGGGGTGCGCTGCTGCTGCAGTGCCGAGGCGGAGACCCCGATCAGCCACAGGTAAAGGCTGGGCCGGGGGCTCCAGGAAACCGCCAACGGGTGCTGTGGAGAGATGTGCCGGGCAAGATACAGCGGCCTTTCTCCCACTGCAGGGTGTCCGCGTCCCGCTGAGGCACTCGTAAATTCAAGGAAATGCCTCATAAGGTGAAGTAGTTTTAAATCAAGCTGCTTGTAAATCTGATTTCATAGCCCAAATGGGCGTATCTCGGAGTATGACTGTACTTAGAAGAATTGAATGAAAATATGCTTCTCAATAGCATATGGCCACAGTTCCCATTTAGTGCATCTTTAGTGAAAGATTTAAGTACGTCTTCTCCAGGAATAAAAGAAAACGTTGTATAAGTCACAAAATACTTCTGTAACAACCATTTTACTTCAGCTTTATTGAAGAGAGCAGGACAATCCAAACAAATTCACCCTCAAACTGTTTGATGGAATTCTGAGGTTAATTGTTTTAACAATTTATTAAAAATTGCCCAATTCTCATAAAATGTTTGAACAAAACCATAATTACATATATGAAAGTATCTCATGCAAAGTATCGAACATTGGATTAAGGAGAAATTTTGAGGATATGCTAGGTATACTGAAGCCTATATCCATTGCCTACAACAAACTTCAGAGAAATTACAGCTGCATTGCTGATGCTGTTGAAATGTGGAAAGCACATTAAGACCGTATATACTACACTAGCGCCACCCTTGTGAAGGGGGGATGCTAATGAGACACATCGGGATACGCATATTCATTGCAGTGCCTCATTAGATTAACAGCGGCCGCAGCACTTCAAAAGTGCAGAATTCCATCACATGCAGCTTATCTACATGGGGTCCTTTTTGAAAGGACCCCGCAGACATTGCAGAAGGGTATTTCAACATCTGTGGGGTCCTTTCAAAAAGGAGCCTGTGTACACAAGCCATGCACAATTGAAAGCAGCACTTTTGAAGTGCTGTGGCCGCCATTATGCTAACGAGGCATTGCATATTCATTGCAGCATCTCGTTAGCATATCCCAATGTGTCTCATTAGCATCCCCCTTTCAAAAGGGGGGTGCTAGTGGAGACATAGCCTAAGAGACATTGACAAAAGAAATACCTCACCAGAAATTTGAACTATAGACAGTGAAGAAGCAAATGGATCAAATACCAACTTCACCTCATTTTCTTGTGAATGATTTTAATCCCAGATATAAAAGGGGATATCTAACTTCTGAAGATGATGCTTAGCCATGGCATGGGTATTTCAAAATACTACCCAGTTATGCCAGGTATAATAAATTTCAGAGCTGGAGCAAAACCATATAATCAATAAATATTTACTGATGATATTTTAAACAAAGCTGCTCCTCTCAGTTGGTGGGAATCATTAGTCATACACCTTGAAACAGAGTTCATTCAGTTACTAAGCCAATTTATCAGAGTAGTAGCTTCCTCTGCAGCCAGAGAGAATATTGCCATTGTTTGGTATTACGCACAAGTGAATAAACTGGGAGATGAAAGAGCAGGAAACTCGTGCTTCTGTTTCAATTTATGAATCAAAATTACAGTGAGTGTGAGGAAGATGAGAACTAGTTGTAGAAGTTTGAAAGACACTGTACATTTAGTGTTCTGAGGATACGTCTGTTAGAGTTAATAAACTTTTAAAAAGGAAGAGTGTAAGGATAGCCACCAAGTAGCAACTCAAGAGACTGTTGCAACTGCAAATATGAAACATTAACATTTTCCATTTAGGCTGTGTCTTCACATGCCGCTTCTTCCAGAAGCAGCATGGTAATGAGCTGTCCGGAAGATGCTAATAAGGCATGGATATAAATTTCATGTGTCTCATTAGCATAGGGGCACGTGATTCGGAGTCTGGAAGAAGGTCTTCCGGACTCCAAAATACATATGCAGATACATGGCCCGCAGGGGCCTTCTGGAAGAAAACCCTTCTTCCTGAAGCCCCTTCTTCCTTGAGGCTGAAAACCCTTCCGGAAGATCCCCATGAGCCATGCGTCTGCACGTATATTTTGGAGTCCGGAAGAGCTTTTTCTGATCTCTGAATCACGTGCCCATATGTTAATGAGGCACGGGAAATTTACATCTGTGCCTCATTAGCATCATTTGGATAGCTTATTGCCATGCTGCTTCTGGAAGAAGCAGCACTTGAAGACACAGCCTTAGTTTAATAAAATAGAAGTGCTATTGTGCTTGTGTGAGTGATTTAGTTTTTAACATTTCTAATGCACAGCTGCTGCATCTACAGCTTGACACCGGTCCTTAGTATTATGTATCTTTCCTAAACTAATAAAAATTGTCTTTAAAAAATTACACAAAGTATACCATTAGATGTTGTATAATGGTGTACTGTTGTAAATTTACATGTTTTAGTGATCAGATTAGTGGATTACACATTGTTGTAACATACCTAGCTTATATCTACATTAGAGAGTTTTGTAGACAAA
The DNA here is from genome assembly GCF_033958435.1 of Carettochelys insculpta. Lineage (NCBI taxonomy): Eukaryota > Metazoa > Chordata > Testudines > Carettochelyidae > Carettochelys > Carettochelys insculpta. Next base: position 120,317,216 of record NC_134137.1, read on the forward strand.
ACCGGGGTTTTGTCTACAAAACTTGCAGAGCATCTACCCACAAAATGCATTTTGTCAACAAAAAAGCTATGTAGATGCTCCGGGGGACCCTTTTGCCGACAGAGCCAGTCAAAAGATTGATCTGCTTTTATATGGAGACAGAAATTTTGTTGGAACATCTCTTCTGATAGTAACTTCTGTGGACAGATGCTTCTAGTGCAGATGTAGCCCATAGGGGCTGTGGCTCCACTTCATCCAATATTTTTAGTCTCAAGCATAGTTTAAACTCCCAGGCTCCTTTCTGAAAGTGCCATGCATGTTTCCTTTGAGGGTGAGGACCGTTAAGTCAGATGTAGAGTGATTATTTTGTGATAAGATTTCACCCACAGGTGATACTTGTCCTTTATCATTATCCTGTGTGAGTTCATCTGAGATCTTAGCAATTGACTGCTTCCACCCATGTAGTTACTATTGAGCAATTATACCTTCCCTGCCCTATTATACTCCTCGATCCATACTCCTGCCAGAGAAAAAGGCATTGCCTTCCCTCGTGCTCCTGCCCATCCCCCTGCCAGACAACTGGTTGCAATTCCTCTCTGTCCCTTATAGACTAACAAATATTTTGGAGCATAAGCTTTCGTGGGCAAAGACCCACTTCGTCAGATGCATGAGTCATGCATCTGACAAAGCGGGTCTTTGCCCATGAAAGCTAATGCTCCAAAATATCTGTTTGTCTATAAGATGCCACAGGACTTCTTGTTATTCTTGAAGATACAGACTAACACAGCTACCTCTCTGATATCTCTTTCCCTTAGAACTCTCCTGCCTCCTCCAACCATGAAGTTCCCCAGTGCTCATTGCATCCCTCCTGCTATTGTGTTTGTGTGCGTGATTTAGTTTTTAACATTTCTAATGTACAGCTGCTGCATCTACAGCTTGACACAGGTAATGAGTGAGAAGGGATGCAGCAAGCCTATGGACTTGCTGTTGGCTCAATGGAGTGGAAGGACCTTCAAGGTGGGAGAAACTGGCATTTGAAGGGGCTTCCAGCTTGGCCCAGCCTCCCTCTGGCAGTGCTGCTGCTGGCCTGGTACTCATGGGGGACTGGTGGCTTAAACCAGCACAAGGGCCAGCCTGGTGACTGGAGAGGCTGCTGGCTCAACCAAGCACTGGGGCCAGCCCAATACTCAGGAGAGCAGCTTGGCCTAGAGTTGAGGGCAGCTTAGTCCATTGTGGCTGGGGTGGGCAGGCTAGGGCTCCTCCAGTCCAGAGGGCCCCTTCAGGGCTTTTCCTTTATGGGGAGGAGGCTTTGGGGCTCCAGTATGCCGGGGCAGGTCCTTGAGGTGGGGGAGTGGTGGGGCCAACAGGCTTGCCTTCCCAAAGCAGAGGTTCACCTGCCACCCATTGGTAGTACTGATTTTAAACACTACTCTCTCGACCTGCTCTGAGTAGATTCAGATGACATGATGGTTAAAACATAGGTTGGTCTCTACCTGTGCTCCTATGATATTTACCATTGTTGAAGCTGTTGCAACCATAGCAAGAGTTGGAAATTAAAAACAAAGCAAAGCAAAGCAAAACAAAACAAAACAAGAAAAAAAACGGCTAGGCTGAGGCTACACTGTAGCCCTATCTAAAAACAACTTACGCAATTTGCATTGTGGAAAATTTCGTAAGTTATTTCAAGGTAACTTATTTCGAACTTGGTGCTGGCCACACATCACCAAAGTTTGAAATAAGTGCCTATTTTGAACTTCCCGCTATCCCTCTCACAATGAGGGGTAGCAAAAACAAAATACTGTGCTTGAAATAGCCCTGCTATTTCCAGTGCAGTTTGACCACCGGGTTTCTATTTCAGGACATTATTACAAAATAGAAACCTCAGTGTAACTGTAGCCCCACTGAAGTCCTGGGCACTTCTTGTCAGAGGGACTATTTAGCTCTCTGATAACCACAATGTATTTTGTGCTGAAAAGAGGACACTAGAAATGCTGCGACATGTTGGGCTTTGCCTTTAAGAGGCTGAAAGGTATGAACTTTTTGGTCTTGACCTGTTTCATTCACAGGAAGATGTGTGATGTTACATAACCACCCGAAATATCTGTCTTGACATTAAAACTGGGTAGAAACAAGCTGCTGGTGGATTCTACCTTGATTGTAGCCCCTCACGGGCAGCACTAGCCCTCCCTCCTAAACTGACCTCAGTGACAGAAAGTGGCAGATTAGCCACTGAGCCAATGGGGCTCATTTCCAGGGGCTCTGGCCAAATAGAGGGCACCAGAAAAATGGGTATTCCCAGTCACTCCTTCTGCCCGGTGCTGCTGACAGGGAGTAGGGTCTGAGTACTGAAGCTTGGCCTGCTTTCCCCAGTTGGTGCTCCTGTTTGTTCTCCAGCAGGACCTCCAGGTGAAGTGGGGCAAGCTCCTATGCCCCGACCACATTTCCCTGAGGGCAACAGCATGGAGGGGAGGGGCAGAATGCAGGTAGAAGTGGTAAGGGCCCCCCACTCTCTCTGGCCCACTGCCCCAGAAAACTGTAATCAGCCTCTGGCTACATAAAGGTAATACAGTGCCTTGTCTCCACCAGAATATTATATCCAGGAAGAGATCTCCAGATACCTTTCAAGGTGTGAAAACTACCCCCTTTTTAAAGAGAAGACAAAGCCTTGCTTGGCAAAAGCAGGGATTTTCAACTGCGTTAGCTTAAGAGCAAAATAACAAGGCAAGGCAGCAACCCACGCTCAGTTTAGGGATGCCCACCCTCCACTGCTGGCCTGGGGTCTCTAAGACTAGAGAGGAGGGATAGCTCAGTGATTTGAGCATCAGCTCAGGGTTATGAGCTCAATCCTTAAGGGGCCCATTCATGGATCTGGGGCAAACAGATTTAACAAAAAAAGAAAACTGGTCAGGGTGCTGCTGGGGAGGAGGGCTGGGGACTGGACTGGGTGACCTCTGGAGGGATATGGCATAGGGATGGCTCCAAAGGTTGTTGAAAGATGACCTTATGCGATGAAACCTCCCGCAATTCATCCGCCCACAGCGGGGCGCTGAGGGCAGCTGGGGTCGCCTGAAGAACTTGCGGCTCCTCGGTATCCTTCCCTCACCCCTGCTGAATAACGGGGCTGCCCCCCGCAGAAGGGCCCCGGGGAGTCACGGGTCCCTCCCCCCCCCGCAGCTCACCTTGGCCCCCGCCCGCCCAGCCTCTCGGGGAGCCACGCGAGCCGCCCCCAGGCCCGGGGAGGAGGGGGGCCGCTCTCCCCACCCCAGAGGGGGGTCGAGTCCGGCCCGGCCGGGCCGCTCCGCTCCGCCGGCGCTTCAATCGCCCCCGGCAGCGCCCGCCGCGCCGCCTCGCCTCGGGAGCCATCTTGTGCTCCGCGGCGGAGGCGGCTGCGGCCGGGGCGGGTGACGGCCCGTCCCCCTCTCGCTCTCCCTCTCCGCGGGGCGGGGTTGAGGGGGCCCCGGAGCCAGGGCGCCGCGGGGGCAGGCCGGGCTGGCGGTGAGTCGCCGCCGGACAGCGCCGCAGCCGCTCGGGCCCGGCGGGGCGGCCATGGCGGGTGAGCCGCAGAAGAAGCCGCACCTGTCGGCGCTGGTGGGACACACCAACGGGCTCAGCAAGCCCGTCGCGCTGGCGGCCGCCGCGGGAGCCCGGCCCGGGGCCGCCGCCGCCAAGAAACTCGTCATCAAGAACTTCAGAGGTGGGCCGGGGCCGGGAGCGGGCGGCGGCTGAAGTGTCCCGTGTGTCCCCCCTCAACCCCTCGGGCCGGGCCTGTCCCGCTGTGCCGCCCGCAGCCCGGCGGGGCGGGGCCCTGGCTGCTGCGGCGGCGGCGACCGGTGACGCGTTAGGTAGCCCCTGAGGTGCCACGGGGCTGCCTGTGTTGTGCCGCTGCCCCCCGTGACAGGCGGGACGCGGGGTGCTGTGGAGCCCGGAGCCCGCTTCCAGCCCGAGCTCCCCATGCGCCAGGCGCCCGCTTGGGGGCAGCCGCCGGCGCAGCTCCTGTGACATCGGCGCGGCGCCTGTTCCGCCCGCCCCTAGACCTCGGGGCTGGGCTGGGGTCGCTGTGGGAAGTGGCTGTGACAAAGCCTTAGCGGGCTCTCAGCAGCCCCAGGGGCCCGCCCTCCGCGAGCCTGCGCCCGGGGCCTCGCCAGCCCCTCCCTTGGCGGCGGGGCCTGAGCCGCCAGTCCGCAGGAAGTTAGTTCAGTACTTACAGACCATGACGTTCTGACCCCAGGCGCCCTCCTATCTCACCCCTGAAGCCAGGCCGAGCTCAGCAAAGGTCCTGGAACAACACCTGAGCATGTTTGGTTGTTCCTGCGTATAGCCCAGGGATGCCAGAGCACTCCCATCACCTGTGGTTTCAGCATCGCTGCGCTTGATCGCTGCTGTTCTGCACATGGGGGAAACCAGGCATAAAAAGTGCAGTGATTTGACGATGGTCACGCAGCACGTCAGTGGAGTAGTTGGCAATAGAGCCCAATACTTCTGTCTAAAAGTCCAGGGTCTGGCTCCTGTACTGCTTCAGTATATTCCCTTTCCACATTTCAACTAAGTGATACAGTTTCCATAGTCGGTCTTTGCCCATGAAAGCTTATGCTCCAAAATATGTTTTAGTCTATAAGGTGCTATAGGACTTCTTGTTAGTTTCCACACAGACTCCAGTTTGTGCTGCAGTCTTTCTAATGTTTCAGTTAAGAGCATGTTCTGTAATTAGATATATGTTATGTGATGAAATTCCTATTACATACAGTGTAAAAACAGCAAGAAGTTCAGTGGCAACTTAAAAACTAAATTTTATTATTGCATAAACTTCCCTGAGGTGCTGCTCATTTGCAGTTAGAGATAATCTATGGCAATGGTTTGGTGGTCAGTTACTCTTTAAACAAGATATATTGAAAATAAATCTAGATTAGATAGTGTTGAACTGTGCCAATCCCAATGCTGGGGCTTCTGAGGTGCCGGAACTCAGTACCTGCAAGTATCAGCGCAGAAAAACCCACTGGTGTTGAAACTAATTAGAGCAGCGTCAAAAATACTACAGTAGATCACATTCATTTGCTAGTGTTTGGAATGTTTAATTAAAATTTATTATATTAAAAAAAAACCTTAAATTGCAGGACTTGTTTGGTTCTTTGTACATTTTGAAATTGTATCCTTGGCTATTCTTAACGCAAGTATCATGCAAGCACCTCTGTCTGACAGATGTATTTTATTGGGGATCTGTGCACGTGCAGAGGGGCAGCCCATGTAAAACAACTTGTAGGAGCAGGGCTTTTGTATGCAGCATTCACAAATAAAAACAGCACTTAGTTGCTTTTGCTAAGTTACATGGTACTGGAAATACTCTTTAATTTTTTTAAATCAAGTTTAAAATATGAAGTCTAATCTGTCTATCACTTTATTAAATTATTCTAATAGTATTAAAAACTACAGCTTATGCTGGGGCTTCAGTTTTCCACTTACTTGTATCTGATTTTACAGAAAGACCTAAACTGCCTGATAATTACACTCAGGATACATGGCAGAAGCTTGATGAAGCAGTGAGAGCTATACAAAGTAGCACCTCTATTAAATACAATCTTGAAGATCTCTACCAAGTAAGAAAAAGGTTTCTTGTTTTCTATAAAACTGGGAAAATGATAAACCCTAATACTGATTGCTTGGAATTTTCATTGTCAGTTAAACGTAAATGGGATTTTCAGTGCGTATTTTCGGCGTGGCTACTGATTAGATCATTGTTCTGTTCCTAATGTGTTTGCCGTATTCCAGATCAGTGTCTCCCCAGCTTTCAGGTGGTCCGTGGAGCACTAGCAGGAGTGGGGTTCTAGCTAATGCTAGTCACGTTAAGGGCTGTGGACGAATGCTTTTTGGCAGGAGTCGGAAGGACAAAGGGGAAAGACTATTAACTGTGATATTCTTCCAGTCTCTGCTGGTTCTGTATACTACATGAGATAGTATGCTCATTAGATTATTCAGATACTCATAGTAATATCAGTTTTCTTCTTTGCATGCTGTGGTCTGCAGTGTAATAGGTAACAATGTCACAATATTTATTATCTCAGTTAATTATCAGAGTCAAACCTGGGTGAGCAACAAAGTATCGCTTCACATGCCATTCACATTTGACTGTTATATTTACATGATAGCCAGAGATTTTGAAACTGTTGTTTAAAATAATGAAAGAACATTGATGGAAGAGGTAAACATCATATCTGACCTGTTTCCTTCTTTCCTACATTTCCATTTTGTTTTTTAATCATGGCCCAGTTTTCAGCTGCTTTCCTTCATGTTTTTTTAACAGCTTGTGTGTTTTACGGTACATAAAATAGAAATATTTATGAATTTCAGTAACTGCAGCATTCCAAAACAAAGAGCCTATTCTGGCAAGATGCACGACACAGGAAGACTCCTGTATGAAATTGAAACGGTTGAGTTTCTACTTGGATGTGTGTGGAACTCAATGCTACGGCCCTGTAGACCTGCAAAATTGTATCTGCATCTAGTCTACAAACATGTCCCACAGACTTCTGCATCCATATATGCATGTATAAGGCAGACATCAGCATTTTTGCAGGGCTCTGCTGTTTGCAGAATTAGGCCTACAAAATGCACGTCGCTAGAAGTGGTCTGCAGTTTTCATTGGCTTTCTTTGGGGTTATTAGCAGGGAGCATTCTGGGGAGCTAGCAGTCTGCTTTGGGTGTGAACGTCAAGAACATAAAAATAACAATTATGGGCAAAGACTTGATGGTTCTTTTCTCTCTGTTTATTTGGGGGCATTTAACATATTGTTCTAAAAATAGGGATTTTTTTTAAAACCAGTACTACCTTGAAAATAAAGGAATGCAGGTAGTTCTTTAAAAAAGACAATTTGACTATGTATTTACTGGGCATTGTAAGACAGCAACATTCCAATTGAATAACATTGATCATTATATAATGGTTTTAAACTCAAATGCTGAAAAATTATATTTTTTTGTACATTTTTATTTGACAAAAATCCAGGAGTTTGTAATTTTGTTTGACCTGTTTTCAAAGGTTAAAGGGGATTATAGTGCATGGACATGAAACCATCAAGGCCTGGACAAAAATTTTGGTGTGCAGGAAGCAAGGGAAGGGATGGATTTTCGGATACATTGTAAAATAAGAAGAAAGGAAATTGCAGTTTCACTTGTTTGTTTGCTAATATGCAAAACTTAATTCATAATGGTAGCTCATTAATTCATAATAGATCTTCCAGTCACTGGTGGCTCTCTAATTAGCAAGTTTCCACTGTGTTTCTGTGAATGCTTGTTTGTTTACCTAGGAGAAGGAGAGAAAAAAAATCAGCCTTGACTGGAAATATTGTGGTTACCTGTCATTTTAACTGCCTAATGTTGGATACGCAATCAGGCACAGGGAGGAGCTTGTGTGTATAGGTTTTCTGTTGGTTCTTTTTACCCTCTGATCTTTAGTATCGGAGGGGTAGCCGTGTTAGTCTGGATCTGTAACAGCAACAAAGGGTCCTGTGGCACCTTATAGACTAACAGAAAAGTTTTGAGCATGAGCTTTCGTGAGCACAGACTCATAGCAGCATCTGATGAAGTGAGTCTGTGCTCACGAAAGCTCATGCTCAAAACTTTTCTGTTAGTCTATAAGGTGCCACAGGACCCTTCGTTGCTGCCTCTGATCTTTGTGGTCTTTACTCATTATGAAAGGAAGCCAGCAGGCCTACAGAAGCACAATGTGTTAAGTAGGTTGGTCTGCCACATATCCAAAATTTATAATCATCTGTTATTTCCCAGATTTGTTATTGATTACTGCAGAAAAATCCTGATGAGTCAAGCCTAATTAAATCAGTCGTGTTTTAAATCTTGGGAAGAACTTGTAAGTCTATGGTGTTTCCTGAAATAATTTAGCTGGAGTTTTTTGAAAAAAGTAGTGATTTGTAGAAATAATAGTTGTGCTATATCTGAAGTCTCAAGTCTTCTTTGCCTATCCAAGTCTTCATAGAATCATAGAACTTTAGAACTGGAAGGGACCTTGAGGTCATCAAGTCCAGTCCCCTTCCCTCACGGCAGGACCAGGTACTTTCTAAACCATCCCCGATAGATGTATATCTAACCTACTCTTAAATATCTCCAGTGATGGAGATTCCACAACCTCTCTAGGCAATTTATTCCAGTGTTTAACCCTCCCTGACAGGAAGTTTTCCCTAATGTTCAACCTCAACCTCCCTTCCTACAGATTAAGCCCATTGCTCTTTGTCCTATCCTCAGAGGCCAAGGAGAATAATTTTTCCCCTTGTCCTCGTAACCCTCTTTTAAGTGCTTGAAAACCACTATCATGTCCCCTTTAAGTCTTCTCTTTCATAAACTAAATAAGCCCAGTTCTTCCCTCATAGCTCATATTCTCTAGACCTTTCATCATTCTTGCTCTTCTCTGGACCTTCTCCAGTTTCTCCACATCTTTCTTGAAATGTGGTGCCCACAACTGGACACAATACTCCAATTGAGGCCTAATCAGCCCTGAGTAGATGGAAGAATGACTTCTCCTGTCTTGCTCACAACACTCCTGTTAATGCATCCCAGAATCATGTTTGCTTTTTTTGCAACAGCCTCACACTGTTGACTCCTAAATCCCTTTCCAAATAACATAAAGAACCTATCTCAGAGCACAAGAGATCAATTTTGACATACAAGATCTGTTCTTCAGAGAGAATCCAGGCTGTGTGCGAACAACTATTGGGCTGATCTGTGTTCTAATATGCAAAAGGCATATGATTTGGGCAACCAGACAACCACGTATGATGGATTCAAGAAAGCATTTGGACCAAACAATGCCAGAATCGCCCCACTGAAACCTTTAAATGGACAGGTGATCACAAACAAAAAGCTGCAAATGTCAGGATGGGAGGAACACTACTCAAATCTTTATTCCCATGAGTGAACAACACAGCATGAACTTGACAACCTCATCCCAACTCTTCCAGAAATGCCTGAGCTAGGTGCAGATGCAGAGCCTATGGAGGAGGAACTCTCCAATGTAAAAGCGCCAGGAAAGGACAGAATCCTAGCTGAAGTCCTGAAGGCAAACAAAGCTGTGCTCTTCCTCTTCCTCTATGATTTACTCCTAAAATGTTGGAGAGCAGGAGATGTCCCACATGACATGAAGGATGCAAACATCATCACTCTCTATAAAAACAAAGACAAGGGTGACTGCCACAACTACAGTGGCATCTTATTACTGAGCATCACAGGAAAACCATTTGCCTATGTCAGTCTCAAATGCCTGCAAAAACTCGCAGATCGAGTGTATCCAGAAACACAATGTGGCTTCAGGGCTGGCAGGTCAACAATGGACATGATTTTCTCACTTTGATAACTACAGGAAAAATGCAGAGAACAAGGAAAGCTGTTATTCATAGCATTTGTGGACTTAAAGGCGTTTGACACAGTTAGTAGATCAGGACTATACAGAGTATTAAGATTGCCTACCCACCGACCCTACTTAATCTCATACATCCTTTCATGAAAACATGATAGCAACAATGCAATATGATGGATCTACATCAGAACTGTTGCAATAAACAGAGAAGTCAAAAAAGAGTGTGTTCTTGCCCCATCCTCTTTGGCTTATTCTTCTCAGTTCTACTAAATTGTGTGTTTTCAAAACTCCACGTAGTGGTGTATTTCTCCACACAAGATTAGATGTCTCTCTCTACAACCTGGCAAGACTCAAGGCCAAAAGTAAGGTCAAGAAATTCCTCATTAGGGAATTCCTCTTCACATATGATACAGCTCTCATTGCTCATGATGAAGACATGCTACAGTCACTGATGGATTCTCTGTCCAGATCCTGCAAGGTGTTTTCTCTTGACATAAGCATGAAGAAGACTGTTGTATTCACTCTTAAGGTCTACCTCAGCGACCCAATGTCATTTTAGGTAACAGTCCATTAGATGGGGTAAACGATTCTGTTACCTTGGATCTACTGTCACCACAAACCTACCCATGGATGAAAAACTGTTCATCAGAATTGGGAAGACAGCTACTATTTTTGGCAGACTTATGAAATGAGCATGGAACAATCCTAAGTGACACTGAAAACAAAGATACTAATCTACCAGGGATGTGTACCTGCTATATGGTTCTGAGGCATGGACCATCTACTCGAACCAAGAGAAAAAAATTGAGCAGCTTCCATGTTCACTGCCTCCACAGAATTATGAATATCAACTGGCTAGATAAAGTTTCAAATGCATATGTTTTGTAAAGATCCAGCATACCCAGCCTCATAGCGATCCTCAACAGCAGAAGACTATGTTGGCATGGTCTCGTGAGAAGAATGGGTGATGAATGTTTTCCCAAAGAACTGTCATGTGGGTTGTTAACAAGAGGAAGATCAAAGCTAAGATTCAACGATACATACAAAAATGCCATGAAAAAATTCAACATCAATCCAAAATTCTGGGACTCTACATCATCAGATTGAAACACCCGGCGACTGTTGCTATGACACGGCATGTCGTCCTTCGAGAGTATATGTGCAAGTCACGCAAGAGAACTTCAACTTAGAACAGAAAGCACTCACTCTGAAGAATTTGGAAATGGACTGACATGCGGTTATTGCAGTTAACTGTGCAAATCCAATATAGGATGGATAAGCCATCAGAGAAGCTGCAGACTCAAACACCGCCCAGAGATCCTCACCGCTGCCGCTAACCACTGTCTCTTGAGATGAAAAGGGACCATATATATATAATTGTATTCCTTCCTAGACAGTCGCTTCCCATTCTGTATGTATGAAACTTATTGTTCCTTCCTAACTGGAGTACTTTGCGTTTATCCTTATTATACTTCACTCTGTTTACCTCAAACCATTTCTTCAGATCATTTTGAATTATGACCCTATTCTCCAAAGCAGTTGGCTTCCACTAAGCTAAAAGTAAAATAAACAGAGCGGTGTTTTTCAAATACTTCGTAATGCCTTCACTGGAGGGCTGGATATTTTCTAACAGAGAGTCATAGACATGTAAGGCTGGTAGGGACCTTCAGAGTCATCTAGCCTATTTCCTCTTCTCTCCTCTCCACCTCTTCACTGTGAGGCAGGATCAACACTGAGGGCATCCATGACAGATGTTTGTTTAACCCAGAGGTTCTCAAACTCATTGCTTCACAATCCCCTTCTGACATCAGAATTTGCTGTATGATCCCAGGAGGGTGGACTGAAGTCTGAGCCTGCCCAAGCCTGGAAGGGAGAAGCTGAAGCTGAAAGGCTTCAGCCCCAGATAGTAGACTTTGTCACCTGAGCCCTGCTGCTGAGGGCTGAGGCCTTCAGGTTTTGACTTTGTCCTCAACAGTGGGGTTTGGGCTTCACTTTGGCTTCAGATGCTGGGGCTCAGGCTTTGCCTTCAGGCACCGGTGATCCCATTAAAATGGGATTGCAATCCACTTTGAGGTCCTGACCCACAGTTTGAGAACTTATGATTAAAACTCCATCATTGGAGATCCTATGTCAATGTGGGAGGTGATGGCCTGGATAATCTCTGTGTCCCTTCCAGGCCTCCTTTTCCATGGTTGTATCTACGCTGTTCAGATTGGTCTCTAGGCATTTGAATAGCTCACCAAACTACTGTACTGTAAATCCCATGTGAATGCCCTGGGTAAAAAGTAGAAGGATCCTAGTTTATATTAACATAGTCCAAACTGTGTGGCAATATAGACAAGCCCTATAATTCTATATTAGAAATTCACCAGTCCTATGGTGGAGGCACTACAAAATATTTGATAAACATAGCTTTGTTTATATATATGGAAATTTACTGCTACTTCCACTAGCGAAGATGTATCTTCTGATTCCAGTGAATTAATTATTTTCCCTTTCCCATTTGTGACATATTCCGGGTACAAACTAGACTAATGAATGGCTGTGTCTCTCTGTTATGCTCAGAGAGATAGAACTAATGGAATCTTGTTCAGAGGGATTGCAATAAGCTGCGTTCATTGTGAATGCAGAATTCATTTACTGTCCCTAGCTAAAATTGTCCACCACGGATACTTACATTCTCACACAGTTCTGTGGATGGATATAATTACAGCCTCTGTTGCTCATGCTAGTCCACTGGGTGGGTGGTCTAGACACGTGGGCTATGTCTACACTACAGCAACCTGTCAACAGATGTCACTGTTGGAAGAGATCTTCTGACAGAACTTCTGTCGAGAGGTCCCCCTGGGGCATCCACACGACTTTTTTGTTGACAGATTGTCGAGAAAGCCTCTCTGCCTCATGGACGAGAGGCAGAAGGCTGTCAATAGAAGTGTCGAGTTCCTTCTGCATTGTGTCGACAAAATGCATTTTTAGTGTGGGTGCTCTGAGTTTTGGTGAAAAAACCAGGGTTTTGTCATCAAAACTTTCTCGTGTAGACGTAGCCAAGGAGGGGAGCTTGGTCACGTCTCGGTGTACCAGTGTTGGAGGATGATCATAGAACCAAAACCCTGTGGTTTTGCACTCATTTTTTAAATATGTTTTAGTCCCTGGATCCTGTCTTTTACCACTGGCCCCGGTACTTTATGGTACTGAGTCATCAGTTAACAACAGATGCAATTTTGATGTTTTTCTTGATGGGGCTTTTGGTTTTCTCTTTCTTGGGAGGGTTCTTTTGCAGGACTTGCCTGCATTGTTCTTTGGCCGTTACGGTGGTGCTGGCAGCTGGTCATCAAGATGGGGTGGTGTGAGGGACTGATCCCATTATGCATTCACTCACATTTACACTTTTAAATGAGACTGCACACCTGCCTAACTTTAAATAGAAGATAATGCAAAATTTAAAATGGGCGTGCAGTTAAAATATGGAGTCGCTTTAGTTACACTGTGTTAACAATTTAAAATGGGGTCACAATAACAAATTCTTCAAAGGCACTTTTTAACAATCTACTAACAAATTTATCCAAAAGTGGTTAACCTTGTTTCATTTCTAAAATCGCATTTATGAGGTTACATGTCACGTGGGTTGACAATTTCATTGATAATAAAAAGTGGTTTCATTACAGCAGTTTCACTGTAGATGTACAGAGTCATACTGGTATAATTCATTTAAAATGGCAATTTCATTCTTCAGCCACACAACTCCTGTTTTCTTCACTGGGATGCCCTTTACATTGCTTTGCTACTATAACTTTCAGTTTGGACTGCTCACAAACAGCCTCATGCATGCATGCATAACCTCCAGCTATGTTTGTGTGTGAGCTGCAGTTAATCAGCCGCATTGTGGCTCTGACCAGTGCTGCGTATGCGACAGGATGATCCCAAATCCCAGTCTCAGATTTTCCTTCCGAGATACATATCCCTCTCCTGGACAATAGATTAGTTGTTACACAGACATTAGACAGCAGCATGCCCAATTATTATTTCAAATAGTTCTTCAGACACTTCAGTTTAAACACATTGGATTAGATAAAACAGTAAAACAAGTTATTATGTACAGAGAGATTTTAGGTGACTGTAGATAATGAAGCATAGAAGTCAGAAATGGTTACAAGTAAAAAAAAAAGATGGAGAACAGCTGGTGCCTGGCTTAACAAATTTAGGATAAATTCAGAAAAGTATCACGTGCTCTTAGTAATCTTGCTGTCCAAATTTCGTTGGTCAGAACCTCTTCTCCACTTTTACGGCTGCTTCCTTTGTCCTTTCTCATGCAGTGAATTGAGGGGTCCTTGGAGTGTCTGTCCCTTTTTACAATCCTATCCCACCTTTGAGAAGCTCTTCCAGTTGGCAGCAGGGTGACAGGCAGTCTGTGTGGAATGGAACATTATGCTGTTTTTTTGCCCAGATGTAGATTATTTTGTCCCTGCCCCCTTTCTTGCAATAGAATGGCCATTTAGCAGGTAGAGGTCCATCCGCTTTGTTTGCACCTGGCTGAAGCATCGGCTTGTGAGTTGTCTGTGAGGAAATGGATTGGCCAAACCACAGATTCAGGCCCCTATGCAGGAATTTCTGGGAGAGGGTGGTTTTTTTGTAAATACGGACCACTGTCTCTCGCAGCTGGCCCTGCCTCTCCTCTCACCCTCAGCTCTCCAGCTGGCCCTGCTCCCCATCCCACCATAGCCCCTCCAGATTGGCCCCCCTCCCCACCCTCAGTCAGCCCAAAATGTCCCCCATTCCCTGCGCAGCCCAAGGATCCCCCAACCCTGCTCAGAATGAACCCCCTGCAAGGCTCCAACATCCCTCCCTTAATAGCCAACCACTGCTCAGACTGAACGCTCCTTGCAAGGCCTGAATACCCTAACCCAGCTCAGTCTGAACACCCCTGCTCAAACTGAACTCCCCCTCACAAGACCCCAACATCCTTCTGCCTGAATAAAGTCCCCCCTCCACCAAACACCCCACCTGTGCTCAACCCAAACCCCACTCCTCATCCCCTGCTTGGCCCAAGGACCCGCATTGCAGCTCATCCCAAAGATTCCCCCACCCCTCAGACCCCAGCAGGTCTCAGAAAGCCGTGGCAGAGCACCACATGGTGAGTTCTGGAGATGGGGAAGGGAGGTTGCATGGGGGAGGCAATCCCCTGCAGAAGCTGCTGGTGCCACCTACCCCCTGCCACAGGTAATCTCTGGCCAGGGTGAGGCTGGAGAGGGGAAGGGAAAAGGTGGTCCATTGTGAGTGTACATTCACACTCCTTGCATCTCTGCTGCATATGGGCTTCGAAAACATGAAGGGTGCTGCAGAACTCCCTGCACTCTTAGTTCTTTGCCTGTGTGTGAATTTGTTAACAGTTAATCATTTAACCAATAGAATTTTAATAGATTACACATTTAGTTTTTCTTTTTTTCCAATGCTTTTTGTATTCTGTCTACCCCACTATGACCTCCAAATTGGGTCACTGCAGAGCACTCTACTAGTTTTTAAGTAAGCCTGTTCCTGGAGTGCTTACTTTGAAGAGGATAATGCACTTGTGCTTCACATGCTGCCCAGGCTACCCATTTATCTGAGTGAAATTCTAAGGGTAGTTTTGCTGAATTCCCAAACAGTATACTTAATTAGCTAACACTTAAGGTTGAATGGTAATATTCCAACAAAACTTACTCTTAAAGATGTTATTAAAAATGACCCCGTTCTTTAAATACCCCTCTGAACCCCACCCCGCCACTCATGCATCTGATGAAGCGGATCTTTGCCCACGAAAGCTTATGCTCCAAAATATCCGTTAGTCTATAAGGTGCCACAAGACATCTTGTTCTCGAAGCTACAGACTAACACGGCTACCTCTCTGATATTAAAAATGATGGCAATGTTCAGTTAAATGTGTAATCCTGCAGCAAGGTTCACACCACTCGTTAACATACCTACAGAATTTCTGAGTAACAGTAATCCAAATTTTGCCTCATATAGACATCACCCTCCAGTATTTCCTTATTTTTCACCTGCAACTGAGAACTCTTAATTGTGGAATTAAAGGTTTGCAGAATCAGGCTGTCGTATTGAATGATTTGTGTTCTGTGGTTAACTAAAATTATGCTGGATTACAGATGTTGCTGGACCAGAGAGTGCTGAACTACAGAGGTTCTGCCTGTACATTTTTTATATCTTTTATAGGGTCTTTATTACACTTTTTGGGTTAAGTTATCAGAGAGAGGTAATGAGAAGCGTGATCTGAAGCACCCAGGTACATAGTATATTTTACTGATTAAGGGGTGATTTGTATGCCACCAAATTTTCAGGAAAATGACAGATGACAA
Organism: Carettochelys insculpta; assembly: GCF_033958435.1. Taxonomy (NCBI): domain Eukaryota; kingdom Metazoa; phylum Chordata; order Testudines; family Carettochelyidae; genus Carettochelys; species Carettochelys insculpta. Next base: position 120,332,903 of record NC_134137.1, read on the forward strand.
AAAACTGAGCAAGTTTTAAGTGATGTGAGCTTTTAATTTTACCATTAGTTGAGATTGTTTACATTTCTTTTACTCATTCACATTCTCTATCAATGAATATAATACTGATTCTGGTTGCTAATCATGGTCTGCCCCTTGTCATTTTTATTAATATTATTCCAGTAGTTGTCTACTAGTATACACTTAGGGCAAAAATTCTTGTAGATTGTCTCTTATGTCTTTCAGTAGTCTGTTTGATGTCTTTGTAGACTCAGAATAATTTCTGGCAGTCATATTCGGGGGGGAGGTAGTAGGCAATATGAGCTTTATATATGTTAAAGGCACCCTATAAACCATAGCATTTTTCTTCAGGAAAAGCACAGCAAAAATTTGATCTGTTCTTACTTATGCTAACTAGCAATCTAACTATTTTTATTTCTTCAGCAAGGCCTATTGGTTTTAAATATTTTCGGCACATAAACTTTCTGTGCATTTTATAAATAAATTGGAAAGTATTTCATATGCAGTTTGTATGTACTTCTAATTATATACATGTGTATATGACACTGAACTGTGAGCTCTACTTAGAGGTTGCTGAGCCTACACATGTTGTCAAAACATACAGAAGAGCTGACGTTGGAAGTGACCACAATTTGTCAAAATCAATGATCGATTGAAGAAAAACAATCTCCCCCCCGGCATTAAAAAATTGGCCGTAAAAGGCTAATAGATGACATTTCAGCAGCAATTTCAAACTGAGATGAAGAACAGATTTCAAGTGCTGCAAGAGTTAGATATACCATAAGAATTTAACATCCTTCTGTCAAGATGGTTGGTGTATAACAATATAGACACAACTGCAGCTCATTTTCAGACAAAGTAATCTAAAATCTGGATACATAGAGATATGTAGATCTGTATGAAAGAAAGGAAACAAGTTGAAGCGAACACCTCCAGAAAAAGGAGTAGTAAAAAAAATGTATAATTTTTTTTTAAGAACAGCAGTGAAAAGCAGTGTCAGAGATACAAGAGGAAGCACATGGATAATGTTTTCAGTGGCTGGAGAAAGAGGTGATAATAAAAACACTTTTCTAAATTGGCTCAACAAGCTCTTGGCTAGTAAATTTATGCCAGCAGGAGGGCCTGCCAAGGATAAACAAGGAAAGAAAAAACAAAGAAAGAAATTTGTAAGTAAGTGGCAGATCTCTTTTAAGAGCTGTGTCTACACGTGCATGCTACTTCGAAGTAGCGGCACTAACTTCGAAATAGCGCCCGTCGTGGCTACACGCGTCGGGCGCTATTTCGAAGTTAACTTCGATGTTAGGCGGCGAGACGTCGAATTCGCTAACCTCATGAGGGGATCGGAATAGCGCCCTACTTCGACGTTCAACGTCGAAGTAGGGACCGTGTAGACGATCCGCGTCCTGCAACGTTGAAATTGTGGGGTCCTCCATGGCAGCCATCAGCTGGGGGGTTGAGAGACGCTGTCTCTCCAGCCCGTGCGGGGCTCTATGGTCACCGTGTGCAGCAGCCCTTAGCCCAGGGCTTCTGGCTGCTGCTGCTGCAGCGGGGGATTCATGCTGCATGCACAGGGTCTGCAACTCGTTGTCGGCTCTGTGGATCTTGTGGTGTTTAGTGCAAGTGTGTCTGGGAGGGGCCCTTTAAGGGAGCAGCTGGCTGTTGAGTCCGCCGTGTGACCCTGTCTGCAGCTGTGCCTGGCACCCTTATTTCGATGTGTGCTACTGTGGCGTGTAGACGTTCCCTCGCTGCGCCTATTTCGATGTGGTGCTGCGCAACGTCGATGTTCAACATCGACGTTGCCAGCCCTGGAGGACATGTAGACGTTATTCATCGAAATAGCCTATTTCAATGTCGCCACATCGAAATAGGCTACTTCGATGTAGGCTTCACGTGTAGACGTAGCCAAGAGGTGCTATGCAGGTCAAGAGTACAAAACTTGTTGACTTTGACAAAGAAAAAGCTCCTATCACTATACAGACAGACATCATCTTTCTCTCCAAATTCAAGAAAATGGACATTGTACCCAAGGGACTGACAATGAAAAACCCATTACAATCAACGTACTACACTGACTACAGTGAACATCTATGCAACACGCTCTCTAAGAAACTGAGGAACCACTTGATTAAAATTCTTTACAATAAACAAAAGGTGATCAAAAATGAACTCTCTGAAGTTGAAATTATCATCAATGAACAGGCATCCACGCAAGACCCCACAGTATGAGGTTTTACCAGTGCCAGACAAGATATTTATAAAACACACTTCCTCTTTCTACAAAAAAGAAAAGGAGAATAAATTTTCTTCATTACTTCATTCCTCAGGATACTTCAACCACAATAACAGTAGCTCAACCAACAACATTGTTAACCTTTCAAACTACCAACTCAGCCCAGCAGAGGAGTCTGTCTTATCCCGGGGTCTTTCCTTCTGCCCTACCTCCTCCACGAACTTAATACAATTCTGTGGTGACCTTGAAGCCTTCTTTCGCTGCCTCCGTCTAAAGGAATTTTTCCAGCACACCTATGAACAGTCTGACTCTCTTGACCCCCCCTACCAGCAACAAAAGAAGAACTCTATGTGGACTCCCCCTGAGGGTCGTAGTGAAAGTCTGGACTTCTATGTACAGTACTTCCACAACCGTGCTCAGGCTGACATTATACACAGACAATGCCAAATGAGACACAATCTCAACTATGCTGAATGCCGTGCTGTCCAGAGTCTCAAAAATAACCCAGACATCATAATCAAACCAGCTGACAAAGTGGGTGCTGTTGTCATCCTGAATAAGTCAGACTATGAACAGGAGGCAGCCAGACAACTCTCCAACACCACATTTTACAGACCTCTCTCCGCTGATCCCACTTTGGAATTCCAAAGGAGATTACAACTGCTACTGAAGGAACTCCCTGCTGTTACTCGGGAACTCATTCACTCAGACGCACCGTCTGAGCTGCAGCCTGGATTATTCTATATACTTCCCAAAATCCACAAACCTGGAAACCCTGGATGCCCTATCATTTCAGGTATTGGCACCCTTACCACCAGACTGTCCAGTTACGTGGACTCCCTCCTCAAACCCTATGCCACCAATGCTCCCAGGTATATCCGAGATACCACCGACTTCCTGAGGAAATTACAAAACATTGGAAAGTTCCTGATAACGCCATCCTTGCCACAATGGATGTAGAGGCTCTGTACACTAATATTCCACATAAAGATGGATTACAAGCAATCAGGAATACCATCCCTGATGCCACCACAGCCAGTCTGGTGTCTGACCTCTGTAACTTTGTTCTCATACACAATCATTTCCGTTTTGGGGACAGTTTATACCTCCAGATTAGTGGAACTGCTGTGGGCACCCGCACGGCCCCACAATATGCTAATATGTTTATGGCTGACCTGGAACAACGATTCTTCAGCTTTCGTCCCCTATTAGCTCTCCTCTACTTAAGATACATTGATGACATCTTTATGATTTGGACCCATGGTACAGAGGCTCTAGAAGAATTCCACAGAGACTTTAACAATCTACACCCCACCATCAACTTATGCCCCGATTACAACAGGCAAGAGATACATTTCCTGGACACTACAATACTAATCAAGGATGGCCTGATCAGTACCACACTGTACCGAAAACCTACTGATCGCTATACTTATCTACACCCTTCTAGTTTCCATCCTGCACACGTGACTAGATCCATTGTTTACATTCAAGCTCTTAGGTACAATCGCATTTGCTCTGATCCAACTGACAGAGACCAAAACCCACAAGAACTTTACCAAATATTCATAAACCTGAATTACCCACCAGGAGAAGTAAAAAAACAAATTGACAGGACCAGATGAATACCCAGAGACCAGCTACTCCAAGATTGGCCCAAAAAAGCCAAGAACAGAACACCACTGGTCATCACCTACAGCCCCCAACTCAGACCACTGCAACAAATTATTAAAGACCTGCAACCTATCCTTAATCAGGATGCCACACTCCAGAAGGCCCTGGGTGACATGCCTGTTCTCTCCTGCAGACAACCTCCCAACCTCATGAGGATCCTCACTAACAGCCACAGTCTATACTGCAGGAACACCAGTCCTGGAACCTTTCCCTGCAACAAAGCCCACTGCCAGCTTTGTCCACATATCTTCTCTGGAAATACCATCACTGGACCTAACCAGGTTACTCACAGAATCACGGGCACTTTCTCATGCTCCTCTACTAACACCGTATATGCCATCATGTGCCAACAATGCCCAGATGCTTTGTATATTGGACAGACTTCTAACTCCCTTAGACAAAGCGTCAATGGGCACAAAACAGACATCAAAACACTCCAGATCCACAAACCAGTTAGTCAACATTTTAATGGAATGGGGCATTCTGTCAATGACCTCAAGGTATGTGTGTTACTGAAGAAGAATTATCGCACTGTTCTGGAAAGGGAAGCAGCCGAGCTGGCGTTTATATTCAAATTCGGCACATTAACACATGGTTTAAATCGTGATGGGAACATTCTGAGTCACTGTAGGGGCTCGTCTGCATACTTGGCTCAATCTAATTCTTGACCTTCCCCCCCACCCCTCCACTCTCTGATTTGCTCCCCTTGATTATCTTTTTCTGATTTGTCCTCCTTGCTTACTGTTTTTGGTTCTCTGTGCCTCAAATATTGAGTCTGTTCTGGTCTGGCTATGGTCTGAAGAAGTGGGTCTGTCCCACGAAAGCTCACCTAATAAACTATTTTGCTAGTCTTTAAAGTGCTACTTGACTGCTTTTTGTTTTGATAGTGTATAGACTAGCATGGCTTCCTCTCTCTTACTATATAACTATACATTGTAACACCTCTCATTTAAAGAGGCAATAAAGAAAGGCAATAAAGAGAGAGGCAAGGTAAGTGATACATCTTTTATTCAGTTGGTTTCTGTTAATAAAAGAGAAAAGGACATAGTTTCTCTTTCACCAGCAGAAGTTGGTTGAAAAAAATATAGTGCTTCACCCAATTTATGTTTCTATTTTCCTGGGACCAACACAGCTACCACAGCACTGCAAACAAAACTAAAGTGGGAAAGCTACAGGTAAAAAATCAAATCACTGGAAAAATGTCAAAAACTTGAAATTAATTCACTGATAAAATCACCAAATTTGTCTTCAAAGCATACTGCTGGGAGAAGCCTCCAGAACAATGGAAAATGGCATTGTAGACATATAGGAAGGAAAAGTGAGCTGAGTAACAGCAGCAGTTGGCATGGTATTGTACTCCTTTTTGTGATCAGCAAAGTCTTTTGCAGAGTTGCCCAAGGATGATTAAGATGAAGCCTGAGGGAGGAGGAGAGGCTGGTTTTTGACCCAGAAGATTGTCAACCCCCAGTTTTCACCTTCAGAATTGAAGGGAGCACCAAATGGTGTAAACAACTCAAGGTTCATACATTTCAAGAAAGTATTTTACATCCTTCATGATTCACTGTGGACCATCCTGAAGTATTTTGGCATGTCAGTAAAAATAATTATCTTCAACACTTTCTGTAAAGATCCAGCATGTACAGTTTGTGTGAATGGTTCAGCAGAGACATAAGTGTCAAACAAGCTCTTCTGAATGATAGCTCAACCAACATGCACATGAAGACCTAAAGGCTGTCTAGCATTTCAAAAACTGCCCAGTTATGGAAAAAAATCTAACAAGAACTCTAGAAACTTCCAGTTCAAGCATGAGAAGGCAAACAATGCAGAACCTCAGAATTGTGAACACCAAAGTTACAAACTGACCTGTTACCCGCATACCTTGTTTAGAACCAGAAATGTGCAATCAGGCAGCAGCAGAGACCAAAATAAAAAGCAAATACAGTACAATATTGTGTTAAATGCAAACTACTCAAAAAAGAGGAGAGGATTTAAAAAAATTAATAATGTAAGAGAACTGTTTAAGACTGTCATGATCATGAGGGTTAGCCAGCAGACTGGGAGTAAAAGGGTTAACCTCATTGGCCAGGTGGGTTGGCCTATAACAATGTAGGTAAGAATTGCATTTTTTGGCTCCTCCTTCTTCTGTTCTCTGGCCCTTCTTCTTCTTTCCAACCATGAGAGAGACAGACACAGACTATCTCCCTCCACGGACAGGCCCTCCAATCTTCTGTAAGTAGGGTAAAGTTTAGGTAAGTCCATTAGGCTTTATTGTTTTATGGTTTGGGAAGTGGGATCTGATGTCTGTGTACTTTTTAGAAATGTTCTTACACTCTCCTTGTAACTAAGTTCTAGGCCCATGGTGGAGACTCCGCATGTGTTTTACTTTGTGACTCTTCCATCTAGTCATGAGGCTTGCAATATGAATATTGTTGTAATAATAAAAGTTATCTCTTTTTCTTTTTATTAACCTGGTATTGGTTAATGTTTGTATCCTGTTTTTTTACTTTTGGGGCTGAGATTTCCTAAGTATTCTCTCCCTGGTTTCCTTATTATTACTGGAGTGGTGGCAGTGAATTTTATCCCCAAAATCTAAGGTTTTTAGGATTTTTTGGGGGGGAAGTTTATACCAAAACCTGGTAGATGAGGTTTTGGAGGTACTTTTGCTGGTCCCCACTTCTGCATTTGTCTTGCTAGAGTGGGGAAGGAGCCATGACAAAGACTATCATTTAAAATGAGATAGTTTAAAACAGCATTTTCTCTTCTACATAGCAAACTTTCAAAGCTGTATTAAGTCAAGGCTTGTCTCCACTACTGGGTGGATCGATGTTGCAGCAATCAATCTGCCTAAGTCAACTTAGTGAGTTTAGTGAAAACCTGCAAAATTGACAGCTGATCACTTGGATATTGACTCCAGAACTTTGCTGAATTGAGGTGAATAAGGGGAGTTGATATGTGAGTTTCTCTCACTGACCTTGTATGTTCTGGACCCATGGTAAGTAGATTTAAGCCATATTGACTTGAGTTATGCTACTAACGTAACTCAGATTGCATAGCTTGGATCGACTTGTCCCCATAGTATAGACCTGCCATCGTGTTCATTTGTAAACGTTTGAAAGAATAGCCATAAACATTTTGTTCAGCGTTACAAATATTTCAGAACTATGAACAGCCTCCATTTTTGAGATGTTAATAACTTTGAGGTTCTACCATCGTAGAATCATCCAATTATTGGGGATATCCAGAAAGAAGAAATAACACAAACTGTCAATGTGGTACATGCATTCATCATCTTAAACCATGTTCAGTCGCTGCGCATCTACAACTTGAAGACCAAACTAAGAATCTTCATCACCAAATACTATTTTTGTCTTAACAGATGGATACAAAAGCCAGAAATCCACCAAAGGCGCACACAGATGTTTTTATGCTTCTTAAAGCAAATGCCTCAAGATTACCTAATATTAGGTATTAAATTGAATTAATTTGTTACAAATGCTCAGACTTTTGCAGAGCTGAAAAAACACTTCTCTCCAACGTTACACAGAAGAGGTGATGGAAATATCTGAAACGAGTTAAGAATGAAGACAGAGCATTGACCATGGCAGGCATGTCATTGCATGGCTGAAGAAGCACAAACAAGAGGTCAACAGAATTCCTCTGAATGCTTCAAAGTGAGAGAGAACTTATGAGGCTTAACAACATTGAGGACATTCGGATCGTGACTCAGGATAGATAAGTGGGAGAATCTACTTTTTGCCCTCAGGGTCTCAGAAAGATTCAAATTTAAAAATGAAAAAAAAAATCCATGAAACATTGAGCCCCCTCTCTCGTAATTTGACTGAACACGTATTAACAGTAGTTTTTATTAGTTTAGATGGGTAATTTTGAATGTTTTCCTTTCATCTGTGATGTTTTTTCCCTGAGCATTCTTCATTATGTTAATTAAGTTGGAACATGCACTCTGAATTAAATACCTTTCTTTATATTTGTTTGAAACTTATTTTCTTTTTTTTTTTCTCCAGGCTGTTGAAAACCTCTGTTCTTATAAAGCATCCCCTACACTGTACAAACAGCTTCGGCAAGTCTGTGAAGATCATGTGAAAGCACAAATCCTTCAGTTCAGAGAATATCCTTTTCTTGTGCACAGAAATACAGTTCCATAATACTTTGAAAACTTTTTACGGTAACACAGAAAAACTGTTGCTAAAACAAATGTATAGCTGTTCTCTATTGAATGCTTATATATCTTAAAATCAATCTCACACCCGCTTGCCTTAGATGAATAATTTTGGTGGACCAATAAAATCTCAATAGCATTTTCATTGTCAAGAATGTATGAGTAATTTTATACTTGGTTTCAAAATTTTCATAACTATCAGCCATTCTTGTTGACCTCTGAAGAACTTAGGAAAGTCTCAGGAGAGCAACATAAAGTATTCACTCAAAAACTGAGTCATGCTTTTGGAGAGTTTTCAGTTCTTTGCTGGTCTAGCACTTTAGCAATTGAACTCTGACTCCTAACTTTCAGCATGATTCCATTTGTGTATCGATAGAGCATCTTTACTGAATGGCTTACTGAATAAAAAAAAATTACCGAATAAAGATAATCACTAGTATCTGGCCTCAAAAGGGTGTTAACAAACTAGTTTTCCTTAGCAGCTGTTGCACAAATTCTCTGGACAGTCTTTTATTTTTAAAGAAGGTAAATAAATGCTGGCAAGATCATTGCAGACAAATGGTAAGTTTATTATTTGTTCAAAATATCTATAAAACCAGAAGGGTTCAAAGTTAACACTGAAAAAACAGAGAAAACATTGAACTCACCAACACATGGATAATTTCTCTCAAATTTGTTTTCATATATTCACAGGCAAAAATGTGATAGAGGACATAAGGGCATCACCGGTTAATGTTCTTAACTTGCCATATCACTTGTAATGTTTAAAAAATAAGATAATGGCACCTTGCATGAGGCAGAGGCAATTAGGAAGTTTTATGGAAACTCCAATCTCTGCACTCTTGGTCCATGACCATGTTAAAAATCTTGCAGGAAAAATTATGATGCAAAGACCTTAATGGGGATTTTCTAAACTAAACAAAATCATTTAATTTAGTTTTCACATGGTATTCTGAAATGAAAATTTTTGTCAACTTAAAATTTCATTTTGCTTTGGATTATGAAGCCAAAATGTTCAGATTTTCTTTTGTTTTTGCATTTGGAAGAGAAAATTATCAACTTACTACTTTCCTCTCAGAAACAAGGTTTCTAATGTTTTCTGTTCAACACAATATAAAAAAATTCCACTCGGAGGATTGAAATGTTTTGTTGAAATTGGCACATTCTTATGAAAAAATATTTAGACTAACCTACATTTTCCAATCAGAAAATTTTTCACTCAAATTTTTAACCACCTGCATAAGAAAGTGAAGAGATGATGAAGTGGCAGTATTAAACTTCATTCTCTCTTTCTCCCCCTCAAGAGTGCCACTTTGCACTGTGTAGCTTCATTAGCCACTTCATCCTGTGTTCTAGGATGAAATTTAAGATGGGAAGAAGTCAGTTTTCCATATTTAATATTCATTTTTTTTTAAATAAAATGTGACACTTTTGCTCAGCTAATGATGTGGTGGGGAAAATGTGGAAGGGCTCTAAGCTTAGCAGATCTTTTCTCCTTTTTAAGCAAGATCTGGAAAAGTTAAGACATCAGATATATTAGTAGTGAGAAGTATTTGTAACCTTCCCCTACTTTCTCATCATTTTACTGGGAACTCATTTTCATAGGCAGAGGATATGCTGTGTGCATACTTTCTTCCCACCATAAAACTACTTTTTAAAAAGATGTTTCTAATGTCAAATTAACAGCAGTAAACCATGGCATTTTGGAAGCATATTGGTGCACTTCTTGGATAGTCAGAAATAGTGCAAGGTATCATACCATCTTAATAACTCTTAAAATCATCAACAGGGTTACATCTTGTGATACAGTTTGTGCTTAGACAGTATTGGTATCAAGATCTACAATCTTAAAAAACTTTCACCTTTTATAAAAAAAATCTGATTAAATACATGCAAAAATTAGAATGTGTAATTAAGATATCTTACAGGTCAATTAACTAGAAAGCACAGTAAGGACTTGCCAGGCACCCATTACACATGCAACAGTTGCAGCAAGGACTGTCACTCTCATGTGGGCCTTCACAGTCACAGCTGATGCTGCAAATGATGATCCCAAATGGAACTACGAAGGGTGCGATGCATAGTCTACATAGACTGCAGGATGCCTACTACAATTAACTAACAAAATCCTAAAATAAAGTTCAATTTTGTGTGCTTGTAAATAGAAAGACCAGTTGGTTTAGTCAGTGTTTTATATTTCCAGATCATGATTAGAAGCATTTTCTTATTTTTGGATCGTACGTATGTGCTTCAGAACTCAATGCTTCCTTCTATATGGTAGGTACCTGTGTAAATACGCTACTAACATAACTGTTGAACTAGGACTTGTTATTGTTTTTGTAAAGATTAAACATTTTTCCCTGATTACATTTGTGTATGTAACACTTCTAACATTTCTTAGTTCTGTAAAATTCCTTGTAAATGCATGGAGTTAAATAATGTGTGAGATCAGTGTTTTTACCAGGAATATCCTATAAATCATTATATTTCTGATGTTTTAAATTAATTTTCAATATTTATACAGGGATATGGGGCTAGAGCTTTTTAGAAGGCACATTATTAGTGATAAACTAGTTCAAAATAAGACCATTGATGGAATCCTCTTGCTGATTGAACGGGAACGAAATGGTGAAACTGTGGACAGAAGCCTGTTACGAAGTCTGTTAAGCATGCTGTCTGATCTACAGGTTAGTACAACAAACCTTACAAATAGCTGCCACCCTTAAAGGCAGAAAAAATGGTGGGCCCTTCTATTCCTTTATGTCCTATAAGAGTAACTTTTTTCTAATTAATATGTGCTTTGACTTCAAAACGTATTTTTAGGATATGACTAAATTTAGTAGCAGTACATATAATTGTTCAGTGACAATAGCAGGGGTCAGCAACCTTTCTGAAGCGGAGTGCTGAAATTTGACCTTTTGACCTCTGTGTAAGGCCCGAGTGCCAGTGATACTTTTTAAAGTCACTAATAGTCCTGCTTACAACAGCTTCATTAATAAATAAACCCCATCAGTGACACAGATGAATAATTCTGTAAAATACACTGCTATAATAAGGGCTTCAATTATCAACAACAAAAAGTCATTAATTTGCCTTTGAACACAAACCTCCCAGTGAGCTCTTGTGGGGGCCCCAGCCCAGTGCTGCGAAGTGGGCTCTGACCCCAGCCCCATGCTGCAGAGGGGGCTTTGTAGAGGGGGGCTTTGGACCCAGCCCTGTGGAGGCGATTCCAGTGGGGGGAGGGAGGACTCTGGCCCCATGGTGTGAGCTCCGGTAGGGAGGGCTCTGTGCCACTACTTCTTTTTCACCCAATTGCGCAGACAAACAAGTTTGATTATAGCTTGCAGGGCATAATGCTGCCTGCTCCTTATTTACAGTGTGACCTGAAAATGAGAGCAGGGTTTTCTCAGGGCACTGTTGTAGCCAGTGTCATAATATATTTATGTGCCACATGTGCTAAATATTCATGTGTCCTTTCATGCTTCATCAGCCTTTCCAGAGGACATACTTCCATACAGGTGCTGGATTCTGCTCTACAGCAATGCAAAACACCGTGGACTGATGCATGGCTCATTTTCATCATTTGAGTCTGATGCCATCAGCAGATTGTTGCTATTTTAAGGCTTCTGAAAACATGTGCCACACCTCATTCCTCTCAGATTTTGGACATCCTTTCAGATTCTTAAACCTTGGGTTGAGTGCTGCAGCTATTTTTGGGTTGAGTGCTGCAGCTATTTTTGGAAATCTCACACTATGTTTTGTCAAATCTGCTGTGAAAATGTTCTTAAAATAAACGTGCTGGGTCATCGTCCAAGACTACTAGAACATGAAATACATGGTGCAATTCAGGTAAAACTGAAGAGGAGACATACAGTTCTCACCCAAGGAGGTCAATCACAGATTTAATTCATGAATTATTTTAATGAGCATCAGCATGGAAGCATGTTCTCTAGAATTGTGGCCAAAGCATGAATGGGCATACAAATGTTTAGCATATCTGACTTGTAAAAATCTTTCTTTGCTCGCTAGAAAAGGGCCATGTGACTACCTATTCTGACTTTCATCTGACATTATAAATAAGAAGGAGGCAGCATTCTCTCTCATGAATGTAAAAAAAATTATTTTAGTAGTTAACTGAACAAGAAACAGGACTGAGTGGAATTGTAGGCTTTAATGTTCTACATTGTTTTGTTTCTGGGTGCAATTATATAAACAAAAAAATCTACACTTGTTACACTTGCATTGTATTGAAATGCTCCTGTTTGTTTTTCAGTGTGTGAGTGGCAAATCTAAACTTATCAGTGCAAAGTATTTATTTGGGAACTCATTATTACAATAAACAAGAAATTACCTCACTGAGACAGATATGGCTGTGTCTTGCTTATTGCTTACTTCATCCATCTCTTCAAATTTTGTGGAAGCATGTTTTCAAAGTGCTTTTCTTTCCCAACTAGTATTGCCCTGTCTTGCCTCAGAGAAGTTTCAGTCAGTGGTGGTTCATCCACATGCTGATATCTCCCAGGCATTATGATAGCTAGAGGATTATGCTGCTTTTGTTGAATTTAAATGGGATATAGTGCAGAACATCATTATATTTTGTTACCTTTGCTGTTCATTTTGTCTCTCAATCTCCATAAGCAGTTGAATTTAGGAATTGTCATACTAGATTAAACCCAGGATCCGTCTTTTCGGGCATCTTATCACTGACATTGGCCGGTACTAAAGACTTCAAAGGAATGTGTAAAACCTCACAGGAAGCAGATGTGGGGTAATCTGGCCTCCAGTTTAGATTTTGATCTAATCTCTGTTAGAAGTGATCTTTAACTCTGAAGCATCCCATTTAATCAGTTCAATAAAATTTATAAATATCTTAACTAGTTATTTTTGATATCCATGTAAATGGATTTTTTAATCTTTTTATGCTTCAACAACTTCCTTTGGCAGTGAGTTCTATGGTTTAATTGCTCATTGTTTGGCAAAATATTTCCTGACATTGGCTTCAAATTTCTCACCTTTTTTAATTCTAGTGAATGACTCCTGTCTTGTTATGAGACAGGAGGAACGAAAGCTATTGATTTATCTTTTTCCAAGACATGAATTATTGCGTTTACTTTTATCCCATTGCCTCTAAAGTAAACAATCCTAATCTTTTTACTTTAATATGAGAGGGTTTCATTGCACTTGTTTGTTCCTGTTACTTTTGGTTCAATTAATCTACCTCACTTATCTCACTGAACCAAAGCTAGATGACAGACCCCCAGTTTCTTGGATGAAGATGATTTTGGAGACTGTTGTTCTTGATTAGTCCTAGGCATTTCACCAAAGAGGAGTTGCTAGTTCTGTACTGTGCTTTCACTAATTTGGAACTATTGCAGTTGCTGTAGAAATGTTAGCAGGAAGATCAAACTCAGCTGGATTGGGGTCCGGTAATTGTTTAATATTGGTTTCTGGTGCCTGTTTGCATGATTGAAACAGAAGTTCATTAGCTGATTTATATAAATCAGACACCAAATCCCTGATTGAAGCACACTCATGATAAGGTGTGAGAAAATTTACCATTGCATTTGGTCATTCTCTACCTGTTACATGAATAAATAACTTTATTATCCAGTAGTGTCAACTTGATACTTTTCTTGAGGATAAACAATTTGTGTTGTAGGATATTTTCTTTCATCTTGACAACTAAAAAAAAAGGCCAGCCTCAAGCATGAGATTAATAAGTAACTAAATTAATTTCATTTTTATCTAGGTTTACAAGGAATCATTTGAACAAAAGTTTTTGGAAGAGACAAATTGTTTATATGCAGCAGAGGGACAAAGGTTAATGCAGGAAAGAGAGGTAAATACACAGTGTTAGTGAACACTAGGAATTTGTTTATAGTGCAAATGTTGTAATCTGTAAGAAGACCAGAACTGTATTAAAATTAACTAAACAACAGTGTAGCTCAGTTTTGCATTCGGGTACCCATGTACTATTTCATGTACACTCATCCCTTGCTATACGAGCACAATTGGTTCCCAACTTTCTGCTCATAGGTGAAAACTTGTAAGAGGGACACTAAATTCCCATTAAAGTACATGTAAAAGTCTCTGGTTCGAAGTGCTCCTAACTCGGGGAAGGAGCGGCAGCAAGTGGTGCTGCTCTTGAAAGGTAAGTGAACCTTGGGTTGTGGGGGTGAAGGTGGGATTGGGGAGGGTTAAAGGCTGGGGCAGTTTGGGGACATGAGTGGGAGGGAGGTTTATAACATTGTGGATTGGGTCTGTGGTGGGGGGGGGTCGGGGTTCAGGCTGCTGCAGGTTGGGTCTGTGGGACTGGCATGGGGGGTGGTTAAGGCTGTGGCGGTTTTAGTCTGTGGGTCCAGTGGAGTTAGGCTACTGTGGTTTAGGTGTGTGGGGCTGGCGAGGGGGGTGTTAAGGTTGCGGCGGTTTGTGGTCTGCAGGGGTGGAGGGTGGGTGTGGTTAGGTTGTTGCGATTTAGGTGTGCGCGGCTGGCGGGTTGTTTAGGTTGTGGTGGTTTAGGTGTGCGGGGCTGGCAAGGGGGGGGCTAAGGTTGCGGCGGTTAGGGGTCTGCAAGGGGGTGGGGTTAGGTTGCGGCAGTTTAAGTGTGCGGGGCTGGCAGGGGGCTTCAGGTTTTGGCAGTTTGGTGTCTGTGGAGCCTGCGGGGGGGTTAGGTTGCGGTGGTTTAGGTCTGCGGAGCCAGTGGGCGGGAGGTCAGTTTGTGGCAGGTTGGAGCCACAGGGTGGGGGTAAAGCTCATGTTAGCAGGGGGAGTTCACTCGTCCAGTGAACAAAAGGTCAGTAAATGTGTCCCTCATTTAAGTGAGTGCTCGTAAATAAAGTACTCATTTAACGAGGGATGAGTGTACTTCAGTCGGAGAACTGAATCTAGTGTGTTTGACTTTCTTTAAGTCAGTGGTTTTCAAAGGTCCATGGATGTATGAGATTTCCAAAAGGGTCCACACCTCCATTTGAAATTTGGTAGGGGTCCATGCATGAAAAAAGAAAGAAAGCCACTGCTTTAAGTGCATGGCTATAAGCAAGATAACCACATGAAATTTGGTGCACCTAAAATCAAGCTCTTGGAGAGCACAGTAATAACATCTATAAAAGTATTGTCAACATCCTTCCAGTCTTTCTTAGATTAACATCTAATTAAACAGTTGTTTTAAAAAAAGGCTTATTTACTCAATAGACTAAGACAGCTTTGTTTTGTGTTCTCCTGCGTTAAAGTGATACTATCCTGTTAATATGCCACAAATTTATATACTACCAAAACATACAACAAAGTATCCCTCTTTTAATATAAATGTATTGGCTCTCCCAGATGAGGATTGTGAAAGTTAATTGATTTAAAACAAATATTCTGCAAAAGTGTCTTCAAGGCTGATGTAAATTGCTGTGGCTTTTAGCATGAGAGAATAAATTAAGGATGGAATATTCCTATCTTGTCAGTACTTTGCTAATGTATAAAGATAGTTTTAGTGATAAAAAGGTCATGCATGTCATATATTCATTTGCAGCTAATAATTAAATCATTGCATGCTTTTCTTTGGTTAGGTTCCAGAATATCTTCATCATGTAAGCAAACGTTTAGAAGAAGAAGGAGACCGAGTAATAACATATTTAGACCACAGCACACAGTCAGTACAATTTTTCTTCTATTTTCAGAATAGGCCAAACCTACTTACTGTCCATTCATAAAGCAATGTGATTATCTGTGGTTCAAAAGAGGGCAAGATTATTTCAACAGTATTTAGAAGAGTAATATTACTGGGTTAAGTGTAACAAACTTTGTTTCATGAAGGCTACGTACCTTGATTGAAATTAAAATACACAGTAAAAAGAAAAGCATCAGAGAGTAACACATCCAGAGACATCTAGCAATAGGAGATGAAATTTTTGAAATCTTTGAGTAGTAACATAATACATCATTTGGACTTTTAAAATAGTATTTAGGGTTAACCATCATGTCATGATAATGACATTTATTTCAAACTGCTTGAGGGAAAGTTGCTTTTGCCTAATGAAATGGTTAGGTATTATCATTCTTGAGCGCTATTTAAAATATCAGTCCACTTTTATTACCAGTGTTCTAGGCTATATTTGACATATGATCATGTGTTATAATGGAGATTGTTGTTTCTCATTACTTAGATCATGGTAGATGCATTTATGCCATAATGGGTATATAATGAAAACTAAAATATTTTTAGAGAACTTCTATATATTATAAAATTCTAACTTGAACCCTGAACCTGCAAATTCTTTCTTGCAAGTGATTTAATTTTTATTTCACAGTTAGTCTCATGAAAGTCAGTGGAACGACTCACAAGAATAATTTTAAAAACAAGCATAAGTACTTGCAGAATCACGGATTTAAAGTATAAGGCAAATAAAGAGTAGACTGGAAATATGCAAGCCTAGTTTGTGTAGAGACCTATGGTGGGTCCTGCTTTTGGTCTCAGGCCAGGATGAATGTCTTGGCCCACTGAAGGTCAGAGACTCCTGTGAAGGCAAAATGAGAAAGCCTTGCATAAATCATCACTGTTTAAGAAGGAACACGTACAGAATCTGAAGATGGTCTCCTATAGTGCCTCAGGAGTTTACCACCCTTTCAGATGTGTGAGGCTGACAGCAAGAATATTAAAGTAAAAAATGAAATTTATATGATTTCGGTTCGGTCAAACAATTAAAAAGATTAATTGTATGATTTAAAAATCACAATCATGCTGTTAATAATAAAATGCCCTTTAAATATTTGTATATGATTTTTACATTGTCCAGTGTACTGATTTTAATTACAACGCTAGCAGATTTACCCAAAGTTGCTTGGGTCCTTAACTCAGTTAAGTGGGTTTCTGTAAAACAACAACTACAAAAAACAAAAGGAAACTGTGCATGTTTCATGTAATAGGGGGAGGGATGGCTCAGTTTGAGCATTGGCCCACCAAACCCTAGGTTGTGAGTTCAACTCTTTAAAGGGCCGTTTATGGATCTGGAGCAAATAGATTAAAAAAGGGAGGGTGCTTGATCCTGCCAAGAGGGCAGGGGGTTGGACTCAGTGACCTCCCAGGGTCCCTTCCAACTCTATAAGATGTGTATCTCCATGTGTATTATTATTATAAATTATTGTATTTTTCAAAAATACTGTGATGCTCTGTTTTGACACAACTAAATCAATGCTTAAGGAAGATTGCTTAGAAGGAATTGTTATTGGAAACCAAACTGACTATAGCCCTTTTTTGTAAAATATAGTGAATGATATGAGTGTACAGGGATGAGGAAAAATCACACTTGATAGAATACCCATTTAAAAAAATTAGAAAACATAATTAAATGGAACTATTTTAACAATCCCTTTTTGTAAAAAAAAAAAAAAAAATCCAAAATAAAAATTAACACTGTATACATTCATTTACATGAAACATGTATATTTTCTTTTTATTTACAAAAATAAGGACTCAAGCAATGCTAGGTAAATCTGCTAGTTGCATATATTGTGCAGTATTTTAACTTGAGTTTATCCCTTGAGTTTAAATTTTTTTGTGTAGAATATAGACTTCAAAATTAAAATAAACTGGAAAGTTTTGATATTATGTCACATAATGCTGGGACTTATTCACACAGGCATACTATACTGTAAGAAAGTAATTGCCTTAAAATGTGCAGTATTTCTTATGTGCTCTTTCCTATCTTGCATAGGAAACTTCTCATTGCTTGTGTGGAGAAGCAACTACTAGGAGAACACTTAACAGCTATTTTGCAAAAAGGTATATTTTTCTTAGCTCTTGTAATCTACACTGAAGGAGAGTCTCATACTCTGCAGTTATGACCTGGGGCAGAGGATTGGGATGGGGGTTTGGGTGTAGGAAAGGATTCTGATCTGGAACAGAGATCTAGGAGGGGGTGCAGAGGAATTTGGTTGTGACCTGGGACTGGGGTTTGGGGTGCATGAGGGAGCGCAGGTGTGGGGTACAGGAGGGTTGTGCATGACCTGTGGCAGTGGGTTAAGATGTGGGAGGGGGTTTTGGGTGCAGGCTTTGGCTGGGAGATGTTTAGCACAGTCAGCAGCCCATCAGGATGCTCAGGTACACTCCATGCCCAAAGTGGCCAACTGCTGGGAGAGCAACTTTGTGCAGTGTGCCCCGGAGTGGGAGGCATCAAGTTTCCCCATGTTGCATAGCTCAGGCAGCTCCTGTTGACCAGTTTCCAGACAATGGGAACTGCAAGGATTGTGCCGGGGCAGAAGCAGCACACAGAAACGCTTGGCTGGTGTGTGTGGGGGGAGGAGGGGAAGTGGTGGGTACAGCAGGCAGGCATCCTGCTTGAGGATCCTGCCAGGCTCCAAGATGTTGGTGCGCCAGATCCAGCCTGTGTGCTGTATTTTGCCTGCCTCTCTCTGCCTTATTGGCTTTGACACACTTGAGCAGGGTTTTGGTTTCCCTTTGCTGCCTTTGTCTGAGCTAGTTGCCTTAGGGTCTTTTGCTCATGCCTCCAGTCCCAGATGGTTCCACTACCTGGGAGCTGGAATGTCCTGGCAAGAATGTTGGAGACTGCTACTGCTTGGCTGATGGGGGAAGTTTGGAGGCCATTTTTTTTATTGCCTTCTTGGATCCCAGTACACTTCAAAGTTTGATGCAGTGTTTTGTGCTTAGTTCCCACATTGTGATGCATATCTTCTGAACATAATGCCTCTGCAGCATGGGCTCATTGTTTCCGGGGCATTGATGGACATGAATCTCTGGAGAGAAGCATTGTGGAATTTCTGGCAGCACTGGAGTCACTGTACAGCATGGAGCGCAGGTTCTGGAACAGTGAAACCAGCACAGACTGGTGGGATTGCATCATTTTGCATTCATGGGATGACCAGCAGTGGCTGCAAAACTTCTGCATGTGTAAGGCCACTTTCAAGGAACTTTGTAAACTGCTGTCTCCTGCCCTGAAGTGCAGCGACACCAGAGTGAGACCTGCTTTGACAGTCAAGAAGTGCATGGCAATAGCTTTTTGGAAGTTTGCAACACGAGACAGCTACTGGTCAGTGGGAAATCAGTTTGGAGTGGAAAAATCTACAGTGGGGGTGTCATCATACAGGTAGCCATGGTGATCAACATGCTTTTCCTTCAGACGACAATGACTGGGGAATGTGCAGGAGATAATGGACGGATTTGCTGCCAAGGGCTTCCCTAACTGTGGTGGAGCCAAAGATGGAACGCACATCCCCACCCTGGCCCTGGACCACCAGGTCACAGAGTACATTGATCACAAGGGGTACTTCTCTATAGGTGGTCAGGAAGGGTGCATGATGCACCAATCTTTAGGAATTCTGGTCTGTTTAGAAGGCTTCAGAGTGGTACTTTCTTTCGAGACCAGAAAATTAACATTGAGGGCATGGAAATGACTATAGTGATTTTGGGTGACCCTGCTTACCTCTTGTTCCCTGGGTTTCATGAAACCCTACACAGGTGTGGTGGACTCCAGTAAGGAGCTCTTTAACTTCAGGCTGAGGAGGTGCAGGATGGTGGTACAATGTGCCTTTGGCCATTTAATAACCAAGGTCAGGTACCTCCTGACCTGCTTTGACTTTTATGAAGAGAATGCTACCCTCGTCATTGGGGCCTTCTGTATTCTTCATAACATTTGTGAGGTGTGGGTGGGGAGTTTCTTGCCCATGTGCAGGGCTGAGGCAGAGATCTTGCAAGACGTTATCAGCAGCTGAACCCAAGGGAAAACAAGAAAGCCCAGAAAGTGGCACTGAAAATCAGGGATGCCTTGAAAACCAAATTTGTGAAGGACATTAACTGGCATCCCTCCTCCAAAAAAACCCCAAAAAACAAAAAACACACGCCGTTTCCTTGCCCTTTTGAACGCCCCCCCATCAACTGTGAGAAAACTATTACCACCCACCCAACCCCAAAGCATGTTAATGAATAAACAAAACTCTTTTTCCAATGAATGTTTTTATTTAGGAGGCACTAATGGAAGAGTGGGGTATATAGGGAAAAAAAGGATAATCAGGTCATAGTTAGTCAAAGGTTAGCCTTCTGGTGGGCGTTGATTTTGTGGGGCTATGAAGCAGGGCTGTCCATGGCCTTCCCCCTCTCATTCTGGGTCCCCAACAACAGGAGGGTGCCAAATGTGTGGAAGGATGAGATCTGGAAGGTGGGGGGCATCAAATGGACAGAGGATGCAGAGCTAGGAGCAGGGGAGTGGACTGACTGGGTTGAGGGAGGTCTCAAATGATGGTGCCTGGAATGGCTGTGGGATACAGTGCCCCATCCAGGGGAGGAGAATGAATGGGGTAAGGGTGGCATGTATTGTTGGTGCCTGGCGTGGCCTGGGAATGCTGTGCCTCTAAAAGGGAAAGGTAATGTGTATGGATAGTGGGGCATGTAATAGGGCATTTGTGGGGAGTGAGTGCATGGTTTGCTGACTTTTTATCAAGGACAGCTTCAGTTAAGGCAGAGGTAGCTCAATGTGCTTTCTCTATGATCGAATTAATTAATTCAGTCTGCTTGCCCGTAAAGGACATGAATGAGTCATGCATTCGTTTTTGAGTCAATCATTTTTTTCCCCCAGTCACAGAGCTCTGTTTTTATCTTTGTGACTACATGAAAATCATTTTCCAACAGCATTTCTTCCTGCACATTTGAGTCAACCTCTTATCTGCTGGACTGGGCCCTCTTTGTTTTTTTGCTGATAAAACAAAGTTAGAAATATTAATGTCATTAGCAATAGCAACATATTTATTTTTATTCGGAACAATGACCATAGTGACAGAAAGAATGGCTGGCTGTCTCTATGGAAGAACATATTGCCACTGCAATATCCCTCTGTTTACTCTTAAGACTGAAGAATGCATGATTCCAAGCAGAATGATTTCAGCTCTTCTGTGGCAGAGGTTTGCCCTCGTCGCTATGGGAAGCTATCCTTGGTTGACAGGAAAAAAAATTCTTAAAGCAATGTTGGGGCAGGGGTGGGGAGAATGCAGCATGTCCCTGGGACACTGGCCTGTTGGGGAGAGGGTGGCTGCAAAGTGCCATTCTTAAAGCACACTGGCCTGGGAGGGAATAGGGGTTTCCTGGAGCACGTGCTCCTTAAAGCAGCACCTGGATTTTAACGCAGCTGCTCCAGGAGTTAAAAAAATCATTAAAAGTCATTGCGGGGGTGTGTATGTGAACCATGGGAGGATCCAATTGCCTGCTGGCCCTGCGGAGGAGAGGGGGAAGAAGTGCTGCATGTGCAATTGCCTGCCAGCCCGGGGGGGGTGGCTCCCCGGAGGGGGTGACTGCCTGGAGCAGTTGCTGCTTAAAGCACTTTAAAGTGGCTGCTCCAGGAGATGCATGAATTCTGCCCTGCAGTAGATAGGTCACAAGCAAAAAATTATTGGTGACTCACAAAACTTCACAGGCATTCTAGGTTGCCAAATGAGACATCAGCCTCATCAGGCTAACAAAAAAGAACAGGAGAAATTGGTCATTTTGTCTGTGTACCTTGTTGGAAAATTTGCAAGAATGCTCTGTGAGGCTATGTTTGCAGATCACTTACTAGTTGCTTGGTGCAGTAAGGTGTTTTACCATGGAAGCAGGAACAAGTCAGGTGTCCCCAAAAATCTCATGAGGAGCATCCAAAAGTGCCTTCAGTGAGATGTCCAAACAGGATCAGTGCTCCACCCTATGACTGCAACATAGACCCTCCACCCCATGACTGCAGCATACTATTACCAGTAGGAAAAAAGCACACTTACCAGTAGTGCACTCTCCAGGATTCAGGTTGGCCTCTGAAGCCTCCTCCTGAGTTGAGGGGATGGGATCCAGCTCAACAAACAGCTTGTGGCTTTCAGGATCTAATTCTGCACTGGAATGGCCCCTGCTGTTGTCCATCCCTTCCACATCAGGACGTGTTTCATCATACTCCCAAGCAACACAGGAGCTGATGCAATTTTTGGGGGAAGAGGTTGCCTTGGTCCCCAGAACAGAGTGAAGCTCCTCTTAGTATTGGCATTTCTGGGGAGATGCTCAAGACTGATCTGACTGTTGGCTGTCTTGTCTTTGTGATAGCTCTGCCTCAGCTCCTTGATCTTCACATGGCACTGCTGAGTGTCCCTGCTGTGCCCTTTCTCAATCATGCCTTGTGATATTTTTGCATAAATATCAGCATTCGTTTTGCTGCATTTGAGCTGGATGAAAATAGCTTCTTTGCCCTACACTGAAATAAGGTCTAAGATCTCCTGATGGCTCTATGCTGGGGCCTTATGTGATCCTGGGAAGTCATGGCTACAAGCTGTGCTAGGTGTGCTTCAGAGATGTGATCCACATGTCTGCTTGCCATGCTGGCCAGAGAGGAAAGACAATCTGATCAAAATTCCTGGGCTGATGACCACCACTTCCCGTCACCTAC
This sequence comes from Carettochelys insculpta, assembly GCF_033958435.1. NCBI lineage: Eukaryota > Metazoa > Chordata > Testudines > Carettochelyidae > Carettochelys > Carettochelys insculpta. The sequence continues at coordinate 120,355,380 of NC_134137.1, forward strand.
TTCCGGCTCAGCTGGAGAGAAGGGGGGGTGGAGCAATGACTGGAAAGAACACCTCAAGGGGCATTATGGGATAGTTTACAGGCAAGTAAAATCAATTTTAATAACAGCCATCTCCACTTATATAGTTCGACTTTGCAAATTTGGCTTCTTGAGTTACTTTCGGGGGAAGTCAGTATTACAAAAGTCAACCTTGACATGTTGAGTGTGGGAGTGTAGACGGATAGTTTATAAAATCGAACTTAGACCCTTAAATTAATTAGCTCATCAGGCAAGGCTGCTGGCAGGCCATCAGACAGGTTGTTTACCTCGCGGCTGCTGGTGCAGCTACCCGCAGCTCCCAGTGGCTGCAGTCCACCATTCCTGGGCAATAGAAGCTGTGGGCAATCTTATTTGTGAATACAAGGTAAACAACCTGCCTGGCAGTCCACGGGCAGCTTAGCTTGGTAAGCTACATGTGGCCCATGGTCCACAAGTTGCCCACCACTGGTGTAAGAGGAGGTCAATATGTAACCCTCTGTTCACAAAAGCAGGGATAGGAGCCTGACTCTCCCATATCCCAGGGCGGTGCCCACCACATCACACTAGGCTTCAGAACTTGTCTGTCTCTCTGGACTAATGAATATTTACACTCATCCCTCATTAAACGAGTACTTTACTAATCAGTACTTGCTTAAACGAGGGACATCTTTACTTACCTTTGTTCACTCTACAAGTGAACTCCCCTGCTAATATGAGGCTAATCCCCTCCCCTGGCTCCAACCTGCCCTAGTCTGACCCCACCACTGCGCAGCTCCAATCCACAGCAGCCTGACCCGTGCCCCGCCGCGGCAACCTGATACCCGCCCCCCCATGTAGCTCTGCCGCCCCACAGCAGCACAATCCCCCCCGTACCTCTGCTGCTTCACGGCAGCAAGACCCCCTGCCCTCTGCCGCCCCGCGGCAGCACAACGCCCCCCCCGTAGTTCTGCTGCTCTGTGGCAGCCTCCCCCTCCCCCCCGCCCTCCGCCAGCCCCGCGGCAACATGATTGCCTGCCCTCTGCCGCCCTGCAGCAGCCTGATCCCCCTGCTGTCCGCCCCATGGCAACAAGACCCCCTGCCCTCCGCCAGCCTCACAGCAGCCCAATTCCACCCCCATACCTCCGCCGTCCCACAGCAGCCTGATCTCCTGTCTGCCGCCACCCCATGGCATCCCAACCCCCCTTGCCCTCCGCTGCCCAGCGGCAGCCCGATCCCACCCATACCTCTGCCACCGCGCAGCAGCATGATCCACTGCCCTTTGCTGCCCCACGCCAGCAAGACCCCCCACCGTCTGCCACCCAAGGTTTACTTACCTTGCAAAAGCAGCGCCACTTGCTGCCACTCCTTTGCCCAGCTCTAGGAACCAATCAGAGACTTTACATTTTAATGGTAATTTAGAGTCCATCTTATGAGTTTTCACCTATGAGCACAAAGTTGGGAACCAATTGTGCTCGTAGAGCAAGGGATGAGTGTAATTATTTTATATGAAGCAGAACATCTTCAACAGCAGAGATGGATCCTGTAGCCTGATCTATAAATTAAATATTAATTATATAATATAGATTGTTTAAGAATTCCCAGTAATCACATTGAGGGTTGACAGGTTCTAATACAAAGACCAGACCCAGTTTTAGTCAAATATAAGTAGTAACTCCAATGAGCACAGTTGCATTGCTCAACTTTAGTAACTTTTCTACATTTGCAAATAGTTTATTAATGTATTTAGCACTGTCTTAAAGTTTCATCATAGAACTTGTCCTTAAGTTCCTGGGCAGAAGTTAAAGTAGGTGCATAGACGCTGAAGATGTTGACCATGCCCACTGGTGTTTGAAGCTGGATTTTCAGCAATCTCTCAGTTTCCACATTCTATGATCAACTTAGCATTGCCATCAGTGAGGTACCTTCCCATGAGCTGCTATTCATCCTTGGCGACTTCAACGCCAGAGTTGGCAGCAACCACCATGGCTAGCCATCCTGTCTGGGACAGTTTGGAACAGGGAAGATGAATGAAAATGGACAATGCCTCCTTGAACTCTGCTCCCAACATGACCTCTGCGTAACCAATACCTTCTTCAACATCAAACCCCAGCGCAAAGTTTCGTGGCAACACCCAAGATTGAAACATTGGCACCAGCTTGACCTCGTCCTCACCAAACGCAGCCGTTTAGATAATGTCAGGGTGACACGTAGCTACCACAGCACAGACTGTGACACTGACCATTTGCTCGTGTGTAGTAAGGTGCACATCCAGCTGCGAAGATTCTTTCGCTCCAAAAAGGAAGGGAGGCCGCGCATTGACACTGGCAAGACTCGTGACCCTTCAAAAGTATGCGAGTTTGTCCAAGCACTTGAAGAGGACTTGTCCCGCCCAGATGACACTGATATCAGCAGGAGATGGGAACAACTACGGGACGCTATCTATAATACTGCGATATCTACCTTTGGGAAGAAGACAGTCAAGTCTGCTGATTGGTTTGAAGCCCACACTGAAGTGCTGACGCCCCTGATTGAGAAGAAGAGACAGGAACTGGCTGCATACAGGTCCTCTCCCAGTGAGGTGAACCTGCAGGCACTCCGGTCTGCTCAGAGTCAAGTGCAGCAGGTTGCTCGGTGGTGTGCCAACGATAACTGGCTCCAACTCTGCTCCAAGATTCAGCAGGCCGCGGACACTGGCAACATGCGAGGAATGTACGATGGGATCAAGCAGGCCATTGGTCCATCATAAAGAAAGACTGCCCCACTTAAGTCGGCCACAGGCGAGGTCTTGAAGGACAGAACCAAGCAAATGGAACGCTGGGTGGAACGCTACTCACAGTTGTACGCCAGAGAGACCGTAGTTACAGAGAGAGCCCTGAATGCCATGGAGCCTCTGCCCACCATGACTGAACTCGATGCTGAGCCCAACTTGGAAACTCAGTGACGCGCTAAAAGCACTCTCTTCCGGAAAAGCCCCAGGGAAAGATGGTATTCCCTCAGAAATCCTCAGATGTGCCAAGGGTACCCTAGTTTCAGAGCTGCATGGAATACTTTGCCAATGCTGGAGAGAAGGCAGCATACCGCAAGATATGAGGGATGCTAACATCGTTACTGTCTACAAGAACAAGGGTGACAAAAGTGATTGTAACAACTATCGCGGCATCTCCCTTCTCAGTACTGTGGGGAAGCTATTTGCACGTGTTGTTCTGAAGAGGCTCAATGTTCTTGCGGAAAGAGTCTACCCTGAGTCTCAGTGTGAGTTCAGAGCTGAACGGTCCACCATAGACATGGTTTTCTCTGTTAGGCAACTACAAGAAAAGTGCAGGGAGCGGAACAAACCTCTGTATAATGCCTTCATCAACCTGATCAAGGCATTTGACCTCATCAGCAGAAAAGGTCTGTTCGCGATTCTGGCCAAGATCGGCTGTCCCCCAACTCTGCTCAGCATTATTAGGGCCTTCCATGAAGGCATGAAGGGGACCGTCGTATACGACGGCTCTACATCCAAGCCCTTTGAGATTCTCAGCAGAGTGAAGCAGGGGTGTGTGCTGGCTCCAACACTGTTTGGCATCTTCTTTGCAGTTTTGCTCAAATATGCCTTCGGAACTGCTACAGAGGGCATCTCTCTCCGCACGAGAATGGATGGCAACCTCTTCAAACTGTCAAGGCGTAGAGCGAAGACCAGGGTGCTTATGAAGCGCATAAGGGAGTTCCTTTTTGCTGACGATGCAGCTATTGCTGCTCACACTCAGCAGGAACTGCAGTCACTTATAACGCGCTTTGTGGATACATGTATGGAATTTGGCCTCACAATCAGCTTAAAGAAGACCCAGGTGATGGGCCAAAACGTGGGTAACGAGCCATCTATCAGCGTGCTAGACTACGAACTGGAAGTCGTCCATGAGTTCGTGTACCTAGGCTCGACGATCTCGGACAACTTGTCGCTTGATAACGAGATCAACAAGCGCATTGGAAAAGCCGCCACAATGTTCTCCAGGCTGATGAAGAGAGTGTGGGCTAACAATAAACTCACTGTACACACCAAGGTGCAGGTCTACACAGCCTGTGTTTTGAGCACACTGCTGTATGCCAGTGAAACATGGACTTTGCACTCAAAACAAGAGCAGCGGCTCAACACATTCCACATGCGCTGCCTTAGGTGCATACTCGGTATCTCATGGCAGGATAAGGTCCCCAATAGCGCAGTGTTTGAGAGGGCAGGCACCGCCTCCATGTTCACCCTTCTCAGACAGAGGCGTATGCGCTGGCTGGGCCATGGCTCACGCATGATGGATGGCCGAATACTGAAGGACCTCCTCTTCGGCGAACTGGCATCTGGAAAGATGCCGAAAGGGCGACCTAAATTGCACTACAAGGACACGTGCAAGCGTGATCTCAGCGCTCTCGCTATCAGTGTGAACACCTGGCATTCGCTCGCCTCAGACAGCATGCCTGGAAATAGGGAGTGACGGAAGCTCTTGTTATGTATGAAACTACCTTGGTGAAGGAAGCGGAAGACAGGAGAGCCCTCAGGAAGATCTGTGCCTGTGATACCAGAGCAACATCTGCTTACTGCTGCTCACAGTGCGGAAAGGACTGCAACTCCCGGATTGGATTGCACAGCCACAGAAGACGCTGCTCGAATCAGTCCAACTGGGGCTTGAGAGGGCGCAAACCAATGATCCCTCAGGATCGAAGGATGCCTACCACATAAAGTTTCCAACTCAGAAAGTAGATAGAGACTACATAATGTACATCTGCACATCTTTATGTTCACATCATCCCTTATAGAACAACCTGAAATGTTAGCCATCATCATCTTCACTTCATCTTCACCAACACTCTCCCTCACCACCAATGTCCATCCTTCTGTCACATCCTAAGGCTACGTCTCTTTCTCCTTTTGCCCATGTGCTGTGATGAAACTTTTGCTATGCTGATGCCACTGTATCTGATGCATATTCGAAGGGGTAGTCCCCTTCTTCCTTATTTACATTTCCTCACTTTACTAATGTTGGAGTGTCCTTGTCCAGTAGGTTAGCGTATCAGTGATTTCAACAATTGGGTTTGTCAGTCTTTGCCATGGCCCTCTAGTGGTTAGGTATCTGTGGATGCACTTATTTAGCTGTTGTTATTATGCACATCAGTTTGTCTGTGACATTCTTGTGGTTGGACCCATGTTCCCGTGGTTAGAAATTCCCCTTAAACACTGTTTTCAGCTTCCTTCTACAGTAACACTTCACTTAACATTGTGGCTATGTTCCTGAAAAATGCCACTTTAAACGAAATGAGGTTAAACAAATTCCTTTTCCCCATAAGAATTAATGTAAATAGGGAGGGATAGCTTCCAGGGATTTTTTTAGCAGACAAGGCAGTAGATAAATATACAGTATAAGTTTTAAACTTCAGCTGCCACTGGTACTGGACGAGAGATAAATAAAGGTGCAGCATCGGCCCCAGAGCCATTTCTGCCTGCCAACGCCACCTGTCCCCACGCCGGGCGTGACAGCAGCTGTTGCTCACCCAGCTGCTGCTGCAGCGCAGGACATGACTGGGCAGGAGCGGCGCCGCTGGCAGGAGGTTGCAATGGCCCAAGAATCTCCTAAAAATTCAGCAGCAGATATTCCTGTGACCAGTAATGGAGAGCTTGAAGATTCACCTGAATGCAATTTTAACAGGGTAAAAAGATTTTCTTCAGTCTCTAAAATTACCACTCTATAGCTGTGTCTACACGTGCACGCTACTTCGAAGTAGCGGCACTAACTTCAACGTTAGGCAGCGAGACGTCGAAGTCGCTAACCTCATGAGGGGATCGGAATAGCGCCCTACTTCGACGTTCAACGTCGAAGTAGGGACCGTGTAGACGATCCGTGTCCCGCAACGTCGAAATTGTGGGGTCCTCCATGGCAGCCATCAGCTGGGGGCTTGAGAGACGCTGCCTCTCCAGCCTGTGCGGGGCTCTATGGTCACCGTGTGCAGCAGCCCTTAGCCCAGGGCTTCTGGCTGCTGCTGCTGCAGCGGGGGATTCATGCTGCATGCACAGGGTCTGCAACTCGTTGTCGGCTCTGTGTATCTTGTGCTGTTTAGTGCAAGTGTGTCTGGGAGGGGCCCTTTAAGGCAGCGGCTTGCTGTTGAGTCCGCCCTGTGACCCTGTCTGCAGCTGTGCCTGGCACCCTTATTTCGATGTGTGCTACTGTGGCGTGTAGACGTTCCCTCGCTGCGCCTATTTCGATGTGGTGCTGCGCAACGTCGATGTTGAACATCGACGTTGCCAGCCCTGGAGGACGTGTAGACGTTATTCGTCGCCACATCGAAATAGGCTACTTCGATGTAGGCTTCACTTGTAGACGTAGCCTATTACTATCAGAAATCCAGTCAATAAAATGCTTACATTACAAGATAATATGTAGTAAACAGAACATGGCTGGGTTGATTCCCTAGATCTTACAGTGAGCTAGATTGGTTAATATTTCATCATGTTGTAGGTAAACCTAGTGATATTCTTTCTTGTAGTTGGAGAAAAGGTTAACCTAAAAACTGTTGTATCAGAGCTTGGTCCTCCGTGATTCAGGAGCCAAATTAGTGATAATTGTTACCCAAAAGAGCCATGATAGCGTGACTTGGTTTTTCATTTACTGTAGTAATCTCTTCCCAACCAACGAAAAAATCTCAAGTGCCCAATGACAATGTTGTGGCGTGGCGAATGTAGCCCACCATCAAATAAGGCTGCTGCCCCCTCATTCTGCCTGAGATGAGGGTCTGGGATACTTGGGTCCCTGGATTATTTTGGATAATCCAGATGGTTTATGAACCATGATTTGGTCACTGTCATCCAAGGGAGCGTGACTCCTTACATCATCCCAGGGAAGACAACCCCGTGAGAAAATTCCCCACTGCCTTGTGGGTAGGTTTGGGAGATCCAAAGGCTACGGGAATAAACCCCAACAGAAAATCCAGAGTGGAAACCCTAGGGTGGTTAGCAGGGTGGATTCATCCAACCTGCTTTCCAGCATCTCCTTGCAGTCACCTCAGTTCCAAACGTACTGACTTCTGTCTTTCCTTTGGATTCAACTGGGGTGACTGAGAGGGGGATAGTGCCACTTGGGCAATGCACTTGCTCCAAACACTAGCCCAGGCAATGCAGTGTGTAAGAGGGTGGCAAATGGAGAGGACTCTCACTCCACCCTTGCTAATAGCATGGAAACAACACGGTAGTTGGCAGTTACAGGTTTTAAGCCCTCCTCAATTGGTGAATAGGAGGACGCCATGGGTCACTTTTGTCAGTGGGAGAGTCATCACACTCCACTGGTCAGCTACTGCCCACTTGAAGCTGGGCAGCCCCTGGTCAATAAGGTGCTGATCCAGTCACATCTGCCTTCCTCATTGGGTGCATGGGGATAGACCGGAAATCGAAAAGTAGATGTAAATGATGTACACTCTGTAAAACAAAATAATAAATCAACCTGCCTCTGGCTTAGTAGCTGGAATGTGCGCCCATGTGTCCGGAACTTGAATCTGCCTATGACCTTACGAACATGGACTCAATAAGTAAAACAGCAGTCATAGATCAACAGCTACACAAATTGAACATCGACATCGCTGCTCTCCAGGGCTACGTCTACACGTGCAGCCAACATCGAAATAGTCTATTTTGATGAATAACGTCTACACGTCCTCCAGGGCCAGCAACGTCGATGTTCAACTTCGATGTTGCTCAGCCCAACATCGAAATAGGCGCAGCGAGGGAACGTCTACACGTCAAAGTAGCACACATCGAAATAGGGATGCCAGGCACAGCTGCAGACAGGGTCACAGGGCGGACTCAACAGCCAGCCGCTCCCTTAAAGGGCCCCTCCCAGACACAGTTGCACTAAACAACACAAGATACACAGAGCTGACAACTGGTTGCAGACCCTGTGCCTGCAGCATAGATCCCCAGCTGCCGCAGAAGCAGCCAGAAGCCCTGGGCTAAGGGCTGCTGCCCACGGTGACCATAGAGCCCCGCAGGGGCTGGAGAGAGATCATCTTTCAACCCCCCAGCTGATGGCCGCCATGGAGAACCCAGCAATTTCGACGTTGCAGGACGCGGATCGTCTACACGGTCCCTACTTCGACGTTGAACGTCGAAGTAGGGCGCTATTCCTATCTCCTCATGAGGTTAGCGACTTCGACGTCTCGCCGCCTAACGTCGAAGTTAACTTCAAAATAGTGCCCGACGCGTGTAGACGCGACGGGCGCTATTTCGAAGTTGGTGCCGCTACTTCGAAGTAGCGTGCACGTGTAGACGCAGCTCAGGACACCAGGCTGGCAGATGCTGGGTCAGTGCAAGAAACCAACTACACTTTCTTCTAGAAGGGCTGGAGTTCAGAGGAACACCACCTCTATCGAGTTGGATTTGCTGTATGGAATAATCTGCTGAAATCTATCAATACACCCAAAGCTGAATTGAAACGCATTATGTCCCTGAAGCTCTGCACCCAGTCAGGATATGTCAACATTGTCAGTGCTTATGCACCCCTGTTGGCATCGTGCACTGAAGACAAGGAACACTTTTATTATAATCTTCAGAAAGTTATTGACTCCTTTCCAGCTGGCAGACAACTGTACATACTTGGCTACTTCAACGCAAAGGTTGGACGTGACCCTCAGTCCTGGCCAATCTGCCTCGGTCATCACGGTATTGGGAAAATGAACAAAAATGGTGAAAGGCTTCTAGAATTCAGCTCTCAGAATCAACTCTGCATCACTAATACTTTCTTTAACTGGCATCAGCTTGACCTTGTAGTGGTATGTAGGAAACATCTCAATACCGTCAGATTTACGCATATGTACCACAGTGCAGATTACGAGACTGATCACTCCTTGATCATCAGCAGAGTGAAACTTGTCCCAAAGAAATGCTATATGACAAAGGAATGTAGAAAGCCAAAGATCAATACCAGAGATGCACCAAAATGCTCTGTCTTTGCAGATGATTTCACTCGCAAAATGGAACACAAACCTGACCAACAAACTGTTGATGAAACATGGTTCAAGATGCAAAATACGAATGTGCTAAATCTGTCCTTGGAACACGTAAATTAACAAAGACTCCGTCATCATCATCATCAATAACCGTGGGCTCAGCGCCCGTTGGTATCTGTTGCCTCTCTCACTATTTCCTTCCATCTTTCCCTGTCCAGTGAGGAGTGGCTTAGTTTCTGTAGACTAGTTCTGCAGCAATCTACTATATCATCTGACCATTCTCTGTGGGGTCTGCCTCTCTATTCGAACCATTCATTATGCCAAATACCAGGGTCTTGATTTTTCGTTCGTCAGTCATTCTGCAAATATGCCCAAATAGTTGTAGCTGCTGCTTTAAAACCTTCTGCAGCAGGTTCTCTTTCGGCTGTATCTTTCTATAGACTTCCTCATTGGTGACCTTCTGCATCCATCCTATTCTCAGAATCTTTCTACAACAACTCCTTTCAAATGCCAATATACTTCTTTTCAAATCTTTTGTTATCACCTATGTCTCACGTCCGTACAACATGCTGCTGAATACACATTTTCAAAGCGCTCAGCTTCGTTCTTAAACTAATTGCTTTGCTTTTCCAGATCTTATCCATTGCCTTCAAACTCAATCTTGCTTTTGCTATTCTAATCGCTATTTCCTTCTTACAGTCTAGATCATACATTATGTTGCTCCCCACATAGGTGAACTTTTCTACATTTTCTAGTTCAATACCATCGACGCTGATCTTCCTTCCTATTTCCTTATCTCCAAATACCATTGTTTTTGTTTTATCAATGTTCATAATCAATCCATACCGCTTCCCTTCGTTGTTTAACACCTGCACCGTTTTCGCTAGCTTCTCTTCCTCTTCCTCAATGATAACTATATCATCTGCAAACCTCAAGTTGTTAATTCTTTTCCCATGCAAAGATACCCCTTCTGCCTCTTCCTTGATCTTGTCCATCGCTCTCTCCAGATGTGCAATGAAGATACTTGGCAATATTGGCTCTCCTTGTCTCATACCTCTACCTGTTTTAAACCAACTTCCCAACTCCCTGCATGTTCTCACCACTGCCTCTGCGTTATCATTGATATCCTTCAACAACTGTATCAGTCTGCTATCCACTCCGTATGACTCCAGCATTGCCCAAGTCACTTTCTGATCTGTACTGTCAAATGCCTTCTGAAAATCAATGAAGCAAGTGTATATGTTCTTGTTCTTTCGTCGAGCTTTCTCTGCTATCAGTCTTAGTGCCAATATCTGCTGTATGGCACTTCTATCTTTTCTGAACCCCGGTTGCTTGTCTGCTGTGTGTTCTTCTATCTGTGATCTTAATCTCTCAGTCACTATCATCATCAGCACCTTTGCTAGATGACTCGTTAGGGCAATCATTCTGTCGTTCTTGCACTCCAGTGTACTTCCTTTCTTGGGTATTGTCACTAGCACAGATCTTGTCCATTTCTTAAGCTCTTTCCCTTCTTTCCATGCTATATGACATAGTCGGTGTATTTTCTGAATCATGCTTTCTCCACTGTATTTGATCATCTCTCTCATGATCTTATCATTTCTGGGGCTCTTGTTGTTCTTTAGTCATTTCACTGCTTTTTCTACTTCCTCCTTCAAAATATCGGTCTCGCTCTCGATGCTCGGTGGAGAGATCTCTTTCAGTTCTTCAATCAGTCTCTCTGAGACACTCGGGTCCAGCTATGCTTTGTATAGATCGGTGCAGTATCTCTTCTGTCGCTGCACAATCTTTTCCCTGTTCATGAGCACTTCTTCATTCTCATCTTTGATCGCCATCAGATTTGGTTGCCATTTCCTATTAATATTCCTAATTGTCTTATACACCTCCCTGGTATTACATTTGCTGTAATACCTTTCTGTATCTTCACATTGCTCCTCTAACCATTTCACTTATCCTATCTGGCTGCTTTCCTTACGTCATTGCATTTCATCCTATATTGCTGTTCTGCCATCTCAGAAACATCTTTTCTGATCTTTAACGCTCTCTTCTCTAGAACCAACTTCAGTGTCTCCTGTGTAATCCACTTCTTATTGTTCTTTTCTTCTTCTGGAACAGTCTGCTTAACTGCCTCTTCTATAGCGAAGGCTATCCCTGCGACTCTCTTATCTAGGTCTTTCTCTATGGCAGTATTGTTAATCTTCTCTTCGAGCGCTGTTCTGTATGCATTCCGTGTTCCTTCCTCAGCTCATGGGAATAAGGGGACTTCGAAGTAGCGCTTCATTAGTAAACTTCGAAATGGCCATTTGCGTGGCCATTTCGAAGTTTGGGGCTAGTGTAGACGTAGCCTATATGTGCAAGTCACACAAAAGAACTTCATCTTAGAAGGAAAAGCTCTCAGACTCAAGAATGCAGAAATAGACTGACATGCGGTTATTGCAGTCGACTGTGCAAATCCAGTATTGGATGAATAAGCCAAGAGAGAAGCTGCAGACTCAAGCACTGCGCATAGATCCTCACCGCCACTGCGACCCACCATCTCTTGAGACAAAATGGGGCCATAATAATAATAATAAAAAAAAATTAAACTATTTAGTACTGTACATACTAATGATGATTGTAAAGCTTGGCTGAAGTGGTGTAGTCAGAGGGTGAAATATTTTCCAGGGAATGAATGTCTTACTGTTAAACGATAAACTAGCACTCAGCTAGTTAGTGTAGCCTTACACTCTCTAAGGCAGATGGACTGTGGCAGGTGGGAGGAAACACAACAGACCTGCTTTATGGAGATGTGGTATGGAGTGCGGGGGGCTCAGCTGGGGGAAGGGGAAGTCCTGACATCAGCACCCTGCTCCTCCTCTTCCCCTCCCCTCTGCCCTCAGCAAGCAGGAGGCTCCTAGGAGAAGCTGCAGGGCAGAGGTCAAGGAGCCAGCATGGTAGTCGGAGGAGGGGCAGCAGAACACACAGGCTGTGTCTACACTTGCATTCCTCTTTCAAAAGAGGTATGCAAATGAGGTACAAATTTGCATAACTGACACCCTCATTTGCATATTCTTATTTCGAAATAGCTTCTTTCGAAAGAAGAAAACCAGTGTAGATACTGCTCTTTCAAAAGTAAACCCCATCTTCGAAAGAATCCTTCTTCACTTTTTTTATTGGAAGAATTATTTCGAAGATGGGGTTTACGTTTGAAAGAGCAGTGTATTTTAAGTGGTCAAAGGGGTAGCAAACAGAACAAAGCAGATTACTAAGAAAATACAAACCACAAACCCTAACTAAATTCTTTAAAGATTCTTTAAAGAAAATGGTTATGACTAATCATGTCTCTTCCTAGACATTATTTCAAATAGAATCCTTCAGAAACCAGAGCTCTCCTTTCTGGCCTTTGTTTGGCAGTTCTTTCCCCACCCTTTCAATTAGACTTCCTGTTTCCAGGGGTTTTGAATATCTTTGTGGGGGGTACAGAAGTAGAAGTGAAGTGAGTTGAAGACAATCATTGTTTTCCTTCCCTGCCTTATATAGAATTCCGTAAGGCAGGCAATAGTTTTGGATCTCCCTGTGAAACAGTTCATCAAACCAAGAAGTTAGTATCAGGTGATCAGATCACCTGCTTATGTCATCGTCTGTGAGTCAGCAGCATTATGGCCGGTAAATCCTCTGTCATAGTCCATGGTACTGGCTGATGTGCTATGAAGTCCTGTCTGGGTTTTCCACTGTAGTACTTGAAGGGCTTGTTTATACTACCACCTTCCTTTGAAGGAAGGATGGTAATTAGTTGTTGGGAGTTTATGAATGAAGTGCTGCTGTGCATAGGCAGCACTTCATTAAGCAAATTCTCCCCCCGCGGCAACTCCGAAGTTTTAAACTTAAAAGTACCGGCACATGGCTAGTAAGGGGTAAGGAGTAAGGGGACTTCAGAGTTGCCCCAGCACTTTGAAGTACCAGCGGGTGCACTGTGGCCAGAAGCATGCCGGTACTTCGAAGTTTAAAACTTCAGAGTTGCCATGGGGGGAATTTGCTTAATGAAGTGCTGCCTATGCACAGCAGCACTTCATTAGTAAACTCTCAACACCCTAATTACCATCCTTCTTTCGAAGGAAAGTGGTCATGTAGACACAGCCAAAGTGTCAGTAGTAGGAGTGATTCAAAGCTGCAAATATTCCTAACTTCATCTACAAAAATGATACATGCATACATCACTAGGTCATGATATTTTCAGTGAGATCTGTTATCAACCATCTTACGTAAAGCATATCTTAGTTATACTCCTATCATAAACACATTTTCATAAAGCCTATGGAATATTATTCATATTGAAGATCTAGATTTTTAACTTTCCTGCCTAAAGTAGCAGTTAGGTGCCTAAATCTCTTTGGATCTAGTCCATAGGCACTTTTCAGGACTGATCATAACTCTTCTTTACAAAAGCTTCAATAACGCGTTAATTTTATTGATTATTTCATAGAGCCATGTGTCCTCTGTTCTATCTTAAGCTGCATTCATATCACTAAATTAAAGTTGGTTTATTCTTGTTTTAGGACTTGATAATCTGCTTGATGAAAACAGAATATCAGATCTCACCCAGACATACCAGTTGTTCAGCCGGGTAAAAGGTGGGCAGCAGATCCTTTTGCAAAACTGGAGTGAATATATCAAGGTATTTCAACATTTATTGCATCTTACTTGTCCTAATATATATGCTGTTCACAGTGGAGAGACTGTTTGGTTTTTAAAAATAAGTACAGGTTGAACGTCTCTTGTCTGGCAACTTCAGGACCTGAGCAGTGCCAGACAAGAGAATTTGCCGGACCACGGGAGGTTAATATTGTCTAGCAGCATCACCAACACTTCCATTGCTTGCTGGGCTCTTAGGAGACATTTAGGGGTAAACAACAGCTGAATAACAGCACAGAACATGGAGAGCCAGGACTGGTGGATGTAAACAAACTTTATGGGGCCACGGGAAGCTTGGCCACACCCAGGATAAGTGGTCATGTAGCTAACTAAAATCATGCCAGATTACGGATGTTGACAGACGAGGGAGCAACGGGTTAGAGAGGCTCAATCTGTAATGAGACGCAATAACACACTCACCTGGGTGCATGAAAGTGAAATTTTAAGCAGGTATGTTGGGTTTTTATTTGGTTTGTTAATGCACCCATTTTGGTCAGCATTATTCTGAAAGCTCATGAGTTGAGAAACTATGGTCTATACACATTTTGATTTAAAATTATATTTAGGTATTCATTTCTTTACAAGACTGAACAATACAAACAGTTTTTTTTTTTTAAATCAGAGCTGCATAGATTTCAAAAAATGTTGTGCTGGAAAGTTGGCAATGGTTGCCTCAAAATAAATGAATATTTCTCTGTTCTTCCTAGCACTGTAATCATGCTCCTTTGAAGCTACTGGAACATCAGATCTCCATTGATACTTCTATAATCACTGCATATTTTGTTATGCTATAAATAAATGCTGCTTGTTATAAGAGTTAACAGACTAAAGGTTTTTTAAGTTATTATTTTGAAAGTGAGAAGAATTCTCTCTGTTGAAATTTCTTGTGGTGGCTCTTAGAGGCCTCACTTCCATTGTGGTAGGTATTGTACAAACATACAGTTGTCTACTCCTTTCGAAGAACTTATAGTTTAGCACACATGGGCTACGTCTACACTAACCAAAAACTTCGAACTGGCCATGCAAACGGCCATTTCGAAGTTTACTAATGAAGCACTGAAATACATATTCAGCACCTCATTAGCATGTGGGCGGCCGCGGCACTTCGAAATTGACGCGGCTCACCCAGACAGGGCTCCTTTTCGAAAGGACCCCGGCTACTTCAAAGTGCCCTTATTCCTATCTGCTCACAGGAATAAGGGGACTTCAAAGTAGCTGGGGTCCTTTTGAAAAGGAGCCCCATCTGGACAAGCCGCTTGGCGGTGAGCCGCGTCAATTTCAAAGTGCCGTGGCCGCCCACATGCGAATAAGGCGCTGAATATGTATTTCAGCGCTTCATTAGTAAATTTCGAAATGGCCATTTGCATGGCCATTTCAAAGTTTTTGGCTAGTGTAGACATAGCCATGGAGATGCTTTCAAATTTAAGATGTGGCTGCTTGTATGATTAGAAAACTCCTGAAGTCATATGTCAGACTGTGAGGTAGTATTAGGAAAGGCATGTCAGAAACATACATGTGGTTTCTGAAGTGCTAATCTCATCATTGGTTTACTATCACCTCCAAGAAAGGAGAGAGGTTGATGTGCGTTTGAGACTGAGTGTTCCAAGAGGTAATGAGAGAAAAATCCCATGTGAATAGGATGATCTGATGCCCCTGAAAAGTTAATAAATCTCAGTCTATATGTTAGAACGAGACTCCTCTTTTGGGCAAGTTTTAATGAACTTGTACATTTCCCAGTTTTGAGGACTCCTGGAGGTGTAGTCCAGGAAGCCAAGAGCATCAGGAAGAAGCTGGTCAGAGGTGCTGGTGAATAGATGGGGGAGGGTTAGATCATTGGGAAGGTTGGACAGCTTTGAAGGGGTTAGTCCTGGGGATCTGAGACAGAGAGTACAGGGAGAATTAAGGTACCTGGGATCAAATCACTGCTGTGCCACAGATTCTCTATGTGACTGCAGACAAGTCACTTAGCCTCTGTTCCCCTTCTGTAAAATGAGGAGGGTACTTCTCTGCCACTTGGAGTGTTGTGTGAATAAGTACATTAAAGACTGTAAGTTGCTCAGATGCTATGGTAACAGGGTCCAACAGAGTATCTAGAAGTAGAGGTCTAGAGTGTGTGGACATTGGGAGCCAAGGGTTGGATTCAAGCAGGGTCAAGGCAGCATATCAAGGATCAATAGCCAGGAATTATTGCTATGGCTAGTTAAGAGGGACATCTGAGTTGTTACAGTGGCTAAGATGATAGTGAATGGAAAACTGTGGATCTGCCTTCCTGTTTCCACTGTACAGTTGCCCCAGCTTTTCACTATGGAAATCTCATCACTCAGCTTGTGACAAATACCAGATACTAACATTCTTAAGCCATCTGAAATGGGAGTGCTACCAAAAACACTGTTGTGTGGAAACTTTGATTCAGTAGACAAATAGTGTAATTCCACTGAAGAGCTGGGGCACAAGTAGAAACAAGAAAAGATGATAAAACAAGAATTTTGTCTTAAGTCAATAGCTTCCTTTCCCCTCCCCAACCCCCATCGAGTGAAAGCTAGGTTTTTTCACTTTTGCGGCCCTTGCTGACATTAGAATCTTGGAGTGACCAGAAGCAGCTAAATCATATCCAGTTATTTCTGCAAATAAATAGGTTTTTTTTTTAAGTCATGCAAAGTTTTTCATTACATTGAACATTCTTGCCACAATTTTCCACATACTTTTTTATGTAAATCATGTATTTTACTGTAAATGTGTGTGTGTGCAAACTTGTTTAATGTATTTTTGTTTAGCTTCTGTTTTAAATGTAAATTATCTCTTAAGCATTGCTGTTTTGAAATCTATTATTGTGTGTTTGAATTTTTTAGTTTTGTTTAAATTTCAGTGCATTTCTTCATCATTTTTGAACAGCTATAAGATTTCAGTTAAGTACTTCTACGATGTTTCCAATTGCTGAATTTCATAAGAGTGTATGTGTCTGTCGGGGGAGACAGGTAGCAATGAGATTTTTGATTATCAAAAGTGTTTGTTTTTACAGAACTTTGGGACAACAATAGTGGTTAATCCTGAAAAGGACAAGGATATGGTGCAAGAGCTACTAGATTTTAAGGATAAAGTGGACCATATCATAGAAGTATGCTTTCAGAAAAATGAGAAATTTATAAACTTGATGAAGGAATCCTTTGAAACATTTATCAACAAGAGACCAAATAAGCCTGCAGAATTGATAGGTATATATTTTTCTGTAAAATATTTCTAAAACCTGTAGAAAGCATAATAAGATGAAGCATACCGAGTATGCTAGTGTGATAGGAATGCAACACATAGCCCTCTAGAAGAATTGCTTTTGGAACACCAGGCAGAAATTAGTGTGGCTGTGTCATGGAATCCAGGTCAAAGTCTGGATATACCATGTCAGGTGTGTGCTCAGTCACATAAAGAAGCATGTTAACTCTTGCTATTGCTGCACCCATACTTGCTTTCACTGTCACTAGTGCTGACAGTTGCTTAAAAACTGTAGGGCTAATCTAATTTTCTAAAGTACAGTAAGTTGTTAAGCGGGGAAAGTAGCTATTAGAAAAAGAAATTTAACCATTTCTTCGGAACAGAATAGTGGCGTATTTTGTGGATGAGTCTTGCACTAGTGTTAAAATCTTAGATTCTTATACAGACTGACAGTCTGTGATAAGAAAAATATGCCTAAAAAGGAAAGGGTAGTGGACTTTTGTGGGGTAGGAATATGCCTAAGAAGGAAGGGGTAGTGGCTGTTTATTTTTGTCCCTGTGCTAAATTCATGAGAATATCAATTTAAAAGCATTCATTTATCGGAAGAGTGAGCTGTAAAGGAGAAAATTGTTCAGGACCTCAGAAGTCAGGAAAGGGAAGCATTTAGTATACATTAGAAGAAGATTATTTAAAATGTTAAGAATAAGTAATATGGGGACAGATTCATAGGTGATGTAAATTGTTGTAGCTCTGACTTTGAAGTAGGGATGTAAATTTGTGTTTAATCAGTTAAATGGCCTATGTCTACACTATGATATAAATTTGATTTTATTAAAATTATAAATCCTCACCTCCCCACCAAGTCCCCACAAAGTTGACTGAGTGCTGCCATGCTGAATTGTTGAACATTGACTGTTGCAGCAGTGTATTGTGGGATCCTATCCCGCAGTTCCCTCAGCCCCATAGCATTCTGGGTTTTTTCACTGGTGCAGTATGGGAAAAAAATGCCCTGCAAGTGGTTGTGGGTATGTGATGTTATCTTCCCACATTGCATTGCCCTCATTGCCCTCCCGTGAAAAGCAAATGGCCATTTTTTCTGAAGGAACAAAAGAAGGAAAAGTAGGGAATCCCAGGGGAAGGAAAACCAAATAAGCTTGCTTCAAACTGAATCACGTACACTGGTTGCTCAGCTGCTTTCCCCCACAGAAAGAACACATTTAGGTATGACTGTCATGCTGCCTTGGGATTACCCAGGTGCCTGTTTTATGTCAACTGGCATTCCAGCTGCTTCCCCAGAAACATTGTTTCTGAAAATGATACGGGAACAGATTACAGCTTGTATGATCCAACTACCATTCCTCCTCCCCCGCAGTCTGCAAGGGGTGTCGAAGGGTGGGTGGGGGAGTAGGTTGAAGGGTCAGTTGATAGGATCCCTTCAGCAGTCTGCTCTGGTGGGGAGCCAGCCCCAAATGCCTGCAACTGTGGGGCCAGCCCCCACACAGTCTCCAAGGGGTGGGTGGGGGCGTAGGCTGATGGGCCAGTTGTCTTGGTCCCTTCAACGGTCTGCTCTGGTGGAGGGGGGGCCGGCCTGATACCATTCAAATTCATGGGCTTCCTGTTACCTAACTTCCTGCACACCTGGAAAGCATCGGAGGTGCAACAGGCCAGAATGGACAACTCTGGGGCATTGTGGGATACATGTGGGACTCCTGAAGGTTGCTGAATCTGGTTTAAATGGAAGCTGAGTACACACTACCATTAATCTGAACACTTATTGTCGAACTTCTTGTTACTCCTGCTTGGTTATCAGAGTAAGAAGACCAGCCATAGCTCCCCCTAAATTCGAAATAATAGTATTTGATGTGTGAACAGTCACAATTTAAAATTGAGCCAAGTGCCTCAGATTCAAGTTTAGGCTGTAGTGTAGACATACTCTTAAATGCCAGGTTTAACCGGTTAATGAACTATATGGATGAGGGTGGCTGGAGTGGCCCCTCTGCTTTGCACAAAGAGCTTCTCTGGCCAGGCTGGAGCACCCCCTGCCTGCAGCACTCCAGGAGCTGGGGATTGCTGTGGCTGGTGTGGCTCCAGCATGGCTGGAGCAGCCCCCATCTGCAGTGGCTTGGCCCAGGAGCATCGC
This sequence comes from Carettochelys insculpta, assembly GCF_033958435.1. Classification (NCBI taxonomy): domain Eukaryota; kingdom Metazoa; phylum Chordata; order Testudines; family Carettochelyidae; genus Carettochelys; species Carettochelys insculpta. Next base: position 120,374,353 of record NC_134137.1, read on the forward strand.
CAACAGGGGCACTCCAGCCTGGCCAGAACAATCCCCATCTGCAGTGGCCCTGGGCATGGGGTTACTCCAGCTGGGCTGGAGCACCCTTGTTCCCTGGCATGCCATACTTCAGGCCAGACAGAGCAGCCTCTACCCTCAGCAGTGGAGCTGCTCTAGCCCAGTCAGGTTGGAGCGCCCCCACTGATGGTGACCCCTCAGAGCTGGAGCAACCCCTGTCCACAGCTGGCGCGCAGGCGTTTCAACCCCTACTGGTTAACCCATTGAATGTTAATATCCCTACTTTGAAATCAGTGGAGCTACTACAATTTACGTTAGCTGAAGATCTGCCCCTAAGTTTCTGTCCATATCATACTCTTTTGCTTTTGCCTGCTAACCTGAAAAGTGGCTTCTTAAAAAATTTCTTTCTGTAGCAAAGGTGACTAAATGCTATTTGACTTCTGCAAGCAGTGAAATGGGCTATTGCCGCTTGTGAATACTATATCCTAAACTGTTCTTAATGGCTTCCTTCTCGTCCCACTGACATGTAACCTAGAGACACCAAGTAGGGATATTTATATGGCTTTCTATACTTTCAATTAAAATTCATTGTGTTGTCTTCTTTCTTTCTACATTATTGAGCTACTAACATGAAAGCATCGCTTCTGGTTTAAATTTTAGTGAGAATCAGAGGGCACAGTAAAGTTCACAAAAATAGTTGTCTTTGTGTTGTTTATTTTTGTTTCTCATATAATACATTCATATGCATTGTAAAATTCCAAAACATTGTCTATCAACAAGTAATGTTCTTGTAGTGAACACAACATGAAAATTCTAGTGTTTTAGTACATTAATTTTAAAGCTAATTTGCTGTATTAATCTTTATCTTAATCAGTTTCTTTGTGGCATCATTTTTCTACTATTAATGTAATACCTGAATATAATTCCATTGACTTTTTAGGAGGGAAAACTGATTACAAAGCAGAACATTTGGCAATTCATCAGTGCTTTAAAATCTAGTCATATTAAAAGTGAAAACATTCCAATAAGTTTAGAGGGATTTTTATTTTGAGCTCCTCAATGTTTTTATTTGTTTATAGCAAAACATGTGGATTCAAAGTTAAGAGCGGGAAATAAAGAAGCAACAGATGAAGAGCTAGAAAGAATCCTTGACAAAATCATGATAATATTCAGATTCATTCACGGTAAGAAATGTTTAAATGTAAGAGAGGTTTAAAATTGATGTGATTAAAATGTGATCTTCAGTGCTACTGCTAGAATTGTTAATTAAGTGCAACAGTGACAAACTTGTCACACATTTGTTAAGAGTCTATAGGCTGGGATTACAGTAGAGAGACAATGTCAGTGAAACTTCTGCACAAAGACCAAAGGTTAAAAATGGCCGCAACTACGAAGCTGGAAGGGTCACTGACAGCATTTTTCCTCTCACTGCTTCCCTCCTTTGGTCTCCTAGCACAAGAGTGGCCAACCAGTTAGGGACTAAGAGCTACGGATAGAGTACAAAGAGCCACGTATTATATGTTTATTTTTATCTACCTATGTATAGATAGATATATAATATACCTCTTCTATAGACAGGTAAAAATATATAATACATAGCTCAGTGCCCTCCCAGTTCTCCAGATCCAGGCACCCCCAGCCCTCTGCTCTAACCCAATTCCCCTCCCCTCCTCCAGAGCCAGGCACCCCCAGCTCTCCACTCTATCCCAGTTCCACTCCTCTCCTCCAAAGCCAGCTCTCCGCTATAACCCAATCCCTGTCCATTCTCCCAGAGATAGGAACTCTCAGCCCATCCCCCGCTCTAGCTCAGTGCCCCTCCCACACCCCAGAGCCAGGCACCCCCAGTCTCCCACTCAAACTTGATGCCAGTGACTCGCCAGAACCACTGCCAGCGCCTCTGCCACCCCGTGCTTCTCCCACCAAGTGCTGGGGTACAAGCGCAGAATGGCGGACAGCACTCCTGGCGCAAGGCTCCAAGCAGGAGCTACATTTAATTGCTCAAAGAGCCGCAGGTTGTCCACCCCTGTCCCTGATAGAGTAAATGGGAGCCCAGCAAACAGTGGCTCATCCTTTTCATCCCCAATCCTTCCCTTACATAGGGATGCAAACACAGTGAGTCAGGGTACAGAGAAGAGAGGATGGCACTGTACTATTGAACAGTTTACTTCAGTGCACTTTGCAAAAATGACTCTGTGCCAACCAGTGAAAAGGATAATCATATTAGCTGGTCATTTCTGCTAAAATGAACAGTAGGAAGAGCATATCACCATGTCTAATTGAACTACCTGTTCATTGTTTTAGGGGAAAAATGGGTTAAATCCTAAATATCTGAACTGGAGAAAAAGCTATTTATGTCCCAATAGCTGAATTTTCAAACATTTTGCACTTTGTAGAGAGGATGTAAGCAAGGGTGCCCTCTTTTTTCCCCTTCTTTGCTCTTGCTATGGAACTATTTTCTAAAATTATTATCAAGTAGCAGCCTAGACAGCAGATATTTGGAGACTGATTTTTTGTTTATCAAAACCAAGAAAATTCCAGCAAAGGTGATGAAGGAAGCACATATTCTGAGGCTAAGAGATTAATCTTTGTAAATTTAAAATGCTAAGTATGAAACTGTGACTCAATTTTCTGTTTATCATCTTTCTTTTAATATATGCATATATATAATCTTAAAGCTTTTAAATTAACTTAAAGGCTAGATCAAAATACTAATATGTCTGTTTTGTGAAGCCTAGTACATAGGTCACACCAGGACACTGCTGGTCCTCTAAGGGCAGGAGTAGCTAAGCACTGAAGTTTGTGGGTCTCAGATATTATGAGACCTTTAGTAACTAGCTTTTTCTCTTCATATCTTTGACCATAGACTCCCAAGCACTCCCTCCTCTCTTCTGAGCATCTCACCCACTAATAAAGTTGCATGGCTAGTCTATATAACCAAACCACATTACCCATGGGAGAGAGGTCCAGGTTGTTCTTGAGTGTCTCTATGCTCGGATATCTGAAATAGAACTGCTGGGGTAGTGTTGGGTTCCTCTCAGTAGAGCCCAGTGATGGAGTCTGCCAGGGTTTGGGGGAACAATACTTTCAGGAAGCCATGTATTGCCTGGAGGAAAAGTGGACCCTGCATCTGAAGCATACTCCTGGCACCTCTGCACCAAGGGGTGGTGGATCCTGAAACCTAAGGAGAGGATCTGGGGAAGGCCTGATGGAAAGAGTAAAGATTTGTGGACATTTATAAAACTTTCATGTTTAAAGGACTATTTGCAGAGCCTAATGAGATGTATACCAAAAGCCTGAGGAGGAGGTGTGTACAGAAGAGGCTTTCTGAAATGTAGAAGGGCCTATTTTGTGTACTAATAGACAAGACTCCAGGAGGAAAGATAATTATGATATTTTTGGCAAATACAATTTTCTGTGATTAAGTGACTAAAGCTGACCAAGAGGTGAAAAAATTAAATCATCAGCCACACTTGGACACTGAGGAAAGATTGCTACCATAATACGGTAAATTAAGAAAATCCAGATCACAAAATTGTGTGCAGCACTCTTAGCAGGGTTTATCGGCATGGCTCCATCTGCTTACCTGTTTTTTCCATTTTGGATGTCAAAACTCCATTGGCACATATCTATCTTGATGTTCCAGCTGTTTTGCCCGTTACCATCTGCTCTCTCAGCGGCTGCTTCTGTGTCGGAGGGAGATCTCCATTTACTGGGGAGAGTTGCATCTCTTTAGACTCAGACCATGAGACACCAAGGTCGCATTACAGAACTTGTTCCAGAGACTAAAAATCTGAATGTTATGACTGGCACCCTTACGAGGAAACCCCACATAATAATAACTCCAGTGGGCTTAGGGGCATCTTGAACTGTTCCAAGGGAGCCTAGACCTGGCCCTGCAGATTTCTAAGACCAGCATCTGATGAAGTGAGTCTGTGCTCACGAAAGCTCATACTCAAAACTTTTCTCTTAGTCTATAAGGTGCCACAGGACCCTTCGTTGCTGTTATAGACCTCCATCAGCATTCCAGTCTATAAGTTCACCTTGATCCATCCTATATACCTGTAGAGAAGCCCCCTCTGCTGTCCCTCAGCTTCTTCCTTTGTTGAGCCTAAAGAAGAGGGGAAGATAATGGTGGTGGGGGTAGATTCTTTCATGCTTCCCAACCCCAAATACTTATTTTTTCCCCACTCTGGATGAGGTTATCAACTTGGAATCAGAAGCTCTTCTGGAGGATTTTAAAATTCCAGGGCTTTCTGAGAAGAGTGTTCATATCTTTGGGAGTACAGATAGTGCTTCTGCAAGATAACCACACAAGCTCCTAGATACCTTACAGGTCTTTGCCCCAAGAATGATCACCTTTCCTATTACTGAAGCCTTTGCTGGAATCAGTTCAGATCCTTCTGGCAGATGCCAGCTTCTATCCTGTCCACTGCCAGAAGTTCTAACAAGTTCCTTGGCAAGACTTTGATTATTTCTCTATCATCCAATTCCTGACTCCCTTGAGATTCTGGCAAGTGTTAAGTGTGCCAGACAGTCTCAATCCAAGGACATGAATGACAAGGGGTTTGAAAAACTGGACTTATATGGCAGGACGGCCTGTACCATATCTGTCTTAAATGAGTGTCAAATTGCCGGGAACAGTTATTCAGTTCAGAGAAGCATATTTGGCTAGAATTTCAGAAGGATGCCTCACTTCCTGTGCTGTTCATCAAGCCTCTGTATAGTATTTATATCCACATCATGAACCAGTTGGTTTAAGTTACGATGAACAATACCACTACCATGTTTTATGTGAACAAGCAAGGGGTCATCTCAGCTGGTCCAACAAGAAATTTGTCTCTGGAATCTCTGTGTAAGAAACAAGGTCTCACTAAAAGCTTTACATTCCAGGGATGAGGAACACTATTACAGATTCCCTCTGTAGAAATTTGACCAACACAAGTTGTGCATCAGGATGGATTTTCTACTCCGGATCTTTCAACAGTGGGTGTACCCAATAGTAAATTTATTTGTGATCAACTTCCACACAAGATGCAGGGGATTTTGATTCAGCATGGGCTGCAGCACAAGTTCTATGTTCGATGCTTTTCTTCTTCCCTGGTCCATTCGTTTGCTTTATGCATTATTTACCCCACCTCCCACCCCTATCCATCACCAGTACCTCACATTCCAAGAATGCTCTGGAAAGGAGAAAAGAGACAAAGCAACATAAACTCTTGTGGCACCAGCTTGGCCATGATGACAATGTTGGTTGATGGATATATCAGCTCTATCAGGCCAGTGACAATTTTAGCCTTGTCAGAGATCTCTAGTGTCAAAACCAGGACAAGTCTCTGAAACCCAACTTTCAGTCTCTCCACCTCACTGCATGGATAATTTCAGGTTGAATGAGTATGAGAGATTTGGTCCTGAAAAGTTTTAAGACCTAGTAAGCAGCAGAATGGAATCCACCAGGGCCACATATGCCAGCAGTTCTCAGTCTTCAAGGGGGCCACAGGGACCCCAAAGCTAAAACTCACAATCTGAACCTCAGGAGCTGAAGTCAGGATCTGGGGGGGTGCAGTGAAATCCTGACCCCTGGACCCTCCAGGGGGTTGAAGCCCTCATCCCTGCTCACCCCTCCCTCCCACAGGGTTGCAGCTGGGAGCTGTGGGGTTAAATCCTAGAGTGCAAACTCTGATGCTCTCTGTGGGGCAGAAGCCCTGAGCCTTTGGGCAGAGTTGTGGGGCATAGAGGGCACTGTTTGTCCAAACTGTAGCAGTGCAGTCCCTGGGTAGCTCCTCCCCGTCTCCTTCTTTCCTCCCCGCCAGCTAGGTCAGAGGTGGGAGTCAGAGCCGGGAGTCAGAGCCAGGGAGTGCAGGGCAGCTATTGCTTTGGCTGGTGCCATGTAGCAGGCAGCTGTAGCATTCCCTCTTCTCCTGCTGCTGATGCCCATGAGTGAAACTATTCCTCTGCTCCCAGCCCTGTTTGTTCCCACAGAGGCAGACCTAAGATCTGTCCTTGTGGGCATCCTGACCATTCAGATAGCAGAGCCCTCCTGGAAACAGGGAGCCCTCCTGTCATACAACCTGTAGAACTCCTCTCCCTGTACTATTAACTGCACCCTGAGCTACCCTCCTAACTGCACACAGCCTTTAGAAACCCCTTTCCTTGCACTCCAAACTACCCCTCCTGGCCACATACAGCTTCTGCCTTCTCCTCCCTGCACTCTGAGCAACTTCTTGCCTACACATAACCCTTAGCTGCCCCTTCCCTTCACCCTAAGCAATTTTCAAGCTTTTTGATCTGAGCCCCCACCTACTGTTTTATAATTTTTGCCCCCCACCTCCCAAGCCCAGCAGGCTGAGTGGGCTTTTGATGTGATTTCAGGGGTGGACGTGCTACTCTCTCCCTGCACTCCACCATATGGAGGTTGGTTCAAGCCCTCCTGCCCGCCCCCGCCCAAATAGAAATCAAACTGTACCTACACCCAATGTCCCTTCCCCAACCCCCCGCCTCCCTGCCCATCCTCATCGGGTCCTGGAGTTTTTATAGTATGTTGTGGGGGACAGAAAGAGAGAGATTGAGAACCTCTGATATATGTAACAAAATGAAAGAGGCCTTTGATCTGGTACAATCCCACCATTATTTCCTCCTTATACAGATGTCACACAAACACTGCACATTGTATCTGAAATCATATGGCATTGCAGTCAGGTCAGTAAGAATCCTCTTCCCTTCTTCTCAGTGGTACCATATGACTTTTCCATCCTTTCTTTCTGATACACCCTTAAGAAATCTGGAAATGTGTTTCTACCTCTTGTGTCTTTTTCAGTACTTTTGTGGGACTCAGTCTAGTCCTATCCAAATTTAAAGATTCTCCCTTTGAACCTCTGGCAACAATTTTCCTACAGCTACCTACGATGACAGTGTTTGTGGTTGCAATCTCCTCTGGAATGAGATTTCCACATATTCCAACTCTTGACTATCTTTTATAGTCATCCGTAAAGACAACATATTGCTGTATGTATACCAAAGGTAGTGTCAGCTTTTTCTACCTCAACCCCCAACACTTCCAAAGCTGATCAAAGTCTTGACTTCTTGAAAGTTTGCAGAGTTTTGGCATTCTGCCTGGGTTATACAGTCATTCATATCCTCACCCAGGCTCTTTATGGCCTATTCTGAAAGAGTTAAAAATCACCCTGGTACAGCTCTACTCATCTCTTATTGGCTTTTGGGGTGCAGGGTCATGTCAGCTGGTCCAACAAGCAATTTGTCTGTGAAATTTCTGTACAGCTTTATTATGGTCTGGCTAAAGTCTCTTCCTCCACTAAGGTTAGCAACAAGGGCTCAGGTCATTTCATCAGCCTTCTTGAGCAATGTTTTTAGACATGTGCAAGGCAGCAGCACGGTCATCTTTACGTACCTTCTTCAGATACAACACTATTTCTCAAACTTCATGAGACAAGATCAACTTTGCTAATTTAATCTTATGATCTCTTTTTCAAATAATCCAAAGCCTTATCACCTGTAAGAAAAAGTACTTGTCAGTCACCTAAAGTGGAATGCATATGCACACAACCAATCAAAGGAGTCAAAAATGCATACTTTACCTGTGTCGTATTGTTATTCTTTGAGATGTGCTCAGCACACATTTTGCATAAGCTCTCCTACTTTTTCCTCTCTTCAGATGTTAGTCTGTATTGTGAGGGAACAGCAAGGAAATGGCAATAATTCTCACCTTTGGTGAGGTATGTGGGCAGCCTAGTGCAGGCAAGAATCTGCAACTCATGATTTGGGAGCAAGTATGATTTTAGCAAAACGTATGTGTACTCAGCACATCTCAAGGAACAACAGTTACTGTGCAGATATGTAACTGTTTTCTACTTTTCAGCAAGTCCAAAAAAAGGAAACTCTGTATAACTGAAGTTAAGGAGTAAAGGTGTAATGTCTGGTTTCTCAGTGTTGTTTGTTTTTGTTTACTCTTCATACAGGTAAGGATGTGTTTGAGGCATTTTATAAGAAAGATTTGGCCAAAAGATTGTTGGTTGGAAAAAGTGCATCCGTAGATTCTGAGAAATCAATGTTGTCAAAACTTAAACATGGTGAGTAATTCCAAACATTGCATATTTTACTTCCTTTATTTTTTAAATCTGAAACTTTATATTAAAGTGCATAGGGGCTGGAACTAGGGGTGCAGGAGGTGCTGCAGCCCCCCGTGACTTGAAGCGGTTTCTATTATATCCAGGGTTTACGGCTTGGTTCAATGCCTCTCAGCACTCCCACTGTACAAATTATTCCCATCTCCCTGTTAAAGTGACAGGCTAGAATTTCAAAACACCTGAGCATCCTAGAGTGCCTGCTGTTCAGAATGGGAACTGCTGATTGCGCTGTACTCAATGAAATGTGAAAGTTTAATTTAGGTGCCTAAATGGGAGTGGAGTTAATTTGGAAATATATGACATTAAGCTGTAGCTGTGATGTGGTTTTGGAACTTTTGAGAACAGACTAATATTTTTCTGATTGGTCCAGGAGAGGGCTGACATTACATGGTTTTGGGAACATTTGGAACGGGCATTGTGTTAGGGTCATCCTGCAAGTGTCATAACAGGGCTAGTGGAAGCCAGTGTGGGGTTGTGGCTACTGATGGCTACTAGAGTCAGAGCTGCTGAATCAAGGTGGTCTTACACACACAGGTTCAGGGTGTGACCTGCCTGCTGATAGTGCAGACATGGCTTCACAGCCAGACTAGCAAGTTCTTTCAAAATATTTTTCAAAAGAAGGGTCTCTTTCAAAATGTCCAGTGCGGCATCTACACACAATAAGTGTTCTTTCGAAAATAAATTGAAAGAATATGGCACTCCTTTTGAAAGCACTCTTCCACTCCCATTTCAGGAAGAATGCCTTCTTTTGAAAGCTTCCTTCGAAAGAAAATGTGTGTCGACGCTCTGTGGGCCCTTTTTTCAAAGGAGCAGTCCTCATGGCGCCTGATTTTTGGATCCTTGTCCTGTTCTTTCAAAAGAGCAGGGGCTGTGTGGGCTTTCTCTTTCGAAAGAGCAGATCACTCTTTTGATCTGCTTTTTTGTGTGTGGACGCACCCTTTCAAGAGATCTTCCAGAAGGGCTCCTTTCGAAAGATTGCTGTAGTGTAGATGTAGCCTCAGTGTCCCACACTGGGAGCTATAGCAGCAAAGCATTATGAGCACCCAGGCTTGCAGGGCAAACGGTGACAACCCCTCACTGGTTTGGGTTTGCACTTGAACCCTGTCACAAGTGGTGTAATTAGGCAGGAGTTACACACAGTTTGCTATTTTAATTGAGGTTTACACTTCAAGCACTGGTAAAAGGGTTTGAAATAATTCTCAAATGAAAAGGCTACAGACAATTAAAAGGTACAATTTCATTATTTTCTGTTTATTTTTAGTAAGGGAAATAGAACAAAGGAAAGCATAAAGATGAGTAATAAGTAGAAAGGGAAAGAGCCTGACTTACCTAGGTTTGCATCCCAAGGCCCATCACGGTGGCTCAACATTAAGGTTTGATTACTTGTTTTATGTTTATTGCAACCATGAATACTTTAATTTACGTGACAGAATGTGGTGCTGCTTTCACCAGCAAACTGGAGGGAATGTTCAAGGATATGGAACTTTCAAAAGATGTCATGATTCAATTTAAGCAGGTAAGTTTAACTTTGCTTATGCATGGTATATTTACACTAGCTAAAATGATGTCATATAGTTTTACTGAATTAAACCATGACAAACCATAAATTGTTTATAGTGTAGCACTAAGATCAAGTGTAGTGTCTGCTCTACTAGATGGGATAGGTATTCTGTGAAGTGGCCGATGAACCTCATGTTGAGCCCATGTAATGTCTGGCTGCTGTGGTCATCTGATTCTACAGGGAGAAACGGGAGTGCTTACTGGAAGGCTCGGTAATGCTTAGGATATGTTTTGTTCCGTGGCCTCAGTGCCGCAAGCATTTTCTGCTTCTTTCAGTCTGTTCTTCTCACTTTAATATCAGCTGGGATGTTATCTGGCCATACAGTTTCGTTTCATTTTGTTTTGACTCATAATAATAATAAAGCCTGAATATAGTGCTGTCACAAAATTTATTATTAGACGTATATCTAAAAGTGATGTTAAGGCTCCATTTTTTCATAAGAGATTTATTACCAGGCTGTCACTAGTTCAGTCTGAATGACTTATATCTAGTGGTGACTGTCCTTGTGCCATACACTGGATTGTTGCTGATAAGTTCTCTAGATGCCCAGCCCAAGTGCTATCTGGGCTGCATTTCTTTCAAAATGTACCACCATGTATTTTCTTAATATCCCTTAAATGTGTTTGTGTGGATTCTTTTAAATTCCTTTGGCTCTGAAGTCCTTTAGAAGAACAGATCTAATAGTCATCTCGTCTATTTTGTTCCCAACTTTCAAGATGGTGTGAATTACCTATGTATGTAGTGTGCTTTGCATGATTTCAAGACAGTAGGAGCAAGAGCATTTTCTAACCATAGCCATCTACTCTAGACAAATTCCTGCTGCTCTACATAATTTCCAACTGCAATCAACATTTTAAAAAATTTAAGACTGTCTATGTTTGGTGTAGGGCATTACTTGTTTATATTGCACGGTGCTCCAAGGCATTTTTAATTAGAAGTGCATTATAAATTCAGCTTCAGCTAGCTGTTTGGCAAGTCATTAAAACTCCCAGAATTAATTCACTGTGCCAAAAATTAATTCATAGTTTAAAAAAAATCAGTACTCAAGATAGTAATTTACAGGTGCCACATACTTTTTCCAAGTTTATTTTTAATTTATTGTGATAACAGGATTTTAACAGAGTTGTGGTTTTTTAATTTAATTGTATTTCAGTATATGCAGAACCAAAGTAATCCAGGCAACATAGACCTGACAGTAAATATACTTACAATGGGATATTGGCCAACCTATACACCTGTGGAAGTCCACTTACCTCCAGAGGTGAGTCTGAGAACAAGAATTTGCTGTCTATTATGGTAGAAGGGTAGAAATCTCAACATTAATTTTGCCTAACATCCAGTTCTAACGGTTTTCAATTACTTGCAACTAGATACTCCTGAGGAAATTTTGCATCCCTCCTCCCCAAAAATTCTGCACACAATATTTTAAAATTCTGCATTTTTGTCAGTAAATAAATAAATGTTGAGGCTCAAGCACAGCAGTTGGAAGCACAGGCCACCGACTGCAAATAGGTAGCAAATCACCCTGCAGCCCCACCTTCCTCCCACCTGCCTCCCTGCAGGATATGGACTCAGTGGTGAGGTCACACTTGATCCTTACACAGCACAAGGCCAGGCCTGCCCCCAAAACACACAGTGGGTCTGCCCCTCCATGCCAAACACACTAGAGAGTTCAATGGGGAGTGGGACTTTTAAGAACCTTCTCTCCTCTGTTTCTCCTCTGACTTCATCAAATGTGGGGAACAGAAGGTGGTAGGTCCAGGATGAAAACACCATTTTGATATATGTCGTTATTCTTTTAAAGGTAATTTGGGTTTATATGGACTGAAATTTATTTAATTTCAGGAAAATTATCTGAACCATATCTCTGGCATCAATTTTTGCTCTGTTTAAACTGACATAAATGAGGGCATATTTGGCCATTGAACTTTGTTTGTGTGTAAACTTTTGTTTTAAATATTAAGTTTAAGATAAGCCTAACACACTGCTTTTGTGAAAACTAGTCAATGAAATTGTTTGTTACAAGATAGGCTAATTATTTTGCCTCTTTTTCTTCTTCATTTACAGATGGTTAAGCTTCAAGAAGTATTTAAGACCTTTTACCTTGGAAAACACAGTGGTCGAAAGCTTCAGTGGCAGACCACTTTAGGGCATGCTGTCTTGAAAGCAGAATTTAAGGAAGTATGTTTGCTTATATAATGCTTAACCATCTGCTATAATTAAAATAACTTTTTTGGAATGTCTTGCATTTTTAAGCATTAAATTCATTAATAAATCATTAATTAAATAATTAAGCATTAAATTCATTAATAAATCTTTTCTGCAGACAAAACTAGAAATAGAATCGAGCAATATTCTACATTAACTACCTAGAAAGTGTGTGTTTTCTTTGCTATTTATGCAGAGTATGGTATTTTAATTAAACATGTCAAACCTCCTCTATGAAACCTTTCAGCAGTGACTGTTGTGAGTCAATATGAAGTCATTTATTGATGAGGAGACACCTGTAGGAAGCAAGAAACTTTAAAATAATGGGTGGACTTTTTAAAAGTAGTATTTTGAAGGAACCAGTGATTGACTATTGGGCTTAGCCATTATAAAGTTATGCTGAAAAGTATCAGTGATATAATGTAATGAATGTAGTTAAATTTAAATGCTAGTTAAAGTATTAACAGTAACTCAAATAGCTTTTGTTTTGTCTCATGAGATATCTTGAACAGTAACACAAATTCATTGTACCGAAGTAAAGACAAAAATTATTTTACTCTCATGTAAACAATGACTAGTTATAAATACAAAATTTAGAGCCATGAGGACATGTAAAGTTATGATGATTGACAAGTTTGTAATTCACAAGAGACTTAAAATATATCTGTGTGGAGATCCTGAATTATTTATTTTTCCATTGCCTAATTTTACAAACACGACACTTCTGCTAATGCTGTTGCTGCAGAACTGCAGGAACTGAAGAGAATTTGTTGGTATTCTATCAAGTTTTATCTCACTGTGATATCTTTCCTGTTAATGTGCTGATCTCCATGAAACAACACGTCTGAAATTGTAGCCCAGGGCTCAGCAACCTTTCCAAAGTGGAGTGCCAGAGTTTGAGCTTTTGTCCTCTACGTACAGTCCAAGTGCTGGTATACTTATTAAAGTCACCAGTAGTCCTAATTACAACAGCTTCATTAATAAGTAATGGTTGGTAGTATTAGCTGGTCTTTTGTCATAAAAGATCTTTTTTGACGTCTGGAACTGTGTAAGATATACAGTTGAGGATAACGTTTATAGTTACTTGTTACATGTTTTCTTTATAGGGAAAGAAAGAGTTTCATGTGTCACTCTTCCAGACATTAGTGCTGCTTATGTTTAACGAAGGAGATGAATTTATTTTTGAAGAAATTAAAATGGCTACTGGTATAGGTATGAAAAATTACTTGATGTATTCATAATTTTCTTTGATTTGAATAGCTTCTCAGTATGGCGCTGTATGTAAAAGCCTAATTTTAAGTACAGCAGAATTTTGCAAATTTCAGTAATTTGCAGTGACTATCAGGACACTTTTGTGAATCAGTGAGTATGGAAATACCAAAAAGACAAGCAAAATGTATTTCTGCTACTTTGTAGATACAATCAGTGAGCATGGAAATACCAAAAAGACAAGCAAAATGTACTTCTGCTACTTTGTAGATACAATTGATGGTTCATAAATATATTAGTAAATTATCTGTAATGTAACAGTTGAACCTCTGTAATCTGGAATACTCTAATCCAGGAAACTCCACAATCCAGCATGATATTAGTTAGCTGGATGACCACTTATCCTGAGTGTGGCCATGTTTTCTGTTGTTGTTTTCTGTTGTCCCATAAAGTTTGTTTCTTGCTACCAGTCCTGGCTCTCAGTATTCAGCACTATTATTTAGCTGTAATTTACCCCTAAATGTCCTCTAAGAGCCCTCTAAGCAGTGGAAGTGTTGGTAATGCTGCTACACGGTACGATCTCCTGTGGTCCAGCAAATTCTCTTTCCTGGCTCCGGTCAGGTCCCTAGATTGCTGGATGAGAGCGGTTCAACCTGTATTTTATAAAACTGGTGCATTGCTGGTAATAAGACCTCATTACAGATTTTTAGTTCTTTTAGAATGAGAGAGAGAGAGAGCATTTTTTCTGTGAAGATTATTAAGCTTCTGTTGTAGTTTAAGTATCATACTTTTAAATCACTCTTTTAGAACAATCACATTAGTTTTGGTTTGGGGAGGGGGATTTAAATTAATATAGTCCTTATGTGATTGCCCATGTGTATTCCACTTCTAATGTATATGCACCCCTGAGCACAAGATCAATTTGTTTTAATACCAGTGCCTGTTGAGACTTGCTTGCGGCTGATGTGCTCTCTGGCACTCCATAGCAGAAGGTATAAAGGTTGGAGCAGCTGCAATCCACTTCTATTTGTTTTTACTTGTTTTCACTAATGTTTAGTTAGTGTTCCTTAGCATATTTAGCATATAGTTACACTTATTGGCATTTATAAAAAGAAGAAAAAAAGGAGGGGGGAGGGGGAACAGTTTGTTCCCAGTGCCAGATCCCTTGTACGTGGTGCAGTCAAAGTCATCAGGATTCAGATCCTGGTGAGGTAGCCATTTCTATTACCTCTGAACGCTCCATGTGCCTCTTCTGACTCCAGGAAGCATACACACAAGATAGATTCTTGATACGTTTTTCTTTTTATTTCAAAAACATTTTCCCTTGGAGAGATACGTAAAGGCATTATCTGAGCCTGAGGAGAAGACAACAGCTAAACTAGATCAGTCCTGAGTCTACCCTGAACTCTAGGATTAACTTGTTGACTAGAGTCTGTGAGAGCTTCTAAACCAGCCTCAGTTCAATCTTCTGAGGAGAGAATGAGGAAAGCATACTGGTCATATTGGAGATGCTCCCTCATCAGCACTAAATAGGTCCAAACCAAGGGGCAGTTCAAGGTTGAGATTAAATCCTGCTGATGTCACTGCTCCATTTTGTCACCTGGTGACCTCAGCACTGCTTTTGGAGCCTGCTCCTGTCACTGTGCTAGTCCTGATGCATTGGCCTCAAGACACCCATCATTCCTGTACTGAGGACTGGCAAACAAGCACCTTTTCTAAACACTAGAGTGCTCTGTACCATCATTCATAACACCCACCACGCTACCACCTGATATGGAGGACAAGCTTTCAGTCCTGATGAGATTTGTGGTAGAGGGTGACTTGACAGGAACCAGTTTGCTGGAGTCACCATTGCAGACAATTGGTAGGAAGCCCCCAGCCCTCGTGCCATCTGGACTCACCATCTCAGTTCTTGCACAGGATACCCTTTGGCCTTGTAGAACTCAGCCTATGAAGAAGCCACAGCCCTACCTCCTTGTAGGGGACTTGACAAGAAGTATTACATGCTGGCTAATGGGGCTGAGTTCTTGTTTACTCATCCTACTGCTAACTCATTGGAGGTGGAGGTAGTTACTTAAAGGGGGAAGCAACATCAAACTAAAACTACTCCCTGTGGGAAAGTGTGAGACCTCTTTGGCAAGAAAACCTGTTTGTAAGCAACCCTCCAGTTTTGCATTGCAAGCTACTCTGCGTTTCTGGCGAAATACACACACCGCGCTTTTTCTCAGACATCATCCTTTAATGAACACATCCCAGTGGATAAAAAAGAACAATATAAAGTTGATTTAGTGGAAGGCTTCCTTATTGCCAGAACTGCCCTTCAGGCTTCTCTGGGCTTTTGGTGAAATGGTAGCGCACTCCATCACCATGTGCATTGTTATGCAGAGGGTTTCGTGGCTCCATTCTTCTGGCTTCCTCATTTGAGCACCCTGTGGATCCCTTGTCCCTGCTCCTGCTGCACTCTGGGAGGCAGGGATAATGGATCCCCACGAGCCTGTGGGGGAGATCTGGGACTGTCTTCCACTTACCACCTTCACAGTGTCTGATGCTTGGCCAGCCCTGCACACACAGCTCCAGGTTGTGTTGGGGACCTAGAAGCAAGGGCCAGAGAGCAGAGCAGTACTAAGTGGCTTCCCTGCAGGGAGAGAAAGCAGCAGAGCTCTCGGCTCAGCACAGCCCAGGGAGGAATGACCTGCAATATTTCAGTGGCCAGGAGCAAACGTGTACCTGTCAACTTTGTTGTTTCTTCTCAGTAAGTTCCACAGAGCAGAAGAGGGAGCAAGCTCAGGCAGACAGTAGTGGCATTTTTGGCCACTGTGTTGTGTGTCTGCAGGAAATGTGGAATATATTTCTGGTGGACTTCTGTGACCTTAGTTGAGCTGGGGCCACAAAGCCACAGAAACCAATAGGCCTCAGACTCTAAGTCCCAGCTTGGTCTAAGCTTTAGTTAGCACATTTTCAGTATGGACACAAAGGGCTTGAGCCAGGGGTTGAGACCAGGGCTTAAACTGCTGTGTACCCATAACCAAGGTAAACAAGGCACAGCTGTGGTTCAAACAGAGCCTGCTATTCAAAAAGAAACCAATTTTTGTACCTGGGCTACAGACACGCCAAAAGTGGAATTACTTGGACTTACTTAACTGGACAGTACACCTTGAAGAACCACAATTAATGGAGAGTAAGCATTCTTCATGGAGCTGATGTATATTCTTAGGCCACATCTACACAAGAAGCCTCTGTTGACAGAACTCACCATCAGAAGGTACTTCTCGCCAAACTTCTGTCAACAGATTGCCTCTACACATAAAAGCAGATCAAAAGAGCAATCCACTCTGTTGACAGAGAGCAACCAGACTGCCTGGCCCTCTCTTGACAGAATGGCTGCCTGGAAGCTCTGCTGCTTTTTCTCTTTGCAGGGAAGACAAAAGGGCCCCAGAGCATCTACATGGTTGTTTTGTCAACAGAACACTGTGGGGAGAGGTATAATGCTGCCAGCAGATGTGCCGGGCTTTGTCAACAAAATGTCGACAAAGTGCATTTACCGTGTAGACACTCTGCATTTTTTTCTGGCAAAAGCCCAGGTTTGCTGGGAAAAGCTGCTGTGTAGACGTGGCCTTACGGTTTAATTATTGCAGTTTAATATTTGTCCATCTCCTCCATTACCATAAAAGATTGAATAAAAAGAGTTTTCTTAAAAGTGGTGTTTTACTCATATGAAAGCTAAATTATTCTCTAATGGGGCTAATTTCAGAGCTAATAATATTAGCATTTGACTCAACTCTTCCAATGCACTTCAGTACTAGCTTGCAAAATCTTTGCTATTTCCACTCATAGGTTCACACACACTACTATCCTAACACTTTTTTGTTGTAGTTTTTGTACTGTGAGTAATTATATTCTAGATATTAGGCAGGGAACGAAATGTGGATTCACTTTGAAATTTGCAGGGCTTTAAGAAAAGCCTTCATTAAGTTTAATAATTGGTGTGTTAAAATGTTTGTTTTGTCTAACACCAGAGTTGCTTTGGAGTTTGTGCCTTACATATTAAGAATAATTATATTATTTCTTGGTTTCTAGTTCTTTCATATTATATTGTTTTAGTGCATGAACCACTGTCCGCTTTTTATTTTTATGCAATAGGACCAAGGTTTTAAATTATATTTACAAATTAACAATATAGCATTTCAAATGTCAACATTCTGGTCAGCTTTATATTGTATTTTGACCTGTTTACAGAGGACAGTGAATTACGAAGAACATTGCAGTCTTTGGCCTGTGGGAAAGCACGAGTATTGATTAAAAATCCAAAGGGCAAGGATGTAGAAGATGGAGACAAATTCATTTTTAATGGTGATTTCAAGCATAAGTTGTTTAGAATAAAGATCAACCAAATACAGATGAAAGAAACAGTATGTATTAAAATATTCTTTGCATTTATTCTGACTAAACTGATCCTGTACCTTGCTTACTTTTATGTCTTGGCTGAGGTGACTGCACCTGTATATTTCTCATTCTGTGTGGGGGGAGATCTGTCTCTCTTCTCATTGGTAGTCTGTGTCCTCAGTTGGGATGACTGCATATACCTTTCAATGTATCTTAACTGTTTGGACAATGCAGTTGAAGTACAGTCCCTCGAGTTATGTGATGGTTGCGTTCCCACATACCCTCACATAACTCAAATTTTGTGTAAGTCGGAGGGGTGGCTTTTTTCCCCAGTGGAATGCACGCTCTGCAACAGGAGCCTGGAGCTGCTTGTGCGTGGTAAGTCCTAGGGCTGGGGAGGGTGGGGACAGTTGCGGAGGGTTAAGCCTGGTGGTGGTTGGAGCCATGGGAGGGGGTGGGGGGTGGGCTAAACCTGGGATGTGTTAGGGCTGCCGGCAGGGCAGGGCGATGGAGTTGACCTGGGGCCACACGGCCCTGTGGGGGGTGAGTCAGAACCATGCACGGTGGTGGAGGTATGAGCCGGGGCTGTGCAGAGGGGGAGCCAGAGCTGCACACATGGGGTGTGGGGCAGGGTGAGCCTTCTTCCTATTTTGTTTCAGGAAGAAGGGCTTTTTCGAAGATGGGGTTAATTTTTGAAAGAGCCACATCTACACTGCTTTTTTTCTTTCAAAAGGATCTCTTCCAAAAAAAGGTTATGGAAATTAAGCATGAAATATGTAAATCTGTGCCTCATTTACATTTTCAATTTCCCTCATTTGCATTCCTCTTTCAAAAGAAGAATGCAATTGTAGACACAGCCTTAGAGAGAAATGGGTTATTGAAATAATTATCATCCTCTCTTTTTCTGAGAATATGTTTGGAAATGGATTCCACTTTTTCGGGTCAGCATGACTGACATGTTTAATTAGCATGTCCAGATGTTTTCCTTCTTCTTGGCATACGGAACACCTTGAAATGTACAGTCCTAGAATGATTCTCTATTTCAGAAGGCCCATATAAATTAGGGTACTATAGAACCTCATATGTATTGATATATTTCTCACTAAGTACTGTTTTTAATTGTAATTTAGTTTTTCAAGTTAAATTTGTACAAGAAATGTGTAAATTTTCTTTGCATGTGTTTAATTTGTATTCTTAGAGTCCTCTATTACAGAGGTCAGCAACTAAAATAGCAAGAAGCGCTATCTTTTTAAATTCAGGAAAAAACTCAATAATTCAAGAGCTGCAGTGCATGTGAATACGAGACGGTCCTTAATAAATAATGTCAAATCACACTTTTTCCTGATTCCTATTTTAAGAACAGCACACACGCAATGATTTATGGTGCAATACATTTACTGCAGGACGTTCATAAGCTTTTTACGTGTTCTGTTTCCTCACACTTTACGTGTCTGTACCACTATCTTCTTGACTGTCACTGCCGAACCTTCTCTCTCCTTAGAGGACACTAGGGGGAGTTATCCAACATTTCGAGATCATACATCCCTTGCTATATAAATATGACTTGTTCATTTGGGAGGCTTTAAATGTTCACCATTTATCAAAAATAAGCAGGAGGGGGCTTTTTTTGTTTTTTACTTTGCAATTATAGCATTGGGAGCTACAAAGAAGTCCTTAAAGAGCTGCATGCAGCTGCAGAGCCACAGGTTGCAGACCCCTCCTCTAGCAGCGTCAGAATCCCTCTGAGCCTTGTCTATCAGAGAAGAATGAATAAATATTGTTTCCTTCCGTACATTACTTTTGTATTTCCCTAAAGCTTAACCAAACATTCAGAGACAGAGGCATCAGCAATGAAAGAAGGCTTGATGCGTATCATCTTGTCCTTTCAGGTGGAAGAGCAGGTTAGCACAACAGAAAGAGTGTTTCAAGATCGACAATATCAGATTGATGCTGCTATTGTACGAATAATGAAGATGAGAAAGACTCTGTGCCATAACCTCCTTGTTTCTGAATTGTACAATCAGCTGAAATTTCCAGTAAAAGTAAGTTACCTCAATTTCCTTTTAATTCATACTAGAATTTATTTAAAATACCTGATTACATTAATTTTTCTATTCTTCATATCCCTTGTAAAAGATGCTAAAATAAATAAGTAGGTAAAATAAGTAGTGTGGGACATAATGGTTGAAGCAAAGATCCATGCAACTGCTAAATTATATTTTGTTTAACAGCGAGAGAAAAAAAGGCAGCAGGTTTTACCAGGAGTTTATATTTAGAAATGCATTTTTAAATTTAATGTATTTTGTTGTACAATTTATACTGTCAATTTTTAAAATAACGATTACTTTCCTCACTCTGAAAGTAAAAAAATTTTATATTTCACTTATATTATATTACTAAACATAATATTAATTTGATCTTTTATAGCCAGGAGACTTGAAAAAAAGGATTGAATCTCTCATAGACAGAGACTATATGGAGAGAGACAAAGACAACCCCAATCAATACCATTATGTTGCATAATGGAGAGAACTATATTTTCCCTAAAAATCCGCCATAATAATACATTCAAGACATTGAGTACCTATGCTGTTTCCAGACTTTACTTTTAGCAGATCTTCACTTGATGTATACTATTGAGGCAGATGCATGCACTGGTGTGGATGAGAAGCAAAGAAAATGTTTCTTGGATCATCTTGTCAAGACATCATAGCGATTTTAAATGGCGCATTTTTTATTTCTTTAGTTCTTCCATTTGTTCTTTTGACTTCTTCAAAATTTGTTTATTCTACTTTATTTAAAATTAACTTTTGAAGTTGGGAAGGTTAAAAAAAATTCTCTATTCTATGACAGATGCAAGTCTGCTTCATGTGTTCTCTGTTCACTGTTCAACATGCATAAAGACACTTCATGCTGCATTCTTTAGCTATAAAAATCACTTGAATATCTTATAAAATCCTTGTTGATTGATTAACATTTATGTACTCTGTGAATTTTTGAAAATTATACACCACTATACTATTATCTTCATGTTTGTTTAATTTTATTTCAAAATAGTTCTAAACTTCAGGCTGATCTGGCTAAATCAGGTTTTGAAGTGAAATCTTTAAAGTGCCAAGAGGACAACTGTGTAAAAATGTCTGTAGAGAGCTGTCTGATTACTTAGCTAAGGTATTCATTTGTGAAATGTTTTGCTCTAGGGCAATTAATTTGTATCACAGTTTATGTAAAATTTAGTTTTGTCTTTAGAGATAAACATAGGATAATTATTGTACATTGCACTCAACACAAAAATAGAAAAGATTTCAGAGGCTTTACAGTCATTATGTTGTGAAAGCATAGATTTTTGTCATGAGAGACTACAGATTTGGTGAGTTCCCTTTTACATATTGTATATATGTAAAGCTGATTTGAATTAAAAGAATTAAGGACATGTAGATCTGTTAGATAACTGTAACTATAAGGAGGATACTTTTTTGTGGTAATATTTACAAGTCTTAGTTTTGTTTTACTGGATTTGAATAATGGTGTTTCATTCTGATTAAAAGCTACCAAAGGAGTTTTGATCACGACCTCATGAGAATCTAATTGAGCAATATTTTCTTGAAAATAATTTACTAAATTTATGTAATATGATTTTTATGCATAAATTATAAGTTTACGACCCCTACTTAAGTATCCATTGCTAAAATCTGACATATTGAGGGTTTCCACAGCAAAGTCGTCATTCTGTCATCTGGAGTCATTAATTGTACTGCAGTCTTTGAATAATTTTTATTCCCTTTCCTTTGTGTTAGAAACTGAACCCCATAGCATATGTTCAGTACAATAAATATATTTTAAAACTATTTAATAATGTAATTTAATGTGGACTTGTATTTTAATTTGCTTAATATTTAAATCTGTAGTTTATACAAATAAAACCTCATTGATATTTATTAAATATTAATTTCTTAGCCAACATGACTATTTAGAACTTAGTCTGTCATTGAGTACTAATTAGCTGATCTGACTTTTAACTGTTATTTTTCCTACACACATCATAACCAGCCAGAGTCAGCTCGCCAAAATATACCTGTGTTTCTGAATTAAAATTTCTTCTGTAATAAATGCACAAATGTAATGAGCAAAGGTTTCATCAGACTAAAGACTTGTGAGTGATGGACAGTAATCTTGTAACCTATGCAATTTGAATAATGCTCTCTACCCTACCTTTCCTGCCTTCTAACCAAAAAATAAACTCTTTTAACATCCTGACTCGTGTTTGATTAAAAACAAACAAAAATAATTAACCCAAATTGATGCTATTACTAGATCGTATATTGTTATTACCAGGCAAAATGGCTGTGTGGAAGTGAAGTAAATGACAGACATGAATTCTGAGCTATGTAATGTCAAAAAACAACATATCTGGAAACTGGTACATGTTAACCAAGTTACTCTGTCATATAGCAATAAAAATATTTTTAGAATCCCTTTTTGTTAAATTTTTTGCAGCCCATACAAATGGATAAGCCTTTTAAAACAAATACATTTGCAGCTGAGTCGTCATACTGTAATTCTTTGTGCTTATATCACTATGAAGACTTTTGTTGCAGTGACAACACTGAAGGCTTGTGGTAATAATACTATACAATAATACTGTAATAAGCATCTGATGGTACGAGAAATACCTGTCTAGTATTACAGGCCAAACATTCTTTATTCACTCATTTATATGGCAGTGGAATAAACTAAAATTGACCTGTGATATAAATTGTCCATAATTTAGTACACGTAGTAATTCTTACTCAAACCACGATTTCTCTGTGGTTGATTCATGTTCAGCCACTAATGAATGTGTTCCTTAGATGCTTTAAAGAGAGAAAAAAAAAGTGGATTGGTTCTCTTATGTCCTACAAAAGGAAAATTGGCTCTTGAGAACTGCAGTGATTTCCACCACAGGTTGGTTGGTTTGTTTTAATCAGGGCTGGGGTGGGAGGATGGGTTATGAATAAAGGCAGATCCCAACTCACAATGACTAGTTAAACACCTTATGGATCTGGGCTCTGGGTTATTTGTTTTTGGTTTTTGGAAGGGGCTGGGGCTGCGTGGGGGGTTTGGTTTGTCTTTTTTATTGGGAGAGGAGGAAAAAGAGATGTAATATTTTTTTCATGCACTAGGAAAAGTTTATATTGAAGCATGTGGGCTGTAGCTATCTTCTGCTTAAAAGACCCCAAGTAAGAAGACAGAAAAGCAGCTGAGGATATAAAGTGAGAGCATCCATGATGAGAAGGGAGACCACAGCTGTGCCTACATTTGCATTCCTCTTTCGAAAGTGGCATGAAAATGAGGGAAATCGAAAATACAGATGAGGTGCAGATTTACATAACTGGTGCGTCATTTCCATGTTCTTATGAAAGAGCTGCTTTGAAAAGAAGAAAAGCAGTGTGGACATGGCTCTTTCGAAAGTAAACCCCATCTTCAAAAGAACCCTTCCCTTTTTTTATGGGAATATTTCGACGATGGGGTTTACTTTCGAAAGAGCTGCATCAACACTGCTTTTCTTCTGTCAAAAGAAAAATATGCAAATAAGGCACCAGATATGTAAATATGCACCTCATTTGCATTTTTATTTCCCTCATTTGCATGTAGCTTTCGAAAGAGGAATGCAAGTGTAGACGCAGCCCAGGTGATGTACTTTTCCTTCATTGTCTACACTATGAAATCCAAATATTCAGTCCTGATGTGTTAGAAACAGAAACACCATACCACAACATATTGAGGTACTGATTTATAATTAAAGATAGAAATAGTGTTTCAGTGGTTAAAAAAAAACAGTTCTAAAGCACAAGAGAGGATATCATTTAATCAAGCTGGCCAAGAGAAAATTGTATTACAAAGTGATTGAATGTCCTGTGCTACATACATATTGACTTGCTCACTGTAGCATCTAACTATCTTTATGATCACATACAGTGAAGTCTTTCATATCTGGCAACTTCCGGACCAGGATACTTGGTTGCTGGATATTCACATATACTCGTTAACAGAGAGCAACTAGGAAAGCACAGACAGGGCTCAGGAGAAGCACAGGCAGATGGGGACAAACAAAGCCGCAGATCCCCAGCCAGGGCGGGGGGAGCGCAGGCAGCTTTGGGGCTGGGAACCACATGGGGATGGGAAGCTGGCTGGGGCCACGGGGGAGGGGTTGCACAGCTCTGGATACTGGAAGCCAGACGGCTGAGGTGCAGGGGAGCACGGGCAGAGCTGGGGCCAGGGAGCTGGCAGAGCATGGGAGAGCACTGGCAACTCCAGGGCCAGGGACCCTACTAAGGTGCCAGGGAGCACTGGCAACCCCAGGGCCAGAAGGGGGCCAGGGAAACTCGCCATGACAGACAGGAGTGGCTTCCACTCAGTTTTGCTCTCAGAACAAGCTGTATGTTTGTGCCCGTTATCTGAGAGTTCCAGTTGAAAGAATACCCAATACAAGAGAGTTTACTGTATTTCTAAGGACTGAAAGCTATAGCTAACTAATTGAACATACTTGCCATTTGATATTAAGAATGTATATAACCAAGTTCAGCCAAATTTATTCTCTGAAAACAAAACATGCTACACTACATGAAAAAGTTAATAATCACCAATCCTTCCCAGGAACTGGAGTTTCGCAATGTATTCTGTTCATCTTACATAGAGAATGAGCTTCCCTAATGTCCCCTTAAATTCTCCATCTTTTTTATAGCATGGCTGTTTACAAGTTAACAGAGCACTTAAAGTTTAACAAGCCAGCTTTGTCTTTTGTACCTCCTTGTACTTTCCCATCTTTCATTTGACTATTAAATTCCAAATGTGAAGTGGCATGAAGATACTCCCTGATGCAAAACGTTCATACAGCTTTCATTATTTCCTTGTACCACATTGTACCTTTGTTTCATAACACTCATACATCTAGCTTTTGACATTAATTATATTTGCTTAAGGCAAGTGATAAACTCCCCCAGCAGGGCACCATAGGATATATGCCTAAAGATAAATGATCAAAAATAAGCATTGTATAACTTAGCATGATTCTCCAGCCCACACATATAAACTATAAAGTTATTCATGTTTTCTCAAAATGCATGAATTTTAAAAAAACATAAATCCTAAACTGATTCTACTTTGCAACCCCTTTCCCTTTTTTTTTTTTTAAAGATTTGCAAATGTTCAGTTAACTTCACCCAAACTGCCTCAACGAGGTTCTCTTAACCTAGAGCTACGAAGCATATCTCTCTGGGATGTGGTCATTGTCTACTGAAACTTTCAAACTTCTGATCATACAAATGATTGTGTAGATTTGGCCTTCCTTTTGGTTATCCTTTAACAATTTCTGATTAAGGCAAAAGCAAACTGAGTTCACACAGATTCCATCTCTTATCGAACTAATTTATGTTGGTGAGAAAGACAAGCTTTTGAACTTTCACAGAAGCTGGTCCAATAAGATGTGTTGCCTTATGACTCTTGTCTCCCTAATATCCTAGGACTAACACGGATATGACACTGCAGACAAAGATTCCAGGAGTCATACAGAGTTAGTGTGTCTACAGTGTAACTATAGCCAAACAACAAGCAGTCCGGTAGCACCTTAGAGACTTACAAATGTATTAAGCCATGAGTTTTGGGGGTCTGAAAAAACTACAGACTTGCAGGGCCATCCCTCTGAGACTCCAGCTAAATACTTAGGCCAGGTGATATAAATTGTGACAGGATAGGGAAACTTCAAAGTTATGCTGATGGCAAGGTATCAGGTGTATGAAACGTAGTAGAGCAGCTTTGCAAGGCCCATTTCTGGTGCACTGCCTGTGAAGTGTAAGGTGGCTCACTGAAAGGGAAGGCCGAGAGGGAAAAGGGCCAGCTGGCCTAGCTAAAAGCTGGGATTTCCCACAGTGCTGATGTAATCACTCACAGAGAGACTCAAACCTGGGACTGGTGGAGCTTAGTGCAGGAGCCTCTACAACCTGTGCTAAATACCAGCTGGTGCTCAGCTAAGGTTATAGACTCAGTCTTTATCGATAACAAGTAGGATATCTTCATGTCATCCTCTTATTTGTGAATCTGTTGATGGCTGATCAGTGTAATTAATTCTGCAGTCACAGATCTTCTGGCAGCAACGAAGGGTCCTGTGGCACCTTATAGGCTAACAGAAAAGTTTTGAGCATGAGCTTTCGTGAGCACAGACTCACTTCACCTTCTGGCAGTATTTTAAAGAGGTCTTCTGCAAGGCACAGGAACAAACCATCCTGATGCACAGTAAGAAAAGCAAATATGGTAGGCAACCAGGTTGGCTTAAAAGGGAAATCCTTGGCGAGCTTAAATTCAAAAAGGACGCATATACGAAGTGGAAACTTGGACAGATGAGTAAGGAGGAGTATAACTATAGCTGTGTCTACACGTGAGCGCCCTTTCGGAAGGGCGAAAATTGAAGTTCGGCAGTTGAAATAGCAGCCATCAAAAGGGAGTATCTGCCGCCATTTTTCAAAGTGCCGTCGAGGTCTTTCAAAAGAGAGCGTCCACATGGGTCCAAGCCCGCTTTCAAAAGAAGGGAGGCAGGAAACGCCGCAGACGGGGTCCCATGGCCGACAAGCCCTTCCGGGGCCGCAGCCAGCCGCCTCCTTTAAAGGGCCCCTCCCTCCGCCTTCCCCTCTGCATGAGCCGAGTGCTGCCCAGCCTGTCCCAGCCCAGCAGAGCCCACTCGTGCCCACCATGGAGACCCAGCAACAGCTCCTGCAGGAGAATGCCCTCATCATGGACGC
Organism: Carettochelys insculpta; assembly: GCF_033958435.1. NCBI lineage: Eukaryota > Metazoa > Chordata > Testudines > Carettochelyidae > Carettochelys > Carettochelys insculpta. The sequence goes on from NC_134137.1 coordinate 120,400,626, forward strand.
CCTGCTGGCAGTGCTGTGCACCATGGTTGCAGAGGCACCCAATCTCATTGGGCAGTGGGGCACCCCCCCCCAGGCACCGCCAGGTGCCCACCTGGTGCCCCAATGCCTCTGGACCCACCCCAGCAGCACCGACTGGTGGGAGCGCGTGGTGCTAGGGGAGTGGAGTGAGGAAAGGTGGCTGCAGAACTTCTGCATGTGGAGGCAGAGCTTCGATGAGATCTGCCACTGTCTCGTCCCCACACTCCGGCACCACATCTGCAAGCAGCCAGCCCTCACCCTGGAGAAATGGGTCGCGATCGCCATATGGAAGCTGGCCACCTTGGACTCCTATCGCTCTGTGGGACAGCAGTTTGGGGTCAACAAGGCCACCTTCAGGGCTGTACTTATGGAGGTAAGGTGGGGCCGGTTGGAGGGGGCTGGGGCAAGGGGAACCCTCCACTACAAGTGGTCAGATGGGGCAGGGCTGGATGGGAGCGGAGGCAGAACAGGCTCGGCAGCGGGGGGAGATGGCTGCCACACCCGTACTAGAGCATGTGTCCCCCTTCCCTGCCTGCAGGTCATCAGGGCCATCTACGTGATGCTGCTCCATAGGGTCGTCTGCCTGGGGATCTGGACAACACCATCTCCGGCTTCCAGGATGTGGGCTTCCCGAACTGCATCGGCACTTTGGATGGCACGCACATCCCCATCCGTGCCCCACCACACAGCGCCTGCCAGTACATCAATCAAAAGGGCTACCATTCAGTGGTGCTCCAGGCCCTGGTGGACGTGAGGGGCCAGTTCATTGACCTCTGTGTGGGCTGGGCCAGCCGCACCCACGATGCCTGGGTCTTCCAGAACTCTGGCCTCTGCCGGCGCATGGGGGCTGGCACCTTCATCCCCCAGTGGGAGATCCTGGTGGTGGGGGATGTCACCATGCCACTCTGCACAGTGGCAGATGCGGCGTACCCCCTGCAGCTGTGGCTCATGAGGCCGTACATGGGACACCTTGACCCCAATGAGCACCTGAACCATGCCCGCAATGTGGTGGAGTGGGCCTTTGGGCTCCTAAAGGGGCGGTGGAGGTGCCTCCTCACGCGGCTGGAGGTCAGAGTCCTCAATGTGGCCCAGGTGGTGGGCGCCTGTTGCATCCTCCATAACCTCGTGGAGGGAAAGGGGGACGCCTATATCCCTGGGGGGCCCTCCGGCTGGTGCCATCTATGAGCAGCCAGGCGCCACCCCCATCCGCCAGGCCCACTGGGACGGCCACCACATCTGGGAGGCCCTCAGGCAGGCCTTTACCGATGGCCACCTCTGACCCGCATGCTCACCCACATCCCATGCACATCCGCCACCCACCGTCGCCACCACCCCCACCAGCACCACACCTGCACATCCACCACCCACCATCCCCCTGAGGAGCACGGCACAGAGTGGTGAACAATAAAGAAACGTCTGTCTCACTATTTTTGGTGGTAACTATGTATGGGAGGCAGCTAACTAGGAGGGGAGACAAGGTGTTCATTCTGGGCCAGGGGTGGTGGGCGTGAGCCCCATAGGCCTGTGAAGCCCCTGCCTCCCCAGGTGCGGGGTCCCTGGTGGGGAGAGGAGGGTGTGGGTAGAACCGGCAGGTATTACCGGCAAGTGGGCCTGGTAGGGATGGAGGGTTCCAGGCTCGGTGGGAGTGGAGGGTGTGGGCTCGGTGGGGTGGGGAGCGGGCTCGGTGGGGGCAGGAGGGGCAGGAGGCAGGTAACAGTGACCGTTTGGTCCCAGACGGCGTGGCCAATGCCCTCCAAGGTGGACAGCAGCCTATTCCAGGCTGTCCTCCTCCACTTCACGTCGGCCTGGGTGAGCCGCATGTGTTGCTCGGACACCTTGGCCTGGTGCTGGCTGGCTGGGTCCTCCTCGGCCTGGTGGGGGGCCCTCTGGCCACGGCCCCAACGGCGCGCTGCCTGGAGTGGCATCCGGACACCTCCGAGGGCTGCAGGTGGGCTCTTGGGGACAAGGGACGGCGCAGGGCTCTCCCGGCCCACGGATGGTGTGGCTGTGTGGAGAGGAGGAGAGCATGTCAGTAATGTGCCCCGGACGGAGGGGACCAGGCTGTGGCCCACCCACCCAAGCCCACCCCATGGGACGCCTGCCCCTCACATAGGACACTGACCCCCTGGGGGCACCGCACCACCCCTCCCCCCATGGGCTGGGCCTCCCAGCCTGGGGGTGCATCCAAGGGTCTCTCCTGCAGGTGGCCCTTCCTGGCCTGCGGTGTGCGGGCCCCAGGTGCTGTCCGGCACTGACCGGCTGCCACCCTTGTGTGGCTTGTGGGCTGTCCACCGAGGGTGGGTGCTGGGTGTCACTGGTGCGCCACTGCAGGGTGCCGCATCCCATGTGGGGGGTGGTCTGTGTGTGGGTGACTAGCCGTTGCGTCACCCCCAGCCTGTGGAGCAGGTGTGCGCCCCTCCCTGTATGTAACAGAGGGTCCCTCGGCGACGTCCAGGGATGTCCGGCTCCTGGTCACCCAGCTGGAGGAACAGCAGGGGATGACTATGGTGAGGTCCCCCTCCTCTCTCTACCACTCAGTGGTCCCCTCGCCCTCCTGGGTCCCTGGTCTGGGCTGCTCCTCTTTCTTCTCCAGCTGCAGCTCCTCGCCAGAGGTGTCCAGGAACGCTGGGGGTGGCGAGCTCCAGGATGCCCCGGAGCTCCCTGTAGATGGGGCACATCGCTGGAGCTGCCCTGGAGCATCTGGCCCCGTCCCTGGCCCATGCATAGCCCTGGTGCAGCTCTTTTAACTTGGAGTGTACCTGCTCCACGGTACACTCCATCTGGCCCCTGGTGTGGAGCATTGCGCCACTTGACCCCCGTGTGGTGCAGGACCTCCTCGTCCTTCCACAGGCCAGGGAGGTCCCACAGCTCCCACTCCGTCCAGGAAGGGGCCTGTTTTTTTCTCCCCTGGGAGCCCTGCAGGGGCTCGGGGGGGCGGGGGGCTCATGGGGGGAGCTGGCTGCTGGCCATGCTGGTGCTGGAGTGTGCAGCTGGAGCACATGCACAGGCTGCTCCTAGCACGCTCTCAGCTTCCTGCCACGGGTTTCCTGCGTGCGTGCAGCTTTAAGGCAGCCGAACGCAAGGACCATAGAGCCCCGCTGCTGCCAGCTGGAGTGGCCCCACACTCCAGCTGACCGGTGCCATGGCAGACCTGTATTTCAAAAGCGTGGACTGTGGAGTGTCTACACGTGGAGTCTGTTCTGGTCTGGCTATGGGCTGAAGAAGTGGGTCTGTCCCACGAAAGCTCACCAAATAAACTATTTTGCTAGTCTTTAAAGTGCTACTTGACTGCTTTTTGTTTCGATTTAGTATTTCGAAAGGGAGCGATCTTCCTGATGCGGGATTAGGGTTCGGATTTCAAATTTTGTGCCCCATTCTTTCAATTTTCTGTCAAAAGACGGGTTTACACGTGTGGACGCTCCTCCCACTCTTTCGAAAAAGGGCCATTTCTTTCGAATTTTTGTGCACGTGTAGATACAGCTTATACGGCTGGAGAATGCCGGGGGATAATCAGGAAAGCGAAAGCACAACTGTACCTGCAGCTAGCAAGGAATGTGAAGGGCAACAAGAAGGGCTTCTACAGGTATGTTAACAATAAGAGGGTTATCAGGGAGGGTGTGCGGCCGTTACTGGTCAAGGGAGGTAACCTGGTGACATGATGTGGGAAAGACTGAAGTATTCAATGCTTTTTTTGCTTCAGTCTTCACAGACAACATCAGCTCCCTGACTACAGCACTAGGCAATGCAGTATGGGAAGGAGGTGGGCAGCCCTTGGTGGAGAAAGAACAGGTTAAGAGCTATGTAGAAAAGCTAGATGCACACAAATCCATGGGTCCAGTTTTAATGCATTCAAGGGTACTGAGGGAACTGGCAGATATCATTGCAGAGCCTTTGGCTATTATCTTTTGAAAACTCGTGGAGATCAGGAGAGGTTCCGGATGGCTGGAAAAAGGCAAATGTAGTGCCCATGTTTGAAAAAGGAAAGGGCAATCCAGGGAACTACAGACTGGTCAGCCTCACCTCAGTCCCTGGAAAAATCATGCAGGTAATCCTCAAGGAATCCATTTGGAGTACGTGGAAGAGGGGAAAGTGATCAAGAGTAGTCAACATGGGCAAGTTGTGCCTGACCAATCTGATTAGCTTCAATGATGAGGTATCTGCCTCTGTTGACATGGGGAAGCCAGTGGATGTGATATACCTTGACTTTTGCAAAGCTTTTGTTACAGTCTCCCACAATATTCTTGCCCAAAAGTTAAGGGGGTATGGATTGGATACGTGGACTGTCAGATGGATAGAAAACTGTCTTGACAGACTGGGCCAGCGGGTAGTAGTCAATGGCTTAGTGTGTGGTTGGTGGTCGGTTTCAAGTGGAATGCCACAAGGATCTGTTGTAGGGCCAGTACTGTTCAATACCTTTATTAATGACCTGGATTAGGGGATGGATTGCACCCACAGCAAATTTGCAGATGACACTAAGCTAGGTAGACACATCGGAGCGCAGGGATAAGGTCATTGGGCCAAAACAAATTTGATGAGGTTCAGCAAGGACAAGTGCAGAGTCCTGCACTTGGGACGGTAGAATCCCAAACACTCTTGCAGGCTGGGGACTGACTGACTAAGTAGCAGTGCAGCAGAAAAGGACCTGGGGACTACAGTGGACGGGAGGCTGGGTATGAGGGAACAGTGAGCCCTTGAAACCGGGAAGGCTACTGCATATTGGGGTGCATTAGCTCAGACCCCGCAGGAGACTCGGGCTTCCCCTGTGCAGTGATCCCGGCGCTGCCCCCGCAGGGCTGCGTTGTGAGTGCTGCCACTGCGCAGCGACCCGGGAGCGCGAGGGAGCCGGGGGAGCTGACGCAACCCGCGCTCGGCGGGGGAGGGGGCGCTCCGGTGACTCCCCGCTCTCACTTCGCGGGACACAGGGCCGAGCCCCCTTGCGGCCCCAGGCTCAGCAGCCGCAGGCGGGGCCCCTCCCGACTGCATATCGCGACCGCAAGGCTCTAACGGCCGCGGGCAACCGCCTGGCAGGGATCACGGCGCCTGCGCGCTGTGGTGCTTGGTTCCCCCGGCTCCGGCTGCAGCCCGGGGACGTTACCCAGCAACCCAGGTGCTACGGCAGCAGCCGGGGCCTCCCCCCCCTCCGTCTCGTACCTTCTCGCGAGAATCAATCCCGCCCCCCCCCCCCCCGGCGGCCGGCGTCACGTGACGCCAGGGGGCGGTGAGCTCAGCCGTCATATGACCCGAGGAGAGTTAGCGGGGGGGTCCTCGGCCCGGTAACAGTAACCGCAGCGCGAAACTTCCCCTGCGCCTTCGCTATGGCTCGGATCGGCGGGGGGCGCTGGCTGCTCCTGGCCCCTGCGCTGCTCGGTAAGAGGGACCGGGCCCTGCCGCTCCCCATCGCCCCCCGCAGGGAGGGGCGGCCCGGGGATGGAGGGTGGTTCTCTTGTCCGGCTCATGGAGGCGCAGCCTGGCTCCACCCGGGGCCGGGACAGGCGGGTCCGTCCGGCCGCGGCTGGCGTGGGGCCTGCTAGAGCCCGCCTTGCCCCCGCCCTCGCGGGCCTGGGCGGGCAGGAGCGCGGCTTGTAGCGTGGGGCCGGGGGAAAGGGGCTGGCGGCCGGGCTCTGCTCCTGCCTGGCGCGGAAAACCTCCCTGGAGCCTCGTTGCCGCCTGTTTTCTGTTTTCATGCTGTAACCTTACACTTGCTGGGGCTCCGGTTTCGTGGCGAGATCCTCAACTTGGGGCCGTGGCCTTGGGTTTGCAGATAACAGTATCTTGCGCTCTTCGGGCAAGGTGCTGTCATGTGGGCAGAATACCCAGTGCGCCCTGTGCTGAGGAGAGGCATGTGAGATGTCTTCTGCTCGCTCCTTTGTGCTCCCTGGGCCTGGAGATGGGAGGCAGAGGTGCAAACCTGAAAATGATGCAGTAATACCCAGTAGAGCTCCCCTGCATGAGAGAGCATCTTTGGACATATGTGGAGATGTGACAGCCTTGTATGTATAGGCTCTTAGGTGTCTCTAAAATCAAGTATTGAGGGGATTTGGCTACATTACAAACGTTTGCTGCCTGAACATGGCTGTGAACTATTAAATTAAATGTCATGGGGCTGGCAATGTTAGTGGCCCAAATAGATGGGACAAATATAGTTAATGTTGTGTTTTGTACAGTATTTTAGAGTGTCAGCAATGCATTGCTAGCTGGCTGTTTTTGCAGACAGCTGAAACAAGAGCTCTCTGGTGCACTAAACTTTCCAGTTTATCTTACAGACTTGTTGTCTAGCATGGATTTTTTTCAAATGACATTAGTTCCCTGCAAAATATACTCATTTGAAAGAGGGGATGGTGTACTGAGAGTGGAATTAAACTTCCTCAAATGTAGTTGCTACAACTGAAATATGAAAGGGAAAACTTGCAGAGAGAGTAAAACTGAACTTAGTGTCACAGAGGGCCTGTCTAGGAGGGCAAGCTTCTGTGCTGTTTTTTCAAGAATGTGGAAAAAACATAGTATCTGCACCTCCACCCCCAAAGTACATTACAGTGTTTGTCAAGTGCCAGTGCTGCTTTACTGGCTTTTTGGAAGCGGTTTACACAGAGTGCTGGGAGAGCTTTCTCAGCGCTTGTGCAGTGACCACACTGTTATATTAAAGCTCTGCTGAAGAAGTGCTTTTAAATTCCAATGTGAAGGAGAACTCCGAATGGCTTCTCTGTTGGACCCAGGGACGCAGGAAAGGAAAGGGTTTGTGAGTCCTAATTGTGGCGTTCCTCCTGCATCTGTAGGTACTCCTTTTATCTCATTCTGATCTAAGATGTAACTCTTAACCCTGCCAGTGTTTGTATTGGGTCTCAGTTCTTGCATTGTATATACTAATTAACAGGGTCAGCTAACATTAGGGGTAAGTAAACTTTTTTACTTTGGACCCCACATTTTATCCCTTCAATTAGCTGGGACCCCCAACCCATCTAATATAATTCAAACCAATAGAAATTTTGGTTATGTTCCTATGGATGGGGGGATTTTTTTGGTATGTGTAAGAGAAGAAGCGTGTAGAAAGTAAAGACTTGATTAATTTGCATATAGGTACACATACATAAAAAAAAAAAAAAAAAAGTAACGTGTCAACATTTTTAATGAGATGGATGAGCCTGAGACCCAGCAGTCAATTGTATTGCATCCTCCTTATGAAATTACTTGCCTGTGCTGCCCCGCCCCCCAGGTGGCCTGCCGCTCACTTCATGCATCCCTGATCTAACAATCACTTTCTGGAAAGCATTAACTCACAATGGCAATTAAGGAAGTTTACATAATCCTTGTTAAAACTTCTCAGACAATAGATGCAAAATCTATGCGGTTAATCTGTTTTTTTTTCCTTTTACAGTGAATATTGGTGATACTGCGGGGGCAATAGAGGTTGTTAGGCTAGAAAGCTGTTGTCATAGCTTCATATCTGTACAGATGGGCTGGATGCCAACTCTGTATGAACATCCATATCTGAATCTTGCTGCTTGGGTCTTTGTGAAAATTAAGTTCTGGGGAACTTGTATTTGAATAGTGACAGAGAGGTAGCCGTGTTTGTCTGTATTCTATCAAAACAAAAAAGCAGCCAAGTAGCACTTCAGAGACTAACAAAATGGTTTATTATGTGATGAGTTTTCGTGGGACAGACCCACTTCCACTTCAGATCATGATTCTTCATGATCTGAAGTGGAAGTGGGTCTGTCCCACGAAAACTCATCACCTAATAAATCATTTTGTTAGTCTTTGAAGTGCTACTTGACTCTTCTTTTTTTAGTTTTGTATTTGAATGTTTCAGATCAACTTTGTACCTTTTAATATATGAAATGCCATTCAAAGTGGACTTAACAGCTTTTCTGCCTTCTTTTGAAGAAATACTGTACTTGGCACAGTGAAAACTCTTACTTGTGTAATAACAAATGTGGTTTATGCTGAGTGGATCCTGTAGTCCTCTTCTGAGACAGGCTTCCTAGGTGTGCTGTTCAAAGGCTGCTGAGTTGTGGGGTTAGGTACTTGACCAAACAGCCTTCCTAAATTTTTCATGAAACGTATTACATTAGTTACAAGAAACACTACATGGTCTGCTAGTGACAGCCTTTTTTGACTGAGATCCCAGTACTAGGATCTGAAGGTAAACTATAGACTGGGTATGCCTACACAGCACGTTGGAGCACAATGTCCACCTGAGGTCAACAGATTTCTGTTAGTGGGACTTGTTTTAGGACACTAAATTACACCCCCTCTCTGAAGCTTACAGGGAAGGTTTGGACTCCAGCACCCAAACTCTGAGCTGCAGTTCCAAAGTACTATTTCTGTCTGGGATGGGCAGTAATTTTTGGTGGGAGGCCATTTTCATAAGAGGGTGCAAGTTCTGGGGCAGAGGTTGGGTGCAGAATGGAGCTTAGAGTTAGGGGGCTTAGATGCAGGAAGGAGTTGGGGGGGGGGGGGGTCTGGAAGGAGTTTGAAGGTGGGGGTTGTGACTTGTGTCAGGGCCAAGGTAGGCAGGGCCTGGGAGGGAGTATGGGTGCAGGAGAGGATTCTGGCCTGGGGGAGGGTGCAGGATCTGGGAGGGAGTTGTGAGTTGGGGCAGAAGGAGATGGTGATCTAGGTAAGAACGTTGGAGGGAGGGGTTGGGGTGCCAAAGGCAGGCTTTTGTTGTGAGGCACTTATCTTTGCTCCAGGTCCAGAGTAGAAAGCTCTGTGGAGCAGGAAGCCACTTAATGCAGCCTGGGTCAGCCCCTGTTTCCTGCTCTGTGCCTGAAGGTTGTGGTGGAGCACATTCTGCCAGACATGGTGATTATGACAATAGTTAGTCCCTAACCAATCACTGTACTTCTGATCCCCCATACTATTATCAAGAAGAAAAGAATCAGTCATTTTCACTACATTTCAGTTTTCTGGTTCCCAATTAGTAAATAAGAGCCATGCTAGTCAGACTAAAGGTCCATCAGGCCTAGAATCCAGTCTTTCAACAGTGGCCAGTGCCAGATGCTTCAGAGGAGGTAGACTGAACATATAATCAGTCAATCCATGCCTTCCTTTTGACAAACAGATAGCAGGAACGCTATCCCAACCCATCCTGGCTAATAGCTGCTGATGGACCTATCTTCTGTGAACTTATCCAACTCTTCTTTTATTCCTGTTGTAGTCTTAGACTTTACAACATCAGAATGAACATCCAATAAGGTGAAGGCTTAAGTAGGACTACTTACTATATAGAATGTTCTTCACCAGTAGTCTTTGGCTCTGCATGCCATGCTGTGTGCAGTTCCCCAGCATCTTCCCTGCCTCATCTGACCTGTTACCTGCTGTTTGCAGCTCCACACTGCCTGCACTCCCCTTGCCTGGCTGTAAGGGAGTAGCACTGCCAGCAGGCTGAAATCCTGTGCATGCAAAGGAGAGGAGGATGGGAGGACTTGTTCCAGAGGAATATAGCAGTTCAGCTTCTCCCACTCAGCTGACTTGTTCGTGAGGCTTGGGTGAATGCCAGACTTGTGCTGGGAGGTGGGGAGAGAGGACTGGGGGATTCTCTAGCTCCAATCCTGGAATAGTCCACTTTTTACAACCTAAAGTTTGAACTATCTGTTGCTGGCCCCAGAGCATGTAGCCCCAGCCTTTATCTCCCCCACCCCAGAATCTGCACTCCAACTTCCTGCCCTAGTCTTGAGCCCTGCACCCTAACCTTCTGCCCTTATAAGGAAGGTGGGGTTGGTCAGGAAGACAGTACTTGGACCTGTTCTGGGCACTGACAAAAATATCAGCTTGTTGCCATGTGGCTTGTGTATGGTTTGTCCCAAACATGAGATCCCAACACATGGACATGGAAAGGATTTGGAGTCACCTGTCTACAGACATGTCACAATATGCCTTGCTGACTCAGAAGTATAACCCCTGCATTCTTTCAATAGGCTTATTGTTCAGCTGATTTTGTCCTTCATTGGTCATTAAGTAGGCTAGAGAGGCTCATAGAATGCTAGGACTGGAAGGGACCTTGAGAGGTCATCAGCTCCTGACCTCATGACAGGACCAAGTGCTGTCTAGACCATCGCTGATGGATGTTTAGCTAACCTGTTCTTTAATATTGCCAGAGATGGAGATTCCACAGCCTCCCTAGGCAATTATTCCAGTGTTTGACCACCCTGACAGTTAGTAACTTTTTCCCAATGTCCAACCTAAACCTCTCTGGCTGCAGTTTAAGTCCATTTCTTCTTGTTCTATCCTTAGAAGCCAAGAAGAACAGGTTTTCTCCCTCCTCCTTATGACACCCTTTTAGATACCTGAAAACTGCTATCATGCCCCTGCCCCCCCCCCCCAATCTTTTTTTCCAAACTAAAGAAGCCAAATTCTTTCAGCCTTTCTTCATCGGTCATGTTCTGTAGACCTGTGATCATTCTTGTTGCTCTTTTCTGGACCTTTTCCAATTTCTCCACCTCTTTCTTGAAACATGGCATCCAGAACTGGACACAATACTCCAACTGAGGCCTGACCAGCTCAGAGTAGAGCAGAAGAATGACCTCTTGTGTCTTGTTCACCACACACGTGTTAATGCATCCCAGAATCATGTTGGTGTTTTTTTGCAACAGCCTCACACTGACTCACGTTTAACTTGTGGCCCACTATTACCTCTAGATCCCTTTCTGCCATGCTCCTTCCTAGACAGTCGCTTCCCATTCTGTATGTGTGAAACTGACTGTTCCTTCCTAAGTGGAGCACTTTGCATCTGTCTTTATTAAACTTCATCGTGTTTACTTCAGACCATTTTCTCCAATTTTTCCAAATCATTTTGAATTGACCCTATTCTCCAAAGCAGTTGCAACCCCCGCCCCAGCTTGGTATCATCTGCAAACTTAATAAGCATAGTGCTGATATCAATCTGTCTGAGGATGTCAACCAAAAATACAGTACGTTTGGTATCTGTGATGAAGTGGGGGATACCTGTGTGTGTGTGTGAGTGGCTCACAGAGGGTGTGGGGCTCCTGCTGAGGGTAACCCTGACGACCAGGTAACACCTTTGTACTGCAGACAAAGGAGGAGGTGGAGCCTGAGGGGTTTGAATTGGAACTGGGAGTTGGAAGCAGTTAGTCTGGGCTGAGGGAGAGAGAGACCAAGGAGGGGGCCAGGCCCCGGCTCTGGGGGCCCCTCGGGGCCTCCTCTCCCCAACATGGATTGGACTGGCTGTCTCTGCCTGCTGCACTGACTCCTCTGTACGATGCTGTGTCCTGTCGGCTAATAAACCTGCTGTTTTCCTGCTGAGTGAGAGACTCTCCTGCCTGCGGACAGGGTGCAGAGCTTGGGGGACCCCAGAACCCCATCACACTGGTGTCAGAAGTGGGATGTTCTGCACCCCGAGGATGGAGCATCCAGCAGTAAGTGATCGGGGCCCTGGAAGAAGTGGGGCCTGCGAGACCCAGGTGTGCTGAAGGGCAGTGAGGTGCAGTTCCCCAAGGCGGAGGGGCCTGCGGCCGAACCCAAGCAACTGCAGTCGTGGTCCTCGAGAGGGGGTGTCACACCCAAGGAGGGGTTACCCCTGGGAATTTGTTGGAGTCGGTCCCAGAAGGTGGAGGGGCCGAGAGCCCAACCCCCAGGAACAAGTGACCCCTGAGGAGGCTGACGCTGAATGAGTTCTTCCCAAGACAGTGTGCTCATGGTCCCTGAGAGCGGGTGTCACACTGAAGAAGGGGTTCCGCTGGGAGTCTGTTGGAGTCGGTCCCAGAGGGCAGAGGGGCCTACGGCCTAACCCCGGGCAGCTTGTGACCCGCAAGGAGCCTGGCACACTGAAGGGATTCTTCCAGGAATTGTGGGGTGCAGAGGGCATCAGCCTGAGAGCCTGCAACCACACTGAGCAACTCCGCTGTGAAGTGGCAGCACCTGGAAACCGAATCGAGATTAAAGGAGCTGGACAAGGCAGCGTGGATGTGCAGTGGCAGAGCTGAGGGTTAAGAGAATCCTGCAGAGGTGAGCCCGGATCGGGGCAGGGAACCCTGGACTGCATGGAGCTCTGAACCGAGTGGCCCTGCCGCAGCTCAAGGAGGGAAGGAGCGATTCCAACCCATCATCCACTAGTGGCCAAGACAGACCTGCGAAGAGTTTTCCAGGCCTGGGCCGAGGAAGGTGCCTGTGTGTCTGTGCAGGAAAGCAGCTTGTCCACTGGGAATGGCAAGTTGTCTGTGAGAGAAGCTGCTCCACCTTCTGTGTGTGTGTGGAGACCAGCCAGGGGGCTGGGACAAAGGAGAGAGTGTCTCCCATTGTCTGTCTGTGTTGAACAGCAGCAGCAGCCTGGGGAGAGAGCAGAGCCTGCGTTGGGAAAAGGTGCCAATGAGGAAACTAGCCCATTGTCTGAGGAGGATTCCTCAGCCTGGGGTGGCTGGAGAAGGATCCACCAGAAAAGAGCATTCCAGGTGTGTCTCTGAATCCAGCCATGGGGGCTGGAGCAGAGGGAATGGCTCTGGGATGGGCAGTGGTATCCCTGCTAAGGACACTGGTCCTTGGTGCAAGAAAAGTGCTTCTGCTTCTGGGGAAGTGAATCCTTTGCCTGAGCCTGTGGGGGCTCGAGATGGAGCCAAGGTCCCAGAGCTGGATCTGAGGGCAGCTGAAGCCCAGATGGGAAGTGGGCCTACCTCTGTGTCTCTCAGGGGGAATGATGCTTTAACTTGGTCTAATCCAGTTAGGATCATCAGGGAATCCCAGAGACCAGACGATTCTGGTACCTGTTCTTTGCCTGATGCTGAGGTGTTACTGGGAGGGGGTGAGAGGACTCTGTCCTACCAGAGTCATCCTCTCGCCAGGACACAAGAACAGACGGGCAATGAAGTTACGCTGACTGATGAAGATAAAGGAGCTGGTAGCAGAAGGGAGGAAAGGGATCCTAACCTTCTGTCCGGTGGTACTGGCTGTCTGCCTGGAGGGGGATTACGTGGGAATCTGCCTAATGGGCCAGAAGTGATCCTGGGCGTAGGTGAAACCCAGGAGCTGGTTGTGGCTCAAGGGAGCAGTGCCCCTGTGCAGGCAGACGGGGGTGAGTTGTTGTTTTGGGGAAGCTCTTAAGGAAGAGAATTTCCCTGAAACTTTTTTCCTGACCCGTCTGTGGGGACTGCAGAAAATGGGAGTGAGGTGAAGGAGAATGAACAGGAAAGGTGCTTGTCTGTAAGAGCCAGAGCAGCCCTTTGCCTGGGGAGAAGTTTGTTTCAGCTCCTGATGGCCAGGACCTGCCTGAGTATGAAACCACTGGCTGTGCTCTGGAAGGGTCCAAAGCAGGCAGTGTAAAAGTTTCTCAGGAATTGGAAGTTGGTGCAAGTAAAGTGAAAACTATCAGGGAATGTGAGCAGCCCTGTGAGAACCAAATAAAACAGCTGCACAGTCAGTCTCTGTAGGATGCAGGAGAGCGCCAGCAATTCCCCATCTGCAGATGGTGGAAACACTTATATTCTCACACTGGACTCCAATTCTGATTCCATGGGGAGGCAGTAGTTGGAGGTGGAAGGACAAAGGAGCTTTGGGCCTGGTGGGCCAGTAAGGGATAAACAGGGATTCCTTCATGTGGATTCTGCATCTGGGACTCACAAAACAACTCTCAGAAAGCAGTTTGGTTTGCAAATTTCCAGACTGGCTGGAAGGGGGCCATCTCCCTGAGATCATCAATGGCCCAGCTCTTGTTAGAAGGGAGGGCACAGCCAGAGAGATCAGATTTCCACCCCGGGGGCAAGACAGACGATTAGAACTTGATGGTGCTAAGAAAGGCCTCAGCCACTTAGCCCCAAAATACCAGATTCTCAAGGATGTTGCACAAAGGTTGTGGTCTACCAAAGAGCAACATAAATGTACAGTTGCAATGGGTTTGTTCTGTTACTCACGCTGACTGCTGTAACCAAGGGGTGCTGCTACCAAAAGCTGTAGAATTGTACCATGCACTGAATGTTTAAAAAGAGCCATGTGACATGATGACATTGATGTAGAAGCATAAATTGTATGCTAAAGGAGTCTGTAACTCTGAAATGTCACCATTGTTCCCTGTAACTAGTCTTGCAACCTCTGACATGAGAAGGAACATTCCAAACCTATTGTGTGGCATGGAAGGGGAAACTGAGGCACACAGCCATTGTGGTGGTCTGGCTAAATGCCAAGGATGGAAGCATTTGTACCTTCCGTTACTGGACTGTAACTGAATTCCAGACATTGGCTGGAGCAGCTGTATGAACTGGTGGTCAGATGGGGCAGGACCCAGACCACAAAAGACCTGTTTGATCTGTTGGTGCTGCAGCGAGACCAACCAACCCAAGGGAACTAAAGGAACTTGCCCGGCTGCATCACATAAAAAGGGCCAAGACCAAGCTCCTGACTTGGAGCCTCCCCCAGCAGGACTATGATGTGGAGGTGGTGCACATCGAGGGGAGAACAGAGGGTACAGCCAATGCCCTGTCACAAGGGGAGAGCCCCGAACTTCCCCAGGTCACCAGTTGAGTGACCCCGCTCAGTTCGGTCTGGAAGGGGGGAGAGATGTGATGAAGTGGGGGATACCTGTGTGTGTGTGTGAGTGGCTCACAGAGGGTGTGGGGCTCCTGCTGAGGGTAACCCTGACGACCAGGTAACACCTTTGTACTGCAGACAAAGGAGGAGGTGGAGCCTGAGGGGTTTGAATTGGAACTGGGAGTTGGAAGCAGTTAGTCTGGGCTGAGGGAGAGAGAGACCAAGGAGGGGGCCAGGCCCCGGCTCTGGGGGCCCCTCGGGGCCTCCTCTCCCCAACATGGATTGGACTGGCTGTCTCTGCCTGCTGCACTGACTCCTCTGTACGATGCTGTGTCCTGTCGGCTAATAAACCTGCTGTTTTCCTGCTGAGTGAGAGACTCTCCTGCCTGCGGACAGGGTGCAGAGCTTGGGGGACCCCAGAACCCCATCACAGTATCCTATTCCTAATGCTCAGTATACACACGTGTGCATGTGTGATTATCCTATTTAAACATGATCATCATATTTACCCAATCATAAGTGGTACCTTACAAGGCATATCTTGTAAGATTTCATTGGAATTTTTTATAGTGGTATCAATAAAATGGTCATCCACATTTCAAACAGCATCCTACTAAGCTGGGGGGCTTGGTGCAAAATGTTGCATAGATGTATCCTGGGAAATACAAAATGCGTGAAAGTTAAATTGCTGGTGAGGCAACTAGCTTCCCCCCCCCCCCCCCCCGAGTTAAGCTACATGCCTAATTATTGGGGTTCTGGCTGTTTCTGATAGTAATGATGCACGCTTTCCAGTAGCTGCTTTATTCTTTCCTTCCAGGTCAAATATAAGCATTTTGCCGTGATCAGTGGGTTCAGAATAAGAGTTTGAAAGTGGTACTAAGCTTTATTTTCTTAAGTTTGGCAGTGCAGAATTAGTTACAGCACAGGTCTGAATGTGTCACTGGACCATATTATCCTGAAGTGTACATGTATTTCAGACTACTCTTTTATTCAGCTGGGGAGACTTTTGTGCGCTAAACATGATATTAGTACCGTAAATTTTTCATGCTTTTGCCTGGTAACTTGCAGACATGTCTATAGTTTAAATAGCCTTGGTTGTGTATTGATCACAAGCTGAGGACAGCTGTAGTCTTTGTTTTTAATTTGCTTAGGTATTTCTTCTCTTCATTGGGGATGAATAAGGTAGTAGTACCAGGTAGCACTGGCAGCCTTTATTTTTAATGCAAAATGTAACCAGTGTAGTAGTGTTCCTTCTCTTTGATCCTAGAGCATTCAGCTACAAATGTGATGTAATGTTCCACAATGGGTAATGCATCGAAGAAAGACAATCCTTGACATTCAGGCTTGGCACAGCAATCTACATTTTCATCAAGTGAAAATAAAATAGTTCATTTCTGGCTTGGTCTGATGTCCCTTTGAACAGCAACCTTGAAAAGAGCATTTGCCATGGAAGTGAACTACATGCATAATTTCTGAATGTAGACTGGAGGTGCACCGGATTGTCTTGTGTAGATTTAGAAATGTTGAGGTGGTTCACTGAACTGGTTTGGTCGGCATGTCTTCTGTTTTTCTGTGCAGACTTTTCTGTTTAAATTCAGAGCTGATCATGAACGAAAAAGTATTCCTACCTGAGGGTGCTGGACAAACATTCTAAATTACTCTTCTGTTCCTTTTAGAAAGAATTCTAGTGTAAACTTCTAAATCTAAACTTACCGAGTTTGATACAGAATGCAACTTGCTGCAGCTTCACAATGACTTGTCAAACAACATGTATTTGCTAATTGGTCTCTTCTGAGAGCTGTAAAATTTGAGTGAGTGGGCATTTTGGCAGACTTTGACCTTGCCTTTTATAGTAAGCTTAAGAGGTAATCTACATAAATGTGTCCCATACCTGATGTGAAACATTGTTTTTTTTAAGTATGCTAACATAATTGAGTCAAAATTAAAATGAAACCTTTGTAAATACTTGTCCAGCATGTTAGTGGGATTAATCACATGAATTCTGCCCTGCCTCTGTGTGGCAAGAATACACTTTTTTTTTTTTTTCCCCCCCATCTGTATGTAGTATGATGTCCTTTCTGCTGCAGAATTCCAGTACACTAACTTAAAACTCTAAGTTGCTCCAGACTGGAACTTTTACGTTTTTGGTCAATTGCTTAGGGTAGTATTTTTGAGTATTTACACTAGTCTTTACGAACCTGTTAACTACCTTAAGTAAATTTTGTTAACTGTGGAAATGTAATAGACTGCTCACCATTGGGATCTTTCTTTTCACTGTGATAAACAAAAACTAATGAATTTCAATATTCTGATTACATTTAATGTATACAGTAACGTTTAAAATTTTGAGTTTGAAGACCAAATGCCTGCCAGTATCACTACCCCACTCCGGACTGCAGAGTTTTTCCTTCTTCCTTAGAAGGAAGGCCTGACTAGACTGGGTGCTGCAGGGAATTCACTTGTACTCTTGGAATAAGGAAAGTCTTTCAGAGTTAATCTGTCTGAATGCTACCCTAATATCCATCAATATATATCTGTGTTGCATCTCATGGCAAGTCTCCACAAAGCCTCCACCAGCTCACTGTAATGCCAGTGTGGCTTGAACAGGTGTTTATGGCTGCACTGGGTGCAGTTGGTTCTCCCTCCATACTTCCAGACTAACATGGCTCTCTTTCTGTCCCTGTTCTAATCAGGTTGGAAAGTAGTCTGTGGGTCTACTCTTAGCTCTGCTCACTGCTGTTCCCTGCTGTCCTTCCGCTCCTCCCCCGTCCCCCCCATGCCAAAAAAAAATGGTGAGGAGAGAAGACTCAACTTCTTGTAGGCATGTTTCGATTCTAACTTACATGTGACAGACCTAACTAGGGACCGTGCTGTCCTCATCTGCTGAGAAACAAACAAGTTAGCAAATGTACATTAAACACTTACTTTAAATAAATCTTGTTTACTTAATGTCCCATGATCCAGACACTGCTGCTGTTATATGTCTCTTGTCTTTCCTGTATCCTCTAAGTAAGGGCTAGCACTGGATGTGCCTCTAGAAGCTATGGGGGGGAGGTGATCCCCTCTAGAGGGAGCTCTTCTCTCAGCTCTAGTATGGACCACTCCTCCTGTTTGGATGTAGGAAGGAATAATAAAGGCTGTGTCTACACTAAAGGAAAAAAATAAATGTTTAAGGCATTTAGCCCAATTTTTCCCAGTGCCTGTCCTCACTGTAAATTCCATTAGCTCAATTTATGGAGCACTAAAATCAACACATCAATCCTAAAATGGTAGTAACCTGACGGGTGTAGCGTTCAGTTTGAATTTAAAAGTCCAAGTGAAGGATAATGAGGATGCGCCATATCTTTAAATTAAATTCATTAGCCTCCAGAGATGTCCTGTATGTGCCCCACAGTTCCCCACTGTGGCCTCTTCCATCTTCACTGCTCTCAGGTGCAGAGGAGGCAACAGGAAGATGGTTACAATTTGGCACTTGGAAGCCTGTGGCTGTAGTCATGAGAGGCTGAAAACTTTTTGTTTTGTTTTGCTAATAGCACAGCTGTGGGGTCTGTGGTTCTGTGTATGTTCCTGCTAGCTGCCTTTTTAACCTGCGTTGCCTGGTGCCAGCTGCCTGCCCCTGCCCCCCCTTACCATGCATCAGGTAGGCTGTGGGTGGGGGTCGTGCTTGTGTGACAAGGTGAGAAACTTCTTTGCAGCTGTTTTTACATACCCTCCCCAAGAGGTACCAGGCATTCTGGAACTTACCCTTGCCTGCATGGCTTGGCAGGTAGGCTGTGGGTGGGGGTTGTGCTTGGGCAAGAAACTCCTTCTTTTCAGCCACTTTACATGTTGTCCTGCCCCCTACGTACCCTCTCTTCTCTCCCACTGGAGGCACTGTGCAGTATGGAACGTTCCTGCACTTAGCTGCATCGCATGGCTTGATCCCCAAACTGTTAAAAAAAATGTGCTGCACAAGGTGCCAGGCAGCTTGTGCGTGGTGAGGGTCATGCTTTTTGGGGGCTGGCTGTAGTCGGGGGTCTTCTAGCTCCCCAGGGAACGTCTCCCTTGGCAGTCAGTTTTCAGTCAATGGAAGAAAATACTTTGCCACTAGAGTGGCTGCCCCCTCGGACCAAATTTTTTATAAGGGCTTTTTCTAGAGGCCAAAGGGGCTGGTTTTATTTGGGGTCTTCTAGCTGCCCCAAGCCTTAACTGTTTCAATTATTTATTCGTGTTTCAATGTGGCACCTGTGTCTACTTAAACATACTTAACATGGCAGGGGAAAGAGGGGATGAAATGTGGGAAGATGTCATCAGATACCCACATCTACTTGCGGGGCCAGAATGCTGCGGGGTTCAGGGAACTAATGGGATAGGTTCCCACAATACACTGGTACAGCATTCGATTTAAGCTACTTGCATGTGGCAGCAGTAAGTCTATTTTGTGGGGAGCGTGTGGGAATGTGAAGATGCTCAAAATCAAATGGATAAAACCAAGCATTGAGAGATTTTTAGCTCTTAGTATGGACACGGCCAAAGAAGCTGTTAACTCAGCTGTAAAACAAAGGCTGCGGGCCCTGGTCAGCCACTGAAATGACTGTGTGGGTTGCAATTTCTGACCCACAACAGGAAGTACAATAAGACGAACAGAAGCTACTTAGACAAGGATGAAGCTGAATTCCTTACTCCTTTGGAGCACTGTCATAACCAGGTGGCGGTGCTTGTCAGAACAGACATTTGGGCCGGGGCCTACGCTTGCTGCCAGTCAGCGTCCCGCTAAGAGTAAGCCATAACATTGGCATGCAGCGTTCTTGCATGCTAGAATCCAAAGCTTTGTCTACGCTAGCCTCTTCCTTCAGGAAGGGGCATGGTAATGAGCGAGGTCAGCAGATGAGGCGCTGCCACGAATATGTAGTGCTTCATTAGCATAATGGCAGCCACAGCGATTGGGAAGTGCTGCCTTCAAATCACATGCTGACCATGGAGATGGGGGGGCCTTTTGAAAGGCCTTCCCCAGTCTTCATGGGTGGCACACGATTAACAAGAAGCATTTTCAAATCACCGTGGCCACCATTATGCTAATGAGGCACTGCATATGGTTGGCAGCACCTCACTAGCATCTTCTGACCTCGCTCATTACCATGCCCCTTCCAGAAGGGGCTAGTGTAGACACTGCTCAAATGTTTAAATACTCCAAATAATACACTGCCAGTTATCTTCTATGAGACGGGCACCAACTTGCACAGATTATGTTGCAAGTATTGTGTGTGCAGTACCTTCTTTAGCATGCAGACGTTAAGCTGGTTATAGCATGCTGCAATGTTGTGAAGTCCTAGCCAAACATTGCCAGAATGCTATGCTACCCTGAAATGCTGACTTCTCCATAGCAGGTCTTTGACACCAGTAACTGGACTTTCATAGGGTAACGAATAAGATTACAATGTGAGATTTGAGTTGAGGTGGATTCTGGTGGCTAGCCCTCTTCATCCTCCCCAAAGGCCTACAACGATTAGGGAGAAAACATCACCAGCACAGACAGCATGAATCTAAGGTTACCAAACCCTGTTACATAAACAAAAACTAATCTGCTGGCTTGAGATCTGCGTACAGGGCAGGACTCTAGTGCCATGAAACAGCTATAACAACTGTGGAAGCAGAGTAAATCATTAACTCCTGCAGGCAACAGTATGAGTAGGTTTCTCTGGGAACAGCACACACCAGTGTAGTCAACAAGTGGACTGTGGATCATGTGAATCAAATCCATACTGCCATTAGCTTTTGAAATTTTAGTTTGTTCTTTTTTCAATTATCTGGAGTCTGGACCTTGGCCAGGAAGTTTAGACCATGATTAAAATACTACTGGCATACATTAACAGCTGAAAACATGTTGATGCATGTCTTTAAGCCCTAAAACACTTTAAAAAAAACCTGCTGTCTGTCAGACAGGATACTGAATGTAGTGCACCCAAGTTAGAAGGGTAAATCCTATGTTGTTTAGTTACATCTACTAAAGGTTGTAATATTTGAAGCTTTCTGTGAGGGTGGAGAGAAGAGACACATCCCATTTGGACATCAAGTGAAAAATAGTTAGCGATGAGAAGCTAAACAGCTAATACTCTTTCTCCATGTGAATTGCCGGGTGGCTTTCTCAACTTGATTTATTTGTACTTAACAGGGAACTGAAATGCTAATGCTCTACTTGTATGTTAACTTGGGGTCATGACGCACAAAGGCAATTCTAGGAAATAAAGACTCCTTTAGTTAAAATTCAATACACATAGAAACCAAGGCTTCAGGTTGTAAGATAAGCTGCACTTCTTTATTCAGGTAGAGAACTGGTCTAGGGGTAAAGATTCACAGCTGAACTTTAGTCTTCTTCCTATTTATCACTTGCATTATAACACTATCTACCTGCATTGTCAGTTTCTAGAGTATTGTATGTGATGGGTTGGATCACACAAATCCCCTTGAGACTGTCGCCCAATGAGCTGATCATACTACTAAACCTTCTTACCTGCCTTCTGTGGCTCCCTACCGCCCTGTCCTGTTGAGCCAGAAGCTCTGGTCTCCTACAGCAAAGGCACAGAGTTGGGGAAATAACGTGTGTGTGTGTGTGACTCTGCTGGGGAACAAACACCTCAGATCTGGCCTTGGACAGCTCAGTGCTAGGGTCAGTCCATCTCAACAGCACCCAGGAGCACAGCCCTGGTGAGACCAAAACCCCACGTAAATCCCATCTTTTCTGTGTAAAAGCTTTAGGCAGAAAAATCTCAAAGGTGGGTGTGGGTGTCCCCACCCCCCCCTTTTCAGTGAAAGAGATGCACAGCTCTTGTCCCCTCCCTCCCCTGTTAGGGACAAGGCTTGTGTGGGCCACATGAGTGAACTTTCTTTGTCTCGGTGGGCAACCTGTCTGCCCTGCTTCCCTATGTGCCTCTCACTTCCAGCTCCTTCTGCCTCCTGGCACTTTTGGAGCACCATGAATGGCTGATTTGCAGCATTCAAACCCTGGGAGGAGGAGGCGGGTGAATCATGATGATGGTGCTCCAAAAGCGCTGGGAGGGGGGAGTAGGGAGTGTGGGGGTTTCAGTGTTCAGGAGGAACATGAGTGGGGAGCAGATAGAGGTTCCATGGTGGAACCCCATTGGGCTACAGGCTGCCCACCACTGGTTTAGAAGCTCCCACCACCCCCAGTTATTTTGTTTCCAGGTTTTTTGTGTGCCTTCTTGTGGAGGGGAGCAATCTGTCTTCAGCTGGTCTCACAGCCCTCATTCTTCGAGGGTCCTGGGGGTTGGTCCACCTTTTAGGTGCGACAGCGCTGCTGTGCCTATTGGTCGCGCGTGCAGGGCACAGGTATGGCCAGCCACCTCCTCAGTTCTTTTCTGACCACCATGGGCTTCAATTGCAGCCAGAACATACCCTCCTGTGCACTCGGCTATGACAGAAAACCCTACAGCTTACTTCTGTGTTCCAGATGCCTCTACAGAAAAAGAGCAACAAGAGAAAAGTCAGAGCCACTTTGGCTGCTTTCTATGGCTCCACTTCCCGGTGGAACTGAGCCTTGTCAGTTTCATCTAGGCATGTCCAGCTCTCCGGCTTCAAAAGGTGCTTTTCCTGTGGTTTGTCAAGCTCTGTGTCAGATGGCCACTCTTCCTGTGTCTTCTGTCTAGGACAGTAGCATGACACCAATGACTGCCTACTCTGCAAGGATCTAACCAAGAGATCCAGAAAAGCTAGAAAGCAACAGATCTGCATTTAGGAGAGGGAGCAAGTGCTTAAACCGGTGGATTCTCACACTAATTCTTGCCTTGGGCACAGTCCACAGGGGGTTGAGGCTGCTGACAGGGCTCCTATGCTTACCAGCCCTAGAGATAAGGAGAAATCCCTGCAGCCAGGAAGAGGTCACATACCTCATCAGGGTGAGCCTGCCCACAAACAAAGCGACAACTTCAAAGCAACTGTGCTGCTGCCCTTACTGTTTCAAAGGGGGCAGCTAACCTGACTCTGTAAGGGCCATGCCAGGAGCACAAGGAGAGGGCGCACCCCTCCTAACTCATAAAGCAGGTAGGTTTCTTGACACAGCCACCAGTCCAGCACTGAGGAGAGAGCTGGCAGAGAGGTGGCTGGTGTTGGCTTCTACACACAGCATGCTTGCACAGTCATCTGCTAGCACTCCCACTCCCGCTGAAAAGGTGGCACGGGGGAAGCGCACTGAAGAGCTAAATGCTGCTCCAGCAACATAGGGGGCTCTGGTACACATGTCCCCACACCCATGCATGCCCCAGTATACCACAGCTGGGGAATTTTCAGTTGCCTCGGTACCAGGCACCCCATTATTTGGCATCAATACTCTTTGCCAAACTGTAAATTCTCTCACTCGGCAACTCCAGCCTTCATCTCAGCCAGATTTTCTGACTTGTATGAGGATATTTGACCTCCAAGGACAGCAAACAAAGCTTCTACACCTGAACCACTACAGCTGCAGCAGTGGGTGCCACTGCTCATGCCACCCACTTGGTCATACTGGGAT
Source organism: Carettochelys insculpta (assembly GCF_033958435.1). Classification (NCBI taxonomy): domain Eukaryota; kingdom Metazoa; phylum Chordata; order Testudines; family Carettochelyidae; genus Carettochelys; species Carettochelys insculpta. The sequence continues at coordinate 120,423,619 of NC_134137.1, forward strand.
CCATGGGCAGGCTTCCATCAGCAGCCCCTTCCCCAGCTGTTACCTCAGCTTCTGCTGCTGAGTAGACCTCAACTTCACCCCTCCCCCAAGCATGCAATTTCTGGACAGCTCAGAGACTGAGTACACAAACAGAGATGAATAGTCGCAATCTTCATTACCACCGTTATTCTCTCCTTCCTCCTTCAGACTCCATCTATCCACCATCCACCTTCCTTCCCAGTGACGATCCCAGGTTATTTCAAGACCTTTTTAGGAGGCTTTCAGACAAGCTGAAGATATTTCTCTCTACTGCGGATAGACAACACAGACTGACAAACATCTCTTGCATTCATCCACAGAAAATAGGATGGTAATGCTGATCAACGAAGCTCTCTTGGACCTAGCTAGACTTCTGTAGAACACCCCAGCCTCGATTCTGCACACATCAGAGGCTAGACTGAAAATATTGTGTGGCCCCTAAAGGTGCGGAGTTCCTCTTCTCCCACCCATCTTTGAACTCGCTGATAGTTACCAATACAAAATTGCAGGCCAGCTGATGAGTAGGATTTCCCCCCCGCCCCCCATGTAGTTAAGCATTTTCCATTCTTTATCCCCATGAGTGAATCTCAAGTTCTGATGTCTACCCCACCGGTTTGCTACTTTTACTATGTGGCACTACTTGCAAAATAGATGCACCTCGTTTTTGAACATATTCATACTGTCATTCACATAGCAGACAGCAAACGAGATCGACATAAAGCCCTCATGGGAGAAGGCGCTCTCATTGAAATGCTTCTTGAAGTCAGCCCTTGATGTAGCAGACATCACTGCTTGAACCCTGGCATAGGCAGGTGTCTGGGCTCTAGCTCTGAGCTTCCCAGAGACGCCCAAACCACCACTGAGGGCCTCCCCTTCGAAATGTCTTGGCTCTTTGCAGACAATGTGAATGTAACACTTCACTCCCTCAGACTCAAGGGTCACCTTCCAAACGCTGGGCATCCAAACAGTTACTACGAGACAGTTCAGTTACAGGTACAAGCCAACACCTTTCTGTAACAGACTGATGATAATAAATGAGACTGGAAACAGCCAAGGAGGAGACAAACTATGGAGCAATCTCTGACCCAGCAGGTTTTAGTCCCCTAGTCATTTTGAAGTTTTAGCCAAGAGATGGACGGTCCCACCCCTTCCACTTCTCTTGTTCCAGCCCATGTTGCACACCATCTTGGGCTCAAGGCTAGCAGCATTCCATCCTGCATGCCAAGCCATCACCACTGACAAGTAGGTCTTGGAGATTGTACACACCAGGTGCATTATCCCATTCATCTCCAAACCCACCCCCAACTGCCATCCTTGTCCCTCTTCAGGGACCTCTCTCAAGCCCATTCTCTTGCAAGAAGCATAACATCTTCTACAGCTGGAAGCCATAGAAGTATGCATCGAGCATGGAGGAAGGGGTTTCTACTTCCTCTCACAGAAGAAAACAAGAAGTTGGAGACCCATACTACACATCAGGGAAACTGAACCAGTCTGTACTTTGTCAAAGATTCAAGATCCTAACCCTGGCCCTTATCAACCCTGCCCTACAGAAGGGGGATTGGCTGTCCACTGTCAACCTGAAAGATGCTTATTTCCACATCGCCATTCACCCTCAAGCAGATGATTCCTCAGATTTGTGATTGTGAAATAACACTTCCAATTCAGGTTGGAACTTACCCTTTGGTCTGTCAGTGACATCAAGGGTTTTTTCCAAAGATTCTAGCAGTGGTTGCTGCACAGCAAAGAACAAAGGGAGTAACCATCTTTCCTTACCTAGGCAACTGTCCAAGGGGCGGGGCGGGGGGGGCACTCTTTCTCTCAAAACCAACAGGCAACAACTTTGACCGAAACCTTGTTCACCAAACTGGGCCTATGCAGAAACCTGTCAGTGTACCCTTACACCATCTCACACAGTTGAGTTCATAGGGGTACTCTTGGATTGCCAGACAGCCACAGTCTCTTTGCCCCAACACAGGCTACAGTCAGTACAAGACCTTGTCCTCACACCACAGGTCAGCCCCAGCATAACTGCTAGGCAACGTCTACATCTTTCAGCCACAAAGCGACAGCAATTTCCTTCATACCTCATGCACATCGCTGTATGAGGCCAATGCAAGCCTGGTTCAGATCAGTATTCAGGCCACGTGTCCATCTGCTGAACAAAACCCTGAGCATCCCAGCAACAGTAAGAGAATCCCAACCTCATGAGGATCCTCATTAACAGCCACAGTCTATACCCCAGGAACACCAGTCGTGGAACCTTTCCCTGCAACAAAGCCCGCTGCCAGCTTTGTCCACATATCTTCTCTGGAAATACCATCACTGGACCTAACCAGGTTACTCACAGAATCACGGGCACTTTCTCATGCTCCTCTAACATCATATATGCCATCATGTGCCAACAATGCCCAGATGCTTTGTACATTGGACAGACTTCTAACTCCCTTAGACAAAGGGTCAATGGGCACAAAACAGGCATCAGAACACTCCAGATCCACAAACCAGTTAGTCAACATTTTAATGGAATGGGGCATTCTGTCAATGACCTAAAGGCATGTGTGTTACTGAAAAGGAATTATCGCACCGTTCTGGAAAGAGAAACATCTGAGCTGGCTTTTATGTTCAAATTCGGCACATTAACACATGGTTTAAATCGTGATGGGAACTTTGAGTCACTACAGGGGCTTGTCTGCATACTTGGCTCAATCTAATTCTTGACCTCCCCCCCCCCCCCCCCCACTCTGATTTGCTTCACCTTGATTATCTTTTTCTGATTTGTCCTTCTTGCTTACTGTTTGTGGTTCTCTGTGCCTTAAATACTGAGTCTGTTCTGGTCTGGCTATGGCCTGAAGAAGTGGGTCTGTCCCACGAAAGCTCACCTAATAAACTATTTTGCTAGTCTTTAAAGTGCTACTTGACCGCTTTTTGTTTTGATACTTCCCAGTGTGTGCTAACCTCACTGTCCCTGCTCCTACAGATAGGAACCTGAAGCATAATTAAGTATAGTACTGAATCCTCAGCAAATGTAAGCTGAAGCTGTTTCACAGCATTCATTGGAGCGCTCAATAACTTTCTACTTCAGCCAGCAGCTGACTAGTTAATGTGTCATTTGGCCTCGGTGTTAAAAGTTGCTTCTGTTCCTGTGTTAGGGTATCTGCAATGTTAGGGAGTAACACCTGCAACGTTCTCTTCTCAGGGGAATTCTGTGTTGCCGTGTGTGCGTGCAGAATTTGCACGGAAGTTGATACCGTGTCCATGGAACTTTCTCTTTTCTACTACAGAAATCAGCAGCTCTGCAGCCTACTGCCAGTAAGAGCCACTGGACCCAGTAGAGCCCACAGCTCACAAACAACAATTTTTTTTCTGGGTGGGGGAGAGGAAGGAAGTAGCTGCATTTCCTCATATGCTCTCGAGGAAGAAAGCAGTGTGCAGGAAGCTCCGTACAAACTAACGACACACTGTCGGGCTGTTTCTCCCTCTAGAGACTGGAGGGTGTGGCTGTCTGGGCTGAGGAAGACCTGATGTGTGAGCTCTGGTGGAATAGAGGACGTGGGTGTCTGAACGGAGCTGGGCCCTGCCTCTGGGCTCTGGGAAAAGAGATTAGTGTCTGGGGTTGTCAGCGTGGCTAGTAGGTAAGGAGTGTGGGTAGCTCATCCCCCCCCCCCCCCCCTCAACTTTGCAGGGGGCTGAGGGCAGAGAAACAGGAGCTTCATCGACTCTCTGCTTCTACTGGAGTCTTTTTGTTGGATTGTTAGACGTGGTTGCTGACGGGTATTTTGAAATTGGGTAATCATGCCAATTTATTTTGGTAGTGTTATTTAACACGCAAAATATGCAGACCTCCACAGTGTGTGCAGTATTTTCTCTGCAGATACAGATGAGGTACAATCAGTCTGTGGTGAAAACAGTTTTGTCACTGCATGACTTCTATCTCAAGCTTTTCTTGCACCAATGGGAGAGTAGTATGTGTCAGCTCTTCTCTTAGGCTCTAAAGTTAGCACTGCGTGGGTATATCTCTGTGTACAGTGCTGGCGTGACACATGCTGTGTGGTGAAGATTCTCTCTGCTTGTGGGAGACCTCCCTGAGCTGTAGAAGCTGGGTTCAGGAGAGCAGCTCTACCACTAATGCAGCTCTGTAAACACAAGTGTTCATGTCTGTGTAAGAATGTCATGGGAGTGAATGGTCCAGCCCCGAAGCAACTTGAGTTTTGCTGACAGAGGCAGTAATTAACGTAGACATAGCTTATGTTTCTTCAAGTAACCTTTTTGTTTGAAACTAATGACTTGCCACTCTTTACAGTGTTTTTACAGATGTCCTCTTCAGCATTCGAAGTGAAAGACCACAGTGGTAAAGTGTGCATAATAGCTAATCTGTCAGCGGCCTTTTCAGTGGAATACCCCACCAAGATCCATCCACAGGTAGGAGCAGAACTTGGTTTACTTCTAGTTTGCTTTTTAAACAGGAAGTGCGTTCCTGTAGGTGGGGTCTTTTAGAAGCTAAAACAAACAGTAAGCCAGAAAAGCTGCTTGCACAAACAGCGCTCTTCCAACTTTTTCATTCGTCCTTGCTTCTGAATCGATGGCTTGGAGACTTTATTTCCTGATTAAACGTTAGCACAAGCTAGCAGTACTTAAGACTGCTACTTGCTGCACAGATTTGGGTCCTATTATCAATGCTGGAAGTTGCTTTCTTTAAGGCTGTAGTGATTGCTGCAGGGAAAACTAGTACGAGTTTGATTTGTTACAGTTATTTATGTAGTCTGAAGCCTTGATCCTGAAACTGGCTTTGCACAGGCAAACTCATTGACAAAAATGCACTGTCAGTGGGACTCCTGGAAGATGCAGAGCTGTCCTTTTTTTGCAGTCAAGTGCAAGACAAGTGCATTGATGAATATTTCGCAACATACACATAGTACCACCAGAGTAATGAAGTAGGTATGATGCATGTTAACATAGGATCTTGTGATATTGAATTGATCTCTGTGGTATGAGGGTTTTTTCTGTGGTGTTTCCTAACATGCCTCTCTGTAAGTGATGTTTCAGGCTAGTGGTGTTTGTCCTAGACTGCTATCCCTGCTGGCAAATGGGTTCATCTCCTGATCTCACTGTAGCTGCCTATTTAAAGACTGCTTGCAGATTTCATGTATTTAAAAAAAAAAATCACAGTGCAGTGTGGCTAGAGGCGCAATGGCTTGCTCTGCTATTGGTACCTTTTGCTGCTGCTGAGGGGGGAATTTTTATACAGGCATGGAGAACCTGCAGCCTGGCCCAGGGCTTGCCTGGATCTGGACTGTGAAACTTAAGGCTCCTGGCTCCACTAGGGAACCAGGCGCTGGTGTTCAAGCCACGTGGTGCCCCTGCCCCACCCTGGTGGCTGGGGCACCAATGCTGGCTCCTCAACTGGGGACCAAAAGGGAGACCCCTGAACCTGCACCCTCCCTTCAGTCTGGAGCACCCCAGCCTGTTCCTGCACCTTACCTTCCTGCCAGACCCCCACCCCAGAGCCTAGAGGGTCCCAAGAATCTAGTGGTCCTGGGCCCCCTGAAGAGTTAATTCAGCCCTGGGGGGAGGCCTGAACCTCTGTTCCCTCAGACCCCTCCTCCACACATAGCGAATGGTGCTGGCATGCCAGGGGAGTGCAGTTTTTTTGTCTGCTTCTCATTTTTGGTAGCCAAATCGGTCAGGTGGGGATCTCTTAGTTACTTTTTTGGATTTCTTGCTTTTTGTTTTGTGCGACCTGTAACTTATTTTTCACGCTTGTGTGGCCCTTGACCCAAAAAAGGTTCCTCGCCCCTAATTTAATACTTCAGATAATACACTAGACCAGTCGTCCCCAAGCTGTGGGGCATGCCCACTAGGGGGCATGGAGGAACACGTGGGGGATGCAGAGGGCCCAGCTCAGCCTCCACTGGGGACAGGGAGAGCGTGCCTGCTCTGGCTCTGCAGGGGCGAGGGAGGGGAGCAACGTGAAAAGTTTAACGACTGCTGCACTACATCAAGAACAGCAACTCTCGGTTTGCCTGACCTCATCACGGCAAGTCTCTTGAATCCTGCAGGCTTTGTGGCTGTCTGCTCAGCAGAGTGCGTGTGGCTCTCCCTGCTTTGCGTGTGCACTTCATGTGCTTTTATGCCATTAAAAATGGTGGACCCCGTGAACTGCTTAAGGAGAGTTTTTTGTCTGTCTGCCAGTTGTGTAACTGGACACTTACTGTGTCTTTCCTTTTGTGAGTAGCTCCAGTGTATTGGGACAGTTGCTGAAGCCTGCTAGGTTTGCCTCTTTAGTTTTTTATGGCTCAGTTGCTTGTGGACTGTTGCACTGGTCACTTTCCTGGCTCTGGCAAGCCCAGAGGAGCTGGGAACTAGGCTGCAGCCTGGTTCCTGCCCCCCCCCCCCCCCCGACTTGCGTGAAATTTGAGTTATGCGATGGCGCATAAAGAGCGCAACCCTGGCATAACTCAGGGATCTACTGTACTCATTTGAGTATTTAAATTGTCCACTGCTTCTAATGAGGTGGTCTTCCTCTGGCAATAGCATGATGCAGCGAAGTTTCCATCTGGCCAGGTTTTCCCTGCATTATCCTTTTTGTTAGGCATCCCTGGAAATCTGTAAGGGTGCTCAGTACACACTAAAAGGTGTCTAGTTTTCTGGGCTCAAGATCATCCCTCTTGTATCTCAGGTGCCAAAACTAGTTAGGGCACTGGATGTGGAGTTCAGACATCAAGTCTGTTGGCTCTGTTCTGCTGTAACCTTCAAATTTTTTGCCTCTGTGTCTTAATGTTTGCATCTGTAAAATGGGGTGATACTTACCCTTATATCCAGGGGCCTCTCAAAGCATTTTATGGAGGAAACTAATGTCAAAGCCATAGATAAATCAACATCTAAAACAGTATCATTTGCATTATACCAGTTTCAGTAGAACACTTGCAAGTGACTCTCTGCTTTAGTTGAAATGAAGAGCTCCTAAGAGGCACCTGCAGACTTGTACATCTGTAAGACTTTGCTTCCCTATTCTGAAACCTGGAACGTTCAGCCATTGAATATATGATTACCTCAGCTGAGCTGCTAGCTGTCTCTACTGCCACAAAAGCTGTGTTTGCATGACTTATAGAAAAAGTCTTCACCTGTCTTTAGTGAGTAGTTGTCCAAACTCTGCTGTCTGCATTCTAAATACTTTCCAGTGTGCTTTCTTTGAAATGTCACTTGCTTTCTTAGCTAACTTGTCTCCAAATTAACTGCCATTACTTTGTGCTTTGTTTCACTTGATCCAGATTTTACGCTAGCAAAATAGTTGTTCCTAAAGTGCTGCAATGATCATTCCAGAAAAGGTGAAATGTAAAAATTCAGATTGTGAACTACTCAAGATTTTTTTATTACTATTCTCTAAATCTCCATAGCAATAGTCACTAGAACTATTGATTTTTAGATCTTGATGTAGGTTACCACTGCAAATCAGTTAGGCTATGCCTACACTAAAGGGTTTTGTTGACAAAACTTGCAGAGCATCTACACAGTTTTATTGACAGGAACTGTTGACAAAAATGCTGTACGGACACTCCACGGGGGCCTTTTTGTTGACAGCAGGTGAAAAGATCTATCCGCTTTTATGCGTAGACGGGATCTGTTGACACTTTTGTTGGAACATCTCTTGTGTCAGTAGTTTCTGTAGACAGATGCTCCTAGTGTAGACATAGCCTTAAGGACTGGGATTCATTTGCACCTCCTCCTTACTGGCTGTATAAGTGTAGTCGGTAGGGAAGCAGATCTCCATGTTTCAATTCTGCTGATCTCACTTGTGTGTATTTTTAAAACTGACTTGGTTTTTAAACAAGTTAATTTAAATCCACTGCAGTTAAAATTGTTGTCCTTGGTACTGTTGCAAGCTATAGGGGTTTGTAATGGGTAATATTTGTCTGCTGTCCTCTGCCTGCCTTCCTGGATATCTACCTAAATTCACTGCATATCCAAAGGCTAGAAACTGTGCTAAAAATCTTTCATAACCATTCAGTTGAATCAATTGCACCTTCTGAGGATGAAGAACTGGGGATTACTGTCCATTTCTGCACTGAAAACTAAAAGGGAACCCTTATGCTGATTTAGTAGGGCGTCTGTGGTGGTTTGGCCTGACGCCAGGGTACACAGGCGTCTTGGCCCTGGCCTAAGTGCTAACTTAAAAAAAACCAACCACTTGTTGGGTTTCATTTAATCAGCCTGGAAGGAGTTAAAAGCTGAGAGTAGATAAGGTGCATGTGCTGAGAAGAGGAATGCAAAATGAGACACCCCCCCCCCCCCACCCCCAAAAAAATCAAGATATGTTGAATAGGAAGAAGAAACTGCTCAGTTGACATGAATGTGACTACAGGATGTGGGAGAAGTGGAAGAGGCTATGAAAATAAAACTGGAAATGACTTCCTGTTATAAGATCCCCCCCATTCTTGCACAAGTTTCACTATATTCTACGGGAAATAAATTAGCAGAGAGGATGGAACCACATGTCTGCTTATATGAACAGTTAGTTTCTTTGTCAATCTATAATCTCTTGAATTTTATGACTTTAGTCAGCAATACTTCCCAATGCCAAGCTCTGGTTGAGCAAGATTGCCTTCTACAGCATGTATGAGGAACCGGCAGTGGAGGATCCAAATATTTGGAACTCTCTAAAAATGGCATCTGGGTTAAGATTGCATGTGCTGACATTCAAAGGGGTTTGTTTTCTTCACCCAAGCTCACTAGCCCTTATGAAGGATCTGTTTCTCAGTGATTGGTTTGTGGCTTGGCACCCATCCCGGAGTTTTCTTGGACGTGGCTTAAGAAGAAAAACAAGCCAGTCCTGATATCAAAAAAAGGTTGAGAACCTTTAGTATAGCTTAACTTTCACTTTTGCCTTCAGTGCAGAACTAAGACTTGTTGCTAGCTTCTGTTCCTTTTCAAAAGCAACATAGAATCCTAGACAAGACTTTTGCAGGCTGCACTGCTTAACCTTGTCTTTGTTACCCAGATGTAGTAAGACACCAGAGAACAAAGCTTAAGTTCTCCAAGCTTGGAGTTCCTGTACCTCAACTTCCTCAGTTCAGGAATTTGGGTACAATCCGACACATGGTGTTTGAGGAGGGGGAGACAATCCACGTGTGTGTTGCTAGTGCAAACTGTAATGGAGCAAAATGCTAGTCAACTGAAAAAATTTAAATCTCAACTACAGAAGTATCTGCTGAGGGTTAAATACTTGAAGGTTGAAAAAGTTCACCCTGTGGTAATGGAGTTTGGCTGTGACTGCTGGAGTAACTGCATCAGGTATTTGAAAAGTAACAATAGATAAAGCGTTTACTAATCCCATTTAGAAGGCTCTTGGTTTTACCCCCTTAGGTGGCACGCTTCAAACTTCCACAAAATGCGTCTGTACTGGCAAACCAGAGCACTTGTGGTGCAACGAACGCAGGGGATCTTGTACTGGCCATTGGATTTGGAGTGGGACATGTGTTAAAAATGAATTTCACAAGTGACTCAAAGCAGTACAGAGTTGCAGCGCTAACGTTCCTTTACAACTTGTCTGATGCAGCTTTATTTCCCAACTCAACTGGAGGTAAAATACACGTTTTGACTTCCTGTTCCATGCACACTAATTTTTATACATGTGGAATTTCACTGCATTTTTCCCTGTGTGCAGTGCTTTCTGGAGCAGTCTTAATCTTTGCACAACTGTACATTTTCTGTTTATAGGAACAAAGGAAACATCACATAAAACTGATATTGTGGCAAATATGGACACAAGATACAGGTGTTTTAGTGACAACCAGATGAACATGTTGAATGTGACCATAACGTTTAGCAATGTTACGCTTCAAGCACACCCTGTGAATAATACCTTAAGTGTCAACGGTAAGTATCTCTGGACTATTCAGAAAATACATTGGAAACCAGCAAACCTACCTTGTTTGTAGGTTTATGGAGACCTGTGTGACTAATCAGAAATGTTCTTCCACCTCGAGATGGTGTCTGTTCACTGCCAATAGAGGCCAGACAGGAAAGCCACCATCTGACATTTTACAGTGAACTTGTGGCCTCAGTTCAATTTCTCCTGGATAGGTACCTGCCTCATGACAGGCAAATGCTGACAGGCAACTGGGCAGGCAGGAGGAGGAGAGAAAGTTAGTTAGTTTCTGGTATCAGACAGAGCTGTTGTGTGGGGAATGTACTGTGCAGTGAGGGGGTAGTGTGCTGCCAAAGCCCTGTTTGTTCAATGGGGATTTCTGAAAGGGTGCTGAGTGAAGCCCATCGTTGTCAAATTACAAGTGTAAACTGTGTGTGTGTCACAGGCTCACATACACCTGTAGCCGCTGTCAGCAGTGTGTAATTCCATTCATGTAGTCACCAGTTAGAGTTCCAATCTTTACTGTGCCAGTCCCCTCCCAGTAGTGCCTTGGGATTTATTTAGTTCAGGCTCTCCCTTCAGATGGGAAGTGGGGGGAGCTGCGGCTGCACAAAGGAGACCTCACTCTTCCTGCTGGTGGGACATATGCAGGAAGTTTACCTGTGCAGTATTTGCTTTGGCCTGAGATAATACTGAAGGATCCAACCTTGTATTCAACACTGGCCTCTGGTGACCAGACAATTTTAAGCACCTTTGCTCTAATGAGGTGCTTAAATATCATGGGGAACCATCTGCGTTTAAATCAGTGACAGTAGGACCTCCACACTTTGTTTGGAACTCTATTCCCATTTCTAAATGGGATCCTTTCTTCTACGGGGACACACATGTGTCAGTATGCTGGCAGGGGGAGCAAGCTGCCCCAAGACAAACCAGGGATTAGTCTAAATGTTCTTGATTTGGTGAAGATAAGTAAAATGCCAGACTAGTGGATGGAGAGCTTTATTTCACCAAGAACTGCAGCTTTGCTAAAACCAGAAGCTTTGTCTAGATCAGGTGTGTCCAACCCGCGGGCCACATGCAGCCCTGGACAGCTAGTAATGCGGCCCTACAAGATCGTAAACTTTTAACATTATTATGTGATTTAAATACATTAACTATATTATATTTTATATGCAGCCCAAGACGATTCCTCTTCACTCAATGCAGCCCAGGCAAGCCAAAAAGTTGGACACCCATGGTCTAGATCAGTGGTTCCCAAACTTTTTGGCATCATGCCCCCCCTTTTTGAGAAACCTTCATGCTGCCCTGCCCTTCTTTAACCATGGGTCAGCTGCCTGCCTGAGCCCCTCCCTTCCCCCAAAGCCAGGCACTGCCAGCCCCTCATCTAGCCCCATCCTCTTCCTCATTTCCCCTCCCCCACCCACCCACTCACTCACCTTTGCAGAAGGCAGCTAGCTCCATGTGGGTCTTCACCTGCTGCCTGCTTCTTATAGTGCCTTGCATGGTCTCAAGTATCAGAGGGGTAGCCGTGTTAGTCTGGATCGGTAACAGCAACAAAGGGTCCTGTGGCACCTTATAGACTAACAAAAGTTCTGTGCATGAGCTTTCGTGAGAACTTTTGTTAGTCTATAAGGTGCCACAGGACCTTTCGTTGCTGCTTTTTATAGTGGCTGTACTGGGTTGCCCATGTGAAATGGGAGGGGCTGAGAGCCAAAAGCAAGGACCAGCTCTTTCTTGGGGTGGGAGAAAAGACTGGGGGGGTGGGGCTGGGTTGCCTCACGCCCCCCCCCCCCCCAGTTTGGGAAGCCATGGTCTAGATTGTAGGCTTTTGCCAGGAGCCCGGCAGTCTCCTGACAGAAGTCTGCCACTCCGGGAGCCTTCTGCAGACATCCCAGTAATCCCCGTTCCACGAGGAAGAAGGGAGTTTCTGCAGAGAGGGTTTTCCTGACATTTGGCCTCGTGTGTGTGGGCCCAATGTTGGGAAAGACTCTCCTGACCGACCTGGTGGCAGATGTGCATACTGCACAAAGTATTATCTTCTGCCAGCAATTCTTGGCAATCTAGACACTGCCAAAGAGTGGGCAGGTGGCATCTCAATAATCGAATGGGTTTTAGAAACTCGCAATGCCTGGTGCAAAAGTTTAAAAAAAAAACAAAAAACCACACCCGGTTCTGTAGTGAATATCACAAATAAGCTAGACTGACATGTCGGTGACTAACAGGTGGAACACTTGCACCTTTTTAAATTCAGTAACAATGGAAAATGGTATATTGGATTAAAGATCTTGCTGGACTAGGGAGGGTGCAGCAGGGTATGGGGTGGGGTGCTTGCTGGCACCCCTGTCCTGGGGCCACATGTGGAAGCACCCCCCACTACTATGGGAGCACTGGGGAAGGGCATCTCTGCGCTGATGTCCTCCCTCTCCCTCTCCCTCCCTCCCCCCCCCCCCCCCCCGCCCTCGCAGCTGGGATGGAGGAGGGGGCAGCAGAGTGCAAAGCCATGTCCTCCTTTGTAACACAGGGGTACCTAGATTAGGGTCACCTGTTGTTGTACAGAAGTTCATGTCTTAAGAATAAAACTCCTTGGTGGAAAAAAGGAATGTTGATCCTTTCTCCCACTACCACCAAAGTAAATTTTAGTCTTAAAATCTTTTTCTGTTGTGTCGACAACTTCTTTATAATTCTGTGTAGTTGTACTTGATGTTTAGCACTTTCTACTTCTTTCCAGAAACTGTGTGCAAAGCAGATCTGGTGCATTCCACTACTGCAGTCACTACTACCAGCCAGGCACCTACAACAAGCCAGGCACCAACATCACCGCCACAGAAGCCAACAACTGGGAAATATAATGTGACTGGTACAAATGGGACCTGTGTACTTGCTTATATGGGGCTGCAGCTTAATATCACATATTCAAGAAAAGATGGAAAGGTATAGCTGGTTTGATGGTGAAATCAAAAGCTTTTCACATGGAGAGCTAATGAAAATATTGCTTCCCTATGCTTCATAGACTGAACTGAATGTTAACAGTACTCTGTTAGGGTCTTGCAATTGAATTGTTTAACATTTTACCTGGATACAGTGAATATTTATGTAAACTTGCCATAAATAGTATTGTGCTCTGATGCACAGGGTGCTATCCTGGATTAGACTTTTGTATGTCTCCATTATATACCAGGACTTTACAACTGAAATGTACTCAAGCCATAGAAACACTTCAAAACATCAAATGGAGAATCTGGACAATGAAGATGCCACTTCAAACAAATTTTAATGCCTTACTACTTAGACGTGCAGATCAGTTTTGAAAATGAAGCATTTAACTGTGAACAAACTTCAAAAATCCTGTGCAGATATTTGACAATCCTTTGTTATATTAGTTTGAGGTTTTTTTGTCTAATTTCCATAAGCTAAAACTGTGTGTGAAAGGTCAACTCATAACTTTTGAGGGGGTGGAATTGGCTTATAGACAAACTCACTAGTCTTTCCTATGATTCTCTTCCCCCCCACCCCCACCACTCCTTTTCACTTTCTGCCTCCCCTTGGCTCCCTCTCCTGCCCGCCCACCCCCTGGTAAATGCTGAGCTCATCAGCTTTCAGTTCAAGTCTGTACTTTCCTATGCAGTGTGCAGATCTGCAGGAGGGGCACTTTGCCATCCTTGGCAGTCCTGGTCTGATAAACTTTGTCTTTTTCCCGGCAAACCCCATTACCAGAAGTTCCCATTCTTAGAGGATTTTGGTTGCATGGCTCTCTCCCCCTCCCCCCACCTTTACTGATTTTTGTGCTGCTAGTCCAAAGGGGAGGATTACATTCAAGGAAAATCTGACTATCAAAATAAAGGTGGTGAGTATTTTAGGGTGTCAGATTTAAGGGCATTTGAGTAGGAGACCTTGAATTGGCTGAGTATGTTGGATAATTGCACACTGGAGTAGAAAAGGAAGTTCTGAAGTATCAGTATACTTCAGTAATGTGAGGTTCAGAAGGTAAGGCCTCCAAAATTGGTTTGGGGTGTTTTAATGTTGTGGGTGACTTGCTTGACCCCTAGTGATTTGCATTGATGGGAAATGCACTTCACCAGCTTACCTGCAAGTTACAGGTCCCCTGTATGGAATCTGGTAAACCATTTTTCTAGCCCTCCTGAAATGGTTGGCTTCTCTCCTCTAGCCGTGGTTCTGTTTCTCCATACTATGCCACTTCCAGAAGTCTGACGTGTTGTGTCTAGCCCCTAATTTACATCTCACTTAAACTACTCTCAAAATTGGACACCAAAGGCAAGTGTGTTCTAGCATGCTTGCTGAGAAATCACTTACTTCTCAGGAGTTCTAAGTATTGCTGAGACAGTATGTTTCCTCTTACCCCTATGTTGGCTATTTGGCCATACATCAGTCAAGACTTAAGTATTTAATTTTGCTACATTGCTTTGAAAAAGAAAACTTTTTCCAGTCGGAGAGCTTCTGACTGCATTCACCTGGCCTAAACTTTTCACCCATAGTGATCTGCAGACGGGATCATCTGAAATGCAAAGCTCCTTACTGTTGTGCAATAAAGCCTTTCAAACTGTTTGCCTTTACATGAATCCGTTATCTCCCAGATAATTCCTTGTGGCCTTTGTTGGTGTTCTCTCATGTGGAAGTAGTGTGCATATTTTTGCCTTAATTTAACCATAATGCATTGGTGCTGATGGCTAATGCTCATGCTCTTCAATGCAGTACTAGTTCCTTAGCCATATTTTGCCTAGAAAATATTTTGATTGTAAACCAGGGGTCTGGGCCTTATGGAGAGTATAGCAAGGTTTGAATGATTAAGCATAAAGAACCTGTGCCCACATAACACTTGTACGTGCAAGGGGGTGTACACATGCCATTTTTCTACTTGTTTTCTACTCAGATGCATGAAATTAGCTGACAACAGTGGCAATGTTAACTTGCTGTAAGAAATGTAGTAACTAACACTTTTCTCTCATCTACAGATTGGATTGGATGTGCTGAATTTTGATCCTGTTAATACAACTTTCTCTGGGAACTGTGACAATTCTTCTGCCTTTCTAAACCTGACTTTTGAGAAAACTAGCCTCATGTTCCATTTTCTGTTGGTAAGGGTATTTAAATGTAGTTTCTTGAACAGCTCTGGTATGCTTTTTAGATGTGACTAAACTGTTCTGAACAAATCCATATTCATGAGCTGTTGTTCCAAAAAAAGTTAAGTGGTACCACTACAGAATATATAACACACAAGGAAGGAAAGGAATCTTTAAGTAGAAGAAATGGTGCGGAATAAACTGCTTCACAAGCTAGATAGAAACCCTCTTTTATGCAGTTGTCCCTAGGTGAGGCAGTTGGAACCTCTGATACTTGAAAATACCTTTAGGGGGGTAGACTGCTGTAAGTTGGTGGTTCATCTAATTATGTGAAAAGATGCTGAAGGAATTGGATTAAAGTTCTCTCAGTAATTCTGTTTATACTTCATGACCAGCATACCTGCTGTTTCACTCTGTCCTGCAGCAATTTTGTTGAGTACTGTGCTTCAATGGCACATACACAGAGGGAGCGTATGGCTCTCAGTTGATGCAGTCAGCATGTACCTCCCATCCCATGTCCTTCCTTCTGTATTTTCACTCTTTTTATCCCCCTACCGGTATTAATACATGCAGATGGAAACTAGCAGAATTAGACAACAGTAAACTGACTCATGTGCTATACCTAGAACCCCAGTGGGCCATATGTGACCCTTGGGCTGCAGGCTTGCCACCACTGATACCACTTCTGGTTCTCGAAGGCCCTCCAGGAAGCACTTATGCTGTGACCATATCAGGATTATATAAATCCCTTGACCCTAGGTCAGTAGGAGATTGTGCCTTGCACACAATGGTGTGAGAGGATCTGTCATGTTTACCATTTTCAAATGCTAGCTCATAGCTGTTTTTTAAAGAAGTACTGGGGCATTTTCAGCCTGACCACCAGCACTTGACCTGGCATTTTCTTCTCTGAGTTGGAGTCCCCTCTTCCTGGGTTTCTTATCTAAAACTGGAGTTGGTGGTACATCCCCTTCTAGAATGGGATGTACGTTTGGTTTTGTTTTTTTTTTGCTTTTGCTTTTTTATTGGCTTCAACACCTCTGAGGATCCATTAAACTATTCAATTGTAAAACTAAGTTGCACTCCAGTTATTTTAAAATGTGATATGGGTACAATAATATATATATATTTTTTTTAAAAGAATACAAGTACAGACAAGTTTTTCCTGCAAGGTGTCATTCTGAACACAACTTTGCCTTCTGAAGCTAAAGGTAAGGATTTTTTATTAGTCATTGACTGAATATTAAGGAAGCCTAGATCTAGGCACACTAATACTGATGGATGGGGGAGGTGGGAAGTGTTTTCTGTATTAACTACTTAAATTCTTAGCTTTTTTTGATCTCATCTCTCACCTATTTTGTTACTTACTCTGCCTTTTGTTGCACAGAACCAAAGTTTCAAGCTATTAACAACAGCCTAAATGCACTCAGAGCTACAGTGGGGAATTCCTATAAGTGCAATGCAGAGGAGAAACTTTGGGTCACAGACCATGTCTTTGTCAATCTATTCGATGTTCAGGTCCAGGTTTTCAAAATTGATGGAAACAAATTTGGAGCAGGTAAGAAACCTACTTACATCTGTATGTGCTTTTGTTTTAAAGCACCTTGCAAATTTTCATTAGAGGTCAATGAACTTGTCTAGTCTACTGATTTAAGCAGATCTGATTCTCTTCCCCCCGCCCCCCCCGCGTCTTCAGAATTAGTGGCCAGTTCAGTCAGTCCATACTCACAGCATGATTAGAACACCAAAACAGATGAATGTCTGTCTGAATTAAGTCTAGTGCATTGTGTAAATACCAACTTTTCTTGAAATAGCGCACATAAAAGGTACATGTGTACAGAAATATTTGAGGCTCTGTAGTTAAATTTTCACACTACTGTTCACTTGTTTGTAACAAAAGAGGAGAAATCTTGAGAAGCTGAGTGCCCAGCTGGTTGTGATCCCTGTGGCTACACTCACAAGAGTTGGCCTTAACTAAGGTGTTTAGGCAGCTAGGAAGAGAGGCTGCTTGAAAGCATTTACTGTGGCCTCTGATATAAGCTCTGTGGGACTGAGGTACATAGTAAATACTGTATCAGAAGGCTACACAAACTGTTCAAGCATTCTTCACTAAATGATCTTAAAGCAAGCTGACTTACAGTAGCTCTGGGTAAGGGAGCTTTTTCCATGGTAGCTGCTAGGTCAGAAGTTTAAAAGCTACCTAGCTCAAGTTTAGCATTTATATGTATTCCAGCAGTAGAATCTTCCAACATGGAAAAACCTGAGTCTTTGATATACTTCCAGTAGTTGGCCAGTACTTACTATTTTTTTTCCATTTCTGCAGTGGAAGAATGTCAACTGGATGAAGAAAACATGGTGATCCCTATAATAGTTGGTGGAGCTCTTGCTGGACTTGTCCTGATTGTCTTGATTGCTTATTTGATTGGCAGAAAGAGAAGTCATGCTGGATATCAAACAATCTAGTGACTTGCACTTAAATGAATCCAGTAATCAATTAAAAAGCAGTTGCAAGAAGTGGATACATTTCCCCTACAACTAAGGTTTCTTTATTATAAGGGAGCAGAGTCTTGCAAAATGCTTCTTGTTGAATTGGCTTTATTAAATGTGGCTCCTCCATCTTGCTGCAGTTAACTATGCACAAAGGAATAACTTCTCAAATTTGTTTAATTTTGCTAACTGGTTTAATATTTACCCACTTAAACAAGCTGAAGTTTTAAGAGTGCTTTTTTGAATTGGCCTGAATTTAATGTCAACTAGAAATATTCCAGGCTCGTGGATAGTTAGTTCATGCATTCACTCACTCTACTTCACTTCAGATTCAAGTCTAACAAAGGGAAGCTTTTACTTTTGGTACTACTGTGATCAGGTTAGTAATTCTCCTGGTAATGCAGTTAAAGTAAACCATGACTGACCACTCAATCTAAGAATGCCCCAGGTGTTTTACTAAGCTTTAAACACGCATGCCTAGCATCTGTAGGGCATGAAACAGGGGCAACAGTCCATTCTCATAGGAACTCATTTACATTTGGGCAGTTCCTTATTCGATACTTTGGATGCTCTGACAGCTTAAGGGCTGGCACTTTTTAAAATACAAAATGGGTGTTTACTTTTTATTTTGTAAAGTGAATTTGTCTCTTCTGGTAGATGTTCCAGGGCAATACTGTTCTTGCAGATATGTCAGATCAGTTTAATATGCGGACTCTCTTGCTTTAAACTTGGGTGGGGTTGTACACTAAGGATCAGTTCTTATGTATGCATTGCCTATAACAATGCTAATAAAGACACTTTTTTTTTTCTGTATATTGTCTGCCACTACCTTTCTGTAACTTTCACCTTGATTTAAAAATATTTCTGATCAAACTACAAACCTGCATGTACCACTGTCTCTTGACTATTGTAAAGTGAGTAGGTGTACATCTTAATCAGAGAGATTACATGAGGGACTGGCATGCTAGCCAAGCTTTGCTCTAATAATGCACTTAAAAGCAGTACTGAAGATGTTATGGTATAGGCTTCAGCACAGTGTACCAAAACACTACCATGGTGAAAGAGCACCAAAAGCCTGCTACTCTTGACTGATATGCTGCTTCTGGTTAGTGCAACTAGAAGAATAGTAGCTGTTCATACAGTAGTTGCACTTTTGCCTGCAGTGTACACATACCCATAAATCGTGAATCTCCCTGCACCCATTAGGTTTACACTAGCATGTACCTTCCTACTCTGACAGATGCTGTGGGATCTGTATTCTAAGTCATGTTCAAAGAACTGAATTGCTATTTAAAGGAATAATATAGCACTGGAGGGAGTCTGGGGACTTTGTACATTTTTCTTTGGCAGGAAGATGGCCAGAAATATTTTGAGGTGATGCATCCATCTTATTTTATCCTTAGTTGGTTTGGAATGGGTGGCAAATCCACTACTTGGCTCAAGCAGCCCAGAGCTGGTGTCAGTGCTGACCTAAAAACTTTCCATTTCTTCTCCAACCCTGAGGGGCATTTTAAACCCTGTAATTTATGCAGGCCCATCCCTCTGATGCCTGCCTCAGGAGCTAAGGGAGTTGGCACAAGCTGAAGCCTTGCAACATACACCTCTCCCCAGGTGGGTTTTTGAAAAACCAGACTGGAAGCTGTTCATTCTTCCCTAGTTCAAGGGTGAGTTTGGTCCAACTCCTAACTTCTATTTTATAAATAGTCAGATACTGTTGGGCTACTGAGTGAAAAAAAAGCTGAAAGGCAAATCTGGTAGCACTAGAAGTAGGTCTTCCTGAGCATAGTGTCTGTTTTCACTGTTCCTGTGATGGTATATGGTGGCCACAATCTGGTCAACTGCTCACCTGCACTAAGCTCTCAGCCCCACCACTGACATCAACACACCCTCTCCCACCACTCCACCCTCACAGATGCAAAGCTTCAGGTTTACAGTTTAATACACTCAAGCAGCCAGGAGGAAGTGTCTGTTTATAGCTGCGGTGTCAATATGCTCCCTGCTTGCCACATATTGTGGCAAATGCAGGTCAAGCAGCTGGTGCAGCATCTTTTGTCAGAGGCAAGCAGGTGCCCTCCTTTTGGACACCACTGGGTTAGTGGTTTTAATAGGTTAGGGCACCCTCACTAGGGACCCCTGGCCTCAAAGCTTTTATATGCCAGTGTGCTGCTTCTGGCCTTAGCAAAAATGAAGAGTATAAATGAGCTACCTCATACTTCTGATTTCTGTCCCACTTGCCCAAATTTCTGTGTTTATATGCTGTCTTCAGCAGCTGGCTCACTTAATCTTGGCCTCTTGGTGGTATCCTCCTGATTTGGAATGAACTATTTGACTATTCCCTATGCAGTATTCTTCATTCCTTTAGCAGGAGGGAGGACTCCAACTTCCCAGCACACTTGACAGGGAGGCTTTCCATCACACATCCCTTTCATGGTAGCTTCAGAACATTCAATGTATGCATTCTTATGAACAGAGCTCTGAGCTTGAAAGACAAGAGGTGGTTGTATAGGGAAGAGCAAAACTCTAAATGTGCCAGCTGCAAGGAAGCAGAACTTCAGAAATATTATGGGACTGTTAAATACTGCTGTGGAACAGCAATTAGTGTTTATCTGAAGGACCATAGCATTACAGTAAACAGACACAGGGCTGATAGGACAGGTACCACCACTGATGGGATTCGGCTTTATACAAATCAAAATCGGCAGCTGAAGTCAGCAGGAGAAAAGAGAACTAGCAAGCTGTGTTCCCTTCTGTTGGAAGCGAGCATTACGGTTTCATTCACTGTTGGGTTACAAAGGCAAATGACACTGCAGTCCATCTGGAACAGACCCAGCCTTTCCAGGAAAAACGTCTTGGGGCGTTCAGAGTAACATCATCTGGCTGTAAGAGCAAGGACAAGCCTATACCTGGCTTGAAAAGGGTGTAACAACTCAAAGGGGAAAAAATGTCAGCTTCAAAAGGGAAAAACATAAGGAAAATGTTGGGTTTTTACAGCTCTGGCATAGACTCAGGAGCAGTAGTAAGGCCTGTTGCTTAGAAAATACACATTTAGCTCTAGGCAGAGTACTGTCAATGCATTAGAGAAGGAAGGAAGCTTTGCATTTAATACATTTAACTGTTGGGGCAGGAGACAGTTAAAGATTGTAGTCCAATGACCCTGTACAATGGGACCTGCATTGTATACAAGAGGAAGGAGTCCCTGCTGTTCAAGCCTCTGTTGCTAAGTTGCTCTGATGTTAAGCTTGCCACACAGACTAATGTGAGAGCAAAGTGGGTGTATCTGAAACCCATGAGGCTTGAATTCAGTCTCTTATGCTGACATGCTTACACCTTCTGCATGGTAATGCAGTTGATGGTTTGCACCAAATGTGCTATGGGGAAATGTGACACAGAGGAATCCATAATCTCAAATGTAGTAAAAGGAAGTTCAAGTGATTGTCCCTACACATATTCCCATTGCAGGTGCTGGAAGGCCTCCCAGCAGCATCCACTGACACACTGTGCATCATGTCTCCTCAGGCACTCAGCTGAGGTCGCCACAGGCCATGCTGCTTGACACCACCTCAAGGCCTGAGCCAGAACCCCTTTGCTGTCACACTCTTGGCCTTTTCACTAAGGGCATGTCTATAGAGCAATCTTAAAGCAACCTACCTTAGGTCAACTTAGAGCCACTGCAGTTATTACCCTGGTGGTTCCCATCCTCACGACCCTCCTTCTGTCAGTGGTGCACATCCTCACCAGGAGTGCTTCCAGCTACTTAAGGGGAAGGGGTGCATACCCCAGCTCCCTGCACAGCCTCCTCCAGAAGCCCAGCTGCCTCTCAGGCTCATGGCACCACACCCAGAAGCCAGGAGTATGCTTGCAGCCTGTCTGAGTCGAGAGGCAGATAGGTGGAGCCTCTCACCTTACTCAGAGTGACATCTCGAGCAGCACCATCAACATGACAGCCAGCAGCCAATGTAAGCAATCACAATGTTTACAGGCAGAGTAAAACTGTTAGTCTTTAAGGTGCCACTGGACTCCTTGTTTTTGCTGAAACAGACCAACAGGGCTACCTCTGAAACCTACATGTACCATATACACTATCCTCGAGAAAACACCAAAATAAGAAACTAGGGCACTCTCTTAGGTCTGCTCTACACTACTGAGTCCAGTCAACACAGGACAGCTTATGTCCTAAGCCTTGTTCCTGCCCACGGAAATACCCTACTACATTGCCACAGTAACTCTACAGCTGCGTCTACACGTGCACGCTACTTCGAAGTAGCAGCAGTAACTTCGAAATAGCGCCCGTCGCGGCTACACGTGTTGGGCGCTATTTCGAAGTTGAAATCGACGTTAGGCGGCGAGACGTCGAAGTCGCTAACCCCATGAGGGGATGGGAATAGCGCCCTACTTCGACGTTCAACATCGAAGTAGGGACGTGTAGACGATCCGCGTCCCGCAACATCGAAATAGCGGGGCCCTCCATGGCGGCCATCAGCTGGGGGGTTGAGAGATACTCTCTCTCCAGCCCTTGCGGGGCTCTGTGGTCACCGTGTGCAGCAGCCCTTAGCCCAGGGCTTCTGGCTGCTGCTGCTGCAGCTGGGGGTCCGTGCTGCATATACAGGGTCTGCAACTAGTTGTTGGCTCTGTGTATCTTGCACTGTTTAATGAAAGTGTGTCTGGGAGGGGCCCTTTAAGGGAGCGACTTGCTGTTGAGTCCGCCCCGTGACCCTGTCTGCAGCTGTGCCTGGCTCCCTTATTTCAATGTGTGCTACTTTGGCGTGTAGACGTTCCCTCGCTGTGCCTATTTCGATGTTGGGCTGAGCAACGTCGAAGTTGAACATCGACGTTGCCGGCCCTGGAGGACGTGTAGACGTTATTCATCGAAATAGCCTATTTCGATGTCGCAACATCGAAATAAGCTATTTCGAAGTTGGGTGCACGTGTAGACGTAGCCTACAAGAGGCAAAAGGCTTGTTGGAGAAGTTAGGGTGACACACTGTCCCATTGATCCCAGGAGCCTGCTTCTGGAGATCCTCCCAGCAGTGACCAGGGCCCCCAGCCCTGCTTCCAGGTGCAATGTCTGGGTCATGCAGCCCTGCTGATGGTGTGGCTCGGAGTGGTACAGCAATGCTGCTGGCACAGGGTGCTGGCTTCCAGGCATGATGGGACTACACTGCTCCCCGTAGGGTAGAGTTGGGGTAAAGCCTTGTGGATCAGCAGATACTGATGTCTAGCTGAGGACAGATAGTTGTATCCACACAGGGCTCCACTCCTAGGTCCATCCAGCCCACGGACTCCATCTCAGTCACCCTTCATACTCTTCCTGCCCTCTCTGAGCCTCTGCATCAATGAGGAGAAATCAGTGCTTGTGCCTGCACTTCTTCCAGACTCAACTCCGCTGTGGCACAAGCCTTCCTTACAATCAGCCACCTCGCAACACCGACAGCCATAGAACTAGACCAACACCACAACCTCGCACCACCGCTCTCTCCCCCTCCTCAGATGTATGGCACGTCTCCACCCACACCGCCTTCAGGTGCAGCTCCTCTCCTACAGGCACCGCACCAACCAACCTTGTCCCACGAACAATACTGACTTCCCTCACCAGGTGAGCTGACCCAACCCCTGCAAGGCTATAGTCAGTACCACTTTACTTCCCCTTTTCCTGCTGGCCATCACTCAAACGCTCCCCTTGCAGGATGGCGTCCAGTGTCCCCAAAACCATCTCACACAGCAGGGCATCTGGACAGCAAGCGAGGCTGGAATTCACACAAATGTCTTACAAGCATGGGCAGTTCGTTTAGCCCAACGAACGTTTCCTCCTCTGTCCCAATCACAGCACGGTCAGCTAGTCCCAGACAATATCACGGTGCTCGTTTACATCAACAGAGCGACACCAATTCTCCATCCATCTGTTCTGGGGCCCTCCCCCTTTGGAGCTGGTGCAAACACCATGTGATGCTCCAGGCCACAGACCTCCCAGATACCCCAAATCCCCTGGCTCAACACCTTCCTCCCCAGTACTCAAGCCCACACCCCCATGGGACCTTTAATCTTCTTCTATCCACCCTCCAGAAGCCACCATTTTGAGCCACTGCCAAGGTGCCCCTTCTCCTATCGCTCCATGAAGATACTATTCTTAGTAGCCATTACCTTGGCTGGACAGTCTAGTGAACTAGCCCCCATGGGTTGAGTGCAAGCTGCTAATTCCTTCCCTGTCTCTCATCCTTGTTTTCAGACTTTCAATCTCTATGCCTGCGGGCATGTTCTTGTCCTTCACTCCCACCCCGTCCTCTATTATCTGTTCAGCCCTGCCCATGCCCTGCTATTCCACTTCTCAACTCCTCTCCCACTTTCTCCGAACTACATAAAAACATCTCGTAATGAGAAAATGCTACAAGCCACCAGTAACTCCACTGTTTTATAACTGCAACCCTCATTTCCCCTGGCTCCCTTTGTTTGGAGTGAAGTTGCAGGCCAATTTGTCTAAAGCAAAGCACCTATAGAACTGCTGAAACCATTACACATAATGGTTCAGTCTGGTGAAACTATCAGGCCATCACTCCAGGGGTATGCATTAGTGCTAGACTACTTCAGTTTCTAAAATGCCAACATACTGCAGGCCAGTTGGAGGGAAGAGAGAAGGAAAGCTGTCAAGAGGGAAGCAGCCAGCAGTCATGTAGTGATAAGTCCAGGTTCAAGATCAGCAGCTAAGAGCAGTTCATGGCAAGGGCGGATTGAGAGAATGTGGCTGTTCGTTTTCCAAGAAGGCCTGTCACTGCCAGAACCTGAGAGTCACACCGCGGGGTATGTATAACACTGAACTCTTTAAAAATGATTTTGACAAATAAATAGAATTTATTTTGTACAAATGGCTGTGGTTTCATGATTAGTGTATAGAATTGTGTCTCTGCATTTATTTACTCAAAAATTACAAAATGCCCTGAAGAAAAACAAGGGTAGTGGCTTTTTAAAGGAGTCTCCCACATTGGTCGCATTCTATTCTGATAATATTCTAAACCATTTTTAAAAAAGATTCAAGTTACCAGATTACTGACGGAATACAAAACGTTTACAACACTTACTTGAAAGGCAGGAAAAATTGGTCAAGTGCCAAAGGACACTCACGGAAAGTTTAGAAATTGTGCTTCCGTCAATGTAATTTGAGGAATGTGTCAACTTTTGTAGTAACTGAACATTTGTTTAAACATTGTTGGTCGATTCCTGAGCAACCAGTTTTGCTCTACACGTCTCTCGAAGTTTGTTAATTGTTGCCATGGACAAGCTTCCAGGTTCTGTAAATATTTTCTAAAACAAAGAATTGTTAGTTAAAAACATGATTGCACACAAAATAGGAGCTGCAGGCAGCCGTGCCTGCAGACACTCGAGTGAACAAACTATCTGGTGGCCTGCCAGCGGCTTACCCTGACAAGCTACTACTTGGGGCATTCCCCACCCGTTTTACATACAGTGCTCCTGAATGAGATTAGCCTGTTTCACAACTGTAGCACATTACTGAGTCATCAGTTTGTGACACATTATTCCTCATTTGGTAGCTGTGCATTTGATTTTTGAACACAATCTAAATTCACCAAAGCCAACCTGCAAATAATTCCAAATCCATTTTATGTGAAAATAAAGAGTAGTCTGGACTCCACAGTTATATTTAAATCTTTTCACTGTGTCAGTTCTATTCCATTTTTACTATAAAACACCTGCATATTTACCCTCCCCTAAGCTATATTTTAGGGAAGCATTATAAAAAAAAAAGACAGCATTAAAAGGATCATGATTCTAGACTGAAATAATATTACAGATACCAGCAAACATATATACTCATCCCTTGCTATACGAGCACAATTGGTTCCCAACTTTCTGCTCGTAAGCAAAAACCCGTAAGAGACACATTAAATTACCATTCAGATACATGTAAAAGTCTCTGACTGGTTCCAAGTGCTCGGAGTGGCAGCAGGTGGTGCTGCTTTTGAAAAGTAGGGGTTGGGAGGGGGTTAAAGGCTGGGCGCAGTTTGGGGCCATGAGCGGGAGGGTGGGTTAAAACCTGCAGGCGGCTCAGGTGGAGGAGGTGGCGGCTCGTTCCTCCCGGCTGCAGCAGAGGTACCTGGGGGTGTGCAGGGGGCTTGGAATGGGATAGGATGGGTGTTGGGAGCAGGCTGGGGTGGGGGGGGATTGTGTGGGGAGCTGTGAGCTGGGGGAATGTTGGGACAGGGCGGGGGGGGGTGTGGGGGAGTTGCCACAGGGGGAGTGTTGGGAGCTGGCCAGGCGGGGCTGTGGATCAACCCCACCCCCTCATCAGGGACCCTGAGCTGAGCCAGCCACGGGTCTGCAGGTCTTCCCACGCCCCTACCAGGGACCCAGGGGCTGGCTCATATAAGCACGGAAGTTCACTCACATAGTGAACAATGGTCAGTATACGTGCTCCTTGTTTTAGCAAGTAATCGTAAGTAAAGTACTCGTTAAATGAGGGATGAGTGTACAACAGCTGCTTCAATTGCATTGTGAGCACTGAAGCCACACTCAAACATGAGATGGCTTAAACATTATTTAACATAAAAAAAATTTGTCTTGTAGCCTTCTAACTGTTCAAAACTGGTCATTTATAAGCGTGCCACCGGTCCAGCATCGTATTCTTTTATGAACAGTTACTGGTTTTAAATAGGGAGAAGGAAAAAATGAGAGTCCCACAGAACTGAGCTGTGAACTGTAAGCAAACTTTAAAAATTACCCTTCAAGTCTTGTTCAGTGCCACAGTGAGAAAGTTTGTATGGGGTTTAACCTCAAAATAAAAAATCCAGTTACCCCTCTGCAGGGACCATTGTTCTTCAAGATGCGTTCTGCCTGTTCTACTGTAGGTGCGTATCTGAAACACTTACGTCAAGAGACTTTTGCCAGTAGTACCGCTAGGTGGCACATGCACTCCTATTCTTCTTGTGCATCCAAACAAAGATATAAAAGGGGAACCACTGTGAAGCACTGTCCAAAACAGTGGGAAAGGAGGGAGGGCTGTGGAAGGTATGTGTGCACAATACATCTCAGAGAACAACAACTACTGCACAGGTAAGTAACAACATGTGGTGTATGGCGTATGCATACATTCTCTTTGGGAAGTTACAGAGTCGCCTATGCAGGTAGTGAAGAGAGCCTGAATGACTAACTTGCCAAAGCTGGGCCCCAAGCCTCACAGCCCACCTGAAAGACAGCCATGGACCACAGTTTGAGAACCAGTGCTCTTACTTACATCTATGGTTTAGTTTTCCCCTGGCTTTAGATGTGTCTGGAAAGAAGACCAGAAACTGAACAGACTGGGTATGTGGAAAGCTGACATCCCTTTTGGCATGACCTTAGGATGTGGCCTGAGAGAAACCTGATCCCTATGAAGGCTGCACAGGGAGGGTTAATCAGAATCTCATTTAGTATAATGCAGGTGAGGTACATTTCTTTCAAATATCTTCTTAAACTTTAAAACAAGTCACTTTGTCAAATGCAAAGTTGGTTTATACCAAAAATGCTGTTTGGTCTTTTGAAAATTCATATTTCAAATGCTCAAATTTTAAGTTACCTTTAGAACCCTCCAAAATCTATTTGATTCCATAGCTTTTAATTGTTCTGCACTACACACCAGAAACACTCACCTGCATAAAGGTGTGGCACTCCGTTACAAAAGTCCCTCTGGTGATCTGCTTAAATTTATCACAAATGTCGGGGAAATTTGTGGCTTCCAAAATAAAAGCTTGGTGTCGCTTAATTAACGTTAAGGCCACACGAAAGATGATTTTTGATCCCTCATAAAATAAACAGTCCCAAATTCGAAGAACTGTCTATAGAAGGAAAAAAGCAATGTTAGAAAAGTTACCTTCTTGCTCTGCAGTGAGTAATGAGAACTGAGGCATCATCAGTAGGATAACAATTTAGTGCAGGGATCAGCAACCCCTGGCACAGATGCCAACAGCACCACACAAGCCGATTTTCAACAGCACACAAGGTGGGAGCTCAGCTCCCCTCCTCCTACTCCCATGCAGAGATCCGCAGGCACCAGACTGTTCCCACAGGTGTGTACCGCAGTGAGCAGAGACACTGTGGGAAGGCAGGGAAATGCAAGCCCTGCCTATGAGCTGCACAGCAGAGTGGGGGCCAGGCTGCAGGTGTGCGGTGGTGCAGAGCTGCTGGGAGCACGGGGCTGGGTCCTTCAGGCCAAAGGCGGAGTAGGGGCACAGCTGCTTCCCCTGCTGTATGTGCCATCCTACCCACCTGCCATCTGTCCTCCTCCCCTCTGGGGAAGGGGACTGACCCCTCTGCCCCCACTCCACCTCTGCCATCTGATGCCCTCACTTGGAGACAGGGGCTGAGCCCCTCTGACTCCCCAGCTCTGCTACTTGCCCTAAATCTCGCAGATGCTGAGCCCTGCTGACTTCGGCACACCGGGGCTCTCCCTCCTGCCACCAGCCACACCTAAACGGTAAAGCTCTGCATCTTTATTTATTTATTAATAATGCTGTTGCAAGTAGAGCTATTGGTGACCATAAAAAGCATCGCTGGCACTCGGACTGTACACAGAGGTCAAAAAGCCAAACTCTGCCTCTGAGCCCTGATCTAGCACATCCCTTATCAGGCAAGCCACACCTTAAACCCCTTTCTCTCCCTCCACCAGTATACCCCTCAGGTCACAGGCCTGGCTTGTTACACCTCATGACGGGTGGGAACCAAGTATAACCACTTCTACACTGGCTCTCAATGCTCTAGCTCAGGCCCCATACCTCACTAGCCCACATGCCCCACTGGGTTTGGCACCTGTGATCCCTCCAGGAACCCACAACAGTGGCTGATTAGGGACTCAAAACCAGCTTCTTCAAAGCAAACCATTATTTATTCATTCAGCCGAAGGTAAACAGCATACAGAGCAAAGGGTCTATGTTCATACATCCTCTTAACTATCCCAAACTCTGTCCTTGACCATTTTGGTAAGATCCCCTCAGCTAGGAGAAGCAGACTGTCCTGTTCACAGCATACTCGGTCTGTCTCCCACGGACAGGCTTGTCAAGCTCTCCTTCATGCTCCCTGCAGCACTGCGTCTTTTGTACCCAGCATCTTTAAGATTTTAATATTCCTATTTATCCTAGAGCTTTGGCCTGGGGAGACTAAACCTCGGCACAGTAGTGGAGCCAGACAAGGAGCATTCCCCTAATTAAGGGTATCCCTATCGTTTCCTGGGGACGGCTGGTACTCTGCCTCTTAACCTCTTACCTTTGCCATTGCTTCATTTCCTGTTAATTTCTCTCTTACAGAACTCGATGCATTCAGGCAAGAAAATACCACAGAGGTAACCTGAGATGCATATGATATTTATAAATAATACTGCTTGTAACTCCCCAGTTTTTCACTAAGGCGTATTAAAATACCTCCACGTGATACTCACCTCTACTGGAAGGATGTCAATAAATAAGCATATAAACCAGCGCGACACTACCAGAGTCCACATGACACCATGTCTATCCATTAACTCTGCCACTGCTGGAACTTTCATTCTCACAAGTTCTCCAAGGACCTCCTGATCAGTCTTCAACCCCATCATTGCTGGACTATAATAATCTTTGGAGGAAAAAAGCCAAAGCTCATCAGTAACCAATGTGAAAACTTCATAATATGAATTTGAGACTTTCCTATAAAGCTTAAGGCATTGAAATTATACACTACTTTGACCATGTGAGCCAAGGATACATGACTTAAGTAAATTACACTGAAGAGCAAAGGTGTTTGCATCCTCAGCTCATCAAACCTTCTACCTCAGCAACCACTGATGTCTCAACCCAAAAAATTACTTCCTTTAAGTCTGCCATAACCACTTCCCTATCTCAACTCTCTCTTGCTGAATATTTTTGTAACCCTCACCCACATCTGATCATTCCCAATTCAAGTAGAAGGAGCAGTTAACAAAAATGGAAAAATGTCAGCCAATTTGGGGTTGGTAGTTAGAGCCCTGGAAAACGATGGATACGTGTTTTATATATGCAGGTATTACATCCACAGGTGTGAATGTGGATATCTGTGGCTCAGTTTTGTAGATATAGATGCAGATACAAAATGTTGTATTTAGAACCCTGCAACACTGTGGCTATCCATTTTATATCTGTAAGTATCTGCATGCATGGATAGTTTTTGCAGATGTCGATACAAATTTTGTATCTGGGCAGGTCTGAAAACCTGAAAAAGACCTGTGTGCACACCTGCCAACACATATGTGCACTATATTCAAGAGAGTTAGTGTTCACAGGCATTGGACTGACAACATCTCAGTTATTAGTATTATTTACTTATAGCACAAAACAAGTGCACAAACTTATAATGAAATCATCTGTGTGCACCTTCACTTGCACTTACACTTTCATGGGGTAAGAAGATGGTTAAATGTTCGTGTCATTTTTGCTGGTCTCTGCCAAGACTCAAACACACAAGACAAGGACAGAGACTGTTTAAGTGAAAGCAACATGAGGGAGAAAAATCCACTAGCCTTAAATAACATTATAACCCTACCAACCCCTATCACAGTGGGTTTCTAAGTGTCATCAAGAAGCCCAGACACAGCAGAGGGCATAAAGACACAAGACAAATTTCCACCTGCAGAAATCTGAATTCAAGAACAGTAAATTATAATGGAGATTTTATTCTTATTATTACATTTTAAAATGTGCGTTAGGCACTTTGCAAAGATGTACACAAAAAACCCTCAACCTCCCCTGCTTGCAACGTAATATTTATCTCGAAATTTCTCACATCCAACTTCTGGAACCACTTTCAGGGCACTACAAAGCACAATACATAACCTTTAGGACTCTAGCCTACTATTAGTAATCCATAGTTTCTTCCTTTCCACCCAAGGTTCACCTGCTTTACCCATGTACACTGCTACTCTGTAATTCCCTCAGCTTCCACTTTAGGACCAGTGGTAGGAAAGCTCTGAGTAACTGAAACAAAACAGTTGCCAAGATGCATATGGGCCACATGGAAACACCAGCTTCCAGAGGGGAGTGAAAAAGAATGGAAGAAGCATCAAATCTCCTCTGACTCATTTGCGCCTTGGAACATGTGTTAAAACGATCAAAATGCTCAAATGACCAGAAGGACTAGTTTTCCTGTAAACAAGGAATTTAAAAAAAAATGCTACTTTAAAGAAAAACGAGGGAGAACAAAGCAGGAAAATGGCAACCTGCCTCAAGCAATTAAGCACAAAGCAACTTCTCTCCTTCGAGCATGCTTGAGATATAGGAACATTAAATAGACTCTAAGCACTGGAAAGTGTACTGGTACTGAAGTTCCATGTGCTCTCTCCAATGTACTGCTGTGATCATTTGATATGCTGAAATCAACAGCTGCTCTTTTCAATCTTTATAGTACTGCAGAAAAATAAATGTCAGAATCTCAGTTAAGTGTCAGGCCACCAACCCCAGTTGTTAGAAATGCCAGAGGTACCTTAGGTAAGTCATTCCTCAGCTAGTGGGTCTTCTGAATTACAAACTATTTAGTAAAGGCTTGTAGGGAAGCCTTGTTTAGATTCAAAACATATCAACTCTAACTAAAATACCACGTATAGCAGTCCTAGATAGCTGAGCAATATCTTCCTTTTCTAATTAGGGCAGCCTGGTTGTTCCTAATGTATCAATTTCCATGCTGGCCTTTGTAAGCAGAAATGGAATATTAAATGTAAAATGAAAAAAGTTGCAAAACCACTGAAAAAATAAAGATAAATAAATTTTAAACAGACTTAAACCACAGATTATCAAGCCTTTTCCAGGACAGCACAGCCAGCGCAGAAAAGAAAAATATATACTAGAAGTGTCAAGGCCTAAGATATTTATTTTTTATATCTTAAAATTGAGAGCACAATATTCACATACAATGCAGGAGTTATCCTGAAAGTTCATTATGCAAAAAACCACCTCCAGATTTTCAGTCATTTACAGTGATTTTAATGACAAACGTAATAGATTGGTGGCAGTATACCTTAGATGTTCAACTTTCTGATTCTAGAAAGATATGGCACAAAAAGAATAAGCAGTCTCTCATAGTAAAGCCTAAAGTCTGTAGCTGAACTTTAGCTTCTATTTCTATTCCTCACTGTAAAGTATCTCATTACCAATTTAAGTCACTTCTCCTGGCATTTTTCATTTGCCACCACCAGGAGCTGCTAATC
Organism: Carettochelys insculpta; assembly: GCF_033958435.1. Classification (NCBI taxonomy): domain Eukaryota; kingdom Metazoa; phylum Chordata; order Testudines; family Carettochelyidae; genus Carettochelys; species Carettochelys insculpta. The sequence continues at coordinate 120,455,252 of NC_134137.1, forward strand.
TTAAAATTTATGAAGTAGTCCAGTGCTCCCAACAGCTAAGGCAGCATCCAAGTTGGCTTCCTTCACAGTGATCAAACACAGACATCCACTTTGTGCAGCATCTGTCCTTAATCAAGGATCTGAAGTACTGAGCCTGAAAACTGCCGAGTCCCTGGTGCTCCACTGAGTCAATGGGAGCATGGGGCTCATCGAAACTCAGGATAAAGATTTTTATGAGCGATAAAAAAAATGCTGAACCCATATTTATAAATTTACCACACATTTTCCCATTACTACAAGGTACTGGTACATGTATTTAGACATACATTTGAGAGAGACCACTAGACAAGGGAGGGTCCAAGCTATTTATTTTTAAGTGGTTGTGTTAATCCTGGAGCTTGGCGAACTATCAAAATATTTTTTTTTAATTGTAAAACTTTCTAGGCCAGCTAACAACTTACAATATTGTGGAAACCTGCTTTAAATTGTACATCATCTCTCTCTAGCATAACCATTCTGGTCTTCTTGAATCCCACGAGTAATGTGTCCAGTACAAAGTTGCTGAAGATGTAAATGCTTGCTAGTGTTATAGAGCAGTAATGAGAGTTGCAAGAAATAAAGATACAGACAGTAAGAACTGCCTGACCTCATGTTCAGTCACAAATGAAATAAGAAGATTAAAAAATAAAAAGCACAACATGTTAATTTTTTTATATCCTTAAATTACTAACTTTGTGAAGAGAGGGTTAATAAAAATCCTACTGAGAAAGTAATATGGTATAAATTTAAATTGCTGAGGACATGGTTGCAAGGAATACAAACTCTCCATACAGAAACTTTATAGGTGTTTCAACTATTGCATACATATTTCAGACATGTACACACCAGACACACTGAGGCATCACTTATGTTCTGAATTTGAGACAAAACACACATGACTGTACTGTAGTTCTGCTGCATAGCTTATGTAATTTTCAGTCATTACTGAACACATTATCTCCTCAAGAATGGGAGAAGACACATCCAGTGATGTGGCATAAACTTGATACGTGAGGTCATTAGCTCACAAGAATATTTTCACTGTGTTCCTGAGAAAGAGGTGAAAAGTGACCACATTTTGGGAGGCAGAGATCTCTGAAAATGATCCTTGACGTGTGATGAGCATCTGATACATATGGTGCTCAAAACAGTATTTTAAGAGTGTATCATATGCAAGTCATAACCCAGAGAAGTGATAAGCATGAGGCTGATTCTTACCCTTGGAATTAGGACGTAGTGTATTTCTTCAGTTTTGTGTAGCAATCCACCACACCTCTATTGCCAAACCTTTGTTGTGGACATGACTGTGAAAGTTACTTTGAAAAATACTACTACTACAAATGAGGTATGTGAAAATCCTGTTTAATTTGTTACCTGTGTAAACAATTAAGTGGGCAGGGGTAGCTGGAGAGGAAGAAACCACCCAGCCACTAGGCCCCCTTGCCCTCCCCAACAGCTTCCCTGCCTGCAGTGCTGCCACAGGTGAGGGTACTCCGGCACAACTGGGGCAGCCTTGGTCCCCAGCATGCCACAGGCAGGGATGCTCCAGCTGGGCAGAGCAGCTCCAGTCCACAGTCTCCAGCGTGCCACAGACGGAGCAGCACTTGTCTGGAGACAGGGACTGCTCCATCCAGACTGGATTGTTCCTGCCTACCCTGGCCCCACTGGAATGGAGCAATCTCATGCCCATTGTGCTGGGGGGTGTCCAGCCCCTAGTAGTTAACTCTAAGTGTTAAGTCTCATGCTTTTAGGATGTGGCTTACTAGTTAACCACTAAACATCCCTAATACAAACTACCTATTACTAGATTCAGGAAGCAATCTGTAAAATACTACTGATTATTCCCTGTGTATTTTTACCAACAAATTTATTTGTCAGAATGATAAAAATGAAAAGACAAAGTTACCAAATCATTCAGATCACTTTCTAACGGTTTTTGTAAGCTACATCATATTTAGGATTTTTCTACCACAAAAACAATTAAGAAATCAAGTTATCCAATGATCTCTTTGTTAAATGTAACAAAACAAAACTTTTCAATTCATGCATCAGCTACCTGGCTTCTCAAAGCTGTCAGCACCTGGGACTGCCCTAAAAGGTTTAAATGGGACAACACATTTGTTTTACCCAGAGGTATTGGAAGAAACAAGAAAGGCTCTTGCCCTTCTCCTCTGGCACTGAATATTTCTCTAAAATTTTCATTACTAAATTCATTGTCATGATTGCCCAATGTTATTGTATCCACATTATCCAGCTCTGGTTTTAGGTGTGTCACATTTGTTGTGGTTGGTACACGCTGGGCTTGTCACTCATCCCAAAACAGAAAGGATCATCACAAAATGAAAAAGTTGTCTATCATTCCAAAACATTAGGTGAGCCTGCATTTAGGCCCTGCACCTCCCTCCCTTTCTAATTTTTTAAATAAACACTGTCCCCACCTTTCCTACCAGAACAGATGAGACTGGAGCTGGGGCTGCCTCTACAAGACTGAAAGAAAGCTGCTTGGTTCAGTACCAGAGCTACCGTCTGAGGCTGGAATTCTCTGCATTCGATATTCTGGGATGCAGGGAAGCACTTGGTGTTGGACAGAATTAGCCAGAGGCAATAATTGGCAGAACCACTGGAAAGAAATTGTAGTCAAGTTCAGTGCTTTTTTTGCATTTAAAAAAAAAAAAAAGGGAAGTCGACGAGTCGGTACTTAACCATCTCCCCAGCCCCCCTCCATAGCCAATCCCCCAGCTGGGGCTGCTGAGGTGCCAATACTGAGTACCAGCAAGTACTGGCAAAAGATCCCTTGATATTACCTTTTGTATATATGAAGTAACTGCTTTAAAATGAATAGGATTACATGTTACTGAATACCTGATCAGTTACTTTAACAATCTGGCAGTAGGATTACCCTGTAGCTCAAACAGAAGTTATAGTTTTGATGCAAGAATCACTGGGTAAAGTTCCGTGTGGCATCAGACTGGATGATCCTAATTGTCCCTTTGGGCCTTAAACATCTATTAATCCTGTTCGTGCAGTTCCTGCACGGCCAGCTCACGTGCTGCAGCTCTCTGGTTGGAAATCCATGGCCTGTTTTGCCCAATATGGCACAGTAGTGTTCTACTCCCAGAGAAGCTGCCTGGGCACTGAATGCACCAATGCCATCATGTGTGGAGGAACTGTAAGAATCACAGCAAGGATGGAAGAGGAAGACTTAAAAACAGTTGCCAACACTTGTGGTGATATTTGGGGTTTTACATGAAGCCCCAGTTCTTGAAGACATGCAATGATGTGATGACGTCAGCCATGATTTGTTTTTAAAGTAAGTTTCTAACCCTCTGCATTGTACAGACCAATGTGACCTGAATGCACAGGCTCCAAACCTAGAAGGCAAATAAAAAGAACCCAAAGGCTGGGTGTACACTAGAGAGTTTTGTCGACAGAAGGGGCCTTCTGTTGATATAACTCAGGGATAGTCCACACACTTCAAGCATTCTGTTGACAAGGTCTCGACAGAACTCTGCATTTTGCTCGACAGTATTATCCCTCAAACATTTGAGGCATAACAATCTCTGGACAGACTACTGTCGACAAAGTGCAGTGTGGACACTTCTGTCAACAGAGAGGGCTTCCGGTTGCTGGGCAGCCCTCTTTGCAGAGCTGCCATTCCACTTTCTGGCACCAGAGGGCAGTGCAGCCTGGCAACTCTCTGTCGACAGAGCAAATTGTGTGTAGATGTAATCTGTTGACATAGGTTCCGTCAAGATTGCCCTGTCGACAGATGCTCCTAGTGTAGACATAGCCAAAGTGTGTTATATTTAAACAGTCTTATGATTTTTAAGTCAATCTCATTGGGGGGGAGGTGGTGTCTAACTCAACATTGGAACGTTTGGGATTGGCAGGGTGGACGATAGAGCACAATGGAGAGGTGGAAAATTTCCATGTACATAGCTACTTTGTGTACGCAGTAAAAAACTACAGCAAGAATCTGGCAAAAAACACCCTTAGAAAGTTGGATTGCCTCCACATCCTCAATGGAGCAGCTCCAGAGAGATTGGTACAAGGAAATTATAAATAAAATCACCCACTCATTTTTTCAATGTGCCTGATTAATGATGGGCCAAGTTGCTATACTTCGCCAATGGATATCCTAAGGGAGAAAGAATAGAACATCATTTTCTACTCATTCTGAAATAGACAGACATTTCACCAGATCAATGCTATAAGCGATTATCCTCCCCAAACGTTACACAAAAATACCGAGACTCTTAATAAGAATTACTTTTCAATTGTGAATACTGTGAGGGGAGATTAACTGTCAATTCGTTTTTTAACAACCATGTCCTACTGAGAGAGTAGAGGTAGAGAAGATTGTTTATGATAAGGATATCAGAGAGAGGAAAAAGAAGGGAAAGCTAATATAACAAATCGTATTGCATCTTCGTTCACTGTGATAATCACACCCAGCTCAAATTCTAAGGTCACGTTTCAGACACACAGAGTCAAAACAGAACTAGGTGCATGTAGCAATGATATTTATAAGTATTCCACATACCAGAAACTGAACTACAGGTTTTGATTGACAATTCTAATCAGATTAACAAACTCATTTTTCAGACAACTAAAGATCTGAAATTAAAGCTAGTGAATATACCAGCTACTCAGGTGATTAGTATGTTCATGTCTAGTTTGATAGAAGTTTTGATTTACCTAAGGACCTTCCAATAGGCTCTATACATTTCAGGAAGAAAAGAAGGAAAGCAGATGTCCAATATTTTCTCCTCCATAAATGAGAAGAAACAGCTCTTTTTCTAAACATGACGCTTTTTCATAACAGTGAGGAACCAGCAGATACAAAGTTATACAGATTATTCACCAACTGAATGTTTCCAAATAGCGTGGCATATTTCCCTCCACGGAGCCTGTGTCTCACTCTTCCAAAATAAATAACTGAACATTTTATAGTAAGAGAGTTTAGGGACACCCAATTGATAACTCCTGAAATTATGTTTAAGGAATTCATCCACAAATAATTTTAGCCTACACTGCCCAATTCACAGGAATTATTTAAAAATCAATAAAATTTAGCAAAAGCTTCATGTTCTTATGAAAGAGAGACAACTGCCCATTTATGAATTCACAAGCGTACAATCAAGTTTTAAAGACTTATGCCTTCAGACTCTACTTTTGTCATAGCATCGAGGACAGCTATATTGTCAGCTAAATATCAAGCACAATCAGATTACCTCTTCTTAATATAGCTAAGTGAAAAATGCCATGCTTCTAATCAGATTAATTTGTACTTAAAAGTTACATAGTTATGTTTTCTGTACAAGAGTGTAATAGTCACACCATAGGACTTATACCATACGCTATGTTCCACAGAAACCTTGGATGGATGACTTTAAAATAGAAAGTTCAACACACATACTCACTAGACTCGAGTTTAATATTTGGGGAAGGAAACCAGACCAGCTCTTCATATTCTTATTTTGTAGTAAGGTAACACACTTCACTTACTTCAAGACTGAAGTATCAATCAACAGAATTAATTTTAATCTCAAAATACCGGTTTCCATATTCAGCAGGCACGAGTGACATTTCATTATCAGCAGCAAGATAGAAAATGTTTTACTAAAGGCTTTTAACAAAAAACAGACAGATCATCCATAAAATTATGAAGTTCCTACATCTTGCTAGACTCTACTACCTTCTATTTGATGGTAAATAACCAATAATTTCTAATACATGTAAGTGGACAAAAGTTACATATGTACTATCTAACAAGTTCCTCATATTTTTCACTAACACTGGGCACAAACATCATGTTTAGGTAGAAACTATATTGACATAAATTCAGTAACATCTATTGCTAACAGTTCAAATTTATGCAAAATAGTAATTGACCCAACTACATCATGATACAGTCGCAAAACTTGTAAAACTTTGAGTTACAAATACAGTGAATCCCTAGTAAAGTCAACCAATATCTCATCATTTCCCAAATTTTTGAAAACTGAGCCTTCCTTCAGAAAAATGAAATCATGACTCTACCAACCACCCGACAACACCCTTCCAGCTCAGCATTTGAGTTAGCAGCTTCTATATGCCAAAGTAGTTGTTTTAGTCTCTGAAAATTCTGGCATACAAAGTGTGTTAGTTAACATCAGTCACATTATCCATTCCCTGACACTCCTCAAACCCCAAAGAGATACAGCACATCCCATACTTGTCACACTGCTATGGTGCTTCCCAGAGGCAAGAGGACCAAATCCTTTGTAGAACCTGGGGGGCCAAGACCAAAGTGCCCCCTCCCTCTCCACAGCTAACTGTTCCAACACTGAGCCAACTGAACCTGTCTTCTGGTGCTACAGCTGCCCTTGGTGGGTGGGTAAAAGGTGCAACTGTTGCTCCTCCCCATAAGATTCTTATTCTTCAGTGTGTGTGCAGGGGGGAGAATCTATGGGGAACTTCAATTCCACAATCATATTTAATTAAAAAGTGGGGACAATGGTCTCCAGCCACCTTGGTTCCAGTGCAAATGCCTAGAGGCACAGAGCTGTGAAGCATCTTCACCCACCTGCCCTTATTGTGAGGAAGTCTTACCAGTGCCTGCTGTGGATCAGCTTCTTGACTCCACCTACCAATGACAACACAACAACTACTCTTCAGACCTCAGCAAGCCTCATTCTGTACAGGTTAGCAACAGGTGCACACCAGCTCCCAAGTCCCCAAGAATTCCTCTGGAGTGCTCAGGTTTTATCACTGACCACACCTATTTCGATTCAGGGTCACTGCTTTACTTAACTCACAGCACTTTATATTTTATACACCAGCCCCACAAATGTATATATCTGGGAACAAAGAATATAGGCCATGCTTAAAGGATGGGGAAACTACCTTGGGAAGCAGTGACATTGAAAAAGATTTGGGGTAGAAGTACATAATCAGCTGAACATTTAGGAGTAAGTAGTATTACTGGCTCATCAGAGTTTTTCAATATATACCTAAGACCCCAAAAGGCCAACTTCAGCTTAACAGGCCAATATATAACTATACTACGCTGTCCTGTGGTGTTCACAGAAGGTTGCTTTCATTTCAGTTTCTAAAGGTGATTAGCCAAATATGTATGTCCACATGATCTGTTCAATAAAGCCATATATGCCTGTCTCCTTGTGATGGGCCTTATGCTATGTTTACGAGACAGCCACACATGGTTAGTGTCTGTCTCCTGATTAAACAGCAGCTCTCAAAAGAGAAAGATGAGGCAACTTTGCCAACAGGCAATCTTGTAGCTGGGTGCAGCTGACCTAGCAGGTTCAACGAGCAGCACAGATCAATTCAAGATGTGCAGATTCTGTTTTTGTGGAGATACATTCACAAAGTAAAAGCTTTTGACTTTTGTCTTCTTTTCCACGTTGTTTTACCAATGGTGGCAAGCCTGCTTGCCAATAATGGACTTCTGTTAACAGCAGCATAGCTTAATAAGGAACCTCTTATACCACAGACATCATCTCTGGTCCTCAAACCCAGTCTCAGTAGGACCACATTCCTTCAACACACTATACTCCCCTGCATTCCACCCTGCTGACTGTGAATTCCACCTGGAACTTCTGTTATTTAGGTCTAGCAAGCTTTTTCCTACCCAGCTGAATGAAGTGTTCCATGAGCCATAGAAGATTCCATTTCCCTTTTGAGGAAGATATTTTAAACACACAACTGCTTACTCAGCTAGCTCTATGTTTAGGGATTTCACAGTGCTCTGTTCAAGTAATAAAATACATTTGCTAAAAGAAAGAGACATGGTGACTGATTTAAGTTCAATAGGTGCCTAATAAACATTATTATTATTTTGTATCACCTATAAGAAAGCTAAATGCTTCAGACATGACCAGTCCCTGCTCTGAATCTGGATGATGCTTTGATAATGGACTTGAGAAATGAAGAAGGCAAAAGGCAAGGAAATTGCAGACTGGAGGCATGCAATTATGCAGTTACTCAGTTCAGTGTTTAGTTATGCATATATTAAACAATGAACTGAGTAACTGCGTAATTACATACCTCCAATCTGAAACTTCTTTGCCTCCCTTCTTCCTAGTACCATAGCATAGTACTATGTCCATCACATCTGCTGTAGATACCTTCAGCAGAAACAGACAAATAGGAAGATGGCTTCTTTAACAGAACAAAATAAATAAATGAATTAGCACTTATAATACTGCAGACACTTGCCTTTAATTAACAGATGTTCTACACAACCTAAATTGATGCTGTCTCATGCTATATGTTCTGCCACAGCAAATAACATAGGTTAGCCTCACCTTTCTCATCTACCAGCTGTGTGATCACTCCCTAACTTGAAACATCTATTCATAGGCCCTGTCAGATGAAATCTCATTTTTCATTGGTCACAAGGCAAACAGGCAGCAACACTTCCCTTCTGTTAAGCTTACCCTCCCCGCTTGCAGAAAAAAGGGCCATAAGAAAATCAAAACAATCACAGCCAAACTGCTATTGTCAAGGAGTATCTGAAACCCCAGTGCAGATTTAATGTTATCTCTCTACATATTTTTGTCACTCAGCATATTTATTCATGAGCACAGAAAAAGAGAACTAGCCAAATTATATGCATTGCTTTCTATTTAATATCAACTACTAAGGTTAGCAAAGTTAAACACTATCTGATGCTTTCTAAAGTGAAGGCTCCAATATTTCTCAACAGCAAAAGCAGGCATCTCTCACTTGACAATCACTGATAACAAGTAGGACGTCTTCATATCACCCTCCTCACTGATGACTGCCCAGCCTGACTCCAGAGCTGCAGGTCTCATCGCAGAAGGGGCAGGTGTTGGTAGCTGTTGGAGGGGCACAGGGCAGTTTTTACTGCTCTTTTCTTCTCTCTTCCTCTCCTCATCTGCACTGCTCTGGAAACTATCAAATTGCCCCACCCCCTCACAGATTACCGCAGTCCACTGGGGACAGTCCTGGGCAAGATTCTCCCAAGGGTCAACACTGGTGCTGCATTTTTTCACGTTTGCCTTCAGTATGTCCTTAAATTGTTTCCTCTGCCCCCTCAACCTCTAATGCTTCTCAGACCTTCCTCTACCTCAGAAAACAGAATCTGTTTTGGGAGGCGCTGATCAGACGTCCAAACCATGAGACCAGTCCAATGAAGTTGCTGGTGAATGATACTGGCTTCAATGCTGGTCATGTTCGCCTCTTCCAGGACACTGGTGGTCGAGCGCCTAGCCTCCCAAGAGATACTTAGGATTCTCCTGAGGCAGCATTGATCATATTGTGCAAGTGCCTTCAAATGACGCTTGTATGTTATCCAGATTTCACATGCGTACACAGTAGCATTGGAATAACCACTGCACAGTATACAAGGAGCCTTGTTTTGGCATAGCTGTCCCAGTTCTCAAAGACCTTTTGTTTCAGGCAGGAAAAAGCAGAGCTTGCACGGCTCAGATGATGAAAGCAGACTAAACATTCCAAGGAACAACTGCTGGTTGATAAGCAGGTGTATCGTCACAGTTTGATTTTAGTATTATGCCTACTCTTATCTGCTCTAGGCATATGCTTGCACACAATATTGCAGAGTGAATATGTAGACAAAGAACTCTCCTGGCCACATGATACTTCAGTCAACTAGAAAATTCTGGTTTCTCTCTCTCTCTCACTGCTTGCAAGGAATTTTACTCCTAGCCCCTGAACTTCTAGAATTCACTCAACTGTTCTACAAGACTGTGGCCTTATCTCCAGTTGAGACTTAAATCATTTGTTTCATCTGGCTGCTCTGAACTTTATTATACTCAGTTACGTGAATGAAACACGCACAACTCAATGCATCCAAAATAGCCACCACAAAATAGTTTAAGACGCGCCCTGTCTCCTTATGAGGGGCACACTAAACCAATTCAAGTGTGACATGCTGATATTCTTCACATGTGACTCAGCTCACAACCTCTCATCTCACTTTCCCTCCCATGCGCAATGCCCCCTTTTTCTCCCCCTCCACCTTGCCGCCTTCTATTGAGCAGGTCTAACAGAGCAACGGCAGAACACAGACCCACAACTGGAAAGGGGAGAGAGAGGGACTCCATCTTAGAGGCTCCCATCCACCACTCTTTTCCTAAAAATGCTAATAATTATAATTTGTATTGTCACAGTACCTACCAGTCCTACTGTTCTAAGCAGAACAAAAAGATAGTTCCTCACTCCTCCTTTCATACCACATTATTATAGGCCAACCATCCCAACCACTGATCCAGACCTGATAATCTCACCCAATGTGCATCAAAACAGTATCATGGCCAGCAATTCACAGCTGGATCGACTGCTTATGACAGTCAGCATTGCAGAGCATTAGGTAGGTGAAGGAGGACATTCAGGAGACGTTTGCAAAAGAGCAGAACAGGACTTTTTGCTTATGATTAAAGCGATGATTTTGTCACGATTATTTTTAGCGTAAGTCAGAGACAGTGCACAAGCAAACAAAAATTCAGTGAGCATGTGACCTGTCTGTGACTTTACTAAAAATAACAGGGTCGGGGGGAAGGTAGGGGGGGAGAGAGAGAGAGACATGGGGTAGGGCTAGGTATTGGGGGAGGGAATGGAGTTCCCATGGGGAAGAGAACTGGAAAGCCAAGCCTCCATCATGATAGGGGATTGTGCAGCTATGGAGCGTGCACAGCCCCAAATCCAGAGCTAGCTGCAGCTGAAAGACAGGGGTCGGTGACCCTAGCCACAGCTTGGACTAAATGGTGCACCTGGCCATGTGAAGCAACGAAAGGGGTGAATAACTCTGGCTCCAGCTCCTGGCAGAAGCCACAGGGCAGGGGCTGCACGGTCTTGGTTCCAGTCACATTTGTAGGGCAGGGACACATCGTCCCACCTCCAGCCCAAGAGTTACAGCCAAAGTAGTCACGTCAGTCAGGTATTCCACGGAATCCCTGGCTTCTGTACCTAAACCGTAGCCTCATTTATGATCCACAGCCAGTGGAGCCAAAAAGTCACCATGGGCCCTTGGGTATTGTGTGGGGAGGGGGGGAGAGGGTCATCTAGGCCTGGGGTAAATGCGGCGGGGCCATGGGCAGTCAGCCCTTAGTCATACCCCAGCACATATCTATACCCAGCTATGCGAAGCAGCTAACTACAGCACTTCAAAGGGTCCCACAGCTCCAGCTGCTGCCGCTGCTGCTATTGTTGAAGTAGCAAGAGTGCTGGGCCCCTTTGAAACACCAGGCCCAGGGGCAACTGCCACTTTTGCCCCCTTTCAGTGGGTCCGTCCTCAGCTGACACAACAGCTTAGGATATCCAGGGACACTAGTAGAGGGGAGACAGCAGTTCCAGGAGTACTACAGAGAAGGGCATGATCGAGAAGCAACTCCAGTGCGATGTAGGGAGAACAGAGACATTACATGGAGAGGAGGTAGACGAGCTAAAGGAGGAACAAAGTGTGAATTCTCAGATGGAAAAGTAAAGGGGATTTGCCAGCTGTTACAGCTGTTAGAATAAACAGCTCATTATGTGTGCCACTAAGATGCATCCAACCCTGGTACTCAATCAGTTTGATCTGCAATGACAAGCCAGACACAGTCACTGCTTATCCGTACTAAGCTCTGAAGTTAAGTGCCATGTGTGATTGCCTACCTTACAGTCAACCAAAGCCTGTTTACTCAAAATATGCCTCACTTTGCTCCACCTTGGTTGGGTGTCTAATCACTTGGCAGGGTAAATTTCTCCAGCACGTAGAAGACCTATATACTCATTAAATTTCTGTGCAATTACTCCAGTTATTTCACCTTTTATGCTCCGAGCTTTAGAAAGAAAGCAATTCAGCTTCTGGTAGGCAGAGTAAATGCCAAAAAGGGGAATGACCACCACTGGTAATGTCAAGAACTCTCTTGGAAATCTGCAACAAAGCTGTTCAATCACTGGCAAAAATTCTTTTAAAAAAATCTTGCAACAATGATAGTTTTTTAAAATATGAGTATAAATGTGTGTTTATTTTAAATAATGTATTTAATGTGATCTGTCTCATTGCCTCTGACACTGAGGCTGGGGCCACACTACCCCACTGGCCCTTTGAAAATGCAAATGAGGCACTACCACGCAAATGCAGCACCTTATTAGCATAATGGCAGCCACACGAATTTTGAAGCTGCTAACTTCGAAGTGCTGACTGGCAGTCTAGCCGCTGGCGCTTTGAAATACGTGCCCAACTTCGAAATTCCCTTACTCCCAAAACGAATTGGGAGCAAGGGAATTTAGAAGTTGGGCACGTATTTTGAAGTGCCCGTGGCTAGACTGCCGGTCAGTGCTTCGTGGTTAGCAGCTTCAAAATTCGCGCAGCTTCCATTATGCTAATGAGGTGCTACATATGCATGGCAATGCCTCATTTGTAATTTTGAATGGCGATCATTTACATGCCCCTTCTGAAAGAGAGGGGTAGTGTGGCCACAGCCTGAATCTATACTAATAAATGCCACTACAAGAATAGGGAAAAGTCACAGAAACAAATAGGAAAATGAAACTAGAATGCCTCTTCTCATTAATGTATTTGCCAAGTTTAGAAGCAAGGTGTTGGAAGAGCTACAGGCTTAATGGAGCCTATCAAAGCAAATTTCATATAAGGACTGATGACAGAGTCCTCAGTCTCAGAGATCTATGAAGCCACTTCTCTATCCCGAAAAAAAAATGAAATGACAAAATGATTATAAATAAAATCATGCAAATGCTAAACATACTGCATTTCATCAGGTGCCACATCCAACATCTACTGAAGTTCATGAAAAGACTCACATTGGATCATATCCTGGATAACAACTTCAATCTTCTACATGTTCCAACAATGGGCTTGCTATATACAGTATATGCTATAATAAAATAACAAAAGCCGATTTCACTTTATTCTAGCATTGTTCAATAATTATTAAAAAGTTAAATCTAATCCTAAACTTTATAGTTTCAAAACCTTGAGTTAATTTAGTTGTAAAGCCTAGACAACTATTTTTTGCTGTTACTCAATGCCATCAGAAACAATTACACCAATTCTTTCCTTCCTCCTCAAAGTATTTTCCTTTAGAACAAAAAAAAAAAAAAATTTTATTTCTTTACAACTGAAATGCGAATAGCTCTAGAAATCCAAAGTCTGGCAAAACCACAAGCTTAAGCCAGGATCTTACTGCCATGTAGTAACTTGAGAGTCTGATAATATGTTCAGTCTTCAGCTCTACAGGATAGCAATTCAAAAAGAAGCTCTTCAATGGCAAAACTTGGCCAGATAAGGGAATGTCAAAACCTACCATAGGTAATCCACTCACTAAGTTTAAGCACAATGTACACGGGAATAAAAAAAGGCATATGACTCAACTGGTATTGATGGGGATTCATGGGACGGCCATGCCTCCTTCATAGGCGTTAGTGTTAAAACCTTAGTTGAAGTGCTCAAGAAATCTATTAAGTTAATTTTGAGGAGGGAAATGTCCATTTCATCATAATTGTCATAACTGATGAAGTTAAACTCATGGTTTGATATTGGTCTCATGACCTAAATATTGCATCCTTACCTCCAGGAAGGTCACAGCTACCCTCTTTTTGTTTACAATCTGATGCAAGAGGCATCCCAAAATGTTGTTGTACAATGTGGCCATAGTCTGGAAAAAGCTTGAAATCACTGATTTAACAATTTCTCTACCCTAATAAAAACTTCTTGCAATATTTTAATCGACTACCTGTAAAGAAACAACAAGCTCCTTCCTCTCAGTAGCCTCATAAACTGCTAATTTAGGTAAACGGCCCCCCATGAGATACTCACACTGAGAGGAGACTCATACCCTTCCTTCATCTGAGACCAATTGTCTCATCTGTCAATCATACTGTTTTCCACAAACTAAGGAAAAAAGCTAGAATCCCAGGCACGCTTACCAGCTCTGCTCTCTTGCCTAACACTGAGTCACTGGAATTTCAAATCAAGATAGTGATGGGTGAAAATCCAGATGTGTGTTGCAAATTAAAATAATTCTGCACCAGCTGATCAGCTTTCAGTCTCTTTCTGCTTTGTTGTCTAAGGATTAGTTTAAGTTTCAATTTGCCTCAATTGATCATCCTGTACACCTGTGGCGAAATCAGGGCAGAATTAGACCCCTACAAACCAAGCAGACCATTGAAGTTAAACAGCAAGGCTGATCCTAGCACAGAGGCCTTCTACAAATAAAAGTGAATACAAAAGGGAAACAAAATTCAAGCTCTAATGTACTGATAAATAAGAGCTGCTAGCATACCAGGTAAAATTCGTCCAATGAGAGCATCTAACAACCAAAAGGATTCCTCTTCATTCTTTGTAATAAGAATCAGATATCCAGCGATGAAATTCATGCCCTGAAATAAAAAGAAAGCTTTTAAAATGACTCTACTTACCTCAAAAGTTATTTGGATAATCTGAATTTACAACATTTTATATTCTGTTGGTATTGAGATTAACAGGATTTTTTTTAAAAAGTACATTTATTGTGATATAAACAAGATGGTATCTAAAACAGTACTTAGACCAACAGCATGAGAGCACACAAGAGTAGTCTCTGGTGTTTAAATTCCCAACTTTTTTTTTTTTTATTTAAAGAGCCAATGTAAAATTGTCATTAAATATTTACAGGCTGCAAAGGCTGCTGTCAAAGTTGCATTTGTTTTATATGAATCTTAGAAATCTTCTCCAGTTCATCCTTTTGTATTCTCCCTGACCTCTTTCCCTCTTAACTCACCAACTCCTGTGTTGGCTATGGCAAACAGGCAGTAACACTGTCTCACTGTACCCAGCAAGCAATGCCAGCTACAGCTTAAGAAAGAAGACTTCTGCCAAAATGGAAACACTCACAGGATTTAGGAAACCAAAAGTTCTTGGCTGGACTGAAATCCAATTTCTTGAATTCAAGTGGCTTTGCTGACTTGTCTTTTGATATACAATCCCAAAACAGTCTCTGCACATTTGAATGTTAAAACAGTCCCTCTCTTCTAGACATTCATTTTCAATCTGTAAGCCTCTGTGTTAGTTATTGAATTTTTACCAATTACTCAAGTTGCCTGGGTCTGAGTTGCATCTGCAGTGCTTGGCCTTCTGCTCATGAAGACAGCTATTCAGTTCCCAGGCTGCCAGATAGTTTGATCATTGCATCCATGGTGATAAGAGACTATTTGGAAACTTAGTGTAGCCGGCACAAAGCCTGCTTCAAAAAAAAAAATATTCACAAAGCAAAGCATGTCACTAGCTGTACACACACTGATAAGAATTAGATAGGACTGCAGTACAGAATAGCAATTTGAAACTCAACTAACTCGCTGGTTGGAAACTTTTCAGTGGTGACTCTCCGCACCAAAACACCTTTATCCAAACATTTCTTCAAAGGCTCTGCAGTTAATAAATTGCACAAGACATAAGAAACACACAAAGAATTGGGAGAGCGTTTCACTTTAATTGTTTACTCTTTCAGAGGAATCCTGTGATACATCTTGATGAAGTTTCCCATTTACCACAACAACGAGTTTTCTGAGACATACACTGAATTATGACATGTACAGAAGGGCAGGCTCCAGCCCTGGGCTATGTCGTTACATCCTTTATGGTCTCTTTTTAATGAAATTTAGATGTGTGTTTCTGTACAGTTAACAATGTTTTAATGTAAAGTAATGTGCATATCTTCATATAGCAGTCTTGCTTTAGAGGCCTGACTCTGTAAATACATGAATCAGAGTTTGACCCTTTTTATGATACTCAAAAAATTAAAAATTTGATTCTTTTGGATGAAATGTTATATATGGAAAAAATAGTGAACCTCTTTCACCATTATAACAACAACATTATAATAATAACCATTATTATCATCATAACTTCAAGATGTCAGGGCCAAATAGTAAGCAAAGCTTCAGTGATTCTGATCTAAGTTTACTAATCATTCTCAATTTCCTTCCATACTAAATTAAATTAGCTGCAATTCACATTCGTTAATTAAGGCTTGCTATTTTTATTTTACTATATCAATTTTCCTGCCTGATACAAGACACAGTAAGTGCCTATAACTGCAATGCTGTAGAGAAGAAGAGAGGGGAGACTTCAAAGTTAAACTGAAGACTTTTTTTTTCTTTATTGTGCCACAAAGTTGTTTCTATTTTTAGGAGGTCTCATACTTTTTTTTTTGTTAACCTTAGAAACGTCATATATTTTCCTTCCTTGCATCTTCCAGAGGAACCTGTAGAGGACTACAGAAGTGAAACAGGAACATTCTCAGTCTCCTAAGGCTATGTCTACACTACAGCATAAAGTAAATTTCAAGGCACTTATCTTGATTTTACAATGTGACTGTCTTTACTGCAAATACCATTAGATCGAATTTAAGGAGTGCTAATGTAACCCTTCTGTTAACGCCAGATGTCTGCCAGAAGGGCCGGGTTCAACTTTTGTGGGGTTTTCCTATTAAGGATACAACCAACCAGCTCGAGACCCCACCCAGTGGCCTGGGACAATTTCACCCCCATGCTGGGTGCCTGTAAGGCAGTTCTCCCCCTGCCTTGCAAACACAGAGTCTGAGATAGAAATGGCTTGTTTAATGACCGTAACCTACCCCAAGGTTACAGTGACAGATGCAGTATATCTTAGCACAGAAGAGACAAAACCCCTTTTACCCAGATACCATCCCCACATGCAGTAGAACCCAGTCTCTTGCTGGGGCTCTTGGCCCTTTTCCACACACAGTTACAGGGTGTACCCTCTGCGGTGCAGTCCCAAACTCAAAGCCCACAGATACATCACCAGGGCAATACTAGCTGTCCACTTGTCTGTAGCCTCCCCTTGCTGTCACCAGCCGTCTGCCAGTCGCCGTCGTCCGCCGCCGCTCCTACCGGCCGCCCGCCGGTCGCTGTCGTCCACTGCCGCTCCTACCGGCCGCCCGCTGGTCGCCGTCATCTACCGCCGCCGCCCCTCCTACCGGCCGCCCGCCAGTCGCCGTCGGCCGCCGCCACTCCTACCGGCCGCCCGCCAGTCGCCGTCGGCCGCCGCCACTCCTACCGGCCGCCCAGCGGTCGCCGCCGCTCCTACCAGCCACCCGCTGGTCCTGCTGTTGTCCGCCGGTCCTAACCCCACTGCTTTGGACTGCCCTAAGGCAGAACCCAGTGATTTCAGCTTTGTGCGGCCTTAGCTGCCACTCTGTGATTTCAGCTCTTGGTATCTCTAGCGTGGGGTTTCACAAACACCCTAGTATCCAGCTCTATCTTTCAACAGGTGGGGAGGGTTAGTCAAGCCAGGCTTATAGCTATATGGCCAAGGCATAGGCAGGGCCAAGGCACTCAGCAAGCTGTCTCAACCAATACCCCTCCCCTTCTCTCTCACAATGCTTTAAACCAGGGAGCCCTGTGTAATCAATGTCTTACACAGCTAAGGCAACTGCCCTGTCCCCCACAACAACCCAGAGCATTGGTGAGATCTCACAACTTCCGCATTAAGTGTCAGCTTAAATTGTGATTTTACAACTACATGTTTACAATAGACCAAATCTCATGGTTTACTTGCTACCCATTAGGCTTTGCCTGAAAAGGTATCACACATGCACACCTTTTGCATTCTTATGCAGATGACCTCTGGGAGACTCATTCCTCCCAGCCTTTAGCAGCACTGCATTCCTTTTGCCACATTCCCTACATTAAGGTCAACATTCTTGCATCGCTCATCCGATTCCGATGTAGTATAATGCCAAGTTGGAAATAAAAAGGTCGGATTAATGCTAGTGTCGAAACAGCATAGTTTTAAATTGATTTTATCGGCCTCCAAAGGTGTTCCACAGGTATCCCTCAATACCCCACAGGTGTCCATTCTGGCTGCTTTCACCTCCGCTGTTCTCCAGGTGTGCAGGAAGTAGGTAACAGGAAGCCTGGGAATTTGAATTAGGTAAACAGGAATTTGAATTCATTTTCTTTCTGACCAGCATGGACAGTGCACCTCAGGAGCCATTCATTGCATCCAGCCACCACATCAAGCCATCTAACCATCATGACTGCTCAGGGTTCTTCTCAGGATTTTAGTTCTCAGAGTCACAAAAGAGCTCCAGCATGGAGCCATAATGAGATCCTGGATCTCATTTCTGTGTGGGGAGAAGAATCTGTGTTGAGCAAACTGTGGGTCTGCAAGCATTTATGAGAAGATTTTGCAGGGCACAATCGTGAAAGGTTAGACTCGGGATGCTCAACAATGCCAAGTCAAAGTAGAGGAACTCAGGCAGAACTGTCACAAAGTGAGAGAAGCCAATGGGTGTGCCACTACTATGAGCGGCTGGACAATCCCCTAGCCTGCCATGTGACTGGCAAGATTGAACCCTCCCTCCTCCTCTGCCTTGCAGCTGCTGTGCTCTGCAGACCTTGCTCCCAGACACTGGCATGGCCAGTTTACAGGGCTTTCTTGCTTTAATGGCTTTTCCGCTGTACAGGATTGATGCGTGGCCAACTAGAAACATTCTTCTGTGCTTTGCAGTTACAGAGATGGATCCTCCACAGCCCATGTGGCCAGCAGGATAAAACCACCCCACCACCACTCTGCTGCCAGGCTGTGCGGACTGGGCCCCACCTCCACCATCCTTAAACGGACAAAATCTTACCAGGTCCACTATGAAATGGTCTGGATAACTAATATTTTCTGTTCTCCACAGATTGATTCATCCTTAAGAAGCCAAAAGTGGCCTTGGAAAACCAAAGTTGCAAAGATTGTCAAACAGACCCATTCATTCTATGGGTAAGCGCTTTGTGTCACATTTAAAAACCTGTATCTAAATTTTGACCTTCACCGTCTTCCACAGGCAGCATGTGTTGGGGAGACAAGGCTGCTACGATGAGGCAAAAAAGAGATCCAAAACAGGACATCATCCTGCAGCAACTTGAAAAAGGCCGACAGGGTGCGAGCCAGAGCTGCTGCCAACCAGAAGTGGACAATGCAGTAGCAGTAAACCATGCCCCAGTGCAGAACAAGAACTCAAAGCTCCCAACCACTGTCGGGGAAAACTGAGATCCTGATTTCCATGCTGCAGCTGCAGAGGGGTGCACACCACAGGACTTATAAGGACTCCATACCCTGTTGTGTAGCTTCCCCTCAATATGGCTCAACTTCCCACACCCCGGGGGGGGCGGGGGGGCAGCGCAGCAAGGACAGCCTCTCGCTCCAGGCACAGGATTCTCCACACTGCGAAACACTAACATCCCACCACATGTGATTTTGCTTTTCCCTTTTTTTCCCCCCTACCTATCCCTTAGCTTTCCCCCTTGTAAATAAAAATATTTTTTTCCCCAAAACTACAATGTCATTTATTGGTTCACATAAGGTGGGGTGCAGTTGGAGTTGATTTCATAAAGGTCAGGCATGCATCATTGAGGGGTGTGTCAGAATAGTTAAAAGCAGCTGATCATTCATAAATCTTTTTTTCAAAGCCTCTCTGATTGCTGTTGCTTCTGCGTGTGCATTGGTGAATGCCCTTGTGTCCAGCTGTGCATAAGCCCTGCTCAGGGCATCTGCCTTTGCAACCTAGGCTGGCATGAAATTTTCCCCTTTCAACTTGCAAACGTTATGGAGAATACAACATGCTGCAACCATGGGGATGTTGGCTTGGGAAAGGTCCAAACAGGTCAAAAGGCACCTGTACCTGTTTTTTAAATAGCCAAAGGCACATTCCACCACCATTCTGCACTTGCTCAGTCTGTAGTTGAAGTGCTTCTGGCTGCAGTCCCGGGTGCCAATGTATGGCGTCTTGAGCCAAGGGAGTAGAGGGTAAAAGCCCAGTACCACTATGGGTACCTCCAGACTGCCAATCTTGATTTTCTTGTCTCAGAAGACAGTCCCATCCTGCAGCTCTCTGTACAGACTGGAATTTCTAAAGATGCACACATCCCACGTAGATGTCAGTGAAATGACATTTTTGATCCACCAAACGCCTGCAACACCATGGAGAAGTACCCCTTGCGGTTTATGTACTACGAGGGCAGGTGGTCTAGGGCCAGGATGGGAATTTGTATTCCATCTATCACCTCACTAGAGTCAGGAAACCCCATGGCAGCCAAGCTGTCCACTTTATGTTGCACATTTCCCAGAGTCATGGTCTTTCGCATCAGATGGTCAGATTGCACTGGCTACCTGCATCACCACAGTCCCCACTGTAGATCTGCCCACCCCAAATTCATTTATCACTGACTGGTAGCTGTCGGGTGTTGCAAACTTCCACTGAGCAATTGTCACTCTGTCAAAGCAGGTCTCATTCTGGTATAGCTGTACTTCAGGGCAGGAGACAGCACTTCACAAAGTTCCATGGAAGTGGCCTTGCGCATGTGGAAGTTCTGCAGCCACTGCTGGTTGTCCCAGACCAACAAAACAACGTGGTCCCATCAGTGCGTACTGGTTTCACATCTCCAGAAAACAGTGAGCCACTGCAAGCAACGTATCCAGGGCTGACAGCATTTTTTCCCATTAGCCACTGGCACAAAAAAACAGAATGCAATGGGGCTACAGGCACAGTGGGATAGGTACCCACAATGCATTGCTGATGCACTTCAACTCAGCTACGAGAATGGAGACACACTGTCAACTTTCTGGACATTTGTAGATACTCATCTTCGACTTTATCAAATCTAGTAGTAAAAAGTCAGCTTCAATAAATCTGACGTCATTACAAGTATCAGAAGGGTAGCCATGTTAGTCTGTATCTGCAAGAACAAGGAGAAGTCCTGGGTCACCTTACAGACAAACAGATATTTTGGGGCATAAGCTTTCGTGGGCAAAGACCCACTTCGTCAGATGTGTGTATGAAAGCTTATGCTCCAAAAAATCTATTAGTCTACAAGGTGCCACAGGACTGCTCGTTGCTTCTGACTTTATTCCATAGTGTAGATGTAGCCTAAGAAATATAAGGTTGGATTTTATGCAAATTTTCCTAACGCGTGTCTGTCAGGAGTTGGAGTTAAACAGATGTTACAACCAAATCCACCAAAACTGGTTTAGAACATTTGACCACAATGTCACATGACCTATAGAGATCTCTACCCAAAAAACTTCTCCAGAAAGATAATGGAAAATCAAGACCCCACTTGTGCTCCAGTCCCACACAGAGCCACTGGGGCTCAGAAACTTGCCTCAGGTCTAGAATGCGAGTGCCAGCTCACCCCACTGGAGGGGGAGGTCCAGAGCCTCAGCACAGACCGGCTCCAAGTAGGCTCAGGGCTGGGTCCAGCCCAGGAGCTGTAGGTTCCCCTCCCATTTTACTTTATTGTTCACCTTTACCGAGTGAAACCAATTAATTCACTTGAAAAGGTAGGAATTTAGGTAAGTGAACATTGCTATTTGATCTTGCTTAAAATGATTAATTTAAAATGACTCAGACGAGAATGGAAAGATAGGATTACCAACAGTTCACATGATTATGTTTAGCCTTCCCCACAACCTTGTCTACCACCCAAAAATATACTTTCAAATTTGCAACAATGATGTTGCGAATGGCTTGGAATATCTTTTTAAATACTTTTAACAAGTTACATACCTGGCAATATCCCACTGTTTTATTATGATGCGCATATGCCACTAATACATTGTAGAGTGTCTGCTGTAAACAGGGATCAGACGTTTTGCGAAATTGTATATTATCTGGAAATGTTCTGTTCATGTCTAAAAAAAAAAAGGATCAAACTGAAGCCATGTTGCCATGCTCCCTTGTGAGATGTACAAATTAAGTTTGCAAGAAACAATCTCCAACACCTATTTCAGTTCATTAATTGGATTCTAAAGAGATCCAGCCCTAGAAAAAACTATTTCTCTAGATCATGGGCGCCTTACTGTCTCAAGCAGGACTCAAGGCAGACACTGGTGTATGTGACAAATCTCAGGAATTGGTTACATTCCACATAACACTCTTTAGCAATTTACAGCATGTACAAAATGTATCTAGTGCAATAATTAGGTATTAGAATATTAGATCCCATGACTGTTACTGTGTTTGGCAAGCTGGCTCTAGAGACTACAACTCCCATGAAGCTTTGGGAAGGAAAGGGAGTTCTTTGGTGAGGCTGGAAAAAGACAATGGTGGTCTCCTGTTGTTGGAGAGTTAAGGCTGATTAAATAGACTGCTTCAGGCCAGGCGTGGAATTTTCTCACAGCCAGGAACTTCTTAGCAGAGCTACAGACTGCTAATGAGAGACTCTGCAGGGAAGGAACTTTATCTGTTTCTGTTAAAATGCTGCAGAGACCAGCTCCAGCTCAGAGGGCCTGGTCAGCTTGTTGTCTTGCCTGGACTGACACACAGAACCCTGCCCAAGCTATCTGCAATCCAGTGAACAACAGCTGTATGTCAACGCAAGCAAGTAACTCAAAACTGTAATAAATTGAAGAGCGTACACTCCGGCGTGGGATAATTGATGGCAATGTACCTGCTAGTTATAGGTTTAATTCATTTCCGTGTATATTGTTAATTGATTTTATTCTTGTTTAGTCTGTACCTGTTTCCTTAAGTTGTTAAGTAAAAGTGTGTGTTGATTCTAATGTGGTCTGTTTGATATATAGTATTTACAATTGCTGTTTGGGAGTTGAACCCAGATTATAACTGGAGTAAATTTCCTGGAGGTTTCCACAGGACACCATTAAGTGCGTACAGGGGCCAGCCAGGTAGAGGCACCACCATTTTACAGAGCTTTAAAGATCGGGGTAGAAAGGGGATTCCCTCATATCCAGCATCACCACTGGGACACTCAGGATATCCTTTAATATTGAACCCATCAGGGACACAGGCACACAAGCGATTGTTGCCTCCTCCTGGGTAAACCTGGGAGGAAAGAAAAGGGATTACACAACATTTAATTCTGTGAAAATATACTCATACTAAAGGAAATAAAAATATCTCCAGGATTTTTTAAATTTTAATTCTAATGGAAGAACTTAACATACCTGCTGCAGTGTTTGCTATACACATAAAAGTGTGAGTGTCTAGAAATGGACTGCATACAAAACTGAAGTGGTCTAGTTTATTATTGTTTAAACAGAAACAACACAAAACATTAACTAGTAGCATGAACAGTGAACAATTTAACTTTTAAATTTATCAGGACTATTTAAACAACTAAGGAAGTTTGTATAAAAAAACTAAATGAACATATAATTACACATACAAACATGGGTGTGTACACACATGTATGTACATGTAACTACACATGTTGTACATGCACACATCAACTTTTTTGCAAGAACTTTATTCCTGCCTGGAGCACAGTGCACATTCATATAAACAGATTTTTAAACTATATGGCCCCTTTAAAGATAAGTAGGTAACATTTAAGCTGGTTAAGGAACTAAACCTAACTTAAAAAAAAGTATTGTCAGAAAAAAAAATCAGAGACTTTAAGAAGTCTCAGATTCATCAAAAATAGAGGCCATTATGCAAAAAACAGGTTAATGTACTGGCAGCAAGAATTAATTAAATGCGGTGTTCAGAGTTGTGGTACTCAGAGCTACACTAAATTTAAAAATAACCAAAATGTTTGAATCAAACATAAGCAACAAATTACAAATAACTACAGCATTCCAGTCAAATATGCTTGATCTGCTTACATCCTAGGAAATATTTCCTATCTTACATGCTTTCCTGCCAAAGGAAAAAGTTTATTATGACAAAGACTTCCATGACAAAAATTTAAACTGGGAGCTGCTATGAGAAGAAAACCTCTAAAAATCATGGTTTGTGCCTCGGAACTCACAGCCCAGATAAATCCACTGCTGTATTCACCACCCTTCCTTTTAAAGTCAATAAATAAGTTATAGAGTAGTGAGAGAGGGAAATATTTTAAATAACCTCCCATGTAAATTTAAAAACCAAGGAGAAAAAAGGAGCTGTTAACAGGTTTGGGTGACAATTTGAAAACTTGCTGTATTTCTGTTGATAGAAATAGTAAGGTGGTATGTACCTAATCAGAAAATTAAAATAAAACTTACAATAAAATGTTCACACAATACAGTGCACATTGACTAATTATTTGGCACCAGATTAATATCAAAACAACCAGGCTAAAGACACAGACTTGCTGGTTTAAGGAGTCCTCTTCCTTTGAGTATGTGAAGAAGGGTAACCAAATTTTTAAATGCCTGTCCCTTTGATGGCACATCTCTTGTGAACATACTTAGTGTGAAAATTTTTCCACCACATAGACTATCCATATTTTAGTAAACCGCAACTCCATAGAAATTACGTTTTTCCAATAAAGTGCTACATAAAATTTTGATGCCAACAGTACAAAGAAATTAGCACTGTTTCAAAAATGTTGGTCCTTTACGGGAACCTTAAGCAAGCAAGTTAGGGGGATCTCCAGGATGCTAGAGATTAATACATTTATTCTGATGATATGACAAACGTACACTATGGAAGCTGAGGGAGAGATCAGATCTGACATTTCAGATAACGTATTTCCCCTTGTTATATAAATAAGAAACTACATATATATCAGAAGCTGAGCCAAACAAATTATTAATTGTACAACCTGAGGAAGGCCCCCAGAGTTAAAGTGTCAACTCCAATTTTATTTTTCATTGCCATAGCACATTTTACCAAAGAGGTGGGGAGAATTTTCCTGATTTTATGTAGGATTTTAACACATTACATTTAAACAAGTACACCAGGGGTTTTCAAACTGCAGGTTAGGATCCAAAAATGGGTCACGAGCCCCTCTGAATGGGGTTACCAGGGCTGGTTTAGACTTGCCAGAGAACAAGGCTAAAGCCCAAGCCCCACTGCCCAGGGCCAAAAACAAAATCCGGGGGCTTCAATTCTTGCCAGTGGGGCTCAGTTTGCAGCTCCTGTGTGGGACTGAAGCCCTTGAACTTCAGCTTTGGAACCTCCCCCCATGGCTTTGGCCCCCTTTCCCACAGCAGAGGTACTCATGCACGCAGGCTCAGGCTTCAGTCCCCCCTCCTAGGGTCGTGACATAGTTTTTGTTAGTAGGAGGAGGTTGTGGTGCAGTGAAGTTTGAGGACCCTGGACATCACCATTCTGTGGGCTAAGGCCCTTAGGCTGGGTCTACACTTGCCCCTAACTTCAAAGGGGGCACGGTAATCAGGGCAACAGGAGATTACTAATGAAGTGCTGCAGTGAATATCAAACCTTGAAGTGCCGGCATGCATGTAGCTGTGGGCACTTCGAAGAGCCCACATTACTTTGAATTTTGAGGAGTAAAGGCAGTTTCAAGTACTTCGAAGTGCCCACAGCTATATGCATGCCAGCACTTTGAAGTTTGACTCTTCGAAGTTGCCGTGGTGGGCAGAATTAGCCTAATGAAGTGCTGTGTATTCACCACAGCACTTCATTAGTAATCTCCCATCACCCCTACAGTTCGAACACAAGAAATGGAATAAAATTGACAAGACAATGGAGACAAAGAATTTAGTATGAAAACAGACCAATAAGCTCCACTCCTGCAATGAGCTCTACAGAATTAGACCCCGTGCCCATGAAAGGCCCCAGGAACCTTAACAAAGCTGCACAAGGGGCTGAAGGTCAAGAGGTGAAGAGAAGGAGGGGTATATTGGGAAAAGGCCATCTACCCCTCCACAGTCTGTCCCTCATAAGTGTTCTAACTAGGCATTTTTTTTCTAAAAATAACTAATAGTGCTTTAGTAATACAAAGTGGTAAAACAATGATGCTATCAAATGCAGGAATCAAGTAATCCTTCCTCCATTTATTTCTTTACTTACAATCCTTATGAAGAAAACTCTCTGCATGTTTTTCTTTCCTTTATCATCATTGCAGAAATTTGACACGACTCAGAAATAAGTATTTCTTCCTCCACTGCAGTGCAGGTTGAACCTCTCTTGTCTGGCACACTCTGGAGCTGACCAGTGCCGAACAAGAGAATTTGCTGGATCATGGAAAGTCAATACTGTCTAGCACATTACCAAGAGTTCCGCTGCTTACTTGGCTCTTAGAAGACATCTAGGGGTAAATTACAGCTAAATAACAGCACAGAACACAGAGTCAAACTTTATGGAATCACGGGGAACCCAGCCACACTCATGATATGTGGTTGTCCAGCTAACTAAAACCATGCCGGATTACAGACGTTGCCAGATGAGAGAGTGCCAGACTAGAGAGGTTCAACTTGTACTGCCAACCACATGCAATCATGAGTTCAGCTCTCAAAATCATGAGCTTTTGTACATAGTAAGTCTGAGGTGCTTTAGGTCCTAAATTTTGTCACTGTCAAATTGTGGTAATGATTACAGTGAGATTCTCAGATTAATTTTCCTTACTTTGATGGTGCCATTTTAGGTAAAACTATCACCTTGGTGCTAAAACTACAGCACTTTAAGGAGCATAACTACCAGAAGATTTTGAGAGGATCGCAGGAATTAGATTTGTGAAATAAACATTAACAAGATTATGTATTTTCTTTACTTTTTAAAATCTACCATAGTATTAATGCGTTTACTATAAAACAGTAATGCCCTGAATAATTTTAATATTCAGCCAAACAGACAAGTTACACTGAAATGGCATTCAGCTGAAGACAAATATGACTAAAATGGATATGAAAATGTAATTAAATTTAAAAGTTGTATATATCTTAATTCTTTTCTATTTTCTCCTACCCTTTCACACATGGTCTTCTTGTTATTTCATCTCTAACCATTTTTTCCAAAGGCCTCCCCCTACTGTCTTCTCTCCCAAACACATCTACACAGGGATAAAAGACTAGCTAGCACTGACCTAGATCAGTTGACTTGGGCTTGATCTATAGAAGTAAATATTTGTCTTACAGTCAGACTCAGGGTGGAGCCCAAGGTCTGGGATGCTCCACCCTCACCATCTCTCTCTTTTCAAAGCTTTCTTTCCCCGCTTCCCCAGCCATTCCGCATTCTCTTACTCTTCACTTTAAAATCCATGATTTCCAGTTTTCCCTGTTTGTCTTTTTCTCGCTCCAGTGGGCCCCTCAAGTCCTTATTTCTCCCTATAACTCACTTGCGTTCCCTTTTGCCCTCATCCCAACACAGAGCTTTGTTTCACAAACCAACTTTGCCAGTCACCTGGTGAGAGCCCTGGTCTTATTGCCTACTATTGCAAAAAGATTGCTCTCACTGCCTTTGTTCTCTAGGTCAGTGGTGAGGCTCACCTCAGACAGTCATCTTAGCTGCTCGCTATTCACAACCCTAAACAGCAGCTCCCACTTCAGCAATGGAACAAATACAGAAGCCTGATGATTTCCGGACTGGACATTCCTTCTGCAGCAGTCTGCAAATGCATCTTCCAAATCCAAACTCCCACAAACTGCAGCTGCTATTTAGTTTTAAAACTGATAGTTGGAAAAACAAATTGGCCAAGGACAAAGTTAAGTCACTTGCCCATTTCTAAGATAAAATTTGGTACAACCCCAATGTAAAGGACTTGATTCTTTCATGACTCTTGAAAGTGAATTCCAGCTACATCAGTCATCCTAAAGAAACAACTCTAGAACGGCACTGACAATAAGGATGGTAGGGTTCAATGAGATAATCACAGAACTGTGCCATTTTTTGTGTTAGCTTCTTAAGAAATATACCATTATTACTGTTGGATCATTCTGACCACTGAGTAACCATAATCTAAATCTACTTATTACTATCACCACCCACCCATCCACTTCAACTTTGGAAGAAGCATTGCTGAGTCTGAAGAGACTGGTGTTATTACAGTTTGTGGTTATTCTAGTTTGCACTTTAATCATTAAACCACTACTGAACATTCACAGAAACACAGTTTTTCTGCCACACACACACATAATTTATTCTATGATTCTTGCTTTACAAACACATAGTTACTGACTACATGTATACACATTAGTACACAACCTGTCTTGATTGCTTCCACCAGCATGTCATTTTTTTCTCCCTCAAGGAGTTTATTATAGTATCCAGGGTTTTGCTCCATGTTGGCTTGGACTCCACTTACAGTCATCCAGATCACTGCACGGTGCTCATTCGGAATGCCCTTCCTGATATAACGTTTCACTGCAATGCAAGAAAAAATAAGTTATTTTTCTTCTAGAAATTTGAGAGGTGCTAGGAGAACTCTTAGCAAGCATTCACTGATTACAATGCTTTCTCCCTCCACACTAGAGGCCAAAAATGAAGACAAGTGTTTAGATGTATTGAGCATGCAGCAGATTTCAGTGACCAGAATACACTATACTCAGCGTCAAAGTACAAACACACACAAAGCTCCCATCCCACAAAACATACAATTAAGCAGGTGGTGTCCACTAACTCCACATATTCCTCATAGAGCTGTCTTTTTCTACAGGCTTTATATATACATACTAGGAGGATGAGTAAATTACTATCAGCTGAACACTACTCCATACATTAGGATTTTGATCCCCCCCACCCTGCCTTTTTCACTTTAATATCCTCCTGGATACACATTTGAAAATAAAATGGTCTCCCCATTGATTTTTTCCATTTTTGCCACTTGCAAATATTGATTTTCCTTCTTTCCCTGTATATCTCACAGAGCTTGACATTGTGTTTTTCTGTTTCCTTGCTTATGTACTAGCATCACTGAGGTTGTTAACAAGACACTGGCAGTTCACTAGTGCTGCTGCAAAGCCCAGCAGTAGAAACACTGGAACCCCAGGGCTACTGAATGACCCTGCTCTGAGTGTCAGAAGGAATGAGAGAGGAACAATTGATTTCCACCCCGCCTTTCTCCCTCTCAGCACATGCTAGCTGGAGAGGTTTTTGGTGTATTTAACTCAGCTCAATTACCCCACTCCACCCTCCAACACCAGAGTCTTACCACAACAACAAGTATCAAATGATAGGTTTAGACCACAAGCTAGTTTCCTTTTTAATGTATCAACACACACCTAAGCATAATCAGTAAGGACACAGCTTGCAGGAAAAATTCATTAAACACAGAACAGTTAATTACCTCCTAACAAAATGTATGTGAATACCTACAAATACCTGCTGCTTGGAAGTGGTATTCCTAAAATACTAACCATATCACTTTAAAAAAATATTGTGAATCCTGAAGCTTGAAAAGTACTGTAGCTACTACTGTACTACCTGGTTAGGCAAGTGATTAGCCTTGCCTAAGCCAACAGGTGTGCATATTTGAAAAAAAAAAATCTACACATGCCCCTAAAAGTGCACTCACTTATTAGGTTCAGGATTACTTAGGTTTATCATAACTAATATCATGCCTTTTATTTAAAAGAATTATTCCAAAAAGTTACTCTCCCTTGCAACTGGTCTCTTCCCAGCATGACTATTTACTCTGAAAGCCTAGCCAGCATCAGTCAAATGCACCAAGCAGGAGCCAGCCTTTGACTTTGGTATCCAGTACAAGGAGACAGAAGCCCTGCAGCTTAACATACACTCATTACTCCTCATTGTCCTTGTCTTTGTGACAAATGTCCTTGGGCTTTCTATGATAAATCCAAGTATAAAGGCTACACTTTTGAGGGCATCTCTCAAACTCAGTTATAAAGAAGGTAAGTTTTCATCAAACATTAGAACTACGCAGAGCCTTTTTACAGCACTGCCTCCTTCACTCATTTCAATACCTAACAGTGGATTTTCAAATAAAGCAACTACTGCCCATCATAGCCATCTAAGAGAGATGCAAGCCACAGAAGTGACACAGGAATTCCAAGGAAAGATTAGTTATAATTTTCCAAAATATAGTTTGGTTGACTTCAACCAGCCAGGCACTTTTTTCCCCCCCCTTGAGGGGAAAAAAAAAAAATCACAAGAACATTTCATATAGAGTGGAATATTCTCCAATTTTAACACTTGCACGATTTTAGAGAGGTTACTTCTTGCACGATTCCTCCTCTTTTACCTGATTCAGACTGCAACACTAGTCTAAAGGTCCTGAATCCACAAACAACTCCTGATGAGCAGGCACTCACAGACTGTCATGTATGGTGACACACATGGTGTCATCTGCTTGAATAGCAGCACATATAGTAAACCCTCGAGTGAAATGGGAGTTGTGTTCTTGCAACCCCTGCATAACTCAAATTTTTGCTCAAGTCAAAGGGACAGGTTAACCAGGCTCCCCTGGGCTTCCCCAGAATGGTGGGGACCTGGGAACCAGGGAGCAGCCTGGTTCCCATCTCCCCGCTGCTTGTGGGACCTGAGAAACTGACCAGCCCATGGCTAGTCAGTTTTCCAGGTCCTGCAAGCAGCAGGGAGATGGGAACCAGTCTGCTGCTTGGTTCCCAGCTCCCCACTGCTTAGGGGACTAAGGAAACTCACCAGCCATGAGCTGAAGTCCCAAGGAAGCCTGACTCTCGGCTCCCCTCCCCTTGCAGGGCTGGGAATCTGAGCAGGGCAGCAGCCCTCATGAGTTTTCTGGCTCCAAGGAGTGGAGCGGAGCTGGGGGCAGCCTAGCTCCCAGCTCCACTCCACTCCTTGGAGCCAGGAAACTCACCAGGGCTACTGCCCTGCTCAGTTTCCCGGCTTTGCAAGCGGAAGGGAGTTGAGAGCCAGGCTGCTGCCTGGTTCCTAGCTCCCTGCCATTCCAGGGACCAGAAAACCACTCCTGTCAGGGGTGGCAGCCAAGGATCAGGCTGCCACCCCTGACAGCAGCAGTTTCCCTGCTCCTGTCACAAACGGCAGCCTGACTTGCGGCTGCTGCCCCTGACAGAAGTGGCAGTCGTGTTAACCCGAGACATGCGCATCATGGCTGTGCATCTCTCAAGCGTTCACTGTATGTCACCAGTTTTAAATTGAGCCTGCTCACTTGTATATTACGGGGGTGGGGAACCTTTAAATCAAGATTTTTTCTGAATTACACTAGTGAAAGGATGCTGCCAACCTCAACAGGGACTAGTCCATTTTTTAAAAATGGATGTGAAGTTTTTCCAGTACTGTTCTTGCCTCTGAATCCCCATACCAGTATTTGTGGCTTTACAGTCACATTTATGAATATATTTTTCTCCCTATTACAGTATAAAAGATCAACACAAAAGACAAGGAAACAGAATCATCTAAAGTCATGCCAGATTCCCAAAGTAAGCAAAATGAAACCAAATACAGTATTTCTCCAGTATTGGGCATTACTTATAAACAACAACAGATAAGCAAACTAGGACAGAAATGCAATTTTTAGTTTGACACTATTGCCTTAATGGTTTAATTTTCACATTCACTCAGAAAACTTCTACTTCATTTGCTGATAGACAAATACGCTTTAAGTATAGCACGACAAATTATGTCTGTCTACTGTGTGGTATTAGGCAAAATCATGTAATTAAAAACAAAAATACTTTTTTTATCCAAAATATTATCAAAGTTCCATTATGAAATATTTCATATTTGGGCACTGAACAAAACAAATCTAATTGAAGTGGTGAGGAAACTAGCACATAGCCTAGAGGGAAATACACCCTAAAGTGCAGCTGAAGCCAGCGGACTAGCATATGGAATTTTAAAGTTTCTTATTTTATTATCAACACATCATAAACAAAACAGTGGATTTTATGTACATTTGGCATTCAAGTTATAAACGAGAATGATATTCGAAACAGCTTATATCTTCTATTAAATATATTAATTTCCCTCTCACCACACAACCACACTGACCCAGTATGCAAAACGGCAGTCACAGATCAACAGCTACACAAATGGAACATCAACATCGCTGCTCTCCAGGAAACCAGGCTGGCAGATCCTGGGTCAGTGAAAGAAACAAACTACACTTTCTTCTGGAAGGGCTTGAGTTCAAAGCAACACAGCCTCTGTGGAGTTGGATTTGCTGTATGGAACAATCTGTTGAAATCTATCAATACACCCTCAGCTGAATCTGAAAGTATTATATCCCTGAAGCTCTGCACCAAGTCAGGATACGTCAACATCATCAGTGCTTATGCACCCACACTGGTGTCATGTGCTGAAGACAAGGACTGCTTTTATTATAATCTTCAAAAAGTTATCGACTCCTTCCCAACTGGCGAACAACTGTACATCCTTGGTGACTTCAGTGCAAGAGTTGGACGTGACCATCGGTCCTCACCCATCTGCCTCAGTCATCACGGTATTGGGAAAATGAACAAAAATGGTCAAACGCTTCTTGAATTCAGCTCTGCATCCCTAATACTTTAACTTGAAAGAGTGTCACAGGGTTTCATGGTGCCACCCCAGATCTGGTGACTGGCATCAACAAGATGAAAAGGGGGCCATAGAGACACAACCTCCACCTCCCCTGTTATATATTCAAAACAAAGATATTCCAGTTATTTTATTTTCCAGTACCTTCTCTACGTTTAAATCCTATAATTTATTTATACCCTGCAAAGAAGACTGAAGAAGTTTAAAGGTGTATTTAGGTATATAGAAACAGCAAAAGTGAAACCAATAAAGGTTAACAGGCACAAAACCCAAAATGGCACAAATGAAGAAAACAGAAGGAATTCAGGCCAGGTCTACACTATGTGGAAAAGTCTAGTTAACTAGACAGGCAATTCCAACTACAACAACTACCTAGCTGGAATCAACAAATCACAGATCAATTTTTCTGGCCGTCACCACTGCAGAAGATAGATAGGAGAAACTCTCCTTTCGATTATCCTTACTCCTCACAATTTATCACATCTATACCAGTTGCAATAAAACAAACCCCAGAAAATCTACCACAATTGAGTCTATTTTCCAGTAAGTACAGATGTACCCTTATTATGTACATTTTTTTACTCTGCATGACCAACTGACCAATCAAACTCATGAATTTAAGCTGAAATTCTTTTGACAATCAACACATAAGCACTTAGGTCACAAAACACAAACATATCTTCAGCACAACTTGAAAAGATACTATTGTTTTATATCATTTCCTCATTTAGTTCATGAATAATACCAAGTATAATAGCATGACTAAGTGGAACAACAAACAAGAAATGCCTTTTAAAGAGTAATTTGTAACGTACATCTGTATTCTCTTTAACATGATTTTAAAAATTGCTTTGACACAGAATATTATTAAAAGAAAAATTGAAACCGTGTCCAAATATCTCACATCTGATCACATCTGATCTGATCACATCACATCTGCTATATCCAGTCTACACCACAAGCTACAAACTGGAAACAAAAAGGAAAAGCTTGTGCATTAATTCAGCCTTTGACATGCCGTTTCTGACAGGCTGGACATTATATTTGACAAATATTCTGTATGTCCCCAAACTGCAGACTCTTTTCCAACCCACAGCAGTTCAGGGTCATTCATATGAGAAGTCTGAGAAGGTTTACAGTACTGCTGCTAGTTGTTTCCAGCAGCAAATAGGCTATGTCTATTTCTTACATAGGCATTTTGTAGGTGGGAATTAAAGTAACTTTCGGTGATCATGAAAGGCTACAACATTACACCTCTGGTGCTTATTTAACAGCTGTAAATGAATCAAAAAGCACATGTACAGGTGAAACTGTAAAGAAAACAAATCACAGTGGCTAACGAGACGGCAGCAGAAACCAGAGCTGTAGGGGGAAAGAAGGAGAGAAAATGTGTAAGGTAAATGGGTGTGAATGAGAGAGAAAAAAAGAAGAGCAAGAAGTGAATCAAGGATGGAAAAATGAAATGAAAGAAAATACAGCAGACCGAAATTGCTAGGGCAAGGTGATGTGCAAGGAAGAGAGAGACTAAGTCCTGGATGAAGAAAGAGCAGAGGAATGATAATCAAAATGCATATGATCCATCTTTCTGGAACTCTGTGATCAAAGGTAAGAAGACATACAGCATAGCACTTGTTAAACACCCTAATTAGTTTTCTTACAAGCAGAACAGTACTATGCTCATACACATCATGTCAGACACAAGGCATCTGCATGTAACAAATCAACACATAGATATGCTGTATTTCCAAATTAGGGAAGTAGCACCATAAAGTCATCCCTTCTTCCTGTCAGTATGATAGTAATTATGAGCTCTTCTGGGGCCTGAGGACATATGGGTATGGAACGGCTAAAATGATATACGTTCAATGGCCCTTTAAGGTCCAACAGAACTACACTACACATTCTGAAAGGATTCTGAATGTTCCCTAGGGAAGTAGAAAATGAGGGTGTGGATTGTGCAAGTTCTTAGAGGGACTGTACAGAAGAGCTGTAAGTTAAAACATTTCAGCTTTAGTAACTGTAATATACATAAACCTATAGGGGAACACTAACTTCCATGGACATTCAATAATGGATTTAGATGTAACCATTCATCTACAAAAGAATTTTACCACAAGATTACAGAAGGAGACATCTGAATTGGAATTCATTTGCAAATCTGACATATTTAAACTAGGCCTTACCACAGATCTCAACCATCTTTTGCATAACAAGGGCAATTCCCCACTTTTGATATTTACAGGAATGGAATATATACTTAATTTACTTCATCAACTGGTCATAATAGTGACAGTAACCCCTTTTTTCCCTCCTTACTTTCTCCCCCATGTTTCCCACCCACAACGCCGCTATATAAACCCTGGATTCTATTTGTCTACTCCAGTCATCTAAGAAAGTGGGTCTTACCCATGAAAGCTCATGGCCTAATAAATTTGTTAATCTCTGAGGTGCTACAGGATTGCTTATTACTTGTCTCACCCCAAAACTAGCAAGCAAAGCCTAGCGCTGAAACACACCTCTGAGGATTCAGGTGCAATCCAAAGTCTTGTCAACACAGGACACTCAGGAAAATTATTCCAACTTAGTATTTAAAGTAGTTTTAGTTGAATTAAACTAAACCAGATTAAGGCTACTTTACCGTGTGTGCTGGGCATCATGGTGAGACTCCTAAATAAAATCCCCAAAGAGGATAAATTGGACACTTAATTAAGTGCAAATGGAAAATTAAGTTTACACAGAAAAATTTTGCTCCCACAAGAAAGGAAGACAACTTGTGGCTTCACATCACTCCTTGCCCACTGTAACCCTCTTTAATCGCATTTCACCCCCTTCAAATTCACATCCTACGCTTTCATACACTGGGCTGTCATGACAGGTTTTCCCACTTTTTGAACTAGCAATCGAGAGTTCTATTAACTTCTTCTCAAGTATTTCCACCTAGCTCCTATGTTAATTTTACTTCCTCTGTTTTTAATTTTTAATTTTTAAGTCTTAGCATATATGTAGTGCTTTTTAACCATAAAACAACTTGCATTTCACTAATGAGAAAAAATGAGACACAGAAAGCTAAAGCAACTTGCAAAAATGTCAGAGAACGGTAAGTGGTTTAACAAATTTGGGAGAAGAATTCATATCTCCTGACAAATAGACAGTTCTTTACACTTTCTACCATGCCATGCAACTATTGGTTAATCAGGTCACTTGAGTACACAAACATGTAAAGCAGCATAAGCAATAGTAACATAAATTCTGATCTCTCACAGATATAATCCTTTTTGATTGCAGACATAGTGACCAAAATACTATGATGCACACCAACAGGATTACTCCTTTGCAAGCTTTAAATCAAAATGACGACTCCCAGAATAACAACATGTTTGTTTATATATTATAACTGAATTCTCTGTTATTAGTAGAGTAGACAAGACATTTAGTATTGTGTTCTCAAATGGAAATTTAAACTTAAATTGTATTCTCAATGTTGATTAACATTCATGTCCAACAAAACACAAGTATTTAACTCACCTTTTACGCTTTTCTGCACACCATTATTCCCCTTAAGAAGTTTTGACCATTTTATTGCTCTTCTACTCAGTATCACCAGATAGCTGGACAAGAATTCTTCATATGACACATAATCAAAGTCGTCTGGCCTTTCAAATCCATATGGATCAGTCCTATAATATAAAACAAGTTACTGGATACCAATAAAATTTCTCCACACATATATTTAAAAATATAGAAGCATGATTCAGTTAAACTAAATTTTGGTGGTATTTCTGAAGAGTAGTTATGGAAGAAAGGAAAACACCTTCTTCCCCTACCCTCCCAAATATACACTTCCAAATCTTTTAAGATGAACTGGAATGTATGTAATTAGACTTCACTGCTTTTGGCAATGAAGAGATTTAGAGCTGAAGATCTATCTGTAGTTAATTGGCTCTGTGACTAATTGGGAAGAGGTTTTTTATAACATAGAAAAAATAGGCAATGGCAAGTGACAATAGAGATTGCAAAGTTAAGAGTCTATGGATGGAAAACTAGGTTGTTTCCACTAGTTTTGTACTAATAAAAACAGATAGTAATAACTGATTCAATTTTTGGCAATAACCCAGAAAAGCACTGTTTGAAAAATGATTTACTAATGACCCCTATATCCTCCATCACCAGATGTACTCCATGTATGTGTGTGGCATGTGGTGTACTTATTTTTTATAACAACTGGGGATTTTTGGTTTTATTGTGTTTTATTCCCATTAGCGCTAAAGAACTTACATAGCTATTGATGAGTGAGTTGGATGTTATTCTATCTCATACAGCATCTAAACAGGAGATGGATCCCACCCATGCAAAACATTTTGGGTAGGAGGGCTATTACATTTGTGCCCAGGAAATTATCAATTGACTTCACTGGGGCAATGATCTAGAGCCGCTTGCAGGACATAAAGGCTTAACTTCCAACTGTGAGGGCAAATTCAGCAACCTCCAACAATGACAATGAAATTGCACACATATCATCATGGGGAGAATTTCACCCAGTGAATCTTTCATTGGTAGTCAAAGGAAGCAATACTGTATGCATTGGATGCTTAGACCCACTCTGTTTACAGTGCTGACAGAAAAATGTCACCTTTAATTTATATGTTGACCTAATTTGATGTGGAATCACAGAGACAGATACACTGAACCCCATAATACAGTTTTTAGACTGGTCACTAATCATTCAGTCATGATCTTACTAAGATTTATTTTTAAATTATTATTATTCATTAGTTTTATAATCCAAGAAACCTTTTACACTCATACACACAGCAGTAAGACAATTTAGGAAAGCATAACATTTAAACCTACACGTGCCAAGGTTAGGATTCTGATGATGAAGGTAGAGAACATGGATAAATTTCAGTATTTGGAAGATGAACAATGGTTGCAAAAATTATGATGATATTCTCCTCAACTGTAAGGTAATTCCACATCTACTGGCACTGTGGCTTATCCAAAGTCCTGGGGGGGGTCTCCAGATTTTATAATAGTTTGTTTGGTTTTAACAGAAGCTTGCACATATTTCAAAGCCGTTCATCTATTATTTTTAAGAGATTTTTTTGTTCCAATGAATCACTCATATTTTTGGGATGCTGAATGACCCTGACAAACTGTCCTTGATATCTCACCAACCCTCATGTAAACAAGTCACTGAGAAAGCAAACATCTTGACTATTGGAAAATCATCATTACTTATTAGTCCATAACTTCTCTTCAGAACATGTTCAGCTTCCCTCAACCCCACAGAATGGCACCTTTAAAAACACTGTTTTACAGCAGTTAATTTTCACACTTCTATAGTATCGCTAACCTTTCAAGCAATAGGTATGTTTTATATTCTATTTATGGAAAAGATCTTGTAAAACAAACAGATTTTTAACTACTCCTTATTAATCTCTTCCAAAATCATTCTTTCAAAGACTTTGCTTTACCCCTAACTTTGCCTTACTCCCCCTGAGAAACAGGAACATGTTTTTCTGGGCAGTGGGCATTCAAAGGGGTGTTTCTTTATACGGCCTGAAAGCTGGGTTTCATGGGTCCTGCTTTTTTTCCTTCTTCCAATTGAGGAAAGAGTCTAAATTAAAAAAAAAATATGGAAAACTGAGAAAATATTTAAATGTGCAACACCTGCTTTAAACTTTCACGGGCATTAAGATTTTCTCTGGGCAGCTCATCTTTAATAATGTAAGAAAGAGAACAGCAGTCAGGTAGCATTTGAAATGGGTCTGTCCCAGGAAAGCTCATCACCGAATAAATGGTCTGCTTAATCTTTAACATGGTACATTTCTGCTGCTTTGGTTTTTAACAAAATAATTGTTAGGCTACACCCTAACAGGGCCACCTCTCTGTTACCAGTGTCAGCAAGAGGCGTTTGAAGGGTATTGCCCGGTTTGAGTGGCAGGCAGTGGGACTCCAGGGCCATTTAAACCAGCGAGGCTGCACCAGAATAGACTTCTATGGCGCTAAGTGATGAAGCGCCAAAATCTGGGTTTAGCCAACACACTGCCAGCACTTCTCCCGATGGTTAGGGAAACGCTCCACAGCGCTGCGGGAACGCGGGGCACATGCTGCTCGATTCGCAGAACAGCCGCCAAAGGGCCCTCGCCTTGGGAAACCCCCGCCGAAGGCGCCCTTCAGCCCAGCACCGGCGCCCACAGAGTCACCTCACACCAGGGAGGCGTCCCCCCGGCAAGCGGCGGGGAGCGGGAGCCCGCGCCCCCTGCACCTCCCAGGACACGGAGGGGGCAGCGCCAGGGCGTGAGCGCCACAAGGACGCGAGCGACCTCCCCCATCCACACCCCCGCGTACCTGGGAGCGCCGGCCCCGGCCTCGCGCACGCCTCCCCCGCGCTTCGCCATGGCCGGGCAGCGCTGGGGGCCGCTCCCGCCGCCGCACAGACTCTCCCGCGCCGCGCTGGCCCGGCGGCGGCACTAGCGCGGGGCACGGAGCTGAGTTCCTCCCGGGACGGAGCCGCCCCGCGAGCCCGCCTCAAAGCCGGCGGCAGCAGCGGCGCCGCCTCCTCGCGACCGGCCCCATAGGGCGCAGCGGCTCCGAAGCTCAGCCTCTGGGCGCCCTGCTGCCCCCGCCCTGGGCTGCCACCGGTGGAGGCGCTGCTGCTCCCTGCAGCCGCGCGGTGCAGCCTCCTGGGGCCCGGGACGCGGAGGGGCAGATCCCGTGACGCCGCCTCACCTGCTCCTTCCCTGTCTGAGCGAGCCGAGCCCAGCCGGCCCCGCCACGCGGCCTCCTGTGGAGCCGCCCCGGAGCCAGCGGCCTCGTCCCGGCCTCTCTTGGCACGGCCCTGGAGAAGGATTCAGGGGCAACCTGACCCCTCTGGTCGCCCCGGGAGTTGGCCAGCGCCGCGCACACCGCTCACCTCTGGCCCGCGCGGGTCCCATTGATTTAGATTGGAATCTGGTTGCGGAGCCTGGTGCCCTCAGACCCCGGCATTCCCCTGGCTGAGCAGCTGCAGCCTTCTCTGCCTACGGGAGGCAGCCGGAAAGGGTGTTATAAGCAGGACAGAGTATTCTCGTTAGGCTCTAAGGCTAGGACAAGAAGCAGCAACAGGCTTACATTGCAACAAGAGGAGTTTAGGTCGGACATCAGGAACTTCCTCACTGTCAGGGTGGTCAGGCAGTGGAATGAATTGCCTAGGGCTGGGGTGAGCAAACTTTTTACATGGCACAGCACTTTTTGTCCCTGCAGTTTACACCCCCCCCCCAACCTGTCTAATGTGATCCAAACCAACCAAGTTCTGGTTAAGTTATGTTCTTATGAAAAAAAACCCCAAAAACCCCTTATGGCATATGTCAGAATATGTACAATATAAAATCTTCATTACTCGGTATATAAATGT
This sequence comes from Carettochelys insculpta, assembly GCF_033958435.1. Taxonomy (NCBI): domain Eukaryota; kingdom Metazoa; phylum Chordata; order Testudines; family Carettochelyidae; genus Carettochelys; species Carettochelys insculpta. Next base: position 120,494,801 of record NC_134137.1, read on the forward strand.
TAATGCATCATACATAAAAACAGTAACATATTTCAACATTTTTAATGGGATGAGCAGGGCTCTGTCGTGCCCCCCATGAAATTTCATGCCTCCCCAAAAGGGCCTGCCCCGCACTTTGTGCACCCCTGGGCTAGGGAGATTGTGGCACCTTTGACCAGGTCTACACTAAAGGGGAAGGCTGAATTAGGATGCGAAACTCCAGCTACGTTAATCATGTTGAAGTTGATGCACCTTAATTTGAGCTTCCCTGCCATCTCCACTGCAGGAAGTCAATGGAAGCAACCAGTGACAATGGGGGAGAGGGGGGCCGTGAGCCCATGGTGCTCTTAATCATTGGAAATTAATAATTGGAAATTTTTAAGAGCAGGTTACAGAAACACTCGTCAGGTGGGATCTAGATAATACATAGTCCCACCATGAGTAAGGGGCCTGCAGTATATAGCCTCTCAGGTCCCTTCTGGGCCTGTAATTTTGTGCCTGGGACTCAGACTGAGCCCCAGTCACAGGAGCTTATAGGGCAAAGTAGGGGTTTCTGCACCTGGCCTTTCCTCTCTGGAGTGAAAAACAAAACTCATCATCAGGTGTCTGATCTATTTGTGCCATTTCCCTAATACCTTTATATATAACACTGTCATTTTTGACCCCATGGCTTTACTCAACTTCACACCAACTCCTGCTGCTCCCTGCCTACCAGTGGCCAAGCTGCCAACAAGTCTGATTGGGCCCTTCAGCGGATGCATGAGCTTGGGATCAGGTCTAAGGGGCTTATGTGTTTTTCCCTGGTCACAGACGGAGATGAACTCTAAGTAACCGCCTTTCATTGATGCTAAAAGCAGAAACTCCTAAGCTGCCAGGGCAGTTTTAGGCCCTGTGTTCCACATGGCCCACCCACACAGCAATTTGCAGGATTGTGTTCATTATGTACAGAGATTTCAAAGACAGACTTAGAGATATATCTGTATAACCTGTATGGCAGCCATGCCAATTGCATTTTTAAAAAGCAACCAAAACAGGTCTCTGATTTTTCAGGTTTTTTTCTTTAAAAAAATCTCTGTATGATATTACATTTGTTTTCTTCTCTTTAAAAAAATGTATTGTTATTTTTGAAAATTTATTTGGTTTATTAGTTGCAAATTCTTGTCCTCTCTTAGATGTTTATCCTACAGAGGCTTTATAAGTTTTTGCAGGATTAGGGCCCGGTTGGTCCCACTGAAGTGCATCTTCAGCACTTCATTAGCATGCCGCCGGCCACAGCACTTCGAAATTGCCGCATTTTGCTCCCACATGGCTCATCTACATGGGGCTCCTTTTCTAAAGGTTCCCAGCCACATTGAAATCCCCTTATTACTATGTGCTCAGATCATAGCTATTCCGCCACCAAAAAACTGAGGCATTAAATTAGGCCCCAATTCTTTAAAGACTTTCGCATGCTGAAATCAATGAGTCCTTTGCAAGATTAGGGCTAAATGCTGTAGCAGAGCAATGAGTAGAAGCCACACCTACTCAATCCCACCTTACTTTAACTTCAAGCCAGTCCTCCCATTTTTTCAACATACTTTGTTTCATATATCTATTGTAAATATTTATCACTTTGATAAGGCTTCAGATATATTTTGAATGTTAAACACTATTCACACATCCTCTAAAATATTTGAAAAGTTATTTCTTGGGCAAGAGAGAAACATCATTACACACTAACGAGGGAAAGATTTATAATGCTGTCTAAAATTCCATTCCAATGGAGGAAATTTGCCTCCAGATCAGTGACACTTGGCAGCTATATTTGGTTTGAACTTTTTTAACTCTGGTATATTCTGCATCTGCATCTTATGTTTTATTTTTTTCCCTTGAAGGGCTTACTAGCAGTAAAGTTAATGTTTTATTATGCCGAGAGATGATAATATTATTAGTTTAAGTTTTTATTTACTTAGTTTCTACCATCAGGTAACAGACAAAGGGTCAGGCTGACAATTATAGTACATAATAATAATATCAGTCAATGAATTTACCCTGTTTTCCTAACCCCTCAGTCACTGGAAATCTGTAGCACACTGTTTTTTTAAAGAGGTGTTCTCCTTCCTTTTTGTAATTTATAGCCAACAATAAAACACACCCACTGCAATAACCAGTCACCTGACACATACAGCTGAAGAAACTGTTTGAGGAAATAGCAGCAGTGAAATTATATTTCTGCCTGTGTGTTTTTAATCATATTCTGACTTTCCAGCAGGCAAGCTCTTGGAAAAATTACAATTACTACCGGAGAAATGTCATCTAGTGGGGTCAGCAAGCAAATGGTTGCTGAAGAGCCTAGCTGATAGGATTTCACAAAGGAGATAAACAGCTGATCCCTCCCAGCATGATCCTCAAGGAGTCTGCCTCCTATATATGATCAAAGACAATACACTACAGAGAAATATGGAGGTGGTTCACCTCCAAAGGCATAAAAGAAGGGAAAAGGAGATGTTCCTGTTAAGTAGTTGTATAAAAATATGAAGTTTGCTGCTAGTCTTTGACATTCTGAACTCCGAAAACCTGCAAACTAGCTGTAAGGCTGTGCACAGACGTGGGTATGATTTTACTCATGTGAGAATTGTCCCACTGACATTAATTAAGTAACACTAGGAAGGTGCTTCAGTATTTGCAGGATTAGAGCTCTAAAATAGTTTAGGGGAAAAGGGTAAAATGTTCAAAAGTGCTTAAATCCCTTTTTTGATTTGCAAACAGTAAGTCTACAGCGCAGTGGCTTCCCAGCCTGGCTAGACAGATACACGCTAACTCTATTTGAAATAGCATGATAAGAATAGCTTGTAGAGTTTTCAGCACAGGCTAGCCACTTGAGGTCAGCCCAAAAGGGGCCAGGCAGGCTTGTATTCAGGCAGCTGGCCAATGACATCACCTATACTGCAATGTCTAAACTGCTGTTTTTAGCCCATTAACTTGAGTAGAACTAGCATGTGTCTGTGTGCCTGTGCTCAGAGGTGTGTTTCTGGCTGCAAAGTAGACACACTGTTAGGTATTTAGTAGCATAAAGACTTAGATTCCTGAGGAATAGATCTTTTAATGGTCGTTAACCACCTCAAGTTATACATAGGCCCCAATGGAATTTTGAGTCTTCAGTTTCACTTTCTCATTTGCACATTCAGGTACAATGTTGTCACCATTTGGTTCATGGTAAGGAAGTGTTAAAGTCCAAAACCTGTTTGCCTTGAAGGACAGAAAAAGAAAAAAAAAGGTTCTATTAAGTTTCAGTGCACCCTCCCCCCTACTGTTTTCACTGAGAACAAAGAACATTTTCCCTGAACAGTTTCTCTATATATCTTCATTTATAGGTATGTAATCAGGATCTGAAGGAATGCTTCCCTTTCAGCTAGCTGGAAGTGGGGAGAGATCATGGGTGTATCTATGTACAGGATGAAGTGAGGTGGCTGCCCTAGGCCCCGTGGTTTTGGGGGCCCTGTGGCAGCTGCCCCAAACATACTATGGATGGGAGTAGGGAGGATTTCTTGAGGCAGGGTGTGGGCGGCAGCAGAAGAGGTCACCCCCCTCTGCTCACCACCACCACCGCACTCACCATGAGGCATAAGCAGCAGCCTGCCTCCACCAGAGCTTCCTGGCCCAGTGAGCTCCACTTCTCCACAGAGGGAAGCAGCCACTACTCCCTGCCACCTGCAGAAAAGTGGAGCTCAGTGGGCTTGGAGGCTGGAGCGGAGCGGAGCGGAGCAGAGCAGGGTGCCACTCACGCCATGTGGTGAATCCTGGGTGGGAAGACCAAGGGAAGTGAAACCCTGCAGCAACAGATGTCCACCATCATGCCTGCCCCAGGCAATCCCCATGCAGGCTGGTTGAGGAGAAGGTTAGGGTGGGGAAGGGGTAGGGCCTGTGGTTTGGGGGAGGAGTTGCCTCAGACCCCCACCTGGGATAATGGTGGCAGGGGGGTTCCCACACCCTTCAGGATGGACATGCCTATGTAAATACAGTTTGTTCCTGCTTTGTTTAGATTTGTTAGCACCCTTCCTATGGGCACCTTGAAAGGGGTCCCATATATTCCTGTTACAGTCAGGTGGGAGTTGGGCACCATTCGGTCTGGTGCCACCAACCTGGGCCGGGCCAGCGTCATGTCCGCACCCATGTCCCAGAACCCCATGATCTTCCTCCCATCTGTCAGGGATTTTATCCCTCGGGCATTATCGTCCCCGTGGGCCAGGGGGAACAAGCCTTTCGCCATTAAACACCAATGCAGGTACAGGTAAAATCTAAAGTTACACAGGCTGCCATTTAGCAGCCCCTGCAACAGTCACTCTGAGTCAGTTGGTTTACCCGGTAACCTGAACTCATGAATGCAGGTTTAAAATGGAGCCCTCTGATTGGCCCAGGTGAAAAGTTTCTAGCACCTTCAGCCAAGAGGAGGACCTAAGCACCTGCATAGAATCTCGAGTATGCTAATCATGTAATGAATAATCATGAGATCTCTCTATAAATTCAGAAGCCGCAGCCCATTCAGCGGCCCTGAGGGACACAGGCTGTGCACCTGCTACCTTGTATGGAGCAGCATGGCAGCTCTGCTGCATCCGCTGAACTCCGAGGCCAGGCCTGAGAGCTGAAATCACTGTGGCACCTGCCCTCAGGCGGCGCCAGCCAAGAGAGCTGACAATTACTGTGGTGTCTGCCCTGCGGGCGGTGCCAGCTGGGAGCGGGAAATTGCCGGCTCGCCTCAGGTGCCCACTGGGGCAGAAGCGGCGCCAACGCCCTAGCGCACCTCAGCGCCCACAAGCAGCGCATTGCGTCGGGGAGCAGCAAGAGGGTCTTTTGGCCAAGTCACCGGGTGGCGAACTGGCCCCCACTCCGCTGGGGGTACTGCGTACCTGGTGATGTAACCAGGGACCCGCCAATGATACCATCAGCGCTCCCCAGCATCCGTGCCTGCTGTACTTAACTGGATCTTCATTTACCGGACAAGACTCACTCACCTGGACAGGGCTTCTATCACCGGACACGTAATCTACCTATTGGCCCGTGGCACAGCCCGGGACCTTTGACACTTCACCTCATCACAGACACTTCTTGGGTACTGGGTTCCCTAACAGGGGGGTTGGGGTCGCACCCCAGCCATGCCCTTTCCAGGGCCAGGGAAGGGCTGCACCCGGGGCTCGACCCTAGGGCTGGGCTTGTTCACCCAAATTCAAAGACATTTAATATCAAGCTGCATACTTGACTTAATAGTTTGTTACTATAGTTTAATAACATTTAGTCATAAGAGTAGTTAGTAATAATAAGTTATACTTACCTTCATGCAGGAGGGTTAACACGGTGAAGGCATAGCCTCCCAGTTCCCCACTTACCCTGCACATTTACCTATCCTTTAATCTCCAAGCTCCAGCTGGGTGGGGCTGAGGCAAACACCCAGTTGGTAAGGGGGCCTCAGAGGCAGAGCCTTAAGGCCTCCGATAGGCCGGAGTAGCGACCCGGCCTGAGGGTGTAGGAGAAGGAGTAGCGCCCTTCTCCCCCTTGGAGCGAAACTAAACAGACTCCCTTTTACCTCTTACCCCAAAAGTCCATTCTTAACCTTTTTCTTTGCCTTCCGGACAAATAAAGAAAATTACGCAGGTTGTCTCTATGGAAGTTTTAATAGTACTTGTAAGTGTTTATTAGAATATAGGATTTAATTAGGTTACTGCTGTTATGAACTGTCATGTGTTTATTTTACACTTTCTGTTGTTTATTTGCCTGTTGTTGGCTTTGTTGAATAAATAGATCAATAGTTTTATCCTTAAGCCACCTCCTTGTTCCACCTTCGCCCCCGGAGTTTAGCCACTGCCTGCCGGGGGGGTTCCACCGTACAGTGGGAGGGCATGTGCATAACCCCTGGTCCTCTTGCTGGTAGGGGGTGGGGTGGTCTGCAGAGGGGCAGGGTGGCCTAACGTCCCCGGGCCTCCGCCATCTCTCCGATACACCTTAGGTCCTCGAGGATCTGGACAACTAGAGCGGGGAGCCTCGCAATCCGGTCACGCTAACCGGGCGGCTCAGAGTGGGCCATAAGAGGTTAATAATTCCCCGCAACACCATCCACCTCAAGGAGTATGAGGCATTCGCTTTGCAGAGGCACCCTGTCCCCACTCTGTAAACCGAGCCCTGTGCATCTGGCCCCACCAAGGAGCTGGTCTGTGGGCCCGGCTCCTACTAATCTGAGGACGCACTATCAGCATCACTCAGTTGGCCACATGAGCCCCCTGCCTGCTCAACCTGTCTGGGAAATTGAGACACTGGGCCTGTCGATGACCCTTCTGCCCATAGCAATAACAGACCAGATCTCATTGTGTCCCATGGGCCGGCTGCTCCATCCAGACCCTGCCTGGCCCTCTTTCGGGGGGGGGGGCAGTTGACTGCCCCTTGTTTTCTGGGCTCACCCCACAGGTGATTCCCCCAGTTGTACAGCTGGGAACTGGTTTCTCTGGGATTCTGTGTCTCTCTGGGATTCCCTTTCTCTCCAGGGCTCCCTTTCACCCCGGCTCAGCTGTCCGTGAACTCATCAGCCAGCTTCCCCTTGCTGTGTGGGTCCTCTGGCTTCCAGTCCTTGAGCCACATCCTCAGGTCGGGTGGGCACACTCCATAGAACCATTCCAGGACCATCAACTTAACCAGGTTCTCTACAGTCTGGGCCCCTGTTCCAAACACTGACTTGCGGAAGCATTGTGTCAGGCAGGAGGCCAGGTCTACATAGGTCACCTCCGGCCCCTTCTGCACCTCCTGGAACTTCTTCCTGTATGCCTGGAGCTCAGCCCAAACTTATGCAGCAAGGCCTATTTGACCCATTTGTAGTCCCCAGGGTGCAGCCCCTCCAGCTGGTTGAGTACCTCTGCAGCCTTCTGATCTAGCAAGAGGGTGGCTGCAGGAGCCATTCGTCTGGGGAGACCTGGGGCAACTCACAGACACACTCAAAAGAGGTAAGAAACCCATCCAGGTCCCCCACATCCTTACATTGGGACAGCATGAACCTCTCAAAGTGACTACCGGTCCCAGGCCTCCCAGCTCTCTCACTCTCACTGCAGCCAGAGACCCTCAGCTTCTCATCTCCACCATGGCTCACTCATGCTGCCGCTGTCTCTCAGTCCTCTCACTCCTGCTGACGGTCCACCAGTTCTTTTAGCCATAGCTTGATCTCCAGCTGTTGCAGCGCTGCCAAGGGGAACCCTGCCCAGGACAAACCGCTGCTGGCAGAGCATGGCCTGGTGGGCACCACATCTGTCTGTTGGAGACCAGCCCTCCCTCCTGCCTAAGGGTCTGAGATGTTCCTAGGGCATGACCAGCTGCTCCTAGGGCTTGCAGATAGCAGAAAGAACCCTGCTAAGCAGGGACTCGACTTTCAGAGCTGTAGGAGAGTGAGATGAGAGATTATTTTGATCAGAAGACTGTATATTCTCCCTGCCTGGACTCATTTGACCTGTTCCCCTCTCCCATCCAAAGCACAGAGCAAAACAGGCATTATCAGGAACCTCTTTCTTATATTAATTGTGTTGGCATTGTGCTTTGTCTACCCTACTTGCTAAGGGTATATTGACACTACTAAATTTTGGTGACAAAATGTATGTTTGAGAACAACCAGAAGTCCTGTGGCACCTTAGAAACTAACAGATATTTTGGAGCAGAAGCTTTCATGGGCAGAGACCTGCTTCATCAGATGCATGACACACAAAAGCCGACAAAACAATCAAAATCACCAGAGGGTGTTTACACATGCTCCATTTGTAGACAGACTGTGTCCTCATTGGAAACACCATCAGTGATAGTGTGAGCAATGCATTGTGGGTATGTATCCCACAGTGCAGTGTTGTGGGAAGACAGTGCTGATCCCTGTGCATCTTGGGATTCTGTCTGAATTCTCCCACAGTGTCCTCAGCTGCCGGGAGTGGCATCATGAGTAGCTCTGTGAGATCTCCATGCTTAGGAATGTCAAAGCAGCACAGTAACTTGTCCCCCACTCTGCGGCAGCAGTCTGCCTGCGGCTGCCTTCCTAGTGCAGGGCAGAACAAAAGCATTCCAATGATTTGTTCTTTATTTGTTCCCCAAACAGAGCAGCTTGCTCAGCTGTCAGATACTCCTAGGGAACTTTGAAAGGGGAGGGATGCAGGGCAGCAGAGATCAAAACACTGAGCAGAGCCATCAGGGCAGGCATTGTGGGATACTGGTGGAAGCCAGTTCTGTCAACAAAACAAACAGCGGCGTCTACACTGGCTCTTTGTCAACAATACAGGAAGGGGGAAAGGAAAAGAAGGTCCCTCGTGGGGTGGAAATCTTTTGTTGCTGACAAGATTGTGTTTTTCCCAACAAAAGTCACAGTGTGAAGGCTCTCACTGTTTGTCGTCAAAAGGCAGCTTTTGGCGACAAAATTTGTTAATGTAGACAAATGGTGACTGACAGCCAGCAGGGGAGCAGTGGAAAAATGCCAGCAGGATGGTGGCAGCATGATGAACAGCCAGCAGGGTGGCAGCATAGAGGTGTGATGAGTGGCCAGTGGGGTGCGGGTGGAGAGCAGCAAGCAGGCAGATGGCAAGTGACCAGCAGAGTAAAATGCCTCTGTACCTCCCTCCCATCCAGGACGGGAGGTGAACTCTGCACATGCACCTCTGACCTCTGGGTCTGCACTGATCATGAACAGCAACTGTGAGTAGGGTGCAGAGAAGAGTTAGACGTGGAGACATGTGACAGTGCCCAATCTGCTTGGGTTGGGACTTTTACTCAAGGTTTATGTTTATGACCCCTATTTGTGCTGTTTCCCCAAAATAATGCCAACGGACTTCTCTCCCTTTTACTAAAAGCTTCTTTTCTAGGCTCAGGCCATGTCTACACTACCCCTCCCTTTTGGAAGGGGCATTTAAATGACACGGATCAGAATTGGTTAATGAGGCACTGTTATGAATATTCAGCACCTCATCAGCATAATGACAGCCAGTTGTGCTTCAAAAGTGCTGCTTTTGAAACACAAACTGGCCATGTAGATGCGGGTACTTCAGAGCCATCTCCGGTAAGTTTCTGTCAACTCTGCTGTCCCAGGAATGGACAGCCAGCAACTCCTGGACATCTTCATCACTGAGGAGCAGAGGAGGATCATCATGGTGGGTGTCCCGGTACCCTTCAAAAACAGGAACCCACCCTCTATGAGACTGATTTTGGGAAGTGGAAAAGTACAACCCTCTGGCCAACACCAGATGCAAATCCACTCCCTGATCACCAGAACCCCAGGCACTTGGGATCTTAACAGTGAGCCAGTACTGACAACATGGGGAGTCTGGTGACTCTGCACTCTGCTGATGCAGCAGCCCAGGGTAACCAAGGCCATCAGATGGTCAAGGGACATATCCATGAAGCACATCACAGGACACCAAAAGTACAAAGAGGGAAGAGCAGGACAACTGTTGAAGGACACAGTCAAGGAAGTAGCCCAAATTCTCCCTTGGCAGACTGTATAGTCCTACAGAAAGCCAACCCTAGATACTGACAGACTGAGGGATGATCCTCACCCATGTACCTATTAGCTTACCATCTCTAACTCTGTATGTAAAACTTTCACAAGTGATGTACCCAAATCCTTATTCCTTACTATCTAAAAGCTCACAAACCTAAATCTTGGTCAATGCCAGTTATGTTCCCTATATATCTTGTAACTTGTATCTTGCATAGATTTTTTAGATGCACAATCTGAGTATTCATCTTTTGCCTTAAATGCTTGGATCTTCAGACAAATAATTTTTAAATAAATCCTTCAAAAGACAACTTTATCTAAAATACACATTTTAATTTTAATGCCTATAGTACAAAAACTTGCTTACAAATCTTCCTGTCCCTTCTGTCCATCACTATCAGTTGAAGAGACCCCTTAAAGGGAAACACCCTTTTTCTTCCAGATAGCTGGACGAACAAGTTTCCCTTTCTTTACTTCTGACTATTTGATGAACTAGTTTTAAGAGAACTGTAGGATGGAAATCTCTGGGGCAGGTTATGGTATTCTGCTAAAGACCCCCACATTCAAATCCTAAAGTCTGGAGTAGGCCTATAATCCTGTAGTTCAGAACCCCGGTTACTATGAGTGGAAGGTTACCCCCACTTGCCCCCCACCCCATCTCACTCACAAGACCAAGGGAAGGTTGTCCCAACTAGGACAGGGCCTTGGAGTTTCGAAGGAGGGATAGTTGCCCCAGCAAATACATGCCAAGAAGAGCCATGCATGTGAGAATCAGGATATAGCACTATTCTGTTTCCTATCCCAGGCTGGTCCATAGAAACAAATGCATTATTGCTCTGTGCTGTTACTGCCTTTTGATTTAATCTTCTAGATAATGCACCCCTAGATATGCCTGTGTGAAGGCATTGTCATTACTCCTATGGACACAGCATTAATCCAATCAGACATTTAGATGTCATTAAATGTTTGCTTTGTTTAAGTGACTTGTTAAAGAAAATCATCTGTACTAGAGATAAGGACTACGTCTACACTAGCACACTACATCGAAGTAGCCTATTTCGACGTAAGAACATCGAAATAGGCTACTTCGATGCGTATCGTCTACACGTCCTCCAGGGCTGATGCCGTCAACATTCAACGGTGACGTAGTGATGGAGAACATCGAAAGGAGCCGCCCTGGAAGGAAGTGCGGAGCATCCACACACACAAGTGCTCCCCGTCGAAATAAGGGGCCAGCAAAGCCCCAAGCCGCTCCCTTAAAGGGCCCCTCCCAGACACTCTCGGCCTGTACAGCACGAGATCCACAGAGCCAACAACTGGTTGAAGACCCTGTGAATGCAGCATGGACCCCCAGCTGCAGCAGCAGCAGCAGCCAGAAGCCCTGGGCTAAGGGCTGCTGCGTGTGGTGACCATAAAGCCCCACAGGGGCTGGACAGACTGTCTCTCAGCTGATGGCCGCCATGGAGGACCCTGCTATTTTGAAGTAGCGGGAAGCGGATCATCTACACACACCCTACTTGTTGAACGTCAAACTAGGGCGCTATTCCCATCTTCGGATAGGAATAGCCATTTCGATGTCTAGCTGCCTAACGTCAATTTCAACGGAGAAATAGCACATGGCGCGTGTAGACAAGACGCGTGCTAGTTCGAGGTTGTGCCGGCTACTTCGAAGTAGCCAGTTAGCGTAGATGCACCCAAGATGTTCCATAAGCTGTGGGCGGGGACATTATGTAACCTTTTTATACTACTGGCTTATTGTGCTCATTCATCTTGCTGCTAGAACCTATCCAGGCTTGGATAACACCCATGCTGTAGTTTCCCTCCACCCATCAGCATCCTATATAACCAATTGTAACCAATTTTCTGGCAGTGTTCACTGAGCATAACAAGCAAAGTGACACTTCACTAGCGCTGCGTGTAATAAACCCCCCTGCTTGTTTCACACATGGGCTACGTCTACACGTGCAGCCAACATCGAAATAGTCTATTTCGATGAATAACGTCTACACGTCCTCCAGGGCCGGCAACGTCGATGTTCAACTTCGACGTTGCTCAGCCCAACATCAAAATAGGCGCAGCGAGGGAACGTCTACACGTCAAAGTAGCACACATCGAAATAGGGATGCCAGGCACAGCTGCAGACAGGGTCACAGGGCGGACTCAACAGCAAGCCGCTCCCTTAAAGGGCCCCTCCCAGACACAGTTGCACTAAACAACACAAGATCCACAGAGCTGACAACTGGCTGCAGACCCTGTGCCTGCAGCACAGATCCCCAGCTGCCGCAGAAGCAGCCAGAAGCCCTGGGCTAAGGGCTGCTGCCCACGGTGACCATAGAGCCCCGCAGGGGCTGGAGAGAGAGCATCTCTCAACCCCCCAGCTGATGGCCGCCATGGAGGACCCAGCAATTTCGACGTTGCGGGACGCGGATCGTCTACACGGTCCCTACTTCGACGTTGAACGTCGAAGTAGGGCGCTATTCCTATCTCCTCATGAGGTTAGCGACTTCGACATCTCGCCGCCTAACGTCGAAGTTAACTTCGAAATAGCGCCCGACGCGTGTAGCCGCGACGGGTGCTATTTCGAAGTTGGTGCCGCTACTTCGAAGTAGCGTGCACGTGTAGACGCAGCTATGGTGTCCAGACTTTGTTCCAACGAAAACCTACAGCAGAATCAGTACCTTAGCGAGACAGAAAATGCTTTGTTATGATGAAAATATTTAGAAACATATTTTAAAGTTGGTAAAATTTCATAAGTGTCTATTGCTATGGAGATCACACAAAATAAACTAGTGTTGCCTTTTTCTGAAAGCAATGAACATATTTATGAACTCACTAAACTTCTGTGAGTGATTAATTTAAAATAATGTCTTTGTTTTGGTGAGTAAAATATGGAGTAATCTGGAATGATTACTTCATGAAGGCTTAAAAGTACATTTAAAATATAAAATCAGCTTAGAAATACGGATTAAGGAAATGTAAAATAGAGAAGAGCTGCATCATGTTTTCTGTAATATCTAATACTGTATTCAGCAGGACACCTGACTTACCCTTACTACAAAGTTTTGCAGATAAATCTCTGACAAACTTCAGGGTACATCAAAAAAGTGTGACTGATATTTTTGATTCCCATGTTAAGAGCTTTTAATTAGGTACCTTCCGCATGTCCAGTGTTCATGATATGACATGCAGGAGAAAACGTACTCCATTTACTTAAGAAAGAAATTGCAGAACAGTGTGGTGTTTTTTTTTTAATGTCATTTGCATTCAGGGATTTGTCTGGAAGGGGTGAGCAGAAATGGGGAGGGAACACAGGAGTGTAACAGTATAGAGTGGGTGGGGCCTCGGCAGAGCAGGGGTGGAGAATATGTGAGGCCACAGGCTGGGGAGCTAACCTCCCCAAGCAGGAGCTTCACTTACCACACATGATCAAATGGAAAGGAGAAGACTGGCAAGCCATATGAGGACTCCAGCACACCTAGCAGCCTTTTTGCTGAGTTCAAGCTCCACACATTTTGTAGAGTCTTCTATGGGATAGGGGCATTCGGGGTACAAATTTTAATTGGCTATTTGGTCTAGCGATTGCAAATTCTGATAAACATGGCAGCAAATTCAGCTGTGGCTAGATGGCCCACAGAAGAGTCTGAAGCGGTCAAGGGTTTTCCCAAAGTAGTTTGTTTCATACTTTGCAATTCAGACACTTTTGTTCTCTTGTATCTGTACTAAACAGCAATGTACGCAGATTTTACAGCCTAGGAAGAGGGGAGCTAAAATGGATGTAAGCTGAAGACGGTCCCAGGAAACAGACAGATCTGAAGACCCAGCTAAGTTACAGTAGCCTTCCAGGGCTCCCTCATGGGCCACAGAGCTGCAGTGTGACATGCTCTACTTCTGTTCCCGGAAGGCCCTTCCCTCACCCTTTCACAACCTCGAGGCCAGGGCTTCTGATGGAGATAAAAAGAAATCTTACAGATTAAGTCTTCCACCGTGCCTTTGCAGGGTGAATCCTCCCCTTCCTAGATATGGGGATTTCAGAGTCCCTTTATGCCGTTTCCAGTTAGGGTTACTATGTATCCACTTTTTGACATGAACACCCAATCAAAGAGGGATCCTGACGGCTCTGATAAGCACTGCTGAGCAGGCTGTTGAAAGTCCAATCAGCAGTGCAGCAGGGCTACAGCAGATTCCCCGCCTGCCCTGGATTCATGCTGCTCCCTGAAGCAGACAGTAAAACCAGCTTCTAGGTGTAGGTGTGGCCACAGGGGCGCTGCATGCTGCCCCAAGCATTGACTCCACAACTCCCAGTGGCCATGGTACACAGCCAACAGGAGCTGCAGTGACAGTGTCTGCAGAAGGGGCAGCGCACAGAGCTGCCTGTCCGCGCCTCTTGTTGGAAGCCAGAAGGACATGCTGAAACATCTGAAAAATGTAAGTAATAGAGGATATCTTTTAAATTCATTGCTAGACAGAGGCCAGTTAACAAAAGAGAACTTCATCAATAAATAACACCTCCGGGCCAAACTGTAAGTGTCTGAAAACAGGGACTTTGTGTGTAAATGTCTCCTTCAGCATAGCACAGCCTCTAGGTGTGCTAACAAATGCTCTAAAATATATTAATATCAGAAGTCTGTCTTCACTAACACTAAACTTTGTAATTACAAAGCCTGCCTGCAGAGCATATTAGAGTAATCCAGTGACAAAGATGGAGATAAAGGAGATAATCTGATGGTAAAGATGGAGATGGTAAAGGCTATATTGAAAAAGAAAATATTATCACTGCCTTGCTGAACAAGCATGGAAAGATATATTCCCTGCTGCTAACTGAATACCTTGGAGTATCCTAAATAACAAAAGATAGGAAACTCTCTTGGTTCAGCTTGGCGTGGCCTTGTAATATTCCTTGTCAATGTCATACAGCAATTAGAAGTCCATGGGTACATCAGCACTTGTAGCTAGGGATGTGATTCTAGTTTGTATAGACATTCAAACTTTCCTCCATCTAGCATGCTGAACACAGAAGTGTTGAATAGTAACAGAGAGGAAGCCGTGCTAGTCTATATACTATCAAAACAACAAAGCAGTCAAGTACCACTTTAAAGACGAACAAAATAATTTATTTGGTGAGCTTTCGTGGGACAGACCCACTTCTCGTTTGGATACTTGGCTTAATCTAATTCTTGCCTCCCCCCGCCGCCCCTCTACTCTCTGATTTGCTCACCTTGATAATAATTTTTTTTTCTGATTTGTCAACCTTGATTACTGTTTTTGATTCTCTCTGCCTTAAATATTGAGTCTGTTCTGGTCTGGCTATGGTCTGAAGAAGTGGGTCTGTGCCATGAAAGCTCACCAAATAAATTATTTTGTTAAAGTGCTACTTGACTGCTTTTTTGTTTTGACAGTAGTGTTGCTGCAGTAGCATGGACAGTGGAAGCAGCAGCATGGGTTAACTGCTCCGAGTATGTGCCCACTGGGTTTGGTGCGGGGGGAAGAGAACTTGGTACAGCTGGCCTGTACTGCTGCTCACTGTTACCCCAAGCTATCCTGCTAATTTTAGCATGTAGGCTTGCTGAGAACCAGCACCATTATGCCTATGCAAACTGGGACTCACATTCCTAGCTCACAGTGTAGATGCAATCTATATAGCCATGCAGCCATGTAGAGTAAACCAGCAGTTCTCAATCTGGGTTCTGACCCAGGGAATCTGTGTGGCTGCTGGCAATGGGGGGAGGGCTCCCCTCGTTATGAGCACTGCAGCTCTTCCCTGGGTCACTTCCCCAGATGATTCCTTCTCCCCGTACCTCCTCCAGGTAGTGGCCGTGGCAGTAGCAGCAGCCTGTTCCCCCTTCTGGCTTGGCTCCTCCTGTGTGTTCAGCCTGCTTGGCCTTACACCTAATCTCAAGGCCTCCTGAGCAGGGCTTTAGCCCCTTGTGGCTGAGCACTTCTCTTGGTGCCTCTAGAAAACGCCTTTTGCTTTGCTGTTCTCGTTCTCGTTCTCGTTCTCGTTCTCGTTCTCGTTCTCGTTCTCGTTCTCCCATTCCCTCCCCTTGCCCACTGGACAAGAGTTCTTTTAAAAGCAGGCTTAAGTGGGCCCAGCTGGCCCCAATTGACCCAGGGAGGCTTCCTCCCCAGCTGCTCACACTCAGCCTGTTTGCCTGCCCTGCCTTTCACTCTTGTTCTTATGCCCTCCCAGCCTTACCTTGTCACAAGAGTTTAAAAGAATACTGCATTTATCTGTCTGAAAAATCTTCCATAATTAGGGTGGGGCTGGGAGCACCAAAAACTTTTAGAAAATGGGAAGGAGTGAGAAATCAAAGGCTAACTCTCATGGTCACTCACCAGCACATGGTAATGAAAGCTGGTAGAAGCCATACTGTGACCAGGGGGCTGCAGCTATACCCAGGGGCTATGTCTACACTGTAGGGTTTTTTCAATGTTACTTATTTTTACATTCTAACATGAGTATTCTCACCTACAGCCAGAGTTCACAGCCACAGCATTGCAAAAAGAGCCTTCACATGAGCCGATAATAGCTCTGCTTTGCTCATACGCATTTCTTTTTTGACACAGAAGTGGTGAGTGGAGGTCAGCCAAACTCGTTCACAGATCTGGAGTAATTATTTTGAGGGAAAAGCCCTCTTATCTAGAATTATCCTGCTTGGCTGTATGAATGCTTTGGGGGGTTTTTTTCCCAGCTTTTCTGAAAAATAACCCCAGTGTAGACAAGCCCAGCCACTCAGGGTGTGGCAGGTAGACTGTTCAGCTATCAGCATCCTGCCCAGCTGTGAGCTACAACGCCATGGCATTGTCAGGCACATGAGGTTGCAGGGCAGCTTGGGACACAGCCCTTCACTTGCCTAGATAGGGCACCCCGAACTGCTGTCTTTCCCCTGGCTCCCGCACCCCTCACTCCTGCCGCATCCCTTCTCATTTCTATCCCTCCAATTCTTGCCCCTAACTCCTGCCCATCTTCCCCTCCCCGACTTCTATCTCCCCAGTTCCTGCCTCCACTGCTGGCTGGAAAAAAAATAGGGGGAATACCGGCCCTCTCCCCCACTCTTTTAAAAAGCAGCCCACTGAGCCATTTTGTTTAAGGGCCTGGCATTTAAATGTATTTTTGTTGTGTATTAACAACAAGAAGTCCTGCAGCACCTTATAGACTAACAGATATTTTGGAGTGGAAGTTTTTGTGGGCAAAGACCCACTTCGTCACATTGCATCTGATGAAGCGGGTCTTTGCCCACGAAAGCGTCCGCTCCAAAATATCTGTTAGACTGTAAGGTGCCACAGGACTTCTTGTTGTTTTTGCAGATAAGATTAACTTGTCTACCCCTCTGATACTTGTTTTGTATTGCAATGCATCCAGCATTAACATCAGAACGTAAAATCAACACTGGCTGGAAGTGGTTTTAGCTGGTGTTTGTAATGCTTGACTGGGGGTGACTGTGAGATCACTGCCATTACAGACAAGCAGTCTGGATGGGGGGTTGCAACCAATGAGCATTCTTGAGGTGAGAAATGTGATCCTGTGATTTACTAGCTTCACTGCCTTTGCCATCTAATTTCTGTAACACTGTGTGAGATTAAACAAAACACTTTAGAGAGGTGGAAAATGTTTTCCCAATACATTTTCTACTGCTGAACTGAGGTTAAATCACACTTCTGATCCAGTGAAGATTAGCTGTGTTCACAGGGTTGTATGAGTCCCTTCAGCAGAGGTTGTACACTGTGTTCCCCAAGTTGGATTGAAAAGACTGGCTGTGTTCTGGTTAACTAGTGTCCTTTTCACTGTGCTGTGGAATTGGGGACATGAAGCAAAGCCTTTTTAAAGTTTTCTGGCCCACAGTTAGACTATTTTCCTCTCCTTTGCATTTTCCAAGGCCACATCTACATTATCTGGAAGCTAAACTCACTCTGGGTCAATCTTCTGGAGTTTGATTTAGCATGTCTGATAGGGACACGCAAAATCAGTTGACCCCTGAACTCCTTGCTATCATGAAGAATAAGGGAGGTCGACTAGAGAAATTTGACCTTTCTCAGTGAGGACGGACAAGTAAGTTGATTTCCGATAAGTGGATTCTAACTATGCAATTGCCATAGCTAGAACTGCGTAGCTGAAATTGACTTATTTTTCTAGTGTAGACCTGGCTTTTAAGAATTTTTAAGAGGTTCCCCTCCAACCCTACCTATGCTAAATATAGATTTGGCTTATATTATGGCTATATAGATGAATACACTATTCCTTTAAATGCTCCATTATTTGCATTGTATAAATGTTAGCTTGTGGCTCATCATTCTTTCCAAAGATTTTGTTCCTGACTATTTGGCAGGCAGCAATGGTCCTTGTGTTTGGAATTTTAATAAAACTAACATGCCTTTCTTTTTCCATCCACAGCAACTTCACCTGACACAGTTTGCCAGAACAGCTCTTGATGTAATCATCCAATGTCAACACAGTTTTGCTACCTGTGTTAGGCCCTGACCCTGCAAACACTTAGGCAGATGCCTAACTTTATTACTGTGATTAGTGATAATGACTTCAGTAGGACTATTCACAGCCATAAAGCTAACCATGGGAGTAAATGTTTGGGGGATGGGGTGCCACAGTTAATTCAAAGCCCAGCCTGTTGGTTTAAATCACATGTTTAGATATCAATTATTTGTGTGCCTTCGTACTAATACTGCTTTGGAAGTGTGCCGTGTAACTATTCTGTTTACCAAGTAATCTTTCCCGTATTGTCCGTCGCAGCTCGACTGATTTTTTTAAAATTAGATATTTATAGCGTGACACACAGACAGGCAAGCGGGGACGATAGACTTGTTGGGCCCCCCGACAAGGTGTGTGTGTGGCGGGGGTAGGAAGGGCAGCTCTGTGCTCCCAGAAGGGACAGGGCTTCAGGTGGAAGGGGTGGGGCTCGGGCAGCCTGCCCCCAGCACCCCCATGGAGCACACCACATCTGGCCCCTACCAGCACTCAGAGCTGCCCAGACCACGCCATGCGGCGCTGTAGTGGTGATCTATAGGACCGGGGGCCTCTACCACTGCTGCTCCTGAGGGAGTGCTGGTGGCGACCTGGAGCCCAGGACAGGCCTGTATACAAGATAGATAAATTCTGGCTGTCAGCTGCACATAGGCATAGGTCAGGAAACTCCCAGGCACAAGATAGTTTGGGGGTAGATTGCAAGGCAGGTGACAGCAGACCCTCTTGTGACATGACACATGGAGGAACATTCCAGGGCATGGCAAACGGTTCCAAGAGGACATGCTGCCAACTCTGCGCAGGACCAATGCAGTTGATTTATGGTTCTGGCAGGAATAATCTCTGACTGGGGATGGGAGGTTGCTGAAGAGAACATGGCTATACGATTACACTTCTTTTTCGTCAACATGTGGGTATGGAGCCATTCATTTCTTGGCTCTGAAATTGGCCCATATATGTATCGACACGAGAATGGACACATCTGAAACAGAATTAATGCATGTTAGTAATTTAGTCCATGTGCTCTGTCAGTGGAAACCTCAGCAGCGACAAAAGAATCTGTTGCTTTGGATGAGCCATAAGGATTTATTCCTTTTTATTCACCACATCCTAGGATGAAACATAAGTCAGAAGAGGCTTGTAACTCTAGCACTTATACACAAGTTGAAAAAGCACTGGCCAGATATCACAGGGTGAGGACCATATAATTGCCTACCTGTATAGAAAAATTATGATTTCTTCCAGGCTTTTCTTGGGTGTATTCTGAGATCCCTTCAAAGTACTGATCACTTCAGAGTATTGTGAACCTGTTCTGCGTACAGAATGATTGCTGCTGGTTTTAGCTCCCAGTAATGCATTTTAGTAGAATGTTGCAACGCCAGCAATGGATCTTTGTAAACTTAATCCTGGGTGTAACAGATGGCTCTTGAGCATTGTGCCTTGGCAAACAGTTTTCACATTGTACTGTGCCTGTCATAAAGAAAGTGCAAACTAGTAGAGGTGCTAAATGTCCCACAGCAACGTGGCCATGTACCTGTCACTTGCATTCATAGGGTGCTGCTACGCTACCATTGTCCCATCAGAGGTGCTATGGTAATGAGGCAATTCAAAGCAGGCTAATGAGGCGCTGATATGCATATTCAGCACCTCATTAGCATAATGGCATCAGTGTGAACAACCTTCAAATTGCAGATTGACAGTGAAGTTGGGGGGGAAGCTTTGAAATAAGCACCCTGCTTTGACATTGCCTTACTTCTGCAGAACTAGATCGGAGTAAGGGAATGTCAAAGCAGGGTGCTTATTTCGAGGCTTCCCCCATCTTCACTGTCAATCTGGAATTTGACATTTGTTCACATGGCTGCCGTTATGCTAACGAGGTGCTGAATGTGCATGGCAGCGCCTCATTAGCCTGCTTCGAATTGCTCATTACCATGGCACCTCCGACGAGACAATGGTAGGGTAGCAGCAGCCATAGTCTCATGACAGAAAGTTACACTGGCTATTACCATTCAATTGACACAGTGACAACACACACTATTTGAAAAGCTCACACCTGTGTGAAAGGCCACGTCTACACGGGCAGCCTCTGTTGACAGAGGTCACTGTCAACAGAGAAACTTTGGCAGTATCTCTGTTGACAGATCATGTCTACACATAAAAGCAGCTCTGTCAACAGAGAGCAGCCAGACCACTATGCCCACTCTCAACAGAACAGCTTACCAGAAGCTCTGCAAACAGGGCTGCTGAGAGACCCGGAAGCCCTCTCTGTCGACAGATGTGTCTTTATGGGCACACTTGTGCCAAAACACTGTCAACAGAGAGATCTGTTATACCTGATTTGGAGAGAAGTATAACACTGCTGGCTGAACAGCTGAGTTTTGTCATCAAACTCTCAACAGAGCACTTTAACTGTGTAGCCGCTTGGCGAGTTTTGTCAGCAAAAGCCCAGTTTTGTTGACAGAGGCTGCCCATGTAGACATAGGCAAAGTGTCCTTAATATGCTCATTTCATACAAGAACACACAGCTCTAACTTATCATCACATGGGAAAAATGAATTAATAGATAATTCCTATATGAGAGTCAGGGACTATTTTTAACTTATTGGGTATTATATTTCCCCCCTCAGCAGTAGCCTTTGCTATCTTGTGTGTGCTTGTTATCCTCTGCACAACAAATTTCAGTGTTGTTTACCTCCAGTCTCTACATATACGGGGAAGTTTCCAGTCAGGAGAGAATGTAAATGTCTCCAGTTTTATGCTTTTTGAACAAAAATAACATTACAACAACTGTGATTTCCGCAATTGGCAGCAGATGATTATGAAGCTGCTGCGAATGTTGACTTTTTAATAACAACGGCTTGTGGGGGAAAAGAAGTACTACATCCCATTTTGATCTGTTTCACTTTTAGATGTCATTTAAGGCCGGAGTGCGCAAAGTGGGGGGCGTGAAAATTTGTAACAGGGTGCGCAGCCTGTAACAGGGCTGCTGGGTCTTGGGCTCACCCATCTCATAAAATATGTTACTGTTTTTATGTATGTGCATTCACATTTAGATACTGATTAATAAAGTTTTTTACTTTCTACACACACATTTTCTTACACGCGCCGAAAGGTTTTGTTTTTTTTTCATATGAACATAATCGAAATTTCTGTTGGTTTGGATACATTAGACAGGTTGGCGGGAGCGGGGTGAGGGTGGAGGCTGCCAATTGCAGGGATGAAAAGTGGAGCCCAGCATAAAAAGTTTGCTCACCTCTGATTTAAGCAATGTGCAAGACATTCATTCAATCTTATGGTCCCTGCTATTCAAAAAGATAAATGTCCTTTTCAGTGTTAAAACTAGCAACAAACAGTGAGAAAACTAGCAAATAATGATAAGATGAGTCAAAACAGACCCTGCTACAAAGAATTTAAGAACTTACCTAGGGGGACTGCACAGAAAGTAAATAATTGCATCAGAATTATAGCAGCTATAAACTGAACAGAGCTATTTTGAGATACCCTTTTGCACATAACATCCCAGAAACTGCCAGCAGAGAAAACCAAGATCTTAAGGCCAGGAACATCACATGCAGCTGCCAGGGATCAGCTGGTTTCAGGCATGTGTCTACAGAGAGCTGACACATTATTCATTAATTTGCTGCTTGTCCTGATACCATGTTTCAATATGCTTTATTCTTAAGCTACTTTCCCCCACTCTTCATTTTTCCAGGGTATAAATATAAATATGTGGATCCAGAGACGTTAAAGGTGCAGAAGTCAATGATGAGGGCAAAAGGACTTCGTGGGTAAGAACAGCTGGAGGAAAAATTTGTTAGTCTTTAAGGTGCTACAGGACTGCTTGCTTTTTGTGAAGAAATGAGGTGTCACTGCAAGAGCTAAACAAAAAGGGTATGAGGGTTTGGCCTGTATAAAAAGCAGACTGATAGACATGGAGTGTACTGCTGGGGTCAAAGAGAGGAACAAAGGGAGCTGGGATTAATGAGAAATTAAAACCATTGGAGTAGAATGAGAAGAAGAGTGTTCAAGTGCTCTATTTTGAATTAGCTTAATTCACTACCTACAAAGGGATAAATTTTGGGAAAGATGACTGATGCCAAACATTTTTCTGAGCCAAATGAATCAGCAGGGTGATGGGAAGTGGTCTGGTGTTCTTGGGTCACATATTTATGCACTTTCAACACCCTATTTTGCTTTGCAGCAAGTTCTAGTGTAAATACTGCTCTCCTGCTGACAAAAGCAACCGCCACTCATTGGAGGCAAACATTTGTTGTGAGCCAAAGTGCTGACAAACAATATTTACAATTGCCTGACTTATCCATAGGGCTGTGTCCATACAGCTCTGTGGCTCCATCGCCAGTCCCTTGTCCTTGAAAAAATTCAGAGATAAATCGCCAGTCCCTTATCCCTGAAAAAATTCAGGTGACAGAGGGGGTTTTAGCCAGCTGGCAGGAGACAAGTCCACATGGAATGTTTACTGAAGACATCACCCCCTGCCAAGAGCGAGATCTCACACAGCTATGCTAATTAGTTGAGCGAGTATGCAAATTCAAAGGCATTTGTGATTTCCAGAAACCTGCTTAACATAGCTCTACTGGCAGCACTGAAGACAGAGCCTTGTAGACTAGACATAAGCTGTATGGTGTAGACATACCTACCCTAACTGCAGACTGCATTTGGGTTGTCTTTAGCACTTAAGGTATTTCACCAGAAAATGCAACGCATTATTTGCTCGATACAGAGAATACTAAGAACAGGACCAAAGGCTCTGGGCAGCTGTGGAAAAAAACAGACCTATTGGGCCTAAAGCTAAACAAAAAAATTTGCAAATCAAATACAAACCTGAGGGAGATTTGGTGTTTGGAGACGTTCTTTAAAACAATTGATAAAAGTGCAATGAAGCAAAGTGTAGAGCTAGATTTTGAACATGTCACTCTAATAAAAAGAAGCCCCATCCTATTTCAGATGCAATGTGACTTGGGATCACACAAGCTATTACCCCAGGCACTTCGAAGTACTGGCGGGTGAGCCGCAGCTAGACGTGAGCTGGCACTTGGAAGTTTAACATTTTAAAGTTGCCGCAGGGCGGGGCGGGGGGGGGGATTTGCCTGACGAAATGCTGCATAGGAAGCGTAGCACTTCATTAATAAACTCCCAACACCCTACTTACCATCCTCCCTTCAAAGTAGGGAGGTAGTGTAGACAAGCCCCAAGATTCCGAAGGAGTTATAGAAAAAATTGTTAGAAAGGATATACAAAGGGTCTTAAAAATCTAAGGCAATGGCTACACTAGCGAGTTTTGCAGAAAAACCCTGGTTTGGTCGACAAAACTGGTGGAACATCCACATGCCAAATGCATTTTGTTGACAGTCTGTTGACAAAAGTTGCTGCTTCCGCCGACAACCTTCAGCCTCTCCCAGCTGAGGAAAAGCACCTTTTATCGACGGGTTCTGTTGGCAAAAAAAGCTGTGTGGATGCTCTGGGGGCAGCATGTTCTGCTGTGCTTCCGGGTGCCTGTTTTTTTGAGAGAGCAGCTGGGCAGTCCAGCCGCTCTGTCGACAGAGCAGAGCACTCTTTTGTGTGTGGGTGCACTCTGTCGACAGAAGTTTTGTCAGGAAATCTCTTCCGACAGTGACATCTGTCCATAGATCGCTGTAGTGTAACTGTAGCCTAAGAATAGTAACAGAGAAGTAGCCATGTTATTCTATCAAAACAAAAAAGCAGTCCAGTAGCACTTTAAAGACGAACAAAATAATTTATTAGGTGGTGAGCTTTCGTGTGGGATAGCGCTGGCATGGCTATGGTCTGAAGAAGTGGGTCTGTCCCATGAAAGCTCATCACCTAATAAATTATTTTGTTCGTCTTTAAAGTGCTGCTGGACTGCTTTTTTGTTTTCGTAGCCTAAGAGGAGGGTTAGAGATGTTTCATGCTGGTCTTCAATGAACAGCAACATCAAGGAAATTGTTGAGGCTTGTTACATATGCCAGAATTACAGAGCAAGTCAGGGAAAAGAACTCATGCTGGTGGCACAGGAAAAATGGACACCCTGGAGCAAAGGAGACATAGATTCGTTTACATTGCCTGGGAAAACTACTTTTCCTAGAATGTTATTCTTACTTCTCTGAGTTGTCTTCCTAGAGGATGCTTCAGCTAAATAGGTGATGGTGCATGTCAAATCTCTTTGACTGACATATAATGTCTGACAATGGGTTGCAGTTTAGTGGGCAGGAGTTTAAGCAATGCCCCATTCTCCTCAATCCAACAGGCTGCTGGGTGATGATGTTATCTCTGCTGAGAGGAGTCCCGTCTCTTATCCACACTTACTATTGCTAAATGCAGAACAGCGTAAGTGTAGCAGCACGGGTTGTCACAAGCTTAACAGAAAACTGAGAACAAGAATGCCTGCTCTGTTCAAACTGGCGTCAGATGCTCTGGGGGGAGATATGAAGGGACAGATAGCGCAAAATTTAAAAAAAATATCCCATTTGGGATCATGGGAGCTACCATTGCTTCGTGGAAATTATTCTATTTGTCTCAGTGATGGGAAACCATGGCTGTGTGGTGCCTCATCAAATTGCCCTGTAGCTAGAAGCAACACATTAGGAGGCATGGGGGCGGTGAGGGGGGAGGGGAACTATATTTCTTCCCTTCTTAGCCGCTTGGCATGTACTACACATGCTCAGTAACATCTGCTGAAGCCTCTGCCCTACTTTGCTTGCCCCCCATGCTTGGCAGGTACAGGTTGTTTCCACACAAAGCCATATGTGTTTATCTCCCTACACACACACATACTACAGAGGAATAGGTGATGTGTTCTCCATATCCCAGAAAGGAGGTAGGTTGTGGGCACAGAGACTGCTGCTTACCTGTAAGGGTCTCAGGTAGGAAATAGCCTCAGCAGGGTGAGGCAACAGAGCCCCAGGACATGCAGTAGCCAGAACAAGTTCACTCACCACTGCCTAAGAGCAGGAAGACTGCAGTAGTAATGAGGGTCTTGGAGAGCCGGGCCCAAGCGACAGTCCACGGTGCCACAGGGGCTTAATGAACTTTGTTAGCTAAACAAAGCAGCAGAAATGTAGCACTTCAAAGACTAACAAAATAAGTTAGTCAGTGATGAGCTTTCATGGGTCAGACACACTTCTTTCTTTGTTAGCTAGTTTAATGATTAGGTTGCTTATAAATATTTATCATTTTTACGTGCATGTTGGTTTTTAAATGTTATTGGTATTAAGTGTTGACTTAAAAGGGAAGATCTGATATTAGGAACTG
The DNA here is from genome assembly GCF_033958435.1 of Carettochelys insculpta. Taxonomy (NCBI): domain Eukaryota; kingdom Metazoa; phylum Chordata; order Testudines; family Carettochelyidae; genus Carettochelys; species Carettochelys insculpta. The sequence goes on from NC_134137.1 coordinate 120,520,003, forward strand.
TGCCTTTAAGGGCTGAGGTGCCCAGACAAAGAATCTGGAAGATTGCTGTCAAGCTTTTTGATCTTATGAACAGCTCATTGGAACAGGACACAGAAAAGAGTCTCCCTTTCAGGCACTTTAAGCCCTGAGTGATCACTGAACACTACAGAGTGGAAGGACAGGTAGCATAAAAAAACCCACTGCACACAGCCTTCTCCATGAAAGGGGAATGAGTGATGGGCACAGGAACAAGAAATGACAGCAGGAGAGGACTCAGTACTTCGAAACGGGGCGTGAAATTCATTTCACACTCATAAATGTTGAGTAATTAGACTTCACTCCGTATTTGTTAATACTGAATGAAGCGATTGGGCTTTATGCAAAATGTGTATCTTGTGTTCTTCTCATCGGTTATTTTGTGTCTGTGTTTTTATTAATAAACAATACTATTCCATGGCAGGGTAACATTCTGGGAATACTGTTGTCAAACCTTTGTAACTGATTGACCCTGAGAGAGAGAGACAGATCAATTCCCTGCCAATGGTCATTAAAGCATATCTGTCTTGTAAAAGAGCATTTTGCTCTCACACAGGCATGCTCAGCTCCCATGAAATTCCAGAGGCAGTGCACAAGGGTATCAAAATACAGAAGTGACCCAGAATAATGGATCGCTTCTCGGTTTCAGATTCCTACTGCTCTTCTCAGTGGCAGTTTTCTCATTGCCATTTACTCTTAGCAACTGTTTGGCTCAGGAATCAGGAAGCAACTTTGAACAATCCCCACAAAGAGCATTTTCACAAGTAATAAAATAACCTGACTAGAGGGCAGAAAACTTTCTAGTAACTGGGGATAACTGGGAAATGTCACTAGAACAGCAAGCAACAGAAGGTCAGAGAGAGCTCTTTGATCTACGTCTATAGCAGAGAACCAGCAGAGGACATCACTACACAGATGTGGTTGGGGAATGTCAAAAAGGACTTGAAGAATATTGGAAGGGATTTGCTCCTCCTGCAAAGGAGAACATCCTCCAGACTTTCCAAATTGGAAGAAGTAATGCACGGCCCAATCCTGCAAGATAATGACAGCCTGAGAGCCTGTGGGCTCAATTTGCCACTGCTCAGCACCTTATGTGGTTATTTACATGTGTGCACAGTGGGTGTCACACGCAATCCTCATCTGGCAGTACTTTGCAAATTGTTGCAAATTACAACTACTTAAGGAACTCCCTGCTGATACTCGCAACTTTATTAACTCAGATACACCATCTGAGCCCCAACCTGGATTATTCTATTTACTTCCCAAAATCCACAAACCTGGGAACCCTGGACGACCTATCATTTCAGGTATTGGCACCCTTACCGCCGGACTATCCAGTTGCATGGACTCCCTCCTCAAACCCTATGCTACGAATACTCCCAGCTATCTCCGAGATACCACTGACTTCCTGAGGAAATTACAAAACATCGGAGAAGTTCCTGACAACACCATCCTTGCCACCATGGATGTAGAGGATCTGTACACTAATATACCACATGAAGATGGATTACAAGGGATCAGGAATACCATCCCTGATGTCACCACAGCCAATCTGGTGTCTGACCTCTGTAACTTTGTTCTCACCTACAATTATTTCTGATTTGGGGACAATTTATACCTCCAGATTAGTGGAACTGCTGTGGGCACCCACATGGCCCCACAATATGCCAATATATTTATGGCAGACCTGGAACAACGATCCCTCAGCTCTCATCCCCTATTACCCCTCCTCTACTTAAGATACATCGATGACATCATTACGATTTGGACCCATGGTATAGAGACACTAGAAGAATTCCACAGAGACTTTAACAATCTGCACCCCACCATCAACTTATGCCTCGACTACTCCACACGAGAGAGACCTTTCCTGGACACTACAGTACAAATCAAGGATGGCCTAGTCGGTACCACACTCTGCTGGAAACCCACTGATCGCTAAACTTACCTACACGCTTCTAGCTTCCATCCTGCACACATAACTAGATCCACTGTTTACAGTCAAGCCCTTAGGTACAATCGCATTTGCTCTGATCCTACAGACAGAGACCAAAAACTACAAGATCTTTACCAAATATTCATAAACCTGAATTACCCACCAGGAGAAATAACAAAACAAATCGACAGGGCCAGACAAATACCCAGAGACCAGCTACTCCAAGATAGGTCCAAAAAAGCCAAGAACAGAACACCACTAGTCATTACCAACAGCCCCCAACTCAAATCACTGCAACACATTATTAGAGACCTACAACCTATCCTTAATCAGGATGCCACACTCCAGAAGGCCCTAGGTGACAGGCCTGTTCTCTCCTACAGACAACCTCCCAACCTCATGAGGATTCTAACCAATAGCCACAGTCTATACCGCAGGAACACCAGTCCTGGGACTTTTCCTTGCAACAAAGCCCGCTGCCAGCTTTGTTCGCATATCTATTCTGGGGATACCATCACTGGACCTAACCAGATTAGTCACAGAATCACGGGCACATTCTCATACTCCTCTACTAACATCATATATGCCATCATGTACCAACAATGCCCAGATGCTTTGTATATTGGACAGACTGCAAACTCTCTCAGACAAAGAGTTAATCGGCACAAAACAAGCATCAAAACACTCCTGATCCACAAACCAGTTGGTCAACATTTTAATGGAGTGGGCCATTCTGTTAATGACTTAAGAGTTTGTGTCTTATTGAAGAAAAATTTTCAGTCTGCTTTGGAAATAGAAACTACTGAACTCTCTTTCATATTCAAGTTTAGTATAATAACACGTGGTTTGAACTGGGATGCATATTTTCTGGGACACTATAGGGGCTCTTTGGCATACTTGGCTTCATCCAATTCTTGACACCCCCCCCGCCCAACTCCTCTGCTCTCTGATTTGCTCACCTTGATAAGTTTTTTCTGATTTGTCAACCTTGCTTACTGTTTTTGGTTCTCTGTGCCTTAAATATTGAGTCTGTTCTGGTCTGGCTATGGTCTGAAGAAGTGGGTCTGTCCCACAAAAGCTCACCTAATAAATTATTTTGTTAGTCTTTAAAGTGCTACTTTACTGCTTTTTTACTTTGCAAATGTGCAACTGAATGCACATGGTGCAGGGCTTCAAGCTCCCAGATATACGCGAGAGTAGAGAGAACTCATGTTCTTTCAGGACCAAGTCCCTTATGATGATTCAGCATGCAATGCTTTCACAAGGGGGCATTTTTTGCCAGGTTCTTCCTCACTGCCCAGTGTAAGAGACACAAAGCACTTTGGACTTATGATAAACACTATTACTGCTGGGTCCCAAACAGAGCAGTCTCTGTTTTTGAAGGCAGGAAGTAAGACAAGGCCCCTGGGTGTTTTTTAGGATTAAAGAGTGAGATGCAGAGGGCACGGGCGGGAGGTGTGCAAATTAATGAAGGGCAGGACTGGGAGGAGGATCAGGTAGGGCTGATCAGACAGTACGGGTAACCATGCAGCCCAATGAGACTTCCCCAGCTGGCCTTAGTCCACACAGGGCAATATGAAATTCTGGTGAGATAATTTATTGCTCCCATTCTACTGCTGCAGAGGATCAAGTCTGAGATACTCAGAGCTGTCTGTATGGTACAGGAAATTGAGATGACCCTCCACCCTGTGCTTTGAGGACCACCATGCTCTGGGGCTGGAGCAGCCACCAGCATCTCCCCCATCAGAACCCACCCCCCCGGTCACAGTGCCTCCTGCCCTACAGTGGGCCCCACCGATCAGCACCACCACTTTCCTCTCAGCATCTTCCACCTGTGACAGTTTAGCTGGTTCAGGCGTCAGGAGGCACTGGAGAGGGAGGAACCAGGACACACTATGCTTGCGGGAGGGGGTGGAACTGGGCAGGGAAGAGGTGGGGCGAGGTGGGAAGAGGCAGGAGTGGGGTAGGGCCTCGGGGCCCACAGAAGTTCTGTGCCTAAGTCCCAGGCCTTGTACCCCGCTAGGAACAGCTCTGGAGCCTCTTGTGCAGACTGAGCATGTAAGAAATAATCTGAGCCAGGGTGGGGGAAGCTTCCTAACAGTGGGGGGGGGGCTCGTCACTGCCCAAACCAGCACCTCCTTGATGCCCCTCCCCGCCAGCCATCACCCTGGCACCACCCCTTCCAGCAGAAGCCCTACCCTTGTGCTGCTTATGCCCCACAAGACCCTGCCCCTCTCCCCATGACTTATTCTTACAGCTGCTAAAAAGTGGGGATATGGCTGAGCCAGGCTTTCAGTCCTCCACTAGCACACAAGGAAGCAGGGCCACAGTCAGCTGCACAAAGACACAGACACTGGAAACACTCCTCTGAAGGGACTAGCCCCCGTACTCAGGGGCCTGGCTGCTGTGGAGTGCTGACCTCATGGGAGTTATACAACTCAGGCTCATGGCATTTGCCTCCTCCCTCACAGTGGAGAAAGGGATACCCAGCCTCTTACCTGTCCAAGTATGAATCGCACACACCTTCAGAATAAACAGAAACAGGTTTCATGACCAGACAGGGTAGATTTTGAGTGATTACAAGAGACAGGAAACAGAACAAACCAAATTACACGGAGCAGATAAAGCACGTAAACTAAACTTAATACACAAAAGAAATTGTCTACAAATAACATATTTCTCAACCTAAATGTTGTTTCAAGCAGATTGAAGATCCTCAAAGGTCACTTGCACTGGCTTGCAGCTTGAAACTTCAGGTATTGTCACGCACTAGCTAAATACCCTGCCAGCCTGGGCTCAGCTCCTCTCACCACTGTTCAGTCCTTGTTTCCAGGTGTTTCCCAGTGTCTGTTTGGGTTGGGAGGCAGAGGAGAACCACGATGATATCACTCGCATGCCTTATCTAGATTTTACGCATGACAGGAACCCTTTGCCTTCTGATGGAAAAACACGGGCATTCCAAGATGGAGTCCGGAATCAGGTGACTCAGTCACATGTTTGTGCAGGATCACAGCAGCCATTACTCACAGGTCATTTTGAGCATCCACAGGAAGACTAGGCTCTTTCACAGCCCATTGTCTTTGCTGATGGGTCATGTGCCCTGTCTGACTTTTTCATTGTTGTACCTGGGCTACTTGTGTGTGTCACCCAACAGGTGATCCATGGCGGGGGGGGGGACGGGCCTGGGGCACCCCTCATCTGCCCCAGGTCTCACCCCTGCTCACCTCTTCCCACCCCTGCTCCATCCCTGCCCAACCCCCACTCCACCCCTTCCCCCCCCCCCATCCCTGCTCTGCCCTCTCCCTCCCCCATTGCACCCCTTCCATGAACTTCCACCCCCCCCCCACCAAAGAGATGGAACCTGAAAGATTACTGGAAGGCCTGGCGCAGGGCTACAGCACAGAGATGGGCTCCCCTGCATTCACCGCCATGGTGGGAATCATAGGAAGTGGAGTGACCCAGCAGCCCACTCTGCTCCAATGCCCATCTCCCAGCTGGTTTGCTCCGCTTCACTGCAGCAGCGGGAAGAGGAGCGACTCGGCCCCAGTCTACTGCAGTTGACTCCCCTGAGCCTGTGTCACCTGGGGGGTGTGGAGTGGGCTCTGGCCTGGTCGTTCTGCAGTAGTGAAGTGGAGCAGCCCAGCTGGGAGATGCGTCAGAGGGTCACAGACTGCTGCGTGGCTCTGCGTCCTGCTGCCATGGTGAGTGTATGTGTGTGTTGGCGAGGCAGCCCTCAGGTAATCCCCCAGGCTGCACTGGGTCCCATGGGCTCAGCTAACGTCAATACGGGGGCTGTCCTGCCCATAGGACAGTTGGGGCAACTACTGCAAGGCCCCCCAAAGTGCAAGGTCCAGGACAGCCACTCCAAACTGCCCTATGGATGGGACACCCTGTCACCCAAAGTAGCACATTTGGGAAACAGATACATAATCAATATTCCTAACCTCAGATACAAAAATAGGATGCATACAAATAGGACACAAACCTCATGCATACAAATATGATAATCATACGCAGTAAATCATAATGTTTCCAATTACACTTTACATGATTCATCTTGCATAAAATGTATTTATCTATGCCATACTCGCATCATAGCAATAGCTCTATGAAAGTTATAGGGTGCAGTGTCACAATCCCCTTTATCAGTGCTCAGACTCCATAGCAGGTTTTAACCTGTGCAACCCGAAACCTCTAGCCACTGCTCCCTAGCTTCCATCACAAACATCCACAGCAGTTACTTGTTATGATTATTAATCATCTGTATTGCAGTGGTGCCAGAGGCACCATTCAAAATGGTGGCCCCGCCACGCTGGCTACTGTACGCCCACAGAAAGAGGAAGATATGGGCTTGGTTTACACTAGGGAGTTAAGTTGATTGCAGACAAACAATTCTAGCTATGGCGATTGAGTAACTAGAATCAACTTATCTGCAATCAATTTACCTGGCCGCCTACACTGAGGGAGGCCAATGACAGAAACTCTACCACTGAACTCCCTTACTCCTTGCCATATGGAGGAGTATAAGGGTATAAGGGAGTATAGGGTCTGCAGACCCTAGATAGTTCAGTGTTGCATGTCTTTGCCAGGCACATCTGATGAAGCAGGTCTTTGCCCGTGAAAGCTTGTGCTCCAAAATATCTGTTAGTCTCTTAGGTGCCACAGGACTTCTTGTTGTTTTTCATGGAAAAGTTGTTTCCAGTGCCTTGTTTGTCAAAAAATAGAGATGCAGGTACTCAGCTCCCCACCCCTTGCCCCCAGCCAATCCCATGGCTGGGGCTGCTGAGGTGCTGGTACTCGGCACCCGCAAATACCAGCAAGAAAAAAGCACTGCTTGTTTCTCAGTTATCTGCTAAGCTTGTGCAACTTTTTCCTATAGGCAAAAAGCCACTTCAGTAACATGGTAAATGCGCCATCTACAGGCCGCTGAGAAGAGGACAGGAAAAATATGTGAGAAATGGTAAAACAAAAATATTTGCTCACCAACTGTATGGAGGAACAGGGGCACCATTTCAGATTGAGCTGGGGGAGAGGGACTTTAACTGTGACTCCAGGGGCTACCATTCTGACACAAGGAGATTGCAAAAACAACCAACCACCACTGCTACAGCAGGCTACTTACCGTAAACCTGGCGGCAGTGCAACAAAGTGGGTGATGCACTTGAATGATATTTTGTCACACCCCCACCTCAAAGATTGTTTCATACAACCCCACTCTGATGAGCGTCACATCGCAGCCATTTTTGTACTTTTACTTCTCCATTGCACAAATTATGGAAATTCTATTAAGGTTATAATCTTAATCAGTGAGCCTCAGGTTTTATTAAAGACTATTGTTCAGAATTCTGTAGCACTAAAATCCGAACTAAAACTGAAATAAGGCAGACTGTATTTCAGTCTCATTCACAACTCCACATACAATTACTTAAGATTTACAGCAGCGCTGATGAGAGTAGCATTTGCCCCCGTGTGTTTGTTAGTTGGAATTTCTGTTGGAACCTGTTCTAGAATCATAGAATCATAGAAGAGTAGGACTGGAAGGGACCTCAAGAGGCCATCGAGTCCAGCCCCCTGCCCTCATGGCAGGACCAAGCACTTTCTAGACCATCCCTGAAAGCCATCTATCTAACCTCTTCTTAAATATCTCCAGTGATGGAGATTCTACCACCTCCCTTGGCAATTCGTTCCAGTGGTTGATCACCCTGACAGTTAGGAACTTTTTCCTAATGTCCAACCTGAACCTCCCCTGCTGCAGTTTCAGTCCATTGCCTCTTGTTGTATCCTCAGAGGCAAGGAAGAACAAGTTCCCTCCCTCTACCTTATGACACCCTTTTAGATACCTGAAAACTGCAATCATGTGCCCCCTCAATCTTCTCTTTTCCAAACTAAACAAGCCCAATTCTTTCGGCCTTTCTTCATAGGTCATGTTCTCTAGACCTTTGATCATTCTCGTTGCTCTCCTCTGGACCCTCTCCAATTTCTCCACATCCTTCCTGAACTGCGGTGCCCAGAACTGGACACAATACTCCAGCTGAGGCCTAACCAGCCCAGAGTAGAGCGGGAGAATGACTTCTCATGTCTTGTTCACAACACACCAGTTAATGCATCCTAGAATCATGTTTGCCTTTTTCACATCAGCATCACGCTGTTGACTCATATTTAGCTTGTGGTCCACTATAGCCCCTAGATCCCTTTCTGCTGTACTCATTCCTAGGCAGTCCTTTCCCATTCTGTATGTGTGACACTGATTGCTCCTTCCCAAGTGGAGCACTTTGCGTTTGTCCTTATTAAACTTCATCCTGTTTACCTCAGCCCATTTCTCCAGTTTATCCAGATCCTTTTGAATTATGACGCTATCCTCCAAAGAAGTTGCAACCCCTCCCAGCTTGGTATCATCTGCAAACTTAATAAGTGTACTTTCTATGTCAATATCTAAATCGTTAATGAAGATATTGAACAGAACCGGTCCTAAAACAGACCCCTGCGGAACCCCACTAGTTATACTTTTCCAGCAGGATCGAAAACCATTAATAACTACTCTCTGGGTACGGTTATCCAGCCAGTTGTTCACCCACCTTATAGTAGCCCCATCTAAGTTGTATCTAAGAATTAGCTGTGAGTAGGGATTCTCTGGTAAAAACCCTCCCTACGCGACGCGACAGCGAAGAATTTATTTAGCTCAACTTACTGTAAGAATTAAAGTGTGCCTTGTTAATAGAATGTACTTGATGTTTTTTGCAAAACTTCCATGAAATAAAGATTGGAACAATCATTGCCTCCCCACAACATTAAAAAATACTGGTTCCCAGTATAGGACCAATTGCAATCCCTGCAGCATGATTATCACACAGCATTCAGACAGGAATTGTAATGATCTTTTACAAGCTTCTTAGTGTTCTCATGACGTTTAGAAGTGAAGTTGATCTGTACTTTATCTCTAGAGAAAGGGAGCCTGACTCATCTTACTGTAACCCCCAAAACTTTTGAAACACTGAGTGTCTTTTCAGAATAAGGTTTCTAAAAAGGTTTCAGAAGCGTAAATTTGAATTATCTTAACTCTCTTATTTCCTGGTTTTTAAGGCAATGCTGAATGTATTGTTTTGTCAGGGCAATGAGATACCGTCAGAAAACCTTGCTTAGCATTAACAGAGGTTCTTGTCGGGGAATTATAATAGTAAAGACTAATCCAGGGGTCAGCAACCCCTGACACAGGTGCCAAGAGTGGCACGTGAGCTGATTTTCACTGGCACGCGACCCAGGAGCTCAGCCCTGCCCTTTCTCCCCCATGCAACCAGGAGCTTGCTAAAAGCCCTGCTGCCTGTAGATTAACAAAAGACCAGCTAATGCTACCAACCACCACCTAAGTGATAAAGATTTGCAACTTTATTTATTAATGAAGCTGTTGTAATTAGGAGTATTAGGGACTTTAAAAATTATCACTGGCACTCGGACTAAACAGAGAAGTCAAAAGGTCAAATTTCAGCAGTCCGCCTGGGAAAGGTTGCTGAACCCTGGACTAGATTTTTCAGTGTCTTAGCCTTATGCTGATAAATGGTAGCAGAATGTGTAAAAGTGGTCTGGCTTCCCTGGTTGTTGTGGTATTGACCTGTTCTGCTGTCATCCATTCACTGACAACTGAATCTGACGTGATCAATTAGTGGTGTTGGATTAAATTCCAACCTGGCTTTAATCCCTCTAATTACCAAGCGACAGTGAGACAGACAATTTTTTTACATCTCAGAAGCCTGACCAGTCTTCCCACAGCCTAAAGCTTCCCACACCTCAGCATGTGACTGTGGGTTGCTCAGCTGTACCTTAAACCATTGAATCATAGGACTCAGACTTTCTAAGGAGGCTTATCAACAAACTTCTCTTCTACATGGATGAACAGAATTTATTTCAGAATACAAGTGATTAAATAACCTGAACTTGCCACCTTTAAGACAGGTGACCCCATAATCCCCAGCCTCCCCACTGCCCTCTCCTTTTCCTATACCTCCTTGCGTTGTCAAAGTCATGGGTTGTTGGGAACACCCCACACTGCAAGGCACTTTCTGCCTCACCAAGAGTGAGCTGCTGGAGATCAGACTGTGTAACAGCTCCCTGCCACACCAGCCTGTCCTCTTCACTAGCTTGTCCCAGAGGGAGAGTGGAAGTAAATGACTGGTTTATTCAGCTGTCTACAGTGTTAGTTTCTCCTCAGGGCTGGAACACAGTTCCTATACTGAGATTGAAGCATTCAACAGACAGTTACAAGCAGCCCGGCTGCTCACTATACAAATCTATTCCCAAGCACAGCATGAAGAGTGCATTCCTTTTTTATCAAAGCGACAAGGCTTGCATAATTTCTCTCCATGTCACATCCCCCGTGTGCCCTGTGCAGCCCCATTCGTGTCAGCCCTCGTGGAAAACAGAAAACAGTTTGTGTCCTGCTTAGACAGTTGCAGGCTTTGTTTGTCTTCATTTGTCCAGCTTCTTCCTTGACATTGTCATAAGGTTTACTACTCTATGTATCTTTATTAGTCTAATCTTTTTGCCATGAGCAATCCTCAGTGGTACAGATAAGCAGCCTAGATAATAAGCAAATAATCATTATTAAAGAACATCTATGGTATTCCTGACAGCAACCAGTTGCGATTTCCAGTTACAAACACTATCTATATATAATGCGTATCATGAAAAAGACTCTGCTAAAAAATCTTATTGGGCACTATATATCCTCTAAATTAGGACGGGGCTTTTGTTGTGTTCTGCAGATATGTCTGCTTGATGCAGGAGGCAATTCAGCTGAAGTACACTGACAGGGCCTTGCTGGGAATTTTGGCCAACAGCCTCCTGCACGGTGCCCTTTCTTTACAGGAAGGAAGGATCTCAGTCATCAGGCCTAGAACTCCATCTTTTTCTGAGCTCAAAAGTCACATCATTTAATTTTAAAGATTTAGAGCAACTTAGATATTCTGTCTTGAGCAGGTAGTCAGATCAAACACTGCTGCTTCTCAGGAACGATGGGTGGGCTCTGAAATCTTGTGCAGTGTTATTTTGTTCAGCTCACCTTAGGACCTACTGGGAAATAGATGGATCCAGCTTCCCACCTTTTTCAGTTGCTCCTTGGCTATGGAAGAGTTCTTCCACCTTTCTGTCAAGACCCAGGAAGACTCCGATTTCTTTCCATGCTTCAAGTTGTAGTGGACAGCGCAGCGTGCACCCTGGTCGGGAGGGCAGGTTGAACTTGCTTGTGATGAAAATGCTCTACGTTAGCCATGCTTGCAGAAAAGTTACTGGAGTCCTGATTTGTCCCTGTTTGGCAGCTGCCCTTATGCTGTCCTTCATTTTAAAATATTTTTCAAAGAGATCGGGGATACATCAGTTTTTGTGTGTGCCACATAAGCTACCTTATGGGGCTCGATTTTCTGAGAGAAGTTACTTAGCACTTTAGGAAAATCAGGCTGCTACCTCAAGCTGGGCATCCAAAACCACCGGTCATGCTTGCACATCTAGGCCCCAATCGCTAATGTGCACATTTTTAGAGATGAACAATACAATATAAAATATATTTTTATGGACAGGTTTGATTATTTCTATAGACTTTTTATCTGCCAGTAAGTTTCTGCAGGTCACTTAAATACATGCTCTTAAAGCTCAGCGATAGCTCTTGTTGACCTGCTCAGGCGTATACCATTTTATATAGCCTTGTAAATACCTACAGTGCAATAGGCTAGAGGTGCGCAAAGTGGGGGGCAGGCCCTCTCGGCAGGGGGTGTGGAGTTTCGTAAGGGAGGTACAGCACGATTGGCTGCTGGATCTCTGGCTCACCCATCTCATTAAAAAGGTTGAAATATGTTACTGTTTTTCTATATGTGTTCACAAATATACTGATTACTTATTACACTTATACACTTATTCTCTTACACATGCTGAAAGGGTTTTTGGGTTTTTTTTCATATGAGCATAACAGAAATTTCCATCAGTTTGGATTTCACTAGACAGGTTGGGGACTCTGCTCATTGCAGGGACGAAAAGTGGGGCCTCACGTAAAAAGTTTGCTCACCTCTGTAACAGGCTATAAGTGGTTGTAGCAACAACAAGGACAAACCAAGGACAACCATTTGAAGTGTGTGTAATTCAAACATCCTACCAGGCAGTCCAAGCGCAAACATAAAATTAGCTGCTCACTATTTTCATATCTGACAGAGATGAAGTCTTTTACATTACAGAAAAGCTGTAATCAAGCAACGATTCTTCTATGTTGAAAACCCTCATCAGCGAGTGAAAAATCCTTCTTTCCATAAAGGTGGACGTGAAATAGAATTCCAGGATATCAGGTATTTTGAAGACGTTATGCAAAGTCAAGTACTTAAACGAGGTTCTTGATTATCAAAATGTATTTATTTCTAAGATGGCTGGCATTTATTTTCAGTGTCCCACAGCATCCCAGGTAGAGCCTTAAGAATCCCCCTACATCTCAATGACCAAGACAGGTCCCTTTTGAGAGATGCTTTCCCAGAGTGCAATCACTGACTAGGGTGACCATATGTCCCATGCCCGCATATGGGATGGGGACACTCTCCCCCCGGCTTCCCTGAGCCTCAGGGAAGTGTCTGGGATGCAGCAGCCGGGGTGCTACCCCTTGCCCCTCCCTGAGCCCTGGGGACAGGGAAAGTAGCTAACCTGCTGGCTCCCTCTGTTGCAGAGAGCACATACTGACGTACAGTACATGCTCTCTGGCAGGCAGCTGCGCCTGCACAGCAAATTCGGGACAATTAGTCCCTTTTATAAAATAAGTTGGTACGTGTTTTTGATGTCCCAAGTAGGGGACTGTCCTGCTGAAAACAGGACGGATGGTCACCCTGTCACTGATAGAAGTGCTGAATGTAAGACACAGGAGGTAATAGTCCTGCTTTTGTTGGCACTGGTGAGGCCTTAGTTCAGGGGCGGGCAATAATTTTTAATGGGAGGGGCACTCCAAGAATTTGGAAAGTGGCCAGGGGCCAAAGTCTTCCATGGTATTAATGGAGGAGGTGTGAGGTCTGGGGTGGAGGCTGAGTGCAGAAGGGAGGTTGAGATAAGGGACTGGGGTGCAGGAAGCAATAGTGATGTGGGGCAGGAGCCTGGGATACAGGGTTTGGGAGGGGGCAGGACCTATCACCATGCCTGACGGGTTTTTTTCTTTTTTAAATTTAAGGTGTCTCAGACATTTGAAAGGCCCTCTGAAGGATGGAGCTCTCAACCCTAGGTTTCCAAGGCTAATGCGCTAACCACTGAGCTCTCCCACCCCCACAACTTATTTTTGAAGTTTTTTTGTTGTAGGATTGCTACTTTTAAATCTGTCACTGAGTGTCCAGGAAGATTGACGTGTTCTCCTACAAGTTTTTGTATGTTACCATTCCTGATGTCTGATTTATGTCCATTTATTCTTTTCTGTAAAGACTGTCCAGTTTGCCCCATGTAAATTGCAGTGGGGCATTGCTGGCACATGACGGTGTATATTATATTAGCAGATGTGCAGGTGAAAGAGCCCCTGATGGTGTGGCTGATATGTTAAGAACTGTTATGAAAAACAGTGCACTCCTTGTGCACTGATGATAGGGCAAGAAGGAAGGGTCTTACTCTGCAGCAAGGTGGAATTAGGTTAGAGATTTGGAAGCACTTTCAAAGGCCAGGTCTACACTATGCATTAAAGTCAATTGTAGATTCCCAATTCTAGCTATGGCAATTGCGTAGCTAGAGTCGACTTATCTACAATCGACTTACCTGGCCAACCTCACAGAGAAGTCAACGGGGAAACTCTCCCATTGACCTCCCTTTCTCCTCTCAATATTGAGTATACGAGTTGACTGTTGACCCCAGATAGTTTGATTTCACACGTCCCTACTAGGTGTATGAACTCGAATCCTGCAAGATCAACCCTGACCAGGTCGATCTTCCATGTAGTGAAGACATGCCCTCAGTATGAAGGGAGCTAAGCTCTGGACTAGACTTCCAAGAAAGGCTGTGGAATTCCCATGATCGGAGGTTTTTAAGAGCAAGCTAAACAAACACTTGTCAAGCATGGGCTAGATTCAGTAGCCCCTGCCTCTGCATAGAGGGCTGGACTTTGTGACTTCTTGAGACCCCCTTCCAGCTGTGTATTTCTATGATTCTACTATTCTTACGGTTAATTGTGCCTCCATTTACTTGCAGCATGCTGTATACATTAGAACACAAGATGGAGCTTTTCCACAGTAGCTGGTGGAGAGCTCCAGGATTTGACTGATAACATCATTGGCTGAGAGAAGGGTGTTCTATAACGCTCCTGAAACAGCACCGACCTCCTGGTATCCATAGAGGTTAAATACAAAAAAAAAAAAAAAAAAAAAATGGCTGAGAGTGAGAACAAATATTGTGTTTTTAATCTGAGATATAGATGTGCTCTTGTTGTCTTCTACTGCCCACAGATGAATGTGGGGGTTGGTGGGGGCAGGGAGGTGCTGGGGTGCAGTTACTGGTTTTGTGGTTAGTGACAAAAGGGAAAATAGCCTTTTTACAGTAAAATGTTTCAGGTATTCACATATGGGGATTAATTATTATACTCTGATCCTAGAACGTTCTGGGCCTTTGTAGAAGCTTGTGGAACCTTCAGAAGGTGTTCCAAAATTTAACACATGGAGAAGGTGGTGTTAAATACGCTCCTTGCCTGGGATGCCATTTGGTGTAGGGTCAGCCCTATAAGCGCTCACTCTAATAGACTCAGGGTTTGTCTATACTTACCAGAAGATTGATGCACTAGTGGTTGATCTTCCAGAGTTCGATGTTGGTGAAGGTGTGGCAAACTCGACCTCTCTGGGCTCGGCCATCGACCCCTGTACTCCATGCTGTCATGTGGAATAAGGGACTTTGACGTAAGACTATAGCAGCTCACACTTCACTAGGGAAGTAAGTTGATTTTGAGACATCGATTCTAGCTACCCAAATGGCATAGCTAGAATTGGGTATCTGAAATTGACTTATTTCCCTAGTATAGACATACCTTCAGAGACTATAGGGTAAGAAAGGACCATTGTGCTGGCTGGTGGCTGCAGTAAGGAAGCACACAGTGCAGAGCAACAAGGAAGCTACTGGCTTTCAGGCAATCAGGGATACTCTGGGACTGGGGGTGCACGTGGTGGCTGCAGGTAGGGGCAGGGGAAAGATATTGTTTTGAACATTGGTGGAGCCCAACCCCCGTACATTCATGAACCTTGGACACCATGAGCTTTTGTGACTTCTCACCCATGACCTTCCACTTGGCACTATTAAATTTCATCCCATTCCTATTACTCCAGTTCTCAAGGTTATCCAGATTTTGTATGATATTCCAGTCCTCTTCTCAAACCTAATTTTCTTACTCTAAATGCCCCAAGTTCTAGTTTTATGTCATACTTCTTGACTGCTTTCTTTTCATAACCCTCAACATTCACTTAAAACAAAATTACAAGCATTCAAAACGATAATGTAAAATGAACCAGAGCATGAAAAAATAGTCATCCGTTTTGCTGGGATTCTTAGCAAAAATAAATGCATGTATAGGGAAGAAAATGCTATTAACATTTGAAATTCTAAATAGTAACACATATGCAGGAATTGCTATGAAGAAATCCCTTTTTTTTCAGTATTATTTTTTGCACCCTTATTTTTTTCATTTGCAAGAAGCTGTTGTGGTTTTGCTATTTTGTGTGTTTTGAGCTCTGTGTTGGGATTTTCAAAAGCAGTATAAGGGAATGAGCAATTTAAATCCCATTTAATTCAATTAGGTCTGAATACTTAATTCCCTTAGGTGAGTATCTAATTCCCTTATGCCCTTTCAAAATCCCAGCCCTAGCTGGGGCATAAATCAATAACTTTGTGCAGTAACAGTACTGTATATAATTTCATTAACAATTTGAATATAGAAAAACAAACATGATATGTGCCTATTAAAAACAGCAAAAAAATTAATTACCTGTTTGTAGAAGGAGAAGCAGAAATCTGCAAAGGGTTAAAGGATGCCTGCTTCTAAATAAAGAAAACAGATCTGGGAACTATAACCAGCAATTAAGTGACTTTATTTTATGTTATGTCTTTAATGGTGTATGTTTATGGCCCAGGGCCATAAATGTAGTAGGAGTTGGACATAGTACCATTTGCGTCCCATTCCAGGCCATTGATACATCCCCTCAACTTATACTTGTCTTTCATTAAATAGCTAGCCTGAGTTTTAACATTTCCTTAATTATTATTGATATCAAAACACAAGTTTTATTTTACTGGCCCCCTCACACATTGGTCTGTAGTGATGCATACAACTGGTGCAAGTGTTTGTGTGTTTTAAGTGTTCTTGTGGTAGATGGTCAATAGACTGTAATGAATTTACCATTTTTCTAATCCATCTTTATCGAGGCATACAGAAATGCAAAATTTACCTCCTAAAAGTTACTCCAACTCACTACACAGACCGAACATCTGTTCCGCTCATCCCCTGCTGGGGACAGGGATGACAGCTCTGCAGGGCGGGAGGCAGTTCTCAGAGCTGTGGGGCCAGGAACAGGGCAGGGAGGCTGGTGAGGGAACAGATGGAAGAGGGAGTAGTGTAGCTCAGTGCTCAGCAACTTTTATCTCCTTGTGGCACACTTCAGCACTCGTTATAATTTCACACCACATCCAGTATATGCAACGCAACCCCCTCCCCATCCCACACCCCCAGCCCCCCTCTCTCACTCAATCTCCCTCCCCTCCTCCAGAGCCAGGCACCCCCAGCCTCCCCCTATAACTTAATCTCCCTCCTCTCTCTCTGAGCCAGACACCCCCAGCTCCCTGCTCTAACCTAATCGCTCACCTCTCTCCAGAGCCAGGCATCCCCATATCCCTGCTCTAACTCAGTTCCCTTCCCCTACTCCAGAACCAGGCACCCCCAGCCCTTCACTCTAACCCAGTCCCCCTCCTCTTGTCCAGAGCCAGGCATCCTCGGCACCCCAGCCTCACACAATGCTGGCAACTCACCAGAGCCGCTGCCACCACACACTTCTCCCACCAGGCGGTGGGGCGCGTGCGCAGAGCGGCAGACGGCATGCCTGGCATGCAGCTCAGAGGCACACTAAGCACCACTTCGCGGCACCCCAGCGTTGCACATCACACCGGTTGTGGAGCACTGGTTTGGCCCACAGAGAAGAAGGCCAGGAGAGTGGGCTGCCTGGGCCAAGAAGTGGAGCAGTGGTTGGAAGCAGAGGCTCGGGGTGACTTGAGCCATCTCAGGTCTCAGACAGCACAAGGCATATGCAGCATAGGATGCTACTTAATCTGGGGCACAATGGTGTCTCAAATTTAGCGGTGCCCTGTGCCGTTGCTTATTCTGTTCTGCTATGGCTATGATCTGAAGAAGTGGGTCTGTCCCACGAAAGCTCATCATCTAATAAATTATTTTGTTAGTCTTTAAAGGGCTACTTGACTGCTGTTTTGTTTTGTTTGATAGAATACAGACTAACACAGCGATCTCTCTGTGACTGCTTATTCTGTGTTCACCTAAGGATGGCCCTGTTTGTGACAGAGTTTCTGCAGTATCAGGAGAAGCAGACATGCAAGCTATATACAGAGAGAAGTTGTGCTTCTTGGTAGCACTCAGATAAAATTCTCTGTGCACTGCCCAAGTAATACTTCACTAAGTTCCAGATAGCTAGTAAAGGCCTCTTAATTCCTCATGGGTGGTGATTTTTCTAACCAGGTAAACTGTAGAATAATGATCACTAGGTTTTCATT
This sequence comes from Carettochelys insculpta, assembly GCF_033958435.1. Taxonomy (NCBI): domain Eukaryota; kingdom Metazoa; phylum Chordata; order Testudines; family Carettochelyidae; genus Carettochelys; species Carettochelys insculpta. The sequence goes on from NC_134137.1 coordinate 120,537,701, forward strand.
ACAGATAATAAATGCTCTTATTTAAAAAAATAAAAAATCATCCCACTTCAACCAATTCAATTTGCAATTTTCAAAACCCAACCAGAGAAGAGGCAAACAGACTCAGCCTCTCTAGTTTGATGTGGCTTCGTTAAGCTTTCAAACTAGGTGATGTACTATGACTAATAATATTGAGCGTGCTTAGTTCAGTTCTGAGAGGTCTGTACAGCAACTGGCTCAAAAAGTGACCACGGATGAAATTCTGGTCTGTGCAGAGGGCCAGTGTTTTACAACCCATAACTTCTACTTGCTCCCAATACTGTCCTTGGGGACCCTTTTTCTGGCTCTCTGCATAGGGCTGAGTTTCACTGCATGAGGTCCTTGCTGCCAGGATGGCTAATGCCACATCTTCAAGGAAAGTTTTTAAAACTTCACTTTTTTTAACTTCAGGGAACACTATGTGCCATGTCACCTCTCAAAACAGTGTTCCCAGCCTGCCCAGACCAGCTGTTGTGCATGTAACTGTGCTCTTTACACTGTCATCAAAGGGATTTGAATTTAGCACACTGTCAGTCTACTCATGTCATCATTCTCTTGGCTGGAGTCACATAGCAATGTTTTGCCAGTACGGGTAACAAGCAGCATCCAGACCTCTGAAAACATACTGTGTAGCTGCAGACAGTGTCTAACAAATTCAAAGGAATGTGGTGCAATGGGCTGTGGGTAATGAAGAGCTTATTTGCATAAGCTACTCCCCCCTTCTAAGCGAGCACTGCAACTTTCAGACACTTACTGCCACTTAAACAATGGGGCTTTTAATTGGCTTTTCAAGCAGGCTGACTTAGGCTGTCAAAGAGCCAGGATTTGTGTATGGATGGCTAAGGCTAATATTGAACCAATCAAAGCCCTTAGGAAATGTCCTCTACAGAAAGGCCTTTTTAATAAGAAAAGGCCTCTCTCCACAGTAATACCCAGCTCATGAAAACAAGGCAGGTGTACTGGCACAAGCGAGACCTGCCTTTATTATATTAATGTCTACCAACCTACTACCGGCTGTGATGTGACATTAGCAGCGCAATTCCCTTTTGCAGCTACGTTCCATTCAGCAGCTTGGCAGAAAGGGGCAAACACAACAAACTCAGCCTGTCTTCTGAAGCAGAGCCTGGGACACGCAAACATTCTGCAGAAGTTACTATTATCGTCTGTGCTGAACACCACATTCCACAGGCATGTTCAATGACGTTGGCTGCTCATTAGTATCAAGTTCCATATCATACTACGCAGTACACACTTGCCACGCTTGACAGGAACGCATGAGCAAGATAAGACTTTCCAATACGTAACTTTAATGTCAGTGGCAATGCCTGCCTCGGGCCTGTCTGCCCCGATATACCACAAAGGCAATTCCGCTCCAATATCGCAACGTGCTGAATTCCTCCTGCAGTATTCTCAGCACCCTGTTTTCATTGACTTGCTCAGCACCTTACAGGATTAGTCCATTTGTGCGAATTTGTAGCTGCTGCATTCTGACCTTTGCTGAACAAAAGCATAGCTACAGAGTGACATGCAGGCGGAAAGAACACGCCTCTACAAATACATATTACTCCTGTACACACCCAAAAGTGTACATATCTTTACAGAAGGTTCAATCAATATTTTCTCACTGTTTATAAGACAGAATATTAACACATATTAACAATATTCTTTAACATATTGTCCTTTCAGGACTTTCCTGAGGATAAAGGAATCATCTGCCTGTCCTTACCTTACCCTTGAAATGTTATTCATGTTAACAATGGATCAGCCTTTGCATTTTCATCTGTAAAGCTAGAAATGAAGTGGCCATTTTTGACGAAGAAAGGCTGACACTGTCTAAGGTTATTTGTAGTAACAACAGTGTATTAAAAATGACAAGGCATCCTCTGGGACCTTAAAGACTAATTTATTTGGGTCTAAGCTTTCGTGGGCTGGAACCCATTTCATCAGATGAATGAAATGAAAACTTCCATTTGGAAGGTATGGATACACATGCAAACATGGATGTGTTACATTACTATGTGGAGGAGCAGTGTAATTCCACTGGGATTTCAACTATTTCCACACCACCATCCTCCTCAGCCTGGAGCAGTCCTCACAAAAGATCCACTTCCTAGATACCACATTCACATAAACACCAACCTGTGCCATAGTAGTGGGCAACCTACTGCCTGCAGGCCACATGTGCCCAATGGGACTCCACCTGCAGCCCATGGACCCCCTGGCTGTTCCCCTCCTTCCTATACTTCATGATACCAGGGAAGCAGAGCCCCGCACTTCCTTCCTCCTTCCCTCCCTCCAGCACTTCTGAAGCATATGAACCGCCTGACTTCCACTCCATCCCTGGTCCTCTCCCTCCCTCCCAGAGCTAGAACACTGTGAATCAGCTGTTAATGGCATTCCAGCTCTGGAAGGGTGTGGGAGGAGTGGGGATGGAGAACAAATCAGAGACTGTGGCCCACAGAGGTGAAAGAGGGCCACTCATCATTCATGGCTGCCCATCGCTGCTATACTGGAAACCAACTGACCGTTATACTTACCTACATGCCTCCAGCTTTCATCCAGTACACATCACATGATCCATTGTCTACAGCCAAGCCCTAAGGTATAACCACATCTGTTCCAATATCTCAGAGAGAAACACCTACATGATCTCTATCAAGCATTCTTAAAACTACAGTAAGGTCCTGGGGAAATGAAGAAACCAATTGACAGACTGAGATGGGTATCCAGACGTCACCTACTATAGACAGGCCCAACAAGGAAAATAACACAAGATTTATAGTCTCCCAGCTAAAGCCTCTTCAGCACATCCTAAAGAATAAACAACCTAGCCTAGAAGATGATCTCTCACTCTCACAGGCCTTGAGAGACAGGCCAGTCCCTCCTTACAGACATTCCCCCACCACCTCAACCTGAAGCAAATACTCAGTAACAACTACACACTACACCATGGAAACACTAACTCAGGAACGAATCCCTGCAGCAAATCCTGTTGCCAACTCTGTCCCCTTATCTTCCCAAGTGACACCATCACAGGACCTAACCACATCAGCCACACCATCAGGGACTCATTATTTGCACATCTAGTAGGTAGTGGTAGTAGGCATCCTTCGATCCCGAGGGATCATGAGTTTGCGCCCCAGTTGGACTGATTTGAGCAGCGTCTTCTGTGGCTGTGCAATCCAATCTGGGAGTGGCAGTCCTTTCCGCACTGTGAGCAGCAGTAGGCAGATGTCGCTCTGGTATCACAGGCATGGATCTTCCTGAGGGCTCTCCTGTCTTCCGCTTCTTTCACCAAGGTAGTTTCATACATAACAAGAGCTTCCTTCACTCCCTGTTTCCAGGCATGCCTGTCTGAGGCAAGCGAATGCCAGGTGTTCACACTGATAGAGAGAGCGCTGAGGTCACGCTTGCACGTGTCCTTGTAGCGCAATTTAGGTCGCCCTTTCGGTCACTTTCCAGACGCCAGTTCACCGAAGAGGAGGTCCTTCGGTATTTGGCCATCTGTCATGCATGAGACATGGCCCAGCCAGCGCATACGCCTCTGTTTGAGAAGGGTGAACATGGAGGCGGTGCCTGGCCTCTCAAGCACTGCGCTTTTGGGGACCTTGTCCTGCCATGAGATACTGAGTATGCGCCTAAGGCAGCGCATGTGGAATGTGTTGAGCCGCTGCTCTTGTTTTGAGCGCAAAGTCCATGTTTCACTGGCGTACAGCAGTGTGCTCAAAACACAGGCTGTGTAGACCTGCACCTTGGTGTGTACAGTGAGCTTATTGTTAGTCCATACTCTCTTTGTCAGCCTGGAGAACATTGTGGTGGCTTTTCCAATGCGCTTGTTGATCTCACTATCAAGTGACAAGTTGTCCGAGATCGTCGAGCCTAGGTACACGAACACATGGACAACTTCCAGTTCATAGTCTAGCACGTTGATAGATGGCTCATTACCCACGTTTTGGCCCATCACCTGGGTCTTCTTTAAGCTGATTGTGAGGCCAAATTCCATACATGCATCCGCAAAGCAAGTTATGAGTGACTGCAGGTCCTGCTGAGCGTGAGCATCGTCAGCAAAAAGGAACTCCCTTAGACACTTCATAAGCACCCTGGTCTTCGCTCTAAGCCTTGACAGTTTGAAGAGGTTGCCGTCTGTTCTCGTGTGGAGAGAGATGCCCTCTGTAGCAGTTCCGAAGGCATATTTGAGCAAAACTGCAAAGAAGATGCCAAACAGCGCTGGAGCCAGCACACACCCCCTGCTTCACTCCGCTGAGAATCTCAAAGGGTTCAGATGTGGATCCATCGTATATGACGGTCCCCTTCATGCCTTCATGGAAGGCCCTAATAATGCTGAGCAGAGTTGCTAGCAGTGCCCCTCTGCCATGTACACTGGACAAACCGCAAAAGAGTAACTGGACACAACTCAGACATCAAGAATGGTGACATTCAGAAACCAGTAGGGGAGCACTTCAATCTCCCTGGGCACTCAAAAACAGACTTGAAAGTTGCCATACTTCAGCTAAAAGCTTCAAAACCAGACTCCTGTGTGAAACTGCAGAGCTGGAATTCATATGCAAACTTGACACTATCAGACTGGGTCTGAACAGAGCCTGGGAGTAGCTAGCTCACTACAAAAAGTAATTTTCCCTTTTTTGATATTCACACCTTCACACCTTCACATCAACTGTCAAGAATGGACCACATCCACCCTGACTGAATTGACCTCTTTTACACTGGTCCTCCTCATGGTAATGTAACCCACCCATCTTTGCATGTGTACATATCTCTGCCAAACACAAGTTTCCATTTCACGCATCTGAAAAATTGGGTTCTAGGCCATGAGAGCTTATGTCCAAATACATTTGTTATTCTTTAAGGTGCCACAGGACTCCCCATTGTTTTTGCTGATACAGACTAACATGGCTAACTCTCTCAAGCATTTTATTAGAATGAGTAAATGCAAAGTTTGTCCTCAAAATACCCTAGTTACAGACAAAATCCAACACTTATCAAGGAGAGATTGGAGAAGAATTCATCATCTCTCAGCCTCTCTGATACTTAATACATTGATGATTAATCAGATTATTAGTTGATAGATGTGGTGAAGTACTGGAATAAGTTACCTAGGGAGGTGGTTGAATCTCCATCCTTAGAGGTTTTTATGACCAGGCTTGACAAAGTCCTGATAATTTACTTGGGGTTGGTCCTGCTTTGAGCAGTGGCTTGGACTAGATGACCTCCTGAGGTCTCTTACAATCCCAGTCTTCTATAATTCTATCATTTGTTTAGTTGAGATCTTCAGACCAGTGTTTAGGAAAGGAAAATAATCCTTCCCTAACAAACACATACCAGTATGCAATTGCAGAGTGGTAATTTAATATCTTGATGGTTAAAGGAAGAAAGAAAGATCTGATTATACAAATAATTTAGGTCCTTAGTTTACCTGTAGAGATATTTCAGGTGTGCTGCTTAAATGTATCAGCAACTCTAATAATCATTGGTTTAAAAGATGAATTTAAGGGTCCTTCACTGTAACTTTCTGCTATGTATTTTGCTTGTGCTGTTGTTTTAGTGCAGTCCTGGAGTTCTCCTTTTCCATCATTTGCTTGATCGGCCCCTAACAACCTAGCCTTCCCTTTAGCAGCAACATTTTCATGCTTTGCTAAATCATTTGATGATAGTTTATGGTACTTCTCAAAGCCCTGCTGGGTTTTCCTCTCTGCTACTGGATTTTTACCATGTTTGGATACATCGTCTACTAAGGATGATTTTTGGTAATTATCAGTTTTACGCCACATATTCTCTTCTAATATTGAATCATTGTGATGCCTAATGATATTACTTGGCGATGAAGCTTGATATTTCTCAAAGTCACACAAACTATTTTTCTTTCCTCCACTATTCGCATCATTCTTCTCCAATTTACTTGCTGAGGGTAACTGGTATTCATCAGACTTGCAGCGTGAATGTTTCTTTTCCTCAGTACTAATTTCATGCTTCCTAAAAATGTTTGCTATTGGTATTTGTTGTTTCTTCTCTGCTGCAGTATTTTTTCCATGCTTCGCCAATTTATTTGATGATACTAATTGGTCATTCTCAGCGCTACGATCTTTATTCTTCTCTTCCACAGCATTAGTTTCCTGCTGTCCAACATTATTTGCTCTTGGTATTTGTCGCTCCTTCTCTAAGGTGGTAGTTTTTCCACGCTTGACCAATTTATCTGATGAGGTTAATTGGTATTTCTCAGAACTATGATGTTTATTCTTCTCTTCCATAGTTTTAGTTTCATGCTTCACAAAATCATCTGACAATGGTGTTTGTTGTTGCTTCTCTACCGTAACATTATTTTCATGCTTTACCAGTGAACTCGATGATGGTTTTATATTCTTCTGAGGGTTACACAAAGTATCTCTCTCTACTGCAGCTTTCTTTCTATGCTTCTGTGGTACATTTCTTGACAGTAACTGATACTCTTCAAAATTATAATGGGTATTCTTCTCTTGGACTGTTCTACTTTCATGCTTCCCTGTACTTCTTGAGGATGGCTTTTGGTAATTCTTAAAGTTACTCTGGGTATGTCTTGTCACTGGAGAATTATTTTCACATTTCACTAATTTGCAGGATGCAGACAGTTGGTATCTCTCAGCATTACAACATGAATTTTCATCTTCTGTTGCATCATATTGACTTTCCACTAAATGTGTTGATGGTATTTGGTATTTGATGTTACATAAGGTACTTCTCAGTCCCGGACTATTGATGTTATTCTTTGATGAGGGTAATTGGCACATCTCAAAACTATAAGAATTCTTCTCTTTTGTATTATTATCCTCATGCTTCATAAAATCACCCTGTGCTGGTACTTGGGACGTCTCAGAGTTACACAAGGTATTTCTCTTGGCTGCGGGAGCATTCTTCTCCTCCATCATATCATTTTCATGCTTCAACCCATCATCTGATGACAGCATTTGATATTCTTCATATTTACATGAGTTATTTCTCTCACTTGCACTATTATTTTCATGTGTCACCATTTCATTTGATGAAGAAAACTGCTTTTTCTCAACGTTCTCATCTCTCATATCATTTTCATAATTCAGAGTATCATTTGAAGTTGGAGGTCCATCCTGTTCCAAATTATACCTGGATTTTGTCTTTACTGCAGTATTATTTTCATGCTTCTCCAATTCATTTGTGGAGGGTAACTGGTACTTTTCCCAGTTATGCAAGGGGCTTTTGATGACTGTAGTACTGGATTTAGGTTTCACCAAAGCATTTGATGAAGGTAATTGGGATTTAATTAAGTTGGGACTTATTTCTTCTGCAGTATTACTTCCATGCTTTTCCAGCTCTTTTGACGGGAGTAACTGATTCTTCTCTTTGGCTGTATTATTTTCTTGGTGTATGACATCCCTTGATGATGTTGATGTCTGGTCATTTCCACTGTTATGCATAGCTTTCTTTGATTTAATATCTTTATGCTTTACTGATTCATTTGAAGACTGTAATGGGCGCTTAACAGAATTAGAACAAGCTTTCTTGTCTTCTGTAAGAGAGTTTTCATCTTTCACCAAAGCTTTTGATAATGGGACCTGGGGCTTTGCAACAGCATGCCAGATTCTTTGTTCTGAGGCCTTGTTTTTGTGCTTGTTAAAAGAATTTGATGAGAATGATTGACATGTCTCAGAACTAGGCCAGTGAGTCTCATCTGCAATGTCGTTTTCATGCTTCAGGAAATACTTTGACGGCTTTTGATAAGTCTCCAAGTGACACAAGGTACTGCTTTCCCTAACAGTATTGTTTTCATGATTTGCTATTTCATTTGGTGAGGATAATTGGTCCTTGCCAAAATTTTCTTCTGGAACATAACTCTGCTTCACTAAATAACGTGACAATGGACTTTGATCCATTGCAGAATCAGGGCACATATTCTTTCCTTCTATGGTATCACCTTTTTCCTTCTCTGAATCATTTGATGAGTTTATTTTGTTTGTCTGATTCATAATCCCCCTTGATACACTAGTGCTGAAATTATCCATGTTATTTTGTGGCGGAGGCATTTGATGTGGTTGTGGTTCCGGTGTTACTTGTTCAGTCTGTATTTGCCACTCGGACAGCTTGTTTGGGTTTATCACCGGCTCCTCTTCTTGCTTAGAGGTAACTTTGCAATCCTTTTTCCTGGAACTAGGAAATATTTCTTGTTTATATTGAATTTTCTCTTTCTTTATAGTAGCTGCAGAGCACTTGCCTTTCAAATCTGTTGTGTTTTCTTGCTTGGGTATCAGTGGTGGCACTTTGTTATTAGTTGGTATTTTGACAACTAACGGTTGGTCATCCTTTGGAGCAACTGCCTTATGAGATGCCTGAGCTACTGGGGAACAAAACGGTAGAATATTTTCTGATAATTTCTCCTCTGGGAAACATTTTTGGCTTGCAAAGAGAGGATCTCTTCCTTGATCTGAGAATGCTATTTCTCTCTCCTTTGGAGTACACACATTCCCTGTTATTTTAGGAATCTCAACCCCTGTAATATCCTGGAGACTGTGTGCATTAGATCCTTCAGCTATACCAGAACAAGGCAAGTGAATAGACGAATTGTGTTCACTCACATTTTGAGCAGGTGTATTTTCCCCTATTGAAGATATATCAAATCCTGTGAATGCACTATTACCCTTGTGTTGTAGGCCGGGTTTAGATAAGACATGAGTGCTGTCTCTGAGGGCTTTATTTTTACAGAAAGTCGAATAGCAGTCTAAATTTGGAAGAAAATCAGTTCTGTGGTTTGTGGAATCTATTTCAGTCTTAGCACCGTCCTTGCCGTCCGTCATGACCTTGGGCATCACACATTGTACAGTTTGTGTCTGTCCTTTGTACTCTCTGTCTGGTGCCATATTTTCTGGCACCTCATTCTTACCAGTCTTAATATCGTGTTCGCTGTCAGAGTCACTTCTCTCTCCCATTCGAGTGCCGTGATCAGAAGGCTGATTACTATTGTTGTTTGTCAACCAGCTCCAAGGATGGCTAATTTCTGTCACAACACTGAATCTAGGCATTGGAGCAGTTGTACACACTAAATACTGGAACTGAGGGCTATTTAGCACTGTGGCTGTCATTGTCACAGTGTGTAGATCCTTGACCTCTGCTCTGTGAATCAGTTTTCTACTTGGCATCTTTGCATTAATTTTTTCACCTTTGTGTAACAGCAATGCTTTCGCCTCTGGGGCTGAACAAACAGAACCAGCTTGTTCAAACTTCTCCTTCAGTTTGGACAGAACAGAATTCTTGCTGATTATTTTTGGCAAATTGCTGTTTGGCTCTTTCTTCTTCCAGACAGACAATTTCTCCTTGGCTTCTTTCTCCTCAGCATCTAAAAATTTCTTCAGAATATTTTTCACTGTGTTTTTCCCAATCAGGCTATTCCATTTGCCCCTCTCATTGGGCACGGCCATTTCATTCTCTTCTGCAGCTGCACCACTTCCTTTTCTCTCCTTACTTTTGTCAAATTTATTAACCGTGGCATTTAGACAACCTCGGTTCACCCACTGCTTTTCTTTAATGATCAGTTTGCCAACTTCCCTGGTCTTCTTTATATAAGGCTCACGATTGTTGTTCATGAACTTGGACCGCAAAAGCTGGAATCTTGTGAGGCGCTTGCTGGTGGCTGCACTTCGGCCTTCAGGACTACACATCAGCTTGTGTCCTTTGCCTTCAGCCCATTTTGCCTTCTTCCTCGGCATCTGTGGATCACCAGCCATGAGGTCTGTGATGTAAAGCAGCAGGCTGCTGAGGACAGCAAAAGCCCCTTCTTCTGTTGCCATTCTATTCAGCTTCTTCTTCAGCACCAGGGGATCTATCAGTGTCTTATCACAGCAAAACTGTGTACGTTCAGTGCTGCATAAAAGAGAATGAATGCTCTTTTGAAGCCATCAATACTGTGTCTACTTTCTTACTCTGTATTATTTTCATTTTAGTTATTAACAGATCCATTCTTTTATAATAGACATCTTCTAAAAAGTGTCTTACAACTTAAATCAAGATAACCTTAGCATTATACACAAACATGAACTTGGTCTGTGGGACTCCTTAAAGCTGTATTGCTTCTGGCCAGTTTCTTCTAATCTCATGCTTTTTAATTACACATATGGTGCATAAATCAGAATACCTTAACTTACAGTTAAGAACTGTAGTTAGTTGCCTATTAACATCATGCAAAATATTTTAGAAGCCGTATGAAGCATCACTGGCGGGGGGCGGTGTTTGCGCACATTCAGATTTTTAATAACAATCAGCGGTGCCAAAGGAGTTGCTGGCCCCTGGGTCAGGTGGGATGAGCTGGCTCTATGCTCCCAGAAGGGGCAGGGCCTCATGCAGAAGGGGCATGGCTGGGGCAGCCCGCCCGCAGTATGTCCCAGCATGCCCCACCTTCCCCCCAAGCAGCTTTCAAAGCCTTCCAGAGCACTCCATGCTCTGTCCCAGTGGTGATTTAAAGAGCCCAGCGTTCCAGCTGCCACCGTTACTGAGGTAGTGGCGGCAGCTGCTGGGAGCCCCAAGCCTTTTTGAGTTGCTAGGCTTTGAAACAACTGTCCTTTTTGCCCTGCCCCATTGCCAGGCCCAATATCAGTCCTATATCGTGGAGCCTGCAATTTCTTTGGTGTTTTTTTACAGTTGCTTATACATTTAGATAACACGGATCACTAACTGGCAAATAGTAACAGAGAGGAAGCCGTGCTAGTCTACACACTATCAAAACAAAAAGCAGTCAAGTAGCACTTTTTTGCTGGTCTTTAAAGTGCTACTTGACTACTTTTTGTTTTAACTGGCAAATGTGCACGAGAATAAACCACACTAACAAAGAACAAAGGTCATCAGCACCATTCCTCTCCCTCTTTAATGTGATAACTAAACATTTCCATTCAGGTTACACAATAGATAGGATGAAAGCAAAATCAGTCTGGAAATATGCCTCTGCCTGTGGCTTAAATATATAACATAATAACAAAATCTGAAGGCTGAAAAGTGTAAATCTGCCATAGACTAAGGTTCACTGTAGATACACTTTAGACATTAGCAGTTAACTAATTCCAATTAACTAGGCACGTAATCTAATCTGGGGCATTTGGAATGTAACAAATACCCCTTTAAATCTATTTTCTGAAATAATCTCACCGACATGTAGGACAGCCAGAGACAGAGCACTTCATGTAATGATAAACCACTACTGCTCGCTTTCAGCATTTAAGCTGGAGTGAAAAGTCTGGCATGCTGTATTTACAGCTCAGTTTGAAGGCTTAGGCCTTCAGAGAGGCAAGGATTTAGAAACTGGTGCTGATTGGTTACTAAACAACATACAGGACTCGGCGCAAAAGCTGCCAAGAGGTCAGTAACAATAATGTGTAGGAAAAACACCAGAGGGCTCAGCTTTCAGGCACCCATGAGAATCTGCATTGCTTCACTGTGCAGTAAAATAGTATTGTAATGGATTACTGCCAACATACCAGGAGAATATTTGGAGTGTTCATTTTTATGTCCTCGCCCTTTATGAGCAGAAGTGAGACAATAAATTATGTCAACTAAACCTGATGTGCACTAATAAAGTGCACAAATAAAATGAAGAGACAGTGCAAAACTGTTCATGTAGTGTCCTTCTTGAACATTGTGTTGTTTTATGGCCAGATAATGTCACTTTTACTGTCAGCCAGTTGTACACCATTGATTTCAATGGGACTTTACACCCAAGCCAGTGATTTCAACAGAGCTACCTGAAGACTAAGGTACTGCTCGTTGTCATAAGGTAAGGCCAAATCCAGCTTTCAGATGGCTACCTTTCAAGAGAATAGAAGAGAAAGCATTTAAAAATTACACAGGATTAAGCTGATGGGTGTAATCAGTTCTATTTATAATGACCTTCTGCATATTTTAAAAGACCAAAACAGATATTGACAGCTGGCTGATGTCTGTATAACGAACAACAAAGCTCTGGGTTTCAACTGTGAATGGCTCCATTTCATCAGAGCACAGGTGTTCTCCCCTTTAACAGGACTTGGTAATAAAGATTAAGTACCCGTTCTCAAAAGCAGTCACAGACACAAGGAAAGAAATATAATGAAGCCAGCTCTGAGATCATAATCAGAGTTCCATTTTTTACAAGTGTTAATTCAGAAGGATGCCCTCATTGGCTATCATTAGATTGCAGTGCCCCCCTCCTATTATGGATAAGAGTATTTAAGACAGGAGGAGGTTAAGTATAGTCACTGATTTAAAAGCTTTTTTGTTTGTCTTTTGGATTGCAACGGGCAGAGAAAATTAAATGTGCAGTGTATGACAACCAAGAATTCTGATAGGTTTATAACTTTGAAACCTCTGGTATTATGACATTTGATTTGATTGTTAAAAGTGTATTTAGAATTTTTTGTGAGAATTAAGAAAAGAATGAAAAATCCCCCTCTTCCACACCCAGCCCTGCCTTATTTTTCTCCCTATCAGATCTCTGGCTGCAAGCTTACCAGGGTAGGATCTGTTCTTCCTTTAAAGTGCCTACCATACTGCAGGAATTTCCATAAACATATAATAAAGTACAGGCCAACCTGCCTTTTATTGACATTGTTAGCAAAACTCAAAACAACTGCAATCAGAACAGGCTCAGACTCTCCGGTTATTATTTTGAAATTCAGAGAAATAGGATTAATCAATCAGTCAATGACTATGACACGATGACCATTAGGTGGTAGAAGAAACAACAGTGAACTGCTGAGGGAAAATCAACAGGACATATTTTGGAGTGTTTTCATTAGAGTGCATTTTAATTTTGTTTTCAGAAATATTGCACTGCTTTATAAGTATACAAAATAATCTTGTGTAGGTCCTCTATCAGAATGATTGGTCTATATTCATCATCTAGTAACAAACGATAAACAAGTGCTACTCTATCTATTCAGGGCATCTGACGTTTTTCCAAGATGATCTCACTCACAAACAAGCATTACAATGTAGTTATGAAAAAAAATCTGATCTCTCAGATGACCATTTACCATGATATATAAATTCTGCATTCATTAAATTATTTCTCTAAAATCAACTCAGGTGTGTGGGGACGTAGAGAATGCTGATAGTGTTGTCACAGACTTAAGAGAAAAACCAACAGATTTCCTCAGGGAGAGTCTACTGCCATGAAGTCCTGCAGCAAAATCTTGGCCATATTGAATGTGAGTATTGACCTTGATTTCAATGAGGTCAAGATTTCATCCTTAATATTGTCCCAACTCCTTCCCTTTGCTCCTTGGACTATAACCACCTGTCATAGCTGAGAGGAACTGGGCAGAAAGGTCCCTTAGGCTGCTGAGCACATTGGGAGGCTGTTAAAACTACTTCTTAAGTGGTCAACATGTTCTTTCTCGGGAAGCGCAAAGGACTAACCTCATGCTAGGAGCTAGACCAGGGAGTGAGGTAGATAGCAATCTGGAAATGGAACCTGGAACCCCTCTACCCCCGGCAGCAGGCAGCACAAACATATACTTGGCTTCTCTTCCCCCTCAGCCAAAAGCCATTTTTAAAAATTATGCTTCCATAGGCGTTCTAGATAAACTGTTTTCTGGATATTTTTCTCTGAAATATACACTCAGACATGCCAGACTGGGCTGATACGTTTGCCCCGGTGACCTAAGCCCAAGTTCAAAATGTCTTCTTTGTTTGCACCTACACCGCAATAATATCTTTTCAAGCATCAAGCAGGCAGTTTCCTTATTTACACACAGGTGTTTCAGTGCTTTTTGTCTGAGCCGTGTTGGTGCCAGGACACAGGTGGGTGAGCTGGTATTTTGTGTTGGTGAGAGGCATAAGCATTTGAGCTTCACAGAGTTCCTCTTCGGGGCTGGGAAATGGACTCAGAGTGAGGCTGCTAATGGAACTGATTGCAAAGCATAAGGAATTAACACACTGCAAAAAGCCATGCAGAATGAAGAGGGCAATGCATGCTTCTGCAGTCATAGGACAAAAGAGAAATAGCCATTTACAGATTATTGTAATAAGACCAAAACCAGAGTGGCTTTGTCGGCACTGAAAACGTTAAAGCGCTGCCATAGCGCCGCCAAGCAGTAGTGAGGCCGTGGTGGGAGAGCGAGCTCTCCTCGTGCTCGCTGTAACCCACCTCCAAGAGAGGAGCAGCTAACTGCTCTGGGAGTATGGCTCCCAGCATAGTAGCCTGGTTTACATGGGTGTTTTACAACACTGAAACTTCTTGTGCTCGGGGAATATTTTTTCACGTCCTTGAGCCAGAAAGTTATAGCTGGTAAAGTACCAGTGTAACCTTAGCCTATCTCTGTTGGGTCTATGATTTCTGGTGTCCACCAGAGTTACCAATTTAAGCTCCCAGGCTCATCTTGTGCAGATTTCTTTTGAGGACAGAGACTGACAGGCTAGATGCGCTGTTATTATTTTGTGCAAAGGGGTCACCAGGAACGATGGGTGTTTTTGTTGTTTATCATTTTTCTGTGTGAGTTCATGTGAGTGTTGCGATTGTCTCGTTTACCCCCCGACACACACCAATTATTGCTAGGCCATTTGATGCACTGGGTGAGGTTTACCACATGTTGTGATAGGCACATATAGGACCCCAGGATATGGAACAGTGTCTTGTGCGGAGCATCAAATATTGTGGCAGCAGAAGCGTGGGTGCAGGTTTTGAATCTGTTCTGGTAGGTTATGGTGCTGCTTTTAGTTCATGCAGCCTGGTGTGTGGGAGCTTGCTTCTGAGGAGGGGCTTGGGAAGACTGGGGGACCATTTGAAGCCAGAAAAAGAGGGGTGGGAAAGATTTCTCTCAGGATGGGGTCCCTGTCAAATATGGGTTGTACTTGTTTGATGATTCTCCACATTGGTTCCAGCATAGGGATGACAGATTACCACAAGGTGTGTATGGCAGTGAATATTTTTGGCTTTTTCTGTACTGAAGCAGATTCTCTCAGGAAATTAGGAGGCCCCATTCCATGATACAATTTACCTATTTTTTGGTGAGTCCTTGTTTGGTGAAGGCAGTTTTATGTGACATAAGACGTATATCCTGGACTTTCTCCTCAGACCATATTTTGTGGTATTAGTGCCTGGCTGTAGTTATCAGATTTCTTGGTGTGTCTGTGGCAGAGGGATCTGCAATGGTAAGTGTGAGGGTTTCTTTTTTTTAGCTGTCGCTGAGGTTTCTTGCACAGTGTTAACTCCTTATGCTTAACAAGCCTTTCCGCTTTGTCTTTAGCTTTCACATGCTGATTACCTTTCCCAGACCTGAAGAAAGAGCTCAGGGCAAGCTAAAAATCTTCTCTTGCTCACCAACAGAAGTCGGTCCAATTAAAGTTACCACCTCACCCACTTTGTCTCTCATTTCTCCATAGGCACTTCTGCGACACTCATCACTGTCCTGAGTGCCAACAGCACAGACCATTAACAGGCTGAAACACAATCTAATCCCTGAGATAGGGTTATCCCAGTGAAAGCCTTTTTAGCAAACACCGATGTCACAGATCTGAAGACGGTCAGACCATGCGCCTATGGGGCAGGGGAGATGTGTTCAGCACATGTGCAGGAATAGCTGCTGGAGGTAGGGCAAGGAGAGGGAACTCAGACAGATGTGTTTGTTACCCTCTGATCAACCCCGGGATCCTGGCCCCCCGTCACGCCTCTGTGCTGGGACTGTGGAGGTTTCTGGAGCCCTAGCCCAGCAGTAGTGCCTATGGGGGCCCCACAGAGGGAGGGCACTGTCCAACACACACAATCTAGAGACTTGAGGAACTCTCCTTTCTACCATCAGAAGGTGGCTGCTGGGAGTTGCCCTTCTTAGTGCTCTTCAGGCCACACTAAGCCACTCAGCCGCTCAGGCTGGCAGGCATTGGGAGCACCCTGGTTTAACAGCGCCGTAAGGGGAGGTGTGCGTTAGCGACAACACTGAACTTTCACAAAATGGACACAGTAGATGTTGGTAAAACTTTGTGTAAAAATTAGCAAACCAGTGCTTGGCCCTCAAGTGCTGGAGTTTCCATTTAAGTCTCATACCCACGTGTCTCAGAGGAGTAGCCAAGCAAGGCTGCGGAGGTTTCTCCCATGCGGCCCTGCTGATGTGGCAGCAGTACAAATGGGTTTGTTTTTTGAAGGCCACTTAGCTTGAAGAGGTTGGTTAGAGATACATTACCGAGAGTGAAACATGTCCTAACCGAAGAAGACTTCTCCTGAGCTCCTTTGCATGACAGCAAGTATTTCCCACTGCTCTCTTCCACTCTCTCCCTCCCTGCGGAGTAAGCAGCCCCAGCTGTTCTTGCCAGGATCAGCAAGTGAAGAAAACAATAGCTCCAACCTGGGGAGCCGGTCATGACAAGCTGCTTTATTATAGGCACCCCATTGACCTACATAATGATCCCATTGCTTAGCTAAAGGCTTCTATCAGGCAGGGAGAAAGAGCACATGTCCCTGTTAGAAAGTTTTTCCCACCTGCTCATGCAGCAATGTTGAGGCCTGGCCAGGTGGTTTGTAACTGTGGTTTAAGTTTTGATAAATTAGGTTATTTGCATCCCATTTGCACTAGCTGAGTGCATCTTCTTTTCTCTACACTGCTAAAGTTATTGTCTGGTTGTCAGTGAGCTGGCTCTTGCTTCAGCACCTTCTTGGCATTAGCAAGGTTTAGTACAATTGAGTGGAGAGGGGGTTTAACAGCAACATTGGGTCAAAGCTTGTTGAGAAAGGTGGTTGGTGGTTGGTTACTGGGAAATGAAGGTTGCTCTGTACCACAAGAACAATCCACATATAAAAGTATCCAGGGGTTGGCTATCAGGAGCTCTAACTTAATGTAAGTTGAATCTTGGGTCGAGTCAGATGGTCATGATCTTATATCTTAGTCCACCCTGTGCAGAAAGGCTGTGTTAATCTGGAGACCATGCATGCTATTCTGAAGCCACATGGCTTTGCTTGTAATTTGGCTCAAGGAATTGCCTATGGTGAGGGAAAGCAACAATGGTGTGCCTTTGTGGTAGAAGTTGCTCTTATTTATGCTGATGTTTAAAGCCTGTTAGAGCTTTAATAAAGGGGTAGCCAATGGTTTATTTTCTCCTATGGAAACAATTTGCCTATGCTGGAGCTTCTGTTTGTGTGAACTCTCCTTCTGCCTCGAAAATTAAGTCTGGGCCTTTTTCCTTGCGAATGAGAGGGAAGCACAGCAATGGGATAGCGTTGATAAATTCTAGAAGAATAATATTGACAATTGCTAACTTTAATATTGCAACAATATGTTCGTTCATTCTTCCAAAGTCTAATGATGAGGGATGCTGTCTTTATGGAATGACTATTTCTTTCTTGCTGGAGATTTTTCCTAGGTAAAGGACAAGTTACAAGAGAAAAACCTACCTTATTCAGGATACATTCTTCTCTCCTCTTAACTACTACAGTTTTTATAAAGGGAATGCTAGAGGCATTGTGAACCAGAGGAACATTTTCAGAAAGTCTTGATGTTTTCTTATGTATAGTCATAAGTTACAAATAAATATTCTTCTTTGTCGAAACATTAACTTATGCTCAATATGAGAAAGCAGCATGTAGGAAAGGTGCAAGGAGAGACCATGCTAAAGGAAGAGCTCTTAATGTTATTCACAGTATAGCATATATTTTAATAAAGATATTGGTACGTGGACCATCTCCCCTCCTAATGACAAAGACATGGATCACCTGCCCCACTTTCTAGCACATAACATCCCAATGGCAATTGCACCGATTGTTTATATGGAAAAGAATGTATGTATTTTAGTTGCCTTTTTAAATGCACATCAGTGGGTAGAAAGAGACAGGCGAAAACAGGACCACACGACCAGTCAGCTCTCTGTGATTCACTAGAATGTTCTCTGTGGACCACAGTTTAAGAATCACTTTGCTAAATTTTCGCAGGGCTCAGGCTCTGCCTTGAATATGCAGAACCTCATTTGCATTATAGCGGCCGCACACGATTCAAAAGTGCCGCTTTCAAAATGCATGCCGCCCATGTGGATGGGGGGAGGGCCTTTCGAAAGGCCCCTGTCTACATGAGCGATGTGCGTTTCAAAAGTGGCACTTTCGAATCATGCGCAGCTGCCATTACACTAATGAGGCACTGCATATTCATGGCAGAGCCTCATTAGCATCTGCAGAACTCCCTCATTACCATGCCCCTTACAAAAGGAGGGGGCTAGTGTAGATGCGTTCTAAATTCTGCTCTCAGTTACTCCTGAATTAACACTGGTATAATTCCACTAATGGAAGTTATTTCTTATTTATGCCAGTATTACAAAATACACTATGGTTCACTCAGTTCCACTGTGTTATTCAGCTCAGACACTAACTTTTAAGTTAGCCATACAGTTAGTTGGTTCTCTGTTTTAAAAGCAAAAGTAACTGTTTTCACTCCAGGCCTCTTTGTGAGAGAAATCTCTGTCACATGAAACCCATCTTAGCCCGGTTAGTGACCTACTATAGCACTTTGATGACCTCAGCCAAAAATTCTGGTACTGATACAACAACGGAGAAGCATGATCTAAAAATGAAGCAATGATGCTTATGAAGAGCATAAGATGAATTTATTTACAAATATTTCAGCCAGTTGAGTTTTTAAAAGAGTTTTGAAGCATCTACAGTGGAAAAAACCCATAATAATGCAGAAATATTAAACACAGTGATGCCTTCTTGTACCCTGGGTGTGTTGTTAGTGGTGGCCTTTCCTTCCTGGAAGCTTCCCACGTAAAAATATATATCCACCGTAGTACTGATAATAGGTTAACATTGCATTAATGAATGAACTGTGAGATGTGCAAGTATCACAGAGATGTTAGATGTGAGGAGGAAGAAAGAAGGAGGTGGCTGAACAGTCAAAAATGTAACATCTACAGCGAATGGAACATCCTTATAAAAGGGATGTGCAGCAGAAAAGCATTAGTTTTGAAAATTAATTACAAATGTGAACAAGAGACTACTGATACTAGCTTTTTAGGGGCAGCATTAGTAAGGGAGACAGAATTTAATCAGAGGGTATCATCTATTTTCACTTAAAATAACCTGACTGACCTGCGTTGTACTTTAAGAGCAAGTTTGATACTCAAAAAATCCCTGCATCTGTGAAAAACTGAACATCTACTGTATCCAGCTACTTCTGAATGACTCAGTTAGCTGCACTTATACACATTCCACGTAGCTTCTGAGAACTAAACCTCACTAGCCTAGAGTAGCATTATTAGAATTAGTTATCCACAGTGTTTGACACAGTCTTTATAGAAATAGAAAAATGGAGAAACTGCTTTACTTTTCCTCCGTGGATCGTCGGTAAAGAGTCTCGCCCAAGTATTCTAGCCTCTCCCTGTGTTCAAGATCCTGGTACAAGCCTTTGGGCACCTTGTTAAGGCCGTAAAGCAATCCATACAAGCAGCCAGCAATAGATCCAGTGGCTGCGCTCTCACCTGTAAAATTAAACATAATTGTGTGCAGTTATGTTGTAGTGAAAACAACACCCTCCTTTGCAGCTGTACCATTACACAGACAAGGGTGCTTCAAACCACTACCACACAGATGTTTATTTATACGGGGTGTGGCAAAAACGATCTCAGAACAGTAGCTCTTAAGAATTCACCAATCAGTTAGAATTTCAACCTCCATCCCTCACCAGCACTAAGTGTTTGCTTTGCATAAGGCTGCATCTGAGAAGGAAGAGCTCTTCCCCAGACCTGCAGGGCTGGTCAGTAGACAGCTCCAAGAAAGGTCACAGAAACAGGCAGGCCACAGTGCACCCTGTCACTCCTGTGTCTCTTTGCCTTCTGAGATTAACGGCTCTTTTCCTTTGGGCAAGAAGCTACTGCAACAAAACATACCCTTTCCCTTAAGTGCCCCTCAGCACGCAACTAACCATTCTGGTTAACCCATGACTAGAAAAGAAGAGTAGCTGCAGGTGGTACCATTAGATTACAAAAGCTTGAAGGCAGAGAATGTATTTAACATTGTAATGGTTTAAAATCATGTCACGGCTTCATGTACCTATCCATAACATCTTGTGTCGAGAGCCCCGTTAAGTTTCACAAAGCTACGCAGGGATTGGCTAGGTCAGCACCTTAGTCATGGAGTCTCCATAGAATGCGCAGGTTGTGCGTTCTGTGGTGCTGGTGATTCAGTGCCCACAGCGGGGGGTGGATGTGGGGAGGGAAGGGCACAGTGATGTTAAAGGAACTGTCTTTGGCCTGAGCTGCCACACAAAGCTGTTAACCACTGGTGTGTGTTAAAGAGCACGTGATCTTATTCATAACAGTAAGGGTGTTAAACTGGGGCCCCGGACAAACTCCAGCTCAGGTAACCACATTCTCTCTGCCTGAACACTCCCTGCAGTTTTAATTGCACACGGTTTTCCTTTTCTTTCCCCCACCCCCTGCCTCCCTCTTGGAACAGAATGTTCAGGGGCGACCAGGGCGTGGATTCTAGTGGGCGTAATGTCCAAGTGTTCCCACCCCGCCCACTCCCCACCCAGGGCCCTCCCTTCCTGTTCCACTCCTCTCCCTGCCCCTGCTCTGCCCCTCTTCCTGCAGAAATGCTGTGACACTCCTGGTGGGTGGGCGGGGGGGGGGGGAGTTTCCCCTCCCCCAGAGCAGCATGGCCTAGGAGTAGCGCTTTTGGGCCATGCCACTGCAGGGAAGAGGTGGGACTGCCCCCGTGCTCACTGGAAGTGGTACAGCACTCACAGTGAGTG
Organism: Carettochelys insculpta; assembly: GCF_033958435.1. Classification (NCBI taxonomy): domain Eukaryota; kingdom Metazoa; phylum Chordata; order Testudines; family Carettochelyidae; genus Carettochelys; species Carettochelys insculpta. Next base: position 120,558,433 of record NC_134137.1, read on the forward strand.
CTGGAGCAGGCAACACAGGGGGAGGGGGTGCATGTGGCCCCGTCTGTACCCCCATGTTTCACCTATGCTTACGTTGTTTTTCTGCATGCGGTTCTACAGCAGCCGTCCCAGACAGAAGTGGCTGTATATAAGTGGTGGGTGAAGTGAACCCTACCTCGAGATCTGCTGAGATGTCTGTTTCAACAGGACTGAGATTAAAGGCAGCATCTCCTGCCACAACGACCAGCTAAGCTTTAGGGGAGGCAAACACTTGATATTCTGTAGGAACCAGAGGATTACTCACCCCTGTGGAACATTGCTCGGTTGCAAAGTTCTGTCCAGTCACCACCACACCCTAGCAGAGCATCGTATGCAATCATCGGAGCGTCATGGCCTCTTCTTCCACCCCGGCCTTCAGAACTCCATCTCCTGTAAGTCTAAAGGAATAGCTGTTGTTTGGGTCACAAGGTTTGGGTCACAAGGTGTTCACCACCTCCTGCATGCAGGGTGATATACTGTGCGACCCTGTTACCTCCAGATGGTGGATAAGGGTCTGCATCCCAGGGAGGCTCATATCATTTGTGGTGCTTTATATGGAGCCATGGAAGGGCACCGCTGATCTAACCATTTAAAAATGCAACTGGAATATTAATTTTAGCTGATATTTTTTTCAAAGCCTTCATCTGCTGTCAAACTCCTTGGTTCCTCTGCTGAATAATCCCCTCAGAAGTGGCACTTTCTCTTTCACATTTGTTCAATTTGTAAATATTGTATTTCAAATCCTTCTTTCTGACCTTAACCTGTCAGGTCTTCCCCACACCCAAAGACTGCTCAGCACAACAACCCTGAAAATGATCCTCAAATACAAGGGGCAGAATACAGCTCAGCAGCAAAATTCCCTGGGTATTATGCAGTGGCCCATCGAACAGGCCCTTGAACAGGTGCATCCAGATTTTAACCTTTTAACTGCCCCAATTTCCAAACCACATCCAAAGTGCATCTGTTATACTGATGCCAAAAGCATCATTTGGTTTAAAAATTGGCGTACAAGCCTGATTCCCCACCTCCACATTAATGTAGAAAGCACAATATAGCAACTTGAGTTGTACCTCACCGACCCACGGTGGAATTTGGCCCTGGACTTCTATGAAACATGCAGCTTTTTCCTTGTGTTTCAGTCTAGTCCCTTTATGGCGTACAGAGGCCTGTTGTAACTGCCCGCTACCACTTTAAGAAGAGTGCATGTATTTATCTGTCTGTCCCTAGACCTAGATGGACACTTGCCAGATCTGTAGTGAAGCATGGCAGCATTCAGCAGTCAGTCTGCAGACAGCTAGCTAGGGTCAGGGGAGACAAGCTGTACTTCTCCATTCAGGGAACAGCCTGTTTTATTTCTCTCTGTTTTGGATTTCTTGTGTGTTCCAAGAAATAAAGAAATTCTAAGAAAGAAAGTAATGTTACCTTGCAGCCTTCCATTGGGAACAGTATATATTTTATCTTACTTCAGTGTTGTCATGCTATGAATATAACTTTCACTTAGGTATTATATACCTGTATGCTGCACTCACCCCTGTGGGCCTCAGGCTAGACTGCATCATCAATTTCTCGTTACATTTAAGCTTACAAACCAGTGGCAGTGCCCAGCTGCTTATACTGTCATCTTACACAAAAATACTTTGTCTTAGTTCTACAGCCCATAGTCATATGATGTAGCACTGATTTACACATAAAGGCCCAGTGGGATTACTTGCATCAGTGCTATTCTGGATCAGGGCTGCAGACGGTATCCTTTACTTTGAGGGATGTCACTCATTTTAGTCCTCATGATACCTCCAGATGGGGTGGCTTCTAGCTTTTTTGCAAATGGTGTATCTCAGAAATAAAGGAACTTAAAACTGAAGATATAGAATGTTATTAATACTAAGGAATGAAATCCCAGCATTTTAAGCTTCTTGCATGGACACTTTTCTGTCCATACTTTGTCACCCATAGCATCTCATATTTGTGCCTTGATAGCTTGAGAGCTATGATTGCAGAATCAAGCCTTAGAGTGCACTGCAGTTTCTATTGGTGCAATTTATTTAACACAGAGCTGAAGAGTGAAACTAGGGTGACCAGATGGCAAGTGTGAAAGATCAGGGCAGATGATGGGAGATAATAGCTGCCTATATAAGACAAAGCCCAGAATACTAGGACCATCTCTATAAAATCGCAACATCTGGTCACCCTAAGTCAAACTCATATTTCCTGCAAGATGATTTGTTCCAACTGTGCCCACTGCCTCCTTTTTGTCGCATGCAGTCAGGCAGGGATAACTGATCTCTCATTCTCACCAAATTTCTGGGCCTATAGAAGTGGCAGCCCATTATATAAATATTCCTTATTAATCTGAAGTGTATTTATTTTTATAAATAAAAAATGTTCTTTGCAAATACTTTCCAATAAATAAAATCTGGCCGTGTTGCCTAATATCCAAAGCATTTGCAATTTTGCGGGCATGCGCAAATGGGTGCTTTGCATGGACTGACAGATGCATGCATGATTTTAGAGGTCCGTTTGAAAATTTAGCCCTGGCTAGTTCTCTTTATTGTAGCACTATAGAAGGAGTTCCATGTACTACTGACCAACTGACAGGAATGCAGGGAAGAGATTTGAAAAGGATCAAACTGCAGGTCTGCTTTGAAAAGAGACTGTGAAAGTGGTGCAGTGGGGTCTCATGTATTTCCCCCTCCTGGACCACAGAGTAAATGTGTTCAATTTACAAACAAAAAGTTGTATTTTCCAACTGTCAGTCCTGCAGGCAGCCAAGGTGCTACAAGCCCAGCAAGGGTCTTTCCTTATTGTGGATCATCAACAACAAAAGCTCTGAGTGCCGAAGTGGTCACATTAGTGTGCAGAATTTGGTCCTTGTAACTGGAAGTTAGTCAGCTATTCTGTTCATAATGAATGCAGAATGATGTTATTCAGCTCAACCTCTCATATAGAAGTTGTATTGACACTCATAGGAGCAAAAAATAGTAATAACCTATTTTCACTAAAGTAAGAGTATAAGACTCAATACACACAGGGAGAAGAGCTGTTAAGTGAGCAGGTACTGTCTCCCTATCTATTACTGGTATTTTGTTATCGCTATTGGTGCCTTCCACCATTTATAAGAGCACCTAAAAGTTCAGATAGTCACTTTTTAGAACAGGACCATGCTCTAAGGGACTGGGAGAACTGATACAGGGCAAGTGGAAAAGATCTGCATCTTAACTGCCAGGCTACTAAGTAAGTTGGAAATGTGAGAACAATCTTCAAATAGTGGAAAGCCATGAACACCAAGGGAGAAGATGAATTTATTTAGTGTGGGTCAAGAACAAAAACAAAGCAGACTAGACAATAAAGTACCCTGGCCAGCAGTGAAACACCATCTCCTGAGATACTTAAAAAGAGACTGGACAAAACCAGTTTTTAGGGGTCAGTTTGGTACTCCTCAGGAATGGTCTAGGATAGTGATTTTCAATGAGCCTTGAGAGATTTAAGTGCCCAAGTCCCCTGGAAGTTTCTATGAGAATTGGTCACCTTTAGGGATCTCAGCGGAGGTCAACTCAATTTCATCTTTCCCTAGATCAGCGGTTCCCAAACTTTTCAGCATCACGCCCCCCTTTTGATTTTTAAGAAACCCTCAGACCCCCCCTGCCTCTTCTTTACCATCATCCAAACCCTCTTTTAACAAAATTAAATTCGTAATTTAAAATAAACACAAAAGCTTGATATAAATATGTTGTTTAAAATTAAAAATAAGCACCAGCAGTTTTTCTTGGCCCCTTGTGGGTGCCCACATCAGCTGCCTGCTCACCTGAGACCTGTGCTGCCAGAGCTGCCCACCCGACTCCAACACTGCTGGGGCCAGCCAGTTACCTGGACGCCCAAGCCCTGTGCTTCCAAGACGAGCCATCCACCCATCAGCCGCCTGCTGCAGCCATGGGCCAGCCTCCCAAACCGCCCGCCCAAGCCCCTTGCTGCCAGGGCCAGCTGCCTGCCCACCATCCCAAGCCACCTGAGCCCCACATTTCTGGGGCCAGCTGCCTGCCTGCCAGACAGCCCAAGCCCCTCTGCTGCCAGAACTAGCTGCCCACCCACCAGCCCAAACCCCATGGTGTTGGGGCCAGCCGCCTGCCTGCCAGCCTGAGCCACCTGAGCCCCATGCTGCCAGGGTCAGCCGCCTGAGCCCCACACTGTGGCAGCCAGATGCCAGCCCAAGCCATCTGAGCCCTGCGATACTGTGGCCAGCCACCCAAGCCCTGCGAGTCCCACAAGGTGCCCGTCCAAGCCCTTCCCTTCCCATAAAGCCAGGCACCACCAACCCCCCACTCTTACCCCATCTCCATCCCCCTCACCCGAGCCAGGCACCCCCAGTCCCCCATCTAACTCCATCCTCCTCCCTGCTCAACCCACACTCTTTCCCCTTTGCAGAAGGCAGCCAGTTCCACATGGGCCTTCATCAGCTGCCTGCTTTTTATAGCAGCTGTGCCGGGTCACCCACGTAAAATGGCGGGGGCTGCGAGCTGGAAGCAAAGGCCGGCTCTTTCTTGGGGTGGTGGGAATGATGGGTGGGGGTGGCTCATCTCGCACCCTCCCTGCAATTTCTTCACACCCACCCTGGGGGGCACACTCCCCAGTTTGGGAATCCATGCTCTAGATGTTTAAACATCTAGCCCACCTGATTTCCCTGATTGTGGTACGTCTCCATGTTGGGGTGTACTGGCCTTTTAAAGAAAAGAGAAATCATGTTGGGGTTGGGGGGAGCAAAGTTCTGACTACTTTGTTCTCCTTTCCTTTCAGGTCTTCTTTTATTTAAAGTGCCAGTATACCCTGCTGCAGTCCCATTCTACAACTGTCGCTTAGAACCTTATTCCTGATTCAACGATAACCCGTTGAATCGTTATATTCACGCTATATTATATTGTCATTATATTAACTCATGTGTTAAATAAGACGGAATAATTTTTCTTGTTAGTAAATAAACAAAAAAAACCTTTTCAGAAGAACCTCTGCACTGTCAGGCAGCAAAGACATTTAACAACTGTCTGGGATTGGCTCTCTGGAAATGTGTCCATTAGCAATGAGCTTTTCTGAGCTCTTCTTCAAGTTATATTTGCAGATTTTTACCTTTTCTCTCTCCTCAGCATCATAATTATCAGGAAAGACGGGTTTATTCTGCTTTTCTTCAGTGATTTCTCTCTCTTCCAAATAAAACTGCCATTTGGCTTCAAAGTAAAACCAGTGCTCCTGATATTCTGAATGCAAAACAAACTAATGCTGTAATATTTCACCTTGACAAGACTTTCAGGTGCACTTAAATTGCTTTTAAAGAAAGAACAAAACAGGGTTCTCCCAGCAAAACCTTGTATACTTCAGGAATTTAACGTTAATAATTCATACACACAGAAGCATGTCTTTAGCAATAGGATTAAACTGAATGTTCCATTTGATTTTATCAATGGAAAAGGTGCAGGAAGGCAGGAAAAGTGAACATGAAAGGAAAGAAAATTAAAAATTGCAAGATCTGTAGAATTATCTTAAAACATGCAACAAACTGGAAATATGGCATGTTATGAGATTGAGCCAGTGCAATCTTCTTCTGAAATGCTATAAAGAAAAAGGACAAATGTGAACTGCAGGAGGGAAAAATTAGTCTATGCCTTTGTTTGTTGGTATTCCTTCATAGCAAATCATGAATATTTAAAAAATTTATTTTTATTTGGTAGAGGTTTTTAAAAACATGACAGCTCGGGTGTGTGCTTCTTTAAATTATAAAGATGAAGACTGGAAGACTCAGAGATGTGGACTAGAGAACTTTCCTCCAAGTTGTTTGCGTTAACCAGGTTTTGAAGACCAAATAAAATACAAAATGTTTTACAGAGTCTTAATATAAATCACTTTCCACCTCAACTATTCCAATGTTATATGTATGATTTCTCTATTGTCCTGAACCAACTAATTTTTTAGACACCCATAGACTCTTCCAGGAAAAACTGGGGAGACAATAACTTCCAACAGAAAAACATACCAAGAGAACACCCTTTAGGCCTTCTTTATACTTCACCTACTTTTTTCTCCATTCAGTGAAAAAAAACTGATTCCTAAAATCACATACACTTAACTTTATGCATTTGAGTTGTCCCATTATATTCACTGGGTCGACTGATGTTCTTGATTCAGCAAAGTACTTAAGTATCTGCTTACCTTTTAGGCAAGTGCTCAAAGCCAAAGCTGTTCACTAAAACACATAAACATTCATTTCAGCCTCATCAAAGGCAATGGTGTACTCATGTGCAAAGTCAAACACATGCATGTTTATTCACAGGATTGAAACCAATAGAGGAAAGATTAAAAAAAGGCATAGCAGGCAAATCCAACTAGGGTTAAGAACTCAAAAAGCAGTGAGATGGAGAAGGCTATTAAATAAGACATTGGAAACTACAGGAATATTATTGCAGCTATATTCAGCATCTCTGCTGCTCCAAATTAAATACCAGCTAAGTCTAACTTCTATTTTCTAATACCTTCCTTTTCAACCATGGTGATAATCACGGTATAGATTTCCCAGTGGGAGAACAGAGGACTGGAATCCTAAATTAATCCAGTGATTGCATGGGTTGAATCTCTCTAGTCTGGCACCCTTGGGACCTGACCAGTGCCAATCAAGAGAATTTGCTGAATCACCAGAGGTCAATATTGCCTTGCAGATTACCAACAAGTTCACGGCTTACTGGGCCCTTAAAAGACATTTAGGGATAAATTAGATCTAACGAACAGCACAGAACACTGAGAACCAGAAGTGGTGGTTATAAACAAATGGAAAACTTGGCCTCACCCATGATAAGTGGTCATCCAGCTAATTAAAATCAAGCTGGACCATGGATGTTGCCAGATGAGAAAGTGCCTGACTAGAGAGGTTCAACCAGTTTATGATATTACTGTACCAAGTCAGGTACTCTCTAAAAACTGATGATGTGCTGTGATGTATGTACAGACAGTGTGTAAGAAACTTAAGTACATGCTCTGGAAATACGTTCCTAAAATATGTTATGGAGGCAGTTGATAAGCCTTAGACAATGGAATGTGGATTTGCATGTCTGGATCAAGCTTTGTAAGCCAGAGGACAATGAAAGCATATTTACGTGTAAGGTAAAAAAGCCATCCAATCAACAACCAGAAAACAACCAGCTGAGCACACTGGGAGACAAAGCCTGCGTCCCTAGGAAATTTTCCTGGCTCTTGAGATCGAGACAATGTGCTTTGGAGAATATAAAAGGAGCACAAAAAGGAAGTCTACCCATCTGTCACTGTGGGAACAAAGAGCCCAGCACCCTAGGATTTGTGAAAGTGGGATCCTCTGCTCTGAAGAGCTAGAAATGCTGGTAACCAGATTGAAGTGAGAAAACTGAAGGCAAAGATTATTATCAGCTAAAATGTAGTTTCAGTGCCTAGTAAGTATGTTTGGTTTGGTTGGGTTTCCAGTCACACTGCCCCCCTTTTCTCTTGCTTACTGTCAGCTAAATCTCTCTTCTCCATTAATAAACAAATTCGTAGAGGGTGAAGGTATGATGGGAGTGAAGACTACAGCACTCCTCATGCTGCCGCAGTTGGTGGCTCCAGGGAGTCCATCCCCTGCCCTCATGGATTTCCCTTGGAACCACGCCAGGACCTAGACTTGCTGCAAAGGGCAGGATTCTGTGCAGGTGCAGGACATGAAGGAGCATAGCAATGAGAGGCTCCAGTTGACATTTGCTGACATGGGCCACCCTTAACACCACCAGCAGTAGCCTGTTGATCACACCACTAGACACTTTTATTTTGTTATGGGAAGCCCAGGAAGCAGTTGATTAGTATCTTAAATCTGTGTTAATGTTGTGAAGACGAGGGCTACAGTAGAGTTTAAAAAAGAACTAGATAAATTCATGGGGGATAGGTCCATCAATGGCTATTAGCCAGGACTGGGCATGGAGGGTGTCCCTCGCCTCTGTTTGCAAGACGATGGAAATGGGCAACAGGGAATTGATCACTTGATGATTCCCTGTTCTGTTCATTCCCTCTGGGGCACCTGGCATTCGCCACCGTCGGCAGACAGGATACTGGGCTTGATGGACCTATGGTCTGACCCAGTATGGATGTTCTTTTGTTTGAAAAGACAGAGTGAAAATGTCTACCTAGCCGTTAAAAAAACATGATAGTATTTTAAGAGAAAAGTAGACTTGGTTTAAATTCACCACCACACACAACCGATTTGATCTTCAGGTGGTTGTTAAAACTGGCTTAAAAACTCAAAAGGCCTAGCGATGTTTTAAAAGTGTGTACACTTATCCTTCAATTTACGAACTTTTACTAATTTTTGCTACAATGAACCATGTCAGTTTATACCCATTTTTCAATTTATGAACACTATTTTCACTACCATGAAGAACCAGCCTTTGTCCGAGCATCCACAGAACAGCCAGTGCTCTGCTGGCAGCTCCATTTTTGATTTACAAATTTTCACCTTACGAGCAGGTTTCATCAAATGAATAACATTCGTCAATTGAAGGATAGGTGTAAATATCTGCTTTTCTATAGGCACCCTGGTGCCTCAGAAAAATAAATGAGTATTTTCCCACAACACTGCTGTAAGGTAGGGACCTATTATTGTCCCCTGTAGGTGGAGGAGGTGAAGAACAAAGAAATTAAGTGATTTTCCAGCCTAACGGAAAATCTGCAGCAAAGCCAGAAATTAAACCCAGACATCCTAGTCATGTGCCTGACCCACAAAACCCGTCCTTCCTGTCTTTGGGCCCAATGTTTCAACTCTTGGTGGTATCAAGTACTTACTTGTGCTACAGCAGTACTCATATTGGTGTCAGTGGATGACACATGACAGTAAGTGAAATAGGTCTTTAGTGCTTAAATGGGTCTCATCTTTGTCATGGAAACAAAGAGAAAAACTTCTGAGAAATGGTTTGGTAAAAATGTAGGGTTCTGTTCAGCAGAAATGCTCTTCAGTGTATCTCAGTATTCAAGGGACTCAAGCCTGAGGTGTCAGATTTTTTCCTCTTTCCAAAATAGACCCAAGCGCTACAATGCCATTATTATACAGTGCATTCTTCAGGAGTCCCGCATATCTTTACACATCTGTGGTGGGTTTACTCCGGTGGAGTGACAGAACCCTTCCATACAGACAAAGAGAGACTTCTATCTCCTAATCCTGCACCTGCTACTCTGAGGCTTTGTCTCTGAAAAAAATACCCAGAACGAACCTAGGGCAGGAGAGGCTCCAGTAAAAGAATTTAGTATGTTCTAGAAATGCATCTTGCTTGTGCACAGTCTTCTGAGTTGCAAATTTATCTCCCAAATAAATCTTAGCTGTTGGATAGTTCAAGTAAGGATTTATGTGTCGTCTGTCATTGGGCTATCCATGTTGTATAGTCTTTTAGGGCATATGGAAAAAACATTCTATAAGTAACATTTTTGGAGACACATCAAAGTGGCTTTGGAAGTGAATTATGTTACATCAAATTAAGGCCATCTTAATTCTAAAGGAGAGCATTTACACAAGAATATAATGTGGCTTAATTAATTTCCTTAAAATCCCTTAGCTATTTATGGTTAACTTTCCTCAGTGTCCTCATGTTGACAAAATCCTATATCCATTCGTTCACATTAGGACAATAATACTACAAGTTGAGCATGTCTAGTCCAGCACCCTCGGTCTCTGTCTGGTGCCAAACAAGAGAATTTGACTAACTCATTTGTTAGCAGCGTTACCAACACTTCCACTGCTTACTGGGCTCTTAGAAAACATTTAGGGATAGATTACAGCTAAATATCAGTACAGAACACTCTGAGCCAGGACTGGTGACTCTAAACAAACTTTATGGGACCATGCCCAGAAAACTTGGCCACGCCCATGGTAAGTGGTCATCCAACTAACCAACTTCATCCTGGAGGATGGATGTTGCTGGGCGAGAGGGTGTTAGACTAGAGAGGTTCAACCTGTGCAGTACAGTGATCCTGGGCAAACAGGCAGTAAAAACCTGTTACGTAAAAGATGCATTAACAGTTTCTGTCTCAGAAGTCCTGTTTCACACAACCCTTTTGAACAATGAATACAATAGAACACATCCCATATGTTTGCATGGAACTTTTGCTGTTCAGACAAACAGACAAAGAATGAATTAACTGTATTCTAGCCATCTGCATCTTCAGCTGATTTAGTTGCTTCCACTGGCAAAATGAGGAGAACCTATTGAATTTGTGGTGGAAAAATTTGCATTGATCACTTGGCTCTCTTCTACTGTACCATTAGATGGAAGGCAGCTGAAACTGCCTAGATCTTAGCATACATGTTTTGCAAATGACTTGCTGACTTCAGGGAGGTGAACAGCTTCTGATGCCCAGACAAAGGGGTGTGAGGGTGGGGGGGTGGCAGGGCGGCTCCATGCCCTTCAAGGGGTGAAGCCTCAGGCAGAAGGGGAGGAGCTAGAGCAGCCAGCTCTCACCACTGCCCACACCAGCATGCTGTACCCCCTCACCCCCAATCCTGAGAGCCATGCTGAGAGTAGGGCACGGCACTCTGGTGGCAATTTAAAGGGGCCCAGGGCTCTGGCTGTTACCATTACTGCAGGAGCAGCACCCGGTGCCCAGGAGCTCCATGCCCTTTTGAATGCCAGGTCCCAGAGCAAGTGTCCTCTTTGCCTCCCATTGTCAGCAGGCCTTCCGACACTGTACAAAATAAACCTGTGCAGTGTAGCGTTATAATGATCGTTTGGTCTGTTTACATAGTGCCTTCAATCAGTGAGATAACTTGCAACTAGTAGGAAAATAAGATCTCTTCCCTGAAGAGCTTGCAGTCTGATGAGCCAACAATATGGAAAGGCAACATGTGAGAACAGGAGATGGCGGGAACTAATAAAAGTGGTGGGATTGAGCAATGAACTTGAATGACTGTCTTTCTCATCATCATCAACAACCGTGGGTTCAGTGCCCGTTGGTGTCTGATGCCTCTCTCTCTATTTCCTTCCATCTTTCCCTGTCCAGTGCGGAGTGGCTTAGTTTCTAGCTCCGCACCAATCTACCACATCATCTACCCATTCTCTGTGGGGTCTGCCTCTCCTATTCGAACCGTCCATTATGCCAAATACCAGGGTCTTGATTTTTCATTCATCGTTCATTCTGCAAATATGCCCTAATAGCTGTATCTTCCATTGTATAACCTTCTGCAGCAGGTTCTCGTTCGGCTGTATCTGCTATATAATTCCTCACTGGTGACCTTGTGCATTCATCCTATTCTCAGAATCTTTCTATAACAACTCCTCTCGAACGGTGTTCTTTAAAAGTAATGTTAGTTCATGAGTGTTACCTGCCATGTGTCGAATGGTCTTTTTGCAATATTCTTCAGCCATTGGGACCACCTTCATCATTTCCCTTCCCCACTGCGCAAGTGGTTTTCCTTGTATCGCATATGACGCAAATAGAGCTGTACAAAAGGACCCTAAAAAGCCTAAAATTAACACATAATATTAATAATTAGCAACATGGAATCTAGATTTCTACTGTAATAATAATGCTAAAGACATCTTTGGCATAGCCTCAGTAAATCACTACTCGCTGCGTCATATCTCTAGGACAGCCTAACAAATCCATTTGACCTATGTCTTTCTGTTTAACAAGCTGACACTTGCTATGTCAGGACTCTTGCCTAATGCATGCCGCTCGCTGGATGACGACTTATTTCACATATGAGGGAGCTTCTGTTCTCAGTGGTATAACATGACAGAATGTAATGCAAACATGCAAAATAAATATCATATGTTCATATGATACTTAAAGTCTTTTAACTCAAGTCACCTGGAACAACTGACATGGACCAAGTAATTCAGTTATACTCTAAGTCACTTTGTTTGCAAAGTCATTCAGCTTGCAAACTGGTTAGGATTTTAGATATAATACAGTTTCTTGTTCATTTTACTCTGCGTAACTAAGTCATTCCTCCACAGACATTACGCACACTACTGTGATCTTTACTTAGGTTTCTTCCTGTTTTGTTTTGGGATTGCCCTGCCTTCCACAGGAAGCTGTGCAAGTTGTCCAGGGTGTATATATCCAGGATGCAGGTTACAGAATTTCACCACATTACAGACAATATTTTCCTCTAAGAAACACTCACAATGTTGGCTGCATCAGAACATAACTTGCTTGTTTCCTACAGCTACTTGTGACATTTTTCAGCTATTCTTACACTCAGTAAAATGCCCAGTACAAACTTTCAAATAAGGCTAAAAAGGCAGTCTGGTAATTGTAGATGCTGAAGTTCCACAAGAGCATGTGCTTAACTTCAAGTGTATGAGTCAATAGTACTGCTCACGGGTTTAATGTTAAGAACTGTTTTAAGTGTTTGCTGGATTAGGGCCTTAATCCTTCCAGGAATGTCCCCAGCATTTCGGCCATTCAATCTTTAACGCCTAAAGGCGTCAGACTATGCCATAATACTGCTTCTCCCCACAGAACGACTTTTCTTGTGAGCATTATCAAAGAACAAAGGAGCAATGAGAAGCAAGCCACGCACAGGTGGGGACTGGGTGTTAAAGACGTCATCAACACCCAAATAAAACAGTACAAAATGCAACCAATTGTATGACGTTAGGAGCACAATGGTTAAGCCCTCGTGTGATTTGTAACCTTAGCATTTTGTTGGTGTCACTAGATTTATTAAGTGCAAAAACAGCTATAGGAAAAAACTTTGTTGACAGACTAATTCTGTCCTTAAAGAAATCGTCAAGAGTAAAAAGCAAAGGAATTTATGAAGTTGCATCTCCAAATAAAATGTTTACACCTGATCCATGCTGCAGTTCAGTATGTGGGGTTTTTTCATAGAATCATAGAATCACAGAACCATAGAGCTGGAAGAGACCTAGAAAAGTCATTGAGTCCAGCCCCCTGCTCTAAGCAGCACCAAACCCATCAGATCAGCCCCGCCAGGGCTTTGTCGAGCTGAGACTCTAACACCTCCAGGGATGGAGACTCCACTACTTCCCTGGGTAGACCATTCCAGTGCTTTACCACCCTCCTAGAGAAAAAGTTTTCCTAATGTTCAACCTGGACCTTTCCAACTGCAACTTGAGACCATTGTTCCATGTTCTGCCATCCGTGACCACTGTGAACAGCCTCTCTCCAGCCTCTTTGCAGCCTCCCTTCAGTAAGTTGAAGGCTGTTAACAAGTCCCCCCTCAGTCTCCTCTTCTGCAGTCCCAATTCCCTCCACCTTTCTTCATAAGTCATACGCTCCAGCCCCCTAATTATTTTGGTCACCCTCGTACAGGAATATAAATATAAAACTTTGGAAAACAAACAAATAAAATCTGTTTGGTTTAGACAAAGTCTTTGATTTCTTCCTAAACCACATGAATTTGAGAACATCTTGACATCCAGTTTGCTTCTCTTCACATTTATAGATAACACAAGCTGATGTGGCCAGCCTCTTTTACAGAAAACAGTAAGAATAAACCTATGTTTGCCGGCTGCATCATCTGTATGAATGTGAAATAGTTTGATCAGGATAGTAACATGGAAATTCTTCAGTTATTTCAGGTGGTGTTTAATTGAGTCTTCTACCCTACAGCTGGCATTTGTACAAACTGAACAAATACTGTACATGAGGCAAGGCTCAAACCGGGCCTCTAGAGGTATGCAGATACAGCAGTAGTTTAACCAAGTGAGCTATTAGGAGCTGCACTTGTTTGATCTAAACTGAAAATCAGTCATACATCTCACAGGCAAATCATTTTATTTCAGGGGACGTTACCTGTAGGGTGATTATGAGTCATTCGTCCACATTCGATGCTCACTTCAATAAGGGTTTCTAGCCTCTCAGGCTTCCAGTATTTCATACCTAAACACATGGCTTTTGTAGCTGCTCCAAATCCAGAACCTACATTGAGAGAATGTTACGGACTTTTAAAAGGAAATGGTTATGCCCAAAGCATACGGCACTTTTCTGAGCCTCATTGCCTCCATGTGCGGGAATGGAACCTCACTGCCTTTGCCACTACAAGTCCTGTATGGGACACCGCAGATTCACACAAATAAGCGTGCTCCTTTGTTCCCTCGCTTAAGTCAAAAACTTCTGCACTCATTGCTCAGTCTGGCTGACACAGGAGTTGTTTTGCTTTTTCGTGACACCAATATTGAGCATAGCAGTCGGAGAACCAGACAAGTGCAAAACACAACGTGAGGAAAGCAAATCTTTCAGCTTGTGCATTTGTAGGGCCTATTTTTCAGGGAACTTTTGTAGTGCTGAATATGCTTTGGCAAAGCTTCCAGAATGGCAATGAGCACTCAGTAGTTCTGCACATTAGATCCCAGGAGTCTCCATTTGGGCACCCAGAATTTGAGGAACACACAGTTAATAAATATTGTGAAAGTTCTGGCTTAAGTGACTTATCCGACATAAACTAGTGGGCAGATTCATCAGCATGGGGAGCTCAAATAAACAAACAAGACAAACATTCAAGTTTAGTGCTGTATTTTCCCCCTACAGCAGGTTTTAACCAGAACATGCAAAAGGCTCAGAGGGTATGTCTATACCTACTGAGGAGCAGGAGGGTTTCAGCGTGCCGTGATTGATCTTCCAGAGATCAATTTTGCCACATCAGTGAAGATGCAGCAAAATGGATCTCTGGGCTCGGTGCCACATGGAATAAGGGACATCGGCATGAGCCCGAAGGGCCCTGATCTGCACCAGGGAAGAAAGTCGATCCTGATGTGTTGATTCTAGCTGCGCTAATAGTGTCGCTAGAATTTCATCTCTGGGATTGACTTTGATTCCTAGTGTAGATCAGGCCAGAGTTATACATAACACATGTAACGGGACTGTTCCACTTTCTGCAGGCTGAGAAAGGAGAAGACACGTAATTTTCCCTAGGTAGCCCTTCTGCTACAGTAAACAACCTCACGAGAGCTTCCCTGACCAATGCCCTCTTCTATCTGCAGCTCTTTCCCAAGAGGCAAGAAACCTTATATCCAGCTTCCTACAGGTCACATCCTGGCTCTCAGTTATGCACCTTTAGCCAAAGGTTTAAAGGTTTGCAACAGATGCACTTGAATGCATGCAGGAAATCAAAGCCCCAGTGCCATGTTCAGGGCTAAGAAGAGTCTTTGCAGGGCCCTCAGGGGAACCAGCTAGCTAGTTCAGGGGCACCAGAAATGGGTGTGGCCTTGGGTGGAAAGGGCAGAGCTGGAGTTCATCTGCCTCAGCCAGTCCTTTTGTATCACCAGGGCTGCAAGGACAGAATTCCCCCAGTGTAACATTCAACTGCCCTAACCAGGAGACTATCCTTTCTGCTGCGCTGCAGTCCCTTGCCTCATTCACTACACACCAGTGCAACAAACGAGACAGGGTGCCAGAGAAAACAGTCTGTCACTGCACAGTTTTGATTTATCCCCAGGTCACAATTCAGCCTGTACACTCAATGATAAAAACATAATTAAACACCACATCATTATATGTTATATCGACTATATATTTTAGAGTACATCTGTGTGTCCGTCTGCAGTGCTACATTTGTTCAAGAACTCCTCTTAAACCATAAGCCCTATGACCACAGAATTTGGAGTGCAGCTTCGTCTTATCCTAACTTAAACCAGGGTCAGGGTTTGCTTGTGCCTGGAAAGTGGGAAATGCCTGAAATTCCAGGATTGCCCAGAACATTGAAAGGGAGAAGCACCAAGAGAAGTGATAGCATACTTCAGACTCACCAATGGAAGTAGCGAGCTCAGGGAACAGGGATGTGGCAGAGTGACCACTGGAGGCAGTCACAGCAGGAAAACAGTGGCCATGTGGAGACAGGGCTCTCAACGCTGCCTGACTTTGGATGGGCAGGTACTCCACTCTGCACCCCACAAGGAGAGCCCTGCTACTCAACTGCAACCTCCTACCCCACAGTTAGCCCCACACCACATGCTGGGACAAGAAACCTGGCCCTGCCCACCCCTCAAGATCATTCTGGGTTGAGAAACGTGGCCCAACCCAGCCTCACTTTAATTGCTTGTGCTGTATTCCCCTATCCCAAATACAGGACGGGGGAGGGTGGCTCCCCAGCTGCAGCTGCCAAAGGCTGCCACTCAAGGGATCTCTCTGGCTGCCCCGCACCTGGGGGCACTGGGAATGGTGCAGTAGCCATGCTGGTGCACTCCCGGCTTCCCTGTGCCTCAGGGAGCTGTAAAGAAGGAGGCAGACATCCCCTATGCTCAACATACCTCTCACTCTGCAGGGCCCCTGCTGGCTCCCTCTGGGGGTGGGGCTGGACAGCGCATGCGTACGTGCTCTCCAGCCAGCAGCTGTGCCTGTGTGCCAGCAGGGGACTGAATACGGGGCAATTAGCCCCTTTGTTAAAATAAGTCGGGACGACTTTCTGGTGCCCAAAACACAGGGCATTCCTGCCAAAAACAGGACAGATGGCCACCCTATCCAGCCCCCCTCTGGTTTTCACTTTTCTTCATTCAAGTCAAGCTGTTTCCTTCTTCTCCAACCTGACATAGGCACGAGCAGGGGGAGCAGTGAGGCCACGGGCCATATGACCTCACCTACCCACTCCTGTAATAGACCCCAGCCTACAATGGCAAGTAGATGCTCCATCTGCGACTGCCAACTGCAAATATCTCCAATGGCAGATGATGAGACACTGGATGGGGAGGGCTCTGAGTTACTAGGGATCATGTTTTCCTTCTTGTCTCGCTGGTGGATCTTGCCCACATGCTCAGGGTCTAACTGATCACCATGTTTGAGGTGGCAAAGGCCATTCCCCTGACTTCAGACAGGCAGAGACCCTGGGTGGGTGAGGGAGAGGGGTTCACCTTTCTCTGCAGCATGGGGCTTACACCACATGGCAGATTTAAACTAGTTTAACTGGTTGAGTCTCTGTAACCTGAAGTTGTTAAACCATAATTGGAGGGCTTCAGTAACTCAGACAGAGGTTGGGGTGTTACAGAAGTGGGTGGGCAAGGTTCTATTGCCAGCCACGTGCCGGAGATAAGTCTAGATAATCATGACGGTGCCTTACACCCTTAAGCTCTGAGTCTTCTTTTTAGAGAATTCTGGTATAAGGCCTCCTAGGAACCATAGTTCCAGCATGAGAAGATGAAGAGGAAGTTTGAGGAGCATAGTTAGGAGCTCAACAAGATCATTAAATAACTGAGGCACTCTGTTTTTAAAGATATATCTCTAGATTTCTCAGGGCCACACAGGCAGTCTCCTGCTGAATTTCCTCAAGCTCTGCTTCAAATCAACAGGAGCATACAAGTGCCCATCAGAAGGGCCTTGCCCAGACCCTGACACACAAGAGAAGTATGTGGATTGGAGTTTCCAGGATTCCTTTCCTTCCCGCCCAACAGTCCCTGAAGGCTGTTTTGAGGAACTGAGCATGTGAGAGAGGAACCATCATGTCAAAGAGGGTTGACTGGCAAAAATAAACAATGATGGCATTGCACCGCAGTGGTTTAGTCATGATATTGCATCAGTTTTTGATGGCATTGACTGGTGTTGATGCAGTATCACCAAAATGGTGCAGTGCCGTATCAACTAAGGGAAATGTCTGCAAACAATACTGCATTTTAGTGACTACTGTGCCTATTTCATTCAATGAGAAAGCGACTCTCCAGTTCTTCAAGATTAAACTGTGTATATATGTGCATATGTTACTAAATGTATAGTTTATTTAGAACTATAAAGAACTGGAAGAACTGGAGTGCCAAAAATTAAAGCGCCGCAAAGCGCTTCAAATATATATTATATATACACACAAATGTGTATGTGAGAGAGAAAGAATAATGCTAAAGGATGGTAAACTTATCAATTTGTCTTTTTCAATTGCACCATTAAAAAGAACAAAAACTATAGAAGCAAAATGGAAACATGATGGAAAATATTCCTTAAAATAAACATGAATGTCAAGGATAAAAGTCTGGACCAGAAGCATAAGGCCAAGAATAACGTTTCTTTAAATAGATGCTAAGCAGCCCAGAGTTCATTTACACAAGGAGATAGTGCCCTACAAAAGGAATTTCTTGCATATCACTTGCAATCTTTGGACAAACATGAGATTGTTACAGTACTAACGGCTTAACTGTGGGCAGGGGAAAACAATTAATTTCCAGATATTTAACTTCAAATTACGTGTGCTATTAACAATCAACATATAACAGAGAGAAAATACTGTACCCTTTTCATTAAATGGTGTGTGCCAAGCTAGCAGATAGTTATCTGGCTTTAACTGTGAGCAGCCTTCAATGGTAGCAGGGTCTGGCCGTCTCCCTGGAAGTCTGTCAATAATCTCAACATAGCGTTTTACCAGCTCACGGTACAAGTCTTCTAAGCACCAGTAATCTGTTCAGAATAAGGAATAAAGGACCATTAAAGAAATGAGCAAAAGAAGAGGGGAATAGTGAAAAAGAAAAAAAAACAACTTTAATTATGCATTTTTAAAATATCACTACACTCGAGTCTCCTTGATCCAGGTGTCTGTAATCTGGGAACACCCAGGGTTCAGACCCCTGCATGATTGCAGCACCATAATGATGATAACAACAAAATAAGTGTAAATTCAATGAAACAAAATGAAATGTGTACATACATACTGTACTGTCTACCACAAATCTAACTTGTAAATGTGGGCAATGACAGAGTGCTGCCCTACACGCTTAAGATGTGTCTCCACAAGCAGGGTCTTCTGAAAGATAAACCAAAAAGCAGGGGCACTTTCGAAAGAGCGCACAAAGCGTCTGCAACCAAACCGTGCTCTGTTGAAAGTAAATGGAAGGAATGCGGCGCTGCTTTCAAAAGCCCTCCTCTGATCCCGGATCAGGAAGTACAGCCCCTTTCAACAGATTCTTTAGAAAGAAAAACATGTGTAGATGCTCTACAGGCTGCTCTTTCAAAAGAGGAGTCTTCCATGGCGCTGGCCAGCTGGTGTGTGGCGATGCCCTGGCCTGCAGCTCTATGAGCGCTATGTCCAGCCTCGTGCAAAGCCGAATGGACCCATAAACCCTGTGGCAGGAAGCTGAGAGTGTGGTAGCAGCAGAGACAGCAAAAGCTGCACTCAGCACACCCTCACCCTGCAGGCCAGATGGGCAGCAGCCAGCCCCTTTCCCAGGAGCCCCAGGGCCCCCCGCAAGCCCTCACAGGATTCGCAGGGTCCTGGCCAGCCCCCCCCAGTAAAGGGATCCCTCATGGACTGAGCCCAGAGCTCAGGGACCTGCTGGGCCTCTGGCAGCAGGAGCAGGTGCTCTGGAAGATGCAGGGCAAGCAGCAGAACATGGCTGCCTTCACCCACCTATCCAAAAGACTGGCCACCCAGGGATAACCTTACCGCACCCCCTGACCAGGTGAGGACTGAGTTAAGAAGTTCCGACAGGGCTATGCTTGGGCCCAGGACAAAGGTGGCCACCCAGGAGCAGGTCCCATGACCTGCTCCCACTACAAGGAGCTCCAGAGCCTCCTAGGGCCTAAGGACAGCTCCCCACTGCCTGCTGTCCTGGACACTGCAGCAGACAAGCCGCACCATGAGGATGAGATGCCTGGACCCAAGGGTGACCCCCATACAGCTACAGCAAGAACCCACCACAAAGTGGTTGAGCGAGGAGGGGGATCTCATCATTGACCTGCCCTCCAGGTCCTCCAGCTGTGCCACAGACAGCTGGGCATTGCCGCATGATGGTGATGGACCCTCTGGTAAGCACCCGGTGGGACACACAATCCAGCTTACAGGGTGGGGGCATCACAGCCACCAGCAGGCCACCCACACATCTCAAAGATCTGAGCCAGACACGTCCCAGCTGGCCATGGCTCCCAGCATGCCATGACGGCCACCAGCAATGATCAGCACTCAGCCCCATGGACAGTGCCATGAGCAGCATGCATGGAAAGTGGGGTGGAAGGGCTGGACTGTGCCTGGGGACTGTCCTACATGGGCAGGCACCCCTTCAGCACCTGCAATACCCCAGGCCACCAAGCCATTGGACAGGAAGGTGGGGGGCATGGCTCTTGGGGTGCTAGTGTGGGACTGATGTGCCAGCCACCTCTCCCTTTCTATCCATACAACAGTACTGTCGGAGGGCCAGAAGAGTTCTGTCCCCTCCATCATCCTGGATTGCCCACCAGAGGTGGCAGAGAGGGCCCAGGCATCCCTGCCAACAGCACTATGGCAGGCCCAAGGCTGCCACCAGGTCAAGGTGGTGGAGCAGTGCCTCTGCCTGGAGGACGCTGACCTCGCTTGGCAACAGAAGGCCTGGGAGGAGCTAATGGCCAGCCTCCAGGACCTGATGGGCATACTGAGAGAGCACATAGCCCACCTGGCCCACCCCTGCCCCCCTCCAACCCCTGGTGCCCCACAATGTACCCGCCCTGCTGAGTCCAACCCCGCCAAAGCCCTCCCATGTCCCTACCTCCCTGTGCATCCCGCCCCATCCCAGACATGCCAGGGACCCTCAACCACAGGAAGAAGGTATCCTGGGACCAACAGAGCTTGTGGCCATCCACCCCTGCCCTGGACTGATGCCACACTCCCATTCCCCAGGTTGACTTCCTCCCCTTCCCTGGGTCCTCTTGTATTTAGTTTGTCCCCTGTTCCTCATTGTGAATAGTTCTGGTCCCCGTTAACCACCTAGTTAATAGTTTTCATTAAGCAGTTTATTTTTGCACCAATCCTGTGTCCCATGCTCATGGTGGGGGTATGGTGAGGGGTGTAGGTATGCAAGGCGATTGTGGTCGGGGGACAGTAAGGGGTGCATGAGTGTGGGGGGCTTGCATGGGGTGGCTGTAGGTGGGGGGTCACTGGGGCCCATGGGAAAAGGTCTCCCAGAGGGCCGCCCTGATGTGGATGCCATCCCGGTGTACCTGGCAGCTCGAGGCAGTGGCTGGTTGTTCAGAGGTGGGCCCGGCCTCAACTGCCCACCCTTGCATGAAGGCCTTGCCCTTTCTCTCCACTATATTGTGGAGGATGCAGCAGGCACCCACCACATGGGGGACAGGGTGCAGGCCACCCTCCAGGCTCATGAGGAGACACCACCACTGGCCTTTCAGGTGCCCAAAGGCCTGCTTCACCACATTGTGGACATGGTTGAGGTGGGTGTTAAATGCCTCCTGGGTGGGGTGGGGTGGCTATGTTGGGCCAATTAAGCCAGGGCTGCAGGGGGTAGGCATGGTGATATCCCCAACCTGAAACTCCCAGGGGGGCGGGGAGTGGGGGAGGAACGACGTATGTCCTGGCCTCCATGAGGTAGAAGAGGCTGGAGTTCCGGAACACCCGGGCATCATGTGTCTGGCCTGCCCATCCCACATAGATGTCCATGAGGAGGCCCTTGCTGTCCACCAGCACTTGGCGCACTACTGAGTGGTAGCCCTTTCGGTTCGCATAGCTGCTGGTGCTGTGTGCCGGGGCATGGATGGGGATCTGTGTCCCGTCCAGGGCGCTGAAGCAGTGTGGGAAGCTGAGCATGGTGAATTCCGCGATGACTGCATCACATGCCCCAAACAGATGAGGAAGAGCATCGAGGATGACCTGCATGAGAGGGAGGGCATGCGCTTTCGTGAGGGCATGATGGGGTGTGCCCAGCCCCTGCCCTCTGTCCCCTCCCAGCCCTTGATCCCCTGGTCCCTCCTGGTCCCATGTCCCCAGCTACCAAGAATCCCCCTTGCCCTATAGCCCTCTTCCCCGCTCCCTGTGGCAGGTGTGTACCCAAGCATGCCTTACCTCCATGAGGACAGCCCAGCAGGATCCTGTGGGGGTGGTTCTGGGGCCCCAGTGAGGGGACTTGCCCCCAGGAGGAGGTGGAGGGCAGCTGTGACTATGTTGACCAGGTGGCTGACCATGGTGCTCAGGACAGCAAGCTCCAGTGCCAGAAGCTGCTGCTCAGAACCCATTGGGTGTGGGTAGCTGTCAGATCCAGGCACAGGTGCTGTGGGGCATCTGGAAACTCTGTGGGCCTCAGTGTGTGCAGGATGGGGCTATTTGGGAGGGGCACTTTAAGGGAGCGGCTGGCTGCGGGTCCCAGAAGGCTGCGACCTCATCCATGGCGTTTTCTGGTCCCCTTTGTTAAAAGAGCACCCCTGGCTATGTAGCCACTCTTTGGAAAGAGCGGATTGCAGGCTTGATCCTCTTTGTGTGCGTAGACGCGCTCTTTGAAAGGCAATCTTCGGAAGCTATCTTCTGGATGATCACCTTTCGACAGCGCGCTGCAGTGTAAACGGAGCTTTAGTGTTTTTCTGCTTAATTATCTACATGTGATCATTAAAAACAAAACAACAGTTTAAATACAGTGCGTTAAGGGTTTATCTTATGACATTTTACCCATGTAAGCTACATCTACATTAGACCGATCTGTCGACAGAAGTTACTGTCAGACGATATTTTCCAACAAAACTTCTTTCAACAGCTTGCAGCCAGACAGAAAAATCAATCCACTCTGTTAACAGAGAACATCCGGACTGTGTGGCTGCAATCTCAACAGAACGGCCAACTGGAAGCACAGCAGACAGGGCTGCCCGGTGACCCAGAAGCCCTGTCTGTCAACAGAGTCCCTCCTGGAGCGTCCACACCGCGTTTTTGTCTACAGATTCTGTCAAGAAAGGTGTTCAGCCTCCTGGAGGAGAGGAAGGAGGCTGTGAACAAAAGTGCCATATTCTGTTGATTTACTGTCCACAGAACGCATTTTTAATATGGGTGCGCTGCAAGCGTTGTCGACAAAACTCTCTGGTGCAGACGTAGCTGTACAGTACTCTGGAAGGGTTTGTACATACAAAAGCTCAGGTCCAGCCAAAGAGTTTGCAAGGCACACTTACAATGGGGCCCAGCTGGCTGGCAGGGCCGAAGGCGGCCTGTTGACAGCAGGGTCTAGCTGGTGGGAGTGCAGGGCCCTGAAGATGAGGGGCCAAGGCAAACACCTTATGTGCTTTGTTTTAAGGCTGGGCTTGCAAAAGCTTTAGAAATAGACTTTGTTTAGTCTTCATGTATGGCAAACATCCACGGGCTGGAAAATTCCATAAACTGGCATAGCCTGTTTCACAAAATTGCCATTATAAAGTGGTTCAAGAGTATTTTTCATTTCTAATTTATGTGACGATTTGTACCATAAATGATACAAACACATTTACACAAACCTTTAAAATGGTCTCAGATAGAGTATATCTGCATTTACTTCCTAATTACAATAAATAATATAAATAAGCAAAAGCAGAAAACATAGAAAGACGACATATTTCTATTTAGTTAGTTATTATTTTAATTCTCTTCATTAACTTTTGATTCAGGGTCCATTTAGGCCCTCATTGAACAACATATTTAGACATCTGGCTTACTTAAAGGGAGTGAGATGTCCCTTTGACATTATTGTGGCTTTCAAGTGCTTAAAGACATACACATGCTTCAATACCTTGACAAACCAGAGCCTCTGAGTTTATTTGTAGACCCTAATCCAGTTCAAGACAATTACTCCATTTAAAAAAAATGCCAGCATCTAGTTTTTAATTCTGATGATTCACATGTAATTAAGCACAGGGACAAATTAGTATTTTGAAATATATTTTATTAATTGTATATTATGTAATTAATGATCATTTAGTAAGATTTTTCAGGCTGTTTTGTGCAGGTCTCTGTCTTCCTATATTTCTCCAGAGTCCAGCATGAACAACTCTTGGTTTGCAGTAGGTATTACCAGGATATAAATTATGGTGAGGAGGAGGAGAAGCATTAATAATAAAAGTACATCTCTCGAATTTTTATAATTTTCTCAGTAAATGATTCTTTAGAACAGGGCCATTAACTACAGTTGCTTGTTGCTTATTTCTACTGTGCCAAAATCTGAAATCTTTACTGAAATCCTTTTGTCGCAATAATACTTTGCTTCTTCAGTGGGACTACTAGTTGGAGTAAGTTACCATTTAACATAAGTTAGGGTCAGTGAAGTTCTCAGGAAGTTCTTAGAGAGATAAGGTGTGTGAGATAAGAGCACTCTTTCTCTCTCTATATATATATAGATATCTACTGTATATTTTAGAGTGTGTCAATCTGTCTGCAGTGCTACGTTTGTTCAAAAACTCCTCTTAAACTGTAAGCACTATGGCCACAAAGTTTGGTGTGCAGCTACCTCTTATCCTAACTTAAACCAGGGTCAGGGTTTGCTAGTGCCTGGAAAGTGAGAAATGCCTGAAATCCCAGGATTTCCCAGAACACAGAAAGGGAGAGGTGCCAAGAAGAGGGATGACATACTTCAGATTCACCCTTGGGGGAGCAGCGAGTGCAAGGAACAGCAATATTGCAGAGTGAACACAGTGGCCGTGTAGAGACAAGACTCTCAACCCGGCCTGCCTTTGGACTGGTGGATGCTCCTCCCTGTGCCCCACAGGGGAAACCTTGCTGCTCCCCTGCAACCCTTCTAGTTTCCCACCCTCCAAAGACAGGCATGGGGGCAGATGAGGTCCACAGCCTGACCATATCTTCTCACCCCTGGGGACAGTCGAAGTGGGCCCAGAAGCAGGAAAAAAATCTTCAATTAAGGACCCAATCAAAGCCAGGTGCATCTTCTTGGCTACATCTACACTACAGAGATCTCTCAAAAAAGATGCCCTTGTGGAAGGTCTCTTCCAAAAGAACTTCTTTTGAAAAAGCACGTCCACACAGAAAAACGTGGCTCAAAAGAGCGATTTGCTCTTTCAAAAGAGAGCACCCACATAGTCCCCACGTTTTCGAAAGAACAGGCTTGGGTTTGAAAAATCAGGTGCCATGAGGACTGCTCTTTCAAAAGAAGGGCCCTAAGGAGTGCCTATACACGTTTTCTTTTGAAGAGGCTTTCGAAAGAAGGTGCTCTTCCTGAAACTGGAGTGGAAGGGCGCTCTGGAAAGGAGTGCCATATTCCTTCAATTTACTTTCAAAAGAAAGTTTTTGTGTGTAGACTCTGCTGGATATTTCAAAAGAGCCCCTTCCTTTGAGAAATCTTTTGAAAGAACTGGCTAGTGTAGACACAACCTCTGTGTATATATCAGAGCATGGCCAGTCCACATCAACTTATTCCAGTTGGGCTTAAAAGAAGACACCTGGTCCCTTGAGGGAAATAAGACCTGCTGAGTCAGGGTTGTCCATCAGAAAAGGGCTGATGAGACCTGCCAGAGACGTGGGGCTAGAGAAGAGTTGTAGATGGTTCCTGGAGAGAAGGCTGCAGAGCAAAAAGAGGCATTTGCTGGCTAACTTCCCCAAGCCAGACAGTCAGGGCTGGAGACCAGAAAGCAGCGAGGGAGGTACCTGCTAGCTCCAAGCTGGAGAGCTGAAGCTGACAGCTGGAGAGTGTTAAGGGCAGGGGAGCAGCTGAGGTGCTTAACACCTGACATCCCCGCAATAGGGAACTGGATCCAGGGGAACAATGAGCGAGCTAGTGTGAGGAGGTGTGGTCCCCAGTGAAGATATTTTACTAGCAGAGAGGCTGTGGGGATCCCTGCTGGGAAAAGCAGGGCTGCACTCCAGCCAGCCAGTGTCTGTCATGGCAGAGAAATGGAAAATGAATGATTGGGAGCCTCAGGGTGTTGTGTGGAAAGAGTCACAGCAGAGAAGTGGTTCAGGTTGCCCCTGGAAACACTGGTATTTTATTGGCAATAAACATTGGGTAAGGAACCAGCTAGTTTGGGACTTTCGCTGGGGCTTTTTAAACTATTTTTTGGTAATAAATAGGCCCTAAGAAGGGCTGTTATTCAAGCAAGAGTGCCTGAAATTGATTCTGAATGGGGGAACTGAGGCAGGAGTGCCTGTGGAACTGCAGAATGCCCTATGACAGAAATAATTAGTGCAAATCATACGCCCTCCGGGGAACGCTAACCTAATAACCCACTATCTCACCGGTCAGCTCTTCAGAATAATGGAAGAGATCCACGGCACGGAAGTTCATAATCCAAGGATTTTCTTTAAACGGCCATATTTGCAACAAAACAAGGTTAAAAACAGCTGTTTCCCTTCTTCCATCTCTAGTGCATCATATAAAACATTCCTCTCACCCCACATGGAATCCCAGAGTTGCAAGGACATTTTCATTGCATCCCCACTCACTACAGACTTAGAAGCCATTTTAGGTAGGTGGGAAAGAAGAGGCAGACATTTATCAGTTAGATAGCTACATGCTTCCTTGAAGATGATGAATCACACATCAGCTACCTGGAGCAAATGAAGAGTGGTTTTGTCACCAGAAGGTGGGTCCAGGACCAGGCCTTTTCTTGTATTCTTTTAAAAAGAATACTGTAGCAGAAATTACTTCAAAATGAAATCCGAGAGATTGGCAAACCTTTGCCTATTACTATGAAAGTAGTCTTCAATGCCAAACTTCACTCTGGCTCAGAACATCTTGGGAGTGCCTTGGTGGTACTGCTGTCATAATTCCTTTACCTGAAGACCCAGAGGGGAAGTTTTCATGCTGGTATCTTAGCTGTTGAACCCACACTTGCTTTGATTCAGAACTGACACCTGATTATTTAAATGTGTGTTTGTGTCTGGAGTTAAAAAGCCTGGTTGGGTTCAGTGATGTCTATATGGTATCTGCTGCTCTTGGTAATATCCATAGGTAACTTGATCCCCATTTCATGGCATAAAGGGTGCGTCTACACTATCCAGCTACTTCAAAGTAGCTGGCACAACGTCAAAATAGCACACGTCGCGTCTACATGCACCATGCGCGATTTCGACGTTGACACCGACGTTAGGCGGCGAGACGTCAAAATCGCTATTCCTATCCAAAGATGGGAATAGCGCCTTACTTCGACGTTCAACATCGAAGTAGGGTGTGTGTAGACGATCCGCATCCCACTACATCGAAATAGCGGGGTCCTCCATGGCGGCCATCAGCTGAGGGGTTGAGAGACGCTCTGTCCAGCCCCTGCAGGGATCTATGGTCACCACGTGCAGCAGCCCTTAGCCCAGGGCTTCTGGCTGCTGCTGCTACTGCAGCTGGGGGTCCATGATGTGTGCACAGGGTCTGCAACCTGTTGTAGGCTCTGTGGACCTTGTGCTGTGCAGCCTGAGTGTTTCTGGGAGGGGCCCTTTAAGGGAGCAGTTGCTCTTGCCCCAGAAGGGCTAGTCCAGCCTGTGACCCCGTCCGCAGTCTTTGATGGCCCCTTATTTCGATGGAGAATGCTTGTGTGTGTGGACACTCCGCATTTCCTTCCGGGACGGCTCCTTTCGATGTTCCCCGTCGCTACTTCGATGTTGAACGTTGACGGCACCAGCCCTGGAGGACGTGTAGATGATATGCGTCGAAGTAGCCTATTTCGATGTTCTTACTTCGAAATAGGCTACTTTGACGTAGTGTGCTAGTGTAGACGTAGCCAAAGTGTGTACTGAAAGCACTTGTGGAATTTATTCATCCTTTGTTACAGGATAAGATTTTCTGCTTGGGAGTTTGGCCAGATTCCTGGGATTGACTCTAGGCTGCAGTTGAGTCAGTAACAGCTGCCTTTGCTGCTTCTTGTATACTTTACAAATGGTTTTTTACCCCCTATGCCTTTGACAGAAATAATTAATGGGACTCAAATAATATTTGAATATGGAAACTCTGTGCTTTGCCTTAACAAGATAAAGAGCACAAAAGCTGTTTTTTCTCTAGCGGATTGTTACCAGAAGAAAAATCAAGATTTTAAACAACAAAAACTTGCTGAGTAAGGAACAAATGAAAAGCAAAGTGCTCACTGCTGCTGTGAATAATAAGAAATGGTACTTGTCTTTCACTTCCCAGGATTTATTAAAATCCTGCCTTTACAGTACAATCTCTCTAGGGAAAAAAATCACACTTACACCTTGCTTTGTTGGAGACAATGTGAAGGAGTATAAGAATAATACAGTAACAGAACTGATAACAGTTACCATATTTCATGATTCCCCATTCCCTACCTCACTTGCTTCATGGCAGGAACATAGAGTGGCTTGAATGGATATGGACATTTTACCAAAAAAGCCATTCAACATAAGTTCTCGTGTCATGTCCATTTGATGCACATCTCTCAGCTTTTAGAATCACAGTTTGAACTGTAGGCCCTGTCTTGCCAGCTCACTCACACTGCAGCCCCTTCCACACACACGGTGCTCATGTAAATAAGCATGTCTGTGTGGGATCAAGAGACCCCCCCAGCACTGAGCAGTGGAGCAAGTTCTTCAGTTGTAAGGTCTTCACAACCCAGGCCACATCCACTTTTGTGTTTAACCGGTGGGGCACACTGAGTTGGAAGCACAGGATACTTCCACAATACAAGTATGTAATATGAAAACACACACATACAAGGAGAGGTGAATGAAGAGGATGTAATGGAACGTTCTTGACACTGCCACAAAGGAAGTACCACTGCCACTACGCATGTTGTTTTCAACCAATACAGCTAATGGATCTTCTTCTCTGTTTTCATTTTTTTGGGACTGGGGTAGGGTCAAGTCTTAAGAAACTTCCCTTTCAACCCTGTGCTTCTGCATCTGCATCAAGGACACCATCTTAGAGGAGGAAGACAGGAGCCTTCAAATGCTAACAATGCTGCTTCTTAAGCTTCAAATGAGAGAAAACGATCCATTTAGTGGCAGTTATACGTGAGAACACAAAGTCACTGGTACAGGTAGTAGCCGTGGAGTGGACTGGAGTGGGTGATATGGCTCTCAATTAATAAATAAATTAAAGGAGAATAATGTAATTAAACCCAAGCAACATGGGTTTATGGGAGACAGATCCTGACAAATTAACTCGTAAGTTAAAGGATGGGATTGCAAGTTTGGTTGAGAAGCATAATAGTGTGAGTGTAACATCCTTAGACTTCTGTAAGGTGTTTGATTTGGCATCACACAATATTTTGATTTAAAAAAACCAGATTGATACACAATTAACTCATTATGTATTAAATGGATGATAAGATGTCTGACAAATGTCCAAATGTAAATGGGGACTTGTCCTTGAAGCTGTGTGTTTCTATGGCTGTCATGTGAAAGCTCCCATCCACAAGCAAAAGGAAAAAAAAAAACCTTCAAAAGAGGCTGCAATGTGCAACTGATGAGCTGGAATTCATATGCAAATTTGACACCATCAGAATGTTATCTAAATATGAACAGGGAATGGGTTTCTCATTACAGTAAGTCATTTTCCACCATAGGTATTCTCACCTTCTTATCCACTTCCACCCAGATTGCATTCACTCTGATGTAACACTCTATATCCTTATTAGCTGTTTCTTTTTCTTTCACTTCATACATTTGATGAAGTGAGTTGCAGCTCATGAAAGCTTATGCCATAATACAATTGCTAGACTTCAAGATGCCACTGGACTCCTTGTTATTTATGTTCTATAGCTTAAGCTCCTAAGTAACCTAACAAAGAGAAAGTTAAGGAGTGACTTAATTACAGTTTATAAATACCTACATGGGGAATGAATATTCCTAATGGGCTCTTTAATCTAGCAGAGGAAAATATGACACCATCCAATGAAGGAAATTAAAGCTAAACAAATTCAGACCAGAAATACGACACAATTTTTTATCAGTGCAGGTAGTAAACCATTAGAACAATTTACCCAGTATTGAGCTGCATTTCCATCACCGACAAATTTTAAATCAAGATTGGATATTTTTCTGAAAGATCCCCCTGAGGAATTATTTTGGGGAAAGCTCTGTGGCCTGTGTTATCAGGAGGTCACACCAGTTGATCTCTGTGTTCCTTCTGGCCTTTAATCTATGAATCTGTTCTAATATGTTTGTGGTGATATGCTGTTGTTTTTAGGGATAGCGGTGCTTCTGTTGTATTTCAGTAATAAAATTCACTACTACACTAAAGCATGACTAACTCGATTACAAGCAGGACTTGTTATGCCTTGCAGGTATCATTTATATTTTTATAGAGCTTAAGGAGGCAATATGATGTGCATTAATCACTGACCATATTCAGAAATATGTTAGACTGACATCTTGTCCTTATCTTTAGTGTATTAGCTGTCCCTCAAACCATTGGTTAGCCAGTAGCCAAACAAGAAGTATCCAACATTCTCTTCAACTGACCTCTGGACACTAAATTTAGAACAGTTCAGCAGCAGGCAGATAAAACATGCACTAGGAGCACAAGTAATATTTCATTAACTTAGACAATACATACATATATCTCTATATGCTAACGTTTAGTTATATATTATTACTTAATGTGAAGGGAAACAGACTACTTTTGAAAGAGAGAGAAATATTTGCTTCATTTTGAATAAAAAAAATTTGCCAAAGTTACTATGTGCTTAATTATGTATGACAGGGGCTTGCTAATCTTAAAAGTTTTGGTTCAATGGCAGTGTGGACATAAAGCCATTGCTTTCTACCTTAAGCAAATGCAGAAGTATTTGTTTAAACTTGTGTAATTCTAGAAAATTCTAGATGCATATAAAGACAGCAATAACTGTTTTAGTGTATTTAAGGTGAAAACATGATCATTTTAAAATGGCTGTCTGTAGATCAAAGATGCCCATTTTTCTAACCAGGTTAGTCTTAAATGAATTTAAGATCATCCAGTGGCATCATGAGGTACTGTACAGCATACAGCACAGAAACAGTGTTAAAGGTTAGTTTAGATGTATTTTTTTCTGTGCAAGAGCTTCATTCTTTTAAAGAGGTTTACTCCCAGAGCGCAATATTGTTCCCTGAAATATTTATTTAATCAGCTTTTCATTTTGATAGATACCGAGTGTCCTACTGTATTAGTCTTTAATTTTTATTATCCTTTAACCTTAGAAAACTGTAGGGAGGCGCTTCAAACCTACGAAATCAAATCTTGTTACTTTTTGTAATTGCCAGACTATCACTTTGACTGGGGAGCCAAGGTGTAGGCTTATATTTGTTACTCAGTAAAGCAGAAGCTTTAGCATCTGCATAGTTTCTCACTGTTCCTATATAATTTAGGGCCTGTTTTAAGGCAGCTAGCAGCTCCATAGCTTTGTTCCTTGCCAGTCTAGGTTCGGTAGTCAGTCGTTACTTACCTGTGATGACGGCCTCAGCAGTAGCCATGTGCATGAGGGTATTGTCACTCACTGGCCATTTGTCTGCAGACAGCACCAGTTTCTCAAGCCCTCCAATTTCCTTTAGTTCCTCTTGGATCTTTGCACCTAAAGTACTGTTCTCTCGGGTGAAATTTCGATAACCAAGCGCATCCCCTACCGCTGCCAGCAAGACAGCAGCTTTAAATTTCTCCATCACCAGGGACTTGGACACTTCTTCCTTTCCTTTTGTCTGAAGCAGCCACGGAGTTCTGATCTTTCTTTGTTCCTTTGCCTCTAGCTCAGCTCAACCAACTCTTTATATTAGCCATTGTGTCACTGCAAAGAGCTCTCTGTATAAGGCAAGGCTTGCCTTTTCTGGCTTTACAGGTGCCACCTCTTGTCTCCAATCCAAATGAAGAGAAAATATTTCTTAATCCAAGTATATTTACATGGGTTTAGTTAACTGTAAAAACATGTGTGTACAATACACAAGAAGTGAAATGCAAAGAGCAAAATCATTCCTGCAATGCATCATAAGGCAAGCCAGAAATACTTTAACTATCAAGTTTAAGGAACTCTATACTCAGCTAAACAAATGCCTGGTAAGAGTGTTAATTTTTTTAATAACTTGTAAATGAACACATTTTTCCTTGGGTCTGTAATATTTTAGAATTAGTTTTTCTTTATGGACCTGATTAAGAAACAGGATGGATGCACAAATCTCTCCAAATGCAATATTCAAGGTTGGTAAATTATGTAAACAGAGCCCAATAAAATTCAGCAGAGCTTTCACTTTTCTAACTATAGCCAATGGCAATGTTTTATTATCTGGAGGCACAGATGGGTTTGTTACTGAATTTAGACAAGTGACCCAGAAAACAACTGGTTCCAAAATAACCTGGCTTGTCCCTTAAAAAACACCCCTCTCCACTTTTTCTGCTGTCGCCTTAACAGTAAGAATACTTTATTAATTCAGAGCGGTTTTGGATAAAATCAAGCAAAATAATGACATATATCACACCTAGTACTGTCCTGCTCTCTAAAGGGGAATGCACTTTTCATACCAGAATGTCCTCTGGCTGCATTTTGGCTGTGATAGGAGATTACCATCGTGTTTTGAAATGAGTATTACGTGGTGATCATGGGGAACTAGGAAAATTGTTTATACAGAAATCTTGATAATCTAACATTCTGATAAACACTTTGTACTCAGAGTTTGGTTTACCCTGTTTCTACAGACATGACCAGCCCATCTGTGGCATGGTGTGGGGTGGGAGACTCCAGTGCTTGTACATAATACCTTGCCCCTGGGCACAGCTATCTCCATTCACTCTCTCTACATTGCAATAAAAAACCCAGAGCACCAAGTCCCATCCCACTGCAGAGTAGGAGTCAAGAGGTTCACAGACTCAAAGAAGCCTGTGGCCTCCTGCTTGTCATCCAGCTGGCCTCTGTCAATGTCCCTATGGCCATCTGGCAGAGTCACGCTTCTCTTGATAGCGTGTGATCCCCAGCACAGCACCGCCCACATGAGAGGGCCCATCTTGTCCCCTGACAAGACTGACGAGCAGAGGGAGCACAGCAGCTCCGCGTGGAGTGGAAAGAGGAAAAGCAAATGCTGCCTATTGAGGATCAACCCTCAAAGAGAGGATGACAACCCCAAATGTGGAAGCAGTGGGGGAGGGTCAGGCTTGGGAGTAGGATTCGGGACCATGGCAGCTATGCCACTGGGGGCTGGCTGGCAGCATCCTACCGGTTACAGGGTTGAAGGGGACAGGGTGAGAAGGCCCCTCCATGGCACTGAGTGAGATGCCACAATAGACTCAGCACTTGTCCTCTGCATCAGGTGTTAGGATTGCTGGGTTGGGACGCCCCGCAAGTTGCCCTGGAAGCGACCACCCAGCCTCAGGAGGGGGCACGCAGGATGCTCAAAACCTGGCTGTTCAGCACCAGCTTTTGCCACAATGGGATTGGCAAACTCGAGCTTGCTGTCAGGCATGTACGAAGGGCAGGGGGGCAGCCTCCCTGGCAGAAAGTTGTGGGAAGGAAGGGTAGGGGGGCACTGAAAGAGACTTGACACCCAAACCAAGGGCTGCTGGCAGAGGACTGTCTTCTGCTGGTGTTAGAGAGAGTCAGACCCATTGTCTCTGTCTCCCTGAAGATGATCTCAAGGCTCCCCCTATCTTCTAGGCAAGAAAATCTAGTCCCAAGCCCCCTGGCATTGCCTTGGCCCCCCTGTCATGGACCCCAACCCAAGCAGAATTGTTACCTGGGGAGGATCAGGGACTGGGCAGGAAGAGTCATTGCTCTGGCAGAGCTAATGCTTTCCCAAGACACAAGGAGTGTTTTGCATCCCTCCTTGCCGGGCCAGGGGACAGTTCTTCCAGGGATGTCTCAGAGTCTGGGAAAGGAGGTACCAAGCCTCCCCAGTGAATAATTAGTATAACAGAGGGCCCTGAGAAGACACCACAAAGGACCCCTCCAAACTCCCGCCACCGAATGGGGCTGGAGCTGGAGGAAGCAGAGGATAAAAAAGGGGTGGGTGAACCACGTCCAGCAGCAAGAAGACGCAGTGACCAGCATCACAACACAGGGGAGAGGGAACCACAAGGCAGACCACCTGAGATGCAGTAAAGAAGAGAAAGCAAGGGAAGGAGAGCCCCAAAACAGGGGACAGAGTGCGTGTTGGAGGGGGAAGGAATCTGCAAAGTGGAAAACCATGGGTCGGGGGGAAGGAAGGTGTAAGCAGTAGCTGGGAAAGGGGTGCACACAGCAGTGTCTTATTCCTCTCCTCTTAGGCCATATTTACACTACAGCATAAAGTCGAATCTGAGGCACTTCGCTGGATTTTACATTGTGACTGTTCACCCATCAAATACTATTATTTCAAATTTAGGGGACGCTATGGCCGATATCCTTACTCTGACAATCTGAGTGGGATTAATGGGAAGTTCGAATGTAAGAGTTTGGAATAACGGTAGTGTGTAAACAGCTTCCATTTAAACTGGTTTTATTGGCCTCCAAAGGAGCCCCCACATGTATCCCACAATGCCCCACAGTTGTCCATTCTGGCCAGTTGCATCTCTGATGCTCTGTAGGTGCGCAGGTAGCAGAAAGCCCATGAATTTGAATGGTATCAGGAATGCAAATTCATTTTCTTTCTAACCAGTTTTCCCCCTCCACCCTGCGGCAAAGATTTTGGGGGTTGGCTGCTGATGGCGAGAGGGAAGTCATCACATACCCCAAACCACGCGTGGGGCATTTTTTTCTCCACACTGCACCAGTGAAAAAACCCAGAATGCTACAGAACTGAGGGAACTATGGGAAAGGTTCCCATAATGCACTGCTGCAAGAGTCAATCTTTGGTGATTTAGGGTGGCAGCACAAACTTGAAGTTCTGGGGAGCTGAGGTATTCAAATTCAAATTCAACTCGTAGTGTAGATGTAGCCTTAAGGAGGCTCTTGCACTGCACTGTTCCTAGTCCTTCAACTTTCTTCCTATATAAAAAAATTAATGAACATCTTGTTTTTCCTCCCACCCTCCTCATTTCACTATGACTAAGAAGGGCTCCCATGGCAAAGAGGCAGCACATGCTAAAAGGATTACCTATCACCCTTGTATTCAGGGGTTGCCTTAACACTAGTTTTCATAGAGGCTGTGTCTACACTTGCATTCCTCTTTCAAAAGAGGCACGCAAATAAGGGGAATCAAAAATGCAAGTGAGGCACAGATTTACATATCTGGTGCTTCATTTGCACAACCTTTCAAAAGAGCTCCTTTTGAAAGAAGAAAAGCAGTGTAGATGCAGCTCTTTCAAAAGTAACCCCCATCTTTGAAAGATTGGATCCATGGATTATAAGATGGGTAGAAAGCTGGCTTGACGGTCAGGCCCAACGGATAGTGGTCAATGGCTCAATAGCTGGATGGCGGTTGGTTTCAAGGGGAGTGTCCCAAGGCTCGGTTCTGGGGCCAGTGTTGTTCAACATCTTTATTAATGACCTGAATCAGGGACTGGATTGGACCCTCAGCAAGTTTGCAGACCACACTAAGCTAAGGTTAAGGTAGATACGTTGGAGAGTAGAGATAGAATCTAGAGTGACCTGGATAAATTGGAGGATTGGGCCCACATAAATCTGAGGCAGTTCAACAAGGAAAAGTGTAGAGTCCTGAACTTGGGATTGAAGAATCTCAAGCATTTTATAGGCTTAGGACTGGCTGGCTAAGCAGCAGTACAGTGGAAAGGGACCTAGGCGTTATGGTGAATGAAAGGCCGGATACGAGTAAACAGTGTGCCCTTGTAGCCAAGAATGCTAACGGCATATTAGGGTGCATTAGGAGGAGCACTGAGAGCAGATCTAGAGAAGTGGTTGTTCCCCTCCATTCAGCACTGATGAAGCCACATCTGGAATACTGTGTCCAGTTTTGGGCCCTCCAGTATAAAAAGGATATGGATGTGCTGCAGCAGGTTCAGCGGAGGGCAACAAAAATGATTAAGGGTGCGTCTACACTAGACGGCTACTTTGAAGTAGCTGGCACAATGTCGAAATAGCACACGTCGTGTATACGTGCGCCATGTGCTATTTTGACGTTGAAATCGATGTTAGGCAACAAGATGTCGAAATTGCTATTCCTATCCGAAGATGGGAATAGCGCCCTACTTCAATGTTCAACGTTGAAGTACAGCATGTGTAGACGATCCGCATCCTGCTGCATCGAAATAGCAGGGTCCTCCATGGCGGCCATCAGCTGAGGGGTTGAGAGACGCTCTGTCCAGCCCCTGCAGGGCTCTATGGTCACCGTGTGCAGCAGACCTTAGCCCAGGGCTTCTGGCTGCTGCTGCAGCTGGGGGTCCATGCCATATGCACAGGGTCTGCAACTTGTTGTCGGCTCTGCAGACCTTGTACTGTGCAGGCCGAGTGTGTCTGGGAGGGGCCCTTTAAGGGAGCGGCTTGCTGTTGCCCCAGAAGGGCTAGTCCAGCCTGTGACCCCCTCTGCAGGCTTTGCTAGCCCCTTATTTTGATGGGGAGCACTTGCGTGTGTGGATGCGCCGCATTTCCTTCCGGGGTGGCTCTTTTCAATGCTCCCTGTTGCTACTTCAACGTTGAACGTCGATGGCACCAACCCCAGAGGATGTGTAGATGATACGCGTTGAAGTAGCCTATTTCAATGTTCTTACTTCGAAATAGGCTACTTCAATGTAGTGTGCTAGTGTAGACGCAGCCTAAGGGGCTGAAGCACATGACCTATGAGGAAAGGCTGAGGGATTTGGGCTTATTTAGTTTACAGAACAGAAGATGGAGGGGTGATTTAATAGCAGCCTTCGACTTCCTGAAGGGTGGCTCTAAAGACGATGGTGAGAAACTGTTCTCAGTGGTGACAGATGGCAGAACAAGGAGCAAAGGTCTGAAGTTATAGGAGGAGAGGTATAGGTTAGATATTAGGAAAAACTACTTCACCAGGAGGGTGGTGAAGCACTGGAATGTGCTGCCTGCAGGTGGTGGATTCTCCATCCCTCGAGGTTTTTAAGTCCTGGCTTGACAAGTTCCTGGCTGGGATGACTTAGTTGGGGTTGACCCTGCTTGAAGCAGGGGGCTGGGCTAGATGATCTCTTGAGGTCCCTTCCAGCTCTATGATTCCATGAACCCTTTTTCCATTATTTTATCGGAAGAAGGGTTCTTTCAGAGATGGGATTTACTTTCAAAAGAGCTGCGTCTACACTGCTTTTCTTCTTTCAAAAGAATATGCAAATGAGGCACCATATATATAAATGTCACCTCATTTGCATGCCTCTTCCGAAAGAGGAATGCAAGTGTAGACAAAGCCCGTGTCCACTTAACTTTAGGCAACTGGTGCCTGTTAACATTTTTACCTTGCTCCACCACTGCTTCAGTGAAAAGGAAAAACAACCTGTTTTATTAATTAAGTTTCATGCTCA
This sequence comes from Carettochelys insculpta, assembly GCF_033958435.1. NCBI lineage: Eukaryota > Metazoa > Chordata > Testudines > Carettochelyidae > Carettochelys > Carettochelys insculpta. The sequence continues at coordinate 120,595,374 of NC_134137.1, forward strand.
AAGATTAGTTTAATAACCAAGCTCCATATTGCCAGTCATAAGCTGTGTCACTTTTAAGAAAACCAAGGTGTCTTCTGTCCCCATCAGTGTATTATGTCAATTATTAAACATCACTGTATAACACAGGCATGTGATTTAAGGCCAGATGTGAGAGAGAGCAATAAAAAGAGTTAGAGAGGCCTGGGAAAACTGCTTCCTAAGGAGCACAGCTCGTGTGTTGGAAAGAATACCACTGGAAACCATGATCTATGACAGGTAGGGAAGTGAAGCGGAACGAGTTGATGGAAGGAAGTTTATTCTGGGGTTCACGGCCTGAGACAGATGTTTGGTCAATTATATTTTACCCTAATGATTCCATCGCTACAATTTCTTTTTGAAATCTGAGGCTGTTCAGCTAAGCAAAATGGACAATTTTCTGTTAAGCCTAAACACTAAAGACTCATTTTTGTTGTTTCTTTGTCATCTTCTAAATGACTGGATAAGAATGCAAGGAGCTAATAAATAAGCTGAACTGTCAAACCACCAATCTTTACAAGATTTACAAAACAAGAGAGAGAGAAAAAAAAATGTACTGAACAATTTGTTAGTGTTTTGATTCATTATATTCAAAATCTATTTATTCTTTTCCATTGCAACAAAATTTACAGATGTACAGCTTTCTTAGCAACAAGACGGATGAGGTGCATTGCATTAGTGAATGCCTGCAGGCTTGTTCTCTTTAACATGACAGACATAATAAATCACATTGATTTAGAACTATCAAGTACAAACTCGATGATTCATTTAAGGTAGCCTAACAAGTCACACCAAACAAATTGGCACCAACTTTAAAAAATTACACAGTGTGTCTAGGCACTAATTCTGTACACAGTAAACAACCAAATAGCAGATTTCTGTATAATTTTGCTGTCATTAACAGGTCAGCCTAGACACTATCAAGATATCCATTTACCTAAATGCCAAGTCATGGCCTGTCCCCTTTGAATGAGTCTGAACAAAAGACAAAAGCAATCAGCAAAGCAGTTACGTGAAAGCTAGATATTTATATTTAGCACGCCTATGGATTAACAACCAAGGGATGTTGTTCTGTGGTAGTCTGAAAGAGAATCTAGGCCAAATTCCTGATTCAGTCGCAGAGGTGCAGACGACCATGAGCAACATGGAAGGAGAGTGTTCCACCTAAATCAGGGGTAGGCAACCAAAATAGCAAAACACCAATTTGGTAAAAAAAACTCAGTAATTTAAGAGCCACAATGCATGTGAATACAAGATGGTCCTTAAAAAAATAACGTCAAATCATACTTTTTGTATCTCCTATTTTAAGAACAGCACACACATAATGATTTATAATGTGATAAATGTTTACTACAGGACATTTACAAACTTTTTACATACTCTATTTTCTCACACTTTACATGTGTTTGTACCACTGTCTTCCTGACTTTCACTCCCAAACCTTCTCTCTCTCTGGAGGTTAGTAAGGGGAGTTCTCCAGTGTTTTAAGATCACATATTGTTTGCTATTTAGATATGAGTTGTTCATTTTTGGGTTATTAGATGTTCACCATTTACCAAAAATAATCAGGAAGAATTTTTTTTTCTTTTTTTAACTTTGCAATTATAGCATTGGGAGCCACAAAGGTTGCAGACCCCTGGCCTAAGCAATAATGAATTGCATCATATTGGCCAGCTAATTTCACAAAATTGCTAGGGGACCCCTACCAGGCCCTTCTCATGTGGAAGCTGTTTTCCACCAAGCTCTCACAGAAGTGAGGGTTTAAAGTGGGTGGATAAAAGGTCCAGGGAAACTGAAGCTCTTCAGGAGCACAGAGCACCCCTTCCTCTTCAAGTAAGAAGGGCAAAAGCAGACAAGACCAACCTGGCTGCAAGACTCAGTATTTTTAAAAAGTTTTCCCCTTTGTCAAAATTAATTTTAGACATTACACGATTTGAACAAAAGGCAAAGCAGTGTCAGATTGATTCTAGCAAGTGTTTAGCATGACTAAATGTTTCACAAGCTCTGCTGTAATGGAAGCTACCCAACTGCCTGTAATGGAACAATACATTAAGCAATTCTTGCTTAGTTTGTGATGTATGTAACTATACTTAAGGTTATAATTGTCTGGTAAAGGACTATTCTATTGCATTTCGTTGGATGTATGGAGTTGAAGATGTTGGAAAGGGTTAACATTTAATATCGAATGGCTATAGACTATCTATTCATCTATTTGGTTTTATAAAAACTGTGCAATCCTTTCTGCTTTTTTTTGCTTTAGCTTCATTGGATTTATGTAAACTCATTTAAAACATACATACAAATGTATTTCTAAGCAGATACTTCAGGGATTAAACTAAAACAGTTATTATACGTATTATATACCGATAGCCCATATAGATGGGGAAAGTTATCTAAGGACTGAGATACTGACATCTAGTGGATAAACTGTCAAGCAAGACATGCTTACAAATGCTCAATATGGTAAAACTTCACGAAGAATAATAAAAAAAAATTGGTAATTTTTTTTAAAGAAATATCTGCAGCGGAACTTATTACAGGAAATTTCAGTATTCAGACAAATAAAAATGTCCACCTCCACTTTTTACCAGGAGGCACAATTTAAATACATATAAATGGAAGAAATTGAAACAATATTTCCCTCGTCAACATGATGTTTATGGAAAGACAGACTATTACTGGAGGTTGTCTTCACATAGAAGTCAAGTACTAAAAAATCAAAATGTTAAGAGGTGTTTTGAAATACTGTGAGTCTTGCAGATCTTCATGACTGATGAAGCAAAATGGTACAAGAAGTTATGAAATGTTCACATGATCGACATAGAATATGATCTAAATATTAATTCATTAATAAATTACATAGCACAGGTTAATTCCATATCATCCTTAAATGTTGTGTGCCAATTCAGCTTCAATTAAAGAAAAGATTAATCACAGTTGTAAGTAATTAACAGCTCTTTCTTAAACAAACTTTTACAATGATGATGACACACATCAGGATGAGGTAGAGTTTACAACAGCCCTGAATATTAATGTAATATGAATACTCTGCAATGAAATCTCTCTCATATGCACTTTTTGTGCTTATGGATAAGACGACAGCATAGACAAAGATAAGATTAATCCCTTGTGTTAAACCATGTCTGTCACCTTCATAAATGTACAGGTCATGGGAAAAGAGAGAAGACTGACCAAATTCAGACTCGGTATAAACAAATCTAACTCCACCGTCTTTGCGACAGCCATATTTATGGGGGTGTTTCATTTTAGGTGCTCATCCTTTTCTCAAGCCCCAAAATCAGACAAATTTCAAGGTCTGTTTGGTCTCTGAATGTGTCAGTGTATCTTTGCACCTCACACTGAGGCTATACAGTGCTGTGTTATCAATCCTCCCTCAATGCCTTCTCCATCTGAATGCTCCACTGAGAACAATTCAAAGTAGAGGGGAAGCGCAGGGCAGAGAGTGGACCACACACAGAGCGAGTAACCTCTTCTTCTTTGAGTAGGAACCCTAGGAGTGCTGCATGTCCTGTTCAGCTACTACTTGGTTATCACTTGGAGCATGGAGCTCCAGAATTGAGTCCAGAACTGAAGACAGGATAGCATTACCAAGTGCTCCATCTGAACCAGAGGTGAAAATACTGGAATGATTTGAGTAATATCCTAGATGTTCCTTGTAGAATCTATTGTCACCTGTGGGAAAAGAGGTTTGAGCACCAGCTGCACTATGACAAGTGATAATACACCCAGAGATCCATCTCAACAATCTCTTGGCAGAATTTATGGAACCTGCTTGGCTCCATCTGCAATGGCAGTTAGTGGTTTAGGCGACTTCTGAAATTGCTTGGTCCTGTCTAGATAGAAGGGCATTGCCATCCCAACTTTTCATATATGAAAGGAAGTATTCTATTCAGACTTATGTGGCTTTGCAAAAAACCAGCAGATTACCGGACTGGTTTAGATGATATTCTGATAATACCTTAAGTAAGAATTTAAGGTGTGGGTCTGAAGAGACGTTATCCCTGAATAACTCAATAAAGTGAGGAGGATCTGCCTCAAGGCCCCCATTTCTCTGACTGTATGAGCTGACATAGCAGATAGTAAATAGGCAGTCCTCATGGATGAGTGAAGCAAAGAACAGGTTGTCCTTGGTTTGAATGGAGGTCTTGTGAGACATGTTAAGTACAAACGTGAATGTTGCAGTTAGAGTGGGGTCCCTCATGTGGGAGAGAATTTTCCCAAAACCTTAATAAACCTAAAGATACAGTGTGAACAAATACAGAAAATCCTTTTACTGGAAGATGAAAAGTTGATATAGCAACCAAATCAACCTTAAACTGAGCTAGACAATAAGCTCAATTTCTTTAAGTCCAACACAAATAACAGGGAGTTCCTTGGCACCTCAGACTAATAAATGTATTGGATCTTGAGCTTTCATGGGTAAAAGACACTTCTTTAGATGGAAATGGAGTTGAAAACAAGAATCCAGTGTTTATATAGTAGGAAGTGAGAGGAAAGGATGGAGGAAGAGGGAGAGAAAGAAGAAGGAATTCCCTGTCTCTAGTAGGACCAGTTAATGAAGCAAATTAAATTGGATGTATCTCATTCCTGTGAGTAAGAAAGGAAGGTAAATTGCCCTTGTAATGGCTAAGCCAGTTAAGATCTCTATTCAGGCCAAGGTTAAAGGTGTTAAGCTATAAAATGATCTCCAATTCAGATGTCTCCCTTTGTGGTACAATTTTTTTTGTAGAAGAATGACTGCACTACAAAATTCCACAAAAGAATTTTACCACAAGATTACAGAGGGTTTAAGATGCATTCACACCTGAAGTGGGAGCGCTCATGGGGACACTATTCAAAGAAGAACTATTACTTGTTTTACATAGTATTTGGACCAAGACGTAAGAATCTTCATAATGTAGGGGGAAAAAAAAATCAATCCCCTGCCAAAGGTTTTCAAGAAGGGAAGTGAAAATAGACTGCCTACACTTGGGTTATATATCTTTATTTTGACTCTCTTCCATTTTGGGGTTCAGATCAGGAACTGCATGCCCAGAAATATAGCATTTAGAGGGAACCTAGCTGTTTCACAGTAAAATGAAGGTTACTGAAATCCTCAAATCTCAACAATTCATTATTTACATAAAAGTAAATGGGAAATGGAAAGTTGATGAAAAACTGAATTATGTTTATTAAACTTGAATTATAAATGTGTGTCTTTGGTTGTTTAATGGTCTATTTTTAAAAAAAGTAAAGACGACTTATCAAACAACATTGTATATAATCACACTCAAACCATCCTTGGAGTCAAAACAACGTAGAGGTGTTTTTGTGCAACAATGTTATTGATAGCTAACATAACCATACACACGGCAGGGTGACCACTGTGATGAAGAAATTAATCTTACAAGGGAAAAAAATGGACGTGGTCAAGCTGTACATTATTGAGATCTTAAAATATAATTCTAGAATCCTGGCACCAAGTAAAAAGTGTCAGTGTTTTATTACATGTTTATAGCAAGGCAGATAGTTACATGGGGCTGACTTGTATAAAAATACAACATACTAGATAAGTTTTATTTAGGGATTTAATTTATATACCACAAATACTGCTTTTATTATAAGTACAATATAATACAGTTTTAATTATGCAACTGCTGGTGTTCATTTTGAATCATGAACGCAATGGCATGCTGTGCTGTCAAAACTTTAAAATGGCCTCTAAACTTCTCCAAAGTATAAAATCATGCAAAATCTACATCCTATATGATACAATCAGTACAATAATTGAAGCCAATATCCTATGAACAGCCTGGGCTATCTTGAGCTTCTTCTAGCCATGTCCACGAGTCAGCCATCATTTTCTTTAGGCAGAAAGGAGCAATATCAAGTTTTGTCAGTAACATCTTGCCACAACTACTGAAACCAGTGATGGTATGCACAGTTATTGGCGAAACATCTTCATTACCTGATACAGTTCAGACTCCAAACTTAGTCCATTTGGAAGCGTCTGCAGTTAGGAAGTTTTACGCCTTCCCCCTGTGACTACTGGTCGTGCGTATTCCACAAAATCATCTATGAGAACAGGCCATGCTCCTAAAGAAAAGCAAACAATGTAAAAAGTAATAGCTATAAAACTTTAATCTATTTAGTCTTTAAACACATGGGATATTAATTTCTTGGCATGATCTAGATCTTAGTCATTGGATTGGATATAACACAGTGATGGCATGGGCAGTCTTTCATGAAGAGAATCTGTCTAATAAAAGAAAATATTAAACCATGCTCTCTCTCATCTGTATTTCATAGCAAAAACTATTTACATGTTATATCGCAATTTCTAGTATGAGATGTTTATAATAGTCTTGAGCTAAAAGCAAGATTATGGTGCTCCTATTAGAGGCATTCATGTAACGGGAACTATTCACACACTAATGACACCCAACATGTTTGCAGATTTAGGGCCAAAGCAGACTACAGTTTAGTGAAAATACAAAAATACAGAAAGATATTTGTCCCCTTTTATATATTTTTCCTGTCAGAGAAGGTTTAGTTTTTATTACTGGACATTTACATTGATTATGAACTAATGAATAGAGTCAAACTTAATTTTCACTGCCAGACTTCCATACATTTAAAAAGATATTTTTGTGTAGATATTTTTGTAAGTTTAGCCATCTTAATTTAAACCTTAAAAAGGTTTCTGTATGAGAATACATGGTATTATTGTGGTTCCTGTAACATAACATGTTAGCAAGTACTGTACAAATGCAATCAAGGTCTGCTTACTTCCATCTATATATTAAAACAAGATCCTGTTCAGCCTACTTACTGACCATGCTCTTGGCAATAAATATGATCTAGTATATCTGTAGCTCTGCTACTGATAGACATTTTAAAACATTAGGTATAAATTGCGTTTATTCATAGAACTACAGTAATTTTGCTAAATCCAATTTTTACAATTATTGAAATTCATATTAATTACCTTCTTCATCATAGTTGGACATATCATCTGCAATCATATTTCCAAAATCTAGCAGAAGATTCCAAGTATCTTTTGGGATTGATCTTTTATGGTGTTCCTGTGTAATACAGAAACAAACATCGTTATTCAAGACACCTCATATTTTAAAATTCTGCAGGTGTTTTAATTTCAGGTTTTACTAAAAACAAATCTTATATTGTCATATACTAACCCCATCCTGTACAATTGTCTTTACTAATGTAGAAAGCTTTAAGAAAACTGTAGAATAAAATGTACCTAAAAAGTAACAGAGAGATAGCCGTGCTAGTCTATATACTATCAAAACAAAAAAGCTATCTAAAAAGGTAATTGTACAGAGCATATTTAATAGTAATGATTTATTTCTCCTGATCTATTATTATTATCATTATTATTAAGTTTAAGAACAATGAATGTTAGGGTCAAACACTCAGATAAGCAATCAGCCAAAGTCCAGGTCCATATTCCACATGTTCAGCCCTGGTGGCTTCAGCTTATTGGTAGCTTCTGTAGGATCACACTGGAACTCCTTCCACCCACCCCTCCCTAGTTTAGAAAGCTGCAAGAACAGCTCTTCTGGTAAGATGGGGAAGTAGTCGCTACATATCCTGAAGAATCAAACACAGGTGGTGCGGGAGGGATCCTCCCCAGCTAGAAAATACAGGAGGACCCCTGCAAGCATAAGGTTGCTAGAAAGAGGTGAAGAGATTGCCATTGACTGTTTCCACTCACAGAGGGGAGAAACTCAGTCACAGGCATGCAGACAGCTAGGTGCACTGTCCAAAAACCTAGGGCGGGTCCTATTTTGAAACAAAATCAAATCTCTGTTGCTTCCATACGTGTATGATGAATCTCTATTAGATCACAAGCATTTCCACTGCCACACAGGTTTTAGTGGAGTAGCAGCAGATACACAGCTATAAAATTACAATTTAAAAAACAAGATTCAGAAGGGTAGATGTGTTAGTCAGTATCTGCAAAAACAATGAGAAGTCCTCTGGTACCTTATAAACTAATAGATTTATCAGAGCTTAAGCTCTTGTGGGTCTTTGCCCATGAAAGCAAACTCCGATAAATCTTTTAGTTTTTAAGGCGCACAGGACTTCTCATTGTAAAAAACAAGATTGGTGTTCTCGGGGTTCTGAGTTGGCAGTCAGATCAGATCACATTAAGATTTAAGAATACAGTTGATTTAGAAGTACATTAACTCTTCTGGCTTATAAAATAACAGATTATTTGCTTAAAATGTGCGTATGATTTGATTTTAAATAATTACTTGCAGACAATATTATGTTGCGTTATTTCTGGAAAAACTGAAAGTAACGTAGTAACTCTGTGATGGGGTAGATAAGGCAAAGAGAATTGAGAGCCCATGGATCCCGCTGGCCTGGTTCTGCTATCTGCGCAGGGGAGAAAGGAGACGCAGCCCAGTTCAGGGTTTCCCAGGAAGAAGAGCAAAGATCTACTTCTGATGTAAGGAAAGCCTGGCTGCAGCTCAGATAGCTGGCTTGCCAACTGGAGCAGTCCCTGCTAAAAGGGAAGATCAGATCTTGGGGGAACCTGTAGAAAGTCCTGGGACAGAAGGGCAGGATCCTACCAAAGATATATCAAGATATATAAACGCTGTTTTGAGCTGTTTTTCTGTTCTTTATAGAATTGAAGTTGCCTTGGGCAGAAAGTCTAAGCACCATGACTTCAGACCTTGCAAGAAACAGTGATCTACCAGAGGAGACTTACAACTAGGTTTGTTAGTAACAGAGAGGAAGCCGTGCTAGTCTATACACTATCAAAACAAAAAGCAGTCAAGTAGCACTGTAAAGACTAGCAAAATAGTTTATAAGGTGAGCTTTCGTGGGACAGACCCACTTCTTCAGACCATATCCAGACCAGAACAGACTCAATATTTAAGACACAGAGAACCAAAAACAGTAAGCAAGGAGGACAAATCAGAAAAAGATAATCAAGGTGAGCAAATCAGAGAGTGGAGGGGTGGGGGGGAAGATCAAGAATTAGATTGAGCCAAGTATGCAGACGAGCCCTCTCATGGTTCCTCTCATGTATTCGTGGAACGACTGGATCATCTTCAGTAACCGTGGAGGACAGCCTATCTCGTGGAGCAGTTTGAACAGACCATCCCTGCTGACCAAGTCAAAAGCCTTGGTCAAGTCGATGAAGGCTATGTAGAGAGTGGCTTTCTCTGCTCCCTGCACTTCTCCTGCAGCTGCCTTAGAGAGAAGACCATGTCAACGGTAGACCTCTCTGCGCGGAATCCGCACTGCGATTCGGGGTACACCCTCTCAGCAATCTTCTGGAGTCTGCCAAGGATGACGCGAGCGAACAGTTTACCAGTGACGCTTAGCAGAGAGATTCAATGGTAGTTGTTACAGTCGATTCTGTCTCCTTTGTTCTTATACAACGTTACAATGTTAGCGTCACGCATATCCTGTGGAACCTCACCCTCTTTCCAGCACAGGCACAGTAGCTCATGCAGGGGTTCCAGGAGTGTGTCCGTGGCACATTTGATTACCTCTGGCGGTATACCATCCTGACCAGGGGCCTTTCCAGCTGCAATGCTGTCGATGGCTGTCTTCAGTTCATCCACAGTCGGCTCTTGGTCCAGTTCATCCATTACTGGTAGGAGCTCGACGGCATCGAGGGCTGCATCAACCACAACATTCTCACGTGAGTACAGCTCGGAGTAGTGCTCAACCCAGCGCTCCATCTGTTTGGCTTTGTCAGCGATGACTTCACCAGATTTGGATTTCAGAGGTGCCATCTTGTTCTGGGTGGGTCCTAATACCTTCTTCATACCCTCGTACATTCCTCTGAGATTACCAAAGTCGGCACAGGTCTGAATGCTGCTGCATAGCTGGAGCCAGTGGTTGTTGGCACAGCGCCTGGCTGTCTGCTGTACTGTTCTTCTGGCCTCTCTAAGTGCTTGCTGGGTACTCTGGCTCGGTGAGCGTTTGTACTCCAGGAGTGCAGCGCGCTTCTTTTCAATGATCCAGTCATTCCACGAAAACATGAGAGGAACCATCCAATATGACGGTGCATTATCGGATGCTTTCAGAATCAGGAGCGGCGTCAAACAAGGATGCGTGCTTGCTCCGACATTGTTTGGGATCTTCTTCGCACTCCTCCTGAAGCATGCCTTTGGATCTTCAACAGAGGGCATCTTGCTGCACACAAGATCTGATGGGAAACTGTTTAACCTTGCAAGGCTGAAAGCTAAGTCTAAGGTGCGGGAAGTCCTCATCAGAGACATGCTGTTCGCAGACGATGCTGCTGTAGTGTCTCACACAGAAGACCAGCTTCAAAAACTGCTGGATCGGTTCTCCAAAGCGTTCAAGGACTTTGGCCTTACCATCAGCCTAAAGAAGATGAACGTACTCAGTCAGGATGTTGCTGAATCCCCATCAATCAGCATTGACAACTATACGTTAGAGGTTGTCCACGAGTTCGCTTACCTCGGGTCCACCATCACTGACACCCTGTCGTTGGACACTGAGCTAAATAGGAGGATCGGAAAAGCGGCCACAACTCTGTCCAGACTCAGCAAGAGAGTGTGGAATAACAACAAGCTGTACACTCACACCAAAATGCAAGTCTACAGAGCCTGCATCCTCAGCACCCTTCTTTATGGCAGCGAGACTTGGACCCTGTATGCCCACCAGGAAAAGAGGCTGAACGTCTTCCACTTGCGCTGCCTCAGGCGCATCCTTGGAATATCATGGAAGGACAGAGTGACCAACACTGTCGTCCTCGAGCAAGCTGGAATCCCAACCATGCACACCCTCCTCAGGCAGCGTCGACTCCGCTGGCTTGGCCACGTCCGCAGGATGAATGATGGAAGGATTCCAAAAGATATCCTGTATGGTGAGCTAGCCTCTGGCAAAAGACCTCCCGGACGCCCCCAGTTGTGTTACAAAGATGTCTGCAAGAGAGACCTCAGAGAGGCAGACATCGAGCTGGACAACTGGGAAGATCTAGCAGATGACCGCAGCAGATGGAGGCAGGGGTTACACAAGGGCCTTCAGAAGGGCGAGATGAAGATCAGACAGCTAGCAGAGGAGAAGTGAGAGCACAGAAAGCACAATAAGGACTTGCCAGACACCCACTACATCTCCAAGAGATGCAGCAAGGACTGTCACTCTCATGTGGGTCTTTATAGTCACAATAGATGCTGTAAATGAAGTCCTCAATTGAAACTTTAAAGGGAGCGATCCATAGTCTATGCAGACTGAAGGATGCCTACCCCAGGGCAGACGAGCCCCTATAGTGACTCAAAGTTCCCATCACGATTTAAACCAGGTGTTAATGTTCTGAATTTGAATATAAATGTCAGTTCGTCCACTTCTCTTTCTAAAACGGAGCAATAATGTCTCTTCAGAGACAGAGAATCTGTCAACGACCTCAAGTTATGTGTGTTACTGAAGAGACATTATTGCTCCGTTTTAGAAAGAGAAGTGGACGAACTGACATTTATATTCAAATTCGGAACATTAACACCTGGTTTAAATCGTGATGGGAACTTTCTGAGTCACTATAGGGGCTCGTCTGCATACTTGACTCAATCTAATTCTTGATCTTGCCCCCCACCCCCTGATTTGCTCACCTTGATTATCTTTTTCTGATTTGTCCTCCTTGCTTACTGTTTTTGGTTCTCTGTGTCTTAAATATTGAGTCTGTTCTGGTCTGGATATGGTCTGAAGAAGTGGGTCTGTCCCACGAAAGCTCACCTAATAAACTATTTTGCTAGTCTTTAAAGTGCTACTTGACTGCTTTTTGTTTTAACTAGGTTTGTTGTACTCAGGTAATGAGGGGGTGCTAGAGAGGTAGCCTCATTACCATCTGATACACACAGAAAGCTACATTAAAAGAACATTATCAAGGTTGCATGATCAAGCACTACAAAAAGTTAGGAAGTACCAGAATTAAGACTACCTGTGCAATCTAATTCAGCCCCCTGTATACATGCAGTCTTTAATTATATAATTACATTAATTAATATTAATTTTTCCACTAGATCCTTGCCTCATTGAGCATAGAATGGAGTGTACTTAATGAGTAGTTATTTAACAGTTTTTTCTTTTTCAACAGGTGACCCCACACCTTGTTTACTGTCCAGTAGTCAAACCCCACTTTAAAGACAGAATTAACATTCTCCAAGGCTTTGCTGTGTTGTTCAACATAATAGAAAATGAATACCTCAGTTTACATGAATGTGCCACCATCAATTAATCACATAACTCCAAGACGAAGGACAATGAGGAGTCATTAATATGAATGGTTCCCATTCAACTGGGAAGACCTTAGAACAATGGGATGGCTGAAGTCTATGAGATCCAATTCTACTTGTCTTAGAGACAAGCAGTGAAATATCTCCAGAGGAGAACAGAGGCTGAGATCTCAGAATAGCCCTTTAGGGCTGCGTCTACACGTGCATGCTACTTCGAAGTAGCGGCACCAACTTCGAAATAGCGCCCGTCGCGTCTACACGCGTCGGGCACTATTTCGAAGTTAACTTCGACGTTAGGCGGCGAGACGTCGAAGTCGCTAACCTCATGAGGAGATAGGAATAGCGCCCTACTTCGACGTTCAACGTCGAAGAAGGGAACGTGTAGACGATCCGCGTCCCGCAACGTCGAAATTGCTGGGTCCTCCATGGCGGCCATCAGCTGGGGGGTTGAGAGATGCTCTCTCTCCAGCCCCTGCGGGGCTCTATGGTCACCGTGGGCAGCAGCCCTTAGCCCAGGGCTTCTGGCTGCTTCTGCGGCAGCTGGGGATCTATGCTGCAGGCACAGGGTCTGCAACCAGTTGTCAGCTCTGTGGATCTTGTGTTGTTTAGTGCAACTGTGTCTGGGAGGGGCCCTTTAAGGGAGCGGCTTGCTGTTGAGTCCGCCCTGTGACCCTGTCTGCAGCTGTGCCTGGCATCCCTATTTCGATGTGTGCTACTTTGACGTGTAGACGTTCCCTCGCTGCGCCTATTTCGATGTTGGGCTGAGCAACGTCGAAGTTGAACATCGACATTGCCGGCCCTGGAGGACGTGTAGACGTTATTCATCGAAATAGACTATTTCGATGTTGGCTGCACATGTAGACGTAGCCTAGAAGTGGAAGGCATACGGACAAGGAGTATGAAGGGACCTGCTGAGTTAGTGACCAAACAAAGCTGAAAAGAGCTGGTTGCAGAGATCAGAGAGAGACTCGATGATTCAGTGAAGCCATGAGCTGGACAAGTACAATCCAGCAAAGTGGACCCAGAATCCTGAATGGATACAGGCCCAAATACTAAGGAAAATGAAATAATGAGGAGGAAACTGAGGCATGGAGCAATGAATCATAGAATGCTAGGACTAGAAGGGACCTTGAGAGGTCATCGTGTCCAGCCCTCTGCCCTCAGGGTAGGAACAAGTACTGTCTAGACCATCCCTGATAGACACTTATCTAACCTGTTCTTAAATATCTCCACAGATGGAAATTCCACAACCTCCCTAGGCAATTTATTCCAGTGTTTGACCATCCTGACAGTTAGGAACTTTTTCCTCATGCCCAGCCTAAACCTCCCTTGCTGCAGTTTAAGACCACTGCCTCTTGTTCTATCCTCAGAGGCCAAGAAGAACAAGTTTTCTCCCTCCTCCTTTTGACACCCTTTTAGATACCTGAAAACAGCTATCATGTCCCCCCTTAATCTTCTTTTTTCCAAACTAAACAAGCCCAATTCTTTCAGCCTTTCTTCATAAATCATGTTCTCTAGACCTTTGATCATTCTTGTTGCTCCTTTCTGGACCCTTTCCAGTTTCTCCACATCTTTCTTGAAATGAGGCACCCAGAACTGGATACAATATTCCAAAGGGGCCTAACCAGCACAGAGTAGAGCAGAAGAATGACTTCCTGTGTCTTGTTCACCACACACCTGTTAACGCATCCCAGAATCATGGTCATTTTTTTTCCCAACAGCATCACACTGTTGACTCATATTTAACTTGTGGTCTACTATAACCCCTAGACACCTTTCTGCCATACTCCTTCCTAGACAGTCGCTTCGCATGCTGTATGTGTGAAACTGACTGTTCCTTCCTAAGTGGAGCACTTTGCATTTGTCTTTATTAAACTTCATCCTGTTTACTTCAGACCATTTCTCCAATTTTTCCAGATTATTTTGAATTTTTACCCTATCCCCCAAAGCAGTTGCAACCCCTCCTAGCTTGGTATCATCTGCAAACTTAATAAGCACACTGTCTTTGCCAATATCTAAATCGTTGATGAAGATATTGAACAGAACCAGTCCCAATACAGATCCCTGCGGAACCCCACTTGTTATACCTTTCCAGCAGGATTGAGAACCTTTAGTAACTACTCTCGTGTACTGTCGTGTCCAGGAAATGTATCTCTCACATGGAGTAATCATGTGCCAACAATGCCCAGATGCTTTGTATATTGGACAGACTTCAAACTCTCTCAGACAAAGAGTTAATGGGAACAAAACAGACAAAGATATTCCTGATCCACAGACCTGTTTGCCAGCATTTTAGTGGAGTGGGCCATTCTGTTAATGACTTAAAAGTTTGCATCTTACTGAAAAGGAATTTTCACAACAGTCTTGAAAGAGAGGCTGCTGAACTCTCTTGTATATTCAAATTCGACACATTAACATGTGGTTTGAACCGGGATGTGAATTTTCTGGGTCATTATAGGGGCTCTTTTGCATACTTGGCTTAATCTAACTCTTGACTCCCCCCGCCCCCTTCTGCCCCTCTACTCTCTGATTTGCTCACCTTGATAATTTTTTTTGACTTGTCAATCTTGATTACTGTTTTTGGTTCTCTGTGCCTTAAATATTGAGTCTGTCCCACGAAAGCTCATCACCTAATAAATTATTTCGTTAGTCTTTAAAGTGCTACTGGACTGCTTTGTTGTTTTGATAGTGTATAGACTAGCACGGCTTCCTCTCTGTTACTATTAAACAGAAGTTTGTCCATGGGCAGTAGGTGGAGCCCATCCTGCATTTGTGGAAGCTAGCCCTGAGTCCCCTCTTCCTCCCACCTGGAGGAGCCCTTAGGAGCCCCCTACCTCAGCTGGAGAAGCACTCGGCCAACTGAAACCCCAAGCCCTCCAACCCTGCCCAGAGGAGTCTTGGGCCAGCTGCAGATGAACTGCACCTCTCCTCCCCAGACCTCCAGCCTCTTGGGGAAAAGCATCTCTCTGACTGAGAAGTTTTTGCTGGTCCCCACATAGGTTTCAGAGTAGCTGAGACAGTAATTGCTACTCAGCTTCCTGGACTCCTCCATAATCTTTCTGGAATCCGTGCATGACGTTGTGGATAATTTCCAATATCACTGTGTTGGAGGTTGTATTCTCCCAGGCGCTGCAGAGCAGGCTTAGAATTTCTGAAGGGATGTGTGAGGTTTTCCAGGGTAAAATGAAGGAACTGTTCTACGAGCACTATGATCAACCCATCAAAACTGTCTGTTTGAAGTGGAATGCTGAGAGGGACTTGGCTGAAACCATGGGCAGCACGTAATGGAGGCTGTGGGAGGTTCCTTTCCCTGATATGGGCCACATAGCTTTTCCAGTCTTGGAGCCACAGCAGAGGGGATGGGAAGGACCACGCTGGAGGCGGGGCCTCAAAGAGAGGCAGGATATGAGTAGAATGGGGACAGGGACATTAGAGCAGAAAAGGGGCAGGGCAGTGGGAAGAATGAGGCTGGGGCAGAAAGGGTGGAAAAGAGGAGGGATTGTGAACTCAGATCTCCAGCTAGGGCTGAGAACTCTGCTGCAGTCCCCAGCTCTCAGCTGCCTTCCATGGTAAAGAGCACAATCAGGGCCTGGTGGGGAAGGGCCAAGCTTTTAATCACATTCCCCACAGCCGGGGCTAAGGAGGGGCTGAGAACTATGAGGGCCCCCATTCTCCAGAGGCCTGGACTAGAAGAGGCATGGGCAGGAGGCTAGCCTCTTCATCTTTCATCTGGAGAACCCGAGCTTCTTCCTCTCAGGTTCATATGATATCTGTGTATATTGAGATGGATACTGGGATGAGTACTTATATGAGTAGTGTGAACAAGCCTTGAAAGGTGGATGAGGGCTATAACTTTCTTTTGTAGCCAGGTGTACTGATCCTGAGGGATCACAGAGTGTCCCTTAAATCTTTTAATGTGTGGAGGAGGCATCAATTTTTTCAGGAAATATCGTGGTGCTCTCATTAGGGCCTTCTTGAGGTAGATGGAAAGATGAAGCCATGGGGCCCATTTCATCACAATGATAGTTGAAACAGAATGGGCTGCAACAATTGCAGACTGAAGAGACTTTCTGCAACCAGCTGGCCTTCATTAACCAAGGCTTTAAAATACTCCTTGTGAGAGCCATGGAGTTGGTCAATAAAAGAACTAAGTTCCACAAAGTTCTGATCGCTCACCACTACCAGTTCCAGGGTGGCTGAGGAGTAGGCTCAGGTGCTTCCAGTTCCAGCCATAACTGGCAAACTAAGCAGTACAGTGGTAGTGTTAGACCACACTATCAGTAATAAAGACCTGTTGCCTTTGGGCCTGCTAGTGGTCCCAGTGCCACCATGGAGTTGGGAAGGGGCCAAGTAGCTGGTACCATGATTGACAAAGCAAAGAAGCTGCAGGTCAGATGGTTGTCCATATGAAACTGGGTTCCATGTGGCAAGTGACAAGTGTATTGGGAGGTTAGCTTGTGTTCTGATTCAGAAAAATAAAATAAAAAAGGGCAGTGTGTAGCAGGTGGTTGCCAGTGAGTCAAGAGCTCTCAGTTAAATTGGTTCTGGTGCCCCAATACTGAGCAGAGGAGAATCTAGTATATTGGACACTGTCAGATCTATTGCACACCAAAAATCTGTTGGCATGGAGGGGACTGGTACTTGCAGAGGCTATTGGTACCAAAAGACTTACACAGTGTTGGAGGAGTGGTCCGGAAAGTAGGGCATGCTGTTGCCTGGCTTATTTCCAGTACTGTTGGTGAAGAGCATACTGATGGCATCTTCCCCAGGGCATATCTTCACTGTTTCTCATTTCCTTGGCATTGATGCTTCTTCATCTATGCATATTGGGTCTTTAAGTATTTTGACTTGACCTATTGATTCAGTACTGCTCGTGTCCATTGTACCAGATTTTGATAGCTTTGACACCATCAGTACCAAAATGATACTAAGTTGGGGATTGGTTTTGGCATGGATTGGGGCTCATGGACCTTTTCTTACATGGACCTCTTACATGAGTCTCAGATCTCTTTTTCTTCCTTAGTCTGGGCTTCAATTGCTGACACAAGCCACACTTCTGTAGAATGTTTCTCTCTTTCGTGTATGTCCTGCGGTATGTCCATTGGTTACTGGAATGTATTCTGTGCAACTGAGGCTCTTTTTGAAATCCTAAGAGCTGAGAGGAGGTTCCCCCTCCCCTGTCCACACAGAGTACTGGAAGGAAGACAGTCCTTTTCTTCTTCCCTTTCTTTTAAGGTATCAGCCAAAACAAAACAGCAAAGAAAGAAAAAGGGGCTTCCAAAGAAGCTCAAATTAGCAATTATAAGAGAGTTAAGGATCTGCAAAAGGACTGGTTCTAGCTCTGTCTTGTAGCCAAGGGCAGTTGAGAAGGAAATGAGGAGGGACTGCATGCACATGCTAGTCTTGTGGTAGGCTGGGAGCAGCACATACACGGGCGAGATCGAGTACTCCCAAAATACTTTGATCAATAGCACAGGACAGAGATACGCCTACACTGGAGCACCCAGAGAGAGAATACTTGAAGAAGAAGGAGATGTTTTCAAGAAAATATTCTCTATGCTATGTACATGAAGACTTCATGTAAATGAAGTAAAGTAGATGAATAAGTCAGATGCTTAATGACAATAACTTTGTTTCTAAAGCCTTTGTAAAACTTTTATTCCACTATCTACAGAAGTGTACTGATGGATATTTTTAAGTACTGTAACTGTCACAGCTTGTTAAAAATTGTTCCCTACAGAATGAGTCAACGTAATGGCTCAAACAGAAATAATTCACTCAATTTTTAACGTAAAATAATGATTCCTAAACTCTCAAGTTAACCACAACAGTGCTGAAATTTAGAAATGGGATATTTTATGCACAAATATTACAACGTGTATCATTTTAGCTTGGTACAAAACAGATCTGTGATCAGACTTCCTGCCTGATGACAGAATGTGAGCTCAATCTACAATTTAAGGAGTCAGTTTGTGTCTTCAGCCTTCATAAATAAAGGGTACAGAGTCAGCCTGGGTCTAGCCAGACCTATTCAATAAGCGCCCCAATCCCATTGTTTTAATTGGCTGTCTCCCATAGTAATGGGATGTGGCTGAACTAAATGGATTCATCTGACAGCTTGATTAATAACAGGGCCTTGTAATAGGACAGAGAAAACTCGGTACCATGGAAGAACTACAGGAAACAAGTCAGGCTCCTATATGAGGCTGTGAAGTAGCTTCTGGAAGGATTCCAGGGGTGAAAGGTCAGATCTCTATCCCAGAACTTAGAAAATGAAAGGTAGCTCAGAGGGTCTGAGCTTGGGAGAGGGAGTCACAGGAAACAGCCTGAGAGTCAACATTCTATCCCAAATCAGATAGACAAAGGGAGCCCAGAAACTGTTCTGAAGAGGAGTTCAAGAGTGTGTATGTGTGTGACAGAACCACCTTGTGTTTGCTTGTGACTGTTACCATAGTAAAAGAGGACTGAACTTAGAGTGACCCCAGTCAGAGGGCTGAGCTACATAAATGCCTGGAAGAAAGAGAAAACAAGTGGAAACAGATTGAGTATGTTTGCAGCATCATTCTCAGCTAGTCGGGGAGTGCTTCTAGACAGGCACACCTTATGGAACTGCCTGTCGGTATTATTTCCCTTTCCCAAGTTAGAGAAAGTGTACACAGTATCCATTTAGCTTCCATTAACAATGCTGCCTATCAGTTTTCATAAAGCAAAGACACTGAAAAGGAAACTGATGTCATTCACTGTTTTGTTGTTGCTTTTTTGTGTGTGGTGTGGGTACACAATCTCACAGGCTCCAAGATTCACCTTAATATTGTAAATTAACACAGATAGCAACAGAAAAATATACTTACCAATAAAAATTTATTCCAAAGGTCTAAAAATTTAAACCTTCCAGATAAGACTAAATTCCAGTATGCAATTGCCATTTCTAAATCTGCAAGAAACAAAAATACATATTACAGGGCTTTGTACACAGTGAACTCTCACAATTAAACAGCTGTCTCAATTCAGCTCTCATTTTTTATTTTATCCATAAATCTAACTATATAAGTTCATTGGCTAGTTTTTAAGCCCCTTTCTATAACGAATGGTCTCAAGACCCAGTTAAAAAGCTGCTTGAATGTTGATATGCGGAAGCCTAGCCTGTGCCTCCATGGTACATAGTGACAATGTATTTGTTAAGTGGCTGATCTGGAATGCTCCCCAGTTAAATAGGTCATATACTACCTGAGACTTTGCTCAGTTACTTTTAACTTGCATTGAAAGCCTTACTTTTCAAAAATCCACATTTTGAAGTACTAATTCACTATGAAGTTATAAATAATCAAAGTCACCTGGTTTCATTACTGTTGAATATAGAAATTCAATAGTAATAAAGACATATGGAACAATGGTGGCATAAAGGAATCCCAATTACACACAGAGAAGGATAAGAGGAGTAACAGACTCTTGAAGTTATTATTGAGAGTACTAGCATATCTTTTCCCCTTATAGCTAGCACTCATTTGTTATCATGATCCCTACCTAAACTCCATTTTGTAAAAGGTATTTAATATAATATCCATCTAGACAGGCATAAAGCAATTCACATGAAGAAAATGGTATTGACTTCACATTCATATTTGGATTTAAAACAATAACAAATCAAGTTATTTAGCTCGAAAAATGTTGGATACCTTGCCTCCTTTCTCATTTTGTATGTTAGATTGGCATTTTTTAGGCATTTTAAGGTGATAAAAAGCCTTCAGTCATCTGGAGAACAATATTTTTGCAGCAACCCTCATGACAATATAGCTTTTCTACAAGTCACTTATAATAAGAATGCTGTGATATATCAAAAGAAACTAATGGCTTTGGGTGCCTCACTTTTGGAATACTCGCCTTGAGATGCCTTCAAATTTGGTTGTACATTTTTAAGGTGTTTGGATGTCCCAAAAAAGTGAAGTTCCTACAATAAACAAACTCGTGAAAATCTAGGTTGTGGACTACAACAGGTAGTCGCTTATGTGAATAATGGCAAGAATAAAGCAAATTTTAACATCATGGATACTGGAAATTCAGAATTTAGCAAAGTAACCAAGTGAGTAGGTGTTAAAGGAATGACTGCTTTCTTACTTCACCTGGGGAGGAACTCATTCAGATGAAATTTGAACAAGGGATTTTTGGATCCCAAAGCAGTTCTGTTTGTTAAAAGGAGTACTAAATATCTACAATGAGACAGATTAGTTTTAACCATGAATTAAGCTGCAATTGTCCAAGAGTCTGAGCCCATAAAAATTATCCAGCACCTCTGGCTGAAAACAGGTTAATGATGGAATTATCACCTTGCTCATACATCTCTACTCTACAGCTGAATTAATTAAAATCACTTACGTTGATATGTGATGTTCTTTTGTTCTACAGCAACATTTATTCATTCAGTAAATTAAAATTAAAAACTCAGAATTTAGCCCACACACTCTGATGGAAGAATTTGCCACACAGTGATCCTGGGCTGCAGTAACTGGACCAGGATGAACTGCACCAGAAAATGTAAGGGTGAGATGTTATGCTCTGATGCCCAGTGGGAAAATTTCACTGGCTGGGTAAGCCGGGGTAGGGATGGCTTCCTGATTCACAGGTGGATCTACCAGACAAATTGCCTCAGAGCAAGGCCACACTGGGGCAATAGCAACAACTCATGTTTTTGTCTCTCCTGATCTTTTCTAAGAACCAGCTGATGAGAGGGATCAGTGGGAACACATACATAGATCCTCAGCCAATGGCAGGAGGAAGGCATTGGAGAAGAAGCCTCTGTCCAAGTTCTGACCAAAAAAAAGAAGGCAAACAGGTCCACTTGGGGAGTTCCTGGGAGATCACACTTTGGAGGATTAAAGGAGCTACCTTCAAGTGGAGTGACCCCTCATGGTGAGAGAAGTCCCTGCTGAAGTGATTTTTCTAGGGCATTCCTGAATTCTGAGAGATGATCTACCTCAAGACAGATATCACAGCCGATGTAGAAATCCCAAGATTGCCTCTCGGCAGAGAGCCAACAGGTGTGCTCCTCCTTTCCTGTCAACGTAAATCATGTTGTCTGTCAGGACTCTCACCACTTTGTCTGACAGATGCAGAGGGAAGATCCTGCAGGCCAGCCAAACTGCTCTGTGTTCCCTGATGTTTATATACAACATTACCTCCTCAAGTGTCCACAGATCTTGAGTCTGGAGATGTCCAAGGCACCTGACACAAGCTCAAGGGATGGAGCGGGACCACTGAATGGGACTCCCTCTTGGTTTGTCCACCACCAACTCAAGGTTAATGTCACCGGGGAAATAGTTATGCTCTTTTCTTCAAGTGGTGCTTGGCGTGGGATTAGGCTGACATCAGCCCTTGCTGGTGGGGTTGCATGTGGAGCTGGGCATGGGATACCACGCATGTGCACCCTGCCATATGGTCCAGCAGGTACAGGAACACCATGACTGTTGCGACGGGAAATGCAGAGACTTATGTGGTAAGATCTGACAGGGTCTGAAACCTGTCCAGCAACAGGGATGCTCTCACAAGGATTGAGTCAAGCATGATTCCGATGAATTCTATCCTTTGAACTAACAACGACATTTTGTCATTGACCAGGAGCCTCAAGGAGTGGCACATGGCTTGAAGAACCTTGATGTCACATTGGACCTGCACTTTGGAACAGCCTTTGACCAACCAGTAGTTGAAATATGGGTAAATCTGAACACCCTGGTGCCTGAGGTAAGGTAATTGACAAAGGTGCCTGAAGACCTTCATCTCTGCCCTCTTAACTGTATGCATAACAGTCACACCACAAGATCATACGCTGCATACGCTGTTTTCTTCATTCAGTGCAGCAGAAGAATGGTGCTCAGAGAATGATATAGCTGGTTCAGGCTTTTTTTTTGTGTGTGGGTGTGGGTGTGGGTGTGGGCGCGTGCATGCTATCCTTATTGTTCTTATCCCACCTATCAGGAAAGATGTGGACAAACAGGAAAGAATTCAAGGGAGAACAAAAAAGTGATAAAAGATTTGGATTAATAGCATGCTTAGTGTCGAGAAAAGGGCTGTTAAACAGACAATGGGGTATTTACTGTATAGTTGTGATTAACATTTTATGTCCTATGTAATCATTATAAGCTAAATACTATTAAATAGAGGATCATTGAAACATAAGATTGATCAGTAGTTAGAAAGGATAATTACAGATCAGGTATCTAAGTAAGCAGGGCTGCAACACAAGATCTGCAGGCAAAGGCCTGCAAGATTTTAGCTCAGCTATTTTAGGTCCTGGGAGATCAGAAATGCTTAATATATGTAAGTAACCAAATAATGACCCTGTGCCACTGGGTTTCCAGAAAAGATGTACCAATGGGTAGCAGTGTGAAAAACTAACAGTAAAAGTAATACTTAGCTTACAAGATCCCCAGAAGTTACATTTTTCTAATACATGCCCTAACCACAAAATGCACAATGTATATAAATGCTACTGAGATATAGACAGGGTCACATTATAAAAAGAGACTGCCCACAGTAGGATAATTGAGCTCTTCATGGGAAACTCATCCAGCAGGAACAATCCTCCCTCCAGTGATGCTCAATTCATGAGAGATCCAGACTGTAACACTATTGTTAAGGATGGGAGTATAACTATATTTGTAATTTGTGCAGAAGTATGTGTAGAATTTCTATATGCCTGGACAATCATAATTTTGATTGTAATGTTAATAAAACTTGTAAAATAGGCTAGACCTTCTACCTGTGAATGTGTGTAGTGACCCTCCTTTTGTCTTTGTGTTCCTAGAGACGCTAAATCTGAAGTAGCAGAGGTGACTTTCAGTCTACCAAACTTGAAATTCTGGTGTCCGAGACAAACCCTTAGTAGTATAATACAGTAAACCCTTGAGTTATGCAGGGGCTGTGTTCCTGCAACCCCTGCATAACTTGAATTTTCACGAAAGTTGGGGGGAAATGGGAACCAGGCTGCTGCTGCCTTACCCCAGTGATGTGACTGTCAGCTTGGCAGCCACGTGGCTAGGAGAAGAGGCTGCAGAGCAACATCAAGTTGTGCTTAACTCGTGTTAAAGGGAGTTACATGCAACTTGAAGGCGTGTATGTTGAGGGTTTACTGGACCACAATGCAAGCTCACTCTAAGTAAAAGGTTACAAATGCTGCACTTTATATAACAACCTCAGTGGTAGTTATAACTAGTTAATGTAAATATTCATGCATTTAAACAAGATTAGATGACAATTCTGTAGAGATACAGAAACCTGAAAATAAGCAGGGCATGCTTTTCCGTTGCCATTCATGAATTAAAGATTTATTTTTCTTTTGGGACAAAGTTAATATTACATAAAATGACAAGCAAAAGAAATATATTTAAAAAAAATCCGTATAGTTTGCCATTACTTGGAAAAGTTAATCATGACCTTCATAAAAATGTAGAACTTGGAAGAGACCTGAGAGGTCTTCTAGTCCATTCCTGTTTTGGCTTGCATCCACCTTACAAAAGTGGAAAGCCAGGTGTGACTTGTCTAAGCTCGTACACGGTTAATGGGAACAAAGGACTCGAATGAGGCATATTCACCAAGTTAAAAAAGCAAAGTGACAAGAAGTTGGCTGCAGAGTAACTGCCTTTGCTTCCTCCTCAAACCAGAATTAAAGGTAAATACGAACTACAACAACATGCTGTGTACAAGGAGAGCTTTCAGCTCGCGAGAGACATTAGCCGTGGGGCAAAGTCCCACTTTTCTTGAACTGCTTAAAGTGCTCTTTATGTAGAAGTGTTTAGTTTTACAGCTGATTCCTTCAGAGCAAATATTAAAATACAGTTACACCTTAAATTACTAATGTTAAAACGAAAAGAGGAGGAGGAAGTAAAGGCAGTAGTACTACCCTTATAAAAAGCCTGACAGGTAAACATTCTTAGAGAGTCTTTAAATCAGTTAGAAAAATATTTGAGTCTTAATACTTCTTGGTGGCAAGCAGCTAATTAAGTTCCTAACACCATAAATGGTACATTCTTCCCCATCTTTATTTTATGGCTGTAAAACAACTGAACCGCTGTTACTATAGCTATGTCTTTTTTGATTAATTGGTTAACTTGTAATTGCATTTTTTCATCTTCTATTGCATCTCATTAATCTTCTTACTGATCCTGTAAAGCTTTGCTACTTTAAATAAGCCAGTCACTATTATGAGGACCTTTTTGTTTATTTGTTGAGCTACATGTTACAAAATAAAGTGCCCACAGTAAAAAGTAATGCTGCTTATGCATGGACTGCTTCTTCTTCTGTATTAATAGAATGTAGTCTTATAACTCGAAGTACACGAGCAACCTTAACTATAATTTGTGCTACCTGCTCTGCTTAGAAATAGATACAAAAAAATCAATTTAAAAGAATGTTAAAGTTACACAATGAAGTTTAGTGCTAGGAAATGCCAGAATCAAGATAGAATTATTACACACAGATGAACTCAATGGCCATGTCTACACTAGCCCAAAACTTCGAAATGGCCATGCAAATGGCCATTTGAAAGTTTACTAATGAAGCGCTGAAATACATATTCAGCGCCTCACTAGAATCCTGACAGCTGCGGCACTTCGAAATTGACGCGGCTCATCCAGACAGGGCTCCTTTTCGAAAAGACCCTGGCAACTTCGAAATATCCTTATTCCTCTCTGCTGTTAAGAATAAGGGGATTTCGAAGTTGCTGGGGTCCTTTAGAAAAGGAGACCTGTCTGGACAAGCCGCGTGACAGCGAGCCGCAACAATTTCGAAGTGCCGCAACTGCCGGCATTCTAACGAGGTGCTGAATATGTATTTCAGCGCTTCATTAGTAAACTTCGAAATGGCCATTTGAATGGCCATTTTGAAGTTTTGGGCTAGTGTAGACACAGGCAATATGTTGGAGAAGAGTCAATACAGCTTTTGTAAAGGAAAATCAGGCCTCACCAATGTATAAGAATTTATTGGGGTGTGGGAATCAACAACGTCCCTTTGCATAAAACATGAACCAGAGATCATCCAGTGAAATTAACAGGCAGATGATTTAAAACAAAAGGAAGCACTTATTCACAAAATACACAACCAGCTGGTGGAACACACTGTCAGGGGATACAGTGAAGGCCAGAAGTTTAATTGGGTTAAAACAAGCATTAGATATGTTCACAAAGGATAGATTGATTCAAGTCAAGGTGATCAGGGTTGCATCCCATGCTCTGGTGTCCCTGAACCCCTTCCAGAAGTTGGACCTGGAAGAGCAGTGATGTATCACTCAATACATTATCCTGTTCTTCCATTCCCTCTGAAGCATGTGGCACTGGCAACTGTCAGAACACAGAATACTGAGACAGAAGGATCCAGGATGGCAATTCTTATGTTCCTGAGGCTGCCTGTGCAACCTAATTCAATTCCCTTCTACTTATCCACTATGATTCAATCTTAAATTACATTATTGCTTACAATTTTTCACATCTACAAAATAAATAAGCAGCCAGGGATTTCCTCAACCTGATTAGAAAATTCTAAGGACATATTCCAAAGTAGCTACAACTTCACAAAGGAAGTTGCATTGCATGCATTTAGCTATTTCGAGAAAAGAACAAAGGGGAGAGAATTTTTTCCAACTTCATTTTGGATAGTCTTTTCCCACTCTTTCTGAATTTACCCTAGGACTATCAAAAAAAAAAAAAAAAAAAAAAGACAAAACATGATTACACCATGCCCCCTTCACAAGTCCCTCAGCCTCAGAACAGTGGAGGCAGAAAGTGACTTCTATGGTTAAGTGTCATACATATACTGATCTCACAGAACTAGAGGGGACCTGCAGAGGTCCTCGATGCCAGTCCCCAGCACCCACAGCAGGATCTATCACTATCCCTGACAGTTTTTTTTTCTAAAATCTATTTGCTCCAGATACCTAAATAGCCCTCTCAATGATTGAACTCACAACCCTACATTGAGCAAGCCAATGTTCAAACCACTGAGCTATCTGGAAGCATATTGTACAATTCCATACACTTACAATAAAAAAGTCTAGAGTAGTAAGGAAGTCAGGATACATAAAAAACAAAGAAAAGAAAAGAAAAAAGAACCCCATGCAACAGCATGTCTCAGAGCCTGGGTCAATTAACTTGGGTTCATGGTAGCATTGGGCTAAAAACAACAGTGGGGACATTAGGTGGGCTCTAGACCCTCCACCCCCCAACCAGATTTCAGAGGCCAGGATCAAGACTGAAGATGAATATCTACACTGGTATCTTTAATCTTGCAGGGAGAGCTTGAGTCAGTTGACCTGGACTCAAGACTTACTGCCATCAGGTTGTTTTTTTTGTTTGATTTTGTTTTTTGTCTTTTTGCTGTGTAAATGAACCAACAGCCTCCAATGTATATATACTGTGGGTATTACTTTTTTCTTCCAGGTTCCCTGGAGTAGTCGACTTTGGATGTTTTCCTTTTGTTCCCGGACTGTAACTGCATGTGAGATATTTCTTTCTCTCTCATACAGTTCAAACAGAAGTTTCATAGCACTGTCACATCTATTTTCAAGGAGTCCTTCTGACAAACTGCACTAAAATCTGACTTATGTGCCTGTAAAGAATAGGATTTTCTCAGTACAAGTCAACTGATTAGTTACAAAATATGGCATAAAAATTGCAAACTGTGCAAAACTGAATCCCTCCTTTTCCCTTCCACTTCTGATTAATCATAATTTTTACTTTAAACTACAGGTTGAACCTCTCTAGTACGGCACGCGCTTCTCCAGCAACATATGTAATATGGCATGATTTTAGTTAGCTGGATGACCATTTATCATGGGTGTGGCCTGGTTTCCCATGGTCCCATAAAGTTTGCTCACAGCCACCAGAACTGGCTCTCAGCGTTCTATGCTATTATTTAGCTGTAATTTACCTCTAAATGTCTTCCAAGAGGCCAGTAAGTAGTGGAAGTGTTGGTAATGCTGCTAGACAATATTGTCTTCCTGTGGTCCAGTAAATTCTCTTGTTTGGCACTGAGCAGGTCCTGGGGTTGCTGGACTAGAGAGGTTTAACCTGTACAAGCTTACTTGTGATGAACGTGAATTAAAAAAAAACCTTTGCCAGGCAAGAATCATGACCAGTATGGTCCATCACAGAAACCTGTCCATCAGATTTGCAAAGACTAAAAGAAAAAAAGACCCTCCAACAAAAGACCAAAGAAGCAGAACATGAGATATTACTAGTATTAGTGAGCTATACCTCAATTAATGTGACGACTATCAGCAAAATACTGTGTCCTACATCACTGCTTTCACAGGCTGCTATGCTTCTCAGAGTATCAGCAAATAAACAGATTAAGACTACTGCTTAATTTACAACAGTGAGGCCCTTGTAAGGTAAAGAGCATGTTAGTAACTCTGTAATCAATCTTTCTTGCCTGAAGAGAGCTTTGCTAACGA
Organism: Carettochelys insculpta; assembly: GCF_033958435.1. Lineage (NCBI taxonomy): Eukaryota > Metazoa > Chordata > Testudines > Carettochelyidae > Carettochelys > Carettochelys insculpta. The sequence goes on from NC_134137.1 coordinate 120,623,073, forward strand.
CAAAGTAAAATCACTCTGAATGGCAGAGATAGCTTCATCACTGGGAGAGCATCTTCCACCAAAAAAACTGTCCAGAAACATTTGATGAAGAGGGTTCCAGCTCTCGAAAGCTTACACTCAAATAAATGTGTTAGCCTTTAATTTGCTCCAGGAATTTTTTTGTTTTTGCTGAAACAGTTGAACTCTGCTACCCCTCTGAAACCGTCTGCACCAGCACTTTCAATTGTTAAAACATATTGTTCAGGGACAATTTTTTTTTCCAAATACCTGGGTGATAAAAGTTTTAATGACAAAAGTGTGAAGTGCACATAGCCTAAGTTAAAGAAACTCTCACACGTGGGAGAAAGGAACAGTCATGGAACTTCCCACTTTCAGGACTAAATTCAGAATTTATTGCTTCATGTTAGCTTCTCCCTCAATAATTTATTCATCCACAAACTGATCATACCTCTTATTTCATACAAATAACCTCTAACAAAACAAAAAGCAGTCAAGTAGCACTTTAAAGACGAGCAAAATAGTTTATTAGGTGAGCTTTCGTGGGACAGACCCACTTCTTCAGACCATAGCCAGACCAGAACAGGCTCAATATTTAAGGCACAGAGAACCAAAAACAGTAAGCAAGGAGGAGAAATCAGAAAAAGATAATCAAGGTGAGCAAATCAGAGAGGGGAGGGGTGGGGGGGGGGGAAGTCAAGAATCAGACTGAGCCAAGTATGCAGACGAGCCCCTATAGTGACTCAAAGTTCCCATCACGATTTAAACCATGCATTAATGTGCCGAATTTGAATATAAAAGCCAGCTTGGCTGCTTCCCTTTCCAGAACGGTGCAATAATTCTTCTTCAGTAACACACATACCTTTAGGTCATTGACAGAATGCCCCATTCCATTAGAATGTTGACTAACTGGTTTGTGGATCTGGAGTGTTTGATGTCTGTTTTGTAAGGGTGCCAATACCGGACTATCCAGTTACGTGGACTCCCTCCTCAAACCCTATGCCACCAACGCTCGCAGCTATATCCAAGATACCACCGACTTCCTGAGGAAATCACAAAACATCGGAAAAGTTCCTGATAATGCCATCCTTGCCACAATGGATGTAGAGGCTCTGTACACTAATATTCCACATAAAGACGGATTACAAGCAATCAGGAACACCATCCCCGATGCCACCACAGCCAATCTGGTGTCTGACCTCTGTAACTTTGTTCTCACACACAATCATTTCCGTTTTGGGGACAATTTATACCTCCAGATTGGTGGAACTGCTATGGGAACCCGCACGGCCCCACAATATGCTAATATATTTATGGCTGACCTGGAACAACAATTCCTCAGCTCTCGTCCCCTATTACCACTCGTCTACTTAAGATACATTGATGACATCTTTATGATTTGGACCCATGGTACAGAGGCTCTAGAAGAATTCCACAGAGACTTTAACAATCTACACCCCACCACCAACTTATGCCTCGATTACAACATGCAAGAGATACATTTCCTGGACACGACAGTACTAATCAAGGATGGCCTGATCAGTACCACACTGTACTGAAAACCTACTGATCGCTATACTTATCTACACCCTTCTAGCTTCCATCCTGCACACGTGACTAGATCCATTGTTTACAGTCAAGCTCTTAGGTACAATCGCATTTGCTCTGATCCAACTGACAGAGACCAAAAACTACAAGAACTTTACCAAATATTCATAAACCTGAATTACCCACCAGGAGAAGTAAAAAAACAAATCAACAGGGCCAGACGAATACCCAGAGACCAGCTACTCCAAGATCGGCCCAAAAAAGCCAAGAACAGAACACCACTGGTCATCACCTACAGCCCCCAACTCAGACCACTGCAACCCATTATTAAAGACCTACAACCTATCCTTAATCAGGATGCCACACTCCAGAAGGCCCTGGGTGACATGACTGTTCTCTCCTACAGACAACCTCCCAACCTCATGAGGATCCTCACTAACAGCCACAGTCTATACCCCAGGAATACCAGTCCTGGAACCTTTCCCTGCAACAAAGCCCGCTGCCAGCTTTGTCCACATATCTTCTCTGGAAATACCATCACTGGACCTAACCAGTTTACTCACAGAATCACGGGCACTTTCTCATGCTCCTCTACTAACATCATATGTGCCATCATGTGCCAACAATGCCCAGATGCTTTGTATATTGGACAGACTTCTAACTCCCTTAGACAAAGGGTCAATGGGCACAAAACAGACATCAAAACACTCCAGATCCACAAACCAGTTAGTCAACATTTTAATGGAATGGGGCATTCTGTCAATGACCTCAAGGTATGTGTGTTACTGAAGAAGAATTATCGCACCGTTCTGGAAAGGGAAGCAGCCAAGCTGGCGTTTATATTCAAATTCGGCACATTAACACATGGTTTAAATCATGATGGGAACTTTCTGAGTCACTATAGGGGCTTGCCTGCATACTTGGCTCAGTCTAATTCTTGGCCTTCCCCCCCCATCCCTCCACTCTCTGATTCGCTCACTTTGATTATCTTTTTCTGATTTCTCCTCCTTGCTTACTGTTTTTGGTTCTCTGTGCCTTAAATATTGAGTCTGTTCTGGTCTGGCTATGTTCTGAAGAAGAGGGTCTGTTCCACGAAAGCTCACCTAATAAACTATTTTGCTAGTCTTTAAAGTGCTACTTGACTGCTTTTTGTTTTGATAGTGTATAGACTAGCACGGCTTCCTCTCAGTTACTAAATAACCTCTAAGCTAATTCTCCCCAAAGGTTTGTAAGGAAGACTGCTCTATTTTTTAAATACTTGAGAGATGCACAGAATATTTAGACAGAGCAAGCATTTCTCTCGATAATCTTGCAAACATTGTAAGAAGTAAAGAATGTACCAAGTATACCTGCTGTTGCTTTTTTAACACTAGTAGTTCAAAATCTGGATTACTAATTGTACAAAGATGATTCCCCTTCACACAAATGTTGAAGTAATTTTTGGAGTGTCGGAGACTTGAACAATGTACTCAATGCATATTACTATAGAAGCTAAAGATGCTGCTGCATTAGAAAATAAGGCATATAATGCCATCTACAAATGGAGAATGAAACCTCCTTGGAGTCCTCACGCAAAGATGGTCTATCTACTGATCAAGGATTCCACTGAAATGCAAACCGAAATGCTCTTCTCACATACAAAGTTCTCTTGCACATTCTTAGCAAATTGAACACAGGACATCCCTCTGAACCAAGTGAATTGCTGAAGAGATTTCAGCAGTGCAATGAAGACCAATCTGACCAATTTCCTGGCAAGAAGTAGAGGTGGACAACCCTGTAGCCAGACAAAGTCTCCCCCTTACAAGCCAGCTTGCTCGCTGCCCCCCTCCCCACACTGAGGAGCACACAGGGCACGGAAACAGCTGCTGACAGCACAGTCTTTGATGCCCTCATTGAGGCCCAGATGTGCTAGCTCATCGTGACCTTGAGAAGCAGAAAGTACAGATAGAAGGCTAACAGCCCAAACTATCAAAATGAGAGAGAGGGGGGGCGACCCTCAGGAAATCACCCCAGCTGGCATTGATGGATATGATGCACACACACATACCACCCCAGAAGGGGAAGTCCCCCGCTCACACAAAAAGAATGTTCTGTACTCCTAAATTGCTTATCTCCTGTCTTACAAGTGCAAATTAAGTAAGAAATGCCCTTGTAACAAACTGGTGTCACAAAGACAGACCAGTGTGATCTGGCACCTTAGATAAGAAAGAGAATATGTAACCCAGAGGGGTATAAAAGATGGGCCCAGCAGAACTCTAACTTTGAGTGCATTCCACCAACTACCTGCTGGTCGGGTCAGGTGATTGCCTCCCGAGGTCCACAACTGGGGACGCCCAACCTCGTATTCGTCTTTCCGCAGAATTGAGTGACCGATCCGGCTTGGCTACGCTGGTATCGAGAGACGCAGAGAGGGTAAGATATACCCATGCTAGGTCTCCATTTTTTTTGTGCACAGCTAAAGAATTAGAGCTCTGTAACTAGACGTCGTTGTATTAAGATATCATTGTGTTAGATGGTAACAGATATCTTTGTATTGGATTGTAACGTAACTTGTTAAAACCTGCACTTTGCTAGCATATAAGAAGTAAACAATAGCCTTTGTAACCGCACGCTTATAACTGTAGCTTAATAAACTTGTAACTAGTTAAGCTCTAAGCCTGACCCGGTTATCCTTTTGTCACTACAACACAGCCGGCACAACAAAAAGAACTTTAACCGTTTGGTTACTACAGCCTGGCCGTAGGAGTGCTAGCAGCTCCTTGCTCTAACTTTAAAAAAAGACTGGGTTGCTTAGGACCCAGGGGAGTACCTCACCACACATTACCTGGCCACCGGCTAACAAACCCCCTAGAAGAAATGTTTGAAAGGTCCTCTGCTCTTCTGAAACAAAAACAGTCCTTAGGAAAATAGTACTGTACACTGTTTAACTCTCAAACGTTAGTGCTTAGAGCCCACAAGTAAGAGCCATAAGGATGTTCAGGCTAACCTTTGAGTCCAAGGGAGAAATAGTGTGGTAAGACCTCATTCCAAAACTGCCTCTAGGAATTTGATCATTTTCAGGTGTAATTTGACCAAGGAACAATTAAGCTTGTACCTTTGAACCACTACGTCATACAAGAGCTAAGACTCAAACCCTTCTTCAGACCACCTTTAAGAGCCAGAAGAGACAGACCACAAGTGAGATTATCTTCAATTGTCCTATAGCAAGCAAACTCCAACTTCCAGATTCAGTAATAAGATCATGAGGTGCAGATTAAACATAGGTAGAACCATGATGAATCCCAGAGTCTGATAAATCACTAAAAAAGACCTTGTCAAGTCTTACTAGTGAACTATACCTTAACAAAAACAAAATTCACCTGGAAGGCATTTAAGTGAAATGTTCTATAAATACCACAGCTGTCAGGACTACGTTGGATCCATTAAGACATCTATGGCAAGAGGCCTTGCAATCCTTTGCAGTAATCTGAACACATCTGAGAGAGGGCTCAAAGGGCCAGAAAATCCCTGGTCCTGAGATGAGTCCATGATCTCTGCTCTCCCCAGCAAACTGCCAGGCTCACTTGAGAATACAGCCCCTGCCAGCTGAGTTTTGTACACTTGATAGCATACTGCCTATTTGTTAAATGAAAGGTGTTCTTTCAATGGGTGGAAAGTAGTCGAGTGATCCGTTGACACGGCACAGTCAGCTGGATGCTCCCAGAGCACATTTGCAAAGGGTGCTTCAGCTTCTGAAGCCCACCACCTGTTTGGCTTTCTTTCTTTCCCTTGGGATTCCCTACTTTCCTTCTTTGTGAATAATATCAAGTCTTTCCCTGTTCACGTGGATCCAGATTCTTCCACTGTTTGGTGTTCTTTCACCAGGGAAAAACTAGTTGAGCAACCTGTTGCCATGCTTCAGTCACCTTCTGAAGCCCACCTATTTGGTTTTCTTTTGCCTGGGATTCCCTTCTTTTCTTTCTTTTCTTCTGAAAAATGGCTGTTTGCTTTTAACGAGTGCGGAATGAGAGCAACGCAATGTGGGAAGATGACAGTGGGTGCGCATCTGGTTAAAAGGTTGGTAACGTGGACCACTCAAACCATTTCTTTCATCAGGGAGACTTCTGAAAAATGGCCCTTTGTTTTCCGTAGGAGGGAAGTGAGATTAATGCAGTGCGGGGAAAATAACATCACACATCCACAACCACTTGCGGGGCATTTTTTTCCAATAACGCACCAGCAAAAAAAACCCAAAATGCTATGGGACTAAGGGAATGGTGGGATAGATTCCCACAATGCATTGCTACAACAGTCAGATTTTGGCAACTTAATGGTGACACTAAGTCGACTTTGTGGGGAAGTACGGACACATCTTCAACTTTATAAAAAACTCACTGTTACAAAGTCTACTTCGATAAATTCAACTTTATTTCACAGAGTAGGCGTATCATAAGCTAACGAATAGGTAGTAGTGTTTTCTTGAATTTGGGAGGCTTAATGACCCAAACCAAATTCTGTTGTATCAACAGGGAAATAAGCTCCCTTTACATGCTGTACCAAAACGCCTACAGCTTACACAGAAGTTATGGGAGAGATGCAGAATTTTCTAAGTGAGGGTCTTTGTCCTGCGTTATGCAGGAGAGCATACTAAATCATAATGGACTCCTCCGGTGTTAAAAATCTATGATTCGAACTGAAATATGTGTCTTAGGGCTTGTCTACACTACCTCCCAACTTCAAAGTGAGGATGGTAAGTAGGGTGTTGAGAGTTTATTAATGAAGTGCTGTGGTACATACCCAGCATTTCATTGAGCAAACCTCTCCCCCTCCCCCGGCAGCAACTCTGAAGTGTTAAATTCCAAAGTGCCAGCTCACATTTAGCCGTGGCTAACCTGCCAGTATTTTGAAGTGCCTGGGCAACTTCAAAGTCCCTTTACTCTTCAAAATTTTGAGGAGTAAAGGGACTTCGAAGTACCCTGGGCACTCTGAAGTATTGGCAGGTTAGCCGTGACTAGATGTGAGCTGGCACTTCGCAGTTTAATACTTCGGAGTTGCTGCGGGGGTGGAATTTGCTTAATGAACTCCCAGGTATGCACCACAGCACTTCATTAATGAACTCCCAGGTATGCACCACAGCACTTCATTAATGAACTCCCAACACCCTACTTACCATCCTCCCTTCGAAGTAGGGAGGTAGTGTTGACACAGCCTTAGAGATGTAAAGTGTGATCTGAGTGAAAAGGGAACAAGTACCACATTGGCTCTGTCCATAAACTCTGGTGTGGTGGAAGTGGTTGGCCTGACTCAGCTCTGCAGAAACACCCTAAGGAAAGGCTCCAAATATTGGAGGAAATGGAGCTTGTAAACTCATAAAACAATTCTTGCATCTTTTGTTAACATGATGTGACTAGTCATTAAATCACACAAAGACACAGCTCTTTATGGAGCAGTGGTAGACAGATAAAAACAAAACTAGTCATCTAGGGGTAGGTTTAGAAGTTGAAATACGAAAAGAACAAATTAAAATTTACTTAGAAAAATTAGATGTCTGCAAATCACCAGGGCCTGATTAAATGCATCCTAGAATCCTCAAGGAGCTGATAGAAGAGGTATCTGAGCCTTTAGCAATCATTTTTGGAAAATCATGGGAGACGGGAGAGATTCCAGAAGACTGAAAAAGGGCAAATATAGTACCCATTTATAAAAGGGGAACAAGAATAACCTGGGAAACTACAGGGCAGTCAGCTTAACTTCTGTGCCAGGAAAGATAATGGAGCAGGTCATTAAAGAAATCATCTGCAAGCAATTGGAAGGTGATAGGGAACAGCCAGCATGGTTTTGTTAAAAACAGATCATGTCAAACCAATCTAATAGCTTTCTTTGATAGAATAACAAGCCTTGTGGATAAGGGAGAAGCAGTGGATGTGATATACCTAGACTTCAGTAAAGCATTTGACACGGTCTCACTTAATATACTTATCAATAAACTACTCAAATGCAACTTAGATGGGGCTGCTATAAGGTGGGTGAACAACTGGCTGGATAACCGTACCCAGAGAGTAGTTATTAATGGTTTTCAATCCTGCTGGAAAAGTATAACTAGTGGGGTTCCGCAGGGGTCTGTTTTAGGACCGGTTCTGTTCAATATCTTCATTAACGATTTAAATATTGACATAGAAAGTACACTTATTAAGTTTGCAGATGATACCAAGCTGGGAGGGGTTGCAACTTCTTTGTAGGATAGCGTCATAATTCAAAAGGATCTGGATAAACTGGAGAAATGGGCTGAGGTAAACAGGATGAAGTTTAATAAGGACAAATGCAAAGTGCTCCACTTAGGAAGGAACAATCAGTGTCACACATACAGAATGGGAAAGGACTGCCTAGGAATGAGTACAGCAGAAAGGGATCTAGGGGTTATAGTGGACCACAAGCTAAATGAGTCAACAGTGTGATGCTGTTGCAAAAAAAGCAAACATGATTCTAGGATGCATTAACAGGTGTGTTGTGAACAAGACACGAGAAGTCATTCTCCCGTTCTACTCTGCACTGGTTAGGCCTCAGCTGGAGTATTGTGTCCAGTTCTGGGCACCGCAGTTCAGGAAGGATGTGGAGAAATTGGAGAGGGTCCAGAGGAGAGCAACGAGAATGATCAAAGGTCTAGAGAACATGACCTATAAAGAAAGGCCGAAAGAATTGGGCTTGTTTAGTTTGGAAAAGAGAAGACTGAGGGGGGACATGATAGCAGTTTTCAGGTATCTAAAAGGGTGTCATAAGGCAGAGGGAGGGAACTAGTTCTTCCTTGCCTCTGAGGATAGAACAAGAGGCAATGGACTTAAATTGCAGCAGGGGAGGTTCAGGTTGGACATTAGGAAAGAGTTCCTAACTGTCAGGGTGATCAAACACTAGAATGAATTGTCAAGGGAGGTGGTAGAATCTCCATCACTGGAGATATTTAAGAAGAGGTTAGATAGATGGCTTTCAGGGATGGTCTAGATAGTGCTTGGTCCTGCCATGAGGGCAGGGGGCTGGACTCGGCCTCTCGAGGTCCCTTCCAGTCCTACTCTTCTATGATTCTACGAAAAGGGAATATTCCTACAGCAACACAAAAAAGCCTATTGCCTATAGCCATTGCCTATGTGTGAGAAGTCGTCGCACCAAAACTCCCATCTCCAACTAGGCTTTTATGCTGTGCCTAGGAAAACTGAGGCACCTCCAGGGCATTACTACAGCAACATTAAAAAAGCCATATGAACAGAAGAGGATAAAAAAGGAAAAAACTAATTAAAAGCTTTACTGTATCAGAAAAAAAATATTTGTTGCAGGAAGTAATCTGGATTTCTCAGCTGATATTGAGACACAGATGCTGACAGCATATATTTTATTGGAATTTCTTATTTCTATCTTTTGGTATGATGCTGTACACTTAGTCTATGGCTAAACTATTATCGCTGTTTCAGGATACAAATCCCGAAATAGCAACTCAAGGGTGTGGTTTTCCATTTCCGCTACGCCTCGTTGTGAAAGAGGTAGTGGAAACCTCAAAATAGCCTCTTATTTCAAACTTCAGTGCTGTCTGGATGGCACTGAGTTCAAAATAAGGTAAACTCAAAATAACAGGCAATTTGTGCAACACAAATTGTGTAAGTTATTTCAAGTTACGGCTGCAGTGGAGCCATAGACTCATGACCAGAGTAGCCTAGGGAACACAGAAGAACACATTGCTTTCAACAGTTCCAAATAAACTAACAACAACTTTGGATTACAAAAAAGAAATTTTTTAGGCCAGTGAACAACAAAGACTAGTTTTTGTTAAAGTTAAGATAATAAAACATTTTTTAAAGATTAATTCTTTCATTCTATTGTTTCTATGTATAGGCCTACCCATAGATTAAATGGTATGAATTTAAGCATAACTTGACACACTGAGAGCTCAGCCCTGCCTTTATTCTAAACTTTGTTTAAAAATAAAACTGTTGTGCATGGATATACAGAATATTTAATTTTTTACAGATATCTCACATATTTATACAGTTACATGAACTGGTGGATGAATATACAGCCTTACCAGAACTTGACAATCACAGAACATAAACACCCAACTATCCTACAGTGAAAATTTGCTCCAGTTGACCCTCACAAGCAACCCTGCCAACCATAATAGTGAAGACACTAACAGGACAAAAGGGCTCACATCAGGAAGAATGAGATAGTCACTTGGGGGCCTCAACTTTTTGCTTTTATATTCATATTTGGTTTTGGACTTAAGTAAAGGCATTTAAAGCTCCTGATATTTTGTCTGTACATTATACATGAAAATAAAATAAAATAAAAACAAACAAAAAACAAACAAACAAGGTCATAGTAGAGAATCTTGATAGTTGCAAAGATAACCTTCAGAAAGTGCATCAACGCACCACTTCCAGAATCTGGAGACATCTACTAGGGCCTCATACATACTTACATTTTAGGTTGTCATAGCTACAGTGCTCAGGGCTGTGAAAAATCCATGTGTCACAGTGTGTGTAGGGGGGTCTCCAAGCTCCACACCCCATCCACAGTCAGATCTGACTTTCATGTAGAACAGAAGGTTTATTAGCAGAAAGGGCCATGGCGTAGAACAGATTTGCCAGAACAGAAATCAGAAGCAGTCTGTACACGCTATCTTTGGAAGAGGGGTGACCAGAGTGCGTCCCTGAGCCAGGGCCCTGGCCCTCTTTCCTCCCTGTCAAGTCAGCTACGACTGCCACTCTCCACTTGCACTGTTCAAATTCAAACCAGCCAGACCTTTCCTACTGTCTTTGTCATGTTTCCCAGCGGGGAAAAAAATGTCACCTGGTTGCGTAGATTACAAAGGCCATGGAGGGCCATTGCCTATGTGTGAGAAGTCATCACACCAAAACTCCCATCTCCAACTAGGCTTTTATGCTGTGGCTAGAGAAACTGAGGCACACCCAGGGTGTTACTACAGGACAGTAGGAAACACATGTAACCTAACAAAGGGACTATAATCCCCACTCTATCGCACCACACCTCTGAGCGCTGCAGCTATGCTGACTGACCTAACCTCTGGTCAATCCAAGAACATTTATGTTGATTTAGCTATCATTGCTCATGGAGGGAATATTCCTACAGCAACACAAAAAACTTCCATCACTGTATGCTCTGTCTACATTATGGGGTTATGCTAGAATAGGCTATTTTGAATTCTATGCCTGCCCTTTAAGTATTTGTAACTCCACCCATATTGGTGTCATCTGCAAATTTTAAAGGCATACTTTCTAGTCCATTTTTACAGTAGTTAAAGAGTTAGAAAGTATCAGTCCAGACCCTTGAGGAACCCCACTAGATATGTCCTTCCAGTTCAACAGCATACCACTGGGAACTATTCTTTGAGTACAGTCTTTCATCTGGATATGCCCCCACCTTAGAGTAATTTAATCTAGAACATATTTCCCTAGTTTGCTTATCAGAATGTTATGTGGGAATATGTCAACGCCCTACTAAAAATCAAAATATATCACATGCACTATTTCCCCTACACCTAGTGGGCCAGTAACCTTTCGGGGACCATATCAATTGGCCATTCAACCTCCCAGACACCCAGCCTTCCCACAATGGCAATTAAATTTGGCGAGCCCCATCCCTCATGTTGGGGATTTCTGTGTAGTGAAGGGAGAAGACAAAAATCTTTTTCCCTAGCCCTTTCTATCCTCTTTCTTCTAACTCTGGACCCCTTCACGCAGGGAATAGTGGGTGGAGGGCCAGCTGAGAATACAGACTGTACATAGAAGCTATATAGTGGACTGGGAACCCAAAGACCCTCTCCTCAGCAACTCTCTTTTTTCCAATTCTTACCACCTAGTCTTCTTCATGCTTTTCATTGACCCCGTATTATCTGGAGGGATCCGATGCAATCAAGGGAGGGGGGACAGTCAGTGGATGTTCAGTTGAGAAGATGCTGTCCTGCTGATTGTTATAAAATCCTTGATAACTCAGTTACAGCTACTGTTTCCAAAAGCAATTCGGTTATAGAACGAGATTCCTGTTAATTTGGCGATCTTTGCTGACGCCCTACTTTTCCTTCTGTCTGGAAAAATGGACGTTTGCTTCCCACAAGAGAGGAATGAGGGCAATACAATACGGGAAGATGTCATATACTAATGAAAATACCCAGAATGCTACAGGGATGAAGGAACTGTGGGATTGGTTCCCATAATGCACTGCTGCAAGTCGATGTCTGCGAACTGAGTGTGGCAGCAATAAGTGAGGATAGTCAAATTCAAATTTATAAAATCCAGCATTACAAAATCAATATTAATAAATTTGAATTTATCTCATACTGAAGACAGCCTTAGAATCAGCAGAACTCTAGCTTCAACCCATATTCACTGATGGGTCAGTTAGCTGCATACCACTAAACTCAATTTCAAGATTTGTACATGTGCAAGGGAATGTGATTATGGGCAACAGTCAAGCTACAACCTGAGCTAACAATGCAGTGAAGACAGGCTGTAAGAATTTCCCCAAAGCATAACAAACTAATAGAAAAAGCAATTACAGTAAAATTCCTTTAATCCGGCCTCTGATGGTCTGGAAATCCTGATGGTCTGGCATCTTGCAGAAACAGTCCCATTTAAAGAGATAATCCAGCAAAATTCAATGGACTGGCATACAGAAGTCCCCTGAGATACTTGTGCCTCAAAATTCATGTATGTTGGGGGCTTGGATGGTGGGTTGGGGCTGTAGGAGGGGCAGCTGGGTTAAGCCTGGGGTAGGTTAGGGCTGCTGAGGGGTTTGGGGGTGGCAACAGCCCAGAGACCTGGGGAAGCGATGGCAGCCACGGGCGCTTCCCACCCAGAGCCCTGGGGAAGCGGCGGCAGCAACAACAGTGGGTGCTCTCGGCCCCGGAGCCCCAGTGGGCCTAAATATGGAACAATTTGTCCCTTTTAAAAAAAATAAGTAGGTACGCCTTTTTGGTATCCCAAATATGGGACTGTCCCGCCCAATATGGGACGGTTGGTCACCTTATGATGTGGGAGGCGTGCAGGTGTGTTGATGTCCAATAATCTGGAAAATTTGGTAATCTGGCACCTGTCTGGTCGTGGGCGTGCCAGATTAAAGGAATTTTACTGTAAGTACTTTGCAAGATAGCCTGACTCTTGTAGATTACTGCTTGTCCAAAGCACTTGGCATCACGGAATTCACTGGTTTTCATAACAACATAGAAGCATACATATATAATTTATATGTTGAACCAGTTAAACTCTCAGTGGACCAAGTTCAGACCCAATAAAAGTGGGTGTAAATCCACTGAAACCAAGAAAATTACATACCTACGTAAACTTGCCTGATTTTGACACTTTTCTTGAAAATGCTAAAAAGTTAACTTTCCAAAGGCTGAAAAATACATAAAAACATAACACCTTTTAAGAAACCCAACACTACCCAATTCAAGTAACATCAAGCATTACCAGAAATGTTAACGTTCCCAAGACCTCAAGTTAGCAGTAATACAGTAATCGATCCCTAGATTCCTCTTAAGATTAATTTTCATTTCTGTTCTGAGTTTTCTCTCAAGTACCTCAGGACAGTCTGGTGTTCCTTACATAAAATACCATTTTTAGGCTAAAGAGATACCATAAATCTCTGGGTCTATCTAGGGGCAGTTGCTAAGTCCTTTCTCCTTGGACCAGATAAGTTTGGGAATTAATATACTGCTCAGGTTTTTTTGGTGACATATAAACAAGCCTATCCAGACCTACAATTCTGATTGTGGTGCTTTCCTATTTCTTTGTACAGATTTAGGTAGATATTTTTTGTAATATAAATTTTAAGTATACTGGTTTCTCTTTTGGATTCAAACCAGCTGAAACAGCAAATGGCTTCTAATATACTTTTAGGTATTCCAAGTCAGCTATTATACAAACTAAATCTGCGTTTGGTTCAGTTTTGCTCTGGCTCCAAGCACTATGATTTTTAATAGCTCCTGTAAACTCTTTCATATCCAGCATTCCATCATCCAGAACTCTCAAATAACTGACATTTTAACCGTAAGTAAATGTTAGTTACATTTTCTATAAGTACCATATAGTGAAAGTAAATAGAAATAAATACAGAAAATACGGTATAATTTTACAAGGTACAATACTACTCCTGTAGGTAAATAAAATTCTCTGCATACATATTTGTTCGTTTCTTAATATCTAATCTTGTTTTTCTGTAATGTAATGCATTGCTAAGTATACCTCTCCATTATCCAGAATATTTGAATATCCAGCAACCTCCAGTTCCGGGGCTGCCAGATATGAAAGAGTTTACTTTCAGTTGCAAGGCTTCATTCATTTTAGTACATAAATCTTTAACAGTTAAGCTTTAACTCCAGGAAAAGTTACAAAAGCCAATACTTAATAAGTTTTTAAGTGGACTGATTCAAGTTGCTTATAGGCCCTCACAAAAAGACACTGGCTGCACGGTTTTGCCAGATACTTAAGCTACAAGATGATAACTAGTCTGACAATGGGAGAAAGACGATACTTAAAGAAAAATAAAGTTGATAAAATGCCTCAAAGTTTAATAAAAGTCAGTGGGAAAGACAAGAATCACACACACAAAGTAAAACCAAGTAAAGAAAGAACAAACCCCAAAGCCAAGGATTGTCAAACAGTTTTTGCTCCTATTCTTGTTCATCTTCAATCTCCTTCCCCTCAAGCTATTTTTACCATGAAACAAGTGTTTGTTAACATCCATGTCAATATCAAAGTAATTCACAAATAAATATCCGGAATAAACTACCATTTTCTCTAAAACACCTCAAATATAGCAGAACAGAATGGCGACAATTCTTACAATGATAATACAATAAATGTTTTGTTAGCCCTCATGGTGTCTGGTTTTAAAAAGATGTCTGCTCCGGATAAATATCTTTATCATCTTTTGGACAAAGAAGGCCTGCTACTTCTAGATGTATCCACTTACAGTCTAGGTAAGCACCTTTGATTTGACAAAAGTAATAAGGAAATAGCCGGTATAAAGAGAAAAGATCTCTTTAGAGTACTGCATCAGGCAGTGAGTAAAGAATACTAGTTGTTATATTGACAGCAACAGCAAGGTATGGGTCAAGATGAACTTCCAAACAGAGTTTTGTTAAGATAACAGCAAAAAAGCAATACTGTATGCAGATATCTACCGATTAACTTGGAGCTGTTCCTACAATGTTTTATGGTAAATTAGATAAAAATGAAATGTGATACCAAAGCAGGCATACGTTAGTGTCAGCCTCCAATTTTCATTTTTGTAAAATTTCTGTACAGTATAGTGGGGTTTCCAAGGTTTAATATTAAAATAATAGTAATAATTAATATAAGCCTACCATTTTTATAACAAACAAAAGTTTATTTAGTGCTGAACAAAACAAGGACGACAATGTGGCACTTACACCTGAGCAGTCAAATCTAAGAATCACCTTTAATTCTAGTTACAGATTTGTGTTAATCTTTCTAAGGATGTGCTTGCCATACGACTTATGCAATGAATTTATTTAACTTATAGAATAGCTATATGATGTTAAATGTGGTTGGGAAATCTAGCTAATCCACCTCACCTAATGAAGTATTAAAAAAAGATTAAATGGGCAAAGCAATCATTAAGTGAATCTCACTACAGTCATTATTTGCAACTTGTGACCAGTGTGTTATTGAAGGCACATGAATTGAGATTGTTGTTTTACCCTTCTCTTCTTGGTTTCTATACTCACCTAAACCTTTTTGTCCAGGGTTTTTTGCAAAGGTAAAGGTAAACTGATAAAAATCTTTGAACTTTATTGGATCCTTTAGCTCTTGTTCCAATCTCGGCAATTGAGCTTTTAGCTTGTCTATGGTGTCACACCTGCCACAGAAGAGATATTATTTGTCTATAAACCATACATAAACCATTTTAGAAAGAAGTTTATAAATATTTATTATTATAAACACACAAATGACTGACATAAGATTCAAGTAAAGTGTGTCACTTTGTTTACTTTACTACACGTTTAAGGGACCTGAGCAGAATAAGGGGTATGTTATACACAAGCACCAAAAGTATATAGACAATAATATCGAGCCATTTAGTCTATGGATTTTTACAATAAATTTCAGTGAAAGAATGGACTATCAGCACCTAGTCTGACCTCCTGCATAACAGTACAGAGAATCTCACCCAGCAGTCCTTGTATCTAGTCCAAAACTACTCGTTAAACTAAGAGCACAGCTTTTGGAAAGACGCTCCATCTTTGCTTTTAAGACTAAGTGAAGGAAAATCTCCCACATCCCTAGACAAGTTGTTTCAGTGATTGACTACCCTGACTGTTAAACTTTCACATCTTAGTTCTGCTCAGTTTGTCTAGCTTTAGCTTCCAGAGCTGGATCTCAAAAGTCCCCTGGAGGGTGATGTAATGTTATAGGAATAAGTAACAGCTTTCCCAACTGTGTTGTTGGATATATCATACGTTACCACTTGTTTATTCTCAGAGGGCTAGCTGTGTTAGTCTGTAGCTTCACAAAAAACAAGCAGTCCTGTAGCACCTTAAAGCCTAACAAATTTATTTATTAGGTAATGTGCTAAATTTGAAGTGGGTCTTACCAATGAAAGCTCACTTATTGTTTTTCTTGGCTGTTAATACTGAAGACTTCTTTTGTCAGTATGCTTGTTTGTGCATGTGGGTGTGCAGGAGTGGCAATTGATGGATACAGTAATAAGTGTGTGTGGGCATACCTCAGACTGCATTATCAGAGCTGATCAGAAATCTTTCTCAATTCATTGAATTGAGGGACTCATGAACTTTCTATCTTAAAACAAGTATCAGAGGGGGAGCCATGTTAGTCTGTATCTTCAAAAACAACAAGAGTCCCATGACACCTTCAGATATTTTAGAGCATAAGCTTTTGTGGGCAAAGTCTCATGCATCTGATGAAGCGGGTCTTTGCCCACAAAAGCTTATGCTCCAAAATAACTGTTAGTCTGTAAGGTGTCACAGGATTCTTGTTGTTTATCTTAAAGCAGACCACCACAGTAAAATAAAATTTAAATATAACTGTAATCCCATTAAACTGTAATATACTATTTCTTTATTACTTTTATTGCTGTTACGCCAAATTTGAGGATTTTTTTTAATTTACTAAACCATCCACCATAGCCTATGTACACCCTACGGGAATCTGTACAACATGTGAAGCTTATGATCAGTGTTAACTTTAGAAATCTTTTCAAGCACTAAACTGTATCACCCACACTATTGCGTTTCTCAATCAAAAACAGAGAAAGACAAGTCCTCCATCATGATCTGAAGGCCAATGGAGTCGTACTGGCAAATCATGGCTGAAGCAAATTTTAAAATTGAGAGCCTTCTGCCAAAACACATTAATACTGAGGCATTGCCAACAATGTTCCCTTAATTTTTGCCATCTATGTCCAGAATAAATTTTGTTATATCCATACAGGCAGTATAGATGTGCACCACCAGTAAAAACAAATGCTGCTGACCGTGGGCACTCTGCTAATCAAATGGGCTGTATTTGAATCTCTCCTGGGTGGCCATCAAATGTTCAGCTTGCAGGGAACACTGATTGCCCATGAAATTAGCCAATTTGACCTTAACTGACTCAGCCTAATATAGGAAGTATCTCATGAGCAGGAAGCGTTGCTGAGTGTAGCCAGCACTATGAACTGAACCTGGACACAAGTAAAGAAAAACAGAGGAGTTGGAAGCACATCTTGAATGGCAGGAGAGAAAATGGAGGGATAGGAGGGAAACAGATCATACTGGCTCTTACCTGTTCCCAATCCAATCCTGGGCACTGCTTCAGCCCATACGGGTGCTTTCATCACTTCTCCCTGCCCATTTGTGCACACAATTACTATCTCCCCACTGGTGGGGTGTGCCATGCCCTCAGCCATTGGTTGGCCGGGGGTAGGGAGGAGGGCTGGCCAGAACCTGATTGTTTGGGAGCCGAGAGCCAGTCAGTCAAAGGGGAGGGAGCAACTGGAGCTAGATGGCATAAGAGAAAGTCAGAGGGGAAGCAAAGATAAGCAGGGACAGAAACACTGGTACTACTCACCACAATATTAAACCGTTGTGACAATGGGCCTACAGAATTGCATTAATTGAGAACACAATGTAAAAATATACATGTGAATTCAGATGATGTCATGGTAACATAACAAATGTAGATGAATAAGTGTATGAAACGGAGAAGACAGAATTAGTCCAAACAAAAAGCTTCAGATATAACTCAGAGAGGCTACGTGTACACTTAGTAAAAGCTTCAAAATGGCCATGCTAATGGCCAGGTCGAAGAATACTAATTAGTCACTGAAATGAACATTCAGCACCTCATTAGCATGCCAGCAGCTGCAGCACTTAACAATTGCTGCATTTCACCCACCAGCTTCAAAATCCCCTTAACTCCTAGGAGTTCATAGGAATATGGGGATTTTGAAGTTGGCGGGATCCTTTTGAAAAGGACCTCAGTGTAGACGAGACACATGGCATCGAAACACATCATTTCGAGGTGCCGCAGCCGCCGGCATGCTAATGAGGCGCTGAATATGCATTTCAGCGCCTCATTAGTATTTTTGATCTGGCCATTAGCATGGCCATTTTGAAGTTTTAACTAAGTGTAGACACGGCCGGTCTGTGTTAAGATCATGCTTGATAAACAAAACAGTATGGAACCAGAAATCAGTGAACCAAAACTGATGTCAAAAGTTAGTCCTGAGTGTGGACCAAGAAGAAAGGTGGGGCAGGTTATACTGCCCACCACTCCTTTTCTGGGTCCTTAAAGAGAGAATACGGGGAGAAAACCTGGCTACTAGAGCAAGCTTCTTCATCATGACTGCCACCCCTTCCATCTTCTGGGATCCCATGCTTTGTCATCCTGACAGATGTCCTACTAGACCAGGCCAGACAGAGGGACCCAAGTTCACACTGCCAGCTCTACTGGCTCCAGCTGAATCTCAAACACCAGATGGTTATGAAACAGGATCACACTAACAGCAGCTCATCTCAACTAACCTCTTCTCTTTTGTCCAAAAGGACAATTATTAACGTCTTTGATACCTTCTGAGAGACTGCTAAACAACAGGGGTTTTCCTTCTAAAAACTTTCTACAGCTAAAGGGAAAGGGAACAAGAGATGTTGTTAAAATGAAAGCCTTTCGTAATACTCTAGATTTAAAATACTGGAATTGTTTTTCCTTTTTCCCTTTTAGCTTAAATAAAAGGTTTAAAGAATTTTAATAGTGTGTTTACCATGGTACTAAGGTGGCTGGAGTCTCTGTACAACAACCCCAAATACTGTTTAATTTGGACAGTACCTGAGTTATGTTAACATCTTTGGCCCACATATTCCTTCTAAATTATACAGCAGGACGCCAACCATCACTGCTTTTCACCACCACCCTACCCAGAGGCAACAAATCCACCTTC
This sequence comes from Carettochelys insculpta, assembly GCF_033958435.1. Lineage (NCBI taxonomy): Eukaryota > Metazoa > Chordata > Testudines > Carettochelyidae > Carettochelys > Carettochelys insculpta. Next base: position 120,642,063 of record NC_134137.1, read on the forward strand.
CTTTGGCAACAACTCTTCCTTCAGAGAATTATCCTAATAAATGTATTGTAGTGAAAACTGCCAGCTTAATTTTTATTAGCGGAGGCTTCAAAAATAACTTTATTAGAACACATTGCCAAAATCTATTTTGACGTTCAAAGACATGGATAGTCATTGCAAACCTCATGGAGAAATGGTCAAAACTGCTTTACTTAGTGCAGCTAAAAGAGCATTTTACCCTCTTTAAATGAGCAATCAGAGACTCAAACACTTCTTTACATCAAAAACTTCTGGTCTAAAGGTATATCAACTCCCTGAATACTGCAGGCAGGTGATATAATTTCTAGATGTTTTCTGCCAGTACCATTTTGTCTATATTAAGCCTCAAATTCCTTTAATTTAAATCCCAATATATGCCTAGTGTTACTAGAAAAGGAAAGCTAGTGCAGCACGAGTTCAACAAAAAAAAGGGTTGAATCACCTATGATCAGCATGTCAGTGGCACAAACATCCAGATCATGAACCTATTGATCACCTACATACTCACAGCCTCATACATGTGTTGAGCAGAATTCTGCCTAAAGCAGCCCTCAGCAGAACAATACCTCTAGTAAGACGTGAAACCACTAAAATCTGCTGGTAAGTTTAAAAAGAATCAGCATGAACACCTTTCGCTGACAATGCTAGATGGTCTAGCAATTATCCTGACATCTCCAGCCAAAAGCAAGAGTGAAAATGATGAAATAAATCAGAGGGCTTCATATGACATCAAAGTGGTTTTACTCCCTTTTTTCCATACCCACTTCACGTCCAAAAAAGAAAGTTTCAACAGAGGTTAGGAACTGATGAGGTTGCTAGCAGCAGATGGTTTCTTGAACAGTGGGCCTAGTTCCCATTTGTGTTTTACAAAAGTTGTTACCTTATTAGAATCTTCCTGCAGCACAACAATCTCAAAACAACCTAAATGTTATTAGCCATGTGACATATAAGGTCAAGTCATAGGCAAAAGCTCTTCATGAGCCTCTAAATCGTAATCTTAATTAGCGAAACTCAATTTGACCCTTCTGAGAGTGCATCAGTCAACATGAGAAGAATGCATTGCATACATCTTTTCCATGAGATATTTGTGTATAATTTTATTTATATATACACCCACACAAATACATTTGATTAATCACAGTTAACTTACATGAGTAAAAAAAAAGTTAATCGTGATTTAAAAATATTAATTGTGATTAGTTGCACTGTTAAACAACAAAATACCAAATGAAATGTATTAAATATTTGTGGAAGTTTTTCTACATTTTAACACTGATTTCAATTAAAACACAGAATACAAAGTGTACAGTGCTTACTTTATATTATTTTTGATTACAAATTTGTGCACTGTAAAAATGAACAGGTGTTTGCATGCTTATTTTGTAGCTGGTGTTAGAAGGTACAGTAAACCTCCCTTTACGTGTCGTCATGGTGCATGAAACTTGCTTTAATGTGAGTTTCACATAACGTGAAGCTGCTGGGCTGTCAGCCTGCATAACTTCCCACAGCAGTGGGCAGCTAGGCAGGCTAAGAGCTCCTTCCTCCTGCCTTCTCAGAGCAGTGCTAGGCACCAGTCTGGGAAGGTAGGGAGAAGACTTTTAGCTCGACTAACTGCCTGCCGCTGCTGGCAGCCAGGCAGGCTAAAACCCCCTTCCCAGAGTGGCACAGGTGTTAAGCGGACAGCAGCGCTGCTCTGGGAAGGTAGGGAGAAGGGTTTCAGCACCAGCCCCTGCAGCTGGCCCCTGCTGCAGGCAGCTGGGGGCATTAAAACCCCCCTCCTTCCCCTCTTGGCCAGGCTCACCCCCCTCACCTCCTACACTGGGGGCTCCGGCTCCAACCTACACGCAGGGCTTGGCTCCTACCCCATGCTCACCACCCTGCGGCCCTGGCCCCAACACTCCCGTGCCCTGGCTTCAACCCCCTCCCCCCCGCAGCCCTAACCCACCATAGGGCTAACTCCCCTGCCCCGCTCCCAACATGTGGAACGCAACTCTTGTGTATCTCGGGGGACTAGCATAAGTAAGATTTAAGTGCAAAACATGTCTGATAAAGAAAAAAGTTATGGAGCTACCACTTCCAGATATTTTAATTTTTTAATTTTGGTTTTTATTTATTTTAATTGAATTTGAATATCCATTCAAACAGAGGCTGAAAATTCAAAAGCAAAAAAAAAAAAAAATCTAGTAAACAAGAAATACACTATTCATCACTTTCCAATAGGATAAAAAAGCGAGCATTAAGAAGCTGAATAAATGCAAGCTTCGCTATACAACTGCTTAAATAAATGCGCACATATATATAGTTTACCTTACTGGTAAGCAAAAAGGTTAGTGAAAAGGGTCTCTCTAAATCAACTTCTTGTAATGGTTATCAACCAATAAAAATAAAAACTTATCTTTAAGAAAATAACTGAATTACAAATGCAAAACATAATTAAAATAGATTGTATATTTTCCCACATTTTTTCTAAGTAGGAAAGACTGATTTAAATTAAAGCAATTTATATCAGCAGGTAGGAACCTTGGTTTAAACACTCTTTTCCACATTGCTACATTTTCCCTAGGGCTTTCACTTCCAATTTCCAACTGGCAGCTGAAAGCAATACCTATCCTTTACATCATCAAATATGTATTCTAACATAAAACCTTAGCAGTGACTTCATATGCTTTAATATCAACAGATTAAAACATCTGACTGTCACCTATTCTACGCATTTGGGAAATCATTTTGCTATACTCCTAACGAGGTCAATATTTAGATTTTGCTTTAAAATGCCAGTTTGAAGCACAAGCACATATTTCCGTGCACCTGCAATGTGACGGCTGTCATCTTGGCCAAAACCAGTTATTCAACAGAACTAAAACATACTTGTACTAAAGGGCCAGGCTCTCAAAAACATCACAGACTTGTATCCACAAGTCAACAAACACACTGGTGTATGGGTGACAAGCAAAATGTGCATAAGTTAATGAAACATGAAACGTGTATATTGGGAATTCATGGCATATAGTTTAAAAATCATAGTTTGCAAAGCATAAAATTGGTGGTAAAGTGGTGAGACAAATCCTAGATTCTATCACTGATTCTGGTAGGAACGTGGTGTATAGTCATTAGACACCGGACTACAAAAACTGGTTTAGTCACTCTGGCTGTGTCTACATTAGCAAGTTCTTTTGAAAGATTTTTGGAAAGAAGGGGGCTCTTTCAAAAGATCCTGTGGAGCGTCTACACATAAAAAACAAACATTCTTTCAAGTAAACGAAAAGAATACAGTGCTCCTTTCGAAATCACTCTTCCTCTCCTGTTTCAGGAAGAGCGCCCCCTTTTCAAAGCTTCTTTCAAAAGCAAATGCATGTAGATGCTCCGCAGGCCCTTTTTTATCAAACAAGCAGTCCTCACGGGGCATGATTTTTGATCCCCAGCCCATTCTTTCAAAAGAGTGGGGGCCGTGCAGACGCTCTCATTTGAAAGATCAGATCACTCTTCTGACCCACTTTTGTGTGTCTGGATGCCCTCTTTCGAAACAGTTCTTTCTGAAGAGCTCATCCGGAAGGGCTTCTTTCGAAAGATCTCTGTAATGCAGACGTAGCCTCTGAAAAGCCGTGACTAAGACTGGGTTTTTACCATATTGGAGACTAAGATTCTATGCCTGCAAAGACTTTGCATAAGCCCTATTAGCTTGAAAGGGAAGAGGTAAGGAGAGTGGTCCGTAAGTCTTTCCTGTCTGGAATTTTAAAAGCAGTTGAGAGATTAGATGTGAGTTCCTAAATTTCACTTCCATGAAAGTGACTAGTATTACTGGGTTTCCCTAAATCTGATAGGAAGAGTAGGCTAATCAGAAAGGACCACTACTGATATGAATATACGAGTCAGTAATCCTGGGAAACAAAATCAAGAAAAAAAAAACAACATGACGCTTCAGTGGAATTTTGGTAGAACTCAGAAGCATACATTATACAAGAGAATAGTAACCGAGAGGGAGGCGTGCTAGTCTAGACACTATCAAAACAAAAAGCAGTCAAGTAGCAGTTTAAAGACCAGCAAAATAGTTTATTAGGTGAGCTTTGGTGGGACAGACCCACTTCTTCAGACCATAGCCAGACAAATATTGAGTCTGTTCTGGTCTGGCTATGGTCTGAAGAAGTGGGTCTGTGCCACGAAAGCTCACCTAATAAACTATTTTGTTAGTCTTTAAAGTGCTACTTGACTGCTTTTTATTATACAAGGGAGCTATAGTCACATTCAGAAATGTAGCTTCTTAAAGCCCTTTGTGCTTATTTTGCTATGGTTAGCTTTGTAGAGGTAACACAGTCATGGATGCATGGCATAGGGTCTATCATAGTTTATTTATCTTCAAAATTATCAGCTACACTTGAGTAGTAAAATGTCACCCCACTGGAACACTCAGGTACAATAGCTACAGACATTTTCAAAAAGAAAACACTAGCACTGCTGAGAGGAACTGCAGGAACACAGCTCCATTTAAAATGCCAGATTTAGTTAGACAAATCATCTTTGTAGTTTGAGCACATCAGCTATGAAAACCACTGACTAAAAAATGAATATGGAACCAAATACCATTTTTCAGACTATGTAACATGTGAATCTAATTGGAATGGCAATATAGTTTAGTGGAAGGTCACTGAACCAGGAGAGAGACATGGATTCTATTCCTAACCTGCCAATGACTTGCTGTGTAACCTCCAGCAAATCATTGCACTTAAGTTACTGTTTATATTTGCTTATATTGTTAGCTATCTGAAGATAGGTAAAAAACAAAAAGCAGTCAAGTAGCACTTTAAAGACTAGCCAAATAGTTTATTAGGTGAGCTTTGGTGGGACAGACCCACTTCTTCAGACCATAGCCAGACCAGAACACACTCAATATTTGAGGCACAGAGAACCAAAAACAGTAAGCAAGGAGGACAAATCAGAAAAAGATAATCAAGGTGAGCAAATCAGAGAGTGGAGGGGTGGGGTGGGAAGGTCAAGAATTAGACTGAGCCAAGTATGCAGACGAGCCCCTATAGTGACTCAGAAAGTTCGCATCCCGATTTAAACCATGTGTTAATGTTCCGAATTTGAATATAAAAGTCAGCTCGTCCGCTTCCCTTTCTACAAAACAGCGATAATTTCTTTTCAGTAACACACATACCCTGAGGTCATTGACAGAATGGCCCATTCCATTAAAATATTGACTAACTGGTTTGTGGATCTGGAGTGTTTTAATGTCTGTTTTGTGCCCGTTGACCCTTTGTCTAAGGGAGTTTGAAGTCTGTCCAATATACAAAGCATCTGGGCATTGTTGACACATGATGGCATGATGTGTCAACAATGCCCAGATGCTTTGTATATTGGACAGACTTCAAACTCCCTTAGACAAAGGGTCAACGGGCACAAAACAGACATTAAAAACACTCCAGATCCACAAACCAGTTAGTCAATATTTTAATGGAATGGGCCATTCTGTCAATGACCTCAGGGTATGTGTGTTACTGAAAAGAAATTATCGCTCTTTTGTAGAAGGGGAAGCGGACGAGCTGACTTTTATATTCAAATTCGGAACATTAACACATGGTTTAAATCGGGATGCGAACTTTCTGAGTCACTATAGGGGCTCGTCTGCATACTTGGCTCAGTCTAATTCTTGACCTTCCCCCCGCCACCCCTCCACTCTCTGATTTGCTCACCTTGATTATCTTTTTCTGATTTGTCCTCCTTGCTTACTGTTTTTGGTTCTCTGTGCCTTAAATATTGAGTCTGTTCTGGTCTGGCTATGGTCTGAAGTGGGTCTGTCCCACCAAAGCTCACCTAATAAACTATTTTGCTAGTCTTTAAAGTGCTACTTGACTGCTTTTTGTTTTGATAGTGTATAGACTAGCACGGCTTACTCTCTGAAGATAGTTAGTGTCTTTTTTATTGTGTTTGTACAGTGCCTCGCACATTGGGCTCTGGTTCATGACAGAGGTTTCTAGGCAACACCTTATATAAATAACTGCCGTTCTCAAGTTTAATATCACTGAAATACTTATTTTCATCTACTTAGCCCAATAGCGAACGTTTAGCGGATGTGCAGCATTCTAGCAAAAACACTAACTTCTGGGATTCATGGTCCATAACCTATTTAAAGAAGTGGAATAAAGAAAGAACACTTCACAGAACTGGCAAGAGCAACCATCATACAAATAAAAGGGAAAATCATACAGTGAAATAAAAAAAAATAAGAAGCAGAAATACAGCAGTGTTTTTCTAGGAGCTATAATAAGTGATAAAATGGCAAAGCAGCAGACAATTCAACTTGAGATGTGGGAAAAAAAGGCATTAAGATAAATACCCGGAACAAGTGAACAAAAATACCCTAACAGACTTAGAGGAAGGTGACAGAGAGGATGTAGATGGGATAGTAAGTTGATTCAGTCTAAAGAAAGGGTAGCATGGAGTCAATCCATGGAATGCTTTAAAAGCTTAATATCTAATCCAGTTTTCCATCAACTTCAGTGGGAGTTGGCTCAGGTCCTAAAAAGTTTTGAACTACAAAAAAACCTGATACACTCACCCCAACTCTGTCATGCCATCTATAAATTCCTTTTTACTGAATTCACATTGAGTGGCTGCCTTGAACTTCCATGCTATGACCAAGACACTGATACTGGCAGGATCCAGGCTTAAATCATCACAAAACTGTTGAATGCCATCAATACCAATTTTATTTTCATCCTGTGGGTCTGCAGGGGAAAAAAAAAGAAGGTTACAATACATACTAAAAACCTTCCTGTATCCTAATGACCTGAACATTTTTGATATGCTACAGTGAAGAAGCTATTGTATTAGTAATACTCAAATCTAGCAATTCTTAATGAGGATACCAACTTGAACTGTAGTCTATTTCAAAAAGTGAGTTAAAAAGATATTGCATCTTTCAAAGACCATTTGCTAATTTGAACTGGCTTTTTATTATTTTTAAAGCAACGACTATCCCTTCTCCCTATTGCTGTTCAAAAGACTCACATAAACAACAGCTGGACCTGCCTAGCTCTAAGAAGGAAATAAAAATGCACAAGTAGATAAGGCATTTACTGGTTAGAACACTATAAAAGGTGAAAGAGAAACTTCCAATCTGACTTACAGAGCAAAGTATGAGACAAGAGCCTATAAGTGAGGTTTTTTTGTTTGTTTTTAATACTTGCAGAGTAAACAAATCAATGAGACAGGATTTTGCTTAGTTCCTATCACAACAGGCCTCAAGCTGGGTGAGGCCATTCAGCAGCCCTGTAATATATATTAAAACCTTCAATAACAAGTGGTTGAACCTCTCTAATCCAGATCTCTTGTCTGGCACACTCCATAATCAGGCATCATTTTAGTTTGCTGGACCACCACTTATCATGGGTGTGATCAAGCTTCCCATTGTCCCATAAAGTTTGTTTACAGCCACTGGTGCTGGCTCTCAGTGCTCTATGCTGTTATTTATAGCTGTAATTTACCCCTAAATGTCTTGTAAAGGCTCAATGAACAGTGGACATGTTAGTAATGTGCTAGAAAATATTGACCTCCTGCTGTTCGGCAAATTCTCTCATCTAGCACCAGTCAGGTCCTGACAGTGCCGGACGAGAGAAGTTCAACCTGTAGTTAGGATAGAACAACACATAGTAATTGCCAGTGTCAGTTTCATCTCACAACCACAATTATATATGTTTAAATATGAAAAACCAAATCTAACATAAAACCACAAAGCCCCTCCCAATCCTTCATGAATATTAGATTTTTAATTAGTCTAACAATAAAGAAATGGTCAAAGAAACAGTTACTAACAAGCATAGCAGCTATTTTATTTTACTACAGAAAATCAACTGGACTATAATACAGGATTCTCTTGAAATGCACTCTGGTTACATGAACACAACTAGCATCCTCAAAGTTACCCTTCTAACTTCTTAATATATAGTCCGTACTAATTACAATGCAAAACTGTTTTTTTTCCATATTTTACATGTAACAAGTCATAACTATTTCTTTAAATACAAAACCTTATTATATCACAGCCACAGTTATAAAGCAAAAAATTAATTTTCATATTTTGGCTAGCTAATCTGAAGATTGTAACTGTTTAGTTCTTTCTTAGACCCTTGATCCTGCAATCTGATTGTCTTGTAAATTCATGGGTTTGAAATGCAGATTCGTTTTTAAAATTGTTTTGGTTTTCCAGAGGTTTCTGAATGCTTAAAGATTAAAAGTAGCCAATAATTAAATAGGAATTTGATGCAGCAAACAGGTAGTACTTGCTTATTTCTCTCCTGGACATAATTCCATTGAAATAAATGGAATTAACTGTTAGAAGAAAAAGTAACGCTATCTAGTGTGTTGTATGGATCAGGCTCCAAAAGACTATTTTGATGTGTAAATTTTTAAATCCTTGAAACATTTGTAGTTAAATTGTGTCTTCATTGAAGTCAGTGGTAAAACCCTCACTGGCTTCAAAGAAGACAAGATTCCACTCAGTGTTGTTATTCACAATATCGGGACAACTGAGGAAATAATAAAAATAAACATGCAGAGAATTGATTTTGATGTTAGTCATTAAATAAACAGAACACGCTTTGGAAAGGATAGTACAGTTAGACAATAAAATATGTGTCATCTCAAATTTTAAACTCGACACCATCTATACATTTTTCTTTCGTTTCTATAAGCAAACCCTTTCAAAGGGTTTAAAAAGGCACCAACCCTGGCTAAGCAACTAAGATACAAAGTTTAGTATATGATGAACAAAAGAAAAAGGTGTGTAAAAAACAATAGAAACATTTTCACATTTAATTTTTCTCTGAAAATTTGTTTAGATTTTCATTATGTCCTTACAGCATTTTCAGTCTTGACAACATTGCAATAGTGTGCTTATGCATAAAAAACAACAGAACTGACTATTTTTATTCACCAAAGTGAAATGACTTAAAAAAGTAAACAGCACAAACAATGAAATACAACTCATAAAATTCCTTCAGTATTCAAGTATGGATAACCTTACAGAATTTAAGTGTGTGTGTATCTACAGATATTTAACCTCAGTGTACTTTATAATTGCCAAACAAAAAAAATGAAATAATAAAACTGATTTAAATAAAAGCAAAATTAAACTAAGTATGTGGTTTAGTAAACATCTACAAATATATACAAAAGCAATGTTGCACTTTTGTCTGAATCTCTGTGCTCCTACAACACAACCTTGTTTTTAAAATGATATTCTGAAAATCATCTAATATTGAACAAGCCTTTATGTTATTTAAAAACTTTCAAAACAGTGTAGTTATTAATGTAAAAGAAAATATGTATATACAAAGCTATTCTGGTGAGAAGCATAACCATATAGCGGGTTTAGAAAGAATTCAGGATAGACAAAAGCTGGTAAAAAAATCCATTTAACATTTTCTAGAGAAAGATTTACAATTTAAGCAACAGGTAGTAACGATTCAGAGCTGCTTCATTCTATTTAATAAACATTTACATGCATTATATATAAAATATTAACATTTCAAAAGGAGCTCTTACACTGGATCACGTCAATTCTTACACTTCCATGGCCATTTTTCCCCTTTAATTTTTCCTCTTCTTTTAAACACTACCATAAAATAAAAAGAAATGGAAAATAAAACACAACTCCACCTTTAATTCACTACCTTGTGAGTTTGTTCTTCCTAGCATATCTAAACAGCAGGTGATCTGGCATTCTGATGTAATACGCAAGCACAAAGGGTAAATTAAGGATGGAGTTTCAACTTTAATTCTCAGTATCTTTTCTTGTTATAGTTATCAGATGCCTTCTCGTAGCTGAAAGTGTTCTTGTGGTTTTTCATCTGAGCTATACTTAAACGATTTAACACAGAAATTACAGTAGTAATTTCATCATGCAAAGTAACATCACATACCAAAATTCCTTAACATGTTCATGGACAAGAGAACAAATACAATGCATAATGCGTTCTTACAAAGCCACGATCATGTCCATAAGTTACTGTCTTTAATCCATTTTTTTTCTAACATATGCAGTCCTTCCTATTGTTAAGGTGCTTTATACTTTATAAAACAAATTTTTTTATAACTCTGTAGCGAATATTATAAGACATGCAAGAAGGAAAAAAAAGCCTTGCATTCCAGAGAACTTACTATTACAGCAATATATAGAAAATGAAAAGCAGAACATTGCACTAGAAGTCTTAAAAGATGTTATCAGTAGCAAAAATGCAAAGTATAAATTTAATTCAAATGAAATAAATAAAAAAGTGATCCTTACCTTTGTACCTGTTATACAACTGTTCTAATTTCTTTCTGTCTACTGAATTTTTCATGGATTCTTTGTAGTACAAGTCTGGGTTCTGGAAGTAGTTGTCTGTTGCCACTTCTAGTTTCCACTCATTCTGCATTAAGCAATATATAGCAGTCCTTTCACCAGCCTGGGTAAATGCCATAAACTGGCGGACCTTGTCCTTCTGAGACGATTTAAGCTTATGCTTTGGGATGCAAAAGAAGCAGGAAAGCCAATGAAGCTAATCCAGAAGTTTGTGCAGCATTCTACTACTAATGCCTATCTTTTAAAGGGGTTTAGTTTTCTTGGTGTGACAACATTCACTTTAGAATTAAAGGAAACCAAAGCCCTGCTCTTCTGCAGTTAAACAGACAGCATGTCCGGAAACTGAAATGACAGCATCTATATGTATGTTGTTATTAGCAAATATCCTCACAACAGCAAATTCACGTTTGTGTTACTGCTTAGGTAAACACATTGACTTCCAGATATTTCCCATTAAATTCAGAATTATTTGATCAAAAACTCTTTAAAATACAACTGTTATGACAACTGGGTCTATTTGCTGAAAATAAATCTACCGTTAGTGATAAAATAAGCTTCAAAGGCATGAATCACACAATAATCAGAGATATGGTAAATAAAGGCCTTTAGAAATATCTGAATAGTTTAACAGGTGACTTAAGATTTTTCAGAATTTCTAGTGCTAGTGAATAATATTGTCTTCCAGTTGATTACTTAAGACAATTAAAGTCACAAAGCACTTTTCAATTTCAACACCAGGAACCATTTACTGTCACTTTCAGAAAAAGTGAGCTGAAAAGAAAACAATACTGATAAAGCAGCCAAGCAAGAGAGTCATTCCATGGTTGTGTCTACACGTGCCCCTTCCTTTCGAAAGGGGCACGTTAATGAGCAGTTTTGAAATATGCTAATGAGGCGCTGCAATGAATACGCAGCACCTCATTAGCATAATGGCGGCCAAGCGATTCGAAAGTGCGGCTTTTCGAATCGCGCGCCGCCCATGGATAGAGGAACTTCCGAAAGGAACCCCCCCCACAGTTTTCAAAAGCCCTTCTTCCTATCTGGTGAGCATCTTTCAAACCCGCTCATTAACATGCCCCTTTCGAAAGGAAGGGGCATGTGTAGACACAGGGAATATGAATTCACAAGAAGTTTTTGTAAATTTCATCAAGGCTTTAATATATTCTGATAAGAGATGTTTACTTTAACCATTGTGACTGATTACTTTGTTATTTGGTGAAGGAAAAAAAAGGTTTATAGGAACCATGATTTTTTTTTCTCAGCAGCAATGAGTTGCAGCAAATCATAGCTCTACAACATCCCAGAAAACTTCTGGAGAATGCGAGAGTAGAGGGAAGAGGTTTTAAATACAGCAAAACTCTGCTACCAGTGCGTGTTACGATTATTGTCCTCTGTACGTAAAGTAACTTTTAAAAAAAATCAAACTCTATTTGGGTTTCAATACATCTCTTTATTCATCATAGTCCACTACAATTATATACCTGGGTAGTTAACTAACTTATAAGGAAAGACATTTTGATAATTTGCTGAACTGTATTTAAGTCAACAGTATAAAGTGAAACACTGACTCACTGATGCCTAGTTTTTAGAATACACTCATAATTTATTCTGCTGCACATCACTGTTTCATGTTCAATGTGACATTGCAGTCTAAATATAGATACATCTTCTCGTCCACTCATCTCTTTTACACATTCTAGATATAGTCATATTATTAAAAGATTATTGGAGATGGTCGTATAAGACAAGAACTGCTTCATGTGCACAAGATACAGACTTCATTAAGTTATTTTCTAAATATTGAAAAAATATAGAAAAGAATACTCTTGAAATGGGAACATCATTAATTATAGCCACAACAGAAATAACTGCAAGTGATTTTGATGAGGAAATGTTCAATGTTCTTTGCTGTTTCACTACTGGAGATATTGTGAACATTTATATTTTTGAAAACGCAATACATGAAATCTTTCTACAATGAAATTGTGCACTTTTAAATAAGAGTCTAAGTTACAACTGGTTTAGTATTGGGACCCTTCATAATAGGAATCTGTGATAAAACCATGACAACTAAAAGTTTTTAAAGACAAAGCTGGTGAGGTAATATCTTTTCTTGGAGCAACTTATGGTGATGAAAGATACATGCTTTCAACAACAGAAGTTGGTCCAATAAAAGATATTACCTCACCCACTTTGTCTCTCTAATACCCTGGGACAACATGGCTGCAACACTGCTTATTTGATATGTAGTGTACAAACTTTAAGTAACCTATGTCTCTTTTCTGCTTCAAGAGGCCACAAAGAGGGAAAAGATTATTCAATTCATCTCCCTGCCAATGCATAATTGTTCTCTAAAATACATTCAAGTCCCATTTAAATTACAGATATACATACACAGACTTTTATTTTTTAAAAAAGAGGTATGGAAATCACTTTTTCTAGCAAGTTTTCTTCCTAAATGACTGCAAAATAATGTATATATGTTGTAAGAAGTCACAATGAGGTGACATACTTTATGCACTTTTTCTTGAACATCACAAACTGTCACATCAGCAAAAGGTCTCAAAACTGTTAAAACTAGATTGCACATTAAAACAGATGTTGCAAGATGAGTCAGGGCCTAATGTGGACTCTTTTGAAAATAGCTTTGATTACGTTTTAATTCATTGTAAATTCCCGCTACTCTTCTGGGCTTTCCAATTATACACTTGCATACCAGTAATAACCTTAGAATAATGCTCAGTAGAATATGACTGCTTTATTTTCCATGAATTTATATTCACTCTACACTATACTCCATCATATGCTTAATCCAATAACTGTCTAGATGTGCGGTTCTATTTCCTCAAACATCCTTGTATCTAGGTGCCCGAATACAATTTAAGCTTCAGTATTACCCTAACAGGACTGTGTTTCCCACTCCACTGGATTTGTACTCACTAGACTGACTTTCTTTGGGGACCGTGGTGGGCTGGAAGAAAACTTGCCAGATAAACTCCTGCAGCCTCTCTTGAGGAAAGAGACAATACCCTTCTTTGACAGCAATATACGAAGTCACGGTTGGGATCGCACAGTGAGGGGTGAAAGAGGGTTTCCCTACTCTGGAGGATTTGTCACGCTCGTTTAACTCTCTCTCCTTACAAAACACCACCACCGAGCAAGTCAGGCAAAAACTAGGGTGGCGGGCCCACTTCAAGACGCTGGGGCGGGGGAGGGGGGGTAGCTCGCCTGAAGCTCCCTAACCCGCCTTCCCCAAGCTCAGCGCAGACACGTGCAGCTCACGCGCCGGACAACCCCTCTCCCGCCCCCCAGCAAGGAGCAGCGCGGTCCCGGCACCTGCCCAGGCCCCTCTAACGCCGTCCCCCCAACCTGTGCAGCCCAACTCCGCTGGGGGCGGCGGCCAGGCCTGGGCCGGCCCCGAGGCAGGGGGAGGGACTCAGCTCCAGCCACCTGCCCTGGAAGCCCAAAGCCCAAAAAAGGGCAGGTCAGTGCCGCTGCCGCCTGGCTCAGCTCTCAAAATACCCACAGCACCGCCCCCTCCCCCCACGGGCCCTGCCGCGGCTCCCAAACACCCCAGCTGCCCCCGGCCGCCGGGTTCTGGGGCCCTGCCGCCCCGCCCGACATCTCCCCCCGGCGGCTGGAGACCCCGCGGCGCACTGGCCGGGGCGGCGAGTGGGGAGGCTATTTTCCCACCTACCATCTTATCACCGGCGCTTTGACCAACTTCACTGCCCAGCGCCGCCGCCTCTTGCGCAGGCGCGCACCGGCTCGCCTCAGCCGCCTATCGCCGAGCGCGCTAGGCAGCGAGGGGCCCTGGGCCCGGCCGCCGCTCTGGGTGCAGCAGTCCCCGCCTCGCCGCAGGCACTAGAAAGTCAGCGCCCCACTGGAAGGGCTCTGGAAACTACAACTCCCGTGATGCACCACACAGACGAGCCAAAGACAGTTACCCAAGATGCCCTGCGCTATCGAGCCAGGACTGCATCTCCCAGAAGGCACTGTGCGAAAAGAATGCGGCGGCAGAGGCCTCGCAGGGCGGGCTGGGAACTACAAATCCCATGGCACCTTGCGCTTAAAGGAGCCCTGTCCGCACTCCGGGACTTGGCAGCCGGCGTGGGTGTGATTTCTCACCAGAGGGCCCTTGAGACGGTTGGTTGGGCGCCCAATAGGAGCAGGGTAACGGCGCGCGGCGCCACCTCGGCTCTCCAGCGGCAGCTGCCCTGCTCCGGGCTGGCCCCGCCTGCGGCAGGTGAGCCGGGCGGATGGAGGCAGCGGCCGCCGGAGGCTAGAGCGGCCACCTCGTCTCAGCCCGGCCGCAGCCCTGAGGTAGGAGCGGGCCGGGCCGGGCCGGGCCGGGCAGGGAAGGGCAGAACAGTGACTCGGGCCCAGCAGCTGCGAGCGAGTTCCCCCTCTCCTGCCACCCGCGCCGCGACCCATAACAATGGGGTGCGGGGCCGGACGGGCCGGTGGGCACAGCCAGCCGCGCGGGCCCTCCCGCCCCGGGTAAACGCCCCCCACCCCCGCCCATACGGCCCATGTCCTGCGGGGTCACCACCTCCCCCCACTCTGGGGGGACCCCCACAAGCACCGTCCATCTTCCCGCCGGGTCGCTACCGGGCCACCCACGCACAGCACAGGATTTTCCCTCTCTCCCAGACTGAGATGCAATAGATTTCATCCCCGTCGGGGTGCCATTTCCGCTGGCTGGTGGGAGGGGGGTGGGGCATGAGGGGGCAGACTGAGGATAGTGGCTTTAGCAGTGTTGTTACTTAGCACGCTCAGCAGAAGCCACCCAGCAAATGGGAGAGGTTCCAACCCGTCCACCCCCTCCCCACCTCACCTTTGAAGGGACTACTAAGGCACTTGAAAACTCTAGGATTTTTTGGCGGATAACAGTAAGTAGTTGGGAGGAGCACTGTGTCTAATCTAGTGGCTGTATAAAAGAGAGAAAATTAATTCATTGATCAGCTCTAATACTAACATATTCTGACATCTTGTGGCAAGTCACTTAAGGGACGCTGGTTACCCTTAAAAATGTTAATGTGTGTGCTTAATCTACAGGGAGAGAGACTGTTGGGACTCCTGGGCTCCATCTCAGCCTTGGGAGGGGAGTGGGGGGTCTAGTGGGTTAGTGCAGGGGACAGATACATCTGAGCTTTATATAAGAACACAGGAAGGGTCCATCTAGTTCAGTAGCCTGTCTTCCAAAAGTGGCCAATGCTAGCTGCCTCAGAAGCCATGAAGAGAAGAGGCAATTGTCAAATGATCCATCCCCTGTCATTAATTCCCAGCGTCTGGCAAACAAGCTAGGGACAACATGCCTGCCCATACTGTATAGTGGCCATTGATGGATTTATCCTCCTTGGTCTTACTTTTGTTTTTATTGGAAGCCTCTTGTAGTTTGGGCCTTTCCATCGTCTCCTGGCAAAGAGTTTCGCTGGTTGACTTTGTTTTGTTTTAAATCTGCTGCCTATAAGTTTCATTGGGTGAGCTTCTTGTGTTACATGAGTACAGGAATAAATAACATTTCCTTGTTCTATCTTCCCACGCCATTCATGATTTCGTAGGCCTCTAACATATTCTCTTACTGTTCTGTCATTTCTTTTCCAAACTGAAAAGTCCTAGTCTTTTTAATCTCCCTTCACAGGGAAGCTGTTCCTTACCCCCTAATCATTTCTGTTGCCCTTTTTCAATTCCAGTATATTTTTTCCTAGCTAGGGTGACCAGATCTGCATGCAGTAATCACACCATAACTTTATATAGAGGCAATATGGTATTTTCTGATTTATTATCCATTCCTTTCCTAATGAATCCCAGTATCCTGTTTGCTCAATGTGCAGTGGAAATCTAAAAAGCTGTTCCCAGGGAACTATCCACAATGATTCCAAAATCTTCCCTTTAGTGATAACAGCTAATTTAGACCCCATTGTTTTTATATGTATAGTTAGATTTATATTTTTCCATACGCATTACTTTTTATTTATCAACACTGAATTCTATCTGCTCTTGTGTTGCCTAATCTGTCAGTTTTGAGAGATCCCATTGTAACGCTTTGCAGTCAGCTTTGGACTTAACTGTTTTGAGTAATTTTGTATCATCTGCAAATATTTGCAACTTCACTGTTTACCCTCTTTTCTAGAACAGTTATGAGGGGCTGGACAGCAGTGGTCCAAACACAGATGCTTGCAGCATATCCCTATTTATTCCTACTCCCCACCCCATCTTTTAAGAGTATGTGGTAGTTTTCATGATGCGCTAAGGATCCTTCAATTACTTGAATGACAAGCCTTTTGTTATCTTAATCTGCTTGCCTCCCTGTTTATAAACAAACTCCCTGCCCTAAAGGCAAAGCTGGAAGCAGCACAAACTCTGTTGCAGTTACAAACTGCCTCTGAAGCTTGGGCATGAACTTGGAGATGCATAGCTCCTCCCCACTGGATGGATCATGACCTGCACAGCATATCTCTTCCTCCCCTAACCACCTTTTCTGGAGACCACTGCCCTATACCAGCTCTCATACGGAGAATCTATATTATTGCATATTTACCCACTTCCTGCATCCAGGTGGTGTGAGGCAAGAGACTATAATGGAAAAAACCTAAACTTCTGCTCGTTTCCTTATTGCTAGAGAGCATGAAACTGTATAGAACCTGAAAAAATCTCTTTCAAATATATCTACAAAGGAAAAGTAGTCCTCACATGTGCAGAAATAGATGTCTAACAAAGTCTTCAGAAATTCTGTTCCTTAATGGATCTTTTTTTTTTTGGGGAGGGGGAGGGGGAGGGAGGTGGTCTGATGCTTCCTTGGGTTGTGAGATACTTCACTGTCACCTGCCCCTAGCCTGAGAAGGCCTTGTCTGTGCCTGCCATAGGTCAGCTCCCCAACTCCATTGGCCAAAGGCAACAGAAGCACTCATCTCTAGGCCTAGCAGATGCCACTGTCACTTTACAACAGAGGTGGCCAAAGTATGGGGTGTGCTCCTGGGGGGCATGGGAGTCTGCTTGGGGGCACGTACAGTAGTGTGAGAGAGAGCGTCATCCAGCCTCTTTGTCACCAGCTCTGCTCTGGTCCGGCTCCTAGACCCAGATTCAGCTGCTGGTCTCAGCTTTGGTCCAGGCTCATGGCTGATGCTGAGGACAAGGCTGACAATGGAGTTGCAAGCGGGTGTGGGCCAAGCTGCCAGCCTTCACCTCAGCCCAGCAACAACTCCGCTCCCACGTCCACCTTTGGCCTCCTTACCTTG
The DNA here is from genome assembly GCF_033958435.1 of Carettochelys insculpta. Classification (NCBI taxonomy): domain Eukaryota; kingdom Metazoa; phylum Chordata; order Testudines; family Carettochelyidae; genus Carettochelys; species Carettochelys insculpta. Next base: position 120,659,664 of record NC_134137.1, read on the forward strand.
TCTGCATCTCCTCCCTCTCAGTTACAGCCCCTCCTGGCCCTTGGTCAGGGTCATGGACAGTGCTAAGTGGGAAGGGGGGAGGGAGGGAAACCCCAAACCTCATGGGCTTGATGAAGGCAAGCTGGTCCATGGGCTCTCCCTAGAAGTGGGGAAAAGCAGTATAGGCTATAGAGAAGCGCTTTGTGCAGGCATTGCCCTCCACTCTCCACCCCCATTTCTTTCATTGGCTGAATAGCAGCTAGTGGGAGCTGGCAGCATGCAGAGCCACATATAGTGACATTCGTCCCCCACCCCTGTTCTATGCTGGGTAGTTGCCTGTGTCTCCATCTCCGCCTCGTCCCTTCCAGACTTTGCACCAACTCTCCTCCTGTACCCCTCCCTTCCAAACCCTGTACCCTCACCCCCTGCCCACTCATCCCACCCGGACCTCACAGCCCCCCCAGCTCACTCCTGCACCCTATCTTCTACCTAGATCCCACATCCCACCCCAGCCTACTCCTTGGCAGCCCCCTCCTGTGCACTGAGCTCCTCATTCTTGGCCATACCCCATAGCCTATTGGGACCCCACAAAATCTACTAGCCTTAGTTGGGGCCACATCTGTGAGCATGGGTGGCTTTTTCTGGTTTCATATGTTTTTTGTTCTTTAAATTCTTACTTGTATGTGGTCCCAGACTGATTCTTATGTGGGTCAGTGATCTCTGACCCAGCAAAGGCTCCACACCCCTGCATTATACTTTAAGGCACTGTAAATAATTCAAGATTATGGCAGGTTGGATCTCAATTATCCACTTGAAGCCGTCACCAGATGTGCTGGTCATGCCACTGAGTCCATCTACCTGTCCTCCGAGATGCTCCACCACCATGTCCTGCTGTGCCAAACGATCTGGTCTACCCCAGCCAAAGTATAGAGTTGGGTTAACAGCCCCTCAGCCGAGCAACACAGATGCTGAACAAGCTCAGCTCTGGGAGGTCTCAGCTGTAAGCCATTGGCAGCACCCAGGGATGCTTCCTCAAAGAGGATAAAAACCCCAAATAAATCTGCCTTACTCTTTATAAAAGGTTTATATAGAGACTGCTCATAAGGTTAACCTCCTTTATCAATGAAAGAGTGGGTGCTCCCCCCAGGTAACAATTATTTACATAGGGCGTGATAATAAAAATGTTTTCGTTAAGTATGAAAAGTAGGATTTAAAGTAAATTACTCAGGTAAAATAAACTTGCACTCGCATTAACGTGAGTTAAGCGCAACTCAAAATCCCGCTCTGCCCAGCCCTGGCTTAATGCCCTCGACCTTGTATGTCCCCGGTTCAAACCCCCCTTTGCAGCCCTGGCTCACCACCCCACTGCGTCGAGCTCTGGCTCAACTCCACCCCCTGTGCCTGGCTTTGGGTCACCCCCCTTCTGCAGGGCTGTGTGGCCCCGGCTCAACTCTACCTCCCTGCAGCCCCACCCCACCGCCAAGCTTAACCCTCCCCAATTACCCCCTTGCCCCCAAACCCCAGGACTTACCTTTCAAAAGGAGCTCCAGATGCTCTTACTGCTTCCCTGGCTGCAGAAGGTGTGTTCCGCTGGGGAAGAAAGCCACCCCCTGACTTATGCAAAATTCGAGTTATGTGAGGGTGTATGGGAATGCAACCCTCGCATAACTCGAGGGACTACTGTATACACAGTCAGCAGATTGTAACTTGAAAAATTATTGTGTAAGATGAAGGCCTAAGCCCATGCAGTGCAGGCCTGATTTGAGGCGTGAGGACAAGCTAACAATGGACAAACATGGCTAATGCAAAGCAAAGCTAAATTGTGAGCAAGAGTCAGGCCCCAATAACAGAATGTGGCACAAACACAGTGCCATGCTAATTGGTAAGTATCGGAGGGGTAGCCGTGTTAGTCTGAATCTGTAATAGCAACGAAGGGTCCTGTGGCACCTTATAGACTAACAGCAAAGTTTTGAGCATGAGCTTTCGTGAGCAGAGACTCACTTCATCAGGTGCATCAGAATTGAGTCTGTGCTCACGAAAGCTCAAGCTCAAAACTTTTCTGTTAGTTTATAAGGTGCCACAGGACCATTCGTCATTGTTACTAATTGGTAATCGGCCCTGGCGCAGAACAATAATTGGTACAGGTCAGAAGATGAAATCACAAGCTACCACCAGCTCATTTAAAAATGAGACCTTGGTACCAACTTTTCATAGACATAGGCCCAAGTTCTGGAAAAGGTCTAAAATTGCAGCTTGATGGATACAGATGATCTAATCAAACCCCAAAGTACAGGATGATGGCTGACAACATCAGAGGGTGGCAGCCTGATACGTTGTCAGTGAGGTGTGATTTGTTTGTATCTATATATGAAGTGGTGTCTTTGCAGGGACAGTCTTTGTATGACTTAGTCAGAAATTTCCATTGCTCCCTGAGTCATTCCAGTGTGGCAGGTACATATGCGCAGTGATTCAGTAGAGTCTACTGATAACTGTTAAGGTACTTTGCTTTACAATAAACCTGGCTGTGTGCCTTCAATCCTTATCTGGTCTGTGGTCTTTGGGGGCCCTCTCAGGGCCCACAGCATTGAATGCACACAAGCAGCCTCTTGTTATCATCATCAACGGAGCCAAAGACCCATGGGAACACCTTGGCAGTAAATCTTCCTAACTAGAATTAAATATTACAGGATGCATTTTGTCTAAAGCGTCTTCGAGTTATGCATATTTATATTCATAAGCCAATTTTCATAAAGCACAAGGGGGGGAGCTGTGACAGACATTAATGTACATATATTTTAAATGTAGGCTTGAAGACTGCAGCTTGTTCATGGATGTTGTAAAAAGAGCAAACTTGTATACTAGTAACTAAGTATAACCCTTATCTTCATAGTTTAACAAATAAGTTTGAGAAAACACATCAACATCTTCTCTAAAAGAAGCATAAGTGACCAGTGTGGTAGTGCTGAGTTTTACACAAGTAATCACATTACCAAACAATAAATACCAGTTGAAATTTATTAAATATTTTGGATGTTTTTCTCCATTTTCAAATATATTGATTTCTTTTACAATACAGAATAAAAAGAATAAATACAATACCAAATAAATATCAGCGTTTCAAGATATTTACTTGCAGATATGCTAAATATTCAAATTTCCTATCATGCTTTGGCCACAATTCCAGAGGACGTGCTTCTATGATGATAATGATCATTAAAAAAAATAATGTGTTAATCGAATTTGTGGCTGAACTTCTTGGCAGAGAATTGTCTCCTGTTTTACCTGCATTCAGCCCATATATATTGTGATAAATCATGGATGATGACCCAGTACATGTTCATTTTAAGAACAGTTTCACAGCAGATTTGGCAAAACACAAAGTCCTAGTGTGAGATTTGTAAAAGTAGCTATAGCACTCAACCCAGAGTGTAAGAATCTCTGGTGCCATCCAAAATCCAAGAAGTCTTAACAGAACAATAATCAGATGTGGAGACTACAGAACCTGAACCTTCAATAAAGAAAATTAACCTTCTGCTGGTGGCACTCAGATGCTAAACATGAATATGTATGTACACTGTTTTGGATAATTATCAAGCAGAACCCATTATCTGCATGGGTGCATGATTTCTGGAATGGTGTTTGAAGCAGAAAGGGACATGTAAAGCTTTAGTGCATCTGGCACATACGTATCTTGCAACACTGGCTGCAACAGTACTATATAAATGCCTTTTCTCACTTCCAGGTAACATTGTAAGCAAGAAGTGGGAGGATTATTTCCCACAAATTGTAAGAAAACTTGTTTGAATGATTGGCTGAATAAAAAGTAGGCCTGAGTGGGCTTTAGAGCCTACAAAGTTTTACATTGTTTTGTAGTTGAATTCAGTTAAGTTTTGGACATAATTCTATGTTCAGAAGCTCAACTGAGATAGAGTTCAACTGATAGAGATTGCACTATAATACTTGAAAAATGCTACTTTTTTGTTTTTTTTTATAGTGCAAAGACTTGTGATCAAAATTAAATGTAAAGTGAGGTGTGCACTTTCAGTTTTGTTTGTAATTGAAATCCATAAATTTGAAAATGTAGAAAACATCAAACATATTTAAAGAAAAGGGGTTCTATTATTGTTAGTGCAACCAATAACACAATTTTTAATTGCTTGGCAGCCCTACTATCTGATCAAAGGAGAACACACACTTTTTATTAGCCTTAATTTGAGACTGTTTTTGCAATTGTTTTTGATCCAGTGGTCTGACTCCAAACTATGTTTGACAGTTAATTTGTGTTCTCTTTCAGTACAACATGTGTTTTCGAAATGCAGAGAGCATATTGTAGAAGGCTTTGGACTGTTCCTGGTTCTATACCATAATACAATGAAGGCAATTGAATTTAATTCTCTATGGATATTGATTTCACTGCTCTGCTGCCAGTTATTGGACACTGCAGAACATGAAGATGTAGTAAAACATGCAATAAAGCTGCATCGTGGGAAAGGTGCTGCTGTCACTCAGAGAAAACAATGGGTCTTAGAAAATTGCAGAAAGCTATCTGGGCTCCTTCGCCAAAAGAATGTGGTTCTCAACAAACTAAAAAATGCAATAAAATCAGTGGAGAAGGACTTGGTGCTGTCAGATGAAGAGAAACTTTTTCAAGTGCATACATTTGAAATTTTCCAAAAGGAGCTGAATGAAAGTGAAAATTCAGTCTTTCAAGCAATCCATGGACTCCAGAGGGCTCTTCAAGGTGATTACAAAGATGTTGTAAACATGAAAGAAAGTAGTAGACAGCGATTGGAGGCTTTGAGAGAAGCTGCAATAAAGGTTAGTTCTTTCCAATTTTACTCATGCATTATGCAGCATAATACACTAAAGGTTTTTTTAGGTACAGCCCGACCAATTTCATGGCTGTTTTTTTAAATGTGTCAAGGGCAGATTTCACAGTCTGTCCCCATGACATCCAATCTCCCCATACTACCAGGAGCCTGGGGCTTCGAGTTGGTAGTCTGGCCAAGTTGGGAATGGATGGACTGGACAGGATACACCCTCACTTCTGCACTGGAGAAACCAAAGAACTAGGCTTCCAGCTTCTGCCCCTACCCCTTCCATGCAGCTCCTGCTGCTGCTCAGGTTTCCTTGCCCCAGTGGTGCCCTGAAGGAAGGAAGTAGGTTGTTTATGTATGAAAAATACAGATATACACCAAACTTTCAACATATTTCAAACTTATTCCCAGTGTAAAGATGGAATTTTGAGCAAAGCTGAGAGTAAATCTGTTCTTTTCAGGGAGTAGGTAGTCCGTCGTGTCCAATGATGACGTTTTGAGCTTGCACAGGCTCATCAGTTGTGGACTCGCATGTGGCTGAGGAGTCCAAGCTTTGAATGGCGTGGGCGTTCACAGTGGGGGCAAGGGAATTGTCCTGGCTCTGTTGGTGCGGCTGCTGCTGTTGCTTTCTTCTTCTTCTCATGAGCATCAATGACGCATACACGTTGCTGCTCTTCAAAGTTGTCATACGTGTGTCGTATGAGAGCACACCAGCCTGTTCCGTCTTTTTGCATTCTGCTCTAGCTGATCTGCTTTTAAACCAGCATGAGCAATGTTGGCCTTCACGCAGTCTTTATATCTCTTGTGAGGCCTACCTTGATTCCCTTTGCCCTGGGACAGTTCACCGTAGAGGAGTTGCTTAGGGATTCTTGACTCCTCCATTCATATGATGTGCCCTGTCCAGCAAAGCTGGGCTTTCAGAATCCTGGCTTCGATACTCGTGGTTCCTGCTCTGTCCAGGACTTCCAGGTTCATAACTGTCCTGCCGTCGAATGTGCAGTATTGACCTCAGGCTGTGTGGGTAGAAGCGCTCCAGCAGTTTTATATGTTTTCTGTACAAGGTCCAGGTTTCACAGCCATACAGGAGACTGGTCAGGACTACAGCCTTGTACACTTTCAGTTTAGTGGACTGTCGGGTATTGTGCTGATTCAACACTCGTGCTCTCAGACGTCCTAGTGTCCGTCTGGCCTGGCAGATTCCGGCATTGATTTCTTTGTCAAGGGAGCCATCGTTGGCTATCACACTGCCAAGGTACTTGAACTCCTCTGCTGATTTTTAACTCTGTTCCTTCAATAAAGATTGAAGCGGGGAGAACAGCCGATCCTGGAGCAGGTTGAAACAGTACCTCAGTCTTTCCTAGGCTGATGGTCAAACCAAAGAGGCAAGTGGCATCAGCAAACTTTTTGACGATGAGCTGGAGATCAGATTCCTTATGTGCCATAAGTGCACAGTCGTCAGCAAAAAGGGCTTCAAGGATGAGCCTCTCAAGCATCTTGGTTTTAGCCTTCAGACAATGAAGGTCGAAAAGTGACCCATCAAGTCTGTATTTTATGTAGACTCCATGGTTCACGTCCCTAACTGCGTGGCTGAGGACGCACGTGAAAAAGAGGTTGAATAACACTGGGGCCAGCACACACCCTTGCTTCACACCATCGGATATCTCAAAAGGATATGAGGACTTGACATTTGAAAGAACAAAGCCAGTCATGTCATTGTGGAACAGGTGTATGAGGTTAATGAATCTTCTCGGGCGGCCAAGTTTTGATAGGATAATTCACAGGGCTTCTCTGTTGACGGTGTCAAACACCTTGGTCAGGGCTATAAAGACAGCGTACAGATCCAAGTTCTGCTCTATGCACTTTTCCTGGACCTGATGAACAGCAAAGATCATGTCAATGGTGCTGCGGCCTGGGCGAAAACAACACCGTGTCTCTGGTAGGTTCTCCTCTGAGATGCTGGTAATCAGACGGTTGAGGATGACTCGAGCCAAGATCTTTCCAGCAGTACAGAGAAGGGAGATGCCCCAGTAATTTCCACAGTCAGCTTTGTTGCCCTTGTTCCTGAAGAGCGAGATGATTGTGGCATCCTTAAAATCTTTGGGCATGTCTTCTTCCCAGATGCTGATCAAGATGTGAAAGGCTTCAAGCGACACGGGTCCTGCCGCTTTGAAAATTTCAGCAGGGATCCCAGGGGCTTTGCCAGAACTGGTCTGGCTGATTTGCCTTTTTGACCTCATCCATTGTAGGGGGCAGGTCAAGACTGTCTATTGTGGGTTTCTGAGGGATCTGGTCTAGGGCCACAGGGTCGACAATAGAGGGTCTGTTGAGAAGGTTGCTGAAGTGCTCTCTCCATGTATTGTTGATGCTGTTCTTCTCCCTCAGAAAGGTCATGCCATCTGCAGACAGGAGAGGTGTAGCACTTGGCTTTGAAGGTCCATATATAGCTTTGATAGCACTGAAGAACGTCTTGGAATTCTTGGTGTCAGTGAGGTATTGGACTTTGTCAGCTTCACTCTCCCACCACTCATCTTGCATTTTGTGAAGTGCCATTTGCGCCTGGCGCTGAAGGTGTTTGAAATGATCACGTTTGGAGATTGAGGACTGATCATTTTGCCATAGCAGAAATGCATTCTGTTTTTCCTCTAAGATCTTCATGATGGCTCGTCATTTTCATCAAACCAGTCTTGGTGAACTTTGTTTTTCAGTCCTGGTGTTGACTTGGCTGACTCCGTCACCAGGGTTTTGAACTGGTCCCACTTTTTTGTTGGATCTCTAGTCAGAGGTCCATGGGACGTCAGCACTTCATCAAGGCAGGCAGTGAATTTCGCACAATGACCAGTCGGATGCAGCTTCCCAAAGTTGAAGGAGGGTCTGACGACCTTGAGCTTCTTGCGGTGCAGAGGTGTGATGCGCAGCATAAGGACTGATCTGACGAGTCTGTGATCAGTCCAGCACTCGGCTCCCTGCATGGCCCTGGTGATCTTAACATCTTGAATGTCCCGCCTGCGACTGATGATGTAGTCAGTCAGGTGCCACTGTTTTGATCTCGTGTGCATCCATGTGGCCTTGTATTTATCGGCTTGCCTGAAGAGAGTGTTGGTAATCGTCAGGTCATTTTCTGCACACAAGCTCAGCAGAAGGCGTCCATTGGCATTCACGTTACCAACGCTGTGGTGCCCCAGCACCCCTTTCCAGGTCCTACAGTTCTTGTTGACTGTAGCATTGAAGTCACCCAATAGGAGAAGCTTGTCACTAGGAGGAGTTGCTTTCACAAGATGGTCAAGGTCCTCATAGAAACTTTCTTTTGCTTTGTCACTGCTAGTCAGCGTGGGGCCATAGGCACTAATGACTGTAATGTGGTGAGAGTGTTGAGGGGGAAACAGAGTTTGATCAGATGCTCACTAATGCAAGCTGGTAGGTCAGAAAGCAGGTGCTGAAGTGATGTCTTGATGGCAAGTCCCACTCTGTGGATTCTCTTTTCATTTTCTGGCCTGCCTTTCCAGAAGAAGGTGTAACCTCCTTTTGATTTGCAGATGGATCCTTCCTCTGCCATCTGGTCTCGCTCAGGGCGGCTATGTCAGTGTTATAACGTGCCAGTTCTCTTGCTATGAGGGCCGTTCTTCTCTCAGGCCTCATAGCATTCTCCCTGTCCAAGAGGGTGCGAACATTCCATTTGGCAAATATCATTTTTCTTTTCACTGTTTTTCGACTGCTGTGAGGGTAAACCTGTCAGCTGTGGCATGCTGGCCATTTTGGTTGGGACGAGCAATTTTTGGGACAACTTTTTCTAGTCCCCTCCCTCATTTTGATCTGTCGCTTTGCCCCTCCACCATTGCTGCAGACAGAAGTGATGAGAATGTGCAAAGAATCTGTGTGGGAGAACATTTAAAGTGGAAAAGCCGTTGCATGGGGCAGTTCCACTCTCTCGACCTCTACACAGCCAGGCCTTCCCTTCCCTGCTGCTCCCATTTACTGCTACTGCCAAGGGAGGTATCTGTCCACCAGCCACGTAAGATAACCCAGCTACGCCCACGACGGCCTCACCCCCTGCCCACATTACATACACAAAGAGAGCATCCTGCCCTGACCCATGTCCCCACCACACTGACCCAGTGTCTGGCCCTGAGTTTCCCCAGCCCTTTCCTCCAACTCGCCGACTCCCAGCCCCTGGCCCAGAGGGCCGTCCCGCAGCCCACCCTCAGCTCTATCTTATTCTTATATTTCTTACAGGTACTGTGGTATTATAAGAACAAAAAAGCAGTAAAGTAGCACTTTAAAGACTCACAAAACAATTTATCAGGTGGTGAGCTTTCGTGGGACAGACACACTTCTTCAGGCCATAGCCATACCAGAACAGACTCAATATTTAAGGCACAGAGAACCAAAAATAGTAATCAAGGTTGACAAATCAGAAAAAAGAATGATCAAGGTGAGCAAATCAGAGAGTAGAGGGGCGGGCGGGGCGGGGAGAGGGGAGGTCAAGAGTTAGATTAAGCCAAGTTTGCAAAAGAGACGGTATTATAACCATCCCAACTCCCTACCTGGTGGGTGGATTGCAATAGACAGTACCTTGTAAGAAATGTAAGTTATTCATCCCTGGATAAAGAAAAAAATAATCTAGGAAGAACTGCTGACTCCCAACTCCAGCATCACTTTAGAAGGTAAAGAAGTATGTTCACATATGTTGGCAGTAATGTATTTTTTGGCATAATTGTCCTTTTTTGTGTCAAAACAAGCTGACTGAGATTGCCTTCTTTTTAAAAAATCACTTTGAAACTCAGAAGTGTGATAGTGAACCATGAGTATTTCACTGATTAGTGTGGCTCTCCGGCTTCACCTTGGTCTGTTAGGGTTCACCAGAGGTAGCCCCAGTCAAATAGGCCTGGCAAAGTTTAAAGAGATGGGCTGGGTGAGGTAATATCTGTTCTTCTTCGAGTGTCCCCGTGGGTGCTCCACATTAGGTGTCGGGCTCGCCCGGCGCCGCAGATCGGATCTTCCAAGCAGTTTCTGCCGGACCGCGCATGCGCCGGTGCGCACCGCTCCCCCGCGCGCTCCCGGCCATGTGCGCGATCCGGTCCCCGCCAGTTCCTCTTAACCGCCGTCGGCTGCAGACGGAATCCAACTAGGCTAAGGCCAAGTAGCGTATTCAACGACTTTATCTGTTTTTCTTTAAAGTTTTTTTCAGGCACTTAGGCTACTACGAGTTAGCCGGTTGTTATTTTGTAAAAAAAAAAAAAAACAAACAACAACGAACAAGCTACGAGCGGGACAGCTCAGCCAGTCCCAGTAACAAGCGCCGGAGGCCAGGAGCTAGGGCCATCAGCCCTCCTGCTAAGGCAGGCCATCGGATGGGGAAAACGGCACAAAGAAGGTGCTAAGTACCCACTTAAAAACTCAAAGACTCACCAACAATGTCCTCTTCAGGCTTTAAAAAAAAAAAAAAAAAAAAGTGAGTCCTGCCGAGAGGCGATGCCAGTGTCCGATGGGCACAGTCTATGCATAAGGTGCCTGGGGGAGTCCCATGTGGCACAGAAATGCACCTTCTGCGCTAAATTAACAACCAGAGCACGGAGGGACAGGGAGATGAGGATAAAAATGCTGCTTCTTGATAAGGCCCTCCAGCCCGAAGCGCCGGAGCGGCCGCAGCAGGAGGGACCCTCCGGGGCCCTTAAAAGGAAAGCTGCCTCCCTCACTCCATCAGCGCAGAAACGGAGGAAAGTATCTCCAGTCCAATCCCTGCCGGCAGCAACAGCGAGCGGGACGGGAGGAGCAAACAGCCCCCAGCCGCAGCAACAGCTGATCGGCGGCGGCACGGAGAGCCACGTGGAAACGGCTCAGCCTCCGATACTCAGCCAGCCACCCCGCACCGCAGGCAGGGCGGCGGCTAAACAAGCGCCGGTACCGGCGGCACCGCAGGCAGCGGCACTGACCCCCGGGGAACCGGCGGTGCAGAGCGCGCAGGCACGCAGCCTGCCGGCACCGGAGGACACCGCACATGCGGCACCGCCCTCGAGCGTGCTGAGCTCGGTGCGGACGGGGCTGGAATCCCCTGTATGCTCCCCAGCCCGATCCCTGCCGGCAGCAACAGCGAGCGGGACGGGAGGAGCGGGCAGCCCCCAGCCGCAGCAACAGCTGATCGGCGGCGGCACGGAGAGCCACGTGGAAGCGGCTCAGTCTCCGATAATCAGCCAGCCGCCCTGCACCGCAGGCAGGGCGGCGGCTAAACAAGCGCCGGTACCGGCGGCACCGCGGGCAGCGGCACCGACCCCCCGGGGAACCGGCGGTGCAGAGCGCGCAGGCACGCAGCCTGCCGGCACTGGAGGACACCGCACGTGCGGCACCGCCCTTGAGCGTGCCGAGCTCGGTGCGGACGCCGGAATCCCCTGTATGCCCCCCAGCCCGATCCCTGCTGGCAGCAACAGCGAGCGGGACGGGAGGAGCGAGCAGCCCCCAGCCGCAGCAACAGCTGATCGGCGGCGGCACGGAGAGCCACGTGCAAGCGGCTCAGCCTCCGATAATCAGCCAGCCGCCCCGCACCGCAGGCAGGGCGGCGGCTAAACAAGCGCCGGTACCACCGACCCCCGGAAAACCGGCGGTGCAGAGCGCGCGGGCACGCAGCCTGCCGGCACCGAAGGACACCACACGTGCGGCACCGCCTTCGAGTGTGCCGAGCTCGGTGCAGACGGGGCCGGGATCCCCTGTATGTCAGGGGCGGAGTTACCTCCTCAAGGGAGGGGGAAGACTGCACACAAGAGGAGGCATTGCAGCCCCTCTCCGCACAGGGCTGTGGAGTTGCTTTCTCACAGCCCTCCGCTATGTTGCAGACTCCAACTAGAAGGCAGGGGTCCCCCCCCAGCCTACCCGGAGCCCCCTTCTCCATTTCTGCAACCAGCCTCACCCTGGCTGGGACCACGCAGGGCATAGACACCATCGGCAATCTACTAGGGAAAAATCCCTACAAACGATCTCGTACCCCCGAGGGCAATTGCGACCGGGGACAGAGACTTAAGCATCTCAGGGGGGACTGGTTATGGAACCCCGAGATTTTTCCTCGCAAACCTCTAGTGAGAGGGTGTACCATCATCAGCGGGAACCGGAAGGGTCCAGGGAGACGTACCCCAGCGGTTCCTCGCTCTCCTCCCCGGATGAGGCTACGGCCCCGGGGGACGTCCATCCTCCGGACGATCTCAAACAGTTCCAAGAGCTGTTTTACGAGGGTGGCCTTCACGCAAGGCATCCAGACAGCAAAGGTGCAAGAGCAACACCATAAGCTCCTCAAAAATCTGAGACCTCCGGCCTCCTCCAAAATAGCAATACCGCTGATGACGCAATCTTGGAGTCTGCCACTATGATATGGCAGACTCCTGCGACTATTCCGCCTGTCCACAAGAGAGCGGGGGGGGAAAAAAAAAAAATACTTCGTGCCAACGAAGGGCATGGAGTTCCTGTTCAGCCACCCACAACCAAATTCTTTGGTGGTGGAGTCGTCGCAACGTGGGGGAACAGACAAACATGCCAAAAAGCTAGAGCTGTTGGGCAGAAAGGTCTACTCCTCCTCCACGCTACTGTTGCCAATGGCAAATTACGCAGCGCATCTAGCGAACCATAATTTCGACAACCACATTAGGTTAACCTCCCTCATAGACTCGCTTCCAGAGGGCACGAAACCAGTGCTCAAGGCCATCATCCGACCATTTTATAACCAGTGGCAAAGGATCACCACAGACAAATGGGTGCTGGAGATCATAGCCACGGGGTATGCTATCCCCTCCCAGTTGCTCCCACCGCCATGACCTCCACCCAGGGCCCCACCTCCAGGAGGCCTCCCATGTAGCGAGGCTCAAGCAGGAGGTAGACCATCTCATGCTTGTAGGGGCAGTGGAAAGAGTGCCGGAGCAACTGCAAGGGAGAGGGTTCTACTCGAGGTACTTCCTCACGGGGAGGTCCATCTTAGATTTTCGAGGCCTCACCGGTACCTGCGCAAGCAACGCTATCGGATGATCACAAATGCCTCCATCCTTACGGCACTAGACGATGGAGATTGGTTCGCAGCCCTCGACTTACAAGGTCCTACCGTTTGGGCTCTCCTCAGCCCCCAGAGTCTTCACCAAGACCTTGGCAGTGGTGTCAGCCTACCTGCACAGGCAGGGGGTATTTATATTCCAGTATCTGGATGACTGCCTACTCAAAGGGGCCTCGAAGGAGGAGGTACTACGCATAATATGTGTCACAGCAGGCACGTTCTCTTCGCTCGGCCTGCTTATCAATCTGACAAAATCAAAGATAGACCCCACACAGGACATAGAGTTCGTAGGGGCACGCATAAATTCTATTACAGCGAGGGCGTATCTACCAGAGACTCGCTTTCGGGCCATCGGCTCCCTCGCGCAAGGCTTCACCTTCAGCCCTATGGTGCCGGTTCTGACGTGCTTACAGCCGCTGGGCCACATGGCAGCAGCGACGTTTCGTAGAACAGAACGCCAGGTTACACATGCGCAGCATGCAGCATTGGCTGGCGAGCGTATACAAACCGGCAGCACACACTGTTCACAGGATGGCGTCGCCCACAACAGAGGTGCGCAAATCCCTGCAATGGTGGGTAAACCCCGGGAACCTGCTAACAAGGGTACCCTTCCACCAACCACACGTATTGGTTTTTCTTACTACAGATGCCTCCCTCATAGGGTGGGGAGCACACATGGGCGAAGAGGTGACGCAAGGGCTGTGGTCCTCCATGGAGCAGTCACTGCACACAAATATACTGGAGCTCAGAGCAGTGTTCAACGCCTGCAGACACTTTCGAGACCAAATGAAAGGCAAGGTAGTCGGGATCAGTACAGACGATACCTCCACCATGTTTTATATAAATCGGCAAGGAGGAGCTCGGTCCCGTGCCTTATGTGTAGAAGCAGTCCGGTTGTGGAACTGCTGCATCGCCAACAATATAACCTTGAAAGCCTCGTACTTACCAGGCACTCGCAATGTGAAGGCAGACCAGCTGAGCAGGTGTTTTGCACTCACGCACGAGTGGCAGATCCGTCCCAATCTGCTGCAACCGATTTTTCCACGCATGGGGTTTTCCCCAGATAGACCTGTTTGCTACTTAGCACAACAAGAAGTGCCCACGATTCTGCTCCAGGGCAGGACTGGGACGGGGGCCCCTGAGGGACGCCTTCGCGATCTCATGGAGGGGCCCCCTGCTTTACGCTTTCCCTCCCACAGTGCTCATCCACAAAGTGTTGCACAAAGCCAGGAGGGAAGGAACCTGAATGATCCCGATAGTCCCAACGTGGGATCGACAGCAATGGTTCCCCCTACTCCTGCGCATGTCGGACCGGCCACCGATGTCCCCTCCGGTGGCGCTGGATCTGCTCACGCAAGCCCAGGGGTCCATAGTGCATCCGCACCCCCAAGGCCTGCGACTACAAACGTGGTTAATCCATGGCTCAGCTCCCTAGAGAGCACATGTACGGAGGAAGTGCTGCAAGTCCTAGAAAGTAGCAGGAGGACTTCCACCAGGAAGACCTACAAGCAGAAATGGACTCGCTTTACGGCATGGTGTTCTACCAAACAGCTAGCCCCCTTTCGGTGCCTATGGCTGTGATATTAGAGTATTTACTGGACCTCAAGAGAGGAGGACTCTCGCTATCCTCGTTTCAGGTCCACCTGGCCGCCATTTTGGCGTTCAGACACGAAGAGGAAGGGCACACGGTGTTCGCCCATCCCATGGTTACCAGGTTCTTCAAAGGGCTGGTAAGCCTATACCCCCCTCAGAAACCGCTTCCACCTCCGTGGAACTTGGACCTGGTGCTTAATGCGAAAAGGGGACCACCGTTCGAGCCTTTGGCCACGGTTTCTCTCCGCCTCCTTATGATGAAGACGACCTTTCTTCTCGCAATCACGTCAGCTCGCAAGGTGAGCGAGCTTGAGGCAGTTATGGCAACGCCACCCTGCGCTGTTTTTCCAAGGAGGCGGTAACCATACGGCTGCATCCAGCCCTTGTTCCTAAAGTTTCTTTCTGAGTTTCATACTAACGAACCTATTGTTTACCCTTGTTTATCCAAAGCCTCATAACTCTAACAAGGAGGCGCGCCTACACCTCCTGGACGTGAGGAGGCGCTAGCCTTCTATATGGACAGGACCAAGTCCTTCCGGAGAACGGATAGGCTCCTAGTCTCTATCGCTCCCAAATCAAAAGGAGAATGTCTCTCTTCGCAGAGAATCTCTAAGCACATCGTATCTTGCATAAAAATGTGCTACGAACTCAAAAAGACTCCTTTACTGGCCACGCCCAGGGCTCATTCCACTAGGGCGGTGGCAGCATCAACAGCCTTTTTTTCAAGGGCGTTGCGCTAAAAGACATTTGCAGAGTGGCGACCTGGTCATCCTGTGACACCTTCGCCAAACATTACGCCCTTCACAGGGTATTCCAAGAGGATACCCGTCTCTCGGCAGCGGTCCTCTCGGGGACAAGCTGCACATAATCCGATTACCCACCTCCTATCTTGGGTTACTGCTGGGTAGTCACCTAAAGTGGAGCACCCACGGGGACACTCGAAGAAGAAAGAAAGGTTACTCACCGTAGTAACGGTGGTTCTTCGAGATGTGTCCCCGTGGGTGCTCCACTACCCGCCCATCCTCCCCGCTCCGGATCTCTGTTTAGTGTTTTGCAGGAGCATCCGAGGCGGTTGGTTAAGGAACTGGCGGGGACTGGATCGCGCACATGGCCGGGAGCGCGCGGGGGAGCGGCGCGCACCGGCGCATGCGCGGTCCGGCAGAAACTGCTTGGAAGATCCGATCTGCGGCGCCGGGCGAGCCCGACACCTAATGTGGAGCACCCACGGGGACATATCTCGAAGAACCACCGTTACTACGGTGAGTAACCTTTCTTTATTGGACCAGTTTCTTTAGGTGAGACAGATAAACTTTCAAGATTACACAGAGCTCTTCTATGGGTCTCAGAAATCTATTCAGAATGTGGAAATGTTTACCAGAGCTGAGCTACTCTCTAGAGAACCAGATCTTTGTGAAACTCTGCACCTCAAAGTAGCTCTCTGGAACTCCTTATTCAAGCCCAGGGGTATGCTTGTATGTTTGGCAAAAATGATCTCTTGATGATTAATAGCTGTTGAATTATAGAATCATAGAATACTGGAACTGGAAGGGACCTTGAGATGTCATAGAATCCAGTTCCATGCACTCACGGCAGGTTAAAGCTCCATCTATATCATCCCTGACAGATGATTGTCTAATATGCTCTAATATATCTTCAATGGTGGAGATTTCACAACTTCCCTAGGCAATTTATTTTAGTGCTTAAGCACCTAGACAAGAAGTTTTCCTCACATACAACCTAAACCTCCCATGCTGCAATTTAAGCCACTTCTTGTCCTATCATCAGAGGTGAAGGAGAATATTTTTCTCCCTCCTCTTTACAACACCCTTTTAATTACTTGAAAATTGCTATTGCTATTTTTCCTGAAATGTGGTGCCCAGAACCCAACACAGTATTCCAGTTGAGGCCTAATCAGTGCAGAGTGGAGCAGAAGACTTACGAATCTGTGTCGTGCTTACAACACTCAAGTTAATGCATCCCAGAATTTAGCGGGTTTTTTTTCCCCAACAGTGTCATGCTGCTGACTCATATTTAGCTTGCTGTCCACTATGACCCCTGGGTCCTTTTCTGCCATATTCTTTTCTAGACACACTCTATTTTGTATGTGTGAGACTGACTGTTCTTTTCTAAGTGGAGTACTTTGCATTTGTCCTCAGGGTAGATAAAAAGCAATGACTTTTTTAAAAAAAAAATGGGATTTTTTTTTAAGTTTTTTAACTTATACTAAATTTCTCAGTTAAAAAAGTTACAATTAAATCTTATCATAAACATGCTACACCTACACTTACAGTCTCGTAAACATGAATTAATAGCTCTAATCTGTTCACCTTAACAACTACCTCTTGCTTCCTGAAAGTTCTGGAATTTCATTGTCAATCTTTGCTGTAGACTAACATGCGCAAAGGCAGATGCAGGCTGGAGGATTGTTTTTGTTCTATGCTAATATGAAGATGGACTTTGGCCAGGCATGGTGGAGTTAGTTAAGGGATTGTCTAAAGACAGAGGCACAATACATAGATGTGGATGGAGGCGGCATAGAAAGGAACAGTGGAGTGCACTGGAAAGAAAAAGAGAATAAATTATTTAGTGTGCACACAACAGGTGAGGTGCCTACAGCAGCCTGGCCCAGAAGCGCTGCAGGCAGGGGCACCCCAGTCCTGGTCTGCAGCAGAGGGGAGGGGCGCTGCTTCAGCCTCTCCAACCCCTTTTCAGCCCCCCCTCCCACTCAAGGCCCCAGCGGACAGGACTATTCTGGCCTGGCCAGAACGTCCCCACCTGTGGTGGCCCTGTGGAGTGGGACATCCCTATTGCCTGCTGCGGGCGGTGCTGATCCTGTCTATACTGGTTAACTGTAACTGATTACACCCTAGTCTGGTGTGTCAGTCCACCCAATGTGGGCACTGTCCTATGCTTTTGACTAGGTCTGTTCATAGCAACAGCTTTGAAGCACTGTTTTATTTTCATGGATCCACCTGCCATTCCATGCAGATGACTCCTTCTGCTCTGTTGCAGCATTGGGGCATTTGCGAGGCTGTAGGATGAGGTGGCATAGTAAAGGACCCATGAATAAATATTGCAGAAGTTCTGCCTCCCTCAGATGAAGAAGCACTTGCAGCCAATTGTTCTTCAAGTGATCAGAGATCTTTTGTGTTACTGTTCAGATGTGGCTAATCTCTTTGTTCAATTTATAGCCTTATATACTTCTTGTTCTTTTCCAGAGTCTATCTCTGCCTTGGGTTTTTGTTTTTTTGTTTTTTAATTCCAGTTTGTCCTTATCTATGAGGAGAGCTGGCATGAATCGCTCCTCTTTGTGAGGAAAAACTACCTGGATGCCTTTAGTATCCTGTAGGCCTGTCAATTGCTGTCTAAGAAGAGTATCTGTGCATCAGATCCAGAGCTGCTGGGAGAGGGTAATTATTACTTTTCAAGGCGTGCATTCTAGCAGACAGCTATAAAGAATATAGCCTCCAGGAAAAACAAAAGTGCAAGCATTCTTTACTGAGGGACAAGACAGAAGAACTAATGATAAATCGTAGACAGTTTTCATCTTGACAATATGACTGTGGGTTCTGGCAATTCTAAACAAATCCGTAAACCAAGGCCAGGGATTTCATCATAACTTGGGGTCTTGCTTTGAGTTGAAAGAGAGCTAATGGGATAATGTGAAGTGATGGGTTGCTCTGAACAGATTATTGTCATAACGTTAAGCAAGCTACTCATAATTTGTTCCTATATGACTAAATGGGGATGGACTTGTTCTCTTCATCAAGGGGAGAACAAAGAAATCTGGAGAAGAAAGAACTGCTCAGTTCATGCTCTACGTGCAATGCAATTTTTTATGCTTGCTCTTGGCATTATATCCATTGAGGTCCAGAAAGTGTCTGTCGCCAGTGTTCTGGATCCAAAGGAAAGGAGTAGCTGGGCATCTCATTCTATTTTCCAAATTCTTACATGCTCTTACTAAGGTCAGTCTTCTAAAAATGTGGGTTTTTTTTGTGCCATCTTCATTTTCTCCCTTACCCCAAAAAATTAGTGTATGAATTAAATACAAATTATGTTAAGGCCTAAATTTATTAAAATTTCTTAACATTTATTTTAAAATAATTATGCTGAAACTATGAGCCTTTATCAAAAACAGTGAGGTAAAGGCTGCTTTTCTAAGTGAAGAATCAGGGGGTAAACATCTAGCTTTTGAGGTCAAGCTTTATAAGTCTAGCACAATAGGTCAAAGTAATTTAGGAGACTCTAGGAATTTAAGCTTTGTCATTTTCACTTAGGCATATATGAAATTTTCCAAAGCTGACTTGAAATATTAATTCACTGGCTATGGTTAACTTCTGTGCTTTTAATTAATTATTTTGTTGTAAATTTGATACATGTTGTGATCAGAGATTTATACAAAATATTGAGATTTATTTTGTGTAGTAAAACAAAATGGATATACTGTTGTGTGTTTAATTAAATCCAGTTGCCATCCTAACTCACCTTGACATAAATCATGAGAACAAGTTAACTATCTATTTAATATACTATATATTAGTTGCTATTTTCTAACATATTAAAATGTACAGTTAATAAAAATTAGACTACTAAGTTATGTAATTGTTTAAATAAAACATATGTGGTTATAATGTACTCTCTTAGATAACCAAAAGATGCACTAGATTTGGTATAAAGGCTCTACAAGTTGAAACTCTCTGATCCAGCAACATCTGTAGTCTGGCAGGACCACGGATGTTGTGAACCAGAGGGCATCTGGATCAGAGAGCTGCAGCTTCCTGGATCTGGTCTGGCTGGTGGTCTGGGAGCAGATCCCCACTGCTGGCAGTCCCACAGTTGTGGGGAGCTGGGGCAGAGGTGGGGAACCCTACGTTGAGTCCTGCTGGAAGTTCCACTGTGGGGAGTTAGGTCTGGTTCGGGGAGTCTTGCCAGCAGTTTCACATCAGTAGGGAGTCCCACTGGCAACCCCATGGTGATGGGGAGATGGGCCAGGGTGGGAAGCCCTGGCAGCCCTGAGGCGGTGTGGAGATGGGTTGGAGGTGGGGAGCTCTGCCAGCAGCCACATGGCAGGGAGCCTCATCAGAATCAGACCCCCACAGGTAGCCTGGGGATAGTGAGTGAGCGGTTTCCAGGAGGGGAGCACAGCTAGCAGGCTGGCAGCCCCCTAGCTAAGCCTGGAGGCCTCACCTCCCTTGATCCTGTAAATTCCCTCATTTGGGAGGAGGGAGGACTAGGGAGGTACAACCTATATTTGTAAATTAAGCTCTTTTAATGGTTCTATCAGTCAATGGGAATGCATCTTTCTTTCAAAAATAATAAGTACAAATAGAAAAGTTGATTAAAATAGTTATTTAAATTAAGGCTTCCATGATCATCATCAATAACCATGGGCTCAGCACCCGTTGGTGTCTGATGCCTCTCTCACTATTTCTTTCCATCTTTCCCTGTCCAGTGCAGAGTGGCTTAGTTTCTGTAGACTAGCTCTGCACCAATCTACTACATCATCTACCCGTTCTCTGTGGGGTCTGCCTCTCCTATTTGAACCGTCCATTATGCTGAATACCAGGGTCTTGATTTTTCGTTCGTCATTCATTCTGCAAATATGTCCAAATAGTTGTAGCTTCCATTTGATAACCTTCTGCAGCAGGTTCTCTTTCGGCTGTATCTTCCTATATAATTCCTCATTCGTGACCTTCTGCATCCATCCTATTCTCAGAATCTTTCTAGAACAGCTCCTTTTGAACGCCAATATTCTTCTTTTCAAATCTTTCATTATCACCCATGTCTCACAGCTGTACAACATGCTGCTAAATACACACGTTTTCAAGATGCTCAGCTTCATTCTTAGGCTAAT
Source organism: Carettochelys insculpta (assembly GCF_033958435.1). Classification (NCBI taxonomy): domain Eukaryota; kingdom Metazoa; phylum Chordata; order Testudines; family Carettochelyidae; genus Carettochelys; species Carettochelys insculpta. The sequence continues at coordinate 120,679,930 of NC_134137.1, forward strand.
TGCTTTGCTTTTCCAGATCTTATCCATCGCCTTCAAACTCGCTCTTGCTTTCGCTGTTCTAGTCACTATTTCCTTCTTATAGTCTAGATCGTACATTATGTTGCTCCCCAGATGTGTGAACTTCTCTACATTTTCTAGTTCAATACCATCGACACTGATCTTCCTTCCTATTTCCTTATCTCCAAATACCATTGTTTTTGTTTTATCAATGTTCATAATTGGTCCATACCACCTCCCTTCTTCATTTAACACCTGCACCATTTTTGCTAGCTTCTCCTCATCTTCCTCAATGTTAACTATATCATCCACAAACCTCAAGTTGTTAATTCTTTTCCCATGCACAGATGTCCCTTCTTCTTCTTCCTTGATCTTGTCCATCGCTCTCTCCAGATGTGCAATGAAGATACTTGGCGATATTGGCTCTCCTCGTCTCGTACCTCTACTTGTTCTAAACCAACTTTCCAACTCTCTACATATTCTCACTGCTGCCTTCGCGTTGTCACTGATATTCTTCAACAACCATATCAGTCTGCTATCCACTCCTATGACTCCAACACTGCCCAGGTCACTTTCTGATCTATATTGTCAAATGCCTTTTGAAAATCAACAAAGCAAGTGTATACATTCTTGTTCTTTCATCGAGCTTTCTCCGCTATCAGTCTTAGTGCCAATATCTGCTGTTTGGTACTTCTATCTTTTCTGAACGCTGCTTGCCCGTCTGCAATCTGTTCTTCTATCTGTGATGTTAATCTCTCAGTCAGTATCATCATCAGCACCTTACCTAGATGACTCGTTAGGGCAATCGTTCTGTAGTTCTTGCACTCCAATGTACGTCCTTTCTTGGGTATTGTCACTAGCACAGATCTTGTCCATTCTTTAGGTGCCTTCACTTCTTTCCATGCTATATTACATAGTCGGTGTATTTCCTGAATCATGCTTTCTCTCCTGTTATCTTATCATTTCCAGGGTTCTTGTTGTTGTTTTGTCATTTCACTGCTTTTTCTACTTCCTCCTCCAAAATATCAGTCTTGCTCTCAATACTCAGGCGAGATATCTCTTTCAATTCTTCAGTCAGTCTTTCTGAGACACTTGGGTCCAACTGTGCTTTGTGTAGATCGGTGCAATATCTTGTCCATCACTACACAATCTTCTTCCTGTTCATGAGCACTTCTTCGTTCTCATCTTTGATCGCCATCTGCTTTGGTTGCCATTTCCTATTAATATTCCTAATTGTCTTGTACACCTCCCTGGTCTTAACATTCGCTGTAATACCTCTCTATGGCTACGTCTACACGTGCAGCCAACATCGAACTAGCTTATTTCGATGTTGCGACATCAAAATAGTCTGTTTTGATGAATAACGTCTACACGTCCTCCAGGGCCAGCAAAGTCGATGTTCAACTTCGACGTTGCTCAGCCCAACATCGAAATAGGCGCAGCGAGGGAACGTCTACACGTCAAAGTAGCACACATCGAAATAGGGATGCCAGGCACAGCTGCAGACAGGGTCACAGGGCGGACTCAACAGCAAGCCGCTCCCTTAAAGGGCCCCTCCCAGACACAGTTGCACTAAACAGCACAAGATCCACAGAGCTGACAACTGGTTGCAGACCCTGTGCCTGCAGCATAGATCCCCAGCTGCCGCAGAAGCAGCCAGAAGCCCTGGGCTAAGGGCTGCTGCACACGGTGACCATAGAGCCCCGCAGGGGCTGGAGAGAGAGCATCTCTCAACCCCCCAGCTGATGGCCGCCATGGAGGACCCAGCAATTTCGACGTTGCGGGACGCGGATCGTCTACACTGTCCCTACGTCGACGTTGAACGTCGAAGTAGGGCGCTATTCCTATCCCCTCATGAGGTTAGCAACTTCGACGACTCGCCGCCTAACGTCGAAGTTAACTTCGAAATAGCGCCCGACGCGTGTAGACGCGACGGGCGCTATTTCGAAGTTGGTGCCGCTACTTCGAAGTAGCGTGCACGTGTAGACGCAGCGTATATGTTCACATTGCTCCTCTAACCATTTCTCCTTATCCTTTCTGGCTACTTTCCTTATCTCATTGCATTTCATCCTATATTGCTGTTCTGCATCTCAGAGACATCTCTTCTGCTCTTCAACGCTCTCTTTTCTTGAACCAACTTCAGTGTCTCCTGGGTAATCCACTTCCCATTGATCTTCTCTTCTTCTGGAACAGTCTGCTGAATTGCCTCTTCTATAGCAATGGCTATCTCTATGACTCTCTTATCTGGGTCTTTCTCTGTGGCAATATTCTTAATTTTCTCTTCGAGCGCTGTTCTGCAAGCATTTCCTGTTTCGTCCTCACATAGCCTTGCCATGTCTCTTCTTTTCTTAAGCTGTGTCTTACATTTTCTTTTGAGTTTTATCTTGATGTTTGCGATCACTAGACTGTGGTCTGAGTCTATATCCGCTCCTTGGAAAGCTCACTACTGCTGTACTGATGTTATCCATCTTCATCTTATCAAAATCGTATCTATCATGTTCTTGGACCTCCCCTCATTCAATCGCCATGTCCACTTCCTACAGTCCTTTCGTTGGAATCTCATGTTACAGATCACCATCTCATGCTCTGTAGCAAACTCTAGCAGTTCCTCACCTCCTTCGTTTCTTTCTCCATATCCAAACCTTCCCATGACTCTCTCCCAACCTTCATTATCTGTTCCAACCTTTGCATTCCAATCTCCTCCGATAATCAACACATCTTTTTTCGGTATCTCCTCTGGTGTCTTTGTCCAGTCTTTATAGAATAGCTTAATCTCTTCCTCCGTACTGTCTGACGTGGATGTATACATCTGAATGACTGAGGTGTTGAACGGTTTTGCTTTGAATCTCACTACCATCATTCTTGCACTCACCGGGTTGTATCCTAATAATGCTCTTCTAGCTTTTTTGCTAAGAAGGAATCCAACTCTTGCTTCGTGCTTCATTTGTTTCCTAACCAAATGACTTCGCAACCACATATCTCTCCTGATCCCATCCAACACATCTCTGCCAGTCCAAGTATATATCTCATCAGTATCTCTTCGTCTCCTTCTGAAGCAGCTCGAATTTGCCAGTTGCCCACAGTGTTTGGACGTTCATGTTCCAATATATAGCATATGTGTTAGCTGTAATTTTCTTTCAGTAGCCAACTTGTCGACCCAACCCCAATCGCTCAGTTGGTATCATGGATCTTGCTTATCTGGGCTATGTCCGAGCTGGCATCTTTAACATTTAGTTGTACTGGCATCAGATTTCATTCATATTCTTGTTTGACAGTCAGCTCATGGACACACATCTGACCAACCCTCCTCCTTCATCCAGGCTTGGGACTGGCATGCAGCTCACGGGGGCTTTATGGTGGAGTCAAGGCTTTCCTGTTGGTGATTTAATTCATAATTTAAATGTCCTTAATTTAAATCACTCCACCCTGTTGTTTGAGTATCCTGTGGAATCTTTTGCTACTGCTTACTACTACTCTCTTAAAGGGTGCAATCTTAGTCGTTAAAACTTGTGACAGCACAAATATTCCCTGGTCAAATCTCTATAGATAACATTGTATCTTCTGTTGTTCCTTTCTGCATCTGAAACTCTAATGGAGAAGCAGCTTAAATTTGATAGTAATGCCATAACAGTATATTTGTAATGTATTGAATCATAAGATGTCTGCCCTTGCTTCTTCACATCTGAGGTGCAGGGACCAAAAGACTTCAAATACTAAATGCATAAGACATTTAATTGGAAAGTTGCCCAAGAAATCAGGCATTAAATTGCTTTCTGACATCAGAGCACATAATGCAGTAGAATGTTTTCTTATACAGAGAGAACAAGAACCTCAACCATTTATGCAAGTCAGCTAACTGAGTGTTGGTTTCTACTTTTCCTAAGTGCTACAGATTGGATCTCTGGTTGGTATTGAGGGCTTGTCTTTATTACAGGGTTGATTCAGGCTGCAGTGATCAATCCACTGGCAGTCGATTTATCACATCTGCTTAGATGCGATAAATTGACCTCCAAACAGTTTCCTATCAACTCTGTTACTCTACCAGGATGTGAAGAGTAGGCTGAGTTGATGGGAGAGCAGCCCCCCACTCATGATACTGTATGGAAGACAGTGCAATAAGGACACCAGCTCAGCTACGCTTTTTCCATAGCTAAAGTGGTGTGTCTTATATCGATGAAGGGGAATTGTGCAGACAAGGCCTGATGCTTCATTTATCAGAGGCAAATCTAGGTCATGGCCAAACCACACACAACCTTTCCATTTTGATTCAACTTATTCCCTATTTAGAATGTTTTTCTGTGCATAAACACTCTCTCAACTTAGCTATAGCCCATCTGCAAGGGTTAGCAGGTGCATCTTGGAAAAGGAGAAATGTTTTCTTACCTGCTAATTTCTGTTGTTTGAATGCATGCTTATAAAGCTCACCTTTCCTTTACTGCACTTGCTTATATGTTCATAAAACTTTATTTAAAAGTTTATAAAATGTAATATAATAAATTATAATTTTTTTTACAAAATTTTCAACATATTTTCCATTATTTGTGTTTGCTTGTCAGTAGTTAATGAAGCCACACTTTTTAAGTTCACTATGCTCTAACGTACTTACTAAAGTGTATCTTTTTCAATTGTACTTGGCTTTGGCATTAATGTATCTTGAAGAGAGTTTCTTAGGATGTCCCTTCTGTGATATTTCCTGGTTGCCAGCTTGGCAACTGCTTCTATTAAAGAGCAGTGGAGACTGTAAGAATGAGTGGGCAAGTCTTTTCAAGTAACATTAAAAGACAGACAAACAACTTTAAAGTTTCAGGGTAGATGTACACAGCAAAGTTATTTCAAAATAACAGCTGTTATTTTGAAATTTAACCCAGTGTTTACATGATGCAACCACTATTTTGAAATAGAGGTTGACTGACTTTGAAATTAGTAAACCTCATTTTAAGAGGAACAGTGCCTACTTTAAAATAGCTATTTTGAAATAGATGCTATGAAGACAGGGAATAGAGCCTATTTTGAAATAAGCCATAGTGCATCCAATGGCTGTATTTTGAAATAGTCTCTGTGTATAGATGCTGTATTCTGAAGTAGCGAAGTGCTCCTTTCAAATGCATTTTTGTGTGTAGCAGCGTTATTTCAAAATAAGCTATTTTGGCATATGTATTCCAGAATAGCTTATTTGGGAATAAAGACACTGTGTAGACATTCCCTCAGTCATTTTCATAACATTTGCTATGAAGTTCTAATTGTTCTAAAATTGTATACAGTAGGGTCTCACGATTCATGAATTCAATTATTCACAAGTGGCCAAGGGTCTGCTTCCCCTGGGGCCCGGGGCAGGAGTGCTGGTACCTGGGCTCTAGGTGGCAGCCATATTCACAAAATTCAACATTTGCAAGGGTTCTCAACATGGAACACTTGTGAATGTTGAGACCCTACTGTATTTCAAAAATAATACAGGTTCTACCTCCCTTGTCCAGCATGGTCAGGACCTGACCAGTCCTGGACAAGAGAATTTGCTGGACAAGGGAAAGTTCCCTGCCATGGGCCCTTAAGCTGCCACCCCTCCTCCAGCCACTGGGCTACCCCATTACCTTCTTCAGTGGGGCTGCCAGGAGACGCTAGCTCAGGACCATGCTGGGGATGCAGCACCAGCCCTAGGTGGCTGCCCCCTGGCCTGCAGGGTTGTGGGGGGAGTGGGGAAGCCGGCTCCAGTCTCAGCCCTGGCTCCCCAGGGGAAACACGGGTCTGGTTCCGACCTCAGCCCCATGGGGATGCCTTCCCACAAGGGTTGCTGGGGGCATGTGGGCTCTGCTGCAGCCCTTCCCGGGGTTGCCAGACGATGCAGCTGCAATCTCCTGCCTGGCTTCCTGGTCCAGTGACATCCCTCAGCCTGCTGGATGAAGGATGTTGCCGGATGAGAGAGTGCCAGATTTAGGAGTTTCAACCTGTATTAATACATGTTAATAAGTTGAAATGTTGTCCAGTAAAAGATCAAATAAAAACTTAATTCTTATCTTCTGTATTATCCAACAGGAGGAAACAGAGTACATTGAACTTTTAGCAGCAGAAAAACATCAGGTTGAAGCCCTTAAGAACATGCAGCATCAGAATAAAAGCCTGTCCATGCTTGATGAAATTCTTGAAGATGTTAGGAAAGCAGCTGATAGGCTAGAAGAGGAAATAGAAGAACATGCCTTTGATGACAACAAATCAGTAAGTGACATTCTAGAAATCATTCTGCTTTTTAATTCGCATACTTTCATTTTTAGATTGAATTAAGAATTGCTTTTATGTCAGATGTCATAAATGGTGTCAAAATTTTGTGACAAATGTAAAATATGCAACCTTATGTATACCTTTCCTATCCTGTCTCTCTCAGAAGAAATAATTTATCTAGAGCTATTATGCCTGTTTGACATGAAGTAGGTACTATCAGTCATCTCCCTTATCACTAATGCTTTTTGTCTTTTTTGGACAGAAGTTTTAAATATGATTGTCACTTTTAACTAGTATGTTATGGAACAGACTTGCACATCATGATGATAGCATAGTGTTCAGGGTCTGCTAGCTCAAGGGTATTTGGGGTCTCTAGACTCTCAGAATACAGGTTCACCATGTTAAATTTAGTCTCCATTTTTATTTCTGTTTTCTTCCCTCCATTTTTGTTGAGCGTGTCATGGGAGAAGGAGAACCCTTGAAATTAGGTTTTATGGTACAGAAAAATATAAGGTACAAGGAGTGCCAGAAGGAACAAGGAATCTTTTGGACCTCCTGCAACTTTAACATATTGAGTAACCAAAGTCACCTGCTTTTTAAAATGAGAACAGAGTTTCATCAGTAATAATTGAAAAGTTCTTTGCATGTCCTACCTCCTCAAGAATTGTTGTTTGCATAAATATCCCACACAGATCAATAAACTTGTTTTGTATTCTGGTAGACAGATAATGGACCTGCACACATTTTCTGCTTTCTTGTGATTCACGAACACACTTAACATGGTCTGAAAAGTGAGTCGTATTGTTAAGAAGCTCATGTGTACCATGAAAGTTTCTGTTTGTAGGTTCACCAGTGTGTTGGAACCAAAAAAGGCCAATCCCCATTCAGAAAGAAAAAAAAACAATATTCAATGTGTGCTCAAGGAGTTTGTTTTTTTTCCCCCAGTTATCAGTTTCTGTGTTCATTTAGCTCCAGAGTAGTTTTCAATTGAACTAGGGAGGTTGTAGAATCTCCATCTCTGGAGATGTTTAAGAACAGGTTAGATAAATGTCTAACAGTGATGGTCTAGACAGTACTTGGTCCTGCCATGAGGGCAGGGGGCTGGACTCGATGACCTCTCGAGATCCCTTCCAGTCCTAGCATTCTATGATTCTGTGAACTGTCAGCTAGTGCTGCTCTACTAACTGATTTCCATGTACCATATTTACCTTGATGAAATGCTGAAGTTTCATGTGCCGTATTCAGTCTTTCAATTTCTTCCAACCTTTACTGATGCACCAACTGGATGGGTCAGGCAGTACTGATGCATTTGAATTATTATTGTTAAAAATGAAACACAGTACAGAGTGTGCATTTTTTATGGTCCCTCAGAGCCAGTCTGTTATGTAGATCTCTCCATTTGGAAGAGTTTTTGTCAGCAGATGAGTGGGAAAAACATGATTTTCAGCATCTTTTGATTTTTAACTTGAATCTGAAAAAACTAACTTTGAGAAACGGCTGCATTTGAGCAACACTGTTCTCATCCAGAAGTCCAATATCAGGTTCAATATCATGTTGTTACATTGTATCCTGTGCTAGTCATAAGTTCTTGCTCTTGATGCTCAGCATTTACAAGGTCCTTCTTTTCTCCCTGCACAGCCTCTAAATTGTGCATAGATTCTGCATCTGTCTCTACTGTTGGCATTTCTGTGTCTTGATTAATGACCTCCTCCTTTTGAGGCAGTGGCATTGAAATGTCACTTGTGGGTACAAAGTTTTTTCATCATTACAACTGGAAGCGTCACTGTCAGTATAGTCAATGTCTAACGGCTGAGGTATCTTTTCTGTGAGAGTGATATGGCTTTAAACTCTTTAATTGCTGCTTCACTCTGTTGCTTTTGCCGTCTCCTATTTTGCATCACTTTCAAATCTTTGCAAAATTGAAACAAAGTCATTTGTTTAAAACGTAGAAACACACACTAAATTAATTTGCTAAAGGCTATTGGTTATACAAAATTTTAATTGTACGAACTTGACAATGACTATTATATAACAACAGTTTACATAAGGCCCTAATAGCCTTATTTCAAAGTCTTGACGTTTTGTCTGTGAGCAAGTTCCCATTATTAAATTCCTTTTGTAACTGGTGGGTTATAGTGAATACGAAGGTGGTAGAACTCCCAGATTAGATAAGAGAGGGATAGTTCACTGGTTTGAGCACTGGCCTGATAAACCCAGGGTTGTGAGCCCAATCCTTGAGGGGGCCATTTAGAGGATTGGGGCAAACAGATTTAAAGAAAAAATGGGAGGGTGCTTGGTCCTGCTAAGAGGGCAGGGGACTAGACTCAATGACCTCCCAAGGTCCATTCCAATTCTATGAGATGTGTATCTCCATGTATTATGTAAAGTTTATTAAGCAACTAGAATTAAAAGTTTATTATCTCCAAAAACATCTTTAAAGGTGAAACTAAAACTGGCTAAAAGGAAAGCTTACAGCTGAGCTTGATATGGTTATTGTATATGAAGACATACAATAAAAAACAGGAATTAAAGTCACCTCTGCAGAGATCAACATCTAATTTAAAGTTAAGATTAAAGTCACCCTCAGACCAAGGAAAATCATGTTTTGGTAACAGGATTAATTGCAAATTTCAAAACCTGTAAACTATGCAAAGACTGTAAGTATTCATAATGAATCAATAATCACAGAAGCTACTCCATTCTCCAGTCGAACAGATGAAAACTCAGAAGTGACAAAAAATTGCAAAGGCCTGAGGCTCCACAGTGATTAAAATAAAATTGTGCAGGTATTTATAGCTTCTTTTGTTGTCAGTGTTATAACTGCCGGGTGCATAAGAAATCGAAATGGCTTGGTAGAAAAATGTCAAAATTTGAGGCCACTTTGTCTCTTGAAGTCTAGGCCAAATGGTCCTCCTAGAATTATTGGGCCTGCTTGGAATTAAGATGCTGCTTTTTGGCTTTGGCTTTTACTTTTGGAAGAGTCTAGTTTTTGTTGGAAAGGCTTTTGTTGGTTTGCAGTTCCTGGCAATTTCACTGTCCAGTTCATGAGTGACGTTATGGGGAATAAGAAGTTGCCCTTTAGGGCTGTGTCTAGATTGCTGAGAACTGTTAGCAAAAGATACACAAATGCATTGTTCAAATTGCATATCTTTTGCTGACAGTTCTGTCCGAACACACAGAGCCAAATGTCAGAAAAAACCCCTCTGTTGAGACATCCCTTCTTCCTCGTGGAAGGAGGAATACTGAGATGTCGAAAGAACGGTCCCAACCAGCAGATCTCATCCGAGAGATCTGCAGTCTGGACACATGCTCTGTCAGAGCTTCTGTTGACAGAAGCCTGCAGTCTAGACATAACCTCGGAGAGAGTCTGGGCCTCTATAGGCCCCTTTTGCGGAGACCTCCTGTTGGGAAGCAACCATTTGTTATATTTTTCACTGCTCTGGGCTGACCCATCCTTTGTAGATGGAGGTCATGGTTAGCAGGAGCACAAGTAACCAGGGAGCAGTTGGCAACAGCACTGTGTTCTGTTACTCCTGCTAGTAGTAGTACACTTGCCCCTCGTTAAACGAGTACTTCATTTAGGAGCACTTGCTTAAACGAGAGACACACTTACCTAACCTAGTTCACTCTACGAATGAACTTCCCCCGCTCTTACGAGCCTTACCCCACTCCCCACGCTCCAACCCACTCGTCTGATCCCGTCCGCCAGCCCCGCAGCCCCAACCCATTGCAGCCTGACCCCCCGCTAGCCCCACAGCCTGACACCCCCCTGCTGCCTGCACTCCCCGTGGCCCCGCAGCCCCAAACCACGGCAGCCTGCCGCCCCTGCTGGCCCTGCATCTAGTCCCCCCTGCCGCCTGACACCCCCCTCCGCCGCCCTAAACTGCGGCAGCCAGACCCCCTTACTGGCCCCACAGCCTGAAACCCTGCGCCGCCTGTGCACCCCGCAGCCTGACACCCCTGCTGGCTCCGCAGCCAGCTCCTGCTGCTGCCTGTAACCACCTCAGCCCTGTGGCCAGACCCTCCTGCAGCCAGCCCCCCGCCATGGCCAGACTGCTCCGCGCTGCCTGTATCCCCCGCAGCCAGACTCCCCCCTCAGCCATAACCCCCGCGGCCGCCTGTACAGCTCCACAGCCAGACCCCACCTGCCACCTGTAACCCCCATGGCCAGTCCTCTCTGCAGGAGCCTGTAGCCCCTGCGGCTGCCCATACTGCTCTGCGGCCGTCTGTAGCCCCTGTGGCCCTGTGGACAGACTGTCGCCTGTAACCTCTGTGGCCAGACCCCTCCCTGCCGCCAGACCCCCCACTCCAAGGCCAGACTGCTCCAGACCTCCCCCGGGCCCTGTGGCCAGACCACTCCGCAACTGCTTGTACCCCCCTGTTGCCCCACAGCCAGACTCCCCCTGCCTGTACCCCACCCCACTGCCCAGCAGCTAGCTGTACCCCCTGCAGCCAGATGCCTGCTCCGCCTCTAACCCCCGTGGCCCAAACCCCTGCTGGCCCTGCGGCCCCAAACCGCGGCAGCCAGACCCCCTTACCGGCCCGCAGCCAGACGGCCAGACCCCCCATTGCTTGACCACCGCAGCCTGACCCCCCTCCCAACCCCAAACTGTGGCAGCCTGAACCCCACCCACCACCAGATTTTAACCCTCCCTCTGGCTCACAGCCCCAAACTACCCCCAGCCTTTGACCCTCCCCAACCCAAGATTCACTCACCTTTCAAAAACAGCACCAATTGCTGCCACCCCTTCCCCGAGTTGGGAGCCCTAGGAACTAATCAGAGCCTTTGACATGTAATTTAATAGGAATTTAGTGCCCCTCTTACGAGTTTCTGCCTACCAGCAGAAAGTTGGGAACCAATTGTGCTCGTAAAGCAAGGGATGGGTGTACATCGTTATGGAGTCAGGCTGTGTGGATGGAGGCCGGGGTTTGTCTGCATACTGCTTTCATGCTGCCCTTCCTGCTACTGCAAGTTATGTGCAAGTTGAAATTGTGCATATTGGTGGTTTACTGTAGTTGAACATGTTAATATATTTATTATATAAAAGCAGATGCTGTAAAAGTATTTCAGTCTGAAATTTGAGTATCTGCTTTTCTACTGAGAAATGCTTTCTTTCCGGCAGGTGAGAGGTGTTAACTTTGAAGCTGTTTTAAGAGTGGAAGAAGATGAAGCAGATTCCAAGAGAAATATTTCAAAAAGAGAAGTGGAAGATGACTTGGGTCTTAGCATGCTTATTGATTCCCAAAATAATCAGTATATACTTACCAAGCCCAGGGATTCAACCATCCCTCGTGCTGATCACCATTTCATAAAGGTAAATTGTTACACATTCATTTAGAGTATTGTCTGTTGTGATTTAGCAAATGGAAAAGTGGTGATTGCAAAGAGGAGAAAGTTTTGAGAGGGGCACTCTCCAGGTGAAGGAGGAGCAATTCACAGGACCTTGGGGAAACTCCCTCTCTGGAGTATGTGTGTGTTTGTGTTTGGGAGTTACTTGTGACTGTATACTGGGCTTGTTTGTCTGTTTCTGTGTTTGGAGATCCACGTGCTGAGCTGTTTGCTTGTTTGAAAGATTGTGGGCTGAGGCTGGCAGTTATGATTTGAAATCTAGAACCCTCTGTTCAGAGGTCAAGTCATAGCTGGGAGTGGGGCTACCAATCAGGAAGGCCAGAGCTTACAAAGCCTGCTAGTAAGCCACCAGAGCAGCTTGTGAGCAGATGATTGCAAGCAGGAGGGAGTTTTGAAAGGGAAGTTGAGAGCGGAGTTGACATTTTCTACAACTAAAAACTATGTCCCAAATTTCCACATTTAAATAACCCCACATATAATCGAATTATCTATAGAAAATGCAGGCAGAATTTCAGCAGCAGAGTGGGGGCTATCCTGTTCGTTGCATCCAGTTCATTGCATCCAGTGCAGAATGTATGATTCTTCTTCGAGTGTCCCCGTGGGTGCACCACATTAGGTGTCGGGCTCGCCCAGCGCCACAGATCGGATCTTCCAAGCAGTTTCTGCCGGACCGCGCATGCGTCGGTGCGTGCCGCTCCCTTGCACACTCCTGGCCACGTGCGCGGTCCGGTCCCCGCCAGTTCCTCTTAACCGCCGTCGGCCGCAGACGGAATCCGACTAGGATATGGCCAAGTTAGCGTATTCAATGGTTTTAGGTGTTTTCTGTAAAGTTTTCAAGTTCTTAGTCTATTGTTAAGTTAGCCAGTTGTTGTTTTCAAAAAAAAAAAACAAGAAACAACAAGCGGGACAGATTTCAGTCCAGTCCTAGTAACAAGTGGAGCACCGGAGGCCAGGAGCCTAGGGCCATTAGCCCTCCTGCCACGGCAGGCTATCGGAGAGGGGGAAAACAGCACAGAGAAGGTGCTGAGTACCCCATTAACAACTGAAAGACTCACCAACAATGTCCTCTTCAGGATTCAAGAAATGTGAGTCTTGCCGAGAGGCAATGCCAGCGTCTGATGGGCACAGTCACTGCATAAGGTGCCTTGGGGAGTCCCATGTCACGCAGAAATGCTCCTTCTGTGCAAAATTAACAGCCAGAGCAAGGAAGGACAGGGAGATGCGGCTTAAAATGCTGCTATTCGACAAGGCCCTCCAGCCAGACGTGCCGGAGCGGCCGCAGCAGGAGGGACCCTCCGGGGCCCATAAAAGGAAAGCCGCCTCCCTCACCCCATCAGCGCAAAAACGGAGGAAAGCCTCCCCAGCCCGATCCCTGCCGGCAGCAACAGCGAGCGAGACGGGAGAAGCGCACAGCCCCCAGCCGCAGCAACAGCTGATCGGCGGCGGCACGGAGAGCCATGTGGAGGCGGCTCAGCCTCCGATGATCAAACAGCCGCCCCGCACCACAGGCAGGGCGGCGGCTAAACAAGCGCCGGTACCAGCGGCGCCACAGACAGCGGCACCGACCCCTGGGGAACTGGCGGTGCAGAGTGCGCAGGCACGCAGCCTGCAGGCACCGGAGGACACCGCCCGTGCGGCACCGCCCATGAGCGTGCCGAGCGCGGTGAGGACGGGGCCAAGATCCCCTACACGTCAGGGGGCGGAGCCGCCCCCTCAAGGGAGGGGGAAGGCTGCACAGAAAACAAGGCACCGCAGCCCCTCTCCAGACAGGGCTGCAGAGTTGCTTTCTCTCAGCCCTCCGCTCATGCTGCAGACTCCAACTAGAAGGCAGGGGTCCCCCCTAGCCTACCTGGAGCCCCCGTCTCCATTTTTACAACCAGCCTCGCCCTGGCTGGGACCACCCTCACCGTTCTTGGGGTTTGAGCCGCTGGAGTACTATCACAAATCGCTCTCTCCAGTGTCCATTGTCTCTCGACGATCTCGCTCCCACAGACGCAGGGGATATGCACCAAGGGAGTGGTCCAGGTCACCTTCCCAAGAACAGTGCCCATGCTGCCATGGTCATCCCTATCACGCGGGGCATAGACACCACCGGCAGTCTACCAGGGAAAGATCCCCACAGACGGTCCCGTATCCCCGAGGGCAATCGCGAACGGGGACAGAGACTCAAGTATCTCAGGGGGAACTGGTTATGGAACCCCGAGATTTTCCCTTGCAAGCTTCCAGCGAGCAGATGTACCATCACCAACAGGAACCGGAAGGGTCCAGAGAGGCGTATCCTAGTGGTTCCTCGCTCTCCTCCCCGGACGAGGCTACGGCCCCGGGGGACGTCCATCCTCCGGACGATCTCAAACAGTTTCAAGAGCTGTTTAAAAGGGTGGCCTTCGCGCAAGGCATCCAGACAGCAGAGGTGCAAGAGAAACACCATAAGCTCCTCAAAAATCTGAGACCTCCGGCCTCCTCCAAAATAGCAATACCGCTTGACGAAGCAATCTTGGAGTCCGCCACTATGATATGGCAGACCCCTGCAACTATTCCGCCTGTCCACAAGAGAGCGGACAAGAAATACTTCGTGCCGGCGAAGGGCATGGAGTTCCTGTTCAGCCACCCACTACCAAATTCCTTGGAGGTAGAGTCGTCACAACAAAGATCAAAGACATCTCCATTCAAGACAGGGGGAAAAGACAAAGATGCCAAGAAGCTAGAGCTGTTCGGCAGAAAGGTCTACTCCTCCTCCACACTACTGTTGCGAATGGCAAATTACACAGCGCATCTAGCGAACCACAATTTCGACAACTACACTAGGTTAACCTCCCTCATGGACTCGCTTCCAGAGGACAAGAAACCGGTGCTCAAGGCCATCGTGCAAGAAGTCTACGCGGCCTTGAGGACTTGGCAGCACGCTCCACAGCTATGGCAGTGGTGATGCGAAGGGAGTCCTGGCTCCAGACTTCGGGTATACCGAGGGATCTGCAGGCAAAGATCGTCGATCTTCCCTTCAACTTGCAGAAGCTGTTTGCTGAATCAACTGACTTGGTCCTTCATTCCAGTAAAGATTCAAGAGCCACACTTAGGACCCTGGGGATTTACACCCCTCCATACAGAAAGAAAAAGTACTACCCTCAACAAAGACGGTACCAGAACCAGCAACAGCATCCCCAGTACCACAGGGGTTACGAGCAAGGGCGACATCAACAGCACGAGCAGTACAGAACTCCCAGGCGATGTTCCTAACAGAGCCGTGCGTCCTCGGGGCAGGGCCAAAGGCCACAAGTTTGACACACAGATCCAGGGCTGCACCATCACTACCATCGCACAAGGTCATCCGAAGCGGTTATTCCACCATCGCCTCCGACCATTCTACGACCAGTGGCAAAGGATCACCACAGACAAATGGGTGCTGGAGATCATAGCCACAGGGTACGCCATCCCCTTCCAGTTGCTCCCAGCGCCACGACCTCCACCCAGGCCCCACCTCCAGGAGGCCTCCCACGTAGCGAGGCTCAAGCAGGAGGTAGACCATCTCATGCTCATAGGGGCAGTGGAAAGAGTGCCAGAGCAACTGCAAGGGAAAGGGTTCTACTCGAGGTACTTCCTCACGGAGAAAAAGACAGGAGGCTGGAGGCCCATCTTAGATCTTCGAGGCCTCAACCAGTACCTGCACAAGCAACGCTTTCGGATGATCACAATCGCCTCCATCCTTACGGCACTAGACGATGGAGATTGGTTCGCAGCCCTCGATTTACAAGACGCGTATTTTCACATAACTATCCATCTGGGTCACTAACGATTCCTCCGGTTCATGGTAGGCAAAGAACATTTTCAATGCAAGGTCCTACCGTTTGGCCTCTCCTCGGTCCCCAGAGTCTTCACCAAGACCTTGGCAGTGGTGTCAGCCTACCTGCACAGACGGGGTATTTATATTCCCGTATCTGGATGACTGCCTACTCAAAGGGGCCTCGAAGGAGGAGGTACTACGCATGATATGCGTCACAGCAGGCACGTTCTCTTCGCTCGGCCTGGTTATCAATCTGGCAAAATCAAAGATAGACACCACACAGGACATAGAGTTCATAGGGGCACGCATAAATTCTATTACAGCGAGGAGTGTATCTACCAGAGACACGCTTTCGGGCCATTGGCTCCCTCGTGCAAGTCATCACCTTCAGCCCTACGGTGCCAGTTCTGACGTGCTTACAGCTGCTGGGCCACATGGCAGCAGCGACGTTCGTAGTACAGAACGCCAGGTTACACATGCGCAGCATGCAGCACTGGCTGGCGAGCATATACAAACCGGCAGCACACACCGTTCACAGGGTGGCGTCGCCCACAACAGAGGTGCGCAAATCCCTGCAATGGTGGGTAAACCCCAAGAACTTGCTATCAGGGGTACCCTTCCACCAACCACAAATATCGTTTTTTCTTACTACAGATGCCTCCCTCATAGGGTGGGGAGCACGCATGGGCAAAGAGGTGACGCGAGGGCTGTGGTCCTCCACGGAGCAGTCACTGCACATAAATATACTGGAGCTCAGAGCAATGTTCAACGCCTGCAGACACTTTCGAGACCATATACAAGGCAAAGTAGTTGGGATCAGTACAGACAATACCTCCACCATGTTTTATATAAATCGGCAAGGAGGAGCTCGGTCCCGTGCCTTATGTGCGGAAGCAGTCCGGTTGTGGAACTGGTGCATCGCCAACAATATAACCTTGAAAGCCTCGTACTTACCAGGCACTCACAATGTGAAGGCAGACCAGCTGAGCAGGCGTTTCGCACTCACGCACGAGTGGCAGATCCGTCCCGATCTGCTACGACCGATTTTTCACGCATGGGGTTTTCCCCAGATAGACCTGTTTGCCACTCAGCACAACAAGAAGTGCCCACGATTCTGCTCCAGGGCAGGACTGGGACGGGGGTCCCTGGGGGACGCATTCGCGATCTCGTGGAGGGGCCACCTGCTTTACGCTTTTCCTCCCACAGTGCTGATCCACAAAGTCTTGCAGAAAGCTAGGAGGGAAGGAGCCCGAATGATCCTGATAGTCCCAACGTGGGATCGACAGCAATGGTTCCCCCTACTCCTGCACATGTCGGACCGTCCACCAATGCCCCTTCCGGTGGCGCCGGATCTGCTCATGCAAGCCCAGGGGTCCATAGTGCATCTGCACCCCCAAGGTCTGCGACTACAAGCGTGGTTAATCCATGGCTCAGCTCCCTAGAGAGCACATGTACGGAGGAAGTGCACGAAGTCCTAGAAAGTAGCAGGAGGACTTCCACCAGGAAGACCTATAAGCAGAAATGGA
The DNA here is from genome assembly GCF_033958435.1 of Carettochelys insculpta. NCBI lineage: Eukaryota > Metazoa > Chordata > Testudines > Carettochelyidae > Carettochelys > Carettochelys insculpta. The sequence goes on from NC_134137.1 coordinate 120,696,794, forward strand.
CTCGCTTCACAGCATGGTGTTCTACCAAACAGCTAGCCCCCCTTTCGGTGCCTATACCTGTAATATTAGAGTATTTACTGGACCTCAAGAGAGGAGGATTCTCACTACCCTCGTTAAAGGTCCACCTTGCTGCCATTTCGGCGTTCAGACACGAAGAGGAAGGGCACACGGGGTTCGCCCATCCCATGGTTACCAGGTTCCTCAAAGGGTTGGTAAATCTATACCCCCCTCGGAATCCGCTTCCACCTTTGTGGAACTTGGACCTGGTGCTTAATGCGCTAACGGGGCCACCGTTCGAGCCTTTGGCCACGGTTTCCCTCCGCCTCCTTGCGATAAAGACGACCTTTCTTCTCGCAATCATGTCAGCTCGCAGGGTGAGCGAGCTTGCGGCAGTTATGGCAATGCCACCCTGCACTGTTTTTTCCAAGGAGGCGGTAACCATACGACTGCATCCAGCCTTTGTTCCTAAAGTTTCTTCTGAGTTTCATATTAACGAACCTAGTGTTTTACCCTCGTTTTATCCAAAGCCTCATAACTCTAACAAAGAGGCGCGCCTACACCTCCTGGACGTGAGGAGGGCACTAGCCTTCTATATAGACAGGACCAAGTCCTTACAGAAAATGGATAGACTCCTAGTCTCTCTCGCTCCCAAATCGAAAGGAGAAGGTCTCTCTTCGCAGAGAATCTCGAAGCACATCGTATCCTGCATAAAAATGTGCTACGAACTCAAAAAGACTCCTTTACTGGCCACGCCCAGGGCTCATTCCACTTGGGTGGTGGTGGCATCAACAGCCTTTTTCACGGGTGTTGTGCTAAAAGACATTTGCAGAGCGGCGACCTGGTCATCCTATGACACCTTCGCCAAACATTACGCCCTTCACAGGGTATTCCAAGAGGATACCCGTCTCTCGACAGCGGTCCTCTCGGGGACAAGCTGCACATAATCCGATTACCCACCTCCTATCTTGGGTTACTGCTGGGTAGTCACCTAATGTGGAGCACCCACGGGGACACTCGAAGAAAGAGAGGTTACTCACCGTAGTAATGGTGGTTCTTCGAGATGTGTCCCCGTGGGTGCTCCACTACCCGCCCATCCTCCCCGCTTCGGATCTCTGTTTAGTGTTTTGCAGGAGCATCCGAGGCGGTTGGTCAAGGAACTGGCGGGGACCGGATCGCGCACGTGGCCAGGAGTGTGCAAGGGAGCGGCACGCACCGGCGCATGCGTGGTCCGGCAGAAACTGCTTGGAAGATCCAATCTGCGGCGCCGGGCGAGCCCGGCACCTAATGTGGAGCACCCACGGGGACACATCTCGAAGAACCACTGTTACTACGGTGAGTAACCTTTCTTTACGTGCCCCATGATTAGGTGGCGTATGTGGGCATTTAGTGCAAGGAGCTCCTGGTGCTCAGAAACCAAGTGTGGGCTTTGGAGACCAGAGTGGCTGAAGTGCAGGAGCTGAGGGAGGCAGAAACGTATGTTGATAAGGCATTCCGGGACACTAGAATTGTCCCATCTCCAGTCAGATATCTCCTGTGCTGTTAAGGAGGATGAAAGGCTCAGGGAAGGAGAGCAGAGGGAAACCGTCCCATAGTTGGGACCCTCCTTCTAGATGATGATGTGGTATCCTCTCGCACTGAGGATGCCTCCCCGGGGGAGGGAACTACTCTCAGCAGGAAAAGCCAGGTGTTTGAAATGGGTGATTTGATTATTAGAAATGTAGATAGCTGTGTGTGCGATGACCGGGAAAACTGTATGGTGACTTGCCTGCCTGGTGCGAAGGTCGCGGAGATCTCTCGAGGCATCTAGATAGACTTACTTATAGTGTTGGGAAGGAGCTGGTGGTCAGGGTACATGTAGGTACGAATGATATAGGGAAGGTAGGAGAGAAGTCCTGGAGGCTACATTTAGGTTACGAGGAAAGAGACTGAAATCTGGGACCTCTGTAGTGGCATTCTCAGAAATGCCTCCAGTTCCATGTGCAGGGCCAGGCAGGCAGGCAGAAATTCAGCATCTCAGTGCCTTGATGAGACGATGGTGTAGGGAGGAGGGGGTTAGATTTATTAGGAACTGGGGAAACTTTTCAGATAGGGGGAGTCTATAAAGGAAGGATAGACTCCACCTAAACCAAAATGGAACCAGACTGCTGGCACTTACCATTTTAAAGGTCATAGAGCAATTTTTAAACTAAGTAATTGGGGAAAGCTGATTGATGCAGAGGAGCACGTGGATCAGACAGAGACTTCTCTTAGAGGAGAGTGTATTGACAGAAATTGTCTAAGTTTTAGTCAGGAGGAGAGGGTGGAAGAGGATAAAGTATAGGCTTGATCAGAAGTGAAAGAATGTCATGAAAAAGAATCAGGAAAGGGCAGACAAATAAACAGTGACAAGCTTTTAAAGTACCTATACACAAATGGGTGAACTAGAGTGCCTTGTATTAGAGGAAGATATTGATACAATAGGGATAACGGAATCCTAGTGTAATCAGGACAATCATACCGGGATATAAAATATATCGGAGGGATAGAACAGGTCATGCAGGTGGGGAAATGGCACTATGTGTGAAAGAAAATGTAGAATCAAATGAAATAAAAATCTTAAATGATCAAAAAATTCCATAGAAGCTCTATGTATAGAAATTCCATGTTCTAATAAGAATATAGCAGTAGGGATATGCTGCCGACCCCCTGACCAGGACAGTGATAGTGACTATGACATCCTCTTTGCTAAGGGAGATTAGGGAGGCAATCAAAATAAAAAACTCAGTAATAGCAGGTGATTTCAATTATCCCCATGTTGACTGGGCACATGTCACCTCACGATGAGATGCGGAGATAAAATTTCTTGGAACTTTAAATGATTGCTTCTTGGAGCAGCTCATAGAGGAACCCCACAAGGGGAGAGGCAATTCTTGATTTAGTTGTGAGTGGTGTGCAGGATCTGGTCCAAGATGTAACTGTAACCGGACCACTTGGAAATAGTGACCATAATATCATAACATTTCCAATTCCTGTGGTAGGAAGAACATCTCAGCAGTCCAATACTGTGGCATTTAATTTCAGAAGGGGGAACTATGCAAAAATGAGAAGGTTAATTAAATGGAAATTAAAGGTATAGTGGGTAAAGTAAAATCCCTGTAAGCTTCATGGATACTTTGAAAAGACACCATAATAGAGGCCTAATTTAAATGTATACCCCCAATTAAAAAAAAAAAAAACTAGTAAAAACCCACCAAGGTCCCTCACCAAAGGCTCTTGCCTAAATTAAGTTGTCATGGGGTAAGAGTGACGATCCTTTCATGGATTGAGAACTACTTAAAGGCAGGAAACAGAGGGTAGGAGTAAATAGTAAATTTTCTGAATGGAGGCGGGTAACTAGTGGCATTCTCCAAGGGTCAGTCCTAGGACCAATCCTATTCAATTTATTCATAAATGATCTGGAGAAAGGGGTAACCTGTGAGGTGGCAAAGTTTGCAGATGACAGTAAACTGCTCAAGATAGTTAAGACCAAAGCAGACTGTGGAGAACTTCAAAAGGATCTCATAAAACTGAGTGATTGAGCAACAAAATGGCAAATGAAATTTAATGTGGATAAATGTAAAGTAATGTACACTGGAAAAAATAACCCTAACTGTACATACAGTATGATGGGGGCTAATTTAGCTACAACTCATTAGGGCTATGTCTACACTAGAAGCATCTGTCGACAGAAGTTACTGTCAACGGGGAAATTTCGACAGAACAGCTGTCGACAGATTGCATCTACCCACAATTTGCTCTGTTGACAGAGAGCTGCCAGACTGCACTGCCTCCTGGTCCCAGAAAGCAGAATGGCAGTGCTGCAAAGCGGGCTGCCAGGCAACTGGAAGCCCTCTCTGTCGACAGAAGTGTCTACGCTGCACTTTTTGTCGACAGTACTATGTCCAGAGATTGTTATGCCTCAAATTTTTGAGGGATAATACTGTCAAGGAAAATGCATAGTTCTGTCGAGGCTTGGTCAACAGAATGCTATAAGTGTGTACACGCCTCCTGAGTTATGTTGACAGAAGGCCCATTCTGTTGACAAAACTCTGTAGTGTAGATCCATCATAGGAAAGAGATCTTGGAATTGTCATGGATAGTTCTCTGAAAACATCCACTCAATCTTCAGTGGCAGTCAAAAAAGCACACAGCATGTTAGGAATCATTAAAAATGGGATAGAGAATAAGATGGAGAATATTTTATTGCCCTTATATAAAACTGTGGTATGCCCCCATCTTCATTACTGTGTACAGTTGTGGTCACCTCATCTCAAAAAAGATATATTGGTATTAGAAAAGATTTAAAAAAGGGCAACTAAAATGAGGGTGAGACGTGAGGTGGTAAAGTTTGCGGACGATACTAAACTGTTCAAAATTGTCAAGACGAAAGCAGGCTGTGAAGAACTTCAGAAAGATCTCACCAAACTGGGCAACAAAGTGGCAAATGAAATTTAATGTGGATAAGTGTAAAGTAATGCACGTTGGAAAAAATAACCTCAAGTATACATACAATATGATGGGGGCTAATTTAGCTACAGCTAATCAGGAAAGAGATCTTGGGGTTATCATAGATAATTCTCTGAAAACATCCAGACAGTGTGCAGCTGCAGTCAAAAAAGCAAATAGGATGTTAGGAGTTGTTAAAAGGGATAGAAAATAAGACAAAGTGTATCATACTTCCCCTATATAAAACTATGGTACGTCTTAAATACTGCGCACAGATGTGGTCTCCTCACCTCAGAAAAGATATTTTGGCATTAGAAAAGGCTCAGAAAATGGCAACTAAAATGATTAGGGGTTTGGAACAGGTCCCATATGAGGAGAGGCTAAAGAGACTGGGACTTTTCAGTTTAGAAAAGAGGAGACTGAGGGGGGATATGAGAGAGGTATATAAAACTATGAGCGGTGTGGAGAGGGTGAATAAAGAAAAGTTATTTACTTGGTCCCATAATATAAGAACTAGAGGACGCCAAATGAAATTAATGGTAGCAGGTTTAAAACTAATAAAGGAAATTTTTTTCACACAGCACTCAGTCAACCTGTGGGACTCCGTGCCGGAGGAAACTGTGAAGGCTAGGACTATAACAGAGTTCAGACAAGAGCGAAATAAATTCATGGAGGTTAGGTCCATAAAAGGCTATTAGTCAGGGAGTAGGAATGGTGTCCCTGACCTGTTTGTCAAAGGCTGGAGATGGATGGCAGGAGACAAGTTGCTTGATTATTGTCTTTGGTCTACCCTCTGTGGGGCACCTGGCACTGGCCACTGTTGGCAGAAAGGATACTGGACTAGAAGGACCTTTGGTCTGTCCCAATAATGGCCGTTCTTATGTTCTTTTGTTCCACCTGTTTTTCTCTTATCAAAAAATCAGCTTTGCACTCAGCTTGATCTTTCATTCATTTCTGCAACATGCCTTGAATGTTGCAGATGCAAAACATTATTTAAATTTGTTACATTATTCCTAAATGTTAATGGCTGGTAATAGTCCTTAAGTTTGCTATAATTTTCTCCTGACCTTTATATTAATTAATTTTATACACTAGGATATTGTGACCATAGGAATGTTATCTTTGCCATGTGGCTGGCTGTGTACAATGATAGGATTGCCGACGATGTTTGGCTACATCATTTGTGGTGTACTGTTGGGACCATCAGGATTAAACAGTATTAAGGTAAGCGAATTAGACTTTAGTTTGTTTTTACACCTGCTTTCATTTTTAGGGTTGCTTTTACAATTTTTAATTATATACATTATTACCAACTTTGAGTGTTCAAAAATCACGAGACAGGTCCCAGAAGATCAGAATTTTAAAGAGATTGCGTCTTGTGTTCTTTTTATTTGCCTCTGATTCCAGGTCTTGTAGCAGTCATTCATGTCTTCAAGCTTTTCTCTTTGTGAGGACAGAAATTACTTTTTTTTTTTTTTTAACTCTAAGAAAGGGAGTTTTCTCGAGACTAATTACAATGAGAAGCTGATTCCCTGCTTCAGGGCCAGATTCAATTCAGGGCCCTGATGGAGCTGGAGGAAAGCATGTGGTGAACTAGTCTGGCTGCTGGGACTTCACTGGGACAAAGCCCTGAGGGAAGAGTGAAGAATGTGCGCAGGCACCATGGGGAAGTGGCCCAGGGAGTTATAACAGCAACACAGCTTTTTAAATGGACCTTGCAAACAGCTGTTATCTACAGGGATTCTGGCCTGTGACCTGGAGAAGTGGGCAGCTCCCAGCTACCTCCCAGCTCTCATTAAACAAAGGAGGGAGAGGCCTGAGCTTTCCGGCTTTCCAAAAGGGGAACTGAACTGTAGTGGCCTAGCTGGAGAGTTGTGGCTAAAAAGGCACTGCCTCCAGGGAAGGAACCCCGGGCATTGCTCTAATTCAGAGAGGAATAAACTGTAGGATGGTAGAGAGCATTGAGAGAGGCCCCCAGTGGTATTCTACGCTGGAAGGGGGTTTACTTTATTTCCTATACAAACAGTATGTGTCCTGGCCAGAGGGCTGAGTCACTGAAGAGCCATCACAAACAGTGCAGGCACATGCACTCGGCCAGGGGGCACTTGCATGAGGTGAGTGCACCCTCTTACAGAGAGGGATTGAAAATTGGAAACAAGATAAGTACGTGAATATGTAATTTTGAAAAAGTCTGTCTACTTACAGTAGAAATATGCTTACAATTTTGACTGTTCAGCAGTAAAGATGTTTTAGAATAGATCATGGATCTGCCATAATTTTCAACATGCATCACATATTAATAGAGGCAGCCTTGCAGCACACCAGCTCTTTGTGATTGTGCAAGCCATCACCTCTGATGTTCCCAGTCACATAACATGCCAATATCATTTTTCTAAGTAACGAGTCTGGTTGTTGCAAGGAAGTATTTTAGCTGGTTTGTGCAAAATGTTCAGTCATTCATGGAAGGGAAAAAAACCTACTTTTGCTCTTCATTTAATCTCTTCCTACCACCCGTTCTGTTCTTCTTTCCTCTTTCTGCACCCTCTACATGCTTCTCTGCCACCTGGTCCTCTTGTCCCTGTCCTGCATCTTCTTCCCCACTGGTTAGTTTCCTTCTCCTCTGGAAATATTTCTCAGCCACTTCATTATTTTTACCCTTCCTCTGGAAATTTGTGTCCTTTTGAGGATTAGTGACGTCTGTTCTTGAGGGCAGCTCTCATTCCATTTTCATGACTCCTTTCATAGCAACAGCCTCTAGAAAGAAGCAGTATTCATGTTCCTTCTTTTTGTAAGGCATCTTTGTACCAAAGAGTCTGGTCACCTTAAGAAATAGACGTGAACAAAGAGAGCCGGTACCACGTGATTACCAGAAAGCACTGCACAGACCACAATGTGGGGACTGCCAGTCCAGATGTTTGTACCATGCTAGGTCCCATAACACAGCATAGCTAACATTGTAATGTAGCTATGATTGTATTACAGTAATCAGACTATAATTTTTGTAATTCTTATTTTGCAGTCTATTGTACAAGTGGAGACTTTAGGAGAGTTTGGTGTGTTCTTCACTCTGTTTCTGGTTGGTCTGGAGTTTTCCCCTGAAAAGCTAAGAAAGGTATTTTTGTATAAAACTTCTACATTTCAGAATTTGATCAGGGAAGTTTGAAGTTATTCATAAAATGTCAATATTTAAAAGCCTATCTATAATATATATTAATGTAGTTTTGACCATGATTTTTAAAAGTAAGAGAAATATCTCTGGTTCTTTCCTCACATATGAGGATACAGGGGGAGGTTAAGAATTCAAGGAAATATTATCTTAGTGCCTATTTTAATCTCTCTGTTGATTTTTCACAGAACCCTTCATGATTTCCCTGAAATTAAGATACACTCATCCCTCATTTAAATGAGTACTTTACTAACTTTACTATTAAACGAGGGACACATTTACTTAACTTAGTTCACTCTGAGTGAACTCCCGCCGCTAATACGAGGCTAATCCCCTCCCCGCGGCTCCAACCTGCCCTAATGTGACCCCCGCCGGCCCCTCAGCCCCAATCCGCGGCAGCTTGACCGCCCCCGTCCCCCAACCCGCGGTAGCCTTAACCTTCTGGCCAGCCCTGTGGCAACCTGACTCTCCCCCCCTTCAGCTCTGCTGGCCCTGCAGCAGCCTGACGCACCCTCCCGCCCCCCACCGGCCCTGCAGACCAGCCCTGCAGCAGTCTTATCTCCCCCGGCCAGTCCTGCACAGTGGTCCCACCGCAGCCTGATTTCCGTGCTGGCCCCATGGCCTCAGCCCGCTGCAGCCGGACCCTGCACCTGGCCAGACTACACACTCAACCTTCAGCAGCCTGAACCCCCCACCCACCCCATGGACCCAACCAGCCACCAGGTTTTAACCCTCCCTCCCACACATGGCCCCAAACTGCCCCCAGCCTTTAACTTTTTACAACCCCCAAACCCAAGGTTCACTTACTGTTCAAAAGCAGCACCACCTGCTGCCACTCCTTCTCGAGCTCTAGAAACCAATCAGAGACTTTTACATGTATTTTAATGAGAATTTAGTGTCCCTCTTATGGGTTTTCACCTGCAAGCACAAAGGTGGGAACCAATTGTGCTCATAGAGCGAGGGATGAGTGTACACATTTCTTCCAGGGCAATCCAACTATACTGTATTTTGATGTTTGAATTCAGTTGCAGTGTTGTGATGCAGGCATGAGTCCTGTAAAGCATAGTTAACATATCATGCCACACACGATTAATTTACAACATAAATGCACTGGATGAAAATGGCGTTAGAACCTGTTGTCTTAGGTTAGGTACATATCATAGCATAAACTAATTTAATACAGTCATACCCCGAGATACACCCATTCGAGTTACGAGAATTTGACTTTAGGAGGAGTTTCATTTAGTATCCCTACTTCAGCTTACGGGGCATTTCTTCGCATTTACGAGGACCAATTTGGAGGCTGGCGGCTCTGGTAGGCAAGCACCGAGGGGATGGAGTTGGCTGCGTTGGTCTTGATGAAGAGGCCGTGCAGGGGAGCGGCAGCGCCCTGCGAGAGGGCAGCAGTCTGGTGCAGGGATGTAGATTCGTCCAAGTCCCAGCAGTAGATCACGCCGCTCTGCGAGACGTGGATGCTGGGCGTGCAGCCCATCCCAGCCCCGTTGCCGCCGCTCACCCCCCAGGTGGCTAGGGGGCCGCTCCCATCCGCCCTGCATAGCTGTTCCTCAGGCACCACTCAGTCTGTGGTGCTCCCTCCCATTTAGTGCCTGGCTCACCTGCCACTGCCGCCTTGGCTGCTGCCGGCGCGGCCTCTCTGCCTTGCAGCCCTGCACAAGAGAGGCCTGCACAAGAGAGGCATCACCCCTCGCCAGCTGGGGGCCCCCTGTGCCTGCCTAGTTCCCCACATGGCCAGCCCCTGGCAGCGCCCCTTCCCCACTTAACCTAAGCTGCGCTCAGGCCAGGCTGCCTCCCCATGCCCTGCTCTGCCCTGCCCACCTTGCACTGGATATAATGGGATTTGGTGTTATTTTAGCACAAATGGGTGTAAATTTTGGGGCTCAGGAATGCATAAAATTTTTTCTCATTGAAATTAATGGTAATTACATTTTCGAGTTATGAGAATTTGCCCTAAGAGGGGTTTTTCGGGAACGAATTACCCTCGTAAGGAGGGGGAAGACTGTATTGGGACAGTCAGACTGCGACAAAAAGTGGACAAATAAGTTAAAGAAAAGTTGACTTGTTAACATGGAGAATGAGGAACTGCAGATGTCTGGTGGTTAAGATTCAATTATGAAAAATAATGAAAGTATATTGCAAATTAAATTATTAAAACTGGCAAAGTAAGGAAAATAACAGTAATACGTTAAGATATTTTGCATGGCTCATGCTTGTTCTGGGTTGTTGAAAGTCAGTGAGATCGTGTAAAAGGAGATCTGTTTTACTGATATGTGGACAATTGTATGGGCATCTTAGTTTAATGATAATATAAATAATCTTCACCAGACACACACAAATTACAGATACTAAAGATGTAGAATGCAAACCTATTAAACGGTAAACTAGTCCATACCTTTTGACAGCAGGATTGAGCTGTACCTGCAACAGTTTATTTTCTAGTGCTTTGTTTTTATAATTTTAAGTAATTTTGGGGGATGGGGTGTCTCTTAAAATTGTTTCATAGCATGATAGCTCTCATATTTGGGAGGGTTTTCCTGATATTTAACTTTGTTTTTCCTTAATTTTATCCCATTACTCCTAGTTCTTCTTCGAGTGGTCCCCGTGGGTGCTCCACAATAGGTGTCGGGCTCGCCTGGTGCCGCAGATCGCAAATCTTCCAGCAGTTTCTCCTGTATCGCGCATGTGCCGGCGCGCGCCGCCCCCCTGCGTGCCCCCGGCCGCGTGCGTGATCCAGTCCCCGCCAGTTCCTTCTCAACCGCCATCGGCTGCAGACGGAATCCATTCAGGCTAAGGCCAGAGTCAGGTTAAATAGTGGGTTTTTTCTACGTGTCATTTGTTGTTTTCGGTTATTAAACAAAAAAAAAAAAAGAGAGAAAGCAAAGACAAAGAGAATATCAGCCAAAAAAAAAAGAAAAAAAGAGAGGAGCGGAGAAGAGAAGAGCGGACGTGAAGGCCATTTAGGCCGCCCGCTGCCCCGCAGGCCAGTGATCACTATTTGGGGTGGAAAGGCACGGATTAAGTGCTAAGTACCCTATTAACAATAAAGGACTCACTGCAATGGCCTCTTCAGGTTTTACAAAGCGGGAGTCATGCCGTGAAGCTATGCTGGCCTCCGTGGGGCATAGCGAATGCATCCGATGCCTGGGGGAATTACAGGCTACCCAGAAATGTTCTCACTGTGCTAAGCTCACAGCCAGGGCCAGGAAGGACAGAGCGATGAGGCGTAAAATGCTCTTGTTGATAAGGCTCTCCAGCCGGACTTGCCGGAGTAGCCTCACCCAGAAGGGCCCTCTGGGTTGCATAGGAGAAGGGTAGTTTTTCTCTGACCCCCTCAGTGCAGAAACGGAGGAAACTCTCCCTGGCTCAATCCTTGCCGTGCGTTTGCAGCGAGCAAGACGAGCGGAGCGCACAGCCACCAGCCGCATATTCAGGCAAGCGGCAGCGCAGCAGCGGACGTGGCAGAGGCTGAGCCTCTGGTTATAAAACAGCCGGCACGCGCGGCACCTAGAGCGTCAGCGAGGCAAGCGCCGAACCCGGCGGCACCGCCACAGGCGGCACTGGCCCCCACGGCACCAACGGTGCAGGGGCGCCAGGCACGGAGCCTGTAGGCACTGGAGGAGGACACCCACGTGGCACCGCAGCTGACGGTGCCGAGCGCGGCGCTGACAGCGGGGCCGAGATCCCTGGCACGGGAGGGGGCGGTGCCGGCCCCGCAGGGGAGGGGCAAGGCAAAATCAAAAGCCCGGCACCGCAGTCCATCTCCGGACAGGGCTGCGCTGCTGTTAGCACCAAGCCCTCCCCCTGTGATACATATGCCACACCGAAGGCCTGTGTCTCCACCAGCCCATCCGGAACCTCCTTCTCTGTTCCTCCAACCAATGTCACCATGGCTTGGGCCACCTTCACCATTTCTGGGATTGGATCCCCTGGAGTACTATCACAAGGCAGTTTCACCTCTATCTGTGTTGTCGCGGAGGTCTCGGTCTCCCAGACATTGGGGGTACACACCCCGTGAGTGGTCTAGATCTCCATCCCCGGATCCTTGCCCATGCTGCCATGGTCGTCCTTATCATGCTGGACACAGACAAACCACAGGCCTACACCCAGGGGCAGGTCCCCTGTCGGCACTCCCGATTGGGGATGGAAACACAGTTGTCTCAAGGGGAGTTAATTTTAGAACCCCGAGACTTTCCTTCACAATCCTCAAGCGAGCAAGTGTATCATCGACCGCAGGAGCCTGAGGGTTCGAGGGAGGTTTACCCTAGTGGTTCCTCCTCATCCTCCCCAGATGAGGCCATGGCCCCCGGGGATGTCTCTCCCCTGGATGACCTTAAACAGTTTCAGGAGCTGTTTAAAAGGGTGGCTTCATGCAAGACATTCAAACGGCAGAGGTGCAGGAGAAACATCACAAACTCCTGGAAAATTTGAGACCACCGGCTTCATCCAAAATTGCTATTCCGCTGGACGAAGCCATTCTGGAGTCAGCCACTACTATATGGCAGACTCCAGCCTCTGTTCCACCTACAAACAAGAGAGCGGATAAGAAGTACTTCGTCCCAGCAAAGGGCATGGAGTTCCTCTTCAGTCACCCACAACCAAATTCTTTGGTAGTCGAGTCGTCCCAGCAGAGGTCAAAGCCTTCTCAGTACAAATCGGGGGGATCGGACAAAGATGCTAAGAAGCTAGAGCTGTTTGGCAGGAAGGTATATTCCTCTTCTACCCTGCTATTGAGAGTGGCAAATTATGGGCACACCTAGCAAACCATAATTTTGATAATTACTCCAGGCTTACTCCCCTCATGGATTCACTTCTGGAAGACAAAAAGCCGGTGTCAAAGGCAATTGTTCAAGAGGGCTATGCAGCATCGCGGACAGGAGTCCAGATTGCCCTGGATGTGGCGGACACGGCGGCACGTTCAACAGCTACAGCAGTGGTCATGCATAGAAAATCCTGGCCCCAGACGTCAGGTATCCTGAGGGACCTACAGGCGAAGATCGTGGACCTTCTCTTTGATACACAAAAGCTGTTTGCAGACTCAACCGACTCAGTCCCTCACTCCAGTAAGGACTTGAGAGCTACACTTAGAGCCTTGGGCATTTATACTCCCCCATACAGGAGGGAAAAATTTTATCCTCAGCAAAGACGCTACGCTTACAACCACAGTGTGCTCAATATCAACGGGGCTACGGCCAAGGGCGCTATCAACAGCAGCAACAGTACAGAACTCCTAGGCGACGTTCTCAACAAAGCCGTGCGCCCTCGGGTCAGGCCCAAAGGCAACACGTTTGATGGGTATGTCAGGCGCTACACTCTCAATACCCTCGCTCAATGCCACTCTCATCTCATGTTCCATCATCGCCTCAGACCGTTCCACTCCCAATGGCAAAAGATCACCACAGACAAATGGGTGCTGGAGATCATAGCCACGGGTTACGCGATCCCCTTCCAGTCGCTTCCACCAACGAAGCCTCCCACCAGGCCTCACCTCAGGGACGCTGCCACGAGGCGAGGCTCAAGCAGAAGGTGAATCACCTTATGTTCATAGGGGCGGTGGAAAGAGTGCCGGAGTAATTCCAGGGGTAGGATTTATTCATGCTACTTCCTACCAGAGAAGAAAACAGGAGACTGGAGGCCCATCTTAGATCTTCAGGGCCTCAACCATTACTTGCGCAAGCAACATTTTCGGATGATCACAGTTGCTTTGATACTCACGGCACTGGACGATGGAGACTGGGTTGCAGCACTCGACTTACAAGATGCTTACTTTCATATAACAATCCACCCGGCACACAGACGCTTCCTCCGCTTCACGGTCGGCCAGGAGCGCTTCCAGCACAGGGTTCTTCTGTTCGGCCTCTCCTCGGCCCCCAGAGTCTTTACGAAAACCCTGGCAGTGGTGTCAGCCTACCTGCACAGACAGGGGGTGTTTATTTTTCCCATATCTGGGCAACTGCCTGCTAAAAGGGGCCTCAAAGGCAGAGGTCTCACGCATGATACGCGTCACAGTGGACACGTTTCTTTGCTGGGCCTAGTCATCAACCTCGCAAAGTCAAAGTCCGAACCCACACAACATATAGAGTTCATAGGGGCATGCATAAACTCTGTCACAGCAAGGGTGTACCTACCCGACGCCCACTTCCGCGCCATCAGTTCGCTGGTGCAAGTCATTGCATACAGCCCCACGGTGCCGGTCTTAACGTGCTTACAGCTGCTGGGCCACATGGCGGCAGCGACGTTTGTGGTACAGAATGCCAGGTTGCACATGTCAAGCCTGCAGCATTGGCTGGCGGGCGATGACAAACCGGCATCCCACACTGTCCACAGGGTGGTGTCGCCCACAACAGAGGTGTGCAGATCCCTAGCGTGGGGGGAGAACCCCGAGAATCTGCTAGTGGGGGTGCCTTTTCACCAACCACAAATTTCTATTTTTCTTACTACCGACGCCTCCCACATAGGATGGGGAGCGCACATCGGTGACACTGTAACGCAAGGGCTATGGTCCCCTGTGGAACAGACACTGCACGTAACCATACTGGAGGTCAGAGCAGTGTTCAACACCTGCAAACATTTTCGAGATTACCTACATGGCAAACTAGTCAGGATTCAATACCGACAATACCTCCACTATGTTTTACATCAATCGACAAGGAGGAGTACGATCCCGTGCCCTATGTGTGGAAGCAGTCCGATTGTAGAATTGGTGCATCGCCAACAACATAACATTGAAAGCCTCGTACTTGCCGGGCGCTCACACCGTGAAAGCAGATCAGCTGAGCAGGTGCTTCGCAATCATGCACGAATGGCACATCTGCTCCGATCTGCTACGGCACATTTTTCATACATGGGGGTTTCCCCAGATCGATCTGTTTGCCACCCAGTACAAAAAAAAAAAAAAAGTGTCCCCAATACTGCTCCAGGGCAGGAGTGGGGCGGGCGTCCCTGGGGGACGCATTCATGTTTTCATAGAGGGGCTCCCTACTTTACGCGTTTCCCCCGCAGCGCTTATCCACAAGGTCTTGCACAAAGCCAGAAGGGAGAGAGCTCTCATGATACTCATAGTCCCGCTTCGGATTGGCAGCAATGGTTTCCCTTGCTTCTGCGCATGTCGGACTGCCCACCGCTCCCTCTACCGGTGGTGCTGGACTTACTCATGCAGGCTCAGGGGTCCATAGTGCACCTGCACCCTCAGGGTCCGCACCTACAAGCGTGGCTAACCCATGGCTCAGCTCCTTAAAGAGCACGTGTACGGAGGGAGTACAACAAGTCCTGGAACGTAGCCGAAGGACCTCCACCGGGAGGACTTACAAGCAGAAATGGACTCTATTCACAGCCTGGTGTTCCGCCAAGCAGTTAGCTCCCCTTGACGTTCCTATACCTGTAATACTAGAATACATATTGGACCTCAAGAGAGGCGGGTTTTCTCTATCCTCGCTAAAGGTCCACCTTGCCGCTATATCAGCCTTTTGGCATACAGAGGAAGGGCCCATGGTATTTGCCCATCCTATCGTTACCAGGTTCTTGAAGGGGCTGGTAAACCTGTACCCCCCTCAGAAACCGCTTCCACCATCGTGGAATTTGGACTTGGTGCTCAGCACACTATCGGGTCCACCTTTTGAACCATTAGCCATAGTTCCCATACATCTCCTTACGATAAAAACAACCTTCCTCCTTGCAACTACGTCAGCCCTCAGGGTGAGTGAGCTCACGGCAGTGATGGCAACGCCGCACTGCACAGTATTCTGAAAGGAGGCGGCAAGCTTAAGGCTGCACCCAGCCTTTGTTCCAAAAGTCTCTTCGGAGTCCAGTCTTAACGAGCCAATAGTTTTACCCTCGCCTTACCCGAAGCCTCACAGCTCCGGCAAGGAGGCACGCCTGCATCTCCTGGATGTGAGGAGGGCGTTGGCCTTCTACATAGACAAAACTAAGTCCTTCTGGAAAATGAACAGCTCCTAGTCTCTCTCACTCCCAGGTCAAAAGGAGAAGGTCTCTCTGCACACAGAATCTCAAAGCACATTGTGTCCTGTATAAAAATGTGTTACGAGCTTCAAAATGCTCCTTTGCTGGCCCCGCCCAGGGCTCATTCTACCAGGGCGGTGGCGGCGTCAACAGCCTTCTGCAAGGGCATTGCATTAAAAGACATCTGTAGAGCGGCGACCTGGTCATCCTACGACACCTTCGCCGAGGATTATGCCCTGCCTCGGGTATTCGTAGAGGATACCCATCTGTCGACAGCAGTCCTCTCGGGGGCAAGCTGCACATAAACAGATTACCCACCTCCTTACTTGGGTTACTGCTGGGTAGTCACCGATTGTGGAGCACCCACGGGGACCACTCGAAGAAGAAAGAGAAGTTACTCACCTGTAGTAACGATGGTTCTTCGAGATGTGTCCCCGTGGGTGCTCCACCACCCGCCCATCCTCCCCACTTCGGATCTCTGTCTAGTGTTTTTCAGGAGCATCCGAGGCGGTTGGTCAAGGAACTGGCAGGGATCAGATCGTGCGCGCAGCCGCTGGCGCGCAGGGGGGCGGCGCGTGCCGGCGCATGCGCGATCCAGGAGAAAGTGCTGGAAGATTTCCGATCTGCGGCGCCGGGTGAGCCTGACACCTGTTGTGGAGCACCCACAGGGACACATCTCAAAGAACCATCGTTACTACAGGTGAGTAACTTCTCTTTATACTCCTTGCACTACGCTTAATAATTCCTACACCAACTTGATGTTCGTATAATTCAGTTTGTTGACAATTATCATGCCAGGCCATCATTAATTATTTTCATTTCTCTTCTCTGAACTTCTTCCAGGTTGTCTAATGCTTTTAATGAGGTACCCAGCACTGGCCATAGTCTACCAAATGCTGTCTTGGTAGAGCTGTGTAGTGAGGGGCTATCACTTCTATGGCATGGCTCTGTAGCCCAAAATCACATGGATTTCTTTTACTAGTCATTTGCATTAAAAGCCAATGTAACGTTCATCAATGAGAGAATAATCCTCAGGTTATACAATACAAACTTGTGTATTTGTGTGTGTTATCCTCAAGGTGTGGAAGATCTCTTTGCAAGGATCCTGTTACATGACTCTTCTGATGATTGCTTTTGGCTTACTATGGGGACACTTACTCCAGATTAGACCAACACAGACTGTCTTCATTTCTACTTGTTTATCTTTATCCAGCACACCTTTAGTATCCAGATTCCTTGTAGGGAGTTCTCGAGGAGACAAAGAAGGTAGGTGCAATTTAAATATGGATTGTCCCCATTAGACCACGACATTATTAAAATGTTGATAATAAATTCTCAAAATGGGTAAATATCATATGGTAACCTGAGACAAAATAGAAAAAAAAAGCACTGTCGTTACTCTATAATGTACGAATTTGATGGGCTGCTTGGAATAATATTCTGATAATACAAAGCATTGATGCTTGCTTGTTTTTGTGTGTTTGCATAGGCCCACTTGCTCTAAAATAGCTATAGAAATTTCTTAAGGAGGAGTCCTGCGGCATCTTAAAGACTAACAGATTTATTTCGGCATAAGCTTTCATGGGGAAAGATGCAGTTGCATCTGATGAAGTGGGTTTTACCCCCAAAATCTTATGCCCAAATAATTTGTTAGTCTTTAAGATGCCACAGGACTCCTCGTTGTTTTTGCATATACAGACTAACACGGCTACCCCTCTGAGATTTGATAACATAATGTATTTATAAAGTCTCATGGTCTCTTCATTGACATGTCTCTGCAGTTCCACACTGATTTTTAACCCTTTCAGCCATCATGTGATTTTCATGCCCGTGATAAACCACCAGATAAAGACTGCCTGAGCAATGAAAGGCTTGACCCAATAGCTTGCATGTAGTTTCTGCTGTCTGAGGCTAGCTAATGTAGTTCTTCTTCGAGTGGTCCCCATGGGTGCTCCACAATAGGTGTTGGGCTCGCCTGGCGCCGCAGATCAGAAATCTTCCAGCAGTTTCTCCTGGATCGCGCATGCACCAGCGTGCGCCGCCCCCCTGCACGCCCCCGGCCGTGTGCACGATCCGGTCCCCGCCAGTTCCTTCTCAACCGCCATCGGCTGCAGACGGAATCCACTCAGGCTAAGGCCAGAGTCAGATTACTTAGTGGCTTTTTTTCCCCACGTGTAATTTGTTGTTTTCGGTTATTAAACAAAAAAAAAAAAAGAGAGAAAGCAAAGACAAAGAGAATATCAGCGAAAAAAAAAAATGAAAAAGAGAAGAGCAGAGAAGAGAAGAGCAGATGTGAAGGCCATTTAGGCCGCCCGCTGCCGCGGGCCAGTGATCGCTATTTGGGGTGGAAAGGCACGGATTAAGTGCTAAGTACCCTATTAACAATAAAGGACTCACCGCAATGGCCTCTTCAGGTTTTACAAAGTGGGAGTCATGCCGTGAAGCTATGCTGGCCTCCGTGGGGCATAGCGAAGGCATCCGATGCCTGGGGGAATTACAGGCTACCCAGAAGTGTTCTCACTGTGCTAAGCTCACAGCCAGGGCCAGGAAGGACAGAGCGATGAGGCGTAAAATGCTCTTGTTGATAAGGCTCTCCAGCCGGACTTGCCGGAGAAGCCTCACCCAGAAGGGCCCTCTGGGTTGCATAGGAGGAGGGTAGTTTTTCTCTGACCCCCTCAGTGCAGAAACGGAGGAAACTCTCCCTGGCTCAATCCTTGCCGTGCGTTTGCAGCGAGCAGGACGAGCGGAGCACACAGCCACCAGCCGCATATTCAGGCAAGCGGCAGCGCGGCAGCAGACGTGGCAGAGGCTGAGCCTCCAGTTATACAACAGCCGGCACACGTGGCGCCTAGAGCGTCAGCCAGGCAAGCGCCGGAACTCGCGGCATCGCCACAGGCGGCACAGACCCCCACGGCAACAGCGGTGCAGGGGCGCCAGGCACGGAGCCTGCAGGCACCGGAGGGTGTTACCCGCGTGGCACCGCAGCTGACGTTGCCGAGCGCGGCGCTGACAGCGGGGCCGAGATCCCCGGCATGGGAGGGGGCGGTGCCGGCCCTGCAGCGGAGGGGCAAGGCAACATCAAAAACCTGGCACTGCGGTCCATCTCTGGACAGGGCTGCGCTGCTGTTAGCACCAAGCCCTCCCCCTGTGATACACACGCCGCACCGAAGGCCTGTGTCTCCACCAGCCCATCTGGAAAAAAGAAACAAAAAAAAAACCTCCTTCTCTGTTCCTCCAACCAATGTCACCATGGCTTGGGCCACCTTCACCATTTCTGGGATTGGATCCCCTGGAGTACTATCACAAGGCAGTTTCACCTCTATCTGTGTCGTCGCAGAGGTCTCGCTCTCCCAGACATCGGGGGTACACACCCCGTGAGTGGTCCAGGTCTCCATCCCTGGACCCTTGCCCATGCTGCCATGGTCGTCCTTATCATGCTGGACACAGACAAACCACAGGCCTACACCCAGGGGCAGGTCCCCCCCCGGCCGCTCAGTACCCCTGTGGGCACTCCCAATTGGGGACGGAAACACAGTTGTCTCAAGTGGAGTTAATTTTAGAACCCCAAGACTTTCCTTCACGATCCTCCAGCGAGCAAGTGTATCATCAACCACAGGAACCCGAGGGTTCGAGGGAGGTTTACCTTAGTGGTTCCTCCTCATCCTCCCCAGATGAGGCCATGGCCCCCAGGGATCTCTCTCCCCTGGATGACCTTAAACAGTTTCAGGAGCTGTTTAAAAGGGTGCAGGAGAAACATCACAAACTCCAGAAAAATTTGAGACCCCTGGCTTCATCCAAAATTGCTGTTCCGCTGGATGAAGCCATTCTGGAGTCAGCCATTACTATATGGCAGACTCCGGCCTCTGTTCCGCCTACGCAGAAGAGAGCGGATAAGAAATACTTCGTCCCGGCAAAGGGCATGGAGTTCCTCTTCAGTCACCCACAACCAAATTCTTTGGTGGTCGGGTCGTCCCAGCAGAGGTCAAAGGCTTCTCAGTACAAATCGGGGGATCGGACAAAGATGCTAAGAAGCTAGAGCTGTTTGGCAGGAAGGTATATTCCTCTCCTATCCTGCTATTGAGAGTGGCAAATTATGGGCACACCTAGCAAACCATAATTTTGATAATTACTCTAGGCTTACTCCCCTCATGGATTCAGTTCTGGAAGATAAAAAGCCGGTGTCAAAGGCAATTGTTCAAGAGGGCTACGCAGCATCGCGGACAGGAGTCCAGATTGCCCTGGATGTGGCGGACACGGCGGCACGTTCAATGGCTACAGCAGTGGTCATGCGTAGAGAATCCTGGCCCCAGACGTCGGGTATCTCGAGGGACCTACAGGCGAAGGTCGTGGACCTTCTCTTTGATACACAAAAGCTGTTTGCAGACTCAACCGACTCGGTCCCTCACTCCAGTAAGGACTCGAGAGCTACACTTAGAACCTCGGGCATTTATACTCCCCCATACAGGAGGGAAAAATTTTATCCTCAGCAAAGACGCTACGCTTACAACTACAGCGTGCTCAATATCAACGGGGCTACGGCCAAGGGCGCTATCAATAGCAGCAACTGTACAGAACTCCTAGGCGACGTTCTCAACAAAGCCGTACGCCCTCGGGTCAGGCCCAAAGGCAACAAGTTTGATGGGTATGTCGGGGGCTACACTCTCAATACCCTCGCTCAATGCCACTCTCATCTCATGTTCCATCATTGCCTCAGACCGTTCCACTCCCAATGGCAAAAGATCACCACAGACATATGGGTGCTAGAGATCATAGCCACGGGTTACGCGATCCCCTCCCAGTCGCTTCCACCGACGAAGCCTCCCACCAGGCCTCGCCTCAGGGACACTGCCACGAGGCGAGGCTCAAGCGGAAGGTGACTCGCCTTATGTTCATAAGGGCGGTGGAAAGAGCGCCGGAATAATTCCAGGGGAAGGTTTTTATTTACGCTACTTCCTATCGGAGAAGAAAACGGGACACCGGAGGCCCATCTTAGATCTTCGGGGCCTCAACCGTTACTTGCGCAAGCAACGGTTTTGGATGATCACAGTTGCTTTGATACTCAGGTACTGGACGATGGAGACTGGGTTGCAGCACTTGACTTACAAGATGCTTACTTTCATATAACAATCCACTCGGCACACAGATGCTTCCTCCGCTTCACGGTCGGCCAGGAGCGCTTCCAGCACAGGGTCCTTCCGTTTGGCCTCTGCTCGGCCCCCAGAGTCTTTACCAAACCCTGGCAGTGGTGTCAGCCTACCTGCACAGACAAGGGGTGTTTATTTTTCCCATGTCTGGGCGACTGCCTGCTAAAAGGGACCTCGAAGGCAGAGGTTTTACGCATGATACACGTCACAGTGGACACGTTTCTTCGCTGGGCCTAGTCATCAACCTCGCAAAGTCAAAGTCTGAACCCACACAACATATAGAGTTCATAGGGGCATGCATAAACTGTATCACAGCAAGGGTGTACCTACCCGACGCCCGCTTCCGCGCAATCAGTTTGCTGGTGCAAGTCATTACATACAGCCCCACGGTGCCGGTCTTACGGTGCCTACGGCTGCTGGGCCACATGGCGGCAGCGACGTTTGTGGTACAGAATGCCAGGTTGCACATGTCAAGCCTGTAGCATTGGCTGGCGAGCGTTTACAAGCCGGCATCCCACACTGTCCACAGGGTGGTGTCGCCCACAACAGAGGTGCGCAGATCCCTGGCATGGTGGGAAAACCCCGAGAATCTGCTACTGCGGGTGCCTTTTCACCAACCACAAATTTCTATTTTCTTACTAACGACGCCTCCCGCATGGGATGGGGAGCGCACATCGGCGACAAGGTAACGCAAGGGCTATGGTCCCCTGTGGAACAGACACTGCACATATCGATACTGGAGTTCAGAGCAGTGTTCAACGCCTGCAAACATTTTCAAGATTACCTACATGGCAAAGTAGTCAGGATTCAATACCGACAATACCTCCACTATGTTTTCTACATCAATCGACAAGGAGGAGCATGATCCCATGCCCTGTGTGCGGAAGCAGTCCGATTGTAGAATTGGTGCATCGCCAACAACATAACGTTGAAAGCCTCGTACTTGCCGGGCGCTCACACCGTGAAAGCAGATCAGCTGAGCAGGCGCTTCGCAATCATGCACGAATGGCACATCTGCTCCGATCTGCTACGGCACATTTTTCATACATGGGGGTTTTTCCCCAGATCAATCTGTTTGCCACCCAGTACAACAAAAAAAAAAAAATGTGTCCCCAGTACTGCTCCAGGGCAGGAGTGGGGTGGGGGTCCTTGGGGGATGCATTCATGTTTTCATGGAAGGGCTCCTTGCTTTACGCATTTCCCCTGCAGCGCTTATGCGCAAGGTCTTGCACAAAGCCAGAAGGGAGAGAGCTCACATGATACTCATAGTCCCGCTTGGGATCGGCAGCAATGGTTTCCCTTGCTTCTGCGCATGTCGGACCGCCCACCGCTTCCTCTACCGGTGGCACCGGACTTACTCATGCGGGCTCAAGGGTCCATAGTGCACCCGCACCCTCAGGGTCTGCACCTAGAAGCATGGCTAATCCGTGGCTCAGCCCCTTAAAGAGCACATGTACGGAGGGAGCACAACAAGTCCTGGAACGTAGCTGAAGGACCTCCACCAGGAGGACTTACAAGCAGAAATGTATTCTATTCACAGCCTGGTGTTCCACCAAGCAGTTAGCTCCCCTTGACATTCCTATACCCGTAATACTAGAATACTTACTGGACCTCAAGAGAGGCGGGCTTTCTCTATCCTTGCTGAAGGTCCACCTCGCCGCTATATCAGCCTTTCAGCATACAGAGGAAGGGCCCACGGTATTTGCCCATCCAGTTGTTACCAGGTTCTTGAAGGGGCTGGTAAACCTGTACCCGCCCTCGGAAACCGCTTCCATTATCATGGAATTTGGACTTGGTGCTCAGTACGCTATCGGGTCCACCTTTTGAACCATTAGCCACAGTTCCCATATGTCTACTTACGATAAAAAAACAAAAAAACAAAAAAAAACAACCTTCCTCCTTGCAACTACGTCAGCCCGCAGGGCGAGTGAGCTCGCGGCAGTGATGGCAACGCCACACTACACAGTATTCTCAAAGGAGGCGGTAACCTTCAGGCTGCGCCCAGCCTTTGTTCCAAAAGTCTCTT
Source organism: Carettochelys insculpta (assembly GCF_033958435.1). NCBI lineage: Eukaryota > Metazoa > Chordata > Testudines > Carettochelyidae > Carettochelys > Carettochelys insculpta. Next base: position 120,719,568 of record NC_134137.1, read on the forward strand.
CGGAGTCCAATCTTAACGAGCCAATAATTTTACCCTTGTTTTACCCGAAGCCTCACAGCTCCGGCAAGGAGGCACGCCTGCATCTCCTAGATGTGAGGAGGGCGTTGGCCTTCTACACAGACAGAACTAAGTCCTTCCGGAAAACGGACAGGCTTCTAGTCTCTCTTGCTCCCGTGTCAAAAGGAAAAGGTCTCTCTTCACACAGAATCTCAAAGCACATTGTGTCCTGTTTAAAAATGTGCTTCGAACTTCGAAAGACTCCTTTGCTGGCTCCGCCCAGGGCTCACTCCACCAGGGTGGTGGCGGCGTCAACAGCCTTCTTCAAGGGCATCGTGTTAACAGACATCTGTAGAGCGGCAACCTGGTCATCCTATGACAACTTCACCAAGCATTATGCCCTGCCTCGGGTATTCTAAGAGGATACCCGTCTGTTGACAGCAGTCCTCTCCGGGGCAAGCTGCACATAAACCGATTACCCACCTCCTTACTTGGGTTACTGCTGGGTAGTCACCGATTGTGGAGCACCCACGGGGACCACTCGAAGAAGAAAGAGAAGTTACTCACTTGTAGTAACGATGGTTCTTTGAGATGTGTCCCTGTGGGTGCTCCATCACCCACCCATCCTCCCCGCTTCAGATCTCTGTCTAGTGTTTTTCAGGAGCATCTGAGGCGGTTGGTCAAGGAACTGGCGGGGACTGGATCGTGCACGCGGCCGGGGGCATACAGGGGGGTGGCGCGCGCCGGCGCATGCGCGATCCAGGAGAAAGTGCTGGAAGATTTCCGATCTGCGGCGCCGGGCAGCCCGACACCTATTGTGGAGCAGCCACCGGGACACATCTCAAAGAACCATCGTTACTACAGGTAAGTAACTTCTCTTTCCCCTTTCTCCCCAGATATTTTTAGTTTCATGTAGATGGATGTGGGAGCAAACAGATAAGACAGCATTCTCAGTGAAAAATTTTTGGTTAAATATCTAAGAAAATTACGAATGGACATTTCAGGGCCCTGTGTCTGAAACTTCCCCTAAATTATGTACTTATTGTGCATTTTCTGTTTCCTTTTAGAAGAACTACAGCCTCATTCCTACACATTTCTAACAGTGTAATTACACTGTGATATGACACTGTAAAATGCCAATGTGAGCATTTCATATTTAAGTGAAAAGTTTGCTTTATTTTCAAACTTCCAACCCTACAAAGTTAACCTGGCTTGTCTGAATCAAAATGTATTGTTTACTTCTCATTTATCCTTACCAGTAATAAAGGTTCTTTGGGTCAAATGATTACTCCTTGGGGAATTCTGTCACTGTGTGTCGATGGAATTCATGTTCTCCACAGATTTGTGTTGCTCTCACACAAAAAATGACCTTTTAACAGTGAAGCAAAGGGAAGCTACAAGACTGATCATGTGCCCATCCCAATGGCATGGTCATATCACTTTGTGGTGGGGGGTGGGAAGGGAGTAGCAGGGCTAGGAATCTTGTTGCTAATAAAGTCTTGATTTTTGAAAAGGAAGAGGAAGCTTGCAGCATTCCTGCATGTATTTTAAGAAAGAAAACTGAAATTAAATGTTCAGTAAAATTGGCATAATTCAAGTGGGTTTGGGAGTGAAAGTCAGGAAGATACTGTGAAACCTCGTTTTACGCATCTTTAGGTTGCACGAAACTTGCTTTAAGGTGAGTGTCACACAACTTGAAGACATGTGGCTCTCAGCCTGCCTAGCTTCCTGCAGCTGCAGGCAGCTATGCAGGTGAAGAGCCCCTTCCCCATGCCTTCCCAGAGCAACATTAGGCACCACTTTGGGAAGTTAAAAGGAAGGCTTTTAGCTCACATAGCCGCTTGCTGCTACGGGCAGCCATGCAGGGTAAACCCCCCTTCCCAGAATGGTGCTGCTGTCAAGTTGACAGTGGTCATGCTCAGGGGAAGGTAGAGAGAAGGGTTTTAGCCCCAGTAGCTGCCCGGTGCTGCAGGCAGCTGGGGGGGTTAAAACCCCCATTACCCCCCTTGCCCTGGCTCAGCCCCAATCCATGCATGGGGCTCCCAACTCCCGACACGCTACAGACCCCGCACAGGGCTCGGGCTGCAGCCACCAGCACAGCCAATGGGTCTTGGGCTCCAGCCCCCTGCCCACCAGCCCTGCGGCCCCTGCTCCAACCTCTGCGGTCCTGGCTCCAAACCCCGCATGGCCCAGCTCAACTCCACCCTCCTGCCACCCCCGTAGCCCTAACTCACTGCAGGGTTAAGCTTCCCAGCCCCAACCCACCGCCCAAGAACGCCCCCCAACTTATTTTGGTTGCTCACCTCTGCTTCAGGAGGTATTGCAAATGTCCATTCCAAAACCCACTCTCCTCCTCCTCCTCTGTTTGGAGTCAGTCGATAAGAAACAAAAAATTGAGGTGTGACGGAGTCAGCAGGGTCCTAGATACAACTAGCGGGGAAAACGTTCTGGCAATTGTGCGAATGATGTTTACATACTGAAAGTGGAATGAACATGTGCAATGCATCTGGAAGAACAAAAGTTACAGAAAGGCTAACTTTTATCAGTGGGTTTGTGGAGATGTAACTGATTGGAAATTAACGAACAATTCTGATATAGAAGAAATAAAAGAATCCATTTCAATCTTTTAGCTGTATTGTCTCCACTGTGCTAAATGGACTGAAAAGTAAAATTATTTTTATCACTAAAGAAGCAGTATGATTTGGAATGCACATATGGAGTAGATATGAAAAGTGACAAAAATTTTACATGAACACATTTCAGAGGAGAAATGTGCCTTATCTGACTGACTTGATTTAAACCCTTGTACCCTGGGTGGAGTAGCACCTTATTTTCCCGCTGTGAGCTTTTTGCCCATCACCTTACCTTTTCCCCAAAAAAGTTCAATTGTAATTAAGAAGAAAACTCCATATCTCCTTAATGGACACTAACTCAGATCATTCATGCCTCATTGCATGAAGCTTAGAAGAAATATTTTATGCATGCTATGTGTCTTCATCAGACTTCTGTGTCTTTCATTTTGGAGCATCTTTGTTAGTTAACAAACTAGAAATGATATACCCAACAATTGATCAGCTGGCTTTAGCAAAATCTTGTTTTTTAATCCACGATAAAAGACTCTGTAAATGGCTTATAATCATTTCGTATTTAGATTGCCATAATTGATAAAGATGTAAAGTATATCATTCTGTTCTGTATCTTTAGTCAAATGGAGAAGTCTCTAGATATGGTTACAACATGCCATTATATGTTCACTCTGCATCAAGCTACATTTTTATCAGTTTCTTTTTCTTACAAACAGGTGATATTGATTACAGTAGTGTACTGCTTGGCATGCTGGTAATGCAGGATGTACAGCTTAGTTTATTTATAGCTGTTATGCCAACCCTTATTCAAGCTGGAGCCAGCACATACTCCAGGTAAACAAGTTTAAAACTGTATTTGTTAACTTTGTGTCTGAAGAAGGCCTCATTGGGTTGTGCCTTATAACATTTGTCTACCCATAAGCTTGTGGATCTGTGTATAACTATGACAAAACCATATTTAGAATTTTTAATAATGGTTTCTCAAAACATTATCATCCAGTATGAGTGCATTCTTATGTATGTGTATAATATTAAAACAGAACACTCATCCTACTTCACCCCAATACTTCTAATACAAACAAATGATGGAAAAAGGTTATTTTTGTCATAAAATTAAATGCTTTCCATCTGTTCATATCCATAATCATCCTGTTGAAATCAGGTATTTACTAGAGTACTCAGCTACTGGTTATGCACAGACCCCTTCCCCCCAAGTAAATAGAGAGTGGCTGGTTTAACCTCTGTCCCTGCTTGTACCTGGATCAGGCTGTTTCTCCCACTGCCTCCCTGCATTTAAAAGGCTGAGCTGCACACAGGTTGGCTCAGCATCTGTACGTGTTGTGGGGATCGGGCCCTTCCTCCCTTCCCTGCTGCTCTGCATTGCATTGCATCAGAAAGAGCCTGATCCCCATGACAGGGACAGAAGTTGAGTCAGCCTGTGTGCCAGCTCAGCCTTTTAAATGCAGAGTGGTAGGAATGAGGGGAGAGTTAACAGAGTAGTTGACCGAAATTTTGGTGAGTATTTGGTAACCAGATTATTCGCTCTTTAATATCCCTAGTTGAAATATGAGTAAATCATTGAGCCAGGTGCTATGCCCTGAACCTCAGCCAATACGTGCTGTGTTGAATCATAAAGACAGTAGATTCTAGACTTCAGCAGGAATTACTGAGTGCTCTGTGTTTTTGATAATTAGGAAGTGTATTAGAGTGCTGAAGTATGAATTTGGGAAGCTAACTAGCAACGCTTTCTTAAAAGTCTTTGCCATTAAATTTTTCACATGGAGGAAATGCTTTAAAAGCAAGAGAACTGGCAAAATAACATACTTTCTTTTTTTTCTTTCCTAGCATTGTCATGGAAATACTGAGAATACTGATACTGATTGGCCAAATTCTCTTTTCTTTGGCTGCTGTTTTTCTTATATGTCTTGTTATAAAGACATATCTCGTAGGACCATATTATCGCAAGTTACATGTGGAAAGTAAAGGCAATAAAGAAATCCTCGTTTTAGGAATATCTGCTTTCATCTTTCTTATGTTAACGGTAATCTTTTAAAATAATAAGATTTTATATGTGTTTGTACAGTTTAATATGACATCTCTACCAAATAAATTGACACATTTAACATTTATTGCATATTTCTACTCTCCTGTATTTGATACTTTAAAACCAAAACTCAAATGCATGGAGGATCAAAACATCTAGCATTTTCCAGTTCTACTGCAATGTGATAAGTAGTAATTGATTAGGAGTAGAGGGTAATAACTTTAATTTTATGTAACCTACATAAAATCAGATTCAACTTCAACAAATAATTTTGAAGTAAAACTGTTTGTGTAAATTGTACTATAGTGTGGTGCAACTAAAAGACTGTTAGTTCTCATTGTGTGCCCCAATTTTCTGAAAGTTTAAAAGCAAAATGTTGGCACTCACACATTTATTGGGAGCAGAAGCAGGGCCGAGATTGACTAATGAAAACAATTAAGTTCAGCAAAATGTGCATAGAAGGATGCAGGTGCATCCTGAGGAAAGTCTTGTAATTAAGATTTTGTCTACATTTGCAGTGCTTTGTAGGATACATGTAGCTACATGCCACAGTGGAAGCCAGGGTGTGTCTGACGGCAGCCATGGGCCTGAGGAAAAAGTGGGAGGAGGGCCCATCTACCTGCCCCCTGAAAAGGGCCAAGGGTGGAAAGGGTGGGGCTTAGGGCAGTGAGCCCTGGGGTCTCCCTCCCCTCACCAGCCATGTACAGACCAACGGCACAGCACCCTATGATATTTCAAAGGGGCCCAGAGCTCTGGCCACTGCTACTCTGGTGGCAGCTGGAGCTCCAGGCCCCTTAGAATTGCTAGGCCCCAGGGCAACACTGCTCCCTTTACCCCTACTCTCAGTAGGCCTGGGTGTGTATTGGCATGTGGCAGTGAAGGTTTCTGCAAGCTCTCTACTACCAGAGCCTGCCTTACAGTGTGGAAAGGCTCCATCAGGGTGGAGGCAGCAGGACACTATGGAATCCACATACTTCCTGGGTGTTGGTAGTCTGTCCTATCATGTGGCCCTGAGACCACTTAGAGATCAACAAGTCTGCTACAGTCCAAGCTGAGAGCCAAGTGGCTTTTAGCTCATGTAGTAGGGGTTCATGCACTAAGCTTCAGAGGTCCCAGTTTCGATCCTGCCTGCCTATAACCAGAGTCAGTCAGGATTACAACTACACTGCCAAATATACCAGTGTCGAGGTGGCAGGTGTTGCTTGGTTATGTAGAGATCCAGACCGGGTATTCTGTTCATCTAACCATGCCTCATTTACTCTGCTTGCTGGGTGTACATTGTCTATTGTACACACCAGTGCAAACATACCTGGAGAGAAAACTTAGGTAATGCATGCCTGTTTTTGCCAAGAGGAGTACACCTTTTAATTTTTATAATTTAGATCCTGGAAGAGGTTAACAGGAGAACATTTCACAATGCATAGACTTCTGCGTAATTTAGAAAAATGTTGCTTGAGATTCCAATCCTTTTCAAAACAAGCAGAGCAGATTGTTATGTCATAGAAGTAAGAAAAGAAACACCTTATTCACAGTTTCTTGTAGGTTTCAATTAACAATCAGTCATAATTTCTGCCAATTGGTACAAAATGAGTTAGCAGACACAAATGAGATGACCTTAACTTTGCCTATGACATTACTTTACCAAATAAGATGTGGAAGGGAATAATTGCCTTTTTCAGAGGGAGAACAGGAAGCATCAATTGGATTGTAAATATTAGGATTGTCAGATCTTAATCTCTTTTTTTCTATCGGACTTCTTGAACGACGGTGTTGTTTGGGAACTTTCTCAAGGCCTTAAATAAAGGGATTAAGAAAGAGCTTTCATTTCATATATTTACTTACATAGGTATTAAATTATCATTAAAATGCAGATGTAAATAGGCTCAATAAAAATCACTTCCTCTTCCCATTAGTTTTTGCTTTCTTTATCCATTGTCATCTTTCTAACAGCTCTTCAGTGTTACATTTGATTTAGACATACCTGAAATTATTAAAGCCAGGAATTTGTTTAGCCATGTTGGTCTAGCTGAACAAATGGGCTAGGGGTACAGACAGAAGCTCTCAATCAGGTGCTATGGATTAGAAAGCAAGGATGACCTGGCCTGGATAAGTTATTGGATAGATCCCAGATGTAGTATTTAACTAAGTTGTGATCTGGTTAAATCCCATTTGTCTTGTATTTATTTTCTGCATTATTAGTTACTGTATGTGTATAATAATACTGTTGGACTTCTCTGGATGAAACAGATAGTAAATATTGTGTGGGGTTGAGGCTTTTATAATCCTCCTTTCAATCCAGGGCAATGGTTGTCAAACTTTCCAAACTACTCTATTTTTTCAGGTGTCTGGTTTGTCTTGTTTATCCCAAATTTCATCTCGCTTAAAAGCTACTAGCTTACAAAATCAGACATTAAGGCTGTGTCTACATTATGAGATAAATTCAAATTTATTTATATCGATTTTCTAATTTTGGAATTCATAAGTTTGATTTTGACCATCCTCACTTCACACCTTGCTCCCCACAAAGATGAGTCATGGCTGCCACAAACACATTGGCTAACATTGACTGTTGCAGTAGTGCATTGTGTGGGAAGCTATCACACAGTTCCCTCATCCCTGTAGCATTCTAGATATGGTCGCTGGTCTTGACATCATCTTCGCCCATTGCATTTTCATCATTCCCCTCCGGATCCCTGAAAATATGTCGATCCATTAGAAATAATGCAGAAGACACTCAAAATTACAAGAAAGAATTTCTGGTTTCCCCACACGTTACTGCAACTGTATTCTCAACGGGCCATCCATCCCACCTCCTGTCATTGCCAACACGTGATCCCTAAAAATAATGCAGAGCCTGGAATGTTAGTTTGAGAAGAATGTAGGAGGAAAGAATTTTTGGTTTCCCCCTACACTATATTGACAACATGGGTTCGGTGACTGTATTTGCAGCTGGCCATCCGTCCCACCTCCCATCATTGCAGAAAAAAGAATTGTTAGTTTTTCCCCAGCAGCAGCAAGCCCAGGTATGGGCCAAGTGGGTGGGGGGGTGGTTGTTGCTGGATGGCCATTTGAGGCATTCTCCTCTGTCAGCAACGAGGCCCTTAGCCTCTGGGGGAGACTTTTCGCCGGCAGCAGCAGCAAGCCCAGGTATGGGCCAAGGGGCGGGGAGTCACTGGAAGACCAGTTGAGCTGTTTCTTCCCCACGGCAGCAGCAGCAAAGCTGGGGGAGACTTTCCCACAATGACAGCAAAGCTCTGTCTTTTCCGCGTGACCGGCACCATTGCCAGCACCGAATGGCAGGCACATCCTTTTATTGGGTTGGGTTGGGGGCTACCCACGTGAAGTGGCTGAGCACGGGAAAGACTCAGACTGTGTGGCACCTGTGGGGGAGGTTCACACACAAATGTAACCGCTGAGAAGCAGTTTCTCAGGGTATTATGCAAGCGCAACACCCAGCACAGCCTTGTTGACACATGGTATGGTGGGGTAGGGGCAGGCACCAGGCAGCACAGAAAAAAATAGCAAGTGTACAGACAGAGCCACGAACTCCCTGCAGGGGCTATTTGAACGGGCAGATGCACTCATCCTGCTAATAGCATAGAAAGAGAGACATTTCTCAGGCTGTCATAAGCTAACATGAGCTCACAGCTAAAGGTTCGCTATTCCCACTTGGAAAATCAGGCTCTTCTTCTTACTGGAGAGCAGCAGCCAGAGCATAGCAGTGCAAGGGGCATTGTGGGTTACATACGGGACACCTCTGGAGCTAATAAATTCGATTTTAAGACATGGTGCTTCCACACTGGCCTTTAATCGAATTTCTCAATTCGAGCGTGACGCTATACCTGTCAGGTAACTGCGATTTTGTAATCTCGAGATTATTGCACCCAAAGTTGAGCTAATGGTCTTTACAGTGGACACAGTCATGTCGTAAAATCAAGCTAACTGAATTAAATTTGAACTTATCTCAAAGTGTAGAAGCAGCTGTAGATAGTATGTCTTGCTCATACTTTGTTACAGTATAAGCTTTATTATCTGGGGAATGGGAGATGCCAGATAATCAAATTTGCTAGTTATAGAAGCGGGGCCTGGCCCCTGGTCCCCAACCCTTCTGTTGCTGGTAAGATCAGTACATATTGTGAAAATAGAATTAAGTTTAATTTTTAAAATATGGGGTATCCAGATATGGTATAGCAGCCTAAATCTACCATAACTGTCTCTTTTTAGTTTGATTACCAGTAAATAGCTATACTGTTTGATAGACTAATCCATATGATTAAATATTTTGGAAAAGCTTCAAAATTCTGGGCATAAATGGAGTTGTTTAATCAGCAGGCATTCATTAATACTGACAAATACCCAGTTCTCTTTTTTTTTTTTAAATTTAATTTGTAGATTCTAGTTCATCGTAAATAAGCCAGTCTAGGCAATGCATGTCTCAGGAATTATTGCTTTCCTCCAGTGATTATAAACGTTTAGGCTTAGGTTTTCTTACTTTATCCTGCAACACCATCCAAGGCATAAATGTGCAATGTAATATGTTATTACTTAATCTAAACTAGGATGGAAATTGTCAGTTTAATCTATTCCCTCAATATGTATGATATTATTTTCAGTAAGATCCCGCCTTCAGTTGTAGGATTTTAAATACCCTTTATAGAAATTTTATTTCAAATACTTTTATGTAGGATAAAAATGCTGTTCACTATCTGAATGCTCAGAAAGTTTTCATTTCGCAAAATGCAATTTCCTTGTTTTTGTGGGTTTAAGATGGACTTTTATCATATATATTTGTTCCAAGCAGTAACAGAAGGGCAATGTAACATCTTTCCAGTTTGTTATTAGATTCCACTTCAGCAAAGCACCTATGTGTACATGCTTAAATTCATTCCTATTCCACAAAGCACTTAATCATGTTCTTAAATCTCATTAACAATGGAATTTAAGGACCCGTTTAAATCTGTTTGTTTAGTCAAGGCCATAGTCTCATCCCAGATTATGAATTCAGAGCATTTATCCTGGTTTAATAGCTGGCAGGATGTTTACTGGTTTTAATTTGTTTAGCTAAGTGAAATCCTATCTCTGTTGAAATCAGCAGGAATCAGTGAGATTAGATGTTATCCTTGGGGCATGATACAGGAAGTCTTAAAGTGTGGAGTAGAAAATGTATGTTATGTTTCTAAAAGTTGTCTCATTTATTATTCTAGAGTACCATAGTAAATACATTACTACAAAATAATACGTTGAAATAAATCTTGTAACTTCTGTTCATTGTGAAGTTGTATTGAGAGGCAGTAATATATTAAACCTTGAAAGCTGTGTTTTTGTAATCTCTAACTAAACTATCATAATGATTTGCAACTGCCAGAGAATAGCAATAAACTTTCCATTCTCCTTTATCAGATCACAGAGCAATTGGATGTTTCAATGGAATTGGGATGCTTCCTAGCTGGAGCACTGATCTCGTCTCAGGGTCACATGGTTACTGAAGAGACTATGTCCTGTATTGAACCAATACGTGACTTTCTTGCCATCATTTTCTTTGCATCTATAGGTAACTTTTTTTTTAGAAACTTTGTTAAAAGTGTCAGAATGCAAGTCTGTGCTGAAGTGTATGTGGGAAGGTTTATGGGCATCTTATTTTGTGACTATATGAAGTACATGAACTTGCTAATGTTTTATTTTTAAATACATTATTGAGATATTTTATGGATGTTTAAATTAAATCTGTAAAGTTAACTCTGGTCTCTTGCTGGCATTTAAAAAGTTCAAATTCTTGAATAATTGTTAAATATCTCAGTTGAATAGGAGCTCTTTTCTGCACAGAGCTAAATTGCTTTCAGTTGAAACAGTTTTAAAAAAAAGCCACGTTACTCTTCTGTGTTTATTCCCTGCCTTGGATATTTGTTGTTGTACTAAAAGTAATTTATTCCGATCAGTCAGATTGTCTAGTAGGCAATTATTAAAAGAGAATATGTTTTTGGTGGGGGAGAAGGGGGAATTTGGCAGGCTAGAATAAAACTCCTTGGTATGTGCAAGGGACTGGGTTGGATATTCATAGCTAAAAGTTCTCAACTGAACTTTAAAACCAACAGAGGATTTGAAGACACAGCTTCGAGATGTGCCATATCCTCCTTGGTATGACCAAGCTTGGATGCATCTCCACCTTCCCTTATTGCCCCCTTCAATGGTCATTTTGGAATATGTGGGCTGTCTGTCAGCAGTAGTTCTCTAGGGCATCTGGCTCCCGAATTCGGTGCCAGACAGGGTGCTTTTCTGTTCCTTCCTCCCCTCCATTTCAGTCCCAACCATAGGAAGAATTGTTTGAAGAACAAGAAGAAAGCTTCTGAGGTTAACCCTTACATAAATATTTCTTTGTCCTCCTCTGATGAGGCATTTATTTCTCACACATACCCCCACAGATAATTTCAGACACTTTCGGGATCTGATTAGTAGTCTTCAGCAGTCTCCCCATTCCCTTGGAAGAAGTCAAAGAGTTCCAGTAGAGACAATTGGGTATGCTTCCTCATCACAGATTCACGTAACCTTGCCCATAAATGAGGCTTTGCTGGAGTCCACAAAAACAGTTTGGCAAATCTCTGCCACTCTACCACCAACTTCTCAGAGGGATAGATAGGAAAATACTACATTACTCCTAGAGATGAGCATTTTTCCACATACATCCAGCCCCCAAATCTTTGGCTGTGGATGCGCTGAATGAATGCAACAGATGTCATTCAAAATTATACACACACTCCCACCACACACGGGAATGATCTAAATCATTTGGACTACTTTGGCTGCAAGAGCTATTTATCTGCCAGTGTGCAGCTCAGAATTGATAATTATCATAGACTCAGAGAAGATTAGGGTTGGAAGAAACTCCAGGAGGTCATCAAGTCCAGCCTTCTGCTCAAAGCAGGACCAACCCCAACTAAATCATTCTAGCCAGGACTTTGTCGAGTCTTGCTTTACAAAAACATTAAGGACGGACAGTCCGTCACCTCCCTGGGCAACACATTCCACCACCTGCCTAGTGAAATAGTTTTTGCTAATATCCAACCTAGACCTCCCACACTGCAAATTGAGACCATTGCTTCATGTTCTGTCATCTGCCAGCCTGGTTCCATCCTTTCTGGAACCCCCTTCAGGTAATTGAAGGTTGCTAACAAATCCCTGCCCCCTTTCTTTACTGCCAATTAAAATAAAACTAATTCCCTCAGTCTGTTCTCATTAGGGGACTGGGCCGCACATCTTATGTTTGTTGACCTCCCCTGGGTTCTCCAATTTGTCCTCATCCTTTCTCTAGTAGTCAGCCCAAGACTGGATACAGTTTTCCAGATGTGGCCTCACTGGTGCTGAATAGAGGGGAATAGTCACTTCCCTTGATCTCTTGACAACGCTCTTACTATTGCAGCCCAATATGCCATTAGCTTTATTGGCACCAAGGGCACACTGTTGACCCATATCCAGCTTCTTGTCTGCTGTAATCCCCAGGTCCTTTTCTGCAAAATTGCTGCTTAGCCAGTTGATCACAGTACTGCCTGTAGCAGTACATGAATTTTTTCTGTCCTAAGTTCAGGACTCTGCACTTGTCCTGGTTGAACCTCCTCAGATTTATTTTGGCCCAGTCCTCCAATTTGTCCAGGTCACTCTGGACCCTATCCCTACTCTCCAGCCTATCCCCCTATCTTTCTAGCTTAGTGTCATCTGTAAATTTGCTGAGGGTACAGTTGATCCCTTCATGTAAATCATTAGTGAATATGTTGAATAAAACCAGCACCAGGACAGTCCTCTGGTGCACTCCACTTGATACTGGCTGCCGGCGAGACATTGAGCCATTGATCATTAGTTGCTGAGCCTGATGATCTAGCCAGCCATTTATCCACTTCATAGTCCAAACTTCCAAGCTATACTTCTCCAACTTGTTGGCAAGAATGCTGTCACAGGGAGATTGTATCAAAAGCTTTGCAAAACTTAAGTATATCATATTCACCACTTTCCCCACATCCCCCGAGCCAGCTATCTCATCACAGAAGGCATTTAGATTGATGAGGAATGACCTCTGTTCCCTATAAACTGTGCACTCTGGTGGCTGCCCAGCAGAGATTCAGGTGCCGCCCAGCTGATTAGCATCTAGTAGCATTTTTTCATGCCTTTATGCACATGACAAAATTTATTCTGCCCAAGGACGGAAAATATTAGTGGGAACATTGAGCATGACTTGGTGAATCCATGTTGACTGTTCCTGATCAACATCCTCTCCTCCAACTACTTCAAAAGGGGTTCCTTGAGGGTTTGCGCCATGATTTTTCCAGGGACTGAGGTGAGGCTGACCAGTCTGTAGTTCCCCAGATCCTCCCTGTAGCGAGCCGCTGTGGCCCTCTGTAGATTCAGAGGTGGAGGAGGCTGCTCAGAGGCCCTGGAGGGTGGGCCCTGAGCTGGAACACCAGTGCCCCGCCCCTCAGAGGGCAGGGCCTGAAGCCAGAAGGGCCAGGGGAGGAGCTCGGGGCTCATTAACTGTTGGGCTGCCATGCTGGGAGGGAGCTCCTGCTTGGACTCCTGGGCGCCAGGGCAGAGAGCCCACCACCGCCCAGCCTGTCGGCGGGAGCTACCTCCCAGCTGCCCAGACCAGCCGGGGCAGCTACCGATACGGATGCCCCAGGGGACCTACCCGGACTTCCCAGATCTACCAGGGCCCTCATGCCGGTGGAGAGCCCCCTCCCCAGAGGGCCTGCCAGGCCCAAACAGACGGCCTGGGCCTAGCCACGCAGAGGCCCCGGGAGCGGCTGACCCCGGAGTTCCACCGGACCCCTGCAGTGCAGCAGCCCCCGATGTCCTTGGACCCACCATGCTGCCACCGCCAGACTACCCCAATGACGTAGAGATGTCAGACTGGCCGGAGCCCCTGAAGGCAGACGACTTGGAGGGGACCTACCCACTGGGATCTGCTGACCAGGCTGACTGGGACCCTACCCAGATGGAGGTGGAGGTAGGAAGCGGCCCGGGAAGCGCTTCACCGGAACCCATGGCGGTGTGTTGCAGCCTGGATCCCCACCGCCACAGGCAGGTGTAAGCGATCCACAGGGCCCTGGGCCGGGTCGCAGTGGAGTGGGAGGGCCTGCGACCCCCTACCCCCTCCCTGGCGGGGTAAACCCTCGCTGGAGTAAAGCCAACCCCGTGTAGGGAAGAGCCAAACCTTGTAACTGCTCCTCCCTGAACTGAGGGCTGGGTTCTTTTCCCCCAACCTTGTAACTGCTGCCCCGCCCTGAACTGAGGGCTGAGTTTTTCCCCCAAACCTTGCAGCCTTACCTGTCACCCCGCCCTGTTGCAAGGGCTGGGCCATCTGGATTACTTGCAGGCTGCCTGCTGCCTTGCCTGGAGGGAGAGGTGAGCCTTGAGGCCGCCAAGCCAGAGACGGCCTCCCCAGCCGGGCCGACCGCCAGCTGGCTCCTTAAAGGCGCAGGGCCTCCCTAACACACACCCCGTCCTGCTGGCATGGGGCCGCAGGGGGCTGTTCGTACTTGCACCCTACCTCGGCAGCCCACCTCTGAATATAGGGCTTGCGTTTTGCCTCCACCAGGTTATGGAGAGTGCAGCATACCCCGACCACCTCCAGGACACTGGGGAGGCCCAACTCCGAGCCTGGTGTAGAGGCATCTAAGATGCCCCTTGAGGCAGCTGAACGCCCGCTCAGTGGTGTTCCAGGTGCGGTTCAGCTGCTCATTGAAAAGGTCCTGGCTTGGCTGGGTGTGCCCAGTGTGTGGCTGCATCAGCCAGGCCTGCAGGGGGTAGGCCGCATCTGCCACAATGCAGGGCAGCATCATCGCGTCCCAGATGGGGAGCGCCCACGGGGGGATGAAGGTCCCCTCAGCCATACTACATCCCAGCCCTGAGTTCCGGAAGACCCTTGCGTCGTGGGCGTGGCTGGACCAGCCCACATAGATGTCCTGGAACCGGCCATTGGCGTCGACCAGGGCCTGCAGGACCACTGAGTGGTAGCCCTTGTGATTGACGTAGGCCCCGCGGCTGTGCTCCAGGAGGGCCTCAAAGCAGTTGGGGAAGCCCAGATCCTGGAATCCCCGTATGGCATCGTCCAGGTCCCCAATGCACACCAGCTGCCTCAGGAGCACCTTGTTGATTGCCTGGATAACCTGCAGGGCATAGGGGGGCGCACTCATGAGCATGGGGTTGGGTACGGCTTGCCCGCCTGTGCCCGTCCCCGTCCCCATCCCTGCCCTTGGCCCTGGGTGCCCGCCCTTCTCCCAATGGTGCCCATCACCAGGCTGCCTCCCTCCCCCCGCAACCAGTCTAGGTGTGAGCTGGGCATGGCTTATCTCAATGAGGATGGCCCCAACAGTGGCTTTGCCCACGTTGAACTGGTGGCTGACAGATCGGTAACTTCCATAGGGCAATGGCCACCCTTTTGTGCAGGGGGAGCGCCATCCTCAGGTGTGTGTCCTGGTGCTGAAGGACTGGGGGGAGCCAGTGGCACAGCTCCAGGAATGTCCCCTTGGTCATCCTGAAGTTCTGTAGCCACCAGTCGTCACCCCAGTCCTCCAGCACGAGCCGGTCCCATCAGTTGCTGCTTGTGGGGAAGCTCCACAGGCGGCTGATGACCCGGGGGACCGGCTGCATATGTTGCACCCTGAGGATGGCGTCCAGGAGGGTGGCTACCGTGGTGGCCACCCGGAGCCACTGCAGCACAGCGGCCAGAACTGTGGCCAGGACACTGGTCACGGCTGCAATGGAGGGGGAGCGCTGCTCAGGGTCCATGGGGGACCGGGATGCCACCTCTGATGCCTCTCTCTCTCGCTCTACCTGGGGACAGGGTTGCTGTCCGTCGGCATGTGCAGGCTGAGGTCCGGGGTGGGGGGGAGGGTGTCCTTTAAGAGGATGGTGGATGGCGGCCCCAGAAGGGCTCGTCCGCCAAGTGACCCTGCCCATAGTACTTCCTGCCCCTGCTCTTTCAAAAGAGCGGGCTGGCATGTGTGGACACTCTCTTTCGAAATTGTGCTAGGGGCCTTTTGAAAGAAGGGACCGAACCTTTAATCCCCGCTGGTGTGTGTGGATGCTCTGTTTCGAAAGAGCATCTTTCAGTGTTCTCTTTCGAAAGACATTCTTTCGAAACAGAACTGTAGTTTAGATGCAGCCATATTGTGTTGTCCAGTGCAGCACTGTGGGAGCTGACCTTGTCTGTAAAGACAAAGATAAACAAATAAAATAAAATTGAATACTTCAGCTTTATCCACATCATCTGTCACTGGGTTGCCTTCCTCATTCACTCATATTGGGTGCTCCTTGCTAAGTACAACCACATTAAGTATAACAAGTTTAACTCCTTTATTGAACTCCTTTATCCTTCTCTGATGATGGTTTAAGGACATCTTCACTGAAGCCTGCTTCTACTGATAACTTCTTTGCAAGTTTCCCTCAACGTAGCTGATACAGCAGCTCATTCTGTCCCACAGCTGTTGTCATGTAGTGAGTCTCATGGTTGCAGTCCTCAGGAATTCCAAAGAAGTAATATAGTGGAAGGGTTTCCCGTTGATGGGGCTCAGGTAAAGCCTTATAAAGAATCAAGGGCTACCCTTTGTTCACTTAAATTCTGTACACCTACAAGCAAGAGAAGACTCAGTAAGTCACGAAGTCACAAGGGGCTCAAAAATCTCATGTGTTCCAATTTCCTCCTTATACAGACCCTCAGACTTGAACTTAAAAAAAGAAAATCTTTGGCTACTTTGACAGCAGCAACTCAGCCATCTTCATTAGCAAGCATACATTTTGATACTTTGAGAGAAAATGAACATTGTTCCCTGCCTCCCCTCCCCCCCCACCCCAATGTGGTATTCCATCATCCTACTCAGAGATTACCTTTTGGAGATCATCATTCTTATTTTCTCACCTCATGGGAGAAGATTATTTTTAATAGGTATGTTTCGGAGATTATAACATGAGGCTGCTCCATTCATTTCAAGTCCATGCCCTCACGCTTTCAGTAGCGATCTTACAAGTCTCTGACTCTTTTTTGTCTCTTTTGACTCTTCCACATGTAGGAGCTGTGAAACTAGATCCCTCAAAGCACAAAAGGAAAGGATTCTATTCCAAATACTTTTTGGTTCCCCCCCGCAAAAAAAAGGGTGGATAGAGAGCAGTCTAGATCTCAGGATGTTAAATGCCTTCATCAAAGAGCAGAAAGTCAGGATGGTGATACTGCAGCTATTATACCATTTCTAAATCCAGGGCACTGGTTTGCAACTGTCAATCTATGAGACTCATACTTTTCTTCTCATATGTTGTAAGTGAAGTGCACTTTAAATTTAGAGTTCACCCTTTCAGGCTCCGTAATGCCCTGAAGGTACTTACAAAGGTCATGGTGGTAGATGCCCCAAACTTCGTTAATGGGTAATAGTTGCCTTCCCCTAGCATGACGACTTGGTTACGTGAAGGATGTTCTTACACAAAGGTTCAAGTCACCATTGAGAAAGCTTTGACTGTTCAACATGCCAGATCTTCATTTTTAATACAGTTCAGCAAATAGAATTCATGTGTGCCATTCTGGATGCTACAAACCTAGATCTTAACTACCAAAGTCAGATTTGCTGTCCTAACAAAACAGATTATGCAAGTACAGAGGGGTCCTGCCAGGACTTTTCTGCAGCTCCTCGTCCCCATTGCAGCATGCAACTCTCCCCTATCACATGCCAGTTACAAATCTGCTGCTTCCAGGCATGTCCAACAAACACAGATTGAGCAAGTTACTCTGCATTCCTCATCATGTACTAGTCTTCCTTGATTGATAGAAGGACCCTAGCAAACTTCCCCCTCACTCATCCACCTACATCATCACTGTTGCTTTTGATGCATCCCTTCTAGGATAGGGAACCCCTCTTTAAGAGCATGTTTTTCAAGGCGGGTGAGTCTCCCAAGAATCTATACTTTCTGATAACCTTCAGGCTCTCAGGGCTCTCTGAGGTGCCTTCCAATACTTCCTTCATATGATCAAGTGAGTCTGTCAGAATGATGGACAGTGGGGCCAGTATATATTACATAAAGTAAAATCCCCTTCCCTTTGTGCAGAAGCAATAAAACCATGGAACTTCTGTCTAGGCCAACGCTTATTTCCATTGTTAACCTACCTGGCCTCCAGAATACCATAGCTATCTAAGCAGATGCTTCTGTCCAGATCTCTACTGGGAACTCGGTAACTCCATACTAAAACAGTTTTATTTTCCCCCTGGCATTTTTCAGAAATAGACATTTTTGTCCCCACTAAGAGAGAGTTTTGTGAACAGGAGGTCTAGTGTCATTACTTGGGAGATGCCTTTCATGTGTCCTGGTCAAAGAACTTGTTCTAGGCCTGATTTCCAACACCTCTCATCCTCAGATACCTACACAAGATCAAGCAAAACAAAGACAAAGTTACAGCCCTTGTGCGAAGCATGGTTTCCACATTTGTCTGTGATCTCACCCTGCTATGAGTCTTCTGTTAACACCAGCTCTTCTCACTCAGTACTTGAGAAATATTCATTGCGACCTGAACATTTTATGAATCAAAACTTGGGTACTTAGTTAATTTTTTGGGAATAGAACTCTTCTGACCTATAAAGGTTCATAGGTACTGTTAAATACCAGAAAAGAAACAACTAGAAAGCTTATCTGCAGAAATGTAAGAGATTTTACCATGGGATATGCCACAACTGTTTCATGTCACCTCTCTCTGTTGGAGATTCTAGAGAAATTTCTCAGTTTAAAGAACCCTAGCTTCTCTCTGAGTTCTGTTAACATTCAGCTTATGGCTATCAGAAGGTTTCATTCTCCTGTAGAAGCGTGCTTGGTGTTATCTTACCCTGCAAAGTCAGAGTTTCTGAAGGTGTTATCTAATATGTTCCCGCAGGTCAGGGACCCCACCCAAGCATGGGGTTTGAATTTGATCCTTAACAGTCAGTTGAAACCTCTCTTTGAGCCACTGGCCACTTCCTAGAGCTTTCCTGTTGGCTTTGAGCACTGCTCTCACGGGGTGCATAGAACAGCAGAGTTGATGACTAATTCTTCCTTAAAGAGTTTTCTTTAAGGCAAAGGTATCTCTCTGACCCCATCTTTGGTTCTTAGCACAGGTGATGTTGGATTTTCATATGAATGTATCGGTCTTTCATCCTCAATTTCACTGGTTTAGGGAGGAAGCTGCTCTTCACATCTTGGCTGACAGGAAGGGTAGTTTTTTATTTGGCAGGACTAGCTCCTTTCATGTGTCCTAGATATTTTTGGTCCCTTTCACCGGCAGAATTAAAGGGATGTCTGTGTTCAATCAAAGACCTTTCAAATGGGTTTCTAGTTGAATTCTCTTCCTGCAAAGCTGCTAACATCCAATGCCTTCTTAGGCCTATTGCCCATTGTACCAGGTCTTAGTCCACTTCGTACTCCCTACTAAAAAATAAAAGTACCTATTGTAGAAATTTGGAAAGTTGCCACATGAGCTCTAGCTACACTTGCTCAAAGTAAGATACTTCTGCATGCATCTCAGGCAGATGCTGCCTTTCAGACAGTCTTAGACCCTGCTCCAAAAACACACACCTCCTTTTGAGGAGTATTGCTTAGGAGGGACCTGACATGGAGCACCTGTGAGGCCATTACCTAAAAAGAGAGAGGTAGGTTACTCTGTACTTTACCTAGTAACAGAGAGAAAGCTGTGCTAGTCTGTACACTATCAAAACAAAAAAGCAGTCAAGTAGCACTTTTAAGACTAACAAAATAATTTATAAGGTGAGCTTTCGTGGGACAGACCCACTTCTTCAGACCATAGCCATACCACTTTACCTGGCGTTCTTGAAGATGTTGTTCATATGGATGCTCCACTACATGCCCTCCTTCCCAGCTTCAGAATCTTGTTTACATGGGACTAACGAGGAATGAAGTGTAATGTGTCCACCACAGCGCTATTATATACCCTTGGCAGGAGTATCGATAAACAGAGACTAAACAGGCAAGCATTGCTATCACCTACCAAAAATCTTTGATCAGAGGGGCTTAGGGTACATGTGTACCTAAAGTGGAACGCTCAAAGGGACAAATATTTGAAAAACTCTAGTTACTTTCCAAGGTAAGAAATCTTTTCTTATTGTAGCATTTCTCCTAGAAGAAACTTACCAAACCAAAGCAAATCGCAATTATCCTGTAATGTGGCAATCTAGTGATTTCCATAAGTGTATTTAAGAAAAGCCATTATAAAGAAAATCCAGTTAAGATTTCATCATTCTATATTTGTTTAGAAATGTACTTGTAAATGTTTCTGGTGTTAAATTCACTAATATTGGAAAATGATATTGTAAAGTAGTAATATTTGTCACCCATTTTTTATATTTTTACAGGGCTTCATGTTTTTCCTACCTTTGTAATATATGAACTCACAGTCTTGCTATTTCTTACATTATCAGTGGTCATAATGAAGGTATCTTTTTTTCTTTATCTCTTGATAATATAAGTATGTTAAGTGCTACATGCAATATAACCTACATAATATTTAATCAGAAGAGTTTAAATACAGAATTGTCTTTGTGTATTATAATAATAAATAATAATAATAATAATTAATACCTTATGCTTTTTATCAGTTGATCTCAAAGCCCTTGACAATATTTAATGTGTGTATCCCCACAACCCCCCTGTAAGCCAGGGAAATATATAAAGTGTTATTACTGAAGAATGTAGTTAATGTCAGTTTTTGCTATATAGTCTGTAATTTTGTCTTTATTGTGAGTTTTTTGGTGTGAGGCTCCCAGTGTTGAATGGGATCTTTTTAACATTAAAGGGGGCTCTTAAATTTAAACTGTCATCTATTTCTGTAGATTCTTCTGGATATCTGCCAGCACTATCAAATCTTTTCACTATAGTAAATACTGCCTTTAAACTGTATGAAGGATAGCTCCGAGTGAACAATCTGATTTACTTGTTTAAATGCACAGTAATTGTTGGTTCAGGAGACCATTGGGCTGGTAAATGTATGGTGATAGAATGCCTAGAACAATGTTATTTAATTGATTAGAGAGCATGCTGTTTTATCTACCATGCATCTAAAATCAAACCTTTTTTTTAAGTTTGTTTTGGCAGTGCTTGTCCTTTCTCTGATTCTGCCAAAGAGCAGCCAGTATATCAAATGGATTGTCTCAGCAGGGCTAGCACAAGTCAGCGAGTTTTCTTTTGTTCTGGGAAGTAGAGCACGCAGAGCAGGGATCATTTCTCGAGAGGTGAGCTGTTTATAGATATACAGTTCCTTTTTAGTACCTGATAAGTTTATTAGGTTTTGTTTACTATATTGTGTCTGAATCAGATAACCTAAATTAGTATTCTTTTGATATCATCTTATATGTGTTAACTAAATGAGGTAGGCCTGCATAAATCACAAAACTATTTTATATATTCAGGTCTCTTCATAAAAAAAACTTTACTAAATAGTTTATTTATCATTCATACAATTTCATGTTGGGCTTCCATATTTTTAAAATGTGGCTTTCCCTTTTGTGTAACTTGTTTAAGTTTAGCATATAAAATATCTGAATTCTATAGAGACAACTAGAAGATTTTTTACTTGGAGAATTTCTGATGATATCCAAATTATAAAAGCAAAGATTGAGGACCTTCTTCTTTAACATTGGTATATAGGTATCTGATAATTATTGGAAAGTACTTTGGTTTACAGCTACGGAGTGTGTAGATGTGAGACTTCACAAACATATCTGTCAGCATACTTTAATCCTGACTTAACATATCTGTTGGCTTAAATCTTTTTAAGCAGAAATTAATAGCTTTTCCATAAGTGCCTAACCACCCTGACTGTTAGGAAGGGTTGTTTTTTTTTAAATGTCTGTCCTAAATCTCCCATGCTTCAATTTAAGCCCATTGCCTGTTGTCCCATTATTATAGGTTAAGAAGAATAATTTTTCTCTGTCCTCCTTGTAACGCCCTTTTAGGTACTTGAAAGCTTTATCGTGTCCTCTCTTAGTCTTCTGTTTTCCAAACTAAAGAACCCCAGTTTTTTCAGTCTTCCCTCATAGGTCATGTTTTTTAGACCTTTGATCATTTTTATTGCTTAGGGTTACCATATTAGAACTTTCAAAAAAGAGGACACCCCTGAGTGGGTGTGTATCTGTATCAGTATCTGCCAACTCCTGTTCTATTAATGTGTTATAGTGTATATAAACACGTGAGTTGGTCAATACTGATACAGATATTCCCTCTGAGGGCTATCCTCTCTTTTGAATGTTCAAATATAGTAGCTCTGTTGTTGCGCTTCTCTCGACTGTCTCCAGTTTCTCCACATCTTTCCTGAAATGTGGTGTGCAAAACTAGACACAATACTCCAGCTGAGGCGTAATCAGTGCAGAGTAGAGCAGAATTACTTCTTGTGTCTTGTTTATAACGTCTGTTAATGCATTCCAGAATTTTTAATTTGTTCTTTTTGTATTTTGGATTCTAAACCTATCTCCTTTTCTCTAGTATTCCCTATTGTTGGCATCCAATCACCACCAACCTTCTTGGTGAAAACCAAAACGAAATTGTTAAGCTTCTCTGCTATTTCCCCATTTTCAGTTATTGTTCTTTTCTCTTCGTTGAGCAATAGACTTGCCCTTTCCTTGGTCATCCTCTTGTTTCTAACACATCTGTAGAATGTTTTCTTGTTTCTCTTTATGTCTCTAGCTAGATTGAGCTCATTTTGTTTCTTGGCCTTTCTAATTTTGCCCCTACATACGTGTCTCATTTGTTTATATTCATCCTGTGTGACCTATTATCCATTTTCATAGGAATCCTTTTTGATATTTAGATCATTCAGAATCATTCTTATGCGTGATTTTTTCCAGGCATAAGAGGCTGATGACAAAGGTGGGGTGGGGGAGTTTGCCAGCAGAACCACATTTGGCCAGTAAGCAAATATGCAAATGAGCAGTCATTTGCATACTGCTGCCATCGGTTCGCATCAGTGTAACCATATCCTATATGTCTTGAATTTGTATACATACAGCTAAGGTACTAATTTGATTCCTCCTACCCACCCCCAGGCAACTTCTGCCTTGTTTTGTCTTTATCCCTATTACAGACCATGCCCCCCTGCCCCAGTTTCTGACTGTCTCCAAGATCTCTGCTTTTCACTTAGCTGTGGGCTTTGGTCACCTGTCTCCATCAAACCTAGTTTAATAACCTTCTCACTAGGTTAGTCAGCCTGAAATACTTTCTTCACCTTCCTCAATAGGTGGACCCATCATTGTATAGCGGTCTTTCCTGGATCAGCATCCCATGGTCAAAGAAGCCAAAGCCCTCCTAGCTACACCACATTCACAGCCAACCTTTGTACAGTAGTTGTAGGCTGTTCCAGCAGAGATCACAGTAAAAGTTTGGAACCCGCTTGTGTCTGCAAGGAGTTCTCGTTGCTTATTTTTATGTGCTCTGAGATGCAGTATTATGACACCTTTCCTTTATTTGTTCTCTAGATAATTTTACATAGAATCGTAAAAGTCTAGGACTCTGGGAGAGACCTCAATACATCACCTAGGCCAATCCCCAGGACTCAAGCAAGTACTAAGTAGAAACTAGACCATTCCTGACAAGTGTTTGTTTAACTCAGGGGTCAACAACCAAAATACAAGAGGAGGCATTTTTTTGAATTCAGTAAAAAAAGCAATAATTCAAGAGCCACAATGCATGTCCATACTTTTTTGTAATCCCTCTTTTAAGAACAATGCATACACAATGATTTGTAGTGTGGTACATGTTTTCTGCAGGATGTTCACAAACTTTTAACATATTCTTTCGAGGCTGCATTTTTTGTTGTTGCAAGTTTCTCACTGCAAATGAGACATAAAGGAAGCCCAGCCAAACTCAATATAAATGCAAAGGATTGGGTCCATTTGGTTTGAAATTCTACTTTCATCTTTGATTTTCCTCTTTTTTTTGAGCCATTCCAACCCCACTTTAATTGTGCCAATTTTATTTCATGTTTAATTTCAGATTTCTTTCTTAAAATGCATGTTGCCCTTCACAGCAGGATTGCCACAAGCTTCCTTTTCCTGTTCAAAATCAAGACTTTATTAGCAATATGATCAAAACACAGATGCAGTATCATCCCACAATGCACTGCACATATCAAAGAGAGAGTTATCCAACATTTTGAGATCACACATTCCTTGTTTTTTACATATGAATTGTTCACTTTTGGGCTTTTAGACATTCACCATTTCTTGAAAATAATCAGTTTTTTTGTTTTTGTTTTTTACTTTGCAATTACAGCGTTGGGAGCCACAAAGAATTCCTTAAAGAGCCACAGGTTGCAGACCCCAGGTTTAACCTGTTCATAATGATGGAGAGTCCACAACATCCCTAACAAGTTTGTTCCAATACTTCACTACCCTGATCATTAGGAAGTTTTCCCAATGTTCAATCTAAACCTTTCTTCATGCAATTATACCCAATATTCTTCTTTGAGTGCTGTCCCATTGGGTGCTCCATGGTTGGTGTTGGCTCGCCCAGCACCACAGCACGTAGATTTTTCCAAGTGGCACTCAGTGGGGCTGTGCATGTGCAATCCCTGTGCACTATTAGGGATTGTGCACAGCCCTGCTCTCTCTCCTCAGTTTCTTCGTTGCCACCCTAAGCTACGGACGAAGCTCGACTCCTCTCTGTCCTCAGCCCTATAGAATAGAAAGATTTAGGTTTAGAGTTAGTGTTTTCTTCATGAATTTCTTATTTAACTTATTTGAACACTAAAAAAAAAAAAAAGTCTTAGCTGCGGTTTTCTTCCTTAGTCATTAGTGTTATCTGTACTGTACATAGTTCATTGAGACTCAATTTACTTTATATATCGATATCTATATCGATATAGATATAAAAAGAAGAAGAAACTGAACAATGAATCCTCTGTTTCATTATGCCTGCTTGACTGGGATTCAAGAAATGCTCTGTATGCTGCAATCCCATGCCTCCCTCAGATGGCCACTCTGAGTGTATACGCTGTCTCGGAGAGGCACATGTACTGCAGGAGTGCTTTCAATGAAAGAGCCTTACAGCTCGAGTCAGGAAGGACGGGGAGCTATGTTTAAAAATGTTTCTCTTTGACAACGCTCTGGAGCCATCACAGAATACTAGGACTGGAAGGGACCTCGAGAGGCCATCCAAGTCCAGCCCCCTGCCCCAATGGCAGGACCAAGTACTGTCTAAACCACCCCGGATAGACATTTATCTAACCTGTTCTTAAATATCTCCAGCGATGGAGATTCCACAACCTCCCTTGGCAATTTATTCCACTGTTTGACCACCCTGACTGTTAGGAACGTTTGCCCTATTGTCCAACCTAAACCTCCCTTGCTGCAGTTTAAGTCCATTGCTTCTTGTTCTATCCTCAGAGGCCAAAAAGAACAAGTTTTCTCCCTCCTCCTTATGACACCCTTTTAGATACCTAAAAACCACTATCATGTCACCCCTCAATCTTCTCTTTTCCAAACTAAACAAGCCCAATTCTTTCAGCCTTTCCTTCATAGGTCACATTTTCTAGACCCATTCTTGTCGCTCTTTTCTGGACCCTCTCCAGTTTTTCCACATCTTTCTTGAACTGCATTGCCCCTTGAAGAGAAGGATACCGGCATTCGAAGAAAGTTGTTACAGAAAGATCCTTAGAATAGGATGGCTGCAGAAGGTCACCAACAAGGAATTATATAGGAAGACACGGCTGAAAGAGAACCTGCTGCAGAAGGTTATATGATGGAAGTTACAGCTATTCGAGCATATCTTCAGAACGAACGATGAACGAAAAATCAAGACCCTGGTATTCAGCATAAGGGAGGTTCAAATAGGAGAGGCAGACCCCACAGACAATGGGTAGATGATACAGTAGATTGGTATGGAGCTAGTCTACAGAAATTAAGCCAGTGTGCACTGAACAGGGAAAGATGGAAGGAAATCATGAGGGAGGCATCGGACATCAGCGGGCACTGAGCTCACGGTTGTTGATGATTGATAGCAATGGAATTTCTTTAAAAAAATAAATCAGTGACACACTACAGTGTTACTATTGTCATGGGCAATTTTCCTGAAAAAGGCCATCTGGAAAATGGGTGGGAGATACAAACATTTTCCCAAGCATAAAACAGGTTCATCATAACCTAACAAACCTGCCTCAAGGAAATGCCTTTGATAATCAAGCTTCAAGTCAACCCTGAAAGTAGTATTGGGATTCATAGGAGGATCAAGATATTGTGGAGAAAATCCCTTCTTACAGGGACTCCACTTCCTCCTCTGCAAGAACAAAAGCAAAATCCAAGTCTCCCCCATCTCACTCGCTGCTACCAAGGGTGAGCACGGGTGAGAAGCCAGGCACATCAGGCATTCAAAAGCCTAAAGCTTCCTTGGGCTCCCACATAAAAGCTGTGTCCGCATAGAGCGGCACCGACTCCCACCCACAGTCCTGCGATAGCACCACACACGGGTGTGCTGCCTTTGTCACCAGCACCAGTAGCAGTGGTGCTGAATGCTCAAGTGACAGTGACCCCACAAGCACTGTTCCCGGTGCCAGAGCAGCGCACAGTGCCACGTTGTGTCTTGGCACTGGGAGATCAATGACAGCAGCTTCATACCTCACCAGGACACCATGTGGTACCAAGGAAAGCAGAACAAAATCAAATTGAGTGGTTTCACAGGACTACAGCCCCATCTCCACCATTAAATCACTGGCACCTACTTATTGTTCATCATTCCCTATACCTCACTATCAACGTGAAGGAGGCAATCATCATTCTTGCTAAAGGGGATCAAGGTTTCACCAAGTACCTCGTCCTTGTTACATGGATACCTACCAATCTCATTCTCCTGTATGCACTAGGGATAACACATAGAATGAACAAGAGAGCATTCTCTTCTTGCCACGTTCATCACCAGGTGCAACCTACGTTTCTCATCACGACCCTGATTATCATCAGCTCTACTACAGAGAACACCCTCAGGAGTCCATTATTTCAGATCCAGACCTCATTGGTCATCTTGTCATTGCTGCGATCCTGTTCGTGACTGCTCTAGAATATCTCCTGTACTGACACAGCGCGAGCCATCTCCTATTGTATCAGTCTCTGCCCGCTACAACAAAGAGACATATACACATGATACTCACATTTCAGATGATTTTGAGTTCCAGCCGCTTCTGGATTCACCCATGGTTAAATCTTCTATCTGCCAATCCAAAGCAATCAACCCCATGGAACATCCTTCTCCTGACAACCAAAAACAATTTCAAGAGCTCTTTAAGAGGGTGGCTAGTAGCCAAGAGATCATGCTATCAGAAATGCCAGAGAAACAATACAAACATTTAAAAAATCTTGTGCTTGTGTTAGTGGGGCTTTACCACTTGATGAAGCTATTATGGAGGCAGCAGATGAAATCTGGCAGGATCCAGCCACAACTACCCCTACAAACAAGCAGGCTGATAGAAGGTATTTCATTCCTGCAAAGGGCACGGATTTCCTATTTCAAAATGCACAGCCTAATTTGCTCATGATAGATGCAGCCAATCACAGGGCAAAAACACTACAGTATAAAAAACAATCTTCCCAATAAGGAGCACAAGCATGTAGAATTGTTTGGGAAAAAGCTGTACTCATCTACCACACTCCTATTACTTATAGCAAATTACACAGCACTCCTAGCTAATCATGATTTTGGTAACTATTCAAAAATTACTCATCTGATTCAGTGTCTCCCTGAAGATGACCTATCCTAAAACCCATACTTCAGGATGGTTATATGACATCTAAAACAGCCTTGCAAATGGCATTAGATGCAGCTGATACAGCAGACAGAGCTATAGTCGTAGTCATGAGAACATCATCATGGCTGCAACCAGCAGGCATTCCAAAAGATCTCCAGGCGAAGGTGGAGGTTTTACCATTTGATAAAATCAGACTTTTTGCAGCAAATACTGGTGAGATTTTTCACTCTGGCAAAGATACATGCACTACTTTGTGCAGTTTGGAGATGTTCACTCCTCCATTCAGGAAAAGGAGATGCACCCCATATCACAGATTGAAAGATCAGTATTTCCCTAGACAGTCTCACAGGCCATATCAAAACTACATTAATAGACCACAAAATCAGAGGTGTAGAGCCCCAAATAATCACTCAACAGCACCACCTGCCTCCAAGCAGCAAGTTTGAAAATTTGGTTGAGGGTTCATTGAACCTCCTACATTGTCCAGTGCACCAGGATTCTCAAATGTTCCACCACCGCCCATGTCTGTGGACGCTAATAACCACAGACAGAAGGGTTTTAGATATCATTGCTCAGGGATATACTATCCCTCTACTCTCTATCCCTTCAACATCCTTCTGTTACCTGTGCCTCTTCAGAGACCCTTCCCACAAGACCTTACTGTTTCTCAAGGTACAGCACTACTTGCAGATTGGAGCTGTAGAACAAGTTCTGAAACCACATCAAGGGAAAGGATTTTATTCACACTGCTTCCTAACAGAGAAGAAAACAGGGTTGGAGACCCATCCTAGATCTAGGGCGGTTGGACAAATATATTTGCAAGCAGCATTTGACAATGACAACACTATCTTCTATAATCCCTCCACTGGATGATGGACACTAGTTTGCAACCTTCAGGATGCTTGCTTCCACATCACCATTCACCCCGCTCACAGACGTTTCTTTCGCTTTGCCCTTGGATCACAACCTTATCAATACATAGTCCTCCCCGTCAGGCTTTCAACTGTCCCCAGGGTATTCACTAAGCTTCTGGCACCAGCGGCTGTGCACCGCAGATGGGAAGCATCACCATGTTCCTGTGTCTCAATGATTGTCTCCTTTGAGGCCCTTCACAGGACTCCACAAGAGCCCTGGTACAATCTACAAGACAGCTCCTACAATCTCTAACAATCCTCATCAACATTGCCAAATCAGTCCTGGAACCTACCACACGTATTGACTTCATAGGAGCTTGACTCAACTTCGCAACTGCTCATGCTTATCTCTCTACACAATGCTATGAGATTGTAAAGAGACTTTATATCACAACTTACTGTCAGATCTACGGTTCCTGTTCTTACATGCATCCACCTCCTTGGCCACATGGCAGCCACTCTTTATGTTGTCCCAAATGTTTGGCTACATTTTCGCTGCGTTCAGCATTGGCTGGCATCAGTATGTGCCCTCTACAGACACCACATACACAGACAGGTGACAATACATCCAGAAGGTAATCGAGTCTATGCTGGGGAACCCAAGCACAAAACATTCTGGTAGTGGTCCCATTTCACCATGCTCAACCAGTTTACCAGATTACAATAGATGCATTGCTACTCATCTGGGGAGGCTCTTTGCCAGCAGTATCATGTTCAAGGTTGATGGACCAAGGATGAACAGAGACTACACATCAATCTTCTTGAGCGACGTGCCATCTTCAATGCTTCCAAGCACTTTCTCCTGTACATCCAAGACAAGGATGTCTGAGTCCTTACAGACAATACCATGACAGTGTTTTATATCAATTGTCAGGGAGGGGCCCAGTCACAATCACTTTGTACAGAGGCCATAAAATTATGGAACTGGTGTATTGTGCACAACATCCTCCTCATGGCATCATACCTGCTAGGCATAAACAGTACACTTGCAGACTCCCTCAGTCACCATTTCTTCCTATACCACAAATGTGAGATCCACCTTAAAGTGACCCAATACCTTTTTTAGATATGGGGTCACCCAGCTGTACTTCTCTTCACAACATTGGAGAGCTCCAAATGCACTCTGTATTGTTTGAGAGCAGGCAAGTCCCAGAAATCTCTGAGGCATGCCTTTCTCTTCTCTTGGAGTACTCACCTTGTAGGTGCCTTCTCATCCAATCCTCTGATCACCAGAGTCCTCAGGAAAATCATCACAAATCATCCTCATAGCTCCAGCATGGCCCAAGCAGATCTGGTTCCCCTTACTTTCTCATCTATCTCTTCATCCTCCTTACCTGCTTCCCAACCATCTGGACCTCTTCTTTCAGAAAGGGTGGGGGCCATGCTTCACCCCGGACTGCAAACCTGACATCTGCCTGGTTTCTGTGTGGCTCCCGGAAGATGCACATCACTACTCCCAACAAAGCGAGAGATGTGATGTTAGAAAGCTGACAAGAAACATCAAAACTTATCTCTACAAGTGGAACCGCTTCTTGTCTCAGTGTTCTGAAAGGTGTTCACAAAAGCCTTGTTGCATGTGATCCTATACTACATTCTTTACCTGAAAGGTACTTGCCTATCACTGTGTTCACTCCGAATCCACCTGTCAGCAATTACAGCTTTCAGTCCAACAGTAGGTTTCTCGGTGTTCACCCCTCTGATTGTAAAGAGAGTCTGGAAAGGCCTACAAAATATCATGCCTCCACACAAACGTATACCTCCAGCTTGGGATTTGGAACTGGCCCTTCATACCTTAATGGGACCACCATTCAAGTCAATGGCCACATGTTCACTAACTATGCTAAAAATGAAAACCCTGTTTCTAGTGGTGATAACATCAGCTCAAAGAGTGAGCGAGATAGCTGTATTGACTGACTCTCCCACCATACACAATTTTCCACATGCACAAAGTGGTCCTACAACCCCATCCCTCCTTTCTACCAAAAGTATGCTCTCAATTCCACATCAACAAACCTATAGTCCTTTCTACCTTTTACCTTGAGCCTCACACTTCCCATATGGAAGCCAAACTGCACACACTAGGTGTCAAAAGGGCTGTATCCTTCTATATAGACAGGACAAGGTTGTTGAGAGAATTCCAAAGACGACTTATCCATCGCTGAAAGATCAAAGGGATTGCCTCTGTCACCCCAACATATATTGAGACGTATATCTGCATGAATACTGCAATGCTATTCTATTCAAAATAAACCCCTTCTGGTAACGATGAGAGCACCTTCTACGAGATCAGTAGCAACATCAACAGCCTTCCTAAAGGGAGTGCTGTTACAGGACATATGTCATGCAGCCACGTGGTCCTAGTTCATGACACACTATGCAATACAGTCTCGCTCAGACAAAGATATGGCAGTAGCTAAAGCAGTACTGTCTTCAGTAGTTTCACTGAATCAAAGCCCACCATCCAATTAGGGGGTACTGCTATACAGTCACCTGCTGTGCAGCACCCACAGCGACAGCCCTCGAAGAAGAAAGAGAAGTTACTCACTTTGTGCAGAAGGGCTGGTTCTTCGAGGTGTGTCCCCTGTGGGTGCTCCATGTTCCACCCTCCTCCCCTCTACTTGGTGCAGTATACATAGTTAGGATGTCAATGAAGTAATTGAGGAGAGAACGGGGCTGGACACATGATCCCTAGCAGCACGAATGGCATGCACATGCGCATGCACAGCCCTGCTGAGGGCAGCTTGGAAAATCTTCATGCTGTTGTGCTGGGCGAGCCCAACACCTGCTGTGGAGCACCCACGGGGGGACACACCTCAAAGAACCATCATTAGAGCATGAAGTGAGTAGCTTGTTGTCAGATTAAGGAGAATAGTTTTTCATGTTCATCCTTGTAACAACTTCCTGTGTACTTGAAGATTGTTACCAATGCCACCCCTGACTCCCCACCCCGCTCCTCTGTTTTTCTCTTTTTTCTCATAAGTCATGAGTTTGACTATCAATTGTCGTTGCTATTGTCTGGACTTTGTAATTTGTCACATCTTTCCTGAAATGTGTTGCCCAGAACTGGACAAAATACTCCATGTGAAGGCTTACCAGTGTGAAGTAGAGGGGAATAATTATTTCTTGTCTTGCTTACAAACACTCTTTCTGATGCATCCCAGAATGCTGTTCTCTTTTTTTGCAACAGTGTTACACTCTTGACTCATATTGAGCTTGTAAGCCACTATAACTCTACATTGCTTTTCACAGCACGCCTGTCTAGATGGACATTTCCCATTTTGTATGTAATACTTCTCAGTTGTTCTTATTGAATTTCATCCTATTTATTTTAGACTGTTTTTACAGTTGGCCAAATCATTTTAAATTTTAGTCCTATTCTCCAAAGCAGTAGCCACCCTTTTCAGCTTGGTATTGTCCACAAACCCTCATACATGTACTCTTTTTATGCCACTATCTAAATCATTCATGACAGTATTAAACAGAACTAGACCCAGGACTAATCCCTACTGACCCCATTTGTTGTGCCCTTTCAGGTTGACTGTGAAACACTGACATCTACCTTCTGAGAATAGTTGTCCAACCAGTTATGCACCCATTTTTATAATAGCTCCATCTAAGCTATATTTTCCTTGTTTATGAGATGGGCATGCAAGTCCATATCCAAAGTCTTACTAAAGTCAATATATAGCACTCACATGTCTAGAACTGTCCAATTTTTAAGACTTAGGCTTTGTCTACACATACCTCTCCCTTTCGGCTGGGGCATGTTAATGAGGCACTTCAGTACAGGTTAATGAGGGTCTGACATGTATATTCAGTGCCACATTAGCATAATGGTGGCCAGTCGCACTTTGAAAGTGCTGCTTTCGAAACGCAGACTTGGCTGTATAGACGCGGGTGCTTTGAAATAAGCGCCACACTTTGAAATTCCCTTATTCCCAAAACGAATTAGGCCTCATTAACCTATTCCGAAGTGTCTGATTAACATGCCCCATCCAAAAGGGAGGGTGTGTAGACATGGCCTTAGAGTCATATAGTTGTGCCTTTAGAATGAATATAAGCACTCAAGGTATGGACTTAGGCTTGATTTTTTATCAGTGAAAAGGCTAGCACACTTCGGTGTTAATTAACACTAGATATATTTTTTAGTATGTTAGGTGCTTGGCCTTTGATCCTGTCCCTTATTGCATCCCACAGGTTGCTTTTTTAAAACTGTCCTGTAAATATACTAATGAGTATTTGCATTTCACTACTTAATTTGCCATACATTTGCATGTGGACACTGCAAGCATAAAGTTGAGATGAGGCAGAGACCTCTATGAAAAATTATCCAGAAAGTTCCTAATTGGTATAGCCCATTAATCTTACCAGCTGTTCTTTAGTTTATTGAATGACTATCCATATGAACTGTAGAGAAGTAATCATATTCTGATCTCCAATTTTCAGGTCTACCTCCTTATTTTGAGCGTAACTACTCTAAGCCTTTTGCTTGCCCCAGCACTGTGGAGAGCTGCAATTATGAAATGTGTACCAAGACCAGAAAGACGATCAAGTACCTGACAAGACTTATATAGAAAGAATGCATTTCTTTGGAAAGAATCTTCTCATTGCTCATTCTGTTTCTATGCAACTAGGAAACAGGAAGTTTTGATATTCCTGTACACATGCACTTGGTTGTGAGCCTTTATATTAGTTTTAAGAAACAAAACACCACTACATTAAAAATGTTTGGTATTTTAATGATTGCACAGCTTTTACAAAAACCTGTCATGTTAGAATCTGCGGAAATATTTTTTATTTTGATTCAATCAGTTACAGAGTAGAAATTATTTTTTTAAATATTGCACCATGAAAATCATATTGAATATTTTGACTGGATGTGCCTTTTTATTACATTGATTTTCATCCTGTATTGTTCATTCATCTTTTGTTAATAAAAAAAGAGCGGAAGAAAAAAAGATATTTTATGGTGCCCATGGTACTTTCTTATTATAGCTCTTCAAAAATTTACTGATAACATTCAGTAGTTAATATGTTGGTCTGAAATCAGTCACATATTTCCAGTGATGTATAAACCTCCCCACCTTTTGAATGCAAAGATGAGGTTTAATAACTCTAGTTTTCAACTATTTTAAACATTATAATGTATATCCTAAAATGATGCAGCCAGTATTGTATGATATTGTACTTCTGATTTTGTTATACCTTTTCAAACAGATTTTACTTATTTGCTTAGGGTTGTAACTTTGATTCATATTAATTTGTTCTAGTATTTATTGATTACATTTATGACTAAAAATTAACTGTGATTGTCTTGTCCTCACTTTTAAATTGTTTGAAAACTGAAACCAATGATCAGCATCTCCTGTTATTAATTATTGTTACAGAGATTGTTTACACTTTTTTAAATTGAGACCAAAATAAAATAGTACAATGCTTAAATATTTCAGAACTGAAAATAGGTATGAAAACATTTCATTGAGTTCCTAAAAATTCTTCTGGGTGGCTATAGTTTACTTATTTTACATTAAAATGAATGTGTAAACAATGTTGCACAAAAGAGGGGACAATTTGGATACACTTTGAGAATCTGCATAACTCTACTTTTCTACTGAGTAAAATTGCAAACATCCTAAAGTGATTATTAATATAGAATGTTTTTCATTTGTGATATATGTATGTTCTTTTGTTTTAATAAATTCTTATAATTTAGTTTGTGTAGTAGAGCAAACCTTGTGAAAGCCCACTCTTTAAATGTCATAGCCTCAACTAACAATGTATTTGACAAACTACAAAGGATTCTTAGTTCGAAGGATTTTTATCTGTTAAAACTACGCTTATTAAAATAGAAAGATGCAATTTATCAACATTTTAGATCTAGTATTACACTGCTGTATTAAATGCATTTTTGTGAGTCAAAAATAGAAAAATGGATATTGCAGATGTACTGTAGCATTTCTTAACTTGCTAAGAAAATATTTAAAAAATCTACCACATGAAGCCATGTTCAATTAATAAATGTACCATCTTTAACAGAAAAGAACTTTGGAGACTGTTTATTTTAATTTTATTCATTAAATTTAGCTACAGGTTTCAGTTGCAAATCCTCATGTGGCATTCAGTTTACAAAAGTAATTTAACTAGACTGGCAGCGTTACTGTATATTTGTTTAAAATTTACCATTCTCTGAGTGCTTGTCTATATGTATCCCACTTCTGGTGTGCATGTACTTGAAACAGGAATTTTGGTTAGTCTCCATTGGGCTTCACCTTCACTACTACATCAACCAGAGGGCATAAAAGGTGCATCAAGGCCAAATCCTTATCAGTTCCTTAGCACCTGAGGATAAAAGGTAGAAGAGAGAACAGTATCCATCTGTTGTACTTGTGTCTTCGGGAGAAATTGCATAATTATCTTTTAGTGTTGGTTCGGGTTAATTAATGTGGGAATTGTTTATATGAGCCTTATTTGTATGAATTCTTTTAATTTTTTTTTTTGCTTGGCACTGGATCTTCTGTGTCATGGCTAATCAAAAGTCCCTTGTTTTTAAATATGGTTCAGATGAGGTGATTGTTCTGTTCTATGATGGCCAATCAATGTTTATTTTGTCTTGGTGAGCAGCAGTGTTCCCTCTAATTTTTTTTCCTTCCATGTGCAGAATAAATTTTGTGATGTGCACCAAAGCAGGTGTGGATGTCCACCACTAATAGAAACACATGCTGCCCATTGCAGGTGGCTGTGGGTGCTCTGTTAATTAGCTTGGCAGTACCTGAATCTCTCCTGGGCAGCCACCCAAGCACTCTGCTTACAGAGAACACTGGTGAGCAGCATATAACCAAGAAATGTTCTTTGTCATTTTGTTTTCAAAACAGATTTTATATTTGTGTAAAGATTTTTCTTTTAAATAAGTATATGAGGCTTTCCTGGGACCAAGAAGGCAGAACTCATCTAGACCATTGATCGGCAACCAAAAACAAGATGAGCCATTTTTTTCAAATTTGGTAAAAATTCAATAATTCATGAGCCACAATGTATGTGAGTACAAGGTGGTCCTTAATAAATAATGTCACACCATACTTTTTGTAACTCCTATTTTAAGAACAGTGTGCACACAATGATTTGTAATGTGACACATGTTCACTGCAGGACCTTTCCAAAATTTTACATTTCTATTTCCTCACACTTTACATGTGTGTTTCTACTACTATATTCCTGATTTTCACTCCTGAACCCACTTTAAATATGCCTGTTTTACTTCATGCTTAATTTCAGTTTTCTTCCTTAAAAAATGCTGCAAGCTTACTTTTCCTTTTCAAAATCAAGACTTTATTAGCAACACGATCAAAACACAGATATAGTATCATATCCCACAATGCACTGCACATATTAAAAAGGGAGTTGTCCACATTTTGAGACCAGACATAGTTTGCTATTTAGGTAGGAGTTGTTCATTGTTGGGCTTTTAGACATTCAGCGTTAATCGAAAATAATCAGGAGGGGTTTGTTTTTTTGTTTGTTTTACTTTGCAGTATAGTGTCAGGAGCCATAAAGAAGTCCTTAAAGAACCACATGTAGCTCCAGAGCTGCAGGTTGCAGACCCTTGAAAGACACTAGCAATTCTCTGCAAAGATGCCTGGCAGCTACTGCCCCAGCCTCAAGTTCGAGAGCTCCTGATTTTTTTACTGCAGTATTTCTCTGTTGCTCCTGCTGTCATGTCTTCCTGAGAAATCTCAGTCAAAATTCCCTCTAAATTTTTTTGTATGTGATGGAGTTTGAAGCCCACTGAATGCTACTTTTTTTGGCAGGGCTGAGGAGTTGAGTGTGTGGGGTGGTAGGTCGGGGGGGGGACTTGCCCCCACAGTGGCTGTTCTCCAAGATCACACACAAGTCCCATTCCCCTCCATTTGCAGGAACCCAGAGGTAAGCAATTCACTCTACAACAGCATGTTCTTGGCCATGTCTACACTATCCCAAAACTGCAAAATGGCCATGCAAAAGATAGGAATCAGCAGATAGGAATAAGGGGATTTTGAAGTTACCGGGCTCCTTTTGAAAAGACCCATGGCTGGACGAGCCACAAGGCGGCGAGCCGTGGCAATTTCGAAGTGCCGCGGCCGCCAGCATTCTAATGAGGCACTGTATATGTATTTCAGCGCTTCATTAGTAAACTTCAAAATGGCCATTTGCATGGCCATTTCAAAGTTTTGGGATAGTGTAGATGTAGCCCTTGAGCCACATAGGCTATGTCTACATTAGAAGCACCTGTCAACAGAAGTTACTGTCAACAGGATAATCTCAACAGATTGCATCTACACGCAACTTGCTCTGTCGACAGAGAACTGCCAGACTGCACTGCCCTCTGGTGCCAGAAAGCAGAATGGCAGCTCTGCAAAGAGGACTGCCAGGCAATTGGGAGCCCTTCCTGTCGACAGAAGTGCATGCACTGCACTTTTGTCAACAGTGCTATGCCCAGAGATTGTTATGCCTCAAATTTTTGAGGGACAATACTGTCGAGGAAAATGCAGGGTTCTGTCGAGGCTTGGTTGACAGAATGCTTCAAGTATCGGAGAGGTAGCTGTGTTAGTCTGTATCTTCAAGAGCAACAAGAAGTCCTGTGGCACCTTATAGACTAACAGATATTTTGGAGCACAAGCTTTCGTGGGCAAAGACCCACTGCATCAGATGCATGAGTGGGGGGGGTGGTTTCAGAGGGATATTTGAAGAGTAGGGTCCCAGTAAAAGGGAGGGCCAGAACTGACAAGGTCTATTCAGTCAGGGTGGAAAAGGCCCATTATCAGTGGTATCAAAACAAAAAGCATTCAAGTAGCACTTTAAAGACTAGCAAAATAGTTTATTAGGTGAGCTTTCGTGGGACAGACCCACTTCTTTGGGTCTGTCCCACAAAAGCTCACCTAATAAACTATTTTGCTAGTCTTTAAAGTGCTACTTGACTGCTTTTTGTTTTGATAGTGTATAGACTAGCACGGCTTCCTCTCTGTTACTATCAGTGGTATGTATGAGGAGAGGAAAAAACAGGTCAGATAAGACAGGGGGATATGGCCCATTGTCAGTCTAATGTGGAGATGTTAACACCTTGGGCAGGGAAGCTCCTTTTGTAAGCTGTGAGCCACTCCCAGTCTCTGTTTAATCCTTGGTTAATGGAGTCAAATTTGCAAATAAATTGCAGCTCAGAGATTTCTCTCTCCATTTGATTTTTGAAATTTCTTAGTTTCAGGACTGCCACCCTTAAATCTGCTACTCCGTGTTCAGGGAGATTGAAGTGCTCTCCCACAGGCTCCTGTACATTACCATTCCTGATGTCTGATTTATGTCCATTTACGTAGAGACTTGTCCAGTTTGGCCAATGTACATTGCAGTGGGGTACTGCTGGCACATGATGGCATATATTATATTTGTAGATGAGCAGGTAAAGGAGCCCCGGATGGTTTGGTTGATGTGAGGTTTTGTGATGGTATCACTGGTGTAGATATGTGAGCAGAGTTGGCAGCGAGGACCATTGCAGGGGCTTGTTCCAGGCCTAGAACCACTGGTTTATGATTTGTAGTGGCTGGTGAGGATTTGTTTAAGATTGGCTTTCTGTAGGTGAGGATGTTTGTTTGGGTTTTCAGTATAGGGTGGTATTTATAAATAATATAATTATAATATAATTATAATATAATTTATAAATACCACCCTATACCGAAAACCCATGGACCGCTATGTTTATCTACATGCCTCCAGCTTCCATCCAGGGCATACTACTGTAGAAAAATCCTCTTCTGAGGTGATTTATATGTCCCTGTCCATAAGCCGTGGTGTCTGTGTGGTTGCCCTGCATCCTGACCAAACAGCCCTTAAGCTAAGCATTTAAAATTTATAATCTGCTTTACCAGCAGTGGTGACATATTTCCCTCACAAACCACATCAAAATTAGATAAATTGAAAAATATATTTACTGTTAAAATGGTGTTTAGATACACAAAATGGCCGCTGGAAAATGACAGTTAGAGAATGACAGTTGCAATTAATATTCGGCGGGCTATGAATATGTATGAAGTTATGGTTTGAAAGGTTTCAAACTCATTGGTTAATTTAGAATCCTTATACATATGTAGTAGTCAAATGCCCCTTTGATACATTGTGGCACTGAGGAGGACCTAGCAGGCAGAAGTTGTCAAACAGGTCCACCCAGGCAGCATATATTCAGGAGAGCAGGCCTGCTTGGGGCATTCCGGACCAGACCTCGGAGGAGAGCAGACAAAGAAGAAAGAAGACTACAGAGAAGGACTGAGCTAAGAGCTGGACTGAGCCTGTAGCCGAACATCGCTGGCGGAAGAGCCGAAGCTGACCTGCGTGTCAGTCATCGCTCGCTAGCCGCCGTGGGCTGACGAAGAACAGAAGAGTTCCAG
Source organism: Carettochelys insculpta (assembly GCF_033958435.1). Classification (NCBI taxonomy): domain Eukaryota; kingdom Metazoa; phylum Chordata; order Testudines; family Carettochelyidae; genus Carettochelys; species Carettochelys insculpta. Next base: position 120,758,255 of record NC_134137.1, read on the forward strand.
CCAGAAGAGCTGCAGTCTACAAAGAGCAAAAAATCACTAGTAAGGCTCCGGTTCTTTTATCCGGAGGGTTTGCCTGGCAGACTGCACCGCCTAAACAATGGTGCCCTGCACGGGGAAACCGCAGCAGCGACCCTGCCCTTCCAGTCACCGACCCTAGCTCAGGCCGGTGTCTGAAATATCACGGTCGTTCCTAAAAAACACAGGAGGTTTTTGTTAACCAAGCCAGTTTTTCCTCCTGGCTCTCTTTTTCTTCCTCCTTTACTATCTGACCTGACGCGGCTGTCGTACAAGCGCGCCGTGAGAGTCAACTTCCTAGCTCGAACAGAACTACAGGCCCAGCGCCTGGATTACAGAGCAGGAATAAGGAGGTATTTGTGGTCTGGGTTTAAAGTCAATATAAGTAATTTGGTGAGCAGTTAATGTAAGAATAGCTTTATATAGTTTTGTAACAGAGAGTGGATTGGGACTTCCCCAAATCCATGATCTACGTCTTATATTTTGTACCCCTTGTCTCTGTGTAAAGGCACAGGAGGCCAATGCTATTGGTCTAGCCTAAAACTATTACATGCACACAGAAGGGTAGTTAGGCAAACTGCTTTATAATTATAATCCAGAGCTATAAGCTCCCCACTATTTAGGAGGGTAGAGCGGTCAGGGATAACCCTATAAAAGGAAAACCCTGGTGTTCTTAGTAACCCTTTAAGGGTAATGAAGGTCTGCAATAAAGGGCTACCATAACAAGGTGGTCGAAATAGGCAGTACCATTTTTAAGGGGATAACCTTTAACTAGGAAAACCCCACCATTTAACTAAGGGGATAACCTCTCAGAAGGAAACCCCACATATACTGGGCTCTCCCCTGCTTGGCCAGCAGGGCAACCCACTTAACTAGAGAATTGACCTAGCTTAGCGCAGGCAAATTCTTATTCTAAGATCTGCTCCCCGCGGTAGTCGGCCAAGGGTTGAGCGACCTGGTGAACCTCAGGAAGATCCAGGAATAAATAAATACAATACAGCTCTGAAGTTATCCTATCCATTTTACAGCACGCATCGAAGGCTGCACAGCCCGTCCCGGAAGCGCGGTAAGTAGCTAAGGGGTTAGATAGCAGTGCTGTTATAGCAGTTACCTATTGTTTAAGGCTATAAGCCAATTAGTATTTAAATCCTGTGCTTATTTCAAAAAAACAAGGGTCCATATATTTTGTGTCACCTAGCTTACCATAATCCACACTTTTACTTTGTTAAATAAACCCTTTCTCCCTGTTTGAACCTAACACCTTGTCCGTATTTCTTCCTTGGGTAAACACACCGCAGCAGCGCAGTTCACACACCCTGAAACCCTGTTGTGACTAGACCCACCGTAGACGGCGAGCAGGGTCGCGGGGTAAAATCCTGGGAGCATTGGAAAGGACTTAGTTTTAGTCCAGTCCATTGCTCTGGTGTGACTGACTTAGCCTAATCAATATTCAAATTTATTCTTACGTCACTCACATCCTCGATATGGCGTCACGGACAGGATGTGTGACGTTAGACGCTGCGTGTTGCCCCTGGAAGAACGGTCAGGTTTAGGGCAGAGAACTGAGCCACTTAATATTTCACACCCAAGAAAAGGGAGACAAAAATGAGTATACCTTTGCATTTGAGGGTAGTGAGACCGTAAGGAGTACAATAGAAAAGGTCACGTGGTCTGGGCTGGCTTGCCTAATCAGCTGCCACCAGAACCTAACATTGTACCCAATCGATAAAGAACCACAAAGAGTAGAATATAATAAGAAGCCCCAAGCAGGGACTCCTGAAGAGACTCTGCAACAAATTAAAGAAATGATAAAGAAAAGTGGGATAGATTATTCTATCCTAAAAACCTCTACTCTATTTAGGCCTGGAGCTAGGGGGACCACCATTTTAAATGAATGGAAAGGGGCCTTAGCAGGTGCAGGGACAAGGGGCCTGTTCGGCTGAACTAACTACAATACAAAAGTTATGGCCGGAACCCTCCTTAATTGTTTAGTGGAGACTCTTAACAAGTTTACTAGGTTGGAGTCCACACTAGACAAGACTCTGTGTATAGCTGGAAGTGAGACATCCTCCCTCAGCACAATGAAACCAACCCAAAATGTTAGTGAACAAGTTGAAGCTTGCCCTGTCACTGTGCTAAAACGTGTCACAGATCTAGCAGGCAATGTTAGTAGCACAATAACAGATAGAAGCAGGACACAAGCGGAGATGAAGTCCTTAATGGACGACACCCGCAGAAAAGACAAAGAACCAATCATGGTATGGTTGGGAAGACTGATATTAGAATATGGTCAGGAATGGATAGACCAGCGAGAAGCCTATTATCTGGCCCGAAACTCTAGCTGGCGTGGTGGCGCGGGATCCACCACGGAGGTGGACCTTAATATGCGTTGGCCCATCCTGATCCCAAGTCTGGCTTTGCTGGTAATTAAATCCACTTGGCAAGCATATTCGCTCCCTCAGGGGACGATTACTACCACTAAGGACCTAATTAGGGCCATAGCTGGTGTAACAGTGGCCAGCTGGAGGCCAGAGCAGGGAGGACCGGTAGGGCTTAATGCAGAGGAGGCAACACGACCCAATTTTTTCTGTTATATCTATGACTACTCTAGAGTACCAGTTTCCAACCTAGCCATAGAGGCAGGAGCGTCGGGGCTCCCTTATAAATCCCCAACCATAAAGATCTGGTTACGGTCAGTAGAAGGGAGACCGGTAGGAGCCCTCTACGATGTAGAGGGAGAGCTGCCAGCAACCTTCCGGCAGGGAGACCAGTATGACGGGTTTAATCATGATAAGCCCATTAAAAACCCTGACCACAAAAATGTGAAAAAACAGGCGTACCCAGTGGATACTAAGCCCAGGTACCCAAGAGAGGAGCAAAACAGACAACAAAAACCATGGTTCAGGTTTAGGCCCAGATTCTCCCAACAGGAGAAGGAGAAGGGAAAGGAGTCTGGGGAGGAAGAAGAAGCATCTGTTGTGACAAAGTATAGGCAGGCTATCACCAGATATCTGTTTAATAAGGGAACAGATCTTTCTGACATGCAGGGCAAATCTGATGCCCAACTTGAGAAGCAGGCAATAGAGTTAGGGTGGTGTAGCCAGACAGAGTCTCCCCCTTACAAGCCAGCTTGCTCGTTGCCCCCCCGCCCACTGAGGAGCACACAGGGCACGGAAATGGCTGCTGACAGCACAGTCTTTGATGCCCTCATTGAGGCCCAGATATGCTGGCTTATCGTGACCCTGAGAAGCAGAAAGTACAGCTAGAAGGCTAACAGGCCAGACTGTCAACATGAGAGGGGGGGTGGACCCTCAAGAAATCACCCCAGCTGGCATTGATCAATATGATGCACACACACAATCACCCAGAAGGGGACGTGCCCCGCCCGCACAAAAGAATGTCCTGTACTCCTAAATTGTTTATCTCTTGTCTTACAAGTGCAAACTAAGTAGAAATGCCCTTGTAACAAACTGGAGTCACAAAGACAGACCAGTATGATCTGGCACCATAGATAAGAAAGAGAATACATAACCCAAAAGGGGTATAAAAGATGGGTCCAGCAGAACTCTAACTTTGAGTGCATCTCCACCAACTACCTGCTGGTCGGATCAGGTGATTGCCTCCCGAGGTCCACTACTGGGGACGCCCAACCTCGTATTTGTCTTTCCGCGGAATTGAGTGACTGATCCGGCTTGGCTACGCTGGTATCGAGAGACGCAGAGAGGGTAAGATACACCCATGCTAGGTTTCTGACTTTTTTGTGCACAGCTAAAGAATTAGAGCTCTGTAACTAGATGTCATTGTGCCAAGATATCATTGTGTTAGATGGTAACAGATATCTTTGTATTGGATTGTAACGTAACTTGTTAACACCTGTACTTTGCTAGCATATAAGAAGTAAACAACAGCCTTTTGTAACTGCATGCTTATAACTGTAGCTTAAATAAACTTGTAACTAGTTAAGCTCTGAGCCTAACCATTTTGTTAACCCTTTTGTCACTGCAACACAGCTGGCACAACAAAAGAACTTTAACCGTTTGGTTACTACAGCCTGGCCGTGGGTAAGTGTGCTAGGAGCTGCCTGCTCTAACAGTAAAAAACTGGGTTGCTTAGGACCCAGGGGAGCACCTCACCGCACATTACCTGGCCACCGGCTAACAGAATTGGCACAGCGAGCAGGGTTGTGACACAGGCTGTACCGCAGTGACAAAATATGATAAACAACGGATTTCCCCAACATAGAGAAGGAATTCACCCAGGAAGGATGGGGTGACCCTAAGCGGGATGAGGAAATGTTGGAAAAGAACTGGGGACAATCAGAGGAATCACGGTTGCAGCTCTGTAAGCAGAGAACTGCTTGTAAACTAAAAGAGAAAAAGGAATATTGGACTGGCTGTGAGATACAGCTCCTTGGACAAAAGCCCAGGTTATAAGACCTTGAAGAAACTGCCCAACTCTGAAAGCTTTAGTTCAAGTTCTTAACTCTTTGTGTTACAAAGTGTAGTTATGTAAACATTTATGTTGTGGTGTATGTGTCATGGAGTTTTGTTCACATTAATTGTTTTGCTAACACATGTTTGTGTCATGTCATGGAGTTTTGTTCAATGTTGTCTGTCTGTCTGTCTGTCCTGCTGGTGCATCCATGAGGAGGGGACGCCTTCCGATATGGACACCTTTCAATATAGGTACAAAAGATCTAAATCCCTTTAGTAATACTTAAAATGGTAATATCCAATAACATGTCATTTTGGAAAATAAGCATGTGATTTGAGGTTAAGAGTAAGTGAGTAAGTCCTTAACTCTAAAGGGTCTGGAGAAAATTCAGAGTGAGTAACTTGCAGAGTTTAGAAGGAACTGAGCATATTTGTAAATGGAATATTCCAATATGTAACCTGCCACCCCAAAGGGGGTAGAAAAGTATTCTTTTGTCTTTCAGAAACAGGAAAAGCTGGTAGTTACTGAAGAACAACCTAAACATCATGAATCTCCTTTTAAAATGAAGAATGTGGTTTTGTATTTTATGTTTGTGCTTATCTTATTAACAGCCTGACTCATGTAAGCGAAGCAGGGGGATGATTACTGCTGTTCAAGCAAATTGGTTTGCTTCCAATTTCTCCTAAGTAGCCCAAACAACTGTCTGGCTTGCCCTGTCTGCCAAGCCCATGACGTGGGCAAACCTGTAAAGACAGTTCTGGCAACTAGATCTCTGCCTTTAGGACTGTTCCTGCAGTTACAAATGAACTTCATTCAGCTACCCAAATGTAAATCTTTTAAAATGTGCTGGTTATTGTTTGTTTGTTCTCGGGATGGGTAGAGGAATGTCCATGCTGGAAAGCTGATACTGCACAGAACTCCACCTTAATTAAGGAATCCCTATGGAAGGTGGGAATGCCTAGTGAGTACCACCATGCCACCGAGCAACCCCTAAGTATAGGACATGCGTCAGCCCACCAAAAGAATAACACCCCAGCTGCACAGCTAAATAACCTGGCAGATGCAGCAGCCCAGATCTCTGCCACCCAAGTAGATTGGGAATGTTTGTACCTATGGCTACATGAGACTCTGGGGCACACAGGGAGTGATGAGCTGGTACGGCAAGCACATATCAGGGGGTGGCCTATCACCCACCGACAGGCCAGAGACCTGTTGCAAGCCTGTACTATCTGTGCTAAAACCTGAAAACACATAGCTGAAGGACAGCGATTTGCCAGACTAAGAGATGGAAAAACACTATGGGCAACCTGGCAGGTTGATTACATTGGCCCACTACCTACTACCAGGCAAAGGTGTAAGCACCTCTTGACTGGAATGGAAGTTGTTTCAGGAATTGGTTTTGCATACCCTGCCCCATTGGCAACAGGACTGTCCACAGTTATGGGACTAAACCGCTTAACAGCAATTGTCCCAGCACCTTGAGAAATCCAGTCTGACAACAGCTCACACTTTAAAAACAAAGTAGTACAAGAGTGGGCTACTAAGCATGGAATTGAGTGGACTTACCACCGCCCATACCGACCCCCGTCCAATGGCATAGTCGAGCGCTGGAATGGGCTGTTAAAAAGCCACTTGAAGCCCACGGCTGACACTTGGGAAAACAGGATGGATAAGGTGGTGCAGCAACTAAACAATGAGCAAACCCCTACGGGCAGTCCAATCAGGAGAGGATTCTTCCCTACAGGGAAAAATTCCTCAACTTCGGCTGCGCCACTCAAGGACTCCAAATTTAATCCTGGAGATACTGTTGTAATTAAACACCCTAGCCTGGGAACACAGACTCATGTACTGCACTCATACAAAGGTGGGGGTGTAGACTGCTTTAGACTCTAAAACGGAACCAATAACCATTACCGAGGCTTGGATCACATCCAAGACCGGCTGACCTTGTGTTTTCTCTCCAGAAAAGAAGGAACCACCTGGAGTACACACCAAAAGAACTTTAATGTATATAATATATGCATGCTGCTAGATGCCATATTAATACTAATAGACTCTTAGTAATTGCTATAGGCCTAGTTGTGTTGTAGCTACCTTCAACCCAGCTGACAGCATGGCACCTCAACTCCTCGTCATCTTCCTGACAACCTCGCTGACCTTTGCCACGCCTAAGCATCCCCTCAGGAATGCCATCCAGTCCATCGTCTCCACCGCTGGTGCCATGGATTGCTGGATGTGTACCCTGCTGAACTCCTCTACCACATTGGGAATTAAGTTTGTCCCTCTGAACCTGAATGATTGGTGGGAAGTTCTGGTTCTGGTTTTGTTATTGTACCCTGTAACGGGATGAGGCTTGCTGGGATTTGAGTCCCTGACAACCTTGTTGTCCCGGGTGCTGGGAGGGTGGAACTGAATGTCTTGCTTGTAATTCCTTGGAGTGGAAGCCATCGCGTGCGAGGAAGCTCCAAGGTTAAGCTGGGCCTTCATCCTGTCCTCCTAGCCAAGCTGGTGTGGGTAGAAGTAACCGGTTTGAACTCTCTGGATTAGACCATAATTCTCATCTGCCTTCCTGTCTAATTGTTCTCTGTCTGAGTGTCAGCAAGTGATGGGTGGGTCTCAAAGTATGTAGTCCTGGCCCAACAAGGAAGCGTTTGTGCTGTAATTAACCAATCTTACTGCTTTTAGGTAAACACTCAGAACAGATTAAACAGGATGTATCTGCCATCAAAGATGCAGTTAAAATCTTACATGCTGTAACTATCTCATGGTTAAAATGGTTAGCTCAACAATTAGAATTTTCTCTTACTCCATTCCTGCATTCTACTGTAACCACTATTTTGATTGTTCTTATCATAGTAGTTGTGTTTTGTATAACACTGTGCATCATCAGGAGACTAATTAATATGGCTATCTCCTCTATGCAAATCCGATACATGGAACTGACAAGTGATCCTAGCCAGTTCCGCGATTCCCCACATACTGATCGGATCATTGGGCACTTTTAGACTTCCCCCAAGGAGGGCAAAAGGTGCTGGCATCACCACCACCTTGCGTTCTGGGATGTAGTGTGGTGCATCGGGGGTGGAATGTAGCCAGACAGAGTCTCCCCCTTACAAGCCAGCTTGCTCGTTGCCCCCCGCCCACTGAGGAGCACACAGGGCACGGAAATGGCTGCTGACAGCACAGTCTTTGATGCCCTCATTGAGGCCCAGATATGCTGGCTTATCGTGACCCTGAGAAGCAGAAAGTACAGCTAGAAGGCTAACAGGCCAGACTGTCAACATGAGAGGGGGGGTGGACCCTCAAGAAATCACCCCAGCTGGCATCGATCAATATGATGCACACACACAATCACCCAGAAGGGGACGTGCCCCACCCGCACAAAAGAATGTCCTGTACTCCTAAATTGTTTATCTCTTGTCTTACAAGTGCAAACTAAGTAGAAATGCCCTTGTAACAAACTGGAGTCACAAAGACAGACCAGTATGATCTGGCACCATAGATAAGAAAGAGAATACATAACCCAAAAGGGGTATAAAAGATGGGTCCAGCAGAACTCTAACTTTGAGTGCATCTCCACCAACTACCTGCTGGTCGGATCAGGTGATTGCCTCCCGAGGTCCACTACTGGGGACGCCCAACCTCGTATTCGTCTTTCCGCGGAATTGAGTGACCGATCCGGCTTGGCTACGCTGGTATCGAGAGACGCAGAGAGGGTAAGATACACCCATGCTAGGTTTCTGACTTTTTTGTGCACAGCTAAAGAATTAGAGCTCTGTAACTAGATGTCATTGTGCCAAGATATCATTGTGTTAGATGGTAACAGATATCTTTGTATTGGATTGTAACGTAACTTGTTAACACCTGTACTTTGCTAGCATATAAGAAGTAAACAATAGCCTTTTGTAACCGCACGATTATAACTGTAGCTTAAATAAACTTGTAACTAGTTAAGCTCTGAGCCTAACCATTTTGTTAACCCTTTTGTCACTGCAACACAGCTGGCACAACAAAAGAACTTTAACCATTTGGTTACTACAGCCTGGCCGTGGGTGAGTGTGCTAGGAGCTGCCTGCTCTAACAGTAAAAAACTGGGTTGCTTAGGACCCAGGGGAGCACCTCACCGCACATTACCTGGCCACCGGCTAACAGGTGGCGCCCGGAATGGTGGTCGTACAGCTCTAGCGGGCCTAGACAACCAGCCCCCTCCTTACCAAAAAACGCCTAACAGTCCTCGGGTGGTGCCGCTCCCGGGGACGTAAGAAAAAGCGGCAAGAAGCAACAAATGCCCTGGTCAAGCAAAACAATATTAAAGAGTTAACAGATACCAGACCTTATGTCACTTTGTTAGATGAAACAGATCAGTCCCACCAATTTCTAATAGACACGGGAGCCCAAATAAATGTCATCTCCCCTGACGTCGCCCATAAAACAACAAACGCAAAGTTGTGGGTACAAGGGGTAAATGAATTAAAAGAAGCCCCAGTAGTAAAAGTCACTTTAAAGCTACCAGACGGGGAAAGAAAAAGAACAAGGGCTATATTGGGCGCCCGGAACTTGATTGGAGTGGACTCCATCCGGGAATTTCAATTGCAGCACATCTTGTCAACACTCCCGGTGGAGATTACTGCTCCAAAATTATCAAATGTACACACACCTCAATTAACAAATCCCCAAAATTGGAAATCTAATGTAATCCCAACCAAAGGGAAAGATGCCATAAAAGCTATAAATAAGACCTAACAAAGGAGGATAAAATAGCCAGAATCTATGAAACCAAATACATCAGTAGCGCTTGGGGGATTCTAAAACCCAGTTCAGAGCCTAGTAACAAGAAATATAGAATGGTCATAGATTACCGTAAGGCCAATGACCATATTGCTGAAACACCCTACGTCGTAAAGTGGGACAGACCACATATAGAGGAAGTTATCAGCAACAAAAACTATCTTTGGGGGTGCACATTGGACCTCAAAGATATGTTTTATCAGGTACCCATGCATGACCCACAGGGTCTCCTAAATTCTCAATTCAATGGGCAGATGTTCCGGTGGAAGGTTCTTCCCCAGGGATATAAAAACTCACCAGCAGTCGCTACACAACATTTAGCTAAAACGCTAGAAAAGGTGGTTGTCCCTCAAAATTGTGAGGTGATGTATTATGTGGATGACGTTGCCATAGTGGGGAAAGAGGAACATGCTGTCAAAAAGCTTACCCAAGAAGTAATTACCCAGCTAAAAGCAGATGGCTGGAGAATAAATGAAGAAAAGTCTCAGTTAGCCCCCAAAACTGCGTTTAGTCTCCTAGGAATTAAAACAAATCTTACTAACTGGTATACAGAAATTGAGAAAGAAAAATTAAATGAATGGATTGCACGTCCTCCAGAAACCAAAAAACAGTTACAGGAGGTGCTAGGGTATTTAAATTACCACCGGTTTTTAATACCCATAAAAATGGCTCCAAATTTAGCCATTCTACAAAGAAAATTAAAGAAAGGGGACAAAATAAAATGGACTCCAGGTCAAAAAATAGCATATGAAATGCTCCTGGAGGCTCTAAAAAAATCCCCAGCCTTTGGCGCGGATAGATCCGCAAAAACCTATAACCATTACTATAGATTATACACCTGACCAAATAACAATAGACGCTGCCCAACAAAATCAGCCTGTTGGCCGTGTAGTTAAAAAACTGCAGCCTAGTCAGCTAAACTATGGGCCATATGGGAAGGTACTTCTCGCACTAAAAGAAGCCAGGATTTGGAACCATTACCATGGGACGGTAAAGGGACCAGCAGTTAAATCATTGCAGTGGTTAAAATCAGAGTATCCCTTGGAGTTTGGGGGAGAAAGCACCACTTGAGTACAGTTGCTTTACGAGGCACATTCCTCGTGGATGTCTTGGACCCTGGTTAACACTCCTATACCTGCTGAGAACAAGCCAAAATCATTGGTTATAAAAACAGATAGCCAAGAGCCTTGGTTGTTCTGCGATGGGTCTACCAAGCATTACCCTAAAGCAGGAATTTATTGCTCCAAGTGTCACTATTTGAAGATTGTGACGGAGCCATCAAAAATATCTGCTCAAGAGGCAGAAGTAAAGGGAATACTCTATGCAATCCAGCATGCTAACGACAAGCACAAGCTGGAAGCTCCAGTCTTAGGAATAGACTCGGAGTATGTGATTAGAGTCTTGTCCAAAGAGGCAAAACCCACTGCTTATTCTCACCACTGGGACCAAATCTTTCAAAGAATCGAACAAAAGCCAAGACCCTGGTATTTGGTCCATTGTCCTTCCCATAAACCAGACTCCAATCCTTTGCATGAATTCTTAGATCACCATCTTCAAAAAGAAAATGATTTGGCTCCAGAAGTTGGTCTGGCAGACAACTCTGGAAATTCCCTAAATGTGGCGCAGTGGTTCCACCAAGAATGGGGTCACTGGGGCCCAAAAACATGCGAGAAAATCTGGAAAAGAGAGATGGGAAGCCCATATGTGTCCCATAAAACCTGGCAACAGATCGCCAGAGGCTGCTTAACCTGTAATGTCAACAAAAGAATGAATCGGCCAAGGTCACAGGTTAGCGCGTTAGATCCGGCTTATTTCAAACCAGGTTCTACCTGGCAGGTGGACCTAATGGGCCCGCTGCCGGGGGCAAAACTATTCCCAAAAGCTTTAGTGGTTGTTGATTTGGGATCCCGTCAAGTCTGGGCGGTTCCCACAAAAAAGTCTACAGCCAAGGATATAATTCGGCTTTTGTCCAAGTGTGCAGCCAATTGGTCTGTACCTACCGAGATCCAGTCTGACAATGGACCTCCCTTCAATTCAAAAGAAGTTGCACAACAAATGAAGGTGTGGAATACTTGGTGGCATTTCCACACTCCTTACCATCCGCAAAGTCATGGGGTAGTGGAAAGAAAAATTGGGGTATTAAAAACTCAACTAAAAATTTTAAATCCCAATGCAGACTATAAGGGCTGGCATACATATTTAGACACAGCTTTGCTAAATATAAATCGGGTGGTGTCTAGATGGCCGAACATACAGCCCAAACAAAAAGAACCTTGGCGGCCGGTCTATGCCAAAGGCCAAAAAGTATGGGTAACGCTTCCCGGTGAAGGAGCGGGAAAATCTTTCGCTGACACTATTCAAAAAATCGGGGAATACCCTAATACCTATTATTTGGGTCCCCCGAAAAACATACTGGTACACCACAATTGGTTAAATAAAAGGGAATAGGCTACAATTCAGCTGCATAATTTTATGAGATAATAATGTTAATTTTTCTCGTTTTAGGTTTGCATTATGCTGTTGTTACTACTGGCCATGACCTGTGTTGTAAACGGTAAACTACAAAACTGGGAAAGCAATGCATTTATTAGAACCGCAACCTTGGTGGCAAAAGCTCTAAACAAAACCGACTGCTGGATATGCAGTGTCTTCCCTGCTACCAGCAGAGTTGGAATTCCCATGATACCTATTCCTCTGACCACCCAGAACATGACAAAATGTATTGGTCAGAGGAAGACCACTTGGGAAGGAACACAAGCCAAACGTCCTGACTATTTGGTAGTGGAAAGAAAAAAGGGACATTGGTGTTTTGTGTGTAATGGTTCTAATTTGTATGAGCAGAAGGTAGTCCAGGTACCCGGCAAATCTAAATCACGTGCTGGTTCACAAAGGCTAGAATGGCAGCTTAAAGAGCACAAAGACATTTTTGTTGGTAAAAGCAAATGCGAAACCTATGTTTTAAGTAAGGGTATGGCACTCCCACAATCTTGGGGAACCATGTATTTCCCACGTGTCAAGTCATACTGGTCTGAAAACAACGACCAGGGAAAAAAATTGTGCACGAACAAATGGTTCTATGCTCTGGAATTGTACACCTTCAGGGGGAGCCCCATGGCCTTTCTGTGGCTACTATCGAGGAGCTGCGGCCTCGTTACAATCCAACCCTCAACAGGGTAAGGGAAGCTGCAACCAGCCGCTCTATGCTATCACCGGCCATTACTGGGTGTGCGGTGACAAAGCATATAAAGTACTCCCAGCATATTGGCATGGCTCCTGCTATTTAGCCTACCTGTTGCCTTCCCTGCACATCCGCAAAACCTTACCGCAGGGGGGTATAGGTAACGCTTTTCCCTACGCTTTAGGGATAAATTTTGATTTTAAGGTTGAAACCAATAGAGTCCCTGGTACAAGTGACCAGGAGGACGACGAAGTAGTGCCTGACGAATCCTTTTCTCAGGATGTCATCCCCAAGCCTAAACATAACCGAAAGACATTTTGGGGTCGGAGCCCCTTAGCTAGGCGAAAGAGAGATTTGGAGCAAGCACAACAAGATATAAAAAACAGAAAGCCTCTAACTATGCAGGAAACGATAGGCTGGGCCCTACTACCACCAGTTGGTGTCGCAAGAGCTGGTGGAGCAGTCCTCAGACTACAATCAGTCTTAGAGGTTGTGGCCAATGAGATGGGGCAATGCCTCAAGGAGTTAGCTGATGAACAACATCAGATCCGTCAGGCTGTGATCCAAAATCGAATAGCGTTAGATATGATTCTCGCGGACAAGGGAGGTGTCTGTGCGATTTTTGGAAAACAGTGCTGTGTATACATTCCAAATAATGCAAATAAGGTTTTTAACAGAGCAGACCATATAATGCGTGTGGCCTATGTTCCGCCGGCACCACCTGTGTGGGATCTGTGGTCATGGGTCACCGACAAACTGGGATATGTGGGTACCCAAATATTTAAGGGAATTGCTTTATTTTTTATGATTATAATAGCAGTTTTAGTTATATACCTTGTTGTAAAACTTGTATTAGCATGTGTAGCCTACTTCAGGTCAGGGTAATGAGACAAGCCTAGAGAATAAATGTAAATATGTTTTGTGCGGGAACTATAGTTGTCTAATTCGGCGCATAGTTGTTTAACTATTAAGTCTTAACTTATAGGCTGGATGATTGGATATGGAGTGAACCGCTCCGCCTCTGTCAGGGTCACGGGGGCATGGCGCAATATCCCTAACGTGGGGTGAGTGTTGTGTCCGCGTGTCCTGTTATGTGGTCCCGGTTGTGTCCTTATCCTCTAACATCAAACCATCGTTTGGGCTTAGGATGGACCGTAGGCGGCGCAGGATGGGTGGCGCTGGCTTGCTGGGGTCACTGTACCTGTCTCCCAGTCCAGGTTCCAGGACGGGTGGCGCCATCTGCTGCTGGCGGCCGTTCCTGAGTTCTTGCAAGGGAAGTACAGGATGAGTGGGTCCACTAGTCAGTGTGATCGTACCTGGGTCATCATGGGTCGTACCTAAGTGGATGCAGTCATCATGCAGCTCCTGTCCATGGCCACGGGGGCATGTAGAAAAATCCTCTTCTGAGGTGATTTATATGTCCCTGTCCATGAGCCGTGGTGTCTGTGTGGTTGCCCTGCATCCTGACCAAACAGCCCTTAAGCTAAGCATTTAAAATTTATAATCTGCTTTACCAGCAGTGGTGACATATTTCCCTCACAAACCACATCAAAATTAGATAAATTGAAAAATATATTTACTGTTAAAATGGTGTTTAGATACACGAAATGGCCGCTGGAAAATGACAGTTAGAGAATGACAGTTGCAATTAATATTCGGCGGGCTATGAATATGTATGAAGTTATGGTTTGAAAGGTTTCAAACTCATTGGTTAATTTAGAATCCTTATACATATGTAGTAGTCAAATGCCCCTTTGATACATTGTGGCACTGAGGAGGACCTAGCAGGCAGAAGTTGTCAAACAGGTCCACCCAGGCAGCATATATTCAGGAGAGCAGGCCTGCTTGGGGCATTCCGGACCAGACCTCGGAGGAGAGCAGACAAAGAAGAAAGAAGACTACAGAGAAGGACTGAGCTAAGAGCTGGACTGAGCCTGTAGCCGAACATCGCTGGCGGAAGAGCCGAAGCTGATCTGCGTGTCAGTCATCGCTCGCTAGCCGCCATGGGCCGACGAAGAACAGAAGAGTTCCAGCCAGAAGAGCTGCAGTCTACAAAGAGCAAAAAATCACTAGTAAGGCTCCGGTTCTTTTATCCGGAGGGTTTGCCTGGCAGACTGCACCGCCTAAACAATGGTGCCCTGCACGGGGAAACCGCAGCAGCGACCCTGCCCTTCCAGTCACCGACCCTAGCTCAGGCCGGTGTCTGAAATATCACGGTCGTTCCTAAAAAACACAGGAGGTTTTTGTTAACCAAGCCGGTTTTTCCTCCTGGCTCTCTTTTTCTTCCTCCTTTACTATCTGACCTGACGCGGCTGCCGTACAAGCGTGCCGTGAGAGTCATAACTTCCCAGCTCAAACAGAACTACAGGCCCAGCGCCTGGATTACAGAGCAGGAATAAGGAGGTATTTGTGGTCTGGGTTTAAAGTCAATATAAGTAATTTGGTGAGCAGTTAATGTAAGAATAGCTTTATATAGTTTTGTAACAGAGAGTGGATTGGGACTTCCCCAAGTCCATGATCTACGTCTTATATTTTGTACCCCTTGTCTCTGTGTAAAGGCACAGGAGGCCAATGCTATTGGTCTAGCCTAAAACTATTACATGCACACAGAAGGGTAGTTAGGCAAACTGCTTTATAATTATAATCCAGAGCTATAAGCTCCCCCCTATTTAGGAGGGTAGAGCGGTCAGGGATAACCCTATAAAGGGAAAACTCTGGTGTTCTTAGTAACCCTTTAAGGGTAATGAAGGTCTGCAATAAAGGGCTACCATAACAAGGTGGTCGAAATAGGCAGTACCATTTTTAAGGGGATAACCTTTAACTAGGAAAACCCCACCATTTAACTAAGGGGATAACCTCTCAGAAGGAAACCCCACATATACTGGGCTCTCCCCTGCTTGGCCAGCAGGGCAACCCACTTAACTAGAGAATTGACCTAGCTTAGCGCAGGCAAATTCTTATTCTAAGTAAGATCTGCTCCCCGCGGTAGTCGGCCAAGGGTTGAGCGACCTGGTGAACCTCAGGAAGATCCAGGAATAAATAAATACAATACAGCTCTGAAGTTATCCTATCCATTTTACAGCACGCATCGAAGGCTGCACGGCCCGTCCCGGAAGCGCAGTAAGTAGCTAAGGGGTTAGATAGCAGTGCTGTTATAGCAGTTACCTATTGTTTAAGGTTATAAGCCAATTAGTATTTAAATCCTGTGCTTATTTCAAAAAAACAAGGGTCCATATATTTTGTGTCACCTAGCTTACCATAATCCACACTTTTACTTTGTTAAATAAACCCTTTCTCCCTGTTTGAACCTAACACCTTGTCCGTATTTCTTCCTTGGGTAAACACACCGCAGCAGCGCAGTTCACACACCCTGAAACCCCGTTGTGACTAGACCCACCGTAGACGGCGAGCAGGGTCGCGGGGTAAAATCCTGGGAGCATTGGAAAGGACTTAGTTTTAGTCCAGTCCATTGCTCTGGTGTGACTGACTTAGCCTAATCAATATTCAAATTTATTCTTACGTCACTCACATCCTCGATAACTACACAATCCATTGTTTACAGCCAGGCACAAAGGTACAACCGTATTTGCTCTGATCCATCAGACAGAGACTAACATCTACAAGACCTTTACCAAGCTTTCCTCAAACTACAATACCCAACTAAGGAAGCGAGGAAACAGATTGATAGAGCCAGATGGGTGCCCAGAAGCCACCTGCTACAAGACAGGTCTTGCAAGGAAAAAAAAAAAACACCACTGACTATCACATAGAGCCCCCACCTAAGGCCTCTCCAACACACCATCAGCGATCTGCAACCCATCTTGAACAATGATCTTTCACTCTCACAGACCTTGGGAGGCAGGCCTGTCCTCGCCTATAGACAGCCTGCCAACCTTAAACAAATCCTCACCAGCTACTATAGATCACAAAACAGTAACTCTAAGCCTGGAACCAGCCTTGGCAACAAACCCTGCTGCCAACTCTGCTCACTTATCTACACCAGTGATACCATCACAGGACCTAACACCAACCATGCCATCAGGGGCTCCTTTACTTGCACATCTACAAATATAATATATGCCATCATGTGCCAGCAATGCCCCACTGCAATTTACATTGGCCAAACTGGACAGTCTCTACATAAATGGACATAAATCAGACATCAGGAACGGTAATGTACAGAAGCCTGTGGGAGAGCCCTTCCTTTTACTGGGACCCCACTTTTTAAATATCCCTCTGAAACAACCCCCCTGCCGACTCATGCATCTGATGAAGTGGGTCTTTGCCCATGAAAGCTTATGCTCCAAAATATCTGTTAGTCTATAAGGTGCCACAGGACTTCTTGTTGGTCTCAAGAATGCTTTGTGTGTGTAAATGCTCCCTGAGCTATGTCGACAGGAGGCCCCTTCTGTCAACAAAACTCTCAAGTGTAGACCCAGCCCTAGGGTATCGGGTGGACAAGAGAGCATGAGAGGTTTGGTAACATGGAAGGGTTTACTTAGTAGAGGATAAGCATAATGGGAAGAAAAGGAGGTATAAAGGGAACAGAGGATCAGAGAAGGGATGAAGAGGGACAGGAATCAAACTGATTAACTCTCCCTGGCTTCTTTTGTTCTACTTTTGATAAATTTAGAATGCTTCTTCCTTTCTCCCTCCCTTCAGAAGAGTCAGATAAACTTATTTTCTAAGGATGCAGCTCACCCACTCTCTCCAAGTGTTTGCACCTTAATAGGTTCATTGAGTCTTAAGCACCAGTTCAGCATGCCCTGCTCTATGCTTCAAACTTATGTCAGAATGATTGAGTCAGTTGAAGTTGTGGAATGGCCACATCCCTAAATGACAACCAACCTAACTCCTGTTGTAGACAGTGCTGTGTCAACAGGAGGGTTTGTCCCATCAACATAGCTGCCACCTCTTGGGGAGATGAAGTACCTATGTCCCCAGAGAAGCTCTTCCAGCCAAATGGGAGTGTCTTAAGTAAGTGCTACAAAGACAGTTGTATCAGTGCAGCTGCACCTCAGTCAGCATTGTTGCAACTAGTGTAAATGAGCCTTAGATCTCTTTTCCTGTGAACATCTGCTATAGCAGCTGTCAGCAACAGTAGATACAAACATATATGTATTATGCATGTTTTTCATAATATAACTACATATAAGCTGTACAGGCTTTATTCACAAATTCAAGAACAGAGCAGGAGTACTTGAGCAGGATTACAGAGATGTTTTGCTAGTCCACCACTAGCCATAACTCCTATTACTAAATTAATAATTAAATAATACATTCAGTGAGTCTTTAAATCAGAGGTGGGCAATAACTTTTGACAGAAGGACCACTCTAAGAATAAGTGGTCAAGTGGTACACTCTTCCATGATCAGCAAGAAGTCCTGGGGCACCTTACAGACTAACAGATATTTTGAAGCATAAGCGTTCGTGGGCAAAGACCTGCTTCATCAGATGCATTAGTGCTGAAGTGGGTCTTTGTCCATGAAAGCTTATGCTCCAAAATATCCATTAGTCTATGAGGTGCCACAGGACTTCTTGTTGTTTTTGGAGATACAGACTAACTCAGCTACCACTCTGATACTATTCCATGATATTAATGGAGTTGGGTGTGGGGTCTGGGATGGAGGTTGGGTGCAGAAGGGAGCTCGGGGTAAGGGACTGGGGTGTGTGTGTGGTGGTGGTGAATCCAGGAGGGAGTTTGGGTGAAGAAGGGGGTTGTGACCTGGGATGCAAGAGGGTATGCAGGGTCTTGGAGGGAGTTGTGACCTGGAGTGAGGCGCAGGGCTTTGGTTTGTGACATAGGATAAGGAGGGAGTTGTGTCCTACTGGGTCAGTGGGTTGGGGTGCAATGTCTGGGAAGGGCTGTGGATGTAGGTGTGGGGGGCGCTGAGGGTTTGGGTTATGTGGGGTAGAGGTGCAGGAGTAGGGCCAGAAGGTTAGGGGGAGAGAGGAAGGAAGGGGTTGGGATGCCAGAGGCAGGGTCTGGCCAAGAGGCACTTAACTGAACACACCGCTCGGAGCAGCTGGCTGTGGGCCTATGTACTTTTCTTATCTCTGAAGGTGCCACAGGACTTGTTGTTTTCTCTGATTTTTGTGAGCCTGAAGTGGGGAGGGGTATGTGGCCCCAATTAATCACAAATTGCCCATTCTAAATGAGGTGTTTGCACACAGTGCACTCAAGATGGAGATTTTCTCATAATAGTACCTTTCAGGGCAGCACATGTATCCTGCATCTATCTGTTCATGCTTCAGCCCCAGAGAGCAGAGCTGCCATGACCACCATCCCCCTTCCCCGTTTTGGTTCCTTCTCATCACCCATGGTCACTAGTTCTGGCATTCTGCATGTGGTTGCACACAGTTCCCTTTTCTCTAAAGATAATTTTTGCTCTTTTGTAATAGTTAGTTGTTTGTTCCTGGTCTTAAATAATACTGCATGAGGTACTCACATTTACTACCTTTTCGTGTTTTCTTTTTTGCCTGTTTTCCTCCAATGTTTGATGCCTGATTATCAGGACGTAGCAATGTGTAAATCTTGGGGTTTTAAGCACTATGTCAGCACGATAACTATGCCTGTCAGTTACCACCATTCTGGCTATTTTAAATATTCGGAAGAGGATTGTATCAGAGAAAAGTGCTGGATTTGTATAGCATTCAAGAAGACAATCTGGACACCAAATGATTTTTGATGCAAGGGCATCGCAGCCCTTCCTGGACCAGAAATATTTGGTACAGGTAAGTGCAGACTTAGCCTATTTTTGGAGTGCACCTTTTGATCTCTGACTCTCGTCAAGCCGAATGGGAAGAAGACAACAATATCTTCTGACTCATGAGCAAGAGGTGCAAGTTCTCAGAATGGCTTCAGGCTTCAGAGTCCAGGAAGATTTCCACAAAGAAGCCTTGGTCTCCCTGAGCTGATGCCTATTGAAGTTGATTGGGCACTGAAGTTTAAGAATGAGCTCCCTCTTAATACTCCCCACGACAACTAGCTACTTATTCTTATTTATTCAAGTTGACGATTCCAGTGCCATCTTTTGGTCATATTAAGAGAAACACTGGCATCAATTTCTCCTGTGGCCTCAACATCAGAAGGCATTGCAGTGTAATGACTATTGCTGGCATCGATGATGCCACAGACATATATGGCTTTCAAAAGATATTTTGTGTCTCTCAGTGCCAGGTTAACTATTACTGCAACATGATGTGGACACTTTGGCACCAACACTTCCCTTGGTGCATATGCTCCTTGCAGGGTGACCCCAACAGCTCTTCTGCTCCTAAATCTCCACAGATTTATCTATCCTGACTTCATAAACAAACACTCAAATTTCTTCCCTTTGGTTCCTCATCCCCAAAGGCCTGAAACTTGCCCCATTATCAGTTTACTTTGGCACATATAATTCACACAGTTTGACCAACAGAGCCCACATGGGTAAAAATAAACAAAATGTTTTATTTAATCGTATGACACTGACAAGACCAGCCAACCTAGGTATGATCCATAACAACTTAATAAGAGGCAATGGAATGTAATCAAGACAATCTACTTGCATGTAAATTTTAAAGAGCTGTATTACTGGACAAATAATTTGTAGTAATAGAAATCAAGGATAGATGCTAAGTGTATTTGTCTGTGTTTACCTGTATCTTTTTAGAAGTTTAACGATGTAACCAGATTAGCCTCTAAACTTTCTTTTCAAATCTTAAGCCTTGTCTGCACTACAAAATTTCCAATTTATGAAGGTAAGTTTTGAGCACATAATTTTGTTAAGTTGAAGGTGTATGTCCTCACTGTGCACATGAAGTCAATTGAGTGCATCTCCAGTAGCATGGCTATCTTTGACTTTAAGAGAGGCACACTGTGGGTAGTTACCACACAGTTCATGCCACCCGTTTGCACTCTCAGTTAGGCTCCCAGTGCCTGATGGGACAAACATTGCAGTGGGTAGTTCTGGTGTATGTTGTCAGCTTCCCAAAATGCAGTTATCACCTCCTCCCACCTTGCCCTGGGCTCTGCCAAGCCTTACTTCTATTAGCTTCCCGACCTGGGGCTCTTGATAGAGAGGAACCCAGTTTTGGGAGGTGCAACCTGTAATATCAAATTTTCAGTGCCACTTACTTGGCAGTTCCCTCCACAACAAGGGGTAAAAGCGGTGACACAATGACTGCAGGCCAGGGGAGAGGCCAGGCAATCTAAGTGTATGTTCAGGTAAGCTGGGGGCTGGGCAGGGGAGGGGACGGCACACTATCAGGGCTTTCTGCAGCCTCATTGCTCAGGTCCTCCCCACAGTGCTGTGCTGCCGCTTGTCAAGAAGGCTTCACAATATTCCTGCCTGACTTTCACACAGGTAAATTGAAAGTTTTCAGTGAGAAGGGAAGGACACAGGCTATTGGGTATCCCCTGCTCAAATATGGGCGGAATATTTGCTGTACCTGAATGAACATGGTCTCTAAATTAGTTCCTTGAGGGTTCACCTGACTGCAATTTGAGTTTCCACCCTCTGTTGGGGTTGGATTGATGTTTTCCAATTCCATGACTATTAGATTTTAAAGGGTATAGAGGGACACCCACCTTTCACCTCAACCAGACAACATACTTACAATTTTTGTGTCTCAAGACACATACTCAGAAAGATGAAGAAAGACTCAGTTTTTTTAGATACATGTAGAGCCCTTTCCTTCAGTTTAGGAGTAAGCCATTCTTTGTATCTCTTCAGCTGTGCCTCCTCTATGACAGAATGAAGGGGCAAGTGGACTTCTGACAAATAATTTCAAACTGACTCAGATCATGAATATCAGTGTGGTATGGCATTGCTAAGTGCACTCCTCTTGCAAAAATCTCTGCACATTCCACAAGAGTTCAAGCAACTGATCAAATTCTATGGAAAACATCCCAGAGACAAATGCAGAACAAGGACTCAGTCCCCTATTCAGACCTTTAATAAACATCGTGATATTAATTCAGGTTCTGGGGATGATGCCAGTTTTCAAAAGGAAGTTCTACATACCCTTTCCAGAAGACTGAGCTTTCATTTTGAACTGTGTAGGAGTCACCTAATGTGGGCATCTAAGGTATGTGTACACAGCAAATTATTCTGGAGTAGTTTATTCCAATTATTATTCCAAAATAAGCTATTTCAGAATGACTGCCTCTACACTAGCAAGTTCTTTCAAAATATTTTTCGAAAGAAAGTGTGCTTTCAAAATATCCGGTGGAACGTCTACACACAAAAAGCGTTCTTTTGAAATTAAATCAAAAGAACATGGTGCTCCTTTCAAAAGTGCTCTTCCACTCCCATTTCAGGAAGGGAGCCTTCTTTTGAAAGAAAATGGGTGTGGATGCCCCGTGGGCTCCTTTTTTTGAAAGAGCAGTCCTTATGGCACCTGACTTTTCGATCCCTGGCCCACTCTTTTGAAAGAGTGGAGGCTGCGTGGACTGTCTCTTTCAAAAGAGAAGGTCACTGTTTTGATCTGCTTTTTGTGTGTGGACGCACTCTTTCAAAAGAAGTTCTTTCTGAGATCTTCCTGAAGGATTTCTTTCAAAATATCTCTGTAGCGTAGACATAGCCAATGTGTCTATACTACAGGGAAGCCCCGGAATAAGGAAAACTTATTCCAAAATAGTGTGTCTACCACACAAAATATTGCATATTTCAGATTAGAGCTCCTGGAAGCAGGGCTCTAATCCAAAATACTGTCTACACAGAATTATTTTGGAATAAATTCTTCCAGAATAGTTTTTTCCAAAATAGCTCCTATTCCCTGTCTACACAGCCCTTATTCAGAAATATCCATTTTGGAATAGACGCTATTCCTCATAGAATGATTCCATAAGCCATCCGCTATTTCTAATTTATTTTGAAATAGCCGTTGCTTTGTGTAGACACTTGCAAAGATATTTCAGAATAGTGGCCGTTATTCCAAAATAACTTTGCTGTGTAGACATATCCATACCCATAGCTGGAGATGTGTAACCTACACAACTATCCCATGCAGTGGCACCTAGACCACTTCACAGAGAAAGAATAAGTGTCCTCTCAAGCTGTAGCAGTGCCTGCATGAAGTTCTAGAAGAGGTCCCAGGTCTGAGTCTGCCTGTTGGCAGTTACAGATGCATGCTATTGTCTTTCAGTGCTAATAAGCTTGTGCTTGGCAGAGTCATTGACTTGTCTGATATTGGCACAGGGCACGTGAGTGATGAGGTTGCCCTGCTGGCTATTCTGGGGTTAGGGCTCAAAGTCTACTCTTATTGATGAGGCTGGTACTGAAATGAGGAACTCAATCTCCTTTGCTGACATAGAATATAGCGGTCTTTCGGGTGTCACTGCAACAACGACCGTGGAATCTCCCTCCTAAGCGTCACTGGTAAACTATTCGCTTGCGTCATCCTTGGCAGACTCAGAAGATTGCTGAGAGGGTGTACCCCGAATCGCAGTGCGGATTCCGTGCAGAGAGGTCTACCGTTGACATGGTCTTCTCTCTAAGGCAGCTGCAGGAGAAATGCAGGGAGCAGAGGAAGCCACTCTACATAGCCTTCATCGACCTGACCAAGGCCTTTGACTTCGTCAGCAGGGATGGTCTGTTCAAACTGCTCCACAAGATAGGCTGTCCTCCACGGTTACTCAAGATGATCCAGTCGTTCCACGAAGACGTGAGAGGAACCATCCAATATGACGGCACATTATCAGATGCTTTCAGAATCAGGAGCGGCGTCAAACAAGGATGCGTGCTTGCTCCGACATTGTTCGGGATCTTCTTCGCACTCCTCCTGAAGCACGCCTTTGGATCTTCAACAGAAGGCATATTGCTGCACACAAGATCTGATGGGAAACTGTTTAACCTTGCAAGGCTGAAAGCTAAGTCTAAGGTGCGGGAAGTCCTCATCAGAGACATGCTGTTAGCAGACGATGCTGCTGTAGTGTCTCACACAGAAGACCAGCTTCAAAAACTGCTGGATCAGTTCTCCAAAGCGTGCAAGGACTTTGGGCTTACCATCAGCCTAAAGAAGACAAACGTACTTGGTCAGGATGTTGCTGAATCCCCATCAATCAGCATTGACAACTATACATTAGAGGTCATCCACGAGTTCGTTTACCTTAGGTCCACCATCACTGACACCCTGTCATTGGACACTGAGCTAAATAGGAGGATCGGAAAAGCAGCCACAACTCTGTCCAGACTCAGCAAGAGAGTGTGGAATAACAACAAGCTGTACACTCACACCAAAATGCAAGTCTACAGAGCCTGCATCCTCAGCACCATCCTTTATGGCAGCAAGACTTGGACCCTGTATGCCCGCCAGGAAAAGAAGCTGAACGTCTTCCACTTGCGCTGCCTCAGGCGCATACTTGGAATATCATGGAAGGACAGAGTGACCAACACCGCCATCCTTGAGCAAGCTGGAATCCCAACCATGCACACCCTCCTCAGGCAGCGTCGGCTCCGCTGGCTTGGCCATGTCTACAGGATGAATGATGGAAGGATTCCAAAAGACATCCTGTATGGTGAGCTAGCCTCTGGCAAAAGACCTCCCAGATGCCCCCAGCTGCGCTACAAAGATGTCTGCAAGACAGACCTCAGAGAGGTAGACATCGAGCTGGACGACTGGGAAGAACTAGCAGACGACCACAGCAGATGGAGGCAGGGGTTACACAACGGCCTTCAGAAGGGAGAGATGAGGATCAGACAGCTAGCAGAGGAGAAGCGAGGGCACAGAAAGCACACTAAGGACTTTCCAGACACCCACCATATCCGCAAGAGATGCAGCAAGGACTGTCACTCTCCTGTGGGTCTTCATAGTCACAGTAGATGCTGTAAATGAAGCCCTCAATTGAAACTATAAAGGGCGCGATCCATAGTCTATGCAGACTGAAGGATGCCTACTACTACTACATAGAATATAGCTTCAAGTATTTATCGTTTGAAGCAATTGGTGCCTGCATCACTTGGAGTTTTGTGCCAGAAGCTGGGTTATTTCTTCAGTGCATTGGGTGACATCTGCAAGCAAATAAGGGGTTTCTGAAAATTGTGATCAATTCTTTAGGTAGATGATATAAAAAAGCTATTTTGCAGATATTTTTGAGACCCTGACATGGTTTGAAGTTGAGCAGCCTATTCGCCTTCTTTGAAAAAATACTCAAAAGAAAAGTGAATGCAACAGAAAAAAATGACACTAAATGATTTCTGGCACCATGAACACTAACCAGGTGCAGATGTTCCCAAATAACGGAGAAGTGCAAAATACAGGAGCATTTGAAATCAGGCATTAGTGCACTAAGACAGGGATGAACAAGCTTTTTACACTGGATCCCACTTTTTGTACCCACAATTAGCAAGGCCCCCCTTGCCGTGTAATCCAAACCAATGGAAATTTCAGTTACGTTCACATGAAAAAAAACAAAAAACCCTTTTGGTATATGTAAGAAAATATGTAAAATGTACAATGTAAAAACTTTATTAATCAGTATATAAATCTGCATACACATACATAAAAACAGCAACATATTTCAACATTTTTAATGATGGATGAGCCTGAGACCCAGCAGCCAATCATGCTGCATCCCCCTTACCAAATTTCATGCCCCCCTGTGGTGGTCCACCACCCCACTTTGTGCACACCTGTATTAAGAAAAAGTGACAACTCTACTCTGAAGGTGACAAGTATCAGAGGGGTAGCTGTGTTAGTCTGTATCTGCAAAAACAAGAAGCCCAGTGTCACCTTACAGTCATCTTTTTGGCAGCATATGCTTTTGTGGGCAAAGACCCACTTTGTCAGATGCATTTCTGTCCTAAATGGTCTAAAATCCCTGACAGCTAGGTCACTTTTCCCACTCTCCAAATGTTTTCTCTTACCTAGTCTTTCTTTGTAAGGAGATAACTCAGCTCCAAAATAATCTCTAGCGTATTCTTCCTCTTTCCCTTAAGCTGCCACTTGCTGCATAAAAAGACAGCTGTTCCCCTCTTGCACAAAACCCTAAAACATTTTTGAAAGGAATGTCTTTGCACTTAACACATTGGGTACATCTACACTAGAAGCATCTGCCTACCTAAGTTACTGTTGGAAGAGATGGTCCAACAAAACTTCTGTCAACAGATCACATCTACACATAAAAGCAGATCATCTTTTGACCCACTGTCAACAAAAGGGTACCCTGCTGCATCTACACAGCTTTTTTGTCAACAGATTCTATTCACAAAGCGTTTTGTGAAAAGATGCTCTGCAAGTTTTGTCTACAAAACTCTCTAGTGTAGATGTAGCCATTGAGTTTTTCATTCTGAAAGCAGTTTTGGGTACATGCTCACTTTTCCAGTCACTGCTTCATTCTTTTGGATTTGAAGGATGCTCCATTTTGCAAAAATGTCAGACTAGTGTTTTCCAGGTAATGATGCAATCGCAGACTCTCTACATTTTAAACACCTAACATGGTGAAGAAAAAAGAGATTCTTAGAAGACCACAAGCCATCTAGCTGCCATAAGAATTACGATGAAGTATAATTCTGTCATCAGCATTGCACAGTGCCTAACTGCATCTGCATCAACCAGCAGAGCTTGCAGGAACCAATTTGCCTTCTAACTAAACTACTTTAAAATGACATGTTTTAAACAGGGCATGATATGTGCCTCTGTCCTGATAATAGGGGTCAGTGATGAAGAAGCACCATAACCATTAGCCAGAGAGAGGGTGGATAGGGCTCGTATCTGAAGGCTGCTGCGATGGGTGCAGAGCCCATACAGAGACCAGCCCCCTCACGATCTGCCAGCATGCACAGTGCCCAGCAATCATTATGGCCCCACCCAACGGACGCTGTTCTACAGGGTGCATCGGGGCTAGGCCCCGCTAAGGCATCTGCAGCTCTAGAACCTAGGTTCGGCGGCCCCTAACTCCTGCAACAAGAGACGAAGGAGACATGGGCTGAACCCTACCCCAGCCACGCGCAGGACAGCCCGGTCACTGCCCAGCCTTGATCCCTACTCCCCTCGCCTGACGCCCACAGGCAGCTCAGGGCTTAACCAGGCCACCCCCCCTCGAGTGACGCCACGTGCCGCTACGCAACGGCTCCCTGCCTCCGACGGCCCAACCGCCCGCTCTCGCGCCCCTGCTTCCCGCGCGCTCGCTGCCGAGGAGGGCGGGGAGTAGAAGGGCGCGAAAGCCCGCGCAGGCGCGAGGGGGCATGTGTCTGGGTGCGGAGGGGCCCCTCGCCGTTCCGCGTGGGCTCTGTGCGAGGCACGCTGCACCTCGTGACGTCAGCGCGTAGCGTCACGCCGGTGGGACGTACAAAAGTGTAAGTTTCAATTTTTTTTTTTTTTTCCTGCCAACGGAAAAAATTTGCTAGGGCCGCGTCCGCGTGCTGGAGCCGGGGAGGGGCGGCCGTGCCCCCGCCCCCATACAGCGAGCCCGCCGCGGGGAGAGGGGAGCCTGCGCAGGTGTGCGGCGCGCGGGGCCAGGAGAGCGAGCCACGGGGCCGGGGGGTTGCATGTGTCGGGGGCACGAGTGCGACTGACAAGGGGGGGAGGGGCAGGCGCGACACCCCCTATTGGGGGCTGGGGCCGATGACAGCCCGGCTGGCTGCGGGGGGGCGGGCTCCCCCGCACTCTGGAGGCCCCTGAGCTGCACATGTGCAGTCGGCGCCCCCCCCGCAGTGTCTCCGCAGAGCGGCGCTGTGTGGGGGCAGGCGGGCGGGAGGGGACGGCGGGAGCCTGCTCGCTGCCGCCGGCTGCTCAGGTGCGGGCGCCGCTCCGCATGTGGGAGGTGCTGCCGCGGCGGAGGATGGGGTTGGGCGGGAGGGGGTGCGGGATTCTCCGGGGGGGGGGGGGCGTCGGTGCGCCCGGCCTCTGTGTGTGTCAGCCAAGCCCGGAGTCTGGCGCGCTCTGTCGCTGGGCCGGCGGTCGGGCCCCGGCCGGGGGCAGGAGCGGGGTGGTGGTTTGTGGGGCTGTTGGGGCCGCGAGTCTGTGAGGAGCCGCGTCCTCCCAGGCAGCTGTGGCCCGGCTGCCTGCGCCCGCCGCCGGGTACCGCGGCTGGCCCCCAAAGGCCTAGTGTTGAGCGAACCTGACAGATCCGGTATAGAGCCTTTTCCCCCAAGACCCGGCCTGTGTGGCAACGTTGCAGGGGGCGCAGTTGGACCGTGACCGGCCCGGAGTGGGCTTAGGTTGCCAGCCCCTGCCGCCTGCTGGGCTCCCCTATGTATGTTTGGGGTGGGGAAGGCCCTGGGGGTAGGCTGCGAATTGTGACAGCTTCCCCGAGCTGCAGGGTGGGTCGTTCCCCTGGGGGGTTGTGAGGCTGAGCTCCCACAGTAAGTTGATGACGTTAGAAAACTTTTAAAATATTGCCAGCCACGTTCTGAAGTAGAGGAGTGTCTGCATGTTAATAAATTACATTTTAGGGACTTTTGCCCTTCACTGTGATAGCTGTTGTTGTCTTGACTTTCTTTGTAGAAAATAGCATCCATCCCTGTTTCCTTCTGTGGGTAGCAGTCATTTAAGAGACCTGATTTCTAGGCATTGGTAACATGGCAAAAGATGTAAGTATGCTTGTTTTGTCATATGTGCACGTATGAATAATAGACTATTTCCATGATTTTTCTGGTACAAACAAAGGAGGCCATACCCCACTTGTCATTAGGGCTAGGAGGACCTTTTTGGGTCTTATTTAAAATAGAATTTCAGTGCACCTGTCTGTTTTCACACAGGATGTTTGGAATATAATAATGAGCTCTTGTGCTATAAAAGGCTTAAGATTTGACAGAGCTACAGACATTTGTTCTGTATAACAAAACAAAAAAGCCACCATCTTGCAGAAAAGCATTTGTTATGCAGCATTTTGTATACTTGTAGTAGAGATTGTGAAAACTGTTTTTCACTGTTTTGCTGGGCTTTTAAAAAATAAAATAATGAAGTTAATATTCAGTTTGAGGATTGTCAAGTACCTTAATTGTTACCTATTTTACTGTCAGTGTTGCCCTGCCCTGTCCTGCCATTTGACTATGTTTAGGAAGTACCATATTTTTAAGGGGGAGATGCTCCTATAGTTACCATGCCCGTTCTTGCTTCTGTTCTGAGACAGACAAAATAAACCTAGTTAATGCCAGTAGCATTTGGGGTGTGGCACTTAATTTTTCCCCACAGAATACATCATATTTTAAGCCACAAACCCAGGGGTGAGTGGTAATAAAAGAGAGTCTATTTATTTACTGAACTATTTTTAAGTTTGCATTTTTAATATTTCTATAGCAGAAAATACTGGCTTACGTTTAAACCTGCTTTTAAATATAAACTATCTGTTCACTGTCAGTCTTCATTTAATATCATTAGACTGTCATACTAACATTACATTGCTAGTAAAGTATGCTGATATTTTGATTTGTATATTGATAAGTGTTGTCGTATTTTTCTGAAAAACAAAATTTAAAACAAGTTTTAAATTTGGTGTAAAGTTTGATGGGAGAAGGTATTGCAATCTTCTGAACAGTGAGGTGCAGATAGAAATTAAGTAGCGTGTGGTTTAATTAATTATGATTGTAGAGAATTGACATGGCTGAGGGGGGCGGAAAAAGGAAAACGAACCCTAATAAAAACAGTCAAGGCTTTCCAGGAGAAGATAAAGGAAGTGAATTATGTTAAAGATAACAAGCAGTCCTGTGGCACCTTAGACTAACAAATGTATTAGGACGTGAGCTTTTGTGGGTAAAAGCCATGGAATCTCATGATCTAGCAAATTTGTTATAAAAATTAGTAAATATGTAAAATTATAAATAATATATTTAATATATATTTTATTGTAAATATTAAATAATTATATATAAAAATTAGTCTCTAAAGTGCCATGGGAATGCTTGTTTGTGAAGCTACAGCCTAACACAGCTCAGACAGTATGTTAAAGATAGCTGACAGTCTTAAGGGTCTCAAACAAGAGAGTAGGCCCATTGAAAAGATGAAATAGAAAATGGTTAACAATGACAGAGATACTGAAGTCCATTTGTTTAAATCTGTTCTAAACTATGTTCTCTGTGTACCATAGAGCTGAACTTCACTGTTGTAAATCTCCCATATAGTCACTATATGCTGAGAAATTTCTCCCACCAGCATAATTTAAACCACCCTCAGTGAGTGCCACTGTGTCAGTGTATCAAAGGGGTAGCCGAGTTAGTCTGTATCTTCAAAAACAACAAGAAGCTCTGTGACACCTCATAGATTAACAGCTATTTTGGAGCATAAGCTTTTGTGGGCAAAGACCAGCTTCATCAGATGCAGTGTCAGTGCATAAGAACATAAGAATGGCCATACTGGGTCAGACCAAAGGTCCATCCAGCCCAGTATCCCGTCTGCTGACAGTGGCCAATGCCAGGTGCCCCAGAGAAGGAGAACAGAAGACAATGATCAAGTGATTTATCTCCTGCCCCTGTACTGAAGGCTAGGGCACCGTACTTTACCCCTGGCTAATAGCCACTTATGGACCTAACCTGCAAAACTTTATCGAGCTCTTTTTTTAAACCCTAATAGAGTCCTGGCCTTCACAGCCTCCTCCGCCAAGGAGTTCCACAGGTTGACTGTGCGCTGTGTGAAGAAAAATTTCCTTTTATTAGTTTTGAACCTACTACCCATCAATTTCATTTGGTGTCCCCTAGTTCTTGTATTATGGGAAAAGGTAAATAATTTTTTCTATATTCACTTTCTCCACACCATTCATGATTTGATATACCTCTATCATATTGGCCCTCAATCACCTCTTTTCCAGACTGAAAAGTTCCAGTCTCTCTAGCCTCTCCCCATATGGGACCCGTTCCAAACCCCTAATCATCTTAGTCGCCCTTTTCTGAACCTTTTCTAATGCCAATATATCTTTTTTGAGGTGAGGAGACCACATCTGCACGCAGTACTCAAGATGTGGGCGTACCATAGTTTTATATAGGGGAAGTATGATATCTTTTGTCTTATTATCGATCCATTTTTTAATAATTCCTAACATCCTATTTGCTTTACTAACTGCCGCTGCACACTGCGTGGATGTCTTCAGAGAACTATCCACTATAACTCCAAGATCCCTTTCCTGATCTGTCGTAGCTAAGTTTGACCCCACAATGTTGTATGTGTATGTGCAACAGCAGTCTGTCCACACCAATGCTTTCATCAGTGAAACTTATGTCAGTCAGGAATATGGGTTTTTTTCATTCCCCTGACAAATTTTGCTAATCAAAAAAAAAATGTGGGTGAATTTAGAAAATTAGGAAATGAGGAAGAACTTGATTAGTGTTGAAGAGCATGCAAGCAGAGTACCTGGGGTACATTAGTGTAAGACAGACATCCAATTCAGATGGTATGGAGTATAAGCAGAATAATTTGCAAAAACTTAGTGTGTATTTTAGTGATAATACCACACCAGTAGCCTAATTGCCATTTCCAGTTTTCAAAAAGAAGTGTGAACGTCATAATTACTGTTCAAAGCCTAACTTCTTTCCTTACTGAAATAATGGACAAATTACAAGAGGAAAAGCTTCCCTAATTTTTAGGCTCTTATCATGCAGAGACTTGCACATTCTTCACCTTGTATATTAATAATCCTATGGACTTCAGTAGAACTGCTCATGCGTGTAAATGCATATATACATAATTACAAAATAGTTAAGCAGAGGAAGTAGAGAGAAAATAATTTGTGTTTTACTAAAACATTTGATCAATCTTTCAAAAAATCTTTATTTGAAGATCTTAGTGTCATGTTCACAATCTGTCAGACAGTCTTCAGCCTACAACTGATAATGGCTATGTCTACACTAGCCCCAAACTTTGAAATGGCCATGCAAATGACCATTTCGAAGTTTACTAATGAAGCGCTGAAATACATATTCAGCGCCTCATTAGCATGCGGGCAGCTGCAGCACTTCGAAATTGACGCAGCTAGGCGCCGTGCGGCTCATCCCGATGGGGCTCCTTTTCGAAAGGACCCCACCTACTTCGAAGTCCCCTTATTCCGGGAATAAGGGGACTTCGAAGTAGGCAAGGTCCTTTCAAAAAGGAGCCACATGGCAGCGAGACACGTCAATTTTGAAGTGCCGCAGCTGCCCGCATGCTAATGAGGCGCTGAATATGTATTTCAGCGCTTCATTAGTAAACTTCGAAATGGGTATTTGCATGGCCATTTCGAAGTTTGGGGCTAGTGTAGACACGGCCAATAAGTGGCAAAATGCTGAGTTTGGGAAAAGTACTAATGAATTTTTTTCTCATGGCAAAGGCCCAAAAGCTATTGCTAAGTCTGTGGTAGCTCCAGGCATAATTAACATGGTCATTGATGAAGACAGAGTAAAAAGTACATGTAATGGGGTTTACCACCCCTGCACTATCTGGGGAGGTGGGGGCCCGGCTTGCTGGGTGGAAAAGGCTACTTCCCTACAGCCGTGCTGGGCATGCTCCAAGGGACTTTAGAAGACACTGGCTATTCTCTTTCTCGCTCTTCCCCCCCCCCCGCCCAAGTCCCCCTGAGTTCGTTGGATGAGGGAGAGATAGCATGCTTCCAAAGGCATTGCCTTCCTGCTGAAGATGTCAGCTACAGAACATCATAAGAAGGCAAAATGGAGGAGATTGTTGTTGGCGGGGGGCCATGGCTGCGTTCAGTTTGGCCATGATATCTATACTCCGGGGTGTTAAGAGTGTCCTCATGGCTGCTGGTATCTGGCATAGCAAAAGGGGAAAGGTGTACTTAGAGGACCTAGCCTTTGAAGGGATGGAGGGCTTTATCAATAGAGAGAATAAAGCACTATGGTCAGTTGAAGATTCAGATGCAAGACTGCAGCTATATACCAGTTCCCTGTTGGAAGCTATAAATACCAGTCCCAGCAGAGGGCATTTAATTGGGGTGTCAACTCTGAGTATAAGATTGTTCCAAGAAAGACCTCACTACTGCAGTGACATTGAACTGCTGTCACATGCTGTTCCAGAAGCAGCATGTTTGATGGGAGTGTCAAGAGTCATACCAGAGCCAATTGAAAGCCTGTGAGGTTTGGAAGCAATCTTTCCCCTATTCACTAGTTTTTGTTGGTCATGAGGTGACAATGATCAACATCGTTGCTAAGCCCACCCATTTCCATTTTTCTTTATGGGTCTTTCTTATGAGATCCTGTTATGCAAAGAAGTGCTTTTTCTAGGAGCTGTAATGGAGGTGTCTCCAGAGTACAGAGGAGGAGTCTTCTTCATGCAGTATTACCTTCTTTGAGTGATTGCTATTCTGTAACTGGTGTTCTTCGAGATGTGTTGCTCATGTCCATTCCAAGTTGGGTGTGTGCGCTGGTGCATTTCCAGTTGCTGGTAGGAGACTGGTAGGAGAGAAAATAGCAAAATAGAGATGATGGATTTCAGGAAGGCAGATTTTGGTAAACTCAGAGAGCTGGTAGGTAAGATCCCATAGGAGGAAAAACTGAGGGGAAAAACAACTGAGGAGAGTTGGCAGTTTTTCAAAGAGACATTATTAAGGGCCCAAAAACAAGCGATTCCCCTATGTAGGAAAGATAGTAAATATGGGCAAAGACCGCCTTGGCTTAACAAGGAGATCCTGCATGATCTCAAACTAAAAAAGGAATCCTATAAAAAATGGAAACTGGGACAAATTACAAAGAATGAACACAGGCAAATAACACAGGAATGCAGGAGTACAATTAGAAGGGCTAAGGCACAAAATGAGCTCCAACTAGCTACAGGCATAAAGGGTAACAAGAAGGCCTTTTACAAATATATTAGAAACAAGAGGAAGACCAAGGACAGGGTAGGGCCATTGCTCAGTGAGGAGGGAGAAACAGTAACGGGGAACTTGGAAATGGCAGAGATGCTTAATGACTTCTTTGTTTCGGTCTTCACAGAGAAATCTGAAGGAATGCCTGACATAGTGAATGCTGGTGGAAAAGGGGTAGAGTTAGTTTTTGAAATAAAAAAAGAAGTTAAAAACCATTTGGAAAAATTAGATGTCTGCAAGTCACCAGGGCCTGATGAAATGCATCCTAGAATCCTCAAGGAGCTGATAGAAGAGGTAGCTGAGCCGTTAGCTCTCATTTTTGGAAAGTCATGGGAGACAGGAGAGATTCCAGAAGACTGGAAGAGGGCAAATATAGTGCCCATCTACAAAAAGGGGAATAAGAACAACCCAGGAAATTACAGGCCAGTAAGCTTAACTTCTGTGCCAGGAAAGATAATGGAGCAGGTAGTTAAGGAAGTCATCTGCAAGCACTTGGAAGGTAGTAAAGTGATAGGGAACAGCCAGCATGCTTTTGTAAAAAACAAATCATGTCAAACCAACCTGATAGCTTTTTTTGACACGATAACGAGACTCGTAGATAAGGGAGAAGCAGTGGATGTGGTATACCTAGACTTTAATAAAGCATTTGATACGGTCTCGCATAATATTCTTATCGACAAACTAGGCAAGTCCAACTTAAATCGCGCTGCAGTAAGGTGGGTGCATAACTGTCTGGCTAATCGCACCCAGAGAGTAGCTGTTAATGGTGCTCAATCCAGCTAGAAAAGCATAACAAGTGGGGTTCCGCAGGGGTCTGTTTTGGGTCCAGTTCTGTTCAATATCTTCATTAATGATTTGGATATTGGCATAGAAAGTACGCTTATTAAATTTGCAGATGATACCAAGCTGGGAGGGGTTGCAACTACCTTGGAGGATAGGGTCATAATTCAGAATGATCTAGATAAATTAGAGAAATGGTCTGAAGTAAACAGGGTGAAGTTTAATAAAGATAAATGTAAGGTGCTGCACTTAGGAAGGAATAATCTGTTTCACACATACAGAGTGGGAAAAGACTGTCTAGGAAGGAGTACAGCAGAAGGGGATCTAGGGGTTCTAGTAGATCACAAGTTAAATATGAGTCAACAGCGTGATGCTGTTGCAAAAAAAGCAAACGTGATTCTGGGATGCATTAGCAGGTGTGTTGTGAACAAGACACGAGAAATCATTCTACCGCTCTACTCTGCGCTGGTTAGGCCTCAGCTGGAATATTGTGTCCAGTTCTGGGCACCCCAATTCAAGAAAGATGTGGAGAAATTAGAGAAGGTCCAGAGAAGAGCAACTAGAATGATAAAAGGTCTGGAGAACATGACTTATGAAGAAAGGCTGAAAGAATTGGGCTTGTTTAGCTTGGAAAAAAGAAGATTGAGGGGGGACATGATAGCGGTTTTCAGATATCTTAAAGGGTGTCATAAGGAGGAGGGAGAAAACTTGTTCTTCTTGGCCTCTGAGGAGAGAACAAGAGGCAATGGACTTAAACTGCAGCAAGGGAAGTTTAGGTTGGACATTAGGAAAAAGTTCCTAACTGTCAGGGTGGTCAAGTACTGGAATAAGTTGCCAAGGGAGGTTGTGGAATCTCCCTCGCTGGAGATATGTAAGAACAGATTAGATAGATATCTATCAGGGATGGTGTAGATAGTGGTTGGTCCTGCCGTCGGGGCAGGGGACTGGACTCGATGGCCTCTCGAGGCCCCTTCCGGTCCTAGTGTTCTATGATTCTATGATTCCCTAGTCAATAGCCATAGGGTCAGTGTGGCACCCCCTGGAGTGGCGCCTGTATGGCGGCCCATATATGCAATGCCCAACCCTCCCCAGATCAGTTCCTTCTTGCTGCACTGTCAGTTGTTGGAGCTCTCTCACTTGTGTGTTCCCTGGTAGCTTTTACTTGTTGTCATTTGATAGTGTAAATAGATGTAAATAGTTCAGGTAGTCACCTCTTTGTTGTATGTAGTTCTACTTAACAGGTACTGAGCCGACATGGGACTCGAACCCCTCTCAGCACTTCAGCGCTGGGGATGCCCGGCAATCCGGGTTTTAAAACCTGCTTAAAATGTGGCAAACAAATGCCTAAGAGTGACCCACATAAGACTTGTCTGAGCTGCTTCAGTGAGGCTCACCTCTGAGAACACTGCTCTATATGCAAGGCCTTCAAGCCTAGAACTTTGAAGGACAGGGCACAATGGCTGAAGATTTTACTGATGGAGGCAACCTTGTGTCTGTACATTTCCCCGGCGGGAGGTCAGAGTGGTGCCTCATTGGCGCAGAGTGCTCTGACACTGTTGGTGCCATCAGAGGGCTCCCAGGACCAGGACTTGGCACCTGGTGCTTCACGATGCCATAGGAGTCAATCCCTGGTGCCTCACAAGGAAAAGAGGCGAGACCAGGGCTAAGCATGGAAAGCCCTCTAAGGTGTCCACCAGATCGCATCATGACCGGGGTCACAAAGTGCAGGTGTCGATACGAGTATGAGGTGAGGCCCGCGCTCTGAGGCTGCCCTCAGGCTTTCAGTATGGTGCAGGGCCTCTTTCAGATAATGATGCTGGTTCTGACACCATGCTGGGAGTCCTCGTCGCCACAGGAGCATGCACCTTAGGTGCAGGCACCAGGACAGTCAGCAGGGGCACCAGCATGGTTCCTGACACCAATTCAGCACCCGCAAACACTTACCCCCTTCGGTGCCCCGTATCACACAATACAAGGCACGCAGGAGCTGGCAAACATCATGGGTCCCATCGCACTCCCATAGTTGTTGGAGTCAGACTCTTTTTGCTCCAGCTCGGCTCAGAGCAGGAGCATGAGGTTGTCTTGGCGCAGTGTTCATCAGCACCGGTCTTGGCCCCCTACAGTGGGGGGGTGGCAGACCTTCCCCCCCCCAGGGCACCCCCCCAGTGGCTTTTTTGGATCCCATGGGCAGCCTGTGAGACACAGGGGCAGCCTGTGGGACTCCCTACTAGGGCGCCTGGCACTCCCCAGGTACTGAGGTCGGCACCGGCAGCTTCACTGGGAGCACCTCTGTGAGAGCAGGATCAGGAGCTGATGGCACAGGAGGTGCCCTCGGCAACTTCTGCACCAATGCCAGCACCATTGCAGTCGGCACCGACCCAAATTTGGGCACCGCCCCTGCAGGCGCCAGGAACTACAGTGTCATTGGCGTCGGCACTGGCAGGCCTGGTGCTGTCCCAGGTGCCAAGCTACTCTAGCATGATGGCACCATGGTCTACATCGTTATGGAATGTTCCACCCCAGGCACCAAGCATAGCACCACAGACCACGGTGCCGGGGCCTCAAACAGGGGAGCTTGAACCCCCAGCAGGCAGTCTCTGAGGGTGCTGGGTTGTCGTCATCATCCTCTCCAGAAAAGGCATTGGTGGGGTCCTCAGCATCCCCGTTAGTGGAGGATGGAAGGGTATACCAGCAGTTACTGAGAAGGGTGGCCCAGGGCAGGTAGAGGAGGTCAGGGATGTAACTGACCCAGTTACAGACATTTTATGAGCGTCTGGCCCCATGAGGGTGGCACTGCCCATTATTAAGACAGTTACCAACACAGCAAAGACAGTGTGGTAGAGCCCCACCTCAGCCTACTCACGGCCAGAAGGGACGAGTGCTAGTACTTTGTCCCGGCCCAGGACAACGAACACCTTTTTACTCACCCTCCCCCTGATTCCCTGGTAGTGGATGTGGCTAACTACAGTGAGACACAAGGGTTTCAAGGCCCTTCCCCTGAAAACAGAGAGGCCAAATGCCTGGACTCGTATGGCAGAAAGGTTTATTCAACCAGTGGGCTTCACTTAAGGATCGCTAACCAGCAGGCTCTGGTTAGTAGACATGCATATAACACAGCCCATTCCTTGTCCTGCTTCTCGGAACTGGTCCCACCAGAGAGCAGGATGGAGTTTAATGCTGTGGTGGACGAGCAGAGGCTCGTATTCAGAGGAGCACTGGATGCAGCAGATGTGGCTGCCAGGGTTATGGCCTCTGGTATACCCCTGAGAAGGGGAGCATGGCTACA
The DNA here is from genome assembly GCF_033958435.1 of Carettochelys insculpta. Classification (NCBI taxonomy): domain Eukaryota; kingdom Metazoa; phylum Chordata; order Testudines; family Carettochelyidae; genus Carettochelys; species Carettochelys insculpta. Next base: position 120,795,449 of record NC_134137.1, read on the forward strand.
GGTCTCTGGGCTCTGCTGCGAGGTCTGACAAACTATACAGGACCTTCCCTTTGAGGGGTCTCTCCATTTTCTGAAAAAACAAATAAGACTTCACAGTCTGAAGGACTCAAGGGCCACCCTAGGTTCGCTGGGTCTACACACACCTGTGACTCAGAGATGGCACTTTACCTGGAGACCCCAGTTTAGATGATTCCTGCGACAGCCCTGGGACACCAGTAGGAGACGTTAGCGCCACCAGACCCAGGGCCAGAGTCACCAAAAACCTCCACCAGAGTCTAAACAACAGTTTTGAGAAGACGAGTGGGATCAATACCCTAGCCACTACCTGAGTTCAGCTCAACTTTTATTTTCATCCCACTTATCCCCTTCTACGATGCATGGTGCAGCATAACGTCTGACCAGTGGGTCCTCCATGCAGTAGAAAGGGGATGTGCTATCCAATTTGCTTCTTACCCCCTTCCCACCCTCCCTCCCTGTCCCTCTTCAGGGACCTCTCACAAGACGTTGCTCAGGCAGGAGGTACAGTCCCTCCTGCAAAGGGGAGGTTATAGAATAGATTCTCCAACAATGCTGGGGGCAAGGGTTTTCTTCCCATTACTTCCTAATCCTGAAAGCAAAAGTGGGATTAAGGCCCATTTTGGACCTGCGAAACCTAAACAAGTTTGTGGAAGAAGATAAGGTTTTGTATGATATCCCTGGGCCTAATTATTCCAATGCTGGAATGAGGGGACTGATTTTCCACTCAATTTACAGGATGTGTATTTCCACATAGTAATTTATCCACCCCACAGGAGGTTCCTCCATTTTGTGGTAGGGAAGGACCATAGGTTCACAGTCCTCCCATTTGGTCTCTCCTCAGCCCGAAGGGTCTTCACCAAATGCATGGCAGTGGTGGCACCATTCCTGGACAGACAAGGGGTGCACCTCTTTCCCTACCTGGACAACTGGCTAATCTGGGGTCAGTCGCAGCGCCAGGTGACACAACACGTGCAGTTAATACGACAGACATTCGACACATTAAACCTCATAGTAAGCGAGGCAAAGTCACTGCTGACCCCAACTCAAGTCATGGAATTTGTGGGTGCCTGCCTGGAAGCGGCGCAAGCCAGGCCTTCCTGCCTCAGCAGGGTTCAAGCTATGGCATCTTGTATCCACAGAATGATCAGGTTCCCCACCACAATAGCCAGAGGATGCCTCAGGTTGTTGGGCCACATGGTGGCATGCATGCTTGTAGCCCAGTATGCCAGGTTACAGATGCATCCCTTCCAGTTGTGGCTCGCCTCAGTGTACAGGCCTGTCAGGGACAACATAGGCACGTTAGTGACAGTCCCTGCACAAGTGCTGTTGACTCTACACGGTGGTTAGACATTTGGTTGGTCTGCGTGAGAGTGCCGTTCAACCCTCCTCAACCCTCCCTCTCCCTAGTCATGGACACCTTGGACTTTGGTCGGGGAACCCAACTAGGGGAGCGCCAAACTCGGGCCCTGTGGAGCAAGGACGATGCTGAGCTCCACATAAATGTTCTGGAGCTCAGAGCCGTTTGGCTGGCGCGCAGACTGTTTCAGAGCAACTTAAAGGGGCTGTGTGTCGCAGTCAGCACAGACAAGACCACAGCGATGTATTGTATAAACAAACAAGGGGGCGCACACTCCTCTCCCATGTTTCTTGAGGCCCTCTCTCTCTGGGACTTTTGCATCCAGCACCAGGTTCTCCTGAATAAGTTTTACCTGCCAGGGGCTCTCAACTCCCTGGCGGACCAGTTCACTAGGTCCTTCATGGACCACGAGTGGTCGTTAGACTAGGAAGTGCTACATTTAATTTTCTGGAAATGGGGACGTCCCCAGTGGACCTCTTTGCCACCCACCTCAACACAAAGTGCCAGACATGCTGCTCTTACCACAACTGAAGCCCCGGCTTCTAGGCAGATGCCTTCACCATTCACTGGTTGGGCCCCCTGTTGTACATCTTCCCTCTGGTACTACTTATCCACCGAACATTACTCAAAATTCAGGCAGACCAAGTATCCGTCATTCTTGTAGCCCCAGTGTGGGCTCAACAACACCTTCTGGAGATGTCTGTCTGCGACCCAGTGGTGCTTCTGTCATGCCCAGATCTGCTGATACAGGAGAAGAGGAGACTTCAGCACTCCAGTCTCCAAATGCTGTGTCTCACAGTGTGGAAGCTCCATGGCTGAAAGCAGTGGAGCTTTCGTGCTCTGAACCTGTCAGGAAAGTATTGTTAAACAGTAGGAAGCCCTCCACAAGGGCAATGTATATGGCTAAATGGAAAAGGTTTGCTGTCTGGGCAGCTCAAAGGGGGCTGTCCCCGGGGAAGGCCCTGATACCAAGTACTCTAGACTATTTGCCCTTGAGCCAAGAAGGTTTGTCACTATCCTCACTGGAAGTGCACTTGGAAGCCATCTCAGCCTTTCACCCTGGGCCAGGGATGTTGTTCATCTTCTCGAACCCTGTGGTGAAAAGGTTCATGAAAGGAATGGGAAAAGTCAAACTGCAGATCCCACCCCCCCACTACTCCTCTCAATTTGGTACGCTCATCCCTCGCTGTACAAGCACAATTGGTTCCTAACTTTTTGCTCGTAGGCAAAAACTCGTAAGAGGGGCACTAAATTCTTATCTTATTAAGTTTGCAGATGATACCAAGTTGGGAGGGGTTGCAACTGCTTTGGAGGATAGGGTCAAAATTCAAAATGATCTGGATAAATTGGAGAAATGGTCTGAGGTAAACAGGATGAAGTTTAATAAGAACAGATGCAAGGTGCTCCACTTGGGAAGGAACAATCACTTTAACACATACAGAATGGGGAGAGACTGTCTAGGAACAGCTGCAGCAGAAAGGGATCTAAGGATTATAGTGGACCACAAGCTAAATATGAGTCAACAGTGTGATGCTGTTGCAAAAAAAGCAAACATGATCCTAGGATGCATTAACAGGTGTGTTGTGAACAAGACACGAGAAGTCATTCTTCCGCTCTACTCTGCGCTGGTTAGGCCTCAGCTAGAGTGTTGTATCCAGTTCTGGACACCGCAGTTCAAAAAAGATGTGGAGAAGCTAGAGAGGGTCCAGAAAAGAGTGACAAGAATGATTAAAGGTCTAGAGAATGTGACCTATGAAAAAGGGTTGAAAGAATTGGGCTTGTTTAGTTTGGAAAAGAGAAGATTGAGGGGAGACATGATAGCAGTTTTCAGGTATCTCAAAGGGAGTCAAAAGGAGGAAGGAGAGAACTTGTTCTTCTTGGCTTCTGAGGATAGAACAAGAGGCAACGGGCTTAAACTGCAGCAAGGGAGGTTTAGGTTGGACATTAGGAAAAAGTTCCTAACTGTCAGGGTGGTCAAACAGTGGAATAAATTGCCAAGGGAGGTTGTGGAATCTCCATCGCTGGAAACATTTAAGAACAGGTTAGATAGATAGTACTTGGTCCTGCCATTAGGGCAGGGGGCTGGACTCAATGGCCTCTCGAGGTCCCTTCCGGTCCTAGTGTTCTATGATTCTATTAAGGGATGTGTAACAGTCTCTGATTGGTTCCAAGTGCTTGGAGTGGCAGCAGATGGTGCTGCTTTTGAAAGGGAAGTGAACCTGGGGTTGTGCGGGGGTTAAAGGCTGGGGGCAGTTTGGAGACATGAGTGGGAGGGAGAGTTAAAAGATGGTGGTGGAGTGGGGGGAGGGGTTCAAGCTGCTGCAGGCTGGGTCTGTGAGACAGGAGGGTTAAGTCTGTGACAGTTTTCGGCTGAGGGGCCAGTGGGGTTAGGCTGTAGTGGTTTGGGTGTGCGGAGCAGCAGGGGATTTAAGTTTCAGCAGTTTGGGTACACAGGGGCCAGCAGGGGCTTTAGGGTGTGTGGGGGTTAGGTTGCGGCAGTTTGGGTGCACAGGGGTCAGCGGGTGTGTTTAGGTTTTGGCAGTTCGGGTGTGTGGTGGTCGATGGTGGGGGGGTTTAAGTTGCTGCACTTTGGGTCTGCGGGGTCATCGGGGGGTGGTGGGGCAGGATGTCAGACTGCGGAGGGTTGGAGCTGCGGGGCGGGGGGCAAATCTCATATTAGCAGGGGGAGTTCACTCATCCAGTGAAGAAAAGGGCAGTAAATGTGTCCCGCGTTTAAGCGAGTACTCGTAAATAAAGTACTCGTTTAACAAGGGATGAGTGTATTGTCAAAACTTATGGCGGCCCCTTTCAAACCCCTTATCACCTGCTCCCTCTTATTTTTCAGTTACAAGACCACATTCTTGGTGGCCATTACCATGGCCAGGAGGGTGTCAGAATTAAGGGCTCTGACAGTGGACCCGCTGTATATGGTGTTGCACAAGGATGAGGTCAGGTTGACACCCCACCCAGCGTTCCTGCCTAAGGTGGTCTGCCCTTTCCACGTTAACCAAGACATCACCCTACTGGTGTTCTACCCAAAACCTCATGCCTCGCCTAGGTAGCAGAGCTTACATACCTTGGATGTTCAGAGGGCCCTGGCCTTTTATATGAACAGGACCAGACCCTTCCGAAAGTCTCAACAGTTGTTTCTTGCAGTGGCGGACGGGATGAAGGGGCTCCCGGTCTCCTCTGAGTGGATCTCCTCCTGAATAGTGACCTGTATCAGGGAGTGCTACTAGCTGGTCGGGGTCTCCCCTCCCCCAGTCAGAGCTCACTCTACCAGGGCGCAGGCATCCTCTACAGCATACTGGGCCAGAGTCCCTATCCAGGACATCTGCAGAGCAGTCCCTTGTTCCTCCATACACACGTTTTCAGTGCATTACACATTGATGCAGCACACACAGGAGGATGCTGCAGTGGGCAGAGCTGTCCTACATTCCTTTCGGGGCTCCGACCCCACCTTGTAGGCATTGGCTTATATTTACCCAACTTGGAAGGCACATGAGCAATCAGTCGAAGAAGAAGAGACAGTGACCTGTTCTGTAACGGGTGTTCTTTAAGATGTGTTGCTCATGTCCATTCCAAAACCCTCCAGCCTTCCTCACGGTTGGAGTAGCCAGCAAGAAGGAACTGAGCGGGGGGCGGGTTGGGTGGTGCATATATGGGCCACCATACAGGCAGCTGTCCAGGGGGCGCTGAACCGACTCTGTGGCTACTGGCTAGGGCAAAAAGCTTCCAGCAAATGGGTATGCACCAGTGCACACACCCAGCTTGGAATGGACATGAGCAACACATCTCGAAGATCACCAGTTACAGAACAGGTAACTATCTTTTATCCTAAAGAACGCAGAGGATATTCATCCTGTCCTAGAGATGGAGAGACTTTAGTTCATCTGCTGTCTCAGCTTCAGGATGTTTCACCTCCATCGTTCCATCATCTTGTGTCCAAGACTGGTTTATGGCTGTAGTTTTTTAAAATGTGTACTTATACATAGCTTTCCACCTAGCTCACAGGAAGTTCACAGTGGGATCGAGTAACTATCAGTACTCAGTTCTATCCTTCAGACTCTAAGGCACCAAGAGTAGTCAGAGAATACTTAGTGGGTGCAGCCCATGGGAAGGACATCCATGCTTACCTTTATCTGGGGAGGGGTTGGGCCAGATGACGGTAAGCAGGGAGATGTGACCGTGAAAATATTGGCGACTACAGATTCAGTTTCTCAGCCTCACTCTTCAACTCTCTTGCTGCTGTAGTCTCCAGTCTGGACTGCTCACAAATAGTCTGCAGCATGCAAGTCACTCCCGGGGTAGGGGTGTGTGTGCGCGTGCGCGCTCGCATGTCTTTGGCTCCTGCCAACTTGAATTATCATAGGATGAACCCAGGACACCCTCAGTCCTAGATTTCCACTTCTCAACTGCCCAAATATGTCTTGTATTGCCCAGAGATTTGCAGAGATTGTTACAATAATGTGCGGAGCGTGGGCGGGGGTACATTCTATCTCATGTAGTTTGTTAGAGTGAAGTCAGCTTTATTTTTCTTGCTGGTAAGTTGCTTAAGGAAAGTTATCTGGAAAGATACTGGTACAAATTATCAATCAGTTTGTAATGGCCTGGAGGATAATAAGGCTATAAGGAATAGTTAGTATGGATTTGTCAAGAACAAATCACTCTCATCCACCTTCAAGTCGAGAAATCATATTCTTGTCCTACATTTCTGTGGTTAGATTTGCGTTTGAATAATGTTTAAAGCTAGTGTACCCAAGGTGCTGTAGTGTCCCTTGGCACCACTCATTGCCCGCCCCCCACACACATATACAAGGATCAGGATATCTGTGGCCATGAGCCAGGGCTTGATTTTTGGCATATGTTTTTTTTCCCCCACTGTTATAATCAGTAGAATCATTGTTGGTAGGCTTGATGCTAAAATTCGGTAATGTTTTTATGTAGTTGCACTGGAAGCTTTCTTGGGGGAAGGAAAATGCTGTATCTATCTGTATGGTACCGTGTAATCCTACAGCTTTCTCCATAATAATTTTGAACTTAAAATTCCATTTTTATCTTACTTGAAATACCAGCATGGTGTTAGTTTTTGTCTTTTGATTCCCTTCCTCCTCCTGCTACAAAAAGTAGTTGTTATTGGAAGGGCTCCCTTGCAGTAGTTCACATACATCACCAGCGGTTTTTCTATCTTAGCTGGCTGCTACCTTAACTCTGTTGCCCAGAGGACTGCTGTTTCAATAACTTGGCTGTTCCTTGAGGACCTGCCTTGTTCTGTCTTCTGGTTTCTAGTAGCCCCTGCAAACCTTCCCTTTGGCACAATGCTGTGAAAGCTTGTCCTCTTTTTTTTTAAATCAGCTGTTGCCAGGTGGGGCCTGGCTAACTAATCTGTTTAGCAGTTACAGTAAACTCTTTCATGTCGGGCATTCTATTATCCGGAACTCTCAAATAACTGGCATTTTAACCATAAGTAAATTTTAGTTACGTTTTCCATAAGTACCGTATGGTGAAAGTAAGTACAAATACATGCAGCAAATACAGTATAAGTTTACAGTGTACAATACTACTGTTGGTAAATAAAGTACTCGGCATACATTTTTGTTTTTCTTACTTATCTAATCTTGGTTTATGTGATGTTATCTAGTGTTGTGCTTTGCTAGGTATACCTCTCTATTATCTATAATATTTGACTACCTGGCAGCCTCCTGGTCCCTGGGTCTGCTGGATATGAAAGAGTTTGATGTAATAAGACTTGGAGTTTCTTTTGTGAGCAATAGAAGGGTAACAGTTTGCATATACTAAAAAAATCAAGAAAATAGATATGGAGATGTATGATAGTTTTACAGGTAACATTATTTTTTAAATGCCTTTTTAATTTCAATATGGTGGTAACGTTCATGGTAGAGAGAAGTGGACATTATTAAGACACCTATTTTTAAATGAAGGTTTTTCTTTTGACGTACAGCAGTTATTTAAGTTCAGGAAGTTGAGGCTTGTCAAGAGGACACCCATATGTATCCATACTTATGACGTTTATTCTTAATTCAAGGCTTATTATTTTACTAACAATTTTATAAATATCTTCTGGATAACGAAGAAATTTGTTTTTCCATTTTCCTTTTTTGTTTTCTGGTGGGAGCATCTTAGTATTTTGTGGGGAATATGTTACCAGTAGTATGTTTATTTTTTGAGTGGGGCTGTCAAACAGTTAAAAAAATCATGATTAATCATATTGTTAAGTGTTTTTGGATGTTCTCTAACTCTTCAAAGATATTTCAATTACAGTACAAAATACAAAGTGTATACTTTATATATATATTTCTGATTACCAGTATTTGCACAGTAAAAACAGTGTATTAATTTGCCTAATACAAGAATTGTAATCCGCTTTCATGAGACAGAGAACTTACAAATGTAGAATTATGTACATAAAGTAACTGTATTCAAATGTAAAGCTTGAGAGCCCACAAGTCTACTCAGTTGTACTTCTTGTCTGTTCAGAGAAGCGAGTTTGTTTATAGTTCTAGGAAATAATGCCCATTTCTTGTTTAGTGTCATCTGACAATAAAAGCAGGTGTGATGTAGCCAGTATTGCAAAATATTTAGGTATGAGTTGTGTTAGATTTCATATGTTCCTTAGTGATTCAACCGCCTTTCCAGTGGACATTTGTCCATGCTGCTAAGGGATTGTGCTTGATAACCATCCGAAGCTGCGAGGATTGATGCATGTTTATTTTCATAATATGCCATATGCCACCAGCAAATAGTTGAAGAAAACTTTTGGTGATTCAGGTTCTGTAGTTTCCTCGATAGTGTTGCTCTTTTAAGACTTCTGAAAGTATGCTCTGTACCTTGTTGCTCAGATTTTTTAGAAGACGTTTCAGATTCTTAAACCTTGGGTTAAGTGTTCTGTCTTCTAGAAATCTCACATGGATACCTTCTTTGCACTTTATCAGATCTGCAGTGAAAATGTTAACATGAACATAATTTTCAAGGTTGTCACCCAAGACTGCTATAATATGAAATATATTGCAGAGTGTGGGTAAAACACAGAATAGAAGATGTGCAATTAACACTTTTTTTTTTTTAAATGAGCATCATCAGTATGGAAACTTGTGCTTCAGCTACTATTTGAGAGGACAAAGGGGCATATGAATGTTTAGTTTATGGGATATGTAAATACCATGCAGTGACTGCAACGAAAGTGCCATGTGAACATCTGTTCTCGCTTTTAGGTGACATTGTAAATAAGTGGGCAACATTTTTATTTCTCATAGGTGTAAAGAAACTTGTTTTGTTTTAGCAGTTGGCTGAACAAGAAGTAGGACTGAGTGAATTTTTAGGCTGTAAGGTAGGGGTCAGCAATCTTTCTGAGATGGAGTGCTGAAATTTGACCTTTTTAATCTCTATGTATGACCTGAGTGCCAGAGATACTTTTTTAATGTCAGTAGTAGCCTTGCTTAAAACAGTTTCATTAATAAATTAAGATGCAGAGCTTTACCATTTAGGTGGTAGTTGGTAGCATTCACTGGTCTTGTTTAATCCACAGGTAACATGGCTTTAAGTAAGCTGCCGACTGCATGGGGGGAGGCAGGGTGGGGCTGAGCTCCCACTTATTGGTACCCCTTCACAGGGGCTGCTGAGCCCTGCTCCAGAGTTTTACAATGTTGTTGTGTTTTTGCATACAGTACAGTTACTTAACAATCAATATTTATAAGTCGCAAGTTCATAACTGAGATTGCACCACATTATTTTTATAATTAAATTGACGTACTGTTTCTCTTGTTTATCATTTCACAGTTCAAATTTATGATTGATATAAAGTGAACCCCGTACACTTTGTATTCTGTGTTGTAACAGAATGTAGAATATATTTAAAATATCAGTGATATTTTGTTTAGCAGTGCCGTTAAAACTGATTGTGATTTAATTTTTTTAGTTAAGTGTGAGTTATCTGATTAATCAAGAGCACTAATTTTAAGTATTTTAAATAACATCTTTTTCACAAAACTTTTATTTACTTCAGTTTTCATATTTTACTAGACATTTTTGGTGGAGATAATATCGTTATTGAGTTGGAAATTTTAATTTGGAAACCTGGATTGGAGAAAACTTAATTACAATAGATCTTTTAATATCTGTCTGTTAACTATTGTAAATGTACATATTTTGTTTTCGTTACTAGGCTGGACTAATTGAAGCCAACGGAGAGCTTAAGGTTTTTATAGACCAAAACCTTAGTCCTGGAAAAGGTAAGAAAATACTTTATCGGAAGAGGATAATTTTGCATTTTGGCCTTAAGAGTTATTTGAGTGTATTGCAGGCAATAAAAGGCTTTGGCAAATGCTTCCTCAACACAGTTTTTTTGTTATAAAACTTTTCTTACACTTCATTTTGATAACACTAACAAACAAATTCTGCACATTTACTATGGCTACAGTTGTGTGAAATTCATAAGTGTATCGTCGGGCGTTCCATAGATGGCCAGTCATTAGTGTAGTTGCTTTGGTGTAGACACACAAAGGTGGTGTAAGCCATAGAGTGCACTTGTGCAATCATCAGTTGGACAAAAGGGATTAGTACAAATCAGTTTAAATTGTGTTTATCTATCTAGGCTAATGGTTTGCGAACCAGTATGCCTAACAGTAGAGGTTGGCAGCCAATATTTACCCAAGAGATTTTTCAAAGTTACAGCCAAGGCTTAAGATAGAGTTCTTTAATTATGGATTTTCCTGACTAGATAATTCATTAAGGTAATAGCTGAGTCTTCTCTACTGAGGTGATCTGAACTTTTTTGTGCTTTTATAGGCTATAGAATTGTTTTTTGTGTGATATATGATCTCTGATATTAAGAACTCCAAAAGTGATGCAATGTTATATGCTGGACGCTTCAACTAGCAATGGCAAGAGATGCAAACAGCTTATAACTTAACAGGAAATTTGATTCCCCTATTTTTTGCTACAATTTTCTGAGGTGGGTTCTCTGTACCTCTTCAGTTTGTACTCATTATCAGGAGTATTAAGCTAAATTGTAGCAGAGTCACCCTTACAGCCACAGGTGGCCCCGCTAAGCTGCGTACCCAGCTCCCAGCCCCTTGTCCTGAGTTCTCTGCCCTAACTTCTGCATCCCAACTTCTGCCTTGAGACCCCTGGCCTTGAGCTTCCATCTACCTCCTGCCCCTCCTCACCCCAAACCCTCACTCCAGCCTTCATTTTTCTTCATTTTTGAAAAATATTATCATTGACAATTGTATGTTTTTCATTTATTTTCAAAAAAATTCATGCAAAGAACCCAGAAACACCAGGTACATCTGCTTGTGTGTATATTTGGCATCTACATGTTCAATAGCAAATTCAGATCAAAAGTCTACAACAAACAATAGTCATGTGGTTTCAATACTTCAGCCCCACAAAGTGGCTTGTTCTTTGAAGAACCCTAAGCATCCCTGTTGAATGGGATATGGCGCCTCTGGTGTGCTGTGGAGCTGTGTAGAAGAGTAGTGTCTATTGAGTACAAATGGGAAGAAAACTGTTGTGCTAGGGTGATATCCACTCTATATGTGCTGGTTGTTCCTCCACCACCACCACCACCAACAGCTTATGGAAATCTTTCCTTTTCAGGAAGAAGTTAGGAACTGTTGAAAGAAAACAGGCTATTAGTTTCTTGTTATTGTTAGGTTACTAAAGATACTTGCCCTTATGTTATTCCCAAAATCACAAGAATTTCTGAAGCCAATGGAGGGCTCAAAAGAGGTGCAGCCTGTTTTGCTATCTTCTCTGAGACAGGCACATCTTGACTCAGGAATGAGAGTCTCCTCAGAATGCAATCTTGTTTTAACTTTTGGAAAGCTTCTAGTTGGACTATCCTAATACATCTGTGGGAGGTTTGAATTCTTGTTCTCACAGGTGTCTTCTGTAAAGACACTTGAGACACGAAGGTGCTCCTGACTTTGTGTGTCTTGCTGTCGAGCTTGAGACCGAGGTCAGTGGCTACAGAGGTCCAGCTTCTTATCCAGTACGGTTTTGGAGCAGCAGACTTCACCTAAGCAGTCACTGGGACCATGGCCTTTATCTGCATTGAAGACTTCTTTGGTGCCATTAGTCAACTCCCTCACCATAAAGCAGTTTTCGAGGTCTGTGTGAACATGCTCTGAGGAAGATGAAGAGGAAATATTCAAACTCAAAGTCTGCATCTGCACGAGCAAGTTCTTTTGAAAAACCTGGGTCACGTACACACACAATGCGCTTTTTTGATCTGAAAGCGAAAGAACATGTTTCTTCTTCCAGCAGCTGTCTTCCGCTCCCAGATCAGGAAGAGAGCCTTTTTTTCAAAATAATCTTTTGGGGGAAAAAAAAATGTGCGTAGTGGCTCCAAGGGGCTATCTTTTGAAAGTAGAGTCCTCCATGGTGCTGGTCAGCTGGCATGTGGAGACACTCTAGCCAGCGCTGTCAGAGCTTTATGCTCCCTTCATCCAGCCACCGTAAAGGCGTGGCAGGAAGTTGAGAACGTGGAGGCAGAAAGGTGAGAACCCTCACAGCCCCACGCCCTCACAGATACCCTGTGCAACATACATCTGCCCCATGGCACAGAGCCAGTCGCCCCGCAACCCCCAGGTGCATCCAGCAAGCCAGCCAAGGGGTCCCAAGAGCCTGTCCTGGCCACAAAAAGGAGGGCACCCTCCTGTACAGAGCCCAAGCTCCAGGACCTCCTGGGCCTCTTGGCATGAGGAGGACCTCCTCAGGACAATGACAGGGAAGAGGCCCAAAGGCCCCACCTGTGGTTGGCTGGCCACCAGATTTGCTGCCTGAGGACACCCCACCTGGACCATGGAGCAGGTACCTCCAAGGTGAAAGAACACTGCCAGCCGTACATCTGGGCCAGAGACACCGCCAGGCACTCAGGGGCAGGACTGGCTACCTGCCGCCTCTGTTGGGAGCTGAACAGCCTCCTTCCTGGGGAGGACAGCTCCCCATCCTGTGCTGATCTCAACACTGCGGCAGGGCAGCGCCCTGCCACTCGAGAGGAGGAATTGGTCCGGATGGGGACCAGCCTGGACCCGCTAGCCAGGCCACTGCCAGAGCTGGAGTCAGAGGCTCTATCTGAGGACGACTCACCAGATGGGACCCTAGTGATTGCCAAGTCCTTGGGCTCATCAAGCTGTGCCACCTCTTGCTGGGGGTTCCCAGACATCTGTGAGGGCCTCTCTGATAAGAGCCCAGTGTATCACCCACCCTAGGATGTTTGGGGGTGGGGGAGTGCCTGCCATGGCCTTGCTGACCCCAGACACCCCACTGAGGAGTATGCCCCAGGCATGCCTGTAGGCAACAGTCAGCACCTGCCTCCATGGACAGTGCCACAGGCCGCATGCATGGGGGGTGGCCAGGAAGAGTTGGGCTGTGCCTGGCTCATGTGCCACCCATGCAGGACCCCTCTGTGCCCACACATGTCCTCTTGTCCTTTATCACATTCCCCAGGTGTGGGAGTGGGCTTGCAACGGTCAGCCCCCTCCCCAAGGCACTGTAGAGTCCCTGAGCAGCGGAGTTCACCGTGCAAGGCACACATGCCACTGCTCCTGGGACATCTCCATCCCTCATCCCAGGGGTGGGGGCTGCTGCCCATGGGGGTTAGGACGCATGGTCCAAAGGGCTGTGCTGTGGGACTGATGTTCTTTCTTTCTCACCCCTTCCAGCTTTACAGCTGCTCCATCCATGTAGTGGGCGAGCCCCAGCACACCCTGGGGCAGGGCAGGCCAGCCCCATCCAGGGACCGGAGCTAGGAAATCTGGGTGCAGTGACAGAGAGGGCCGGGCCCGTAGCCGGCAGGCACATCACTGCCCAAGGGATGACGAAGCTGCTGCATACACAGCTGCCCTTTGCCACCAGAATGAGCAGACAGAGCAGTGGCTGATGCTGGACAAGGCTGACCACACCTGGCGGTGGGAGGCCTGGGCCAAGGGGGTGGACCATCTTTAGAGCCCTCACAGAGCAGCTGGCCCAGCCCTCACTGCCTTTTCCCTCCTCTCCTCTTTAGCTGCCCTGCTCCTGGCTGAGCTCCTGCTTGCTGTCTTACTATAGATACTGGCCACTGTGAGCCTTGCCCACCAGTCCTCTCCTGCCCTGCCACTGAGCCTGAGCCCTCTGCATCCCTTCCATGTCCTTACCTCCCTGTGATTCCAGGCCCATCCCAGTCCTGTTGAGGATCCCACACATGGGGCAGGGGGGCATCTGTGGCTGCCACAGCTCATGCCCCTCCCCCCGTCCCAGGGCCGCCTCCAAGTTCAGATGCCCTTGCCCCCATCGCAAGCCCTTCCCAATGTGTGTAGTTCCATCCAGTAAATAGTTCTGAGGTCATTTTGCTTGTTCCAAAAGTTTACATCATTTTGTTTCAGCACCACCACGTCCCTCATTATTGGCGGGGAGAGGGCAAACGTTGGATGGGTAGGAGGGGTCCTGGGGGAATGGGGTGGGACTGTGGGCCAGAGGAGCCTGTGGAGTATGCCCAACAGAGTATCAGTGAGGCCTGTGGGCAAAACTCTCCTGGAGGGCTTCCCAGATCCGGAGCCCATTGCAGTGGGCCTGACAGTTGGTGGCTGCAGTGGGCTGGTTATATCTGGGGCCAGCCTCAGCTGTCTACCCTGCAAGGTAGATCTCCTCCTTGGCCTCTACAAGGTTATGGAGGGCACAGCGTGCCCCTCCACCACTTGGGGGATGTTGTGCACCCCAATGTCCAGGCATGTGGGCAGACAGTAGAGTCATGCCTTGAGGCAGCCAAAGGCACACTCTACCAGGTAGACTGCCTGGCTGAGGTGGCAGTTGAACAGCTTGTGGGTGGGGTCACAGTAGTCTCTGTACAGCTGCAAGAGCCAGGGCTGCAGGGGGTAGGCTGTGTCACGCACCATACATGCATACATGGGCATGGTGATGTTCCCGAGCACAAGCTCCCGCTCTGGGATGTAGGTCCCCACTCCGTTCTCTGACAGAGGCTAGAGTTCTGGAAGACCCAAGAGTTGTGAGTCAGGCCTGGTCAGGCCAACGTAGATGTCGATGAACCATCCCCTATAGTCCACCAGGGCCTGCAGCACCACCGAATGGAAGCCCTTGCAGGTAATGTAATGGCCGACGTTGTGCTCCAGGGCTCGGATGCTGATGTGTGTGCCACCAATGGCAGCAAACCTGGAGACGGCCACATCTAGGTCGCCAATGCGACTGACGCTCCAGAGCAGTACTGCTTCCATTGCCATAACGACCTGCAGGGGATGAGGGGAGAGCGAGCTCACTTGTGAGTGCATGAAGGGGTGCCCCTGGCCCTGGCAGCTGCCTCCTCCCTGTGCTGGGCTTGCGAGTGGAGCATGCCTTACCTCCATGAGGACAGCCCCAGTGGTTGACTTGCCTGCCCTGAGCTGCTGTCCCATGGAGTGGTAGTTGTCCAGCGTGTCCAGCTTCCAAATGGAAAAGGCCCTGCGCTTCTCCAGGGTCAGGGAGGGCCACATGTGGGCATCCTGGTGTTGGAGGGCAGAGGCAAGCCAGCTAAAGAGCTCCAAGTGTGTTTCTTTCCCCATGCAAAAATTCTGCAGCCGCCACGTGTCATCCAACTCACCCAGGACCAGTAGATCAAGTAGCTCGAGAGGCACTGGATGGCTTGGGTGAGGGTCACAGCCGGGGCTGTGGTTCGTTGGGGGTCCTGGGACCAGGTCTCCTCTGCTGGAGGGTGGCCATGAGGATGGTGGCCAGCAACCCAGCCAGGGTGAGCATGTGGGCCTGGGGCTGCTGTTGGTCCATGGCTCTTGTCTGTGAGCTTCAGGACCATGCATGGGCTCTGTTGTGTTGTATGCAGTAGGGAAGGCTTCAGCATGTGCAGGGAGGGGATGTTTGGGGGCTGGTGGCGCTTTTAGGGCACGTGTGGCCAGAGCTCCCAGAAGGGCTTGCCAGCCATGCAGTCCCATCCATGCCATTTCCTGACCTCTTCTTTCGACAAGGTGGCTAGGGCAGTGTCTGTGCTCTCTTTCAAAAGAGTGGCTTGATCTTTCGATCCACTTTTTGGATGTGAATGCAGTCTTTCGAAAGGAGTTTTTCTGGAAGCGATCTTCTGGAAGATCTTGTTTTGAAGGATCACTGTGGTGTAGATGTAGCCACAGAGTCTGAGGAGGTAGCATTGATTTCCTTCTCTGCAGGCATATTCTTTCAGGGACTCTTCTAAGGAAAGGTTGAGGTAGTACAGAACATGTGTTTTGAAAGAATTAGGAACTAGAAGTTTGCTAGGGTTTCCCTGCAAGTAGTAACCAAAGTTGGTGGAAAGCAGGGGTGGTTGAAATATTGCTGACAGGCTGCTGGGGTCAGAGCTACTGGACCAAGGCTATAGCAACACACACGCTCAAGGTTCGACTTAACATGCGTATAGGCTGTTTGAGAGCTTCATTATGTTTTGCTGTTGTAGCTCCCCACCTGGGCTACTCAAGACTGTTTGGCTGGGAGGTGATACAACCCCATTCTGGTCTAGATTGTACGCTGGAACCTGACATCCCCAGTTTCTCTTTTGAGGAATCCCCATCAAAGTTGTTAGCTGTTATCTCAGGTGCTTGACTATTGGAATTTGCTACCAAACTGAATTGTGTATTGCTAACTTAAAAAAGTGCATTACTCATAACAACACCTAATAAGTCACCAGTTCTCCTAGTTTTGACAAATTACTCATTTCTTATCAAAGTATTTTTAATATTTCTAGTTGCAATAATGCTTTTATGTCTGACTACTTAAAACCATGGTATATTTAACTCCTTTCTGTCTTCCTACTCTGGTTAGCAAAATTGCAGTCCTGCAGCTATTTGGCCTTGCCTCTCAGAGCTCTAACAATGGTTCCTGGTTACGTGGTATTTGGTTTTCAGCTAGCAGTGTCTAGACAATGAAAATGGCTGACTGCAGTAATGTCAGGTTTAATTGTCCTTTAACACCAGTTGTGCATGTTCATCCAGCCTTCTGGAGAGTACTGAGTCACTTTATAAAAGAATCCATTATCATGGAAAGACATGCAAGACCCTCTTTAGTTACTCATGTGATCTTACATACAGAAGTCCATGACAGCTCTTAGATGCCACCATACCAAGCATGGTGCCTGTATTAACATCAGCATTGATATCCTGATTGGCACCAGAGATGCCAGCACTCAGTTGCTTGGTGCTGAGCTGTGAGAGAGTGTTGCGCTTATGTAACACATGCATACTCAGTGGGGTCATTAATATCACTGCCAGTGGCTTTGCCTCTGTAAGAAGAGAGGCCAGGTATATTATGATTATGAGACCACTTCCTCCACTGATTGAGGAGACCAATGCTGATTTACTTGAGGATTAGATGAGGATTTCCATTCTTCTCTGGATGAATAAAAACCATTCCAAGAGCTGACTGGGAGTGTAATGAGTGCTATTCAACTGCAAGCTTTTTTTTTTTTTTTTTTTTTCCAGAAACCAGTTTCTTCTTCGAGTGGTCCCCGTGGGTGCTCCACAGTAGGTGTCGGGCTCGCCCCGGCGCCGCAGCTCGGCAAATCTTCAGCAGTCTCCGTCGGGTCGCACATGCGCTGATGCGCGTTGGCTCTTCGCGCTCTTACGGTCACGTGCGCGATGTGGTCCCCGCCAGTTCCTTCTCAACGGCTAACGGCTGCAGACGGAATCCTCTCCGGCTCCAACGCCTGAGACAAATAAATCTTATTTTTCTCGTGTTAATAGTTTTTAACAGTGCATAGTTAGCAGTTCTATAGTTATTATAGTTAGTTACTCTGTTAAAAGTTGTTAAAAGCTAAAGACTATCTTAAAACCGCAGCGGCCGCCTCCGGGCGGGCCCGCTGCTTTTGTTTGTCGGCCTTCAAAGGCCAATGGTTATTAACATCACCTAACAGACTGTTAAGTGTGCTATTAGCACCTAAGGACTCAGAGTTAAGTTTTAACAATGCCATCCCCCGGCTTTAAGAAGTGTGAATCTTGCCGGGAGGCCATGCCTGCTTCGGATGGTCATAGCAGATGCATACGGTGCCTCAGGGAGACGCACGTTCCCCAGAAGAGCTTCCATTGTTCCAAGTTGACCAATAGAGCTAGAAAAGATAGAGAAATGAGGCTGAAGATGCTGCTAGTTGACAAAGCACTTCAGCCTGCCTCATCGGAGACAACGCATGCGGAGGGCTCTTCAGGATCGCACAAGAGGAAGGCTGCCTCTTTGACCTTCTCTGTGCAGAAGAAAAGAAGAGCCTCACCTACTCGATCCCTGCCCCTTACTGTTGGGAGCGGGACGAGTGTAACAAAGGGCCCGCGCACGCTGGCTTCCTCCACTGGTAAAGCCGCGGCGCATGCAACCACTCAAGGCCCTGCAGCTACCGGGGAGACGGCACCGAGAGCCATGCGGGCACTAGTCAGTCCGGCACCGGCTACTGTGGCACCGATCGAGACTTCCTCAGAGGCACTGAAGACGATGGCACCGAGGACGTTGGCACTGGGATCGACGGCACCGGCAACAACGGCACCGGGAGCAGTGGAAATCAACATGACACCTGCTCTGGTACCGAGTTCACCAGTAAGACCACCCGAGAGGGTAAAGGCTAAAACGAAGACCAGGCACCGCAGCCCCTCTCCTGAGGTAATTGCGCTGCCTCTGTCACCACGATCAGCACCGGAGATTCGATGGGCAGCAACACCTTCAGCCTGCCACAGACGTCCTTCTCCTTTTCTTCGGAGTCCATCCCAGGGGTCTGCACGCTTTTCTCCATCATCTAGCAGAGATCCCTACGAGTCTTCTCACAGAGGCTCTCCTCGTATGTCGGTATCATCTCGGAGGTCTCGACATTCCATGCACCACCCTTACATCCTTGGGTCATGCTCCAGGTCTGCATCGCTGGGCCCCTGTCCCTGTTGCTACGACCGCCATCATTATGCAGGGCGTCGGCATAGGAGGTCGACGTCTCACTATGGATCCCCGTCGACCACCCCTCAACGCCACAGTGTTCTGCTTCCACCTGGGGGAACACCACAAGTTCCCCAATCAGAGGCTGGGTCTAAAGGCATTGAACCCCACCTCGAAATTCCACAAAGGCAATCACATCAATACAGCCAGGATCCAGAGGAATTGGAGGACAGATGCCAAAGTGATGCCTCCAAATCCTCGCCAGACGAGGCTGTGGTCCCTAGAGACATTTCTCCCCCAGATGACCTGAAACAGTTCCAGGAGCTGTTCAAACGAGTAGCTCAGTCCCAAGATATTCAAGTGGCGGAGGTGCAGGAGAAACACCACAGACTCCTGAAAAATCTCATGCCTCCATCTTCTTCTAAAATTGCTATTCCTCTGGACGATGCAATCATGGAGGCAGCCACTAATATATGGCAGACTCCAGCATCCGCTGCTCCTACCAACAAAAGAGCGGACAAAAAGTACTTCATCCCTGCGAAAGGTATGGAATTTCTATTTAGTCATCCACAGCCAAACTCGCTAGTGGTTGAATCGTCCCAACACAGGTCCAAATCGTCCCAGTACAAATCTGGGGGATTGGACAAGGACATAAAGAAGCTGGATCTTCTGGGTAGAAAAGCCTACTCCTCCTCTACTCTGTTGCTCTGCATGGCCAACTATGCCGCTCATTTGTCGAATCACAATTTCGACAACTATTCCAAGCTTACTGCCCTCATGGACTTCCTTCCGGAGGATAAAAGGCCAATTCTTAAGGCAATTGTGCAAGAGGGCCATGCGGCTTCTCGAGCGGGCGTGCAGATTGCACTGGATATGGCGGACACAGCGGCCCGCACCGTGGCCACTGCAGTGGTAATGCGGAGAGAGTCATGGCTTCACACATCCGGCATTCCAAAGGAGTTACAGGTCAAAATTGCAGACCTCCCCTTCGACAAAATAAAATTGTTTGCTGAATCCACCGACTCAGTCCTACACTCGAGCAAAGATTCCAGAGTGACATGTCGGACTTTGGGGATATGTACCCCACCGTTCAGAAGGAAGAAATTTTATCCTCAGCAACGCCGTTATGGTTACCAACAGCGACGTACCCAATTTCAACGGGGGTATGATCAGGGACGTCATCAACAAACACATTATAAGGGCCCTAGGCACCGCCCTCAGCAGGGCAGCACCTCCGCAGGGCAAAGTGCAAGACAGCAAGTTTGACAGGTATGTCGAGGGCCGCGAAGCCAAGACCGTACCTCAGTGCCAATCTCAGTACATGTTCCATCACCGACTCAAGACATTTTACCCACAATGGAAAAGCATCACGTCGGACAAGTGGGTATTGGAGATTGTAAACACAGGATACAAGATCCCCTTCCAGTCTTTACCTCCACCAAATCCTCCTACCGCACCCCTTCTCAGAGACCCCTCTCACCTACCGGAATTAAGGCGGGAGGTGGACCACCCCCTATTCATAGGGGCGGTGGGAGAGTACCGGAACAATTTCAAGGCGAAGGGTTCTACTCCAGGTATTTCCTGACGGAAAAGAAGACAGGAGGGTAGAGACCCATTTTGGATCTACACGCACTGAACCAGTACCTACGCAAACAGCGCTTCAAAATGACTACGATGGCTTCCATAATCACGGCACTAGACGACGGCGATTGGTTTGCAGCCCTCAACTTACAGGATGCGTATTTTCATATCGCAGTTCATCCAGCCCACAGGTGTTTCCTCTGGTTCCTTGTGAGCACAGATCATTTCCAGTACAGAGTCCTCTCATTTGGACTCTCTTCAGCACCCAGAGTCTTCACCAAGACCTTAGCAGTGGTGTCAGCATACCTACACAGACAGGGAGTTTTCATTTTCCCGTACCTGGACGATTGCCTGCTAAGGGGAGCTTCCCGGGCGGAGGTATTACGGATGATACACATCACCACAAAAACATTTACCTCACTGGGCCTCATCATCAATTTCTCAAAGTCAAAGACCGACCCCACGCAAAATATAGAGTTTATAGGGGCTCGGATAGACTCAGTCACGTCAAGGGTGTATTTACCCGAGGCTCGTTTTCGTGCCATCGAATCTCTCGTACAACTACTAACGTACAGCCCCACTGTTCCTTTTCTCATGTGCTTACAACTGTTGGGGCATATGGCAACCACCACGTTTGTGGTGCAAAATGCCAGGCTGCATATGCGAGGATTGCAGCATTGGTTGGCAACCGTATACAAACCCTCAATCCACACCGTCCACAAGAGGGTGTCACTTACAACAGAGGCACGAAGCTCGCTAACATGGTGGGGAAACCCCAAGAATCTCCTAACAGGGGTGCCCTTCCGCCAACCGCAGATTAGTGTGTTCATTACAACAGATGCCTCCCATATGGGATGGGGGGCTCACATGGACAACAAAACCACTCAAGGATTATGGTCCCCTGCAGAGAAGACACTGCACATAAACATATTAGAGCTCAGGGCAGCGTTCAATGCGTGCAGGCATTTTCACAATTATTTGCGTGGAAAAATAGTTGGCGTGAATACCGGCAACACCACCACCATGTTTTATATAAACCGACAGGGGGGAGCCAGGTCTCGTACGCTTTGTGCGGAGGCGGTCTGACTCTGGAACTGGTGCATCGCCAACAATATAATCATAAAAGCTTCATACCTACAGGGGGTCCACAACGTCAAGGCGGACCAACTCAGCAGACACTTTGCGCCCACTCATGAGTGGCAGATCCATTCAGACCTACTTCACCAGGTGTTCTGCAGATGGGGTTTTCCCCAAATCGACTTGTTCGCAACCCGAGAAAAAAAGAAATGTCCCCAGTACTGCTCCAGAGCGGGCATGGGACAGGAGTCTTTGGGGGATGCTTTCATGATCCCAGGGAAGGGCCCTCTACTTTATGCGTTCCCTCCCATGACACTTATACACAGGGTCTTGGAGAAGGCCAGAAGGGGGAGAGCACGCATGATACTCATAGTCCCAACCTGGGACCAGCAACAGTGGTTCCCATTGCTCTTGCGCATGGCTCAACATCGGCCATTTCCCCTACCAACAGTACCGGACATTCTCACTCAGGCTCGGGGGTCAATACTGCACCTGCACCTGCACCCGAAGAGACTTCGGCTACAAGCATGGCTAATCCACGGCTAAGCGCCTTAGAGACTACATGCTCAGAGGGAGTACAACAAGTCCTTGAATGTAGTCGGAGAACTTCCACCAGAAAGACTTATCAGCCCAAATGGTTGCGTTTTTCCAAATGGTGTTCCTCCAGGCAACTAATACCCCAGGATGCCACCATACCTACGATTCTGGATTATTTGCTACATCTCAAACAAAAGGGACTTTCGCTATCCTCTATAAAGGTGCATCTGGCGGCTATATCAGCATTTCGGCATGAAGAGGATGGATCAACCACTTTTGCCCATCCTGTTGTCTCGCGTTTCCTAAAGGGGTTGGTGAATCTGTACCCCCCTCGGAAACCAATACCGCCGTCATGGATTTTAGACCTAGTTCTACACACCCTCTCGGGACCGCCCTTTGAACCATTGGCTACGGTCCCCCTTCGACTACTTACTGTTAAAAACGACTTTCCTCCTGGCAATCACGTCAGCTCGCAGAGTGAGCGAAGTCGCAGCCATAATGTCCACACCACCCTGCACGATCTTCTCAAAAGAAGCGGTGGTCTTACGATTACACCCAGCCTTCGTTCCGAAGGTCTCTTCAGACTTTCATATCAACGAACCAATAGTGCTGCCCTCGTTCTATCCTAAGCCTCACAACTCAAATGAAGAGGCACGGTTGCACTTACTTGATGTAAGAAGGGCACTGGCCTTCTACATCGATAGAACTAAACCTTTCTGGAAAACGGACAGACTCCCGGTGTCCATTGCATCCAGGTCAAAAGGAGAAGCGCTATCTTCACAGAGGATTTCAAATCACTTTGTGTCTTGCATAAGACTGTGTTACGAGCTTCGCAAGACTCCTCTGCCAGTTCCGCCATGAGTCCACTCTGCTAGGGCGATGGCGGCGTCAACGGCCTTCTTCAAAGGGATCGGGCTGAGAGATATCTGCAGAGCGGCGACGTGGTCTTCCTATGACACCTTTGCCAAGCACTACGCCATGCACAGGATGCTTGATGAGGATACACGCCTGTCGACAGCAGTCCTTTCACGGGCAAGCTGCGCATAAATCGGGTACCCACCTCCTTTTTCGGGGGGGGGGGGTGTTACTGCTGGGTAGTCACCTACTGTGGAGCACCCACGGGGACCACTCGAAGAAGAAAGAGAAGTTACTCACCTGTGTAGTAACGATGGCTCTTCGAGATGTGTACCCGTGGGTGCTCCACTACCCACCCGTTCCTCCCCACTTCGGAGCTCTGTTTGTGTGTTTTTCAGGGGCGTCCGGAGTGGTTGATCAGGAACTGGCGGGGACCGGATCGCGCACATGACCGTAAGCGCGCGAAGAGCCGACGCGCATCGGCGCATGCGCGACCCGACGGAGACTGCTGAAGATTTTACGAGTTACGGCGCCGGGGCGAGCCCAACACCTACTGTGGAGCACCCACAGGGACACATCTCGAAGAACCATCGTTACTACACAGGTGAGTAACTTCTCTTTATCTGAGGTAGAATCATAGACATGTAGCCCTAAAGCTATGTTGATTCCAGTTCTCTGGACTGAGGCAGGACCAAGTAAATCTTCCTAGACCATCCCTGACAGGAGTTTATGCAACCTGTTCTTCAAAGCTTTCAGTGATGGAGACTACATACCTTTCATAATTTAGAATGTCTCTATCTTTTAATCTTCTTTGCTGATTAAGGTCATTATTTCTTGCGTTACCTTTAGTTACCATAGTGTATCAGTCTTTTTTATAAAAACACTTGACGAGTTTGAAGACTACCAGGTTGCTACTTGGAGTTTTTTCTCAGATATGTCAAATTCTTAGTCTTTCCTTGTAGGCCGAGTTTTCCAAACCTTTTATTTTTTTTGTTGTTCCCCTCTGGACTCTCTCTAGTTAGTCCTTGTCTTTTCTTAAGTATGGCATCCAGAATTGGACTCAGTACTCCAGCTAATGCCTGACCAGTGCTGAGTAGATTGGAAAAGTGACCTGCCTTATTTTACATATGACAGTCATGTTTATATGTCTCAGGTATTAGTCTGTTTTACAATTGTCATATTGTTGATGTTTTAGTCAATTTGTGATCGGCTGTGACTCTTCTATGATACTGCCACCAGGGGCTATTCCCCGTTTTGTAGTTGTGTGTTTAATTTTGCTTTCCCACATAAAGTACTTGTTTTTACTGAATTTCATCTTAGTGATTTCAGACTGGTACTCTTAATTTGTCATGGTTATTTTGAATTCTCATCTTATTCTCCACAGTGTTAGCAACCACTCCAAGCTTGGTGTCATCTGCCAGTATTATAAACATTATAATCTCCTCTCCACTGTCCAAACAACTAATGAAAATATTGAGTGGTACTGAACCCCATGACTGACTCCTTTGGTACGTTTTCCAAGTTCGACAGTGAACAATGTAATAGCTACTTTTTGAGCTTTAAACCAGTTGTGCAGTCACCATTATGGTGATTCATTTATGCCATTTCTTTCTTTATCTCAATCACAGTGTCAAAGTTGCATTCCACATCCTTTCAGGATTTAACTAAATGGTGGATGCTGGGGATAAGGAAGAGGATGTCCAAGAGGGCTAAGAGTTTGACTATAGCTACTGCTCTTTCTTTGAGTTGTTTAACTGGAGGTGGTCTGTCATTGACAGAGTAGCTACATGGTACCGGTGTGCTGCTGTAAGGTTTCTAGGGCAAGTGTAATTTCAAAGGTGCAAACACAACTAGGTCCCTGCACACCCATAGCATCTGCTGCTTGTTAAACAAATGAGAAGGAGCCTGAGTTGAGAGAGGACCACTTGGTCCCTTTTGTCCAGTTAAGCTCAACCCCAGTCTGCAGCTAGATTTACCTAGTTGGTGGTGTGATCCCACTCTCTAGGTCACAATACCACTTAACTTTGCCTAGCTCCCCGTACATGTTGCATAGCAGAGGTGGCTGGAACAAATTTGAGCAAATGGAGCTGTTGTAATCCTGTGCGCCAGGTCACACTCCCTGAACGTATGGCAACTAGAGAAAGTAATATGAGTTAAAAGTTGCTGTTTCCACATCAGAACAGTAGCCCACAATTTTCTTGTTTCCATATGTGTTATACAACCTTGTAATTTTGGAGGTAACCCTGGGCTGTTCAACACCAGCAAGGTACCCAGCCTTAAATAAGTAACATCTGCAGCTTCTTCTAAAATTACTTGTTTAAAGAAATTTATATAACTTTTAAAAAAGCAGGATCCCTCAGGATAGGTGATTCCAGCCCCTCAGCTTACAAATGTTACTTTTGATTGAATGCTCAGGAGACACATGCTTCTACTCTGTATTTCATACCTAGTCTCTGATCCTTTTTGCTTGACATTGAGGTGTCATCAGATTGTTGAATATTAGGTGTTGTCAGAGGCACTGACTCAATCCAGGTTTACACCAGTGGATTCATGCTACCCACCTATCTTCATCTCTCCCTTGGAGTTCTGTTTCCAGATCCTAGAGGCTAGCGAAGAGAAACTGAGATGGGAAGCGCACTTATAACCTCATCTCATGGTGTCATCTTAGGGCAAGAGTACTCTTTTAGTTTCCTTGTCCCTGCGTTGGACATTCATCTTCTATATGATTCCACATCTCATTGACAAAAGCACCATATCACTTTAATTTGACTGCACATGGACAACTCTTGAAGACAAGCAGTTACTAGTAAGGAAATTCTTTCTTGTTTTATCCAGTTGTGGCTGTGCAGGCTAGAGGTGTTCTTTGCTCAACAAGTTGGACCATTGTGACAGAAATAACACAATCATTCACTATGCTTGCTCTACAGTTAACTTGAAAGCAATAATTCTGTTGATTACTATGGACTTCTGTAGGGGAGAGAGTAAGTGTCAGAAGTTCTCACTGGAAGATTACTTAGCCCAACTGTAACTGCTCTCTAAAGATTCCGTGGTTTCATGCTATCCATGGTTTCCCATAGTACTTATGCCTTGATTTTGCTTTGTGTGAAGACAGCTGCCAGGATAACCTGGACAAGAGGGCAGGGGACAAGAGTGCCCAAAGACATTGGGATGTGGGGAGTAGGCTTTGCGTGTTCTCCCTTCCCACTACTATGCTGCTCATGAACACAGGTATCGAAAACCAATATTTCAGTTGCAGATAAAGTTGTAGCTTTACTACTAGGTTTCATCTGCCTTTGTTGCACTAACAAGGCAAAGCACCTGTAAACTCAGCTTAGGTGGCTGGTAGGCTCTTAGAACTTTAATGCTTTGGTGTATAGTGAATTTTCCATGAAAGTTTAAAAAAAAACAGTCTGAAGTATTTCCTGTTATAATTGATTGGGTTATATGTTTATTGTAATTTAGAGAATTCCTGGACACTCCAGAATAGAGTGAGGGATCAGAACATGTACCAATAATTAAAGAATGAAAAAGAGCAATACTGTAATTACCCCCCGACCAAACTTTGTAAGATTGCACTTAAAAGAAATCCAAACATGTTAAGGTAAGAAGGCACCTTAACTCCACTAGTAGTGTGATGTGGGATAGGGGGAGAAATGAAACTGATTTTTATTTAAAAAAAAAAACCAAACAACTTGAGCTATAAATACGAAAACCTTGCTTGTAATTGTTTGAGGAATGTATGATATCGCTACTGGGTGGCACTAAATATGTTTGGGTGGTTTAGTTGAGCTCTCTCTTTACATGTGATAGAAATTCAAACAAGTTAAACTAAGCTTTGAATTTTTTGCATTTATAATTAAGTCTCTACCAAATTTACTCTCCATCTGAGGGGGCCCCCGTAGGAAAAATGGGCGCACCAGCTGCGGGAGGGAGGAGGAGTTATCTGCTAAATGTATATTTTATTTATTTCTATGTCATTTCAGTATTTGAAGTTAGAAATATGAAGTATAAATCTGTTTACTAATGTAGAAGTTCCAAGTGAGGGCTGTTATTAGTACTCAATGAACTTGAACTGGTGCTTGAGTTAATGATCTGTCAGTAGTCTTGTTTTTCTTGTAAGCCTTGACTATGGATGGTCCTGCCAAGATAAGTGGCCAGGTCGCCTGATGTTGGAACCTATTTTGGATGCTGTACTTTTCCACTGCAACTATTAAAAGGTTTAAACTAAACACATAGGATTTCAGTCTTTGGCAAAAGAGGTATTAAAGGTGGGAAACCAGACAATAGCGGCAGCTGTCAAGGGCCAGGAGACACCTGTATAATACCCAAGATGACTGCTGGAAGCATCTGAGACCAAACAGGTGGAAGGATCAGGTGCCAGACCGAAAGCTTCTGTGCCTGGAAGAAAAGATAATTAGAACTACTGCTACATAAGATATTGCCTGTAACGTGTTTTGGAATGTTCAGCTTAGCTGGTGTGTGCTTTGTTTAGTAATTTTTGAACTATTTGCAATCACTTAAATCCTATTTTTTATACATAATAAACCTAGTGTAAATAATAACCTGCTGGGAGCAGCAGCTGTGAATATCTCCCTTTCATTGATAAAGGGGGTGAACAATTCATGAGCTTGCACTGTATAAATCTTCATACAGAGTAAGATGGGTGTATCTGAAGTTTTGGTCCCATTGGTGCTGTGCATCTTCTTGCTGCATCAAGTCCCTTCGACTTAATCCTAACTAGACCTGAGCTGCTGTCAGTCTCTGTATTACTGCACCTCCTTGCCATCTCTGTAGGAGACTGGAGGGCCTGGCTCAGCAGGACAGGGTGGTAGGATGCCCTAGAGAGTGGGAGGTGGTCTTAGTGGTATTTCAGCACATCAAATAACAGTCCCAAGAGAGACCCACTCCTGCATCCCAGTCCCCATGTCCCTAGCTGGAGTTCTCAAACTCCTGCCCCAGCCTGAACCCTTAATCTCTCATTCTTGTCCCAATCAGCCAGAGCTCATGCACCCTGCATCCTAGATTGGAGTTCCCTCCCACTGCAAAACTCCCTCCCTGAATCCATGCTCCCCAGCCCAGCACTCCCTCCTACACCCAAAAGCCCTCATTCACATCCCTGCTGCAGAACCCATACCCTTATTTGGAGCCTTTGTGCCCGCCTGCCCCCCACGCCCCATCCCTTGCTTCAGCCTGGTAACAGTGAGTGTCAGAGGGAGAACAGATGGAGTGAGGCTTGGAAAAAGTGTGGGGTAGAGAGTCCCTAAAAATACTTCAAAATGATAGTCCTCAGGTTGGATAAAGTTTGAAGATATCTAGTGAATATGCCTTTTAGGATTTGACAGGCAGTTGCTATACCATTAGGTGGCAGTATTGATATACAACTAGAAAATGTTTTATAAAAAAGAAAGCTCTTAAAATATTTTTAAATTGAACAAAAATTGTATTTCCAGCTAGATAACAATCAGGGTACTCTTTGTAAGCATATCCTGTTTGTGGCTCACAAAATATTATTTTGCATTTTTTATTTTATTTTTTTTAAGTCTGTGGACTTTGAATATAAGAAGTTAATAAATTAGCAATTTTTCATGTATGAAATTAATCTCCCTACACCTTACATAATAGTGAACATTCATATTCTCTAGAAGGAAATGGGAGCATGTACTTATATATATATTTTTTCTTAAATACTACTGCTATAAATAGTTCATGGACAGGAGAGGAAAGAACATGAAGTAACGGAAGGTTGAAACCTCCACTTAAACTGGATAGTCTGCTAATATGCAGAAGTTTTTAAAATACTTTAATTTGGCCCTTTTTAAAAAAAGCATTAATGTATGTTATGTTAATGTATGTTCTGTTTGACAACTATTGAGATTAAAGTCCCTTTGTAACAGAATTGATAAATCACATACAAGTTTGTTTCATTGCGTTGGCAAGACAGTATGCATGAGCCCTTACTTAGAGGTAATGCCTCTGAAGAAAATAGTATTTAACTTTAGTATTTGGAAGATGAACAGAATTGGAAGAGTGGCTAAATCAGGCATATGGACCATCTATGCGCTTTCTGGAGATAAATGTCTGTTTCCCCTATCTAGTAACATATGAAGGATTCTTTGCTCTTGACCTCTCCAGGAAACTTTTTGAGAGGGAATCCCATTTTTTCAAACATTCTCTTGGATCACGATAAGAAAGGATGCTTTAAATTTAGAATGGGGAGCCCCTTTGGAGCACTGACTAGTTAGTGAAGATATTTTCTAAGAGAGTGCTCCCACATTTTTCAAATAGAGGAAAAATTTTCTTGTTTCCAAGAATGCAAACCTCTGTGTAGATATCTTGAACGAAGAATTACAAACTGGCCATCACCATGGTTTTCTCTTAGATCAGTGAGAACCCTGATCAGTTTCTTACAGACAAAATGGTTAATGTATGCACTGTGTAGAAACAACATAGATATACCAAACCCTCTGGTACCCCAACTTCCCTGTGGTTTACTGTATACATTATATAAAAAATGTGTACAGTACCATGTAGAGTGTGTGTGTGCGCGCGCACGCCTCTCTGAATTTTCTCCACTAATTGGTACAGATAGTATGTTGGTCTCATAGTGAATGCTGGCACACCAGTCACTCAAATAACTCAAACATTTTAAGAATGGATGTGTTCTGCTTTTGTAACGATTTAGGTGCAAACGGACTTACCTGCATTATTTACCCCTGCAATAGCTTACCCAGACTTCAGACAGGTTGTAGAGAAAAATGACACTGGTTGGATAGCAGCCTGAAAGTGAGAGCCATATCATTCTTATTTGTGATGACTGGGAGTGGCTGGCCAATTACAAAAGCAGTTTCTCTGCTTCTGATGTTCACACCTTCACACTAGCTATTGATAATGGGCCACATCCTCCCTGACTGAACTGACCTGATATCTCCTCTCTTGATGTTCACAACTCCACATTAACTGCTGATAATGGGCCACATCCTCCCTGATTGAATAGACCTTATCAACTCTGGTCCTTCCCTTGACTCTGTCTTTAAACCCTTCTCTGGAACCCCCAGTCATGCATCTGAAGAATCAGGTCTTTGACCATGAAAGCTTATGCTCCAAAATATCTGTTAGTCTGTAAGGTGCCACAGACTTCTTGTTTTTGAAGATAGACTAACTTGGCCACCCCTTTGATACTTAAATATTACTTATATTTGCAGTTCTATCATAAGAATAAATGAGTTCATGAACAAATTAAAATCCTTGCTGTTGGGTTTGCAATTTCATGTTGCACTCCTTTTAATATACTTAGATGGTGGTTTATGTGGGGCTCATGAGTTGTTCCATTAAGGTATTAGTTTGCCTTTGCATATGAGAATTTCTACTTCTGTCTCCTTATTCCCATTAACCACCTTACCGCTGCCTGTATGCTCCTCACTTTTTTTAAATTATATGGTGAGACTTTTTTTTTACTGTCTTTTTCCTTTACAAGGCCCAACTCTGCTTGTTTTTGATTGTTTTCACATATCCCATATACTTGGACCTCCAAGAAGCATCCCTTCTTCTGTTCTTTGTCAGTTTTTTGCTTTCTCTTAATAACTTATTAATATATGTTCAGTTAGGTCTGCATGCCTTCCCGATGAATTTTTCTTCTTGCTTAGAATGCAGGCTTCAGATAGTTTCTGCCACTTAGACTTATTTTCAAATAACATACATATTCAGATCCTCGAGTTCTTCAGTGCAGTGTGTTTCTCTAATTCCCTTATTTTTAAAGTTTGCCCTTTAGAAGGCAAAGACCCTAGTTGCAAACTTATTTTTGTTGATCCTTCTGTTTAGTTTAAACTGAGATAACATGATCAGTTGAACTAAGGTTGTCCTCTGTCACCCATTCTTCTGAAGGGTCATCATTGTTTATCAATACTAAATCTAAAATGGCATCACTTCTTGTTAATTTGGTGACTGTTTTAAGATATCTGTTATCAATTGCAGGCAGGAATGTTTGTGATTTACCACTATTATTAGCACTTGTCTTCCAATCTGTATCTGGGAAACTAAAGTCTCCTATAATCATGTAATTTGCAGTAATATTTATTTCATTAAAAATATTAAAGAGCTCTCTATTCATATCCAAATAGATCTTTGGAATCAGAGTAGAGCCACTGTTCCCTTTTTTTCCCCCCAAAGAAATTTTGACCCAAACAGACTGGTTTATCCATTCCATCACTTCTAATTTCTTTGTATAATGAAAAGGTAAGCTCTAATGCTACTCCACATCTGCCTTTATTTTGGTCTTTTTTGAACATCATGTACACTTTAATACCAGTATTCCAGTCAAGACTACTATTCCACCATGTTTCCATTATCCCTGTAATATCTGGTTTCATTTTTGCACCAGTTCTCTATTTTTCTCTCTTTTGTTACCTAGGCTTGTTATGTTGGTATAGCCAACATCTTAGTTGTTTAAGCTTAGCTTTATCCGGAGGAGCTCAGTGAGGAGCTGTACGTATGGCTTAGAGAGGATTTGAAAGAACACTTTAAGAGCTGTACAGTAATGCACTGTGGTGTACTGTGCTCAACTTGAGGTGGCAGTCTGGGGGAATCTTAAGAATTGTCCGATGCTTACTGTACATTTGTGCCTGTTATCAGTGACAGTGCATCTGCTAGTGCTGAGGGGTTTTGTACATTTATGAGTACAGCATTTGGAGTTCATCTGATGGGCAGTGGGTGTACAAGAACACTATTTTCATTGCCAGTACTCACTATGCATCATGTTTTGTAAACTAATAAAAATAAATAGCATAAACAAAATCAGTTCATAAATAAAAACGGCTCTTAAATCAAAGGAACATAAAAGTAAATACATTTTAACTAAAATTTATGAACCTTAAGTAAACTAGATTAAAAATCTCATTGCTCATTATAGCTAAGTATATATCAACAATGGCTCTCACATGTCAGTGTAGGTGAAACTGTTATTTGTCCGTGCTTTCTGCTGGTGTGGAGCAGTAGGTGTATGCAGGCTGGCCCAGAGGCCACAAGCAATGATGAACAGTAGATGTGTAGAGAGTCAAGCCCAGCATTGTTGAACCTAAATGTCCACAACAGTCTGCAGCAGAGGTCAGCAGACTTTCCCAGGCAGCGTTGCCAAATTTGACCTTTGGACCTCTATGTACCCTCTGAGAGCTGGTGATACTTTTTTAAAGTTACTAATAGTCCTACTTACAACAGCTTCATTAATAAATAAAGATGCAGAGCTTTACCATTTTGGTCTTTAAATCTCTATCCATCCGGGTTTTTTAAATATCCAAAAATGTGTGGGAGTTTAATACAAGTTGAATGTCTCTTATCATGGATTCTCTGGTCTGCCAACATCCATGGTCTCCTGTGGTCTGGCAGGCAGCACCACAAGCTGGAAGTGGAGCTGCCAGCAGCCCTGGGCAGGGAGCCCCAACAGCCAGGGCTGCAGAGTTGCTGCTGGCCAAGAGCAAGGAGCCACTGGTGGACATGGGAAAGGAGCTCTGGAGGCCAGGGTTGTGGAACTGCTGCCTGCCATGGGTAGGCAGCCCTGGGGGCTAGGGGTGCAGTGCTGCTGCCGGCCCTATACAGGAGGCCACCACCAGCTGGGAGAGGGAAGAGGTAAGCGCGCATGCACACACACACACACACACACTTTACCCAGATTACATAGCATAGCTATATTGTTCAGGGACTGTTATGGCTCTACATGAGGCATGTCAAACTCAAATCCTACTGAAGGTCACACAGAAGAAAACTGATAGCTTTCAGCGCCACCAAAGAAAATGTACTTATATTGGAAAGTTGTAATTATTCATTATTATAGATTATGTTTTAGGTATATTTTATAAGACATTTTCAGGTCTTGTTTGAATATAATGCAATCATTTTAATTGAGAATTTAATACTTAAATGAATTCTATTGTTTTATAATTTTATTAATGGTTCATAAAATTTGATGTGCAAAATTATTTGCTCTATGCAGCGGGCTCTCCGCTGAGCACTATCGAGGTTCCCCTGGACAGGGCCCCAGGGCTGAATCTGCAGTCTGCAAAAAATTTTAATTGGGCTGCATGTGTGCCGCATGTTTGACATGCTTGTTCTGTAATCTTGAGCATTGTAGTTAGGTTGACCTAAGCCCAAGCAGAAAAGCTGCTAGGATGATGAAAAAATCCACTGGGTAAGGTGGTGTTCTAACAGCAACAGATAAACATCTTAATTACGTCTACACTAGAGTGTTTTCTAAAGGGCATGTTTCAAAAATGAAGATTTGAACAATGCCCTTTTGAAAGATAGCGTCCACACACAAGCTGGGGCTGGTACTGTCGCTTTGCCCTTTGAAAAGTGCTCTCTGCCCTTTCGAAAGGGCTTATCCGCTCTTTGAAAGAGAGCACCTACACTGTCCCATGCTCTCTTTCGAGAGAAAGGGCCAGGAACCGCCGTGGACAGGTTTGCATGGTGGAGAAGCCTATCCAGGGTGCAGATAGCTGCTCCTTTAAAGTGCCCTTCCCCAGCACTCTCGCCCTGCACAGCACGAGCCCTGCAGAGCTGTCACAAGCCCTGCAGATGCAGTGCCCGCAGGAACAAATACGGACCATCAGCAGCTTGAAGCCCTGCTGTCTGCCGCCAGTGGCATGGTTGCCCTGCTGGCCACAGCAGTGGGAGCTGCCCTGGCATGGCTTTGGACACCCCGGACCTGTGGCTTTTCCAGGGTGCTCTCCCTCTCCCCCTGGGTGCTCTGCTGACTCTGGAGCTCTCAGTCAGCTCCAAGTTTGGGAGTGCCTGGTCATCAGGGAGTGGGATGATGACCAGTGACTCTGGAATTTCTGGATGCAGTGGCAGCTCTTCCTCAAGCTGTGCCAGTGGCTGTACCCCACCCTGAGATACCAGGACACCTGGATGTGGTGCACCCTTCCTGTGAAGAACTGTTGTGATAGCTGTCTGGAACCTAGCCCGTTTTGTTTTGGGCCACCAGTTTGGTCTGGGCGAGGCCACATTTGGGGCCGTTGTAAAGGAGGTAAGGAAGCTTAGGCCACATGCCCACTGGGGGGAAGGGGAGCCCAGGACAAGGGGCCCATTGGGAACTGGGAGTGAGGAGGGGCCTGATGGCTGGGGTGGAGCCTGGCACACCCTACATGCCCTCATAGGTGCATATGTCCCCTCTCCCATGAAGGTGGTGCATGCGCTAAATGCGATGCTTCTCTAGCGGGGGATCCACACAAGGGACATGGGCTTTGCAGCACTTGTGTTCCTGAATTGCTTCAGGGCCCTCAATGGGACCCACGCCTCCGAATACAGCAGAGGCCAACATATTAATGGAAAAGGGTACCACTTGGTGATACTAAAGGCCATGGTGAACAGCAGCGGTTGGTGCCAGGACATATATGTGGGTTGGCTTGGCTTCACACACAACACCTGGGTATTGAGGAAATCCAGGCTGTGCCACTGGCTGGAGGCAGGGACTTATATCATCCAGAGAGACAGCCCGCTTGGGGACACCACAGCGCCCCAGTGTCTGGTGGCAGATGCTGCCTATACTCTCCAGTCCTGGCTCATGGGGCCTTATACAGGCCACCCTACTCCTATCCAGGAGTGCTTCAACACCCAGCTCAGCCATGACCACAATGTGCTGGAGTGCACCTTTGGGCATCAGAAGGACTGGTGGCACAGTCTCCTGGCCTGCTTCCAAGTGAGCCTCCCTCGTGGGCACCTGCTGCACCCTGCATAATATTGTAGAGAGCAAGGGGGAGGCATTCAGGCAGGGGTGGGGGGGCCAAGTCCCGCCTGGGCTACCCGCAGCCGGCTGCTACCCCTAGCCACTAGGCCCACCATGGTGGGGTCCATGTATAGGAGGCCCTGTGTGAACACTTTGCTCAGGGGCCCTAGTGAGCGCTGCCCCAGCCACCCCCAGCGGGTTCACCATACACTCCCCTCCACCCTGGGCACCCCGTTACCACCCCCCTGCACACTGCCTCCCCCGCCATGAGCGCACAGCACGTGGGATGTTGGCAAAATAAACTGTTGTATTGCACAAAACCAAAATGTTTTCTTACTGCGTAATATGTGAAACAGAACCATACAACTATTGGGGGGGACATGGGGCCCTTACTGCAGAGCAGGAGTGGAGGGTCTCAACCCAAACCATCCCTGGAATCTGCTCTCCCCCACCCCCCGATCTGGGGTTCCCAGCAGGGAGGATGGGGAGGTAAGGCTGGAGATCTGCCTCAGGTGAGCAATTGGCCACAGCAGGGACCCCTTCAGGTGGCACCCGTTCAGAGGGGGTGGCAGGAGGAGTGCAGTGAGGGGACATCCAGGCCTGCAGCTCCTGGAATGTGCCTGCAACATCCTGAAGGCTTCCCATGATATCTCCTCAGGCCGCCCAGCACCAGGTGGCCTCGTCCTCCCACCAGGCAGAGGCACCGCCCTGCCACCCACTCCCGGACAGAGGCAGTGATCTGGAGGTCCTCCACGGCCCACCTCTGGCCCCTTCTGGAGCGGGGATGTCCTTGTGGCAGTGGTGGGCCTGGTGGTCCCCGTCTTTGCCTCTGGGAGACTGTCCAGCACTACAGAGGGTGCAAGGCTCTCCCGGCCCTTTGATGTCGCAATTGCAAGAATGGGAGGGACGAGAGGGACAGGCCGTGAGTCCCGAACCCTGCCCCATGGCCCATGTCCCCTGTCCCCTGTCTGATGGTGGGGCAGCCCCCAGGGGGCCACGGTGGTGGAGAGGGTCTCCGTCTCCCTGGGGGTGGCCCCCTTGTGTGGTCTGGCCTCGCCCACTCCCCCTGGGAGTGGGCCACAGCACCATCTATGGGAGTAGGTGCTGAAGGTCACTGGCAGCCATGACACCATCCCAAGAGCCACAGCCTGGCTAATTGAGTCCCAAGTCGGGCATAACCCTGCCACAACTCTGTGACCTTGCTCTTCACTTGGTCAGGAGTGTGGACAGGGTGGCCACAGGTTAGGGTGGCCATCTGTCCTGTATTGGGCAGGATGGTCCTGTATTTGGGACTCCAAAAAGGCTTAGGGAGTGCCAGGGGCTGCAGCTTCCCTGGGGGTGGAGGGCTGACAGCTGTGGCTTCCCTGGTGCTGCAGGGATCCCAGGGCAGCTGCTGCGTCCTATGCCTCACCCCATATTTCAGTGTCCTGTATTCGGGACAGGGAGATATGGTCACCCTACCATGGGCACGCAGGCCCTCAGCCCGCTGTGCAAAAGCATCCGCGTTCTGCCGCTTCATGCCTATTTCAGGCAGGACCTCCTCCTCCTCCTGTCAGAGGCCCAGCAGGTCCCAGAGCTCATGCTTCGTCCATGAGGGGGCTCTCTTTCCCCTTTGGCTGGACTCCTGCAAACCCTGGGCACTCTCAGACGGGGGGGCCTTGGGGCACCTGACACTGCTGGCCATGGTGCTCCAGTAGCTGCTGGGAGTGTTGCTGCGGCATGCAGGGGCATCACGTGTAAAGGCTGCTGCCTGCACGCTCTCAGCTTCCTGCAACGGGGTTTCTGGGTCCGTGCGGCTTTAAGGACTGCTGCATGCACTGATCATAAAGCCCCGCAGCTGCTGGGCACGACATCTCTACGTCCCAGCTGAAAGGCACCATGGTGGACCCCGCTCTTTCGAAAGAGTGGACCGTGGAGTGTCTACTCGTGTCTTCTTTTGAAAGACGCTTTTGAAAGGACAGGCTTTTCCTATTTTGTGCTTGGAAGAGCAGATTCAAAAGCTGGGGCTCATTGCTTCAATTTTGTTTTCGAAAGAGTGCACAGCGTGTGTAGATGCACCACGCTCTCTTTCAAAAGAGGGCCTGCAATTTCAAAAATAATGGCTAGTGGAGATGTGGCTCTTCTGTTGCTGTAGGCTGCATCTGTGTAACAGTGCTATTCTGGTGCTGTAGCTGTGCCAGTCCCAGTAACATATATATGATCTGAAAGTGTTAAGATGAGGAGAGTGTCCTGCCTCAGAAATTTTTCTTTCCCTTCTGACTTAGCCTCTTGAAGACAAGGATGTTATATTTCATTCTTGCCAGCTGAAAACAAACTAAAAGGATCTCTGGTCTATTTTTTCTAAAATGTCAGGTGTCTATTGAATGACTTTTAAGTGCTTGAAGGGTTGCCTGCCATATTGTTGCTGTTGGTGTCAGCCTTTGCTGCAATGTTTCATCTTGGCCCGAAGCACCAAATAGCTTAGGGATATATGGGTTGGAAGTTATGGAAAGCCAGTTTTTGCTGCTTAATTTCTGCCCTAAATAGTTAAAGCCTTTGGCAGTACCTTGCTGTTCAGTGGAGAAAGGCATAGCAGTATTGCATGGCTGAACAGGAAGGAGACCCCTTTGATTTTAGCAGGGCCTGCTACATGGAGTCTTTTTTCCTTCTTCTTCTTTTCAAATATCAATTTCCTGTGAACTCCCGTTCTCAAAAATCTCTCTAATGTTGGGGGGGGCGGTGGGAGGGCAAAGGGGAGGAAGGCATGTATCAAAGACAAAAATGGAAAAGCTTCTGCCTGAAGAGAGAAGGGTCTTAAAAGAACCTTTTGCTTCTTTGAGCAAAGATGGGACACTGTAGTGTTGAGTGGCAGTCAGTTCTCTGAACAGTTCCACCTCTTAATACTGCATTGTGAAGGTAGAAGAGAGTGGATTTTTTTTTTAAAAAAAAAAGCTCAGGAAATTTAATGGCCATCTGCCCATAATGGAGATAGGTTAGGAGAGCATACTGGGAATTTTAATTTTGTGTGTGTTTGAAGGGAGAAATGAAAAAGCATATTACATTTTCATAGGTAGGTTGTCTTTATACACATCTACTTTGATATTAATATGTATTTAGGTTTATTGAAAAACAAAGTTGTCCTGAAATTTTGATTTGTATTTCTTTTAGGGGTTGTTTCATTAGTGGCTGTTCATCCTTCTACTGTAAATACACTTGGAAAACAGCTCCTGCCAAAAACATTTGGACAGTCTAATGTCAACATTGCACAGCAAGTGGTAAGAAGAGTTTAAATTTTTGTTGTGTTTATTTACCATTGCGCATGTTATGAATCTGCCTAACTATGATTCAGTGTAAATGCATTTGTTACGGTTTCTATGTAGAAGAGGTAGGCAAAGGACGATCTGCAGGCTGCATCTGGCCTGTCAGCTGTTTTAATCCATCTCTCTAGCTTCCACTGTGGAGTGAGGTTGGGGGACTTGCCCTGCTCCATGCAGCTCCTGGAAGCAGTGGCATATCCCCATTCCAGTCTGCTCCTACATCTAGGGGCAGCCAGAAGGCTCCATGCACTGCCTCTATACCCAGGCTCTGCCCCTGCAGCTCCCATTGGCTTGAAACCACAGCCTGTGGGTGCAGCAAGGGTGCATCTGTGGGGAAGAGGGGGTGAAGAGAGAGGCAGAATGCAGAGCTGCCTGTCTGCGTCCTCCTCATAGGCGCCAGCTGGAGGGAAATATGCAACTGCTTTTGGGAGTTGCTTGAGAAGCCTCCACTCTGTTCCCTATACCTTTGCCCCAGCCTGGAGCCCTCTGAACGCCTCATTTCTGGCCCCATCCCAGAGGCTGCACCCAGTCTCAATTATGCGAACATTTGTGACCCTCCATAGAATTTCCATACTGTGAAGTAGACCCCAGGACACAAAGTTTTCCCACCCCTGATGTAGAACATACCAT
This sequence comes from Carettochelys insculpta, assembly GCF_033958435.1. NCBI lineage: Eukaryota > Metazoa > Chordata > Testudines > Carettochelyidae > Carettochelys > Carettochelys insculpta. The sequence goes on from NC_134137.1 coordinate 120,833,391, forward strand.
TTCACTTTTCTGTATGCTAAGGGCTGTTTACTATGACTTGAAATTGTGTTTGGAACATTAGTCTTGATAACTTTGCTCTTGTGTTCTCTCTTCCCACATGTTGGCTAATAACGTAAATTATTGCCAAAAACTGCATCAACCCTCAACATTTTTTAATATAAAAGTTCTCTATTTTCTGTCTGTGTTTCTGTGATTAAATCAATGACAATTTCAAAACACATCAATCTGAAACTTTATCCAAAAGCCAATTTGCCAATGTTATCAGGATTAAAATTGGAAGAACAATGGGGTTTTTATAAGATTTCTGTCCATATTTTAAAAAAATTGACTTTTCAAACATTTTTGCTGAAAAGCGTGTTTTAAAAATTCAAAATACGTAGAAGCAGGATGAGTTAAGGAGCTAGTCATGAAGTAAAATGATTGTCTAGAATGCAAATTCCAAGTGTAATCCATATTAATAGTGAACAAAATTATTCATTTGGTGAGCTATATCGCCTGAACTCATATATGAATTCGGTTACCTAGGGAAGGGTGTTCTAGTTGGCTTTTCTACAGAGACTAACTTTTGCCAAGGCACTGAAGGTATTGCTTCTGCCTTTACTATACTCTTCTTTGTGGAAAACAGGACTTCAGCAGAACATCTTTCATAAACATTTTATAAAAAGAAATAGATGTCATAGTATAAAAAAATTGGCTATGCGTGTGTGCATGCTGTCATGGATTAATTTTTAGTATACAAACATAGCTAAGAGAATTGAGGGGGGAGAGAACTGAATAAGAGGTGGCTGTGTTGCTGAGAATTCAAGAAGCTAAAGAGTTACACACGTGCATGCACATGTTCTGTACTGGTTTGACAATGCATGTATAGTTAAGTTTGGGGGGCATGAGATGATTTTTGAACTGTGTGGACACAGCTAATAATAGGCTAAAGTGATTTGACTGCATTCAGAGTAGGGATGTGTTAATCCACAGACGTTGCTTTATATAACTATTTCAGTTAGGGGTAACATGCATAACCCCAAGCTGAAATAGTTATACAAAGTATTTGTGTAGACCGGGTCTAAGACAGTTCAGCATCAGTCAGTCTCAGAGGAGACTCTTGAGAACTGTGAGATGCTACCTGATGAAATATTTGTATGACTGCAAACTACTTTATTGCATTGCCATTCCTGTCAATGAATTAAATCAGCTTCTCAGTTGGTGTATGAGGTGATGACTGAGTAAAATTATTCCATTTTCTCCTTTAGAGTCTCAGACAAGGAAATTAAATGTTGTGTTGCTCTTACATTAGCTGTATTAAGCTTAATTCAGTAACCCAGTGATGAAACTGAGTTCTTCAGTGATTTAGAAGCCTCATCCAGTAACTATATTTAGACTATACTCTACTTTCAGGAGAATTATTATCAAAACATACATCATAGTGAAGATTAACTGGGGCGGGAGGTGTCAGCTATAAATCTAATTGTGGTGCACACACTCAAATGAGCCATTGGGTTAGGGGAACTATGACTTTGACACATGTCAATCTGACTTTCAAAAGGAATATGCTGTTTCTTTTCATGATTATCAGTTAAGCATTTTCCCTAAAGTTGCACAACTTTATGCTCAAATACAGAAATGACAAAAAAAATCCTTTTTAAAAACTTCCAGTAAAATTTAATGTTTTTTTCAGCTGCCTGCCTCAGAAATGGAACAGTTCTTTGAGTGATTGCTCATGTGCATTCCACGTTGGGTGTGCGCTGGCGCATGCCCTGTTGCTGGAAGCTTTTTGCCCTAGCCAGTAGCCCGAGGGTCAGTACGGCACCCCGTGGAGTGGCACCCATATAGTGGCCCATATATGCACCACCCGCCCCACCCCTGCTCAGTTCCTTTTCGCCGTGCTGTCGGTTGCTGGAGCTCTCTCACTTCTTGTGTATCGCTGGTAACCTTTACTTGTAAATTAGTTGTTAGTCAGTGTAAACAGTTGTAAATATTTTAGATAGTTGTGTTTTACTTGTAAATAGTTCTACTTAATGGTTAGTGAGCCGAGGCAGGACTCTAGCCCCTCTCAGTGCCAGGGGATGCCTGGCTCCCCAGGTTTCAAAACCTGCTCAAAATGTGGCAAACAAATGCCCAAGAGTGACTCTCATAAAACTTGTCTGAACTGCCTTGGTGATGCTTAGCTCTGGGAATGCTGTTCTATATGCAAGGCCTTCAAACCTAGAATGTTGAAAGACAGGGCTCAACGGCTGAAGGTGTTGCTGGTGGAGGCGGCTTTATGCCCGTACATTTCCCCGGCGGGAGCTCAGAGAGGTGTATCATTAGTGCAGAGTGCTTCGGCACCGTTGGTGCCATCAGAGAGCTCCCGCCCCTGAGAGCAGGATTCGGTGCCTAGTGCTCCTTGACGCCATAGGAGCCAATCCCCGGTGCCTCTCAGGAGGCTTCAGCGCCGCGTAGGGCATCTTACAAATAACAATGCCGGTGCCAACGCTGCGCAGGGAGTCCTTGTAGCCACCACAGAGGCAGGCGCCAGAGCAGTCTCTAAGGTCACCAGCATGGTTCCTGATGTGAATTCTGCCCCTGCAGATGGTTACCTTCTTCAGTGGCCCGTATCACACAGTGCAAGGCATGCAGGAACAGGCAGGTACCACGGGCTCCTCAGCACCGTCATGGTCACCGACATCAGAGTCAGCAACAGAATCGGACTCTTTATACGTCAGCTCAGCTTGGAGCAGGAGTACGAGGTCGTCAGGGCACAGTGGACATCGGCACCGGTCCCAGTGCCCTGCGGCAGGGGATTGGCAGGTGCCCCCAGGGTGCCCCCGAATGGCCTTTTTGGACTCCATGGGTGACCCACAAGGCCCAGGTGCAAACCATAGGACTCCCTACTAGGGTGTCCGGCACTCCCCAGGTGCCAAGATCAGCGCCGTATGCATCACAGGGGGTGCCTTCATGAGAGCAGGCTCAGGAGCTGACGGTGCAGGAGGTGCCCATAGAGTCTTCGGCACCAACAACAGCACCGACCCAGACGTGGACGCTGCCCCTGCAGGCACCAGGATCTATGGTGCCATTGGTGTTGGCACCAGCAGGCCCGGTGCCATCCCAGGTGCTGAGCTATCTCACTTTGATGACACCGCAGCATACAACACTATGGAGCGCCGTACCCCAGGCACTAAGCACAGCACCGCAGACCATGGTGCCAGTGAGTCAAACAGAAGAAATTTAACCCCCTAGGCTGGCGGTCCCAAAGGGCACGGGTCTGTCATTCTCGTCCTCCCAAGACGAGGCCTTGGCTGGGTCCTCAGCATCCCCAGTATTGGAGGATGGAAAGGCATACCAGCAGTTATTGAGAAGGGTGGCACAGAGCCTGGGCATACAGGCGGAGGAGGTCAGGGACGAAACAGACCCGGTCACAGACATTTTGTCAGCATCCGAACCCACTAGGTTAGTACTGCCCATTATTAAGACAGTTGCCAACACGGCAAAGGCAGTGTGGCAAAGCCCTACCTCATCTCTACCCACGGCCAGGAAGAATGAGCACTGGTACTTTGTTTCGGCCCAGGGTAATGAACATCTGTTCACCCACCCTCCTCCCGGCTCCCTGGGTGCAGATGGGGCCAACAACAGGAAGAGAGAGAGATTTCAAGGCCCTTCCCATAAAAACAGAGGCCAAATGCCTAGACCTGTATAGTAGGAAAGTTTATTTTACCAGGTGGCCTTCAGTTAAAGATTGCTAACCAGCAGGCCCTGGTTAGCAGATATGCTTATAATACGGCCAGCTCCCTGGCTCGCTTTGTGGAACTGGTCCCACCAGAGAGCAAGGCTGAGTTTAATGCTATGGTGGAGGAGCAGAGACTCATATGAGAGCAGAGCTGCAGGCTGCTCTAAATGCAGCAGATGTGGCCACCAGGGTCATGGCATCTGGTATAGCCAAGCGAAGGGGAGCATGGCTACAGGTCTTGGGGCTCCCCTACGAGATGCAACAATCTATACAAGATCTTCCTTTCGAGGGGCCCTCCCTGTTTTCCAAAAAAAGGAATAAGAGACTTCACAGTCTGAAGGACTCAAGTGCCACCCTACGTTCGCTGGGGCTACACACACTGGTGACCCAGAGAAGGCACTTTTCCCTGAGACCCCAGTTCAGGCAATTCCCACAACAGCACAGGTACAGCAGCAGGAGATGGGGCCACTCCAATAGGAGATGTCAGGGCCAACAGAGCCAGGGCCAGAGTCATCAAAAACCCACACCGGGGTCTAAACAACACTTTTGATGAGGCGGTCGGGAGTGACACACCAGCCACCACCTCAGTTCCAGCTCAACTTTTATTTTCATCCCACCTATTCCCTTTCTACCGTGCATTGCGCAACATAGCGTCGGACAATTAGAAGAGGCAATTGAGCAGACTGTTCCGGAAGAACAAAAGATCAATAAGAAGTGGATTACCCAGAAGACATGGAAGTTGGTTCAAGAGAAGAGAGCGTTGGAAATCAGAAGAGATGTTTCTGAGATGGCAGAACAGCAATATAGGATGAAATACAATGAGGTAAGGAAGTCAGCAAGAAATGATAAGGAGAAATGGTTAGAGGAGCAATGTGAGGATATCGAGAGTTATTATGGCGAATGTACCAGGGAGGTGTATCAAACAATTAGGAATATTAATAGGAAATAGCAACCGAAGCAGATGACCATCAAAGATGAGAACAAAGAAGTGCTCATGAACAGGGAGAAGATTGTGCAACAATGGATGAGATATTGCACCGATCTATACAAAGCACAGTTGGACCCGAGTGTCTCAGACACTGATTGAAGAACTGAAAGAGATATCTCCACTGATCATTGAGAGCGAGACCGATATTTCGAAGGAGGAATTAGAAAAAGCAATGAAACAACTAAAGAACAACAAGAACCCTGGAAATGATAAGATCACAGGAGAGATGATCAAATACAGCGGAGAAAGCATGATTCAGGAAATACACCAACTATGTAATATAGCATGGAAAGAAGGGAAGGCACCTAAGGAATGGATAAGATCTGTGCTAGTGACAATAGCCAAGAAAGGAAGTACATTGGAGTGCAAGAACTACAGAACGATTGCCCTAACAAGTCATCTAGGTAAGGTGCTGATGATGATACTGACTGAGAGGTTAAGATCACAGATAGAAGAATATATAGCAGACGAGCAAGCAGAAAAGATAAAGTACCATACAGAAAAGATAGAAGGGATAGATGGGGGCAGAGCTTACATATGCTGGATGTTTGGAGGGCGCTGGCCTTCTATATGGACAGGACCAGACCCTTCTGAAAGTCTCAACAGTTGTTTATTGCAATGGGAGATAGAATTCAGAGGCTCCCAGTCTCCTCCCAGCGGATTTCCTCCTGGATAGTGGCGTGTATCAGGGAGTGCTAGAAACATGACGGGGGTCTCCCCTCCCCTGATCAGAGCGCACTCTTCCAGGGCACAGGCATCCTCTATGGCGTACTTGGCCAGGGTCCCTATCCAGGATATCTGCAGGGTGGCCACTTGGTCCTTCATTCACACATTTTCGGCACATTACACATTGATGCAGCACGCACGGGAAGATGCTGCAGTGGGTAGGGCTCTCCTACACTCCTTGCGGGGCTCTGACCCCACCTCCTAGGCATTGGCTTGCGTTCACCCAACTTGGAATGCACATGAGCAGTCACTCCAAGAAGAAAAGATAGTTACCTGTTCTGTAACTAGTGTTCTTGGAGGTGTGCTACTCATGTCCATTCCAAAACCCTCCTGCCTTTTCCACTGTTGGAGTAACCAGCAAGAAGGAACTGAGCAGGAGGTGGGGCGGGTGGTGTATATGTGGGCCACTATACGGGTGCCACTCCACGGGGTGGCACACCAACCCTGTGGTTACTGGCTAGGGCAAAAAGCTTCCGGCAGCTGGGCATGTGCCAGCACACACCCAACTTGGAATGTACATGAGCAACACATCTCAAAGAACACCTGTTACAGAGCAGGTAACTGTCTTTTCTTGGCACAAGTAAATTTTCAAACTCTTATGTAATACAGTTTGTTAAAAATGTTTTTGAAATAATAGGCAATTAAAGTATTTTTGGTTTGACTGGATCACTGTTAGCAAAGCTGCCATGCAATGATTTATATGCTTTCTTTTGCTACTAAAAGACTGAATGCCAAAGATCTTAAAGCTTTAAGTGCTAAGGAACTTACTAATTTTTAACCTTGAGTCTCTCCAAACGTAGAACTAAATGCATTGGAGATGCTTTTTATTGGCCATACTAATACATATATTCCCGTTGTATTTAGGCACACCTAACTGTGCATTAGGAGGCAATAGACATTGGGTTTACCCTCGGTGTAGATAGGGCAAAGGAGTTGAATGGGGTCAACTGCCATTCTTAACTCCTATTTCTTCTTTCAGTGGTATTAAAAAGCAGGAAACTTTCAACTACATGTATTTATCGTGCTAAATAGAATAAATTCTCCATCTGGTCAATACAAAGAGGCATATACCTAGCTCATGTGCCAATTTGCCTTATCTTGAACTATCTTCTGTTTCTGAAACATTAAGGATTAGCTTTTAGCTCCATCAGAGTTTGTGTAGCTATCTCAGCTTTCCATTCTCTTGTTAGTAACCATTGGGTTTTTTCAAACACAGCGTCCATACGATTTCTAATGGGCTTGCTTAGATTATATCCACAGGTTCATAGCTTGGTTCCACAGGGCAATTTAAATTTAATGCCAGCAGAGTTAATGGAACCCCTCATGAGGGGTTAACTGGTAGGCCTCACCCTTAATGGTTGATGCTTATCGGCTCTGGTTAACTGGTGGGGGCTGAAGCTCCAATCCCATGGGGCCCACTATGAACAGGTGCTGCTCCGGCCTCCCAGAGCAGCCCCTGTCCTTGGCAAGCCCAGGTGCATCAGAGGCCGGGGGCTTCTTCAGTCGGTGAGCAGCCCCTACCTGCGGTGAGGGGGCCACTCCAGCGTGGTTGTGGTTTAGGAGTAGGTGCCAGCCCCGCTTTAGTCAGTTAACTCAGTGTTTCACAGACTTTTTGACATGATGGCCCCTTCTGGTTTTCATTAAACACTTGTACCCAACCCCCCATTTTTTGATTGAAATAAATTTAACTTTTTGAACCTGTATTTATATTATTGTTCATGATCAACTGACTTGTAATTATTTTACCCATGTATCTGGTGCATAATGGGAAGATTGAAAAATAAGCATAAAACATTAAAATATTTTATTGAAATTTCCAAATGAACAAAAATGTCATACATTAATCAATACTTATAATGTAGTATATCACAAAAAAAACTTTCAAATGCAAATCACTTAAAAACTAACTAAAACATGACTAAACTGCAGTCCACAGACAGACTAACCTGCAGAGACTGAGACAGAACATACTGGTTGTTAACATTAACCAAATGACTTTTTTCCAGTCATTTACTTTCAAAGACAACAGAAATTTGAAATGCAGAAATTTAACCAAATACAGTTTGAAATGAATTAATTTAATGAGCAAGATTATACTGTTTTTCCCTCACAAGCTCAAAAATCCTATGTATGAAGGATGAAAGAGCACAACTCAAGTCACTTTCCCCTTCCAGATGATTGTGCTATTTTGTTTTTAATACAATGGGAGTTGAAAAACCAGCTTCTCAAAGATGATTAGAAGAAAAGGAAATAACGAAATTCAACGCTTCTTCTCCAACTTTGTGGAAAATGGGGAAGTTTTTTTACCCCAAACTCTTCCAGATTCATGGTTTTGAAATTATCCTTTGCACTTGAATCAGACTTAAATTCAATGGCTTGTTCTTGCAGACGGTCTGGCAATGAATCCACATCAGTGTTGAATGGACTTCACACCAGCTTCCAAACAGGGTTAGCCAAGATAGCATCTGGGAAATAGTGTATGAATTCCTACAGTGAGGCAATCCAGATGAGGCGTAATTTTGTTCTTTTGATCTGAGTAATGCTGATCAAGATCTGCCTTTTTCAGCTAGGAGTTCATTGAAGTGAGAGCACAACAAAAAGTTTCCAGCTTGAAATTGGCACTTGCAAAGCTGAATTTTCTCTATGAAAACTTTGATTGCCTCATAGTGGGCAATGATGTTGTGTTTCTTTTTCGCAGCTTGAAGCTGAGGTTGGTGGTAGGGTCAAAAACCAGTACACCAGTGAAAGCTGAAATGCTTTGTCTGTGAAAGTACCATACAATTCTTTTTTCTGACCATGGAGGTTCTACTTGGTGGTTGAGTTTGCAGACTCATATTTCCTTTTGAGAGCCAGTGGACTTCATGTGCAACAAGAGACCTTTATGATCAGCTCTCAGATCTGCGCAAAGAGCTGCAAAAAGCCTTGTATTTAAAGTGCTCCTCTTCACAAAATTAACAACTTTGCCAAATTTGTTGAATTGCACAGATCATCTAGAAGGGCATTAACAGCCAAGACTTGCCTGTGGATTCTTTTCTTTCACCAGCGTCACAAATCCAGAACAAGAGCCAAGCATCGTCAGGGTGCCATCAGTGCAAATGCTGAGTAGCTTTTCCCATTAAATAATATTTTCTTGAAGAAAGTCAGAAAGTGTTGCCAAAATGTCAGGAGCCTTTGATGTGGTTTAGAGTGCTTTAGAGAAAAGCATTTCTTCTTTCACAGCTCCATCACCTGCAAATCGAGAATAGTATCAGAGGGGTAGCCAAGTTACTCTGTATCTTCAAAAAACAACAAGAAGTCCTGTGGCAGCTTATAGACTAAGATATTTTGGAGCATAAGCTTACGTGCATAAAGACCCACTTTGTCTGATGCCTGAGTGGGGCATTCCAGAGGAGGGTCTAAATTCATAGGCTCATGAAAAGGAGGGAGGGCCAGAATTGGCAAGGTCAGTTCAGTCACAGAGAATGTGGCCCTTCGGCAGCGCTGTGAACATCGAGAGAGGGGAAACCAGGTCAGTTCAATCAGGGAGGATGTGGTGCCTGCTGATGTGGAGGTGTGAACATCAGGAGAGGAGAAACTGCTTTTGTAATTGACCAGCTACTCCCAGTTGCTGTTAAAATCAAGAACAGACAAGTAACTGACAGCATTGAGCTTCATTAGTGGTACAGTCACACTGAATTGCCAAAAAAAAAAAAAAAGTGGGTGTATCTTTTCTAAAGCTTCTTTTTGTATGTGCTCTGCAAATTCATCAATTCAACAGTTCATTGTGTTATTAGAAAACAAACTTTTGGTAACTTTTTCTGGCTTTCAGCATTAAGCACAATATTGGCAGCACTGAACAAGCATATTTCCTAAGTGTCTGTCTGATCATGAGTTTTCTCTGCTTTAGCAATGAATAGTGACAGAGGCTTGCTTTATGTACTTCAGATACCCCTTTGTTAAAGGTAGTTCTTTCTTTTAAGGATATGCAGGAATCCAGCTGCACAGTGCTCTTTATTTGGTGATGAATAATACCGACAAATGCTGAAATCTAACTGCTCTAATTTTTTTTAATATTTGGAATGGACTAAGAATTCTGATGGGTCCTTACAGAACAGATGATTAAACGCAGCTAAACATTGAGTGTTTTAGCTGAATTTGACATTTTAAGTTGTTTTTTTTCTGATGGCCTCACAGCCCCCCGGATTCCCCTCACACGCTTCCCCAATTTGAGAACCACTGAGTTTAACCAGTTAAATGTCAAGTTTAGCCAATTAATCAATTACATTTGGATTTTATGTCCCTATTTTGAACCACTGGTGTCTTTGTTCTGCCTGTCAGTGAAAAGATGGTCCCAGTTACTATTATGTTGGTCGAGAGAATAAAAAACTGGTGAGATTTGATATCACTGCCTCCCTATGGATTTTTTTTTTAGGGACCTAATTTTCCCTAATCTTAGACAGTAATTTAGGATGAGGTGTGATCCCTGAATGTCACATGAATCAAGCAACGTATTTTTCAACTGTCTTGTCAAAGCTTCATTTCTGTAAAAGGAAAGAAAAGCTCCATAGTCTAGATCAGTGTTTCTTGAGCTATGTTCCACTGGTGTTCCATGAGCAACTTGCGGGTGTGCTACGTCAATTGGAAGAATAATTAAAAGTTTTAAAATAAATAACCATTTTATGATGATAACAGCAACGGAAAATACTGAAGCATGATTTTATTTGTACGTCTCACAAGAGTGGTAGTAGTTTGACAACACAGCAAGGTTGACCAACATTGTGCTTGTGTCCCCTCTCTTCTAATCTTTTCCTTTATCTATCTATCTATCTATATCTATCTAGCTATCTAGCTATCACAGCATAGCAACTAGCAACAACACTCAGCACATGCACTATGGTGTCTCCACTGTCAGTCATCTGCTTAATGTCAACCAATACATGTGTGGCATGTGATGTATTGAATTTGTTATTTCAACCAATATGAGTAAACAATAAGTTACAATTCTTTTTTAAAAAGACAGAAGTGAGTGAAAATACTACTGCTGAGGAACTAGTACCATCAAGTGAAGCAAATTTTCATGTGTTCTACATAAAAAATATTGTTTTGTGTTCTGTTGTCTCAAAAAGTTTGAGAAGCACAGCTCTAGATGGTAGAAGAGCTTTGGCTTCTTCTTCGAGTGTCCCCGTGGGTGCTCCACATTAGGTGTCGGGCTCGCCCGGCGCTGCAGATCGGATCTTCCAAGCAGTTTCTGCCGGACCGCGCATGAGCCGGTGTGCGCCGCTCCCTAGCACGCTCCCGGCCACGTGCGCGATCCGGTCCCCGCCAGTTCCTCTTAACTGCCGTCGGCTGCAGACGGAATCCGACTAGGCTACAGCCAAGTTAGCGTATTCAGTGGTTTTAGCTGTTTTCTTTAAAGTTTTCAAGTTCTTAGTCTATTGTTAAGTTAGCCAGTTGTTATTTTCAAAAAAGAAAAAAACAAGAAACAACAAGCGGGACGGAATTCAGTCCAGTCCTAGTAACAAGCGGAGCACCGGAGGCCAGGAGCCTAGGGCCGTTAGCCCTCCTGCTGCGGCAGGCTATCCGAGAGGGGGAAAACAGCACAGAGAAGGTGCTAAGTACCCCATTAACAACTAAAAGACTCACCAACAATGTCCTCTTCAGGATTCAAGAAATGTGAGTCTTGCCGAGAGGCAATGCCAGCGTCTGATGGGCACAGTCACTGTATAAGGTGCCTTGGGGAGTCCCATGTCACACAAAAATGCTCCTTCTGTGCAAAATTAACAGCCAGAGCAAGGAAGGACAGGGAGATGCAGCTTAAAATGCTGCTATTCGACAAGGCCCTCCAGCCAGACGTGCCGGAGCGGCCGCAACAGGAGGGACCCTCCGGGGCCCATAAAAGGAAAGCTGCCTCCCTCACCCCATCAGCGCAAAAACGGAGGAAAGTCTCCCCAACCCGATCCCTGCCGGCAGCAACAGCGAGTGGGACGGGAGGAGCGCACAGCCCCCAGCCGCAGCAACAGCTGATGGGCGGCAGCACGGAGAGCCACGTGGAGGCGGCTCAGCCTCCGATGATCAAACAGCCACCCCGCACAGCAGGTAGGGCGGCGGCTAAACAAGCACCGGTACCAGCGGCGCCGCAGGAAGCGGCACCAACCCCCGGGGAACTGGCGGTGCAGAGTGCGCAGGCACGCAGCCTGCAGGCACCGGAGGACACCGCCCGTGCGGCACCGCCCATGAGCGTGCCGAGCATGGTGAGGACGGGGCTGAGATCCCCTGCACGTCAGGGGGCGGAGCCGCCCCCTCAAGGGAGGGGGAAGGCTGCACAGAAAACAAGGCACTGCAGCCCCTCTCCAGACAGGGCTGCAGAGTTGCTTTCTTTCAGCCCTCCGCTCATGCTGCAGACTCCAACTAGAAGGCAGGGGTCCCCCCTAGCCTACCCGGAGCCCCCGTCTTCATTTTTACAACCAGCCTCGCCCTGGCTGGGACCACCCTCACCCTTCTTGGGGTTTGAGCCGCTGGAGTACTATCACAAATCGCTCTCTCCAGTGTCCATTGTCTCTCTACGATCTCGCTCCCCCAGACGCAGGGGATATGCACCAAGGGAGTGGTCCAGGTCACCTTCCCAAGAACAGTGCCCATGCTGCCATGGTCGTCCCTATCACGCGGGGCATAGACACCACCGGCAGTCTACCAGGGAAAGATCCCCACAGACGGTCCCGTATCCCCGAGGGCAATCGCGAACGGGGACAGAGACTCAAGTATCTCAGGGGGAACTGGTTATGGAACCCCGAGATTTTCCCTTGCAAGCTTCCAGCGAGCAGATGTACCATCACCAACAGGAACCGGAAGGGTCCAGAGAGGCGTATCCTAGTGGTTCCTCGCTCTCCTCCCCGGACGAGGCTACGGCCCCGGGGGACGTCCATCCTCCGGACGATCTCAAACAGTTTCAAGAGCTGTTTAAAAGGGTGGCCTTCGCGCAAGGCATCCAGACAGCAGAGGTGCAAGAGAAACACCATAAGCTCCTCAAAAATCTGAGACCTCCGGCCTCCTCCAAAATAGCAATACCGCTTGACGAAGCAATCTTGGAGTCCGCCACTATGATATGACAGACCCCTGCGACTATTCCGCCTGTCCACAAGAGAGCGGACAAGAAATACTTCGTGCCGGCGAAGGGCATGGAGTTCCTGTTCAGCCACCCACAAGCAAATTCCTTGGTGGTAGAGTCGTCGCAACAAAGATCAAAGACATCTCAATTCAAGACAGGGGGAACAGACAAAGATGCCAAGAAGCTAGAGCTGTTCGGCAGAAAGGTCTACTCCTCCTCCACACTACTGTTGCGAATGGAAAATTATGCAGTGCATCTAGCGAACCACAATTTTGACAACTACACTAGGTTAACCTCCCTCATGGACTCGCTTCCAGAGGACAAGAAACCGGTGCTCAAGGCCATCGTGCAAGAAGGCTACGCGGCCTCGAGGACGGGAGTTCAGATCGCCCTGGATGTTGTGGACACAGCAGCACGCTCCACAGCTAAGGCAGTGGTGATGCGAAGGGAGTCCTGGCTCCAGACTTCGGGTATACCGAGGGATCTGCAGGCAAAGATCGTCGATCTTCCCTTCGACACGCAGAAGCTGTTTGCTGAATCAACTGAATCGGGCCTTCATTCCAGTACAGATTCAAGAGCCATACTTAGGACCCTGGGGATTTACACCCCTCCATACAGAAAGAAAAAGTACTACCCTCAACAAGGACGGTACCAGTACCAGCCACAGTGTCCCCAGTACCACAGGGGTTACGAGCAAGGGCAACATCAACAGCACGAGCAGTACAGAACTCCCAGGCGACGTTCCCAACAGAGCCGTGCGTCCTCGGGGCACAAGTTTGACACACAGATCCAGGGATGCGCCATCACTACCATCGCACAAGGTCATCCGAAGCTGTTATTCCACCATCGCCTCCTACCATTCTACGACCAGTGGCAAAGGATCACCACAGACAAATGGGTGCTGGAGATCATAGCCACGGGGTACGCCATCCCCTTCCAGTTGCTCCCACTGCCACGACCTCCACCCAGGCCCCACCTGCAGCATGCCTCCCACGTAGCGAGGCTCAAGCAGGAGGTAGACCATCTCATGCTCATAGGGGCAGTGGAAAGAGTGCCGGAGCAACTGCAAGGGGGAAAGGGTTCTACTCGAGGTACTTCCTCACGGAGAAAAAGACAGGAGGCTGGAGGCCCATCTTAGATCTTCGAGGCCTCAACCGGTACCTGCGCAAGCAATGCTTTCGGATGATCACAATTGCCTCCATCCTTACGGCACTGGACAATGGAGATTGGTTCGCAGCCCTCGACTTACAAGATGTGTATTTTTACATAACTATCCATCCGGCTCACCGACGATTCCTCCGGTTCATGGTAGGCAAAGAACATTTTCAATACAAGGTCCTACCGTTCGGCCTCTCCTTGGCCCCCAGAGTCTTCACCAAGACCTTGGCAGTGGTGTCAGCCTACCTGCACAGACGGGGTATTTATATTCCCGTATCTGGATGACTGCCTACTCAAAGGGGCCTTGAAGGAGGAGGTGCTACGCATGATACGCATCACAGCAGGCACGTTCTCTTCGCTCGGCCTGGTTATCAATCTGGCAAAATCAAAGATAGACCCCACACAGGACATAGAGTTCATAGGGGCACTCATAAATTCTATTACAGCGAGAGTGTATCTACTAGAGACACACTTTCGGGCCGTCGGCTCCCTCATGCAAGTCATCACTTTCAGCCCTACGGTGCCGGTTCTGACGTGCTGACAGCTGCTGGGCCACATGGCAGCAGCAACGTTGGTAGTACAAGACGCCAGGTTACACATGCGCAGCATGCAGCACTGGCTGGCGAGCGTATACAAACCGGCAGCACACACCGTTCACAGGGTGGTGTCACCCACAACAGAGGTCTGCAAATCCCTGCAATGGTGGGTAAACTCCAAGAACATGCTGACAGGGGTACCCTTCCACCAACCACAAATATCGGTTTTTCTTACTACAGATGCCTCCCACATAGGGTGGGGAGCACACATGGGCGAAGAGGTGACGCAAGGACTGTGGTCCTCCACGGAACAGTCACTGCACATAAATATACTGGAGCTCAGAGCAGTGTTCAACACCTGCAGACACTTTCGAGACCATATACAAGGCAAAGTAGTCGGGATCAGTACAGACAATACCTCCACCATGTTTTATATAAATCGGCAAGGAGGAGCTCGGTCCCGTGCCTTATGTGCGGAAGCAGTCCGATTGTGGAACTGCTGCATCACCAACAATATAACCTTGAAAGCCTCGTATTTACCAGGCGCTCACAATGTGAAGGCAGACCAGCTGAGCAGGCGTTTCGCACTCACGCACGAGTAGCAGATCCGTCCCGATCTGCTACGACTGATTTTTCACGCATGGGGCTTTCCCCAGACAGACCTGTTTGCCACTCAACACAACAAGAAGTGCCCACGATTCTGCTCCCGGGCAGGACTGGGATGGGGGTCCCTGGGGGACGCATTCGCGATCTCGTGGAGGGGCCCCCTGCTTTACGCTTTTCCTCCCACAGTGCTGATCCACAAAGTCTTGCAGAAAGCCAGGAGAGAAGGAGCCCGAATGATCATGATAATCCCAACGTGGGATCGACAGCAGTGGTTCCCCCTACTCCTGCACATGTCGGACCGTCCACCGATGCCCCTTCCGGTGGCACCGGATCTGCTCACGCAAGCCCAGGGGTCCATAGTGCATCCGCACCCCCAAGGCCTGCGACTACAAGCGTGGTTAATCCATGGCTCAGCTCCCGAGAGAGCACATGTACGGAGGAAGTGCAGCAAGTCCTAGAAAGTAGCAGGAGGACTTCCACCAGGAAGACCTACAAGCAGAAATGGACTCGCTTCACGGCATGGTGTACTACCAAACAGCTAGCCCCCCTTTTGGTGCCTATACCTGTAATATTAGAGTATTTACTGGACCTCAAGAGAGGAGGACTCTCACTATCCTTGTTAAAGGTCCACCTTGCCGCCATTTCGGCGTTCAGACACGAAGAGGAAGGGCACATGGTGTTCGCCCATCCCATGGTTACCAGGTTCCTCAAAGGGTTGGTAAACCTATACCCCCCTCGGAAACCGCTTCCACCTTTGTGGAACTTGGACCTGGTGCTTAATGCGCTAACGGGACCACCGTTCGAGCCTTTAGCCACGGTTTCCCTCCTCCTCCTTACGATAAAGACGACCTTCCTTCTCGCAATCACGTCAGCTCACAGAGTGAGCGAGCTTGCGGCAGTCATGGCAACGCTACCCTGCACTGTTTTTTCCAAGGGGGCGGTGACTCTACGGCTGCATCCAGCCTTTGTTCCTAAGGTTTCTTCAGAGTTTCATATTAACGAACCTATTGTTTTACCCTCGTTTTATCCAAAGCCTCATAACTCTAACAAAGAGGCGCGCCTACACCTCCTGGACGTGAGGAGGGCGCTGGCCTTCTATATAGACAGGACCAAGCCCATCCGGAAAACGGATAGACTCCTGGTCTCTCTTCGCAGAGAATCTCGAAGCACATTGTATTCTGCATAAAAATGTGCTACGAACTCAAGAAGACTCCTTTATTGGCCCCGCCCAGGGCTCACTCCACTAGGGCGGTGGCGGTATCAACAGCCTTTTTCAAGGGCGTTGCGCTAAAGGACATTTGCAGAGCAGCGACCTGGTCATCCTATGACACCTTCGCCAAGCACTACGCCCTTCACAGGGTATTCCAAGAGGATACCCAGCTCTCGACAGCGGTCCTCTCGGGGACAAGCTGTACATGATCCGATTACCCACCTCCTATCTTGGGTTACTGCTGGGTAGTCACCTAATGTGGAGCACCCACGGGGACACTCGAAGAAGAAAGAAAGGTTACTCACCGTAGTAACGGTGGTTCTTCGAGATGTGTCCCCGTGGGTGCTCCACTACCCGCCCATCCTCCCCGCTTTGGATCTCTGTTTAGTGTTTTTCAGGAGCATCCGAGGCGGCTGGTCAAGGAACTGGTGGGGACCGGATCATGCACATGGCCAGGAGCGCGCAAGGGAGCGGCGCGCACCGGCGCATGCGCGGTCGGGCAGAAACTGCTTGGAAGATCCGATATGCGGCGCCGGGCGAGCCCGACACCGAATGTGTAGCACCCACGGGGACACATCTCGAAGAACCACCGTTACTACAGTGAGTAACCTTTCTTTTTTACCTGATTCTGATTAGACCATTCATGTTTTAAGCTCTTTCTTTTGTTGCAAATTTAGACAGCCTTTAAGTCCAGTTGTATTCATTTATTCCACCAATAGGCTGATGGTGCATGTCCAAGAAAAGTGGTGGCTTACTTGATCAGTTCTGTGGCAGCGTCTGTGGCCTTTTCTGGTTCAAATTCCTCCTTAAAAATAAATGGTTACCTACCTTTCTGTAGCTGTTGTTCCTTGAGTTATGTTGCACATGTCCATTCCGTGACCTGCCTTCATTGTGCTCTGTCAATCAGACAATACTGAGTGGTTTTGGGGGGCCGCATGGCCCTTTATATTTGTATGCGGTGGTGTAAGGTACCAGAAGATGTTCATGTTGCCCAAATAGGACTGATTGGGGCAGGCTGTGTGCGTGGGTGTATGAGTGTAAATCTCTGAAAGATGTTCATGAGGCTTGCAAACACCTGCAGTGGAATGCCACACAGAGAAATGAACACCACCTATTGAAAGGTCCTTCAGAATAAAAAAAAAAAGGATGATTTTTCCACCTCTTGCTATCCGGCCAAGTTCCAAACTCAGCAGGATTTTGCACCCTTCAGTGTAGCAACAATTGTTTGGGCAGCCATGGATTTGAGGAATTTATTGGCTCCCCAAGGCACTGAAAGGAAACTGTTACCTACCTTGTGATTCTTTGAGGTGATCTGTGCATATATATTGCCCACATAGTGTTCTAATACACCGGAGTTGTTTTTTCTCTCTAGCAGTATCCTCAAAGGTCATGTCTGCAATCCTCATGCCCTTTCAGTTAGTCTATCAAGAGCAAAAGGGACAGAGCAACTCCAGCTAAGTCCTCCTTCACTGAAGGCATTAATAATATTACTGAAGTGCAGGGATGGAGGATAGGCTGTGGGAATCCACATACAGTCTCTTGCAAATAATCATAGTTGCTGTAAGGCGAGTAGTTTCTTTTTCAAATACCTGTGCATGTGGATCCCATTTGTGGTGATACAGCAAGCAGTTTCACAGAGGTAGCCATGTTAGTCTGTATCTTCGCAAAATGAAAAAGCAGTCATGTAGCACTTTAAAGACTAACAAAATAATTTATTAGGTGATGAGCTGCTGTGGGTCAAACCCATTCCTTCATTTCTGGAAATTTTGATGAAAGTAAACTGGCACAATGAAAATATAGTGGAGAAATAAAAAAAAATGGAAATGAAAATTAACAAATTAGCAACACAGGACAGGAGTGGGGCAGTTTACTTTCATCAGAATTTCCAGATTTGAAGAAGTGGGTCTTTCCCACAAAAGCTCATAAATTCTTTTGTTGGTCTTTAAAGTGCTACATGACTGCTTTTTTTGTTTTTAGCAAGCAGTTTGTCCACAGAAGATGGGAGCAAAGAATTTACTAGAATAAAGATTGCAGGACTGCTCTTCCAACATGAGACTTTGTTCTTTGGGAACCATATAATGAGTCGTCGTCGTCGTCATCGTCATCATCAACAACCATGAGCTCAGCGCCTGTTGGTGTCTGATGCCTCTCTCACTATTTCTTTCCATCTTTCTCTGTCCAGTGCAGAGTGGCTTAGTTTCTGTAGAATAGCTCCAAACCAATCTCCTATATCATCTACCCATTCTCTGTGAGGTCTGCTTCTCCTATTCAAACCATCCATTATGCCAGATACTAAGGCCTTGATTTTTCGTTCATCATTCATTCTGCAAATATGCCCAAATAGCTGTAACTTCTGTTGTATAACCTCCTGCAGTAGGTTCTCTTTCAGCTGTATCTTCCTATACAATTCCTTGTTGGTGACCTTCTGCATCCATCCTAGTCTCAGGATGTGTCTATAACAATTCCTCTTGAATGCCAATATTCTTCTCTTCAGATCTTCTGTTGTCACCCATGTCTCACATCCATATAACATGCTGCCGAATACACACATTTTCAAGACACTCAGCTTTGTTCCTAAGCTAATCACTTCACTTTTCCAGATTTTATCTATCGCCTTCAAATTTGCACTTGATTTTACTAGTCTAATCACTATTTCCTTCTTACAGTCTAGACCATACATTATGTTGCTCCCCAGATATTTGAACTTCTCTACATTCTCTAGTTCAATCCCATCTACACTGATATTTCTTCCTATTTTTTATCTCCAAATATCATTGTTTTTGTTTTATCAATGTTCATAATCAGTCCGTACCACTTCCCTTTCTCGTTTACCACCTGCACCATTTTCACGAGCTTCTCCTCATCTTCCTCAGTGATAACTATATCATCTGCAAACCTCAAGTTGCTAATTCTTTTCGCGTGCACGGATATCCCTTCTTACCTCTTCCTGGGTCTTTTCTATCACTCTCTCTAGGTGCATGATGAAGATAGTCATTGACATCAGATCTCCTTGTCTCATACCTCTACTTGTTCTAAACCAACTTCAGAACTCCCCACATATTCTCACTGCTGCCTCCACATTGTCACTGATAGCGTTCAACAACTGTATCAGTCTCCTATCCACTCCATACGACTTCAACACCGCCCAAGTCATTTTCTGATCTATACTGTCAAGTGCTTTCAGAAAATTGACGAAACAAGTGTAGATGTTCTTGTTCCTTCGTCGAGCTTTCTCCAGTATCAATCTTAGTGCCAATATCTGTTGTTTGGTACTCCTATCTTTCCCGAACCCTGCTTGCTTGTGCACTAGATATTCTTCTATCTGCTGTCTTAGTCTATATAGTTGATGTATTTCCTTAATCATACGTACTTTCTCCACCATATTTTATCATCTCTCCCATGATCTTATTGTTTCCAGGGCTCTTGTTGTTCTTTAGTCATTTCATTGCTTTTTCTGCTTCCTCCCTCGAAATATCAGTCTCGCTTTTGATGCTTAGCGGAGATATCTCTTTCAGTTCTTTGCTCAGTCTCTCTGAGACACTTGGGTCTAACTGTGCTTTATATCGATCGGTACAATATATCATCCATCACTGCACAATCTTCTCCTTGTTCATGAGCACTTCTTCGTTCTCATCTTTGATCACCATCTGCTTCGGCTGTTACTTCCTATTAATATTTCTAATCATCTTATACACTTCCTGGTCTTACATTTGCCCATAATACCTCTCTATATCTTCAGACAGCTCCGATAACGATTTTGCCTTATCCTTTCTGGCCGCTTTCCTTACCTCATTGCATTTCACCCTATATTGCTGTTCCACTCTGTCAGAAACATTCCTTCTGATCTTCAGTGCTCTCTTGTCTTGGACCAGCCTCAGTGTGTCCTGCGTAATCCACTTCTTATTGATTTTCTCTTCTTCTGGAACAGTCTGCTCAATTGCCTCTTCTATCGCCATGGCTATCCCTTCAACTCTCTTATTTAGGTCTTTCTCTGTGGCTGCATTTCTAATCTTCTCTTCGAGCACTGCTTTGTATGCACTCCCTGTTTCTTCCTTGCCTAGCCTCACCACGTCTCTTCTCTTCTTAAACTGTCTTACACTTTCTCTTGAGTTTTAGCTTGATGTTTGCAATCACTAGACTGTGGTCTGCGTCTATATCCGTTCCGTGGAAAGTTGGGCACTGCTGTACTGATGTTACCCATCATCATTTTATCAAAATCATCGCTATCATGTTCTTGGACTTCCTGTCATTTGATTGTCATGTCCACTTCCTACAGTCCTTTTGTTGAAATCTCATGTTGCAGATCACCATCTCGTGCTCCATAGCAAACTCGAGTAATTTCTCGCCTTGTTCATTTCTTTCTCTGTATCCAGACTTTCCCGTGACTCTCTCCCAACCTTTGTTATCTGTTCCAACCTTCGCATTCCAATCTCCTCCAGTGATCAACACATCTTTCTTCAGTATCTCCTCCAGCGTCTTTGTCAAGTCATTATAGAATAGCTCAATCTCTTCCTTTGTACTGTCCTACTTGGCTGCATGCACCTGAATGACTAAGATGTTGAACGTTTTTCTTCGAATCTCGCTACCATCATTCTTGCACTCAACAGTTTGTATCCTGATAATGCTCCTCTAGCTCTTTTGCTAAGAAGGAATCCAACTCCTGCTTCATGCTTTGTTTCGTTTCCTGACCAAATGACTTTGCAACCACATATCTTTCCTGATGCTGTCCGATGCATCTCTGCCAATCCAAGTATATTGCATCGGTATGTCTCCATCTCCTTCCAAAGCAGCTCTCATTTTCCAGTCACCCCCAGTGTTTGGACATTCCATGTTCCAGTTGATAGCATATATGTTAGTTGTAATTTTCTTTCGGTAGCCAACTTATCGACCCAACCCCTATCACTTGATTGGCGTCATGGACCCTGTTTATCCGGGCAACATCTGAGCTGGCATCTTTTATCAGTTAGTCGTACTGGCATCACATTTCATTTGTATTGTTGTTTCACCATCAGGGCATTGTCACTTATCTGACCAATGCTCCTCCTTTATCCAGGCTTGGGACTGGCATGGAACCCCCAAAGGCTTCATGGCAGATAATAAGTAGTATTTAGTAAACCTATGAACTGGAAACCAGTAACTTCTCTGTATCCTTCCCTCAGAGGGAGCGTGCTTGAAACACGCAGCTAAGAAGCCTGATAGAATGCGCTGATATGTTAGGTGGTATCATCTTATTAATCTCAGAAGTTTTTATAATATAGCTAACAATCCACTTCGACTGTCTTTGAGACAAAATAGGGTTGCCCTTAATACTGCCACCATATGCTACAAGCCATTTTAATTTTTCTCATTCTGTTCAAATAACGTAAAAGGGCTCCTTTAATATCCAAGGCATGACATTTTGATTCTTTTAGAGATTTTTGAGGTCTAGGCAAGGAATCTGGTAGATGAAAATTCTGGTAGTATGAAAATCTGTGCCCATCTTGAGTGTGAATTTAGGATCTGGTCTTAATGTGACAGTCAGTATGAAAAACTGACCTGAGAACTTGGAACTCACTAAAACTATGGGCAGAAGTACTAGCCACTAAAAATACAGACTTTGATAAGAGGTGAATGGAGCAGGATGTTGTTGGTTCAAAGGATGGTTCCATCAGAACCAAAAGTACTAAGTTAAAATCCCATGCATGCTGAATTTTTGTAACGGGAGGAAGCATGACTTTTACCCCCTTTTTTATTTTTGAAATCTGGCTGTCTCATGGGGGAAAATCTGGAGAACCTGCTATCAGTGGATGATATGCTAAAGCTGTTTCCATATGAATTGTAACAGAGTTTAAAATTAAACCTGAGTGTTTAAAAGATAAGAGGTAATCTAAAATAAGTCAAATAGAAGTAATAGCAACACATCCTTTTCTTTTGCACAAATTGAAAAGCTCTTCCGTTTTGCCTAGTGGAGGGTCTTCTATTCTGTAACAGTAACAATTGTACTTCTAAAGAGCATTCCTTGAGCATTGGCATTGACCAAAAAAATGTAAGGTGTCAAGTGTAGAGACACTGGGTCTAGAAGAAGTACCAAACTTGAGAAGTAATGTCCTTTTGAAGCCGGAAAGGTTATAAGTTGCTCTGTTTCAACTTTTGAAACAATCAGAAAACCTGAATTGGCAAGGCCATACCAGAGCTATGAAGATGATTTGAGTGGTGCCTTGCGTCTCTTTCCTTGCCTCTTGGGTAGTAACAGAGAGATAGCCGTGTTAGTCTACATACTAGCAAAACAAAAAAAGCAGTTCAGTAGCACTTAAAGACTAACAAAATAATTTATTAGGTGGTGTCTTGGAATTAGGGGAAACAGGTGGGAAAGACAGACATTAGGCACAATATCTAGAGTATCAGAAAGACATCTTCGAGTGCCTTCACACATGCGTGCATGCACGCACTCACACACAAATGCCTGCCCCATAACCCCCGAGAGCAAAGTGTGTGTGGTGGGGGGGATGTTGGACATTTTCTGTTGATCTTGATTACAAACAGGTTTGTTTGTGGAACTCCCTACTCGTGGAACACCTGATGAGGAATTGCATCCTTCAGTGACCATTCATGGGATGAAGAGGTCTTTCCGCTTATTGAACCACATTGCGCTGTCTTGGTAAGTGCAGTGGTATGACGTTAACGTGACTCAGGATGCACCATTTTCACAACCTGATTGCCTCTTAAGCAAGAAGAGCTGATGATGTTCTCCCATCTGTTTTATCTAATACATCATTCAAGAATTATCATTTCGATACAACTATTGATAAACTTTTTATTATTGGAAGAAAAGACTTGCATGCTGAACCAATTGTTCTTAACTTCAAAACTCCATGTGTTCCAATGAATCTTTTTTACATCCATACATCATGTCTCTATGAATTATTTAGATGAACCTCCCAGGTTGCTCAGGATGCATTGGTTATCACAATCTTGGTGGATCTTGGACTTTGAAAAGGAATCCCATGACACACATTGTTGGGGTTCAACCAGCATCGGGGCAATAGTATTTGTTGAGGGATCCTTGCTCTTCTGTCTGTGGAATGGACGCTGGATGTGTACACCAGTTTGACCCAAGACTGAAATGATGTCATTCTGAGCTTGGTGAAGGTATTTAAATAAGTACAGGAGGCCATGTGACCTAGCAGTTTTAGAAATACTCATATCAAATTTGGTTCTGAAATTAGTTGACAGGTGTTGAAAAAAGAGGAAGAAATACTCTGTCTGCTTTGGAGGCCAGGGTCACTCCAGTGAACTCACTAGCCTGAGGACCGGATTTCTTTAAATTGATATTTAATCCTAGCCTGGAGAAGAAGTATAGAACTGTCTGAACTGAGCTTGTGACTTGAGCTGCTGAAGTTCCCTGTATCAGCGAGTCCATCTAGATAAGAATATATGTGAAGTTCCTGGTGATGAATGTGAGCAGCAATAACTGGTGGACACTTTGAGAAGGTTTGAGCTCTTCATCCATGAGTTAAAGGCCCCCTGAAAAGGAGGGGCGCTTAGGTTTGTGCCACTTTGCTGGTTTATTATACATAAATAACCCCTGAAAGGTTTTACCAAGATGTGGTTTGTTTGTTCTTTTTAATTAAAAAGGTAGATCTTATCTAGGTTAAAAGATTCCATAGCAGTTGGCAAGCTTGACATCACAGGATCTGAAAGCTGACCTATTAAGAGGGAAAAGACTTTTAATAAGATTTTGTTCATTCTGTCTCTTATGAACGCCAGTATATAGTGGTATAAAAGATGTCTCTTAAGATCCAACTCTTGCCTGCTCTCCAAACACACACTTCAGTTAACATGTGAGAACTCACAATAAACATTTTTGAGCTCTAAGAAAAGCTTCCTCCAAAACAAAAGAAGACCAGGTTTTTAAAAAGTTGAATTTAGTCAATGTACAAGACCTGTTTTTGAGTCTGAGTGAAAAGCAGTGGCAAAAATTATGAAAATTTAGCTGCAAGGAAAATGAGGTGTGCGTAAAGCTAGTAGTGTTTTTGACTTGGGAGGAGAATGAGAATGACTGGTAATAAACTAGTTATTTTCCTCACAGTCTTACAAAATGGCTGCTGCTAGTTTTCAAGTGAATTTATGGGTAAGGTTTAAAAGATGTTACTGAAGAATCAGTCCCATTGTTTTCAGTAAAGCTGAATGGAGTCTAGAATTTTAAATTAGTTGTGCTTTCTTTTAATAATGAACTGCACAACTTCTTATGTAATTAAAGAGGGTGTATACATTTTTCTTGATTAAGAAACTTTAAAGTAGACTACCCAAGAACATCTTCATAGCTAATTTCTGGTGTTTCAATGCAATTCCTTGAGAACACTGACAAAAACATAACAGAAGAAATTGAAATGTTGTTACATGGAATGCAAGTACTAGGATACAGTTATGGTTCCCTTAATGTCCCCAGAACTATAAATCTGTGAGCATTAGTTTGTGCCCATAGAAGTTTTTAAACATGGGTCAAGGCAAAAGCAAGGTTGTTCCTGAATTTCAGCCTAACTTAATATAACTTTGAACTATTATAGTGAATTGAAGATACCTAGATTTAAATAAAATTATTACAAAAATATTACCAGTAAATAACATGGTTGGACTCAATAGTGCATTTTCCTGTTATAGACAGCAAAATAAACTTAAAGTAACTCGAAATAATTCTGAATCAGACAAATATATTTGGCTTTGATCTTCATTTTTCTTCTCTGTAACATGAAATATCTTCAAAATAGATACGAGCAGCTAAACAACTATCAAACATGGCTGTATGTAAAAATGTATTTACACTTAGGTTATTGGCATTCAGGTGTAGTGATCCAACAGACATAATATGGAGCCTTAACAAGGTGATTGTGGTCAAGGAGAGATTACCGTGGCACATCATAGTGTTAGAGACCTTGTGACTATTCATTAGTACTTCTAATGAATCTCTGATATAGAACAAGTCAGAAAATACTATTCTTCTTTGAGTGGTCCCCGTGGGTGCTCCACAGTAGGTGTCGGGCTCGCCCTGGTGCCGCAGCTCAGAAATGCGCGATCCGGTCCCCACGAGTTCCTTCTCAACCGCCAACGGCTGCAGACGGAATCCTCTCCGGCTCCAACGCCCGAGACAGATAAATCTTATTTTTTTTCTCGTGTTAATAGTTTAATAGTTCATAGTTAGCAGTGCTCTAGTTATTATAGTTTAGTTACCTTGGTAACAGTTCGTTTAAAAGTTAAAGACTATCTTAAAGACTGCAGCGGCCGCCTCTGCGTGGGCCCGCTACTTTTGTCGTGAAGCCTCTAAAGGCCAACAGTTATTAACATCACCTAATAGTCTGTTAAGTGTGCTATTAGCACCTAAGGACTCAGAGTTGAACTTTAACAATGTCATCCCCCGGCTTTAAGAAGTGTGAATCTTGCTGGGAGGCCATGCCTGCTTCGGATGGCCATAGCAGATGCATACGGTGCCTCGGGGAGACGCACGTTCCCCAGAAGTGCTCCCATTGTTCCAAGTTGACTAATAGAGCTAGAAAAGATAGCGAAATGAGGTTGAAGATGCTGCTATTTAACAAAGCACTTCAACCTGCCTCATCAGAGGCAACGCATGCGGAGGGCTCTTCAGGATCGCACAAGAGGAAGGCTGCCTCTTTGACCTCCTCTGTGCAGAAGAAAAGAAGAGCCTCGCCTACTCGATCCCTGCCCCATACCTCTCGGAGCGGGAAGAGTGTAACAAAGGGCCCGCGCACGCTGGCTTCGTCCACTGGTAAAGCCGCGGCGCATGTAACCGCTCAAGGCCCTACAGCTACTGGGGAGACGGCACCGAGAGCCGTGCAGGCGTTAGACAGTCCGGCACCGGCTACTGCAGCACCGATCGAGGCTCCCCCAGAGGCACCGGAGACGACAGCTCCGAGGATGACGGCACCGGAAACGTCGACACTGGAAACGACGGCACCGACGACGACGGCACTAGGAGCAGTGGAAATCAGCATGACACCTGCTACAGTACCAAGCTTACCGATAAGACCACCCGAGAGGGTGAAGGCTAAAACAAAGACCAGGCACCGCAGCCCCTCTCCTGAGGTAATTGCGCTGCCTCTGTCACCACGATCACCACCGGAGATTCGACGAGCAGCAACACCTTCAGCCTGCCACAGACGTCCTTCTCCTTTTCTTCAGAGTCCATCTCAAGGGGCTGCACGCTTCTCTCCATCATCTAGCAGAGACCCCTATGAGTATTCCCACAGAGTCTCTCCCCATACGTCGGTATCATCTCGACGGTCTCGACATTCCATGCACCACCCTTACATCTTTGAGTCATGGTCCAGGTCCCCATCACCGGCCCCCTGTCCCTATTGCTACGACTGCCATCATTATGCAGGGCGTCAGCATAGGAGGTCGACGTCTCACCGTGGATCTCCGTTGACTCCCCCTCAACGCCACAGTGTTCAGCTTCCACCTGGGGGAACACCACAAGTTCCCCAATCAGAGGCTGGGTCTAAAGACATTGAACCCCACCTCAAAATTTCACAAAGGCAGTCACACCAATACAGCCAGGATCCAGAGGAATTGGAGGAGAGATACCATAGTGATGCCTCCTCATCCTCGCCAGACAAGGCTGTGGTCCCTGGAGACATTTCTCCCCCAGATGACCTGAAACAGTTGCAGGAGCTGTTCAAAAGAGTAGCTCAATCCCAGGATATCCAAGTGGCAGAGGTGCAGGAGAAACACCACAGACTCCTTAAAAATCTCAGGCCTCCATCCTCTTCTAAAATAGCTACTCCTCTGGACGATGCAATCATGGAGGCAGCCACTAATATATGGCAAACTCCGGCATCCGCTCCTCCTACCAACAAGAGAGCGGACAAAAAGTACTTCGTCCCTGCGAAAGGTATGGAATTTCTATTTAGTCATCCACAGCCAAACTCGCTAGTGGTTGAATCGTCCCAACACAGGTCCAAATCGTCCCAGTACAAATCTGGGGGATTGGACAAGGACATAAAGAAGCTGGATCTCGTGGGTAGAAAAGCCTACTCCTCCTCTACTCTGTTGCTCCGCATGGCCAACTATGCCGCTCATTTGTCGAATCACAATTTCGACAACTATTCCAAGCTTACTGCCCTCATGGACTTCCTTCCGAAGGATAAAAGGCCGATTCTTAAGGCAATTGTACAAGAGGGCTATGCGGCTTCTCGAGCGGGCGTCCAGATTGCATTGGATGTGGCAGACACGGCGGCCCGCGCCGTGGCCACTGCAGTGGTAATGCGGAGGGAGTCATGGCTTCACACATCCGGCATTCCAAAGGAGTTACAGGTCAAAATTGCAGACCTCCCCTTTGACAAAATAAAATTGTTTGCTGAATCAACCGACTCAGTCCTACACTCGAGCAAAGATTCCAGAGCGACGCTCCGGACCTTGGAAATATATACCCCACCGTTCAGAAGGAAGAAGTTTTATCCTCAGCAACGCCGTTATGGTTACCAACAGCAACGTACCCAATTTCAACGGGGGTATGATCAGGGACGTCATCAACAAACACATTATAAGGGCCCAAGGCGCCGACGTCAGCAGGGCAACGCCTCCACAGGGCAAAGTGCAAGACAGCAGGTTTGACAGGTCTGTCGAGTGCCGCGAAGCCAAGACCGTATCTCAGTGCCAATCTCAGTACATGTTTCATCTCCAACTCAAGCCATTTTACCCACAATGGAAAAGCATCACTTCGGACAAGTGGGTATTGGAGATTGTAAACACGGGATACACGATCCCCTTCCAGTCGTTACCTCCACCAAATCCTCTCACCACACCCCTTCTCAGAGACCCCTCTCACCTACCGGAATTAAGGTGGGAGGTGGACCACCTCCTATTCATAGGAGCGGTGGAGAGAGTACCGGAACAATTTCAAGGCAAACGTTTCTACTCCAGGTACTTCCTGACGGAAGAGAAGACAGGAGGGTGGAGAGCCGTTTTGGATCTACGCGCATTGAACCAGTATCTACGCAAACAGCACTTCAAGATGACTACGATGGCTTCGATAATCACGGCACTAGACGACGGCGATTGGTTTGCAGCCCTCGACTTACAGGATGCCTATTTTCATATCGCAATTCATCCAGCCCACAGGCGCTTCCTCCGGTTCATTGTGGGCACAGATCATTTTCAGTACACAGTCCTTCCTTTCGGCCGCTCTTCAGCGCCCGGAGTCTTCCCGAAGACCTTAGCGGTGGTGTCAGCATACCTACACAGACAGGGCGTTTTCATTTTTCCGTACCTGGACGATTGCCTGCTAAAGGGAACTTCCCGGGCAGAGGTATTACGGATGATACACATCACCACAAACACATTCACCTCACTGGGCCTCATCATCAACTTCTCAAAGTCAAAGACCTACCCCACGCAAAATATAGAGTTTATAGGGGCTCGGATAGACTCAGTCACGTCAAGGGTGTATTTACCCGAGGCTCGTTTTCGTGCCATCGAGTCTCTCGTACAACTACTAACGTACAGCCCCACTGTTCCAGTTCTTATGTGCTTACAACTGTTGGGGCATATGGCAACCACCACGTTTGTGGTGCAAAACACCAGGCTGCACATGCGGGGATTGCAGCATTGGTTGGCAACCGTATACAAACCCTCAATCCACACCGTTCACAAGAGGGTGTCACTTACAACAAAGACACGAAAGTCACTAACATGGTGGGGAAACCCCAAGAATCTTCTAACGGGTGCCCTTCCGCCAACCACAAATTACAGTGTTCATTACAACAGATGCCTCTCATATGGGATGGGGGGCTCACATGGACAACAAAACCACTCAAGGGTTATGGTCCCCCGCGGAGAAGACGCTGCACATAAACATATTAGAGCTCAGGGCAGTGTTCAATGCATACAGGCATTTTCACAATTATCTGCGCGGAAAAATAGTCGGCGTGAATACCGACAACACCACCACCATGTTTTATATAAACCGGCAGAGGGAGCCAGGTCTCGTACGCTTTGTGCGGAGGCAGTCTGACTGTGGAACTGGTGCATTGCCAACAATATAACCGTAAAGGCTTCATACCTACCGGGTGTCCACAACGTCAAGGCGGACCAGCTCAGCAGACACTTTGCAGCCACTCACGAGTGGCAGATCCGTTGAGACCTACTTCACCAAGTGTTCCGCAGATGGGGTTTTCCCCAAATCGGCTTATTCGCCACCCAAGACAACAAGAAATGTCCCCAATACTGCTCCAGAGCGGGCATGGGACAGGGGTCTTTGGGGGACGCCTTCATGATCCCATGGAAGGGCCCTCTACTTTATGCGTTCCCTCCCACGACACTTATACACAAGGTCTTGGAGAAGGCCAGAAGGGAGAGAGCACGCATGATACTCATAGTCCCAACCTGGGACCGGCAACAGTGGTTCTCATTGCTCCTGCGCATTGCTCAGCATCGGCCATTTCCCGTACCAACAGTACAGGACATTCTCACTCAGGCTCGGGGGTCAATACTGCACCTGCAACCGCACCCGAAGAGTCTTCGGCTACAAGCATGGTTAATCCATGGCTAAGCGCCTTAGAAACTACATGCTCAGAGGGAGTACAACAAATCCTTGAACGTAGTTGGAGAACTTCTACCAGAAAGACTTATCAGCACAAATGGTTGCGTTTTTCCGAATGGTGCTCCTCCAGGCAACTAATACCCCAGGATGCCACCATACCTACAATTCTGGATTATTTACTACAACTCAAACAAAAGGGACTTTCGCTATCCTCTATAAAGGTGCATCTGGCGGCTATATCAGCGTTTTGGCATGAAGAGGATGGATCAACCACTTTTGCCCATCCTGTTGTCTCGCGTTTCCTAAAGGGGTTGGTGAATCTGTACCCCCCTCGGAAACCAATGCCGCCGTCATGGAGTTTAGACCTAGTTCTACACACCCTCTCGGGACCGCCCTTTGAACCATTGGCTGTTGTCCCCCTTCGACTACTCACCATTAAAACGACTTTCCTCCTGGCAATCACGTCAGCTCGCAGAGTGAGCGAAGTCGCAGCCATAATGTCCACACCACCCTGCACGATCTTCTCAAAAGAAGCGGTGGTCTTACGATTACACCCAGCCTTCGTTCTGAAGGTCTCTTCAGATTTTCATATTAACGAACCAATAGTACTGCCCTCGTTCTACCCTAAGCCTCACAACTCAGATAAAGAGGTACGGTTGCGCTTACTTGACGTAAGAAGGGCACTGGCCTTCTACATCGATAGAACTAAACCTTTCAAGAAAACGGACAGACTCCCGGTGTCCATTGCATCCAGGTCAAAAGGAGAAGCGCTATCTTCACAGAGGATTTCAAATCACATTGTGTCTTGTATAAGACTGTGTTATGAGTGTCGCAAGACGACTCTGCCACTTCCGCCAAGAGCCCACTCTACTAGGGTGATGGCGGCGTCAACGGCCTTCTTCAAAGGGATCGGGCTGAGAGATATCTGCAGAGCGGCGACGTGGTCTTCCTATGACACCTTTGCCAAGCACTATGCCATGCACAGGATGCTTGATGAGGATACATGCCTGTCGACAGCAGTCCTTTCACGGGCAAGCTGCGCATAAATCGGGTACCCACCTCCTTTTTCGGGGGGGGGCGGTTACTGCTGCGTAGTCACCTACTGTGGTGCACCCACGGGGACCACTTGAAGAAGAAAGAGAAGTTACTCACCTGTGTAGTAACGATGGTTCTTCGAGATGTGTCCCCGTGGGTGCTCCACTACCCACCCGTTCCTCCCCACTTCGGAGCTCTGTTTGTGTGTTTTTCAGGGGCGTCCGGAGCGGTTGATCAGGAACTGGCGGGGACCGGATCGCGCACATGACCGTAAGCACGCGAAGAGCCGATGCGCATCGGCGCATGCGCGACCCGACGGAGACTGCTGAAGAATTTCCGAGCTGCGGCGCCGGGGCGAGCCCAACACCTACTGTGGAGCACCCACAGGGACACATCTTGAAGAACCATCGTTACTACACAGGTGAGTAACTTCTCTTTATATATATATAAAAATAAAATTAAAGGGCCTGTGTCTTCCTTTGATTTTTAAAACTTCTTTTAAAGGAGTTTAAACTTCTTTAAAAGGCAGTCTTTTACATTTGGAATATCAGGTACAAGCTAGTTAAGGAAGAGCCTGTGGTGACTGGAAGACTAATGAATTAATAATATTGCAAGACCTGATAGTGTGAAAACCTGACACTCCAGAGGGTAGGGGATTAAACACAGTTGACATTTCCAGTGTGTAGTACCAGAGAGGTAGCTGTGTTAGCCTGTATCTTCACAGAGCAAAAGAGCAGTCATGTAGCACTTCAAAGACTAACAAAATAATTTATTAGGTGATAAGGTTTCATGGGACAGACCCACATTTTGAGATCTGGAAATTTTGAACTTCCAGATCTGACGATGTGGGTCTGTCCCATGAAAGCTCATCACCTAATAAATTATTTTGTTAGTCTTTAAAGTGCTACATAACTACTCTTTTGTTTCCTGTGTAGACAACGTTTTTCAACTTTTTGACATCTCTGTTATCTGTGCTGCTACTGACAGTATTGCCTGAAGAAGCTGTGAAGTGCAGCAAAAGTTCTCAGGCTATTTGAGGAGAAAAGGTGTATTTGCTGACATGCAACCCTTTTATAAACGTTTTTCCCTTAGCAGCAATGAACAGTCTTATGGGCAGAAAGTGAGAGTGAAGAAGAGGCAGTCTTCTATAACAGTTAGAAGCTTTATGACAGGGCAGTCCTTACCAAGTCTTTACTAAATCCCGCTGCTGCACTAGTCCTCGGCACCATCCTTCCTCTCGGCATCACTCTTGTTCCTGGTACCAGTCCTAGTTCTGGTGCCAGTTTGCTTCTCCTTTTCCTGTCTCGTCATGGAACCACTCTGCTTTGCAGTACTGCTCTCCCCACCAGTCTGGCTCTTGACACAGCTGTTCACTCCACCACGGCTACGTCTACACGTGCAGCCAACATCGAAATAGCTTATTTCGATGTTGCGACATCAGAATAGTCTATTTCGATGAATAACGTCTACACGTTCTCCAGGGCCGGCAACGTTGATGTTCAGCTTCGACGTTGCTCAGCCCAACATCGAAATAGGCGCAGCGAGGGAACGTCTACACGTCAAAGTAGCACACATCGAAATAGGGATGCCAGGCACAGCTGCAGACAGGGTCACAGGGCGGACTCAACAGCAAGCCGCTCCCTTAAAGGGCCCCTCCCAGACACAGTTGCACTAAACAACACAAGATCCACAGAGCTGACAACTGGTTGCAGACCCTGTGCCTGCAGCATAGATCCCCAGCTGCCGCAGAAGCAGCCAGAAGCCCTGGGCTAAGGGCTGCTGCCCACGGTGACCATAGAGCCCCGCAGGGGCTGGAGAGAGAGCATCTCTCAACCCCCCAGCTGATGGCCGCCATGGAGGACCCAGCAATTTCGACGTTGCGGGACGCGGATCGTCTACACGGTCCCTACTTCGACGTTGAACGTTGAAGTAGGGCGCTATTCCTATCTCCTCATGAGGTTCGCGACTTCGACATCTCGCCGCCTAACTTCGAAGTTGGTGCCGCTACTTCGAAGTAGCGTGCACGTGTAGACGCAGCTCACCAGTCCTGATCTCCTCATTGCTCTTGTTCGCCTTGTCATTCCCATGGAGCTGCAGGCCTCAAGCTCGATGGTGGTGGCAATCCTCTGATGGCTCCACCGGGAATGTCTCCATCTTCACCTTCTTGTTTAGCCTCTCCTGCTTTCCAGCAAGGGGGCTCTGTGGTATCTGACCACTCTGGCTTGGAACAGGACTCTGGTGCCTCCCACTGGCCTCCTGCCCAGTGGCCATTTTGGACTCTATAGGCATAGTAGCATGAGACACAGGGCACCATGCCCCCTGCTCAGTCACATACATCAGCTACCTCAAAAACTCTTCCTGTTCCTCTGGAGGCAGCACCTTGTTCTCCATCTCATCAGCCAGAGAACCTGGCATCAGTGGTGCCTCCTTTAACACCCACCAGCTCCTATCCACATGAGGCGGAGGCAAGTGCATTGGTCTCAGGGCTCCTGTGGTGTAGCGTAAATACTTTACTCAGGTCAAAGAGTACAAGTACCTGTACATCCACACACACCCCGGTCTTTGGTGGTGGATGCAGTCAATGAGAAGAAGCATCAGGGTCACTAGGTTCCAGTTCCAAAGTTCAAGGACACTAAACACTTGAAACCTTTTTGGAGGAAGATCTACTCTACTGGGGTCTGATGCTCAGGGTTGCTAAACAGATGGTCATCCTGAGCCAGGACAACTGATTCCTGGACTGTGGCCGTCAAGTTCAAGAAATCTGTATTTGAGGATCTGAAGGAGGAGTTCTTGGCACTTATGCAGGAGGGCAAGGTCATGAACCTGCCTGCATGTGGCTCTAGATGTGGGTGATACAGCAGCTCAGTCTGTCATCTCGAACGTCTCTGTGTGCCAGATGGCCTGGTTACAACCATCAGATCTTCTGCTGGTGGTCCAACAAACAATCTGGGACTTCCCCTTTGATTGTGTGGGGTTATTCACTCAGCAGACTCTCACCATTAAGTCTTTGGGTATTCATACTTCCTACACAGCAGAAACCAGCAGCAACAGTCCAGGTCCTTTCAACCACATGGGCACTTGGACTGGAGCTCATAGTGCACTATTCTCGCTGCAAGCCTTCCTGTCAATAGTCTGCGGCCAGTCTCAGCCAGTCCAAGCACTCCTTTAGCTGGTGTGCCCGAGACTGGAGTACCTGCACTACTGGATCCTACCCTGACATTTGTCAACAGACTCTGTCTGTTCCTCCCAGCCTGGCTGGCCATTGCATCAGACCTCAGGACTATTTCTTCAGAGCATGCCATCCCTTTCCAGTCCACTCCATTCTCCTGTCTTCGCCCTCTCCCTGCCCCTGTGCATCCCTCCTTCAGGTACGCTTCTCACAAGTTGCTTCTCCTCCTGGAGGTGCAGTCACTTGTGAACCCGAGGGTGGTGCAAAAAGTGCCCCTCCTCCCCCACCCCCAGCCAATACCCCATACGGGGGCCTGGGCTTCTACTCCAGATAGTTTCTGGTTCCAAAGGCAAAGGTGGGTTGCCACCATCCTGGATCTCTTGGAACTCAACAAATTCATTGGAGAATAAGCTTTCGTGGGCAAAGACCTGCTTCAGCAGATGCATGGGTAGGGGGGAGCAGTTTCAGAAGGGTATTTAAACAGTGGGGTCTCAGTAAGAGGGAGGGCCAGAGCTGACAAGGTCTATTCAGCAAGGTGGAAATGGCCCAGTATCAACAGCACTTACCAAAAGATGATCTTTCACTGTCACAGACCTTGGGAGGCAGGCCTGTCCTTGCCTATAGACAGCCTGCCAACCTTAAGCAAATCCTCACCAGCCACTACAAATCACAAACCAATGACTCTAGGCCTGGAACCAGCCCCCGCAACAGTCCTTGCTGCCAACTCTGCTCACATATCTACACCAGTGACATCATCATAGGCCCTAACTCCAACTATGCCATCAGGGGCTCCTTTACCTGCACATCTACTAATACAGTATGTGCCATCATGTGCTAGCAATGCCCCACTGCAATTTACATTGGCCAAACTGGACAGTCTCTACATAAATGGACATAAATCAGACATCAGGAACACTAATGTACAGAAG
Source organism: Carettochelys insculpta (assembly GCF_033958435.1). Classification (NCBI taxonomy): domain Eukaryota; kingdom Metazoa; phylum Chordata; order Testudines; family Carettochelyidae; genus Carettochelys; species Carettochelys insculpta. The sequence goes on from NC_134137.1 coordinate 120,868,066, forward strand.
CCTGTGGGAGAAACACTTCAATCTCCCTGAATCGCTGGTAGATTTAAGGGTGACAGTTCTGAAACAAAACAATTTCAAAAATCAAATGGAGAGAGAAATCTCTGAGCTGCAATTTATTTGCAAATTTGACTCGATTAACCATGGATTAAGCAGAGACTGGGAGTGGCTCACAGTTTACAAAGGCAGTTTCTCTGCTCTGGGTGCTAATATCTCCCCATTAGACTCTGACAAAGCCTCCCATCCCCCTGACTGATCTGACTTGTGTTTTCCTCTTTTGATAAGTGCTGTTGATACTGGGCCATTTCCACCTCGCTGAATAGACCTTGTCAGCTCTGGCCGTCCCTCTTACTGGGACCCCACTCTTTAAATACCCCTCTGGAAACCCCCTGCCCCCACTCATGCATCTGATGAAGCAGGTGCTTGCCTATGAAAGCTTATGCTCCAAAATATCTGTTCGTCTGTAAGGTGCCACAAGAATTCTTGTTGTTCTCGAAGATACAGACTAACACGGCTACCTCTCTGATACTTGTCAACAAATTCATTGTGTCTCACAAGTTTTACATGGTGTCTCTGGGCATCATTATCACCTCTCTGGATCTGAGGGACTGGTACACAGCTCTCAACCTAGCTTCTACATTTCCATCCATTCCTCCTGCCAGCGGTACCTACAGTTCAGAGTGGGCCACCTGCACCTCCAATTTTAAGCCCTTCCATTCAGGCTGTCCACAGCCCCCAGGAGGTTCACCAAGTGTGTGGCGGTGGGGGCTATCTTCCTCCACCGCAGTGGTGTCCAGGTCTACCCATATTTGGCCAATTGAGTCCTGCGGGTTTGCTCTTCCTGCCAGGTGCAGGCATAGATGGCGTTTACCAGGCAGACTTTGGGCAGGCTGGATCCGTTGCTCAACTCACCAAAGTCCTCGCTGCTCCCAGCTGAGCACACAGAGTTCATCAGGGCAGTTCTCAGCACTATTCAAGCCAGGGCGTTTGTCCCCGATCATCGCTACCAGGCTTTTGTCCAGCTCCTACGCTTTTCTCTGAGTTTCTTATCCCCATGGTCCACACATTTTTCGGTTTCTGGATTACATGGCAGTCTACACTTACGTAGTGCCATTCGCCAGGTTTCATCTCCGCCCTCTCCAGGTGTGGCTGGCTTCAACATACTGTCCCAGCCAGGACAGCCTAGACATGGTCATGGCCCTGCCTTGCCATGTCTCCAAAGCTCTCCTTTGGTGGGCATGTCCACAGAATGTCCTTGGATGTGTTCCCTTTCATGCTTCTCAGTCAACTGTGTCCCTGGTCACAGATGCATGAGTTTTAGGCTGTGGTGCTCACCTGGGACGTAACACAACTCAGGCATCACTCCGCACCTACGTGCATGAGCTCCACCTGTTAGCTTTGCTTATCTGGCATTTCTGTTTCATCTCCCTGTTCGCTGTGCAGCAGTAATGATGGACAATACAATAGTCATTTATTACATCAACCAGCAAAGGGAGGGTGCTCTCCTCCCCATTCTTCTCAGAAGTGCTGCACCTGTGGGAGCTGTGTATAGCCTATTCCATTCACTTGGAGTTGTTCACCTGAAGTTGTCCTATCTCTCAGAGGCCCAGAACCAACTGGTGGATCATCTCAGTTGTCAGTTCCTGGCCCATGAGTGGTCGATCCATGTGGAAATCCACCACTCAATCTTATAAAAGCATGGTAGTAGTGTCAAGTAGTTTCCCCGTGGGTGCTCCACTTTAGGTGTTGGTGTGTCCTTGTGCTGGCACTGAGATTCTTTTGGCAGCCCTGGTTTTCCCATGCCAGGCGTGCGCAGCAGCACCTCCTTGTGCTATCTGGCACACGTGCCATATGGGATCCCTCAGTTCCTTCTCTGCCATCCATGGCTGTAGACAGAACATTGTCCTCTCTTCAAAACAAGTTAGATAGTCAATAGTTTCTTACTGTAGCCTTCCTATTCAAGTTACTCTCCTTATTAGAGTCAACGTTAGTTATTTGTAAAAAAAAAATGTATATATATATATAGTTTAGTAGCCTTAGGATTTTTTTTTTATTATTTTTTTGCTGTGTCACTGCCATGCTGAGTTCCCTGGGCTTTAAACGGTGTGCCACATGAGGGAAGCCTCTGCCAGCCTCCTCCATTAAATGCTTGGATGAGGGACGCCAGACTTAGTCCTGTACCCACTGCTCCAGCCTCATGATGAGGGCTAGAAAGGACTAAACCAACAGGCTCAAAACGTATTTATATGAGAAGTCCCTCTGACCAGCAACCCCAGAGCAACCATCTGCTAAAGACTTGATACAGGAGGGCAAAGGTATGGACTCGAAACATCCCTCTGCCTCGGTCGGCACCCTTCCTGCAGCGGCTAATCTATCTCTGGCATGTTCCCAGTCTCCAGCACTGTGTTCACAGGCCATGCCAGCAGAATAACTTTCCGCAGCCTCCCCAACACCGCCTTTGCCGACACTGCCTAAGAGAGTGCTGCGTGAACTGAGCTGTAAGCACCACCGGCTTTGGCCAGCTTGACCCTGGGGCACAAGAGGTCTCATAAGACCAAGAACCCACCTTCTGTGCCAAACCTGGAGCATAAATGGCACTGCTCCAAGTCACCACACCACTTGCAACGGTCGCTGGACATGGCACAGCATAGCATCAGGGCCAACTCATTGCCCCACACCCATGTGGCATTGGAAACAGCATCAAGGCAGCACCAAGACAGTGCACCTCTAGAACTGCTGGCATCCAAGCACGGCACAGTATCAAAGCGGCGACAAACCAACTTGCTGCTGAAAGTATACCTGGCACTGGGTCCAGCACTGCTTAGCTCTTCACACCAGGCTTCCATGGTACCACCCACATCCTCATGCCTATCCCAGAGATCAGAACTCTCAGGTGCATTGAGAACCAGACCTCAGACCCTGGCAAAGGGCGGTTCCAACTGGAGAGAAATATATTGCAACAAACACTCCAGCCCCATGCACTCAGCTTTTCAAGAAGTACCACCCACTATGATGAATCCACAACCGTTTCCACCACGGTTCCTGCTTCATTATTCCATCACCACAATCTGGCACCGCACTGGTCATCATGGCAAGCTTGATCGCCACATTCTCATGTACCATCAGGCTGTCCAGGGCTTCTGGGGATCATCCCCCCTCACCACGGTCTTCTACATTGGCACCGTGTCCGCTGTCCAAACATTCCAGCACTGAGGACTGCATTTCAGAGGGTGGACAAAAATCCTTTTTGCATCCTTCCTCGTCCTCGCCAGATGATTTGCTGCTGTCGGTGTCGTTTCCTCCTGTGGACAATGCCAAAACCTTTCAGGACCTCTTCCAGTGGGTGGCCCTGGCACAGGAATAGGACTTGCAAAAGGTTCCAATCAAACAATACAGGCCTCTTTGCACCCTGCAGCCACTTTCTTCCTTGGGAGTGGCAATGCCAATGGACGAGTCCATTACGAGCTCCACCCGTGCTGTTTGTCAAATGCTGGCTTCCATCTCCACTACAAATGAAAAGGCTGACAAGAAATACTTTGTGGCCTCCAAAGATGCAGGGTTTCTTTTTACCCACCCACAGCCAAACTCGCTAGTCATGGATGCTGTCTGAAACAAAACCAAATTGTTCCATTTGTTCCATTGTTCCAAATGTATCCATTCCTCAGGATAAATCAAGAGAAAAATGGGATCTCAGAGGTTGTAAAGTTTATTTGTCTGGCATGCTATTGCTGCAGTCAGCCAACTACACGGTCATGCTGGCTGATTACAGCAGCCTACAATAAACTCCAAGAGTTGGTCCCACCTTTACAAGAGCAACAGCGCCCAGCCCTCGTTGATGTTACCCACAAGGGGCACATCATTGCTTGTAGAGCCCTACAGTCCACAATGGATATAGCGGATACAGTAGCCCAGGACACGTCGTGGCTTCAACCATCGGGGGTCTCTATGGAATTACAACAGAAGGTAGAAGATCTCCCCTTCAGTAGTCAACACCTGTTTACCTAAAAGACTGATGTGGTCTTTCATTCAATGAAGGACTCACGCACCACACTTGGTATTCTGGGCATATATATACCTCTGATCAAGTGGGCTCACTACTCACCCTACCAGAGGCAATGGGAACATTTCCAGCAGCTACACCAGCAACGATGTTTCAAGCCCTGCCAGTAACCCCTGTCTTAGTGATGATGACCCAGTAAACAACACCAACAGCAGTCCTCAGCATCTCATCCTCAACTACCCAGACATCAGTTTTGAGGGTGTGGTCGAGAGTCTGAAACATCTTTGTGATCCAACCAACACATAGTCTACCAGTCACCCATTTCATCACTGCCTCCACCACTTTTTTTTATAGCTGGGATGCCGTTACCATTGACAAGTGGGCCCTGGAGTTAGTGGCCCAGGGGTACTCTATGCCATTTACCTGTATCCTGCCTACCCATCCCCCTACCTGTCCCTCTTCAGGGACCCTTGTCATGAGCCTCTTCTTGAGCTAGAGGTTCAGCACCTCCTCTGTCTGGGAGCTGTTGAGCCAGTCCCTATGGAGTTTCAGGGCAGGGGGTTCCCTTGACCTCAGGAGGCTCAACAAATAACGTTCTCTATTGACGGTTCAGAACTGTGACTCTTGCGACCATTATCCTGGCTTTGGATAGAAACTATTGGCTCTCAGCCCTTGACCTACAAGATGCCTACTTTCATATCACCATCCACCCGGCACACAGGCATTCTTTTGGTTCACAGTGGGGCCTCACCATTGTCAGTACCAGGTCCTCCATTTTGGGCTGTCCACTGTGCCCAGCGTGTTTTCAAAGATTTTGTCAGTCATAGGAGCTGTCCAACTCGGATGGTGAGCACTCCTTGGTACACTGTGGATGCAGGGGCTGTAGCCGATAGAGGAGCTCACACTTCACATGTGCTTCATGGAACTCAGAGCCATCAATCTAATTTGGGGGAAGGGACACAACATTTATTGGATCTCAGGTAGCGTGGGTGTTAAGAAACAATATGCCCTTCGCGTTTCATGTCAGCAGGCAGGAAACCTGTTCATTGGCTCTGTGCCACAAAGCTCTTTGATTGTGGGACTTTTGTGTCCAACACGTAATCCACCTAGAAGCCTTGCACCTTCCTGGTATCTGGAACATGCTCATCGATCACATTAGTAGGTCCTTCTTTTCTCACCATGAGCAGTCCCTTCACTTGGAGTCTGGCCGTGTGCTCTTCCAGAAGTGGGGAGCTTTCTGAGTGGACCTGTTCAAAATCAGGCAAAGAACATGTCATTAGGTCTCCCTGCAAGGATTCAACAAAGCTCGCACTCTGATGCCTTTCCCCTGACTTAGTTAGGAGACTTGATGTACATCTTTCTGCCAGTCTTGCTCATCAGCAAAGTCCACATGAAGATCAAGCGGGATAAAGTGTGACTCACGAGTATTCCAGCCTAGCCTTATCAGTATTGGGGTGCTTATAGAACTGGCTATAGCAGCCTTGTGGACACCCAGACCTGCTGTTGCAGGATCATGGTTGGCTGCTACACCTGAAGCTCCACTCACTTCACCTCACAGCTTGGATTGTGCATGGCGGAATCTGGAGGAATAAGCCTGCTCTAGCTAAGTACAGCAGGTCCTCTTGGATGGGAGAAAGCTCTACTTGATGAAAACAACTTGCCTAGCAAAGCATAAGCTAGCTTTCTCATGTTGGGCAGAGGAGCAGAGTATTTCCTTATCCCAGTCATCTCTGCAGTCCATTCTGGATTACTTGCTTTGTTTATAGCACCATGCCCCTGCCTGTTCTTCAGTCAGGGTTAACCTAATGGCTGACTCTGTCAATCTTTCACCATCACAAACAAGGTAGATCAGTCGTCTCAGATGATGTGGTGACTAGGTTCCTGAAGGCCTTGAAGGACTCTTTCGACTGGTCCAATGGGAGGGATCTCAACTTTGTCTTCTCTAGGCTCATGGGCCTGCCCTTTGGGCTTACAGCTTTTGTTCTCCTTTCTCACTTGTCAGGGAAAGTCAGAACATAAGAACGGCCATACTGGGTCAGACCAAAGCTCCATCTAGCACAGTATCCTGTCTGCCGACAGTAGCCAATGCCAGGTGCCCCAGAGGAGGTGAACCAAAGACAATGATCAAGCAATTTGTCTCCTGTCATCCATCTCCTGCCTTCGAGGAAAGGCTAGGCACCATACCTTACCCCTTGCTAATAGCCATCTATGGACCTAACCTCCAAATATTTATCAAGCTCTTTTTTAAACTGTTAGAGTCCTGGCCTTCACAGCGTCCTCTGGTAAGGAGTTCCACAGGTTGACTGTGAGCTGTGTGAAGAAGAACTTTCTTTTATTAGTTTTGAACCTGCTACCCATTAATTTCATTTGGTGTCCTCTAGTTCTTATATTATGGGAACAAGTAAATAACTTTTCTGTATTCACTTTCTCCACACCATTCATGATTTTATATACCTCTATCATATCGCACCTCAGTCTCCTCTTTTCTAGACTGAAAAGTCCCAGTCTCTCTAGCCTCTCCTCATATGGGACCCGTTCCAAACCCTTAATCATTTTAGTTGCCCTTTTCTGAACCTTTTCTAACGCCAGCATATCTTTTTCCAGGTGAGAGGACCACATCTGCACGCAGTACTCAAGATGTGGGCGTACCATAGTTTTATATAGGGGAAGTAAGATATTCTTGTCTTATTTTCTATCCCTTTTTTAATTATTCCTAACACCCTATTTGCTTTACTGACTGCCACTTCACACTGCATGGATGTTTTCAGAGAACTATCCACTATAATTCCAAGATCCCTTTCCTGATCTGTTGTAGCTAAATTTGCCCCCATCATATTGTATGTATAATTGGGGTTATTTTTCCTAATGTGCATTACCTTACGCTTACCCACATTAAATTTCATTTGCCATTTTGCTGCCCAATCACTCAGTTTGCTGAGATCTTTCTGAAGTCTTCACAGTCTGCTTTGGTTTTGAATATCCTGAACAGTTTGGTGTCATTAGGTCCATACATGGCTGTTAGCCAGGGGTAAAGTGTGGTGCCCTAGCCTTCAGTACAAGGGCAGGAGATGGATGGCAGGAGATAAATCACTTGATCATTGTCTTTTGTTCTCCTTCTCTGGGGCACCTGGCATTGGCCGCTGTCGGCAGACGGGATGCTGGGCTGGATGGACCTTTGGTCTGACCCAGTATGGCCATTCTTATGTTCTTATGTATGTTCTTATGTTCATCTGCAAAGTTTGCCACCTCACTGCTTACCCCTTTCTCTAGATCATTGACGAATAAGTTGAACAAGATTGGTCCCAGGACTGACCCTTGGGGAATGCCACTAGTTACCCCCTTCCATTGTGAAAATTTACCGTTTATTCCTATCCTTTGTTTCCTGTCTTTTAACCAGTTCCCAGTCCATGAAAGGATCTTTCCTCCTATCCCATGACCACCTAATTTACATAAGAGCCTTTGGTGAGGGACCCCGTCAAAGGCTTTCTGGAAATCTAAGTATACTATGTCTACTGGATCCCCCCATCCGCATGCCTGTTAACCCCTTGAAAGATCTCTAATAGATTAGTAAGACACGACTTCCCTTTACAGAAACCATGTTGACTTTTGCTGAACAAGTCATGTTCCTCTATGTGTCTGACAATTTTATTCTTTACTATTTTTTCTACTAATTTGCCTGGTACTGACATTAGACTTACCGGTCTATAATTGCTCGGGTCTCCTTTAGAGCCCTTTTTAAATATTGGTGTTATATTAGCTGTCTTCCAATCATTGGGTACCGAAGCTGATTTAAAGGATAGGTTACAAACCACCGTTAATAGTTCCGCAATTTCACATTTGAGTTCTTTCAGAACCCTTGGGTGAATACCATCTGGTCCCAGAGACTTGTGACTGTTTAGCCTATCAGTTAGTTCCAAAACCACCTCTAATGACACTTCAATCTGGGACAGTTCCTCAGATTTGTCACCCCTAAAGGGCAGCTCAGTTTTGGGAATCTGTCTAACATCCTCAGCCGTGAAGACTGAAGCAAAGAAATCATTTAGTTTTTCCGCAATGGCATTATCTTCCTTGATAGCTCCTTTTATGTCTCTATCGTCCAGTTATAGTTACAGTCCTTGTTGCTATTACCTCAGGAAGACATGCCTGTGAAATTAAATCTGTCATTTCAGAGCTCCTGTACATCGTGCTCTACAAAGACACGGTCCAGATGCATCTCCACCCAGCCTTTCCAATGAAATATTCTACCTGGAATGTATCAAGCCCTTTCACGGTTCTTTATTTCGGTGCCTATAAAATGAAATACCTTTCAGTGTCCTCTCGGAGGATTTTGAATTGGAATATTACGTCATTCTTATTTACTATGAGTTGGCACAGGCTATACCTCCACCAGTGTTGAAGGCTTACTCAATCTAGGCTCAGGCATCTTCGGCTCCATGTCACTACCTAGGATATGTGCAAGGCCACAATGTGATCTCCAATACATATGATCACAGCAGATTATGCCATCACCCAGCAAGCAAGAAATAATGCTGGAACTGGCAGAGCTGTATTGCGGTTAACACATACATGAATGTCTACCCACCTCTGATAGTATTGCTTGGGAGTTACCTACAACGGAGTGGAGATTTTTGAAGCCAGTGTTTGTGTAACTGACAACAAGCAGGCTTGAACTGGGGACCTCTGGAGCTTAGTGCAGGCACCTCTACAGCATGAGCGAAAGACCAGCTGGTTACAATGGAATGGACATGAGCAGGCACTCAGGAAAAAAAGATGGTTACCTTTGCAACTGTTCTCTGAGATGTGTTGCTCATATGCATTCCTTGCTGCACCCTCCTTTCCCTGCTCTTGGATTTCTGACAAGAAGGATGAGGTAGGAGGTGGAGAATGATGCTGATTAGTTGGTACATATGTTTGCTACTCCAGACAGCACTGGAGCTGGTCTCCTATAGGTACCAGTGAGGGAGAAACTACAGTCACCAGTGCTTGCAGCGAGCCTTCACATACCTGCAGTGGAATGGATATCAGCAACAGAAGGTAACTGTCTTTTCGGGCTTTTCCTTTAATTAGACCAGTCAAACCCCTGGAGGCTTGCACACTTAGACTCCTCTGCCCCCTTGATGAAACCCCTGCTACCTTCTTCAGGACCATCTGTCCCACTACACTTGAATCCTTCTGGGCTGAGCCTGCTTGCCCACAACTCTTTTGTTGGGCACAGAGGGACAGGGTCCTATAGTGTTTCTGGGGCAGGCCCAGCCCTGGTACTGTTTCAAGGTTGAATCAGTGTCATTGATGAGCCCCTGTCCCAGGGGCTGAGGGCTGCAGAGTGACCTCCATGCAGCTAGTGGCTTGTATTCTCAACTGCTGGAGGAGCCATTACATTTATTTATTGACAAAATTTGCAGAATTGTGCAGCCTTTTAAAAATTGTGCATAACGTTTTTACTTTTTGTCACAGAATTCTCTCAGTCGTAGTAGTAAAGTTAGGACCTTGTACTATGGCACACTGAATACTGTGTTATGTTTGAAGTACTGGTCTGATGAATAAGCACCTCTGAAGTTACTTGAATTAAATATGAAACAAAATAATAACCTCTAAAGTATTCCATGTATTATGTGTTTAAATCTGGAATGTATTTACTCTTCAGCTGCTCTTAAACTTTCAAATTTCATTGTGCTGTAGAATTTTGTATTGGCACTAATCTATTGTAATTGGTCTGAGGAAGAAGATTGAGGCAGCTGGGTAGAAGGATATTGAGGCATTTGACACCTCAGAAAATATGGAACTTGTTTTGATGTTTTAGCTCTCATATTCAATTTAATGCCTCTTTTAGGGAAGTAGATGCAATAGAGATGAATAGGCATATTTTTCTACAAAATCAGGAAGGTTATATTGTATCAGTTTATTTTGGGAAATTTTTCTTAGCAATACCTTTCTAAATCTTATAGTAAAGAGGGATTAGATGTGAACCACAATCTGCCTCAGAGACTAAGGTTATTGCATAATCTAGTTTCACAACTGTAGAGAAAACTGGGTTCTGTACATACTGTGAAAACAGCTTGGATCTATTCGTGGTAAACCTGATCTATATGAAGTGGACTGGAAGAGTGACTTTTACTTTGACACAAGTCCAAATCTGCCTATATTGATTTTGTTTTTGATGCTCTAGTAAGAAGGAAAGAAAATCAGAAAAGATGATGTGACTATTCTTTGCAGTAGGCACTATATGTTATGCCTACTTAGCAGAGAAGTTAGTAGCCTTAGAGTTCCTTTTTATTTTATTTTCTATGATAAGCTTAGTTTATCCTTTCCTCTTTAAATTTGCTGACACGCTTACTAGTGTTAAGTTGTTGAGGCTTGCTTTGACTTTTGGTCAAGTTCATGCTAAATTTTCATCATAGATCCAGAAAGCAAATGAGATTAAACAAAAGCTCATCACTTAAACAGACATTAGTCTAGGCCAATATGTACAAAACCTAGGTATAACTTTAAGGTTTTTTTGTGGTAGTATGGTGGTATTTTATTTATGTTGTAGAGATAGGTGGAAACAAATGGCTCCAAATAGATGGTGAATATGCATCTGATAATGTTGGAGCCTTCTGACTGTATTCCAAATTATTTTGTTTTAACTGTAGGTTATTGGTACACCTCAGAGACCTTCAGCGCCAAATACTATCCTGGTAGGAAGTCCACATACACCCAATTCACACTTTGTATCACAGAACCAGACTGCAGACTCTTCGCCTTGGTCTGCTGGGTGAGCAAAATTCTGTTAAGTTACAAGGGATTAATAGAATTGCTTGGAAATTTTGTCCTAAAGTTCTGTTTTTTGGATTATGTGCTCTGTAGGTACACAGATATGAAGGAGGAATTCAACTTAGGTTTAATTAGAGATCTCTAAATTTTTGATTAATTCCTAGAGATGAGAGAGAAACAAGAACACCTTTTCACATCAATGTAGGATAGATAAGTCAGATTTCTGTGGAAACAAACTGACATGTAGTGTTCTATTGTCATGTTTATGGTTAAATAGTGGCTCCTAAAAGAATGAGTTAAATCAACGGAGGCTTTTCATGCTCTTGTATTGTCAGCTAAACTATGAATGCAATATATTGTTTCAAACCAAACAAGCATAATACTATGAACAATTTTAAAGGAGAAGAATAAGATCATAATTCAACTTGAAGAAAACTTCAATTTCAGATTTAACATAAACAAGCTTTTTACATACAGTGTTTTGAAGGACCCATTGATGAACATACTTGCTTCAAAGTTAACACTTTACTGGTGTCTTTTTTGTAGAAAATATTTATATTAGGGAGTGATGAAGTTGTGTTGTTCCTAAAGCATTTAAGCATCCACATATGTAGAGTTAAAAGCTGTTCCCAGTTGTTGATTTTAATATTTACATTTTTATTGATACAAAATACTTGTTTTATAGTTACCCACGCAATTTTTCATTTGAAATGTGTTCTGAGACTTTCGCTATCATATTCTTCTAAATGATAATGAAATAATACTGCAAGTGCTGTTGGAAGCTTTACCCTAGGTTTTAAGCTTTCATAGTAGAGCTGTATTGTATGATCATTCAGATCCATATTTTGGTTATTCTGTAATATTGAATGCTGTATCAGATTTTGAGTCTGACATATTTTAACTTTCCTGGCTGTCAAATTATCTGTGCTCTAGAAAAATAAATTTTACCTCCTGTAGTTTACAATCACTTTATTATTCAGAGTTTCCCGTTTTAGCCCTTTCTTTTATTCCCCAACTTGAATATGTTTAATATGTAATTGGAATATATTTTTCTTTACTCTCTTCCCTTTCACAAGAAACTTTTTTGCTGCTAATTTGACATCTTCTAAATGTAATGTTCCAAATTCGTTCCTGGTTTTGAAACTAGTCGTTGAAGTGAGATGAACTTAGCTCAATGGGTTTCGTATTCATGTTAATGCCAAGAATTAGTTGTAAATGTAATCATATCCACATTCAGGCAAATAACATTTTATTGTCCTGTTTTAGGAATACATGCCCTCCTTGCTGATTAAAATTTGTGAGGGTTATTATTGAGAACACTGCATGTTTAACTGGTAAACCAGAAAACTGTAATATTGATAGGTTATTTTAAAACATATTTTCTAGGAAGCGCAACAAAAAAGGAGAGAAGAATGGAAAGGGTTTGCGACACTTCTCTATGAAAGTTTGTGAGAAGGTACAGAGAAAAGGAACCACCTCATACAATGAGGTGGCAGATGAGTTGGTTGCAGAGTTCAGTACCACTGATAATCATATTTCACCAAATGACTCAGTAAGTATGTTTTTGGGTTACATGACACATGAAGGGGGAAAAGATGTGTTTTTTGTTTTTCCTTATGCTAAATGAAAAAATTGAGTCACTGAGTTTACTGATCTACTGTAACACATTTTCAAACATTTTCCTCAAAAGTATGTTTTTGATTAATGCATTATGTCTGTAGCAGGCTTATGACCAGAAGAACATTAGACGACGTGTCTATGATGCCTTAAATGTCCTGATGGCTATGAACATTATCTCTAAAGAGAAAAAAGAAATCAAATGGATTGGTCTGCCTACTAACTCGGCTCAGGAATGTCAGAATTTAGAGGTGGGTAAAACATTTTGGTTTTTGAGATCATGGATTAACAATCAATATAAAACTATGATTATTAAAATTCAGTGGATGGCATCTCTAGGTATTTTTAATGCCAAATGTTTTCATCATAAAATATGTTTGAATGTAAAATAATGTTAAAGTAAAATCCCTTTTCTTTCTGAAGGTGGAGATACAAAGAAGACTTGAAAGAATAAAGCAAAAACAGTCTCAGCTACAAGAACTTATTCTACAGGTACAGTCAAGGTACTCTTGTCAGTAGGGCAAGGTAACTTATATTTGTATACCAGTTTTCTTACACATGTTAAAAACAAAAATCTATCAGGAGATTGAAGGATATGCATGCACACAATCAGAATTTAGTACTGTAGCCAAGATTATTGTGTTGTAGGAAAAGTTGAGAAGACCCAGTATTCTTTGTTAAATTCAGTGGCACCTTCACGTGAATTTAAACTAAGATAATGATGTTATAACCTGTACTTTTATTCTTTGAATTTTGACATTCAAGTCAAATCTCAGATTTTGTAATGTTTATTTTTTAAAAGTTTTATAGCCGTTCACAGATTTGAATATTTCATTTGCATTGCATACTAGCATTTGTTTTCTGTGATTCTTTCTCTGACCTGAGAACACAGTCCAGCCACCAAATTTGTTTGCAGACTATATTACACTAGAAAATGTTTGAGTCCTTATGTTTGAAAAAATAACTTTCTATATGTGGACCGGTTCCATGCTGAAATATTAGCTGTAAAAGATGTGAGCTACACCCCTGTTCGTCTCAGGGCAAGACTACTTAAGGTGAGAAAGTCAACCTGAGATCCTCCACTCCAGCTACGAGAATAGTGTCGCTGGAATTGGTGTCTCTTAAGTTGACTTTCTCTACCATCCCCCCAGTGGGAGATTGACACTGCAGTAAATGTAGACATGCTCTCAGTGAACTAACTCTGAAGTATAATTAAAAGGTGAATCTAAAAGCCAGTTTTAACTCTTTAATTGCTGATCGCTTTAGCAGAAAGACCTAGCTAACGTTCTTCTTTGAGAAGTGTTCCCATGGGTTCTCCAGTATAGGTGTGGTTGTTTCTCTGCACTGTTGATTGGAGAACTTTCACAGCAGTGTCCATTAGTCTTATACATCTGCTACCTTTCCTCATTCTGTGCCATGAGGCTAGTACGTGCATGCAGGCTCATGTCCTCTGTTTCTTCTCAACTGCCCTTGGCTAGAAACAGAGCTATTCATAGTCCCACAAAGACCATTACTTTCTATGTACATTTCTGTAGCTAATTGGTCTCTTGTAAAGCTGTAGAGTTTTTTTACTTCTCATAGTGAGCTGTGACATACCCACTATGAGGACAATAAGAAGTCCTGTGGCACCTTGTAGACTAACAGGTATTTTGGAGCATAAGCCTACAAGGGCAAAGACCCGTTTTGTCAGATGCAAGGGTATGAGGGATTGCTTGTGGCCGTCTTTGGCACCAACACCTTCCTACTTTGGTACTCAGAGATCACAAAAACTGACAGCAGCATACACCATTGACATGCCCATGGAGCTGATGGGCATAGATACCAAGACATTGGCACCAAGGGACGAGAGTAAGTGCTCCACTAAAAAGTTCCTCCTGGCTAGACCCAGTAAATACTTCAGGTATGGGGGTGGGACAGTGGGGAATGACACCAGTCACAGACTTGTTCATCATTTACTTGAGCAAGAAATGCCCCTGCCACTGTTCCAGAGCAGGGATAGGACAACACTGCTTGAGCAATGCTCTTGTCCTCACCTGCTCTTATGGTACATTTCTGCCTCGTGGTATTCTTTCAGGACAAAGTTATGCTTAAGCTATGTCCAAAATTCATTACTAAAGTAACATCCCTATTTTACATGAGCCAGTTGATTCATCTTTCACCTTTCTACCCCAAGCCTCATCAAGACCATACAAAGACTATATTACACAGAGGCTCTAGATGTCAGGATAGCCTTAGTTGTCTGCCTGGACAAGATGAAGATTTTCAAGAAGCCCCCCAAGTTTCTTCTCACCATGGCAGAAAAAAAGTGTGTCCAAAGACACTGTTGCCAAATTCATATTATAACATCTCAAATACTGATCATGCATACTTCATAATGTTAATATCCTTATCTGTAGTCATATTCAAGATTGTTCCTGTGTCAGAGATCTGTAGAGTGGTGACTTCGGCATCAGCCCACATTTTCACAGCACATTATGTAATCCCTGGGGACTCCACCTGTTGACACAATCTTTGTCTGCACAGTGCTGTAATGTGTAACTGACCCCACTTTGAAATTCCAGCCCTACAGAAGTGATACTGTTCAGGAGTCACCTATTGTGGAATACCCATATGGATGTTATTCAAAGAAGAAATTACTCACTTTATACATTAACAATAGGTCTTTGGGACTTGTGTTCTTATGAGTGTTCCACAACCCACCCTTCTCCCCTCTACTTAAGAGTTGTTGTCAGTGACTCTGCAGTAGACAAAGACCTGAGGATATTTAGTATACGTGCACTGACTAGCTTCCTGGCAAAGACGGAGAGAGACATCACACATTCAGGCATAATGGGGGCTGCTCCTGAAGTTTGCCAAAGTGAACAGTGCAGGTGCACAAGCACAACTGCAGTGGACTACTCGTAGGGACGTGCATCTTGAAGAACCATTATTACTTCACAAGGTGAGTAACTACTTGAAACATTGTGGTTGGCAGGAAAGAGATGGAACGGGGTCTGGTGTGTCAGGAATTGCCACTTCAAACCAACTTTTCTTAAAAGAAATGTTACCACCACTTCGCCTACTTTGTCAGAAGCCACACCTCCCCCTCAGTAGTAGTTAAAACCTTCAGTTTTCCCCAAACTTTTACAGTGTTACACATTTTTTAAGCACATAATAATTTCACACCTTTATAAATTAAACTTTGAGAGCATGCTGAACATGGTTTGTCCTTGTGTGAACTTAACAGTTGCAGCTATTGCTGGTAGGTGTATTCAGCAATGCTTCTGGTTTGTAGCATAGATGTAACTTTAAGCAAGAAAGGAAACTGACTGTATTGCCACAAATGCTGATGTCACTGGATGCTAGTGTGAGTTGGAAGGAAAATGGCTTATTTTTCAGTGACCCCTAGCATTGATTTCTGGTTTCCTTTTCTCGTGTTCCATGTTTAGTAATATTAAAGAAATTAGGAATATTATTTACATGATAAATATCTGGTTATTTTATATGAAAATATTTTTGTTAATTGGCTAATTCCAAAAGTCAGATTCCAGTAATTTACAAGCTTTGAAAAAAGGTGACTGTCAAATTAACAGATTAGATTCACTAGTCTGCTTTAGTTTCTTCAGAGACACAACAAATATTTTCATTTTAATAAGAAATTAATAAAAAAAGGAATAGTTCTTGAATGTGTAGTTGTGTAAGCCAATATTACTTTTTACAGCAAATTGCCTTCAAGAACCTAGTTCAGCGAAATCGTCAAACAGAACAGCAGGCAAATCGACCACCACCTTCCAATTCTGTCATACATCTTCCATTTATCATTGTGAACACCAGCAAGAAGACTGTGATCGATTGTAGTATTTCAAATGACAAGTAGGTTGTTTGTGAATTTTTAAGTACATCTTCAGAAGCAGAAAGGTGCTAAAGGTATTTGGGGCCAGGGGACGGTCAAAGTGCTCATGGAAGATAATGCCAGTGCGGAGGAGATAACTGATTTCTTTACATATTCATTGCAGAGGATGTAAGGATGATTCTTACATCAGGCATTCTTATTAGGTGACAAATCTGAGGAACTGTCAGTAAAACAAACTGATACAGTAAAGAGTAGTAAGTAACAAGGACTAGGTGGCATTCACACAAGAGTTCTGAAGGAACTCAGATATGAAATTGTAGACCTACTAATGATGGTATGTAACCTATCATTAAAATCAATTTCTGTGCCAGATATCTTGAGGATAACTATTGTGATGCCAGTTTTTAAAATAAAGACTCCAGAGGTGATACTGGATCGCAGGCCAGTAAGCCTAACTTCAGTTTTAGGAAAATTGGTGGAAAGGAAACTGTGATAAAGAACAGTGGGTAAATATAGTTTGTTGGGGGACGAATTGGCATGGCTTTTATAATGGGAAACCATGGGTGCAGCTACACTAGGAACTAACTTCGAAGTTAGGCACAACATTGAAGTAGCCAGAAGAGAGTCTATGCGCATTTTCCCAACTTCAGAGTTCTTACTCCAGTCCCGGCAACGGAGTAGTGCCTTACTTCAAAGTTGCACTTTGAAGTAATTAACTTCAAAGTTATTTTTGTAGTGTAGGCACAGCTGATGCCTCACAAACATATTAGAGTTCTTTGAGGGAGGTTAACAAATATGTGGACACGGATGACCTGTGGGAATAATGTACTTAGGGTTTCAAATGCCTGTGACAAGATCCCTTACCAAAGGTTCTCAAGGAAACTAAATAGTTACAGAATAAGAGGGATGAGGATCACAGTGCAGAGAGGTAGATAAGAGTACCTCAAGGATCTGTACTGGTACCTTTGCTGTTCAGCATATTTTGTAAATGATTTGAGCAAGAAAGGTAAATGATGAGGTGGCAGAGTTTGCAGGTGATTTAAAATTACTCAAGATAGCTAACTCCAAAGCAAATTGCAAGGGGATCTCACAGAACAGTGACTGGATAACTAAGTGGCAGATGAAATTCAATGTTGATAAATACAAAGTCACGCATATTGGAAAACATAATCCCAAATGTACTTGCTAGTCCAAATTAATTCTTACATGCCCCAAATAAATCTTGGGGTCATATGTGTGGCTCTCAGAAAACATCAGCTCAGTCTGCAGTAGCAGTCAAAAAAAAAAAAAAAGAAAAAGGAACAATGTCAGGAGCCATTTGGAAAGAGAGAGAAAATATAAATCTGTGCTGTATCTGTATCCTGAATACTGTGTGCAGATCTGGTCACCTGATCTCATGTCAAATAAGATCTATGAGAAACTGAAAAGGTACAGAACAGGGCAACAAAAATTATAAAGGATGTGTAACAGCTTCCATATGAAGAGATTAATAAGGCTGTAACTGTTCAGCTTGGAAAAAACTAAAAGAGGGAGATGATAATGTTCCATAAAATCATGAATGATGTGGAGAAAGTGAATAGGGATATGTTATTTACCCCTTCACAAAACACAAGTATTGGTGCCACTCGATGCTAATAGGCATGACGTTTAAAAGGAGGAACTACTTTGTATAACACACAGTCAGTCTATGGAACTCATTGTCAGCGAATATTTTGAAGACCAAAATTATAAGTGGATTTTAAAAAGAATTAGATAAGTTAATAGGTGATAGGTCTGTTAATGGGCATTAGTGAGGATGATCATCGGATAGGATACAGCTTCTTGCTCTAGATATTCCGAAGCCTCCAACTTGGAGATGTTGTGACTGGATGACAGGGCATATGGATCATTTGATGATTGCCCTGTTCTGTTTGTTCTCTTTTAAATATCTGGCATTGGCCACTATTGGAAGACAGGATACTGAACTAGATGGACTATTAGTTTGACCCATAATGGTCATTCTTGTCTTATGGGTGTCTAGCTAAGTCTCCTTCCTATTAAGCCTGTTAATGGCTTGCGTGATATGCAACATTTTTATTGTTCGTGTCTTACATAGTGAAAGGTAGGGATTATGAGACATTGAAAAATATTAAAACTATATATGTTGTAATGATTGTGTTTTCTTTTTCTTGAAGTACCACACTTTCTTTTGGAAATGTTTTGGGAAAATTAGTGCAAGTAATACAAGCTGATTGAATTTCTCATCTCCAGGTTTGAATATCTATTTAATTTTGACAATACTTTTGAAATTCATGATGATATAGAAGTACTAAAGCGCATGGGAATGGCTTGTGGCCTAGAATCTGGAAGCTGTTCAGCAGAGGACCTAAAAATTGCAAGAAGTTTGGTTCCTAAAGCTCTGGAACCCTATGTGACAGGTTAGTTACTCAAAGTAAGATGCTACTCCTGTTTTTTCCCTTTGAAGTGGGACTTGAAGAAAAACTTGTTGAACTAGATGTGTGACTTTGACCCATCTCTTAGTTAACTTAGTTGCTAACTTTTATTCACCAAACTGTTTTCAAATGTGTACGCTTGTTGTAGTTGGATGTAAGTGGTAAGAAAGAGTCTGAATTTTTTCCCTTTTTTAAGCGATTGTCCCTGTGTACTGCTACTTCAGGGTGCATATGTGTTCCAAGTCCGAAGATTTTTCCCTAGCAGGGTCTACCTGGTCAGCATGTGTGCCCTTACTCTCCTACTCCTCACTCAAGATAAAGAGAACTTCTAGACTGCTGTTGTCAACGTTCTTTCTTCCATTGTTGGCCTTGAGTGGAGCTTCAGTTCCTCTTCATAAACAGTTTTAAAAATTTCTATCATGTTATAGCAGAGTGACGTTTTCACTGTATACAATAGTTAAGGTTAAGATCAGCTTTTTGTTTAAAGCCTATTTATTCTCTGTTTTAAAATCCATAATTAATGAGATTGTCTTGAAATTCAGTACACCTGGAAGAGGTTCAGGTACAGTCAGTGACTCAAATTTGAGGTCATCTGACAATGGGTTCCAGAGAGAGAGAGCACCTAGAGGAAAAAAAGTGTGTTTAAAAATCAACACATTCTAAAAATTAACAGTGTTTTTTTTCCTACAAATAGAGATTAAATCAGGGTTCAGATCATTGCACCAAGTACTCAAAACTCTCAACAGTTATCCCAACAGAGTGCTTGATAATCACCATCCTTTTGGGGAAAACAAAATAAAAAATGTTCCTTGGAAAAAGATTGTTTCTCCAGTTAGGCATGCTAAAGCACACATGCCTAATGGTTTACTCCAAGAATTTACATGCAGAGAGAGAGAGAGTGAGCCTAACTATTTGGAAAACCACCTCTACATAAAATCACAGAAATGTATAGCTGGAAGGAATCTCAGTAGGTTATCTAGTCCAATCCCCTGCGCTGAGGCAGGATAAAGAATTATCTAGACCACCTCTTGATGCGAGACCTAGCACAGTAAAAGGTCTTCACATCACAAGCTATGGACATTCACAAACAGATGCCTGAGGTATATCCTTCACATCAAATGGTAAGATTTGGTCAGCAAAGAGGAGCTTTGCAACAGAGCAGGACAAAAACCACTTGACATTCAAATCAAGAGAAGAAAGTGGGGATGTCTAGGCTGCACTCTCAGAAAACCATCATCAATCGCAGTTCATCAAGCTCTCAAATGGAACCTGTAAGGAAAACGCAGAAGAAGACCTCGGACAACATGGAGAAGACCTACTGAGATTGGAGGACAACAACTGGGATGATCTTGGGGTCAGTTAAAAGTTTTGTCCCAAGACAGGGTGAAGTGGAGGAGACTTGTAGATGACCTGTGGTTCACCCAGAGTACAAGTGTTGAAGCAAAAGACTTCTCTGTTTAGGCGGCTAACATTCCGCATTATTGAATTCAATAAGGCAACAGATGAGCCAAACTGGACACTAGTAAAACCAGGTCCAGCAAGGCTGCTTGATGCAGCTAACTGTGGTATTTTATACCCTTACACAAACAAAGCCCAGTGTCAGAGGCAATTAGGTAGAGAATCGTAAATCACTTCTCAAAGAGAAACCGTTATCAGCAAAGAGAAACAAGTACCAGGGAGCTGGAGCCTTAACTCCAAACAGTCCATTAACGCATTCCATAGAGCTCATCCTCCCTGCTATTTCCAAACAGGTCAAGGAAAGTACAGGCTCTTGTGTACGTGCAGAAGTAAGGGATGTGAAATGGCTTCTATACAAGATGGTTTCCACACAAGGGTCTTAGTCAAGTAAGTCAGGTCCCTGGTTGGTGCTTGTCTAACCTGTAAAATACCTCCAGTAAGGGAGTTCCCACAATCTCACTAGGTAATATGTTCCAGAGTTTAACTACCCATTCTTGTTAATAAGTTTTCCCTGATGTCTAACCCAGGTATGGGCAGTAATTTTTGATGAGGGGGAGCCACTCCAAGAATTTGAAAAATGGTCAAGGGCCAAAATCTTCCACAATGTTAATTGAGCAAGTGCGGGGTCTGGGATGGAGGTTGGGTGCAGAAGGGAGTTTAGGTTAAGAGATTGGTGTGCAGGAGTGTCTGTGGGGCCTGGGGGGAAGTTTGTGTGATGGAGGCAGATGTGACCCTGGTGCAGGAGTCTGGGATGCAGGGGTTTGGGTTGTGACCCAGGGCAGGGGATTGAAGTGCATGCAGGGTCTGGGAGCAGCTATGGGTGCAAGAGAAGGGGCAGAGAATTTTGGATGTGGGGGAAAGTTGGGGGCAGAGGATTAGGGTTATGTGGGGCAAGTGGGCAGAAGAGTGTCGGGGAAGGGAGGGTCTGGTGTACCAGAGGTAGGCTTTGGCTGGGAGACTACCTGGGCAACTCCCAGCCAGCAGCCCAGCAGGGCACTGAGACAGGCTCCCTGCCTGCTGCAGCCCCAAGCTGCTCAAAACTGTTCCCTGCTCCATGTGACACTCTGCTCCAGATACTGTAGGGAGAGTGAGACTTCACCTGTTTCTCTACCTTCCAGCAAAAGCTCTCAGGTCAGATTAGCTGGAAATCGTAAGCTGGCCAGTGGGAGCTGAGATACTTTGAAACGGGTGGGAGCTGTGTGCAAAACATCTCCCTACCTCCCTCCCGGCCTCCAGAGCAGAGAGCTGCATGGAGCAGGAAGTCACTTAAAGCAGCCTCTGTCAGCTTTGTGCTTCAAGCCACCCACGGGTCATACGTTGCCCTAAATCTCCCTTGCTGCAGTTAGAGCCCATTACCTCTCATCCTATGCTTGGTGGCGAAGGAAAATTATTCATTATCCTCATCTTTATAATAACCTGTTACATACTTGAAGGCTGTAATCATGTCACCCTTCAGTTTTCTCTCCTCCAGACTAAACAAACCAATTTTTTTTCAGTCTTTCCTCATACGTCTAATTTTTTATACTTTTAATCATTTTTATTGCTCTACTTTTAACAAGCGGCACAAAGCTGTTCCTGGACTACGTCAGCCTCTGAGAGTAAATCTAAGGACAGTGCCAGGGTGAAATAGCAGCAGCTGGTACCACCTACTTTTGTGGGAGACCAAAGCAACCTGTTTACCAATTTGATGGCTCTGGGTCTATGTGTGGTGAGTCAGGAAGTGGTGGCAGAAAGCTTTTTGGAACCATTGCTTTAGTAGTTTGCAGCCCTGCCAGAGACTTTCTTGGAGCTGAAAGCTGCAGTGCCATGCAAAGCCATGCACAGCATTAGTGCCAAGAGCTTTACTGGAGCTTTACTGGTGTCCTCTGTGCCACAAATGGTTCCTTGCACTTGCAGACCTCATCTCAACAGCATAACACAGCCCACAGATAACAGTCAAACTCTGTTACATGTCAGCAGCCACGTGTGTGATCCGACACATGCAACTTCATATGGGGGCCATTATAAGCATGGCTAAGGTCAGTGTACAGACTTTACTACCATCACATCAATAGACTTTTGACTATGCCAAACAAAATCAAAATGTCCCTGCCCTGGTGGACAAGCACAGCCAATATCTGCAGTGGCATCCCCTTCCAGTGCAACCTACTGACTGCAATGATTATTATGGACACATTTCTCATGAGCTGGGGGGCTCTCTTGGGTCATCACACTGTTCAGGCACCCATGCCTTTTGAGGATTCCAAATGTCATATAAATCTCCTGGAGCTATGGCCTGTCCATGTCACTATTTTTGCCCCCTCATCTGCAGGAGGATAGTTGAGATTCTTACAATCTTACAACAATCGGGGTCAGCAACCTTTCCAAGGCGGAGTGCTGAAATTTGACTTCTAGGCCTCTCTGTACAATTTGACTGCCGGTGATACTTTTTAAAGTGACATAGTCCTACCTATAACAGCTTCATTAATAAATGAATAAAGTTGCAGAGCTTTATAGGTAGTGGTAAGTAGCATTAGCTGATCTTTTGTTAATCTGCAAGTGGGATAGCTCTGAGCAAGCTCACAGCTATATGGGGAAGAATGGGTGGGGCTGAGCTCCCACCTCGCATACCAGTGAAAATCAGCATGTGTGCCCGTGGTTGCTGACCCCTGTATTACATCAGCTGTCAAGACAGATCCTGTCCTTACACACCACACAAAGAAGCGGTTCAACTATGGGAATGGTGCATTCCTCAGAAACTAGACCTGGTAGCAACATACCAGGCATAGACAATATCAGAGCGGGCACTCTCAGCAGGAAATTTTCTCGAAATTACGAATGGGAAGTCGATAAAAAAAAGACCTTATTTATTCAAGAAGTGTGAATATCCTCCAATAGATCTGTTCACAACCAGTAGCAATACCAAATGCCCACAATACTGATCCAAAGTGGGTCTGAGCCAACACTTGCTCAGGAACAATTTTGCCATTAAATGGAATGCACCATTACTGTACACCTTCTCCTCATTGCTGATCCCCCATCACAAACTCTAGAAGGTCATGCAAGATAAGGCCATAATCATCCTGGTAGCACCCAATTGGCCCAAGCAGACCTGATTCCCCTACCTTCTCCACATGGTCACAAGAGCGCTGTGGTATTTTCCCCCCCATTCCTTATCTTCTCCCACAAGATGAGGGATGATTCTGCCACCTCACATCTTTCTCTTTGTGGTCACTTGATAATGAATAGGATGTCTTCATGTCACCCTCCTATTTGTCAGTCCGTTGGTGGGTGACAAGCTTGATTCTAGAAGTGCAGGCCTTATAACTGAAGGGGCAGGTGTTGGTAGCTGTCGAAGGAGGCACAGGGCAGTTTTTGCCACTCTTCTCCTCTGCCCCTCCTTGTCTGCATGGGGAGACCTTTCAAATTGTGCCACCCCATCATGGATTACCGCTTTCCACTGGGGGTGGTCCTGAGCAAGGTTCTTCCAGGTGTTGACACCAAGCCTGCACTATTTCATGTGTGCCTTCAGCATGTCCTTATATCATCTCACATATAAATCCTGCATCGTCTAGTGTGTCTCCTTGTTGGTTAACACAATTGAAAACATGTTCTGCTCCTCTACAGGAAATTTTTCTGAAGTGGTTGTGATCATCTACAAGAAAGACATACACGAACAGATGGAATTGTTTTTCCAGATGGTGTCGAGACCTTAGTACATTACCTTCTACTGACCTATTTCCCTTGAAACTGAAATATCTTTTTTTCTTAGAAAGGCTGGCCTTCCCCTTAGATCTTTTAAAGTTCACCTGGCATCAGTCATTACCTTCCATGTAACTATTGATGGATACTCTATTTTTGCTCACTCCAGCATCAAACATTTTGTTAAAGAAATTCATAATACATTTCTCCCCATCAAATCCCCAGTACCCATCAGCAGCCTTGACTTGGTGCTATGAGCACACATTGGCAAGCCATTTGAACCTTTAGCCATTTCTTCTTTACTACACTTGTCAATTAAGATAGTCTTTTCAGTGGCCATCACTTCAGCAAGAAGTAGGTGAGGAAGTTGGGAGCCCTCAAAGGGAGGAGGAACCCTGCCACCAATTTTCTGCAAGAACAAAAGTGATCTGAGCACATCCAAAATTCCTCCCTAAATTACTTTCCTTCTTCTGCTGCAATGAATCCTTATCTCTCCTCTTCCCAAAGCCCCACACAGATGCTAGAGAGAGGTCTCTCTGCATATTCTGGAGGTGCACAGGGCTGTTGCATTTTATATAGACAGAACTAAAGCATTTTGTAAGTCTCCAAGGCTCTTCATTTCCTCTACAGAAAGGTCACCGAATCAGACTCTCTCTAAGCAGGGACTGTCCAGGTGGATTTCTGAGTGCATCAGACTCTCCTACCACATAGCTAACCAAGACCCCCCTGCACCTTTACACTTGCGTTCCACTAGAGTAATGGCCATATCAATGGCCTTTTTGAAAAATGTCCCCCTAGTTAATATTTGTAGAGCAGCTACCTGGGCCTCAGTCCACACTTTGACCGAGCGTTATGCACTAGAGAAATATTCAGCCTCTGATTCTGAGTTCAGACACTCGCTGTTTGTTGTTCAGTCATGGACTCCAGAATCCATCCTCTGAGCTTGGATGCTTGTCCATAGTTGCCTAAACTGGAGTGTGCACAGGGATACACCTCAAAGAAGGGAAGGTTACTCACCTTGTGCAGTAACTGAGGTTCTTGGAGATGGTTGTCCCTCTGGGTGTTCCACTACCTACCCTCCTCCCTTCTGGTCCAGAGTGGTCCTTGATCCTCTGTAGCAGAGAAGGAACTGAGGGGACAGTTGGCTGTGCATGCAGGAGAACAGTTCTGAGCGGTATGTGCTGGCTGTCCTGTGTTTGCAGCCTTCCAAGAGCATGACTATTAAAAGTCTCCAACTACAGGTGCTCAGACATCTAAAGTGGAGCCGCCACAGGTACATCTCAAAGAACCTCAGTCATTGCACAAGATGAGTAACATTTTCTTCTTTTTTCTTTCCTCTCACACAGGATTTAGGTGGCTCCAAGGGTATAGAGTGTAACTGAATCTGAGCACCGTGCTAAGCAATGAGTTCTCATCCAATTCAGGCAGAATTTTTAAAATGAAGGAAAAAGCACATTGCTCCTATCTTCCTTTGTCCAAGGTGGAATTTTGTTTTAGGGAAATATAATCTCGGTATAATGAAACATCTGAAGGCAGTGAAGCTTTAGAAAAAAGAAAATAACCTACAAGAGCAAATGCTTGCTGGGGTGATAGCATGATGGAAGGAGGAATAAGAGAAGAGAGATTGGAGGATCAGGCAATAGAGAGAGAAAAAGGGAGGGAGTAATGGAACACTGGGGTGGGAGGATGAGTATAGTGTACCTCTTAACCCCACAATCCCCTCTGAGGCCATTTATGTGTGTGTTTTGTGGCCCCGTCCTTTCCTGATCCTTTTTGAGCCAGGTGGAGCAGTTCCAACTCCCCTATTTAGGATGAGACCTTTGGCTTCTGGTCCTGGGGAATGTCTGAGTCCTGTTCCGTGCCCCACCATGTGTCCGAGGTTCTGTGTGGGCACTGCCATTTATTGTGACCCTCACCAACTTCACCCTCCTTAAGCTAGGTTCCCAGGGTAAGTGCCTTTCTAGTAGCTTATGAGCCTCTTCACCTGAATATGGCCAGAATCTGGCGAATCCCTTCCACTCTGTGTGGGGAGGTTACAGAAGGAATATTTGGAGCAGGCACCAAAAACACACTGAGATTGGGGTGAGGTGCTGAGAACAGGTAAGTTTGACACATGTCTGAAACTCTCAAGTGCTAGGGAGCAACTTCCATGCCACATAAATACAGCAGTTTTCACAGGTTTCAGAGTTGCTGTATCGGGCTATGTTCTCTTTCATCTGAGAGCATCTTACTGAGAAAAACAGGCTAGTCATAGCCTCTCTATGTCCCTTATGCTAGTGAGAGGATGGAAACCGTCCCTTCCCTTCTCTCTCTCTAATTTTATAATGGAGGGTAGCTCTCTACCTGAGGTTGAGAAGTCCTTCCTGTTAAAAGAATGATTATTTTTAGTGCTCTAAAATCTATGTTTGCATGGCATGTTTTAAATTTTTTATGCCTCATGGGAGTTTAGGGGAGTAGGACTAATTATCAGTGTGGGGCCACTTGAGCAAGAAGTTTCTCCTTTGGTAACCTCCTACTCCAACATTTCATTAAGCTCACAGGTTCTAGCAAGTTTGAAACCCACTGTGGGGAGAGGTCATGGAATGAACTGTCAAGAGTTTATTTTGAGGGAATGTAATCTGAGTGTACTGGAGAATATTCAGAAGGCTCTGAAATTACTTATAAATTACACATGTGAATGCATACTGGGAGGGGAGGGAGGATGGATGCAAGAACAGTTGGTAATAAGGAAGAGCGGTTTGGGTCTGGGTTGAAGGATTTGGGGGTAGTAGAGGAAGGGGTCATAAGTAGGGGTGGGGGAGTTCAGTTAAAAGGAAAGGGGATAGGAGTTAGGGAAGAATAGGAGGAGAGAAGACTTCAGGAGTGAAAGAATGTGAAGGTAGAAGATGAAGTTGAGCATGGTGGTGGGGGCGGAAAGCCCTCTGAACCCTGAATTCTTTCATTTCCATCTATATTGGAATCTGGTGGAATCCTACCCCTCTTCAGGGGACTGATATGCTCTCCCTGCTTATTATCTGGTTTGGAATCTGAGAGATTTTGCTTTTATTGGAATATTTAAGACCCTTTTACCTGTCCATGTGAGCAGGAATATGAGAGAGAGGAAATAAAGGTAACACAGGTCCAAACATCTGAAATGGCCCCTGTGTGGATTGGGAGGTAGGCCAGTGTGTGATAGTGAGAGGCCCCTTTTAGAGGTGGGGCTGTCTGGGTGGACATGAGCCATGGCTTGGGAGGTGTGGCTGAAGAAAGGACCAACAGCCCTGCTGAGTGGGTAATTAGAGCAAGGGGCCCAATTCAGTGTGTAATTCAGGCTACATAATCAAGACTGTATGTGACTTTCTAAGAGTCTGTTGCCTGCAATACGCATACATGGCAGTATAGGACAGGAGACAGCAAGGATTGGCTTCTTAGGTGTTAATGGCTTCTGTAGTGCCATCTAACATCTTAATGGGAAGTGAAAGGAAGGGGGAGCTGAAAACTGCATGGGGAAATACCTGTTGTGGGGAATGGTGCCGGAGAGAATCGCCAGTTTTGTCACACAATGAACGTTATTTTAACATCCGTCTACTAAATCTGTCAAGTTTTTTGGGTATAGATCTTGGACAAGATTCCTCTCACTAGCCCCCTTAGCAGCTAAACATTGCAAAGATTTGAAAGGCCATTTCTCTATGAGGAGTGAAGGAGTTACTGAGGAATTACATAGGAGACAAGTGAACTTCTAAAAAGACCACTGGACTGGGACTGTTCCCAGCTCTGTTGCGAGCTTGCTGAGTTACCTTGGGTAAGTCACTTCACTGCTCCATACTTCAGTTTCCCATCTGTAAAATGGGGATAGTCATGTAAAAGTTTTTAAAATTTATTGATGAAAAGCACTATATAAGAGCTAGATCTTTTATAACCTGTGCCCTGTAGCGTATCAACTGCAAACTTAGGTGAGAACTGCAATTTCAAAAGATTAATAACTTCTCCAACAAACATTTCTCCTTTTATTTAAAAAAAGAAAATTATTTTGGTACCGCAAAACTCAGATTGTCCAAAAATTAGCTCATCTTCTTCCAGAACATCAAGTACAGCAAAATTCAAATGTCTGAAAACCAGTAAATAAATAGTTAAGGTAAATGCCCCTGCAACTTTAATTATATCCTCCTTCGGTGGTGTTCCAAGACACCTGTAACACACATACTAATGTAAGAGAGCAGCAGTGTCCAATATGATCCCCATTCACTATATGTGGTGAACAGGGCAGCGAAGGGTGGCTCAGGAGAGCTGCACATGTGGGGCGTCCATCTGTCTGCTCCACAGACGTGCCCCGCCACGTTGTGGGACAAGCATGTGGTGGTGGAGGCAGCTTCTCTGGCTCCAGTGGGCTCCCGCTGTGGTGCATAGCCTGGCTTCAGCACAGGGCAGCTTCTGTGAGTAATCGGGGAGGGGTGGGGAGGGGTGCCTGGTTACAGGGGGCAGGGCACTGTAGCGATCCCTTGCGTTCCTTTTGAACACTACTATAGTGGAGAGAAAAGCCTGGAGCGGTGGGCCTTGTACAAAATGTGGAGGCATGAATCAAAGGCCATGAACCACAATGAGGCCATGTGTTAAAATAAATATTCAGAAATTGACTAATTAGCTTGAGGACTTGGTAGATTTGTTAGTGTACCTAGGTACTAGATATTTGTATAAATATATTTTATCCAGTACAGATTTATCCTAATCTAGTACAAGATAAAAATGATTTGGCAAAACAACGAATAGGAATATTTTGTCCGTAATATCAGGAAGAAGAGGTAGTTGAAAAACAGATCTTATGGTTTGTTAAGTGGTATATGTTAACTTGGGTTAGTCGATTAATGTAGGGTTACTTCACGTTGGTTCTATGTGCAATCCAGGGAACAACAGAGATTCCTGCTGCTGCCTGCCTTTTCTTGTAAGAGGGCACTCTTTTGTGTCCCCATATCTGTAAACGAAGATCCAAGGGTGCTAGGACACTGTGATGACAACAATAAACCAGGCCGAGTGCATTTGCCACTGAATCATTCCTTTGGTCTTTGTTTACAAATAACATGGACGTGGAAGTTTGCTGAAGGAGCAGGCTGCAATATCTGCTGCTAATAATAATCAAGAACAGCCACTCTGGACAGACTGAACAATGTTACTAGGGCAATGACATTCAAGCCTTAAACGTTTAGCAGGGCATCACACCAGTGAAGTTTGCTGAACCTGCTATCTGTACAGAGCTGGATAGTACACTAAAAGAACAGACACATAAGCCAACTAACAACTTCCACTTTACTTTTTCACTGCAGTGGACAGGTGCTTTCTACCCGTGTCCTTCTTCCAAATATGGAGCTCACAACCTGACGGAGTATCACACTTGCAACATTTAACAGACATTACATAACAACTTACAAACTCTTTGCACTTGCTCACAGAAACCTGTAATTTTCTCTACCCAACACTATCTATAGATAGCAGTGAGGTAGGACACGACAGCAGGTATCCTTGGTATAAAGCTTCCTCTGCGCTTCTGCTGACTCAATCTGTACGATTCTGTGTTGAAATTATGTAAGCTGGAAGCTCAGGGTATTCTGGCACCTCTTTTGTTTGATACCATATGTTGGGGGAGGAAGAACCAGATCACCTCATATCACAATCACAGCTCTTTTGTAACAGAGAGAAAACCATGCTAGTCTACACACTATCAAAACAAAAAAGCAGTAAAGTAGCCCTTTAAAGACTAACAATAATTTATTACGTGAACTTTCAGGGGACAGATACACTTGTTCAGATCATAGCCATACCAGAACAGACTCAATATTTAAGGCATAGAGAACCAAAAACAGTAATTAAGGTTGGCTAATCAGAAAAAAAAAGTATCAAGGTGAGCAAATCAGAGGGCAGAGGGGCAGGGGAGAGGGAAACAAGAATTAGATTAAGCCAAGTATGCAAAAGAGCCCCTATAAGCCGTGTCTACACGTGCACGCTACTTCGAAGTAGCGGCACTAACTTCGAAATAACGCCCGTCACAGCTACATGCGTCGGGCGCTATTTCGAAGTTAACTTCGACGTTAGGCGACGAGACGTCAAAGTCGCTATCCTCATCAGGAGATGGGGATAGCGCCCTACTTCGACATTCAACGTCGAAGTAGGGACCGTGTAGTCATTGCGCGTCCCACAACTTCGAAATAGCGGGGTCCGCCATGGCGGCCATCAGCTGAGGGGTTGAGAGACGCGCTCTCTCCAGCCCCTGCGGGGCTCTATGGTCACCATGGGAAGCAACCCTTAGCCCAGGGCTTCTGGCTGCTGCTGCTGCAGCTGGGGATCCATGCTGCAGGCACAGGGTCTGCAACCAGTTGTCGGCTCTGTGGATCTTGTGTTGTTTAGTGCAACTGTGTCTGGGAGGGGCCCTTTAAGGGAGCGGCTTGCTGTTGAGTCCGCCCTGTGACCCTGTCTGCACCTGTGCCTGGCACCCTTATTTCGATGTGTGCTACTTTGGCGTGTAGACGTTCCCTCGCTGCGCCTATTTCGATGTGGTGCTGCGCAATGTCGAAGTTGAACATCGATGTTGCCAGCCCTGGAGGACGTGTAGACGTTATTCATCGAAATAGCCTATTTCGATGTTGGTACATCGAAATAAGCTACTTCGATGTAGGCTTCACGTGTAGACGTAGCCATAGTGTCCTGGAAAATTTGCATCCCAGTTGAAACCACTTGTTAATGTGTCGAATTTGAATATGAAAGAGAGTTCAGCAGTCTCTCTTTCCAAAGCAGTGTGAAAATTCTTCTTCAATAAGACGCAGACTCTTAACAGAATGGCCCACTCCATTAAAATGTAGACTAACTGGTTTGTGGATCAGGAGTGTTTTGATGTCTGTTTTGTGCCCATTATCTCTTTGTCTGAGAGAGTTTGAAGTCTGTCCAATATACAAAGCATCTGGGCATTGTTGGCACATGATGGCATATATGATGTTGGTTGAGGAATATGAGAATGTGCCTGTGATTCTGTGAGTAACCTGGTTAGGTCCAGTAATGGTATTTCCAGAATAGATATGTGGACAAAGCTGGCAGCAGGCTTTGTTGCAAGGAAAAGTCCCAGGACTGGTGTTCCTGCAGTATAGACTGTGGCTGTTGGTGAGAATCCTCATAAGGTTGGGAGGTGTCTGTAATAGAGAACAGGCCTGTCACCTAGGGCCTTCTGGAGTGTGCCATTCTGATTAAGGATAGGTTGTAGGTCTTTCATAATGCATTGCAGTGGTTTGAGTTGGGGGGCTTTTTTGTGCTGTAGTTGTGGAAGAGTAGCCAAGGATCTCTAGCTTTGAAAGCTGCTTCAAGTGCCACAAATCCTTCCTACTCAGACTACCACACTTGTCTAGTGCTTGGAGAGAATACACATCTCTTTCAGGTGCAATGTCTGTGGGACACTCTTGAATAGGTCCAAACAGTTGAGGGGTTCCACCTGTGAGGCACCCTATGAAGGAGTTCACAAAGGAAAGAACAATGCCTTTACATTGTCCTGATGAAGGTAGGAGTAGTGCCACTTTTTGGTCCCAGATTGTTCCATACTTTCAGTTCCAAGAGACTTGGGAGAGTAAAGCCAGGATAGATGGGGGAAGGGAGACACAAGTGTTCCCATAAGGATAAGAGGGCAGGTTCCAGATTGAAGTGCTCTAAGAAAAGTCAGAAATCCCCATCCTGTACTGAGTCAGTGGGACTTCATACTCTGGAGTGGAACCATCCAGTATTTGGAAGAACTGGATTGGCATTTTTTTGACGGGCAGGACCACTGTTCTTCCAGTGCTGGGATTGGTATTTGGCATGATACATTTTTCTGTCAGCACTGCCAGACCAGCTGCCCCTTTTAGTGATGTGGTTTAGGGAGACAACTCAGTTTGTTTAAAGCTTGTGTCTTGACTCCAGGTGACATCTTTGTCCCCCAGAACTGGATTAATCATTGCTTTCCGACCCTAGTGCCCAGTACTGAGACTTCGGTTAGTACTGAACACTGTGGTACCTTGTTCTGTCCCTGTTCTCAAGTAGGAACCAAACTTGCTGATGCCATGGGTGGACCCACATTTATCATGATCTCCTTTAGCACCAAGGTTTCACCCCATTTCCTTCAAATCTTTGATGTTGAAAGAGGACTGTGGCAGACATCCATCCATGGGCTATATACCTAAGATGTTGCTTGAGGGATTTGAGCCCAGAGGGAATAGTGCATGTCTCCCATTTGAGAGTACCCTCCCTACTTCTCCTGGCACCCATCATTGTGGCCCAAGTATGATATTCCACAATAACAGTATTGGGGGTGGGAAGATCCAAGGAGGAGGATGGGCATCTTCAGCTTCCTCAAGACATGCAACGACTTAACTCCAGGAGTTATATAAGAGGATGCTAGAGCAGGGGTGAGCAAACTTTTCAGATCGGATCCCACTTTTCTTTCCTGCAGTTAGTATCCCCCTTCACCCACCCTGAACCTGTCTAATATAATAGAAACTGATAGGAACTTTGGTTCTTCTTTTAGTGCTTGCTCACGTCCTTTCCATGTAGGTGTGCACTCACAACATGCATGTGTTGTCAAATTTTTTTTCCCTAGCAGTACCTGTTGAGCCAGCCAACTGCCCCTTGGATTGGCGCGAGCATATCAGCCGATATATACCCTTGCCAGCTTCATGCCTCTCCAGTTCCTTCTTACCGCCTGTGACAGTCATTGGAGCATACTCTTGCTTGCCTTAACTGTTCTTCAGCAGTTGTGTATATAGTTCTTATCTCAGGTTCTTTAGCTGTTAAGTACCTGTTAAGTGTTAGTAGTTCTTAGTTAAGGACCAGAAGATTCTTGTGTTGCACACTCGGTGCACATGCCAGGCTCTCAGGGCTTCAAACCCTGCAGAAGTTGCCAGAGGCCCATGCCCTGCAGCTATCCTCATGTGGCTTGTCTTAAGTGCCTGGGTGAGGCTCACTTGTCAGAGGCCTGTAAGATGTGCATGTCCTTCAAGCTGCAGACCAAGCGTGAGCAGGAGTTGCACTGTAAGATTTTCCTTATGTAGTCTGCCCTGCACCTGGCACTGTTGATGCAGAGTGCATTGGCCTCAATACGGGAGGCGAGGACTTCCCCGCGCCTCCCTGGCAGCGTGTGGGCCCTGGCACCCCAGAAGAAGAGGAAGCCTAATAGTGTCAGATGGCCTCACTGGTATGGGTCCTCCATGTGTCCTCAAGTGGGGCATGTGGCACCATAAGGCAGTGTGCCCAAACCCAGTCGGCCAGGCGAAAGACAGACCCCATGCAGGGTGTCCAGCCCGTCAGGGAGTCTCCCAGTGCCATCCACTCACAAGGCCTTTGAGGTGGCCAGGGACCTTATCAACCTGTCCCCCGCTTCCCCTCTGGTACTAGTCTCAGGAAAGGACAGTGGCCAAAGGCAGCACTGCTGAAGTAGTAGAATGGTGCATAGCTTGATACTGGCTCCGTGGAAGCACCATGCCACCAACCAGAGTTCAGCACCAGTGGCAGCCTCTATCTCGGCCCACATTCCCACAGCAGCCCTGGACCCAGCATTGGGTGGGGCACGCCCAGCACCCAGCAGCGCTTCTCCTCTAGCATGCATGCTCCCACCAGGGTCTGCACCTGTACTTCTGCTGCCGTAGCAGGAATGGTGGGGATAGGAGTCATAGACAACATCATTCATCCCAGGATCAAGGAAGAGGCCCACTGGGCAAATCCTCATGGCCCTGCCAGGGATTTTAAGGGTGCACTTAGGGACAGCCTCACCCCTACCTTTTCGGGATCTCTTGTTCCCTTTCCACTGGGTCTGAGAGGCCATTATTCAGACCCCTGGGTCCTGGACACAGTGACAAGGGGCTATGTTATTCCCATCCATTTTCCACCATCCCCCTTCCCTGTCCCTCTTCAGGGACCCCTCTCACGAGCACCTCCAATGGGAGGAGGTGGGTTAGGTCCTCACCCTGGGTGCAGTGGAGTTGGTCCCTGTGAGGGTGGTTGGTACAGTTTTTTAATTCTGTCACTTCCTGGTTCCTAAGGCAAAAGAAGGGGTTTTCCATCCGATCCTCGATCTCTGGAACCTAAATGTCTTCATATCGAAGAGGAAGTTCAAGATGGTGACCCTGGCATCTGTCATTCTTTCTCTGGCTCCAGTAGACTGATATGCTGCCCTCAGCATAAGAGTTTTTTATTTTCTAATGCCTGTCACACACCAACACTGGTGGTTTGTGTGCTTTGTTGTGGGCAGGGAACATTATCAATTTATGGTCCTCTGCTTTGGGCTGTCAGCTGCCCCCCATGGGTATTCACAGAGTGCATGGCGGTCATTGCTACGCCCTTCACAAGTTCAAAAGTCCAGGTGTTTCTGTCCCTGGACAATTGACTGTTGTGAAGATGTTCCACTGCTGAAGTGCAGACTCATATTGCTCTGTCCAGGGGCCATTTCCAGGATCTGGTCCTCCTCTGGAATGAGCCCAAATCTGCCCTGGTCCCAACTAAGGTGATAGAGTTTGCAGAAGCTACCCTGGACTTGTTGGCAGCCAAAGCTTCCCTCCCCAGGTCCCGCTTCCTGGTGATCAGGTCTATGGTCCTGGGCATGCGGGCATTCCCTATGATTATGGCAAGCCTGCATGTGCTTCTGGGTCTGATCACAGCATGCACCTGTGTGATTCAGCATGCGAGGCTCCACATGTGCCCATTACAGATGTGGCTGTTGTGGGCTCTCAAACCATCCTTCCACGCTTGGGACAGAGTTGTGATGATTCCCCAGCATGTACTCTGTTCTCTGGGCTAGTGAACCCGTGAGGAGCAGGTGTGTGCGGGAATCCCATTCTCCAGACCACTGCCAACCAATGTGTCTGACACCAGGTGGGACGCTCATCTCAGGGATTTGTGGACTCAAGGTCGGGGGCAGTCTCTCCCAGCATATTAGTGTCAGGGTACTGAGGGCAGTCTGCCTCTCCTGCGTGGCTTTCCTTCCCTGTCTGCAAGGCAGGTCAGTTCTGATCCTATCCAACAATGTGTTGGTGGGCTCTTACATCAACAGGGAGGGACTGTGCCAGGAAGCCATTAATCTGTGGGGCTGCTGAATCAGGGCGGAAATCCACCTGATTGCTTCTTACTTCCCTGGCACCCAGAATGTGTGCTGACTGACCACCTGAGCAGGTTTTTCTTGGGCCATGGGTGGTCCTTCAGGGGGAATGTGGCCTTGCAGGTCTTCTGTAGGTGGGGATTTCCCCGTTTGGACCTGCCTGCCATACACCAACAGAGGAAGTGCATGGGGTTTTGCTCCCCCATGGCTCTAGGCAGGGACTCCCTAAAGGACATGCTACTCATTCCCTGTCCAGGGGCCTGCTATATGCATTTCCCCCCTTCCTGCTGGTGCATAAAGTACTCCTGAGAGTGAGGGAGTTCAAGGCATCACTGATCCACATCACACCCATGTGGCCTAGGCAGAATGAGTTCTCCACTTTCCTAAGCCTGTTATGCGACAGGCCAGTAGTGCTTCTGTTGGTCCACAACCTGATTACTCATGTGTTCGGCAGACTCTGCCATCCGAGCCTGCAGTCCCTGTACCTGACAGCATGGAAGCTCCATGGTTGACAGGTGCAGAACTTCAGTGTTCAGTCCAGGTTCAGGAGGTACTGCTAGGAAGCAGGAAGCCTTCTACGAGGGTCACCTATAAGGCCAAGTGTCAATGTTTCCAGGCCTGGTCTCCTGAAAAGGGGGTATACCCTATGACTGCCCTGGTCCCCCTGGTTCTGGATTACCTTTTAGACCTAAGGATTCAAGGGCTGTCCCCTTCCTCAGTCAAGGTCTACATGGCAGCCATTTCCACCTTCCACCCTGGGACAAGATGCTTCTTGAGGATCCGTTGGTTAACATATTCCTAAAGGGTCTGGACAGGCTTTACCCACACATGCGTCAGCCTGTTCCACAGTGGGATCTTAATCTGGTGCTGTCTAAGCTTGTGGGTCCACCTTTTGACTCCTAGCAACATGTTCTCTGTTCAATCTGTCCTACAAGGTCTCCCCATTGGTGGCCATCACCTCAGCCAGGTGGGTTTCTGAGCTCTGGGTCCTCACTCCCAAATTCGTGTTATACTGTTCTTTTTAAAGACAAAGTCAGATTGCACCCTTGCTCTGTTTCTTGCCCAAAGTGTTGTAAAACTTCCATATGTTCCAGGACATTTTGTTGCCAGTCTTTTACCCAAACCTCCATGCATCAGGGTACGGCTCGACATACATGAGATGTGAGGATGGCCTTGGCCTTTGATGTAGAAAGGACCACGCCATTTCATAAGTCCCACCGCCTCTGTACCCCCTTCCCCCCCGGCCAGCTCTTCTTAGCCATTGCAGAGCAGATGAAAGCTCAGCCGGTATCAGCCCAGAGGCTCTTTTCCTGGTTTACGTCCTGTATTAGAGTGTTCTGGGCTGACAGGGGTTCCAGCCCTTCCGCTTATGCCCCGTGCTACGAGAGTACAGGGCTGTTTGACAGCTTTTGCGGCTCAGGTCCCAATTTTGGGCATCTGTAGGGCCGTCACTTGGACCTCCGTGCATATTTTTGCCAACCACTGTGCACTGACCCATCAGGCAATGGAGGACACCACTCAGGGTAGGGCAGTCCTCTGCTCAGTGGAGGGGTAGAACTCTGATCCCACCTCTAAGGATGTCTGCTTTGGAGTCACCGACATGGAATGGACATGAGCAAACACTAGAAGAAGAAACAAAGAGGAAGCCGTGCTAGTCTATACACTATCAAAACAAAAAGCAGTCAAGTAGCGCTTTAAAGACTAGCAAAATGGTTTATTAGGTGAGCTTTCGTGGGACAGACCCACTTCTTCAGGCCATAGCTAGCCAGACCAGACCAGACTCAATATTTAAGGCACAGAGAACCAAAAACAGTAAGCAAGGAGGACAAATCAGAAAAAGATAATCAAGGTGAGCAAATCCGAGAGTGGAGGGGTGGGGGGGAAGGTCAAGAATTAGATTGAGGCAAGTATGCAGACGAGCCCCTATAGTGACTCAGAAAGTTCCCATAACGATTTAAACCATGTGTTAATGTGCCGAATTTGAATATAAAAGCTAGCTCAGCTGTTTCTCATTCCAAAACAGTGCGATAATTCCTTTTCAGTAATACATATACCTTTAGGTCATTGACAGAATGCCCCATTACATTGAAATGTTGACTAACTGGTTTGTGGATCTGGAGTGTTTTGATGTCTGTTTTGTGCCCATTGACCCTTTGTCTAAGGGAGTTAGAAGTCTGTCCAATATGCAAAGCATCTGGGCATTGTTGGCACATGATGGCATATATGATGTTAGTAGAGGAGTATGAGAAAGCGCCCGTGATTCTGTGAGTAACCTGGTTAGGTCCAGTGATGGTATTTCCAGAGAAGATATGTGGACAAAGCTGGCAGCGGGCTTTGTTGCAGGGAAGGGTTCCAGGACTGGTGTTCCTGCAGTATAGACTGTGGCTGTTAGTGAGGATCCTCATGAGGTTGGGAGGTTGTCTGTAGGAGAGAACAGGCATGTCACCCAGGGCCTTCTGGAGTGTGGCATCCTGATTAAGGATAGGTTGTAGGTCTTTAATAATGGGTTGCAGTGGTCTGAGTTGGGGGCTGTAGGTGGTGACCAGTGGTGTTCTGTTCTTGGCTTTTTTGGGCCGATCTTGGAGTAGCTGGTCTCTGGGTATCCGTCTGGCCCTGTCAATTTGTTTTTTTACTTCTCTTGGTGGGTAATTCAGGTTTATGAATATTAAAGTTCTTGTAGTTTTTGGTCTCTGTCAGTTGGATCAGAGCAAATGCAATTGTACCTAAGAGCTTGACTGTAAACAATGGATCTAGTCACGTGTGCAGGATGGAAACTAGAAGGGTGTAGATAAGTATAGCGATCAGTAGGTTTTCGGTACAGTGTGGTACTGATCAGGCCATCCTTGATTAGTACTGTAGTGTCCAGGAAATGTATCTCTTGCATGTTGTAATCAAGGCATAAGTTGATGGTGGGGTGTCGATTGTTAAAGTCTCTGTGGAATTCCTCTAGAGCCTCTGTACCATGGGTCCAAATCATAAAGATGTCATCAATGTATCTTAAGTAGTGCTCAGGCTGACATTATACACAAACAATGCCAAATGAGACATAATCTCAACTATGCTGAACACCATGCTGTCCAGAGTCTCAAAAATAACCCAGACATCATAATCAAACCAGCTGACAAAGGGGGTGCTGTTGTCATGCTGAATAGGTCACAGAAGCTGCGTCTACACGTGCACGCTACTTCGAAGTAGCGGCACCAACTTCGAAATAGCGCCCGTTGCGTCTACACGCGTCGGGCGCTATTTCGAAGTTAACTTCGACGTTAGGCGGCGAGACGTCGAAGTCGCTAACCTCATGAGGAGATAGGAATAGCGCCCTACTTCGACGTTCAACGTCGAAGTAGGGACCGTGTAGACGATCCGCGTCCCGCAACGTCGAAATTGCTGGGTCCTCCATGGTGGCCATCAGCTGGGGGTTGAGAGATGCTCTCTCTCCAGCCCCTGCGGGGCTCTATGGTCACCGTGGGCAGCAGCCCTTAGCCCAGGGCTTCTGGCTGCTTCTGCGGCAGCTGGGGATCTATGCTGCAGGCACAGGGTCTGCAACCAGTTGTCAGCTCTGTGTATCTTGTGTTGTTTAGTGCAACTGTGTCTGGGAGGGGCCCTTTAAGGGAGCGGCTGGCTGTTGAGTCCGCCCTGTGACCCTGTCTGCAGCTGTGCCTGGCATCCCTATTTCGATGTGTGCTACTTTGACGTGTAGACGTTCCCTCGCTGCGCCTATTTCGATGTTGGGCTGAGCAACGTCGAAGTTGAACATCGACGTTGCCGGCCCTGGAGGACGTGTAGACGTTATTCATCGAAATAGCCTATTTCAATGTCGCAACATCGAAATAAGCTATTTCGATGTTGGCTGCACGTGTAGACGTAGCCACTATGAACAGGAGGCAGCCAGACAAAGAATGGTTACTTATCATAGTAACTGTTATTCTCTGAGATGTTTTGCTCATATCCATTCCAAATCCTGCCCACCTCCCCTTCATTGGAGTAGTCCAGTAAATTTGCTGTGGAGCCAGTAGGGGTATGTGTGTGTGTATGTATAGGAGCTGATATGCTGGCACCACTCCAGGGCGTGCCCTGCCCTCTCAACAGGTTCTGCTGGGGGAAAACTTCAATGACACGTGCATGCTACATGCGCACACCTACGTGGAATGTACTTGAGCAACACATCTCGCAGAACAACAGTTACAGTGGTAAGTAACTGTTCTTTATGTTCATATGGGAAAAAAAAACCTTTTGGCACATGTAAGAAAAGAAATATGTAGAATGTAAAAACTTTATTAATTGGTATATAAATGTGAGTACAGATATAAAAGCAATAATGTATTTCAACATTTTTAATGAGATGGAAGAGCCTGAGACCCAGCAGCTGATTGTGGTAAGCCCCGCTTACAAAATTTCATGCCCTGCCCTTCCCTTTGTGCACCCCTGTGCTAGAGTCAGTAGAAACTCCTCACCCCCACCCCCAAAAGAGGTTCCAGAAGCCCAGTCTAGATTGCTGTACATCCTTTATAGGCCTGAGTGGAATGACGCTTCCTATTAAAGAGACCCATCCTTGAATCCACAAAGGTATTTTGACAGGCATCTCATATGGTTCCACAAGTAAATAGCTTGAAAAGTGGTCATTTCATACCTGTGAAAAGATTGGAGTACCTGTTCCATTGCCCACCTTCCCAACTCACTGTTCATCAGCCACTTAGTATAACAGACAGAGAGGAGGCAGGTCTACATTGAATGGGAAAGGGGCAGAGAGACCTGACCTCTGTGGAAGACAGGTGTGTTCTTTGGCATCTCTGCTGTTTTGTATCTCAAACTGTCAAAGATTGATGGCCAAGCACAATTTTGTTGTGGAGGACAAATAATCTCTTTGCTGATAAAATGCCACAAACAATAGAGACCTATTCCAGACCCTGACTGACATAGGAAAACAAGTAACACGATCAGCCTTCTAGAGAGCCAAAGATGCAGCAGACACAGTAACTAATTCTTCATTATTACTATAGAAATGGGATGCTTGTTGTGGCTCCACCTCCTTAGGTGGAGATATGAATGGGCATTTAGGTGCCATCATTTGTTTGATGTGAAGATGGATGAGTCTGTTCACCCACTGAAGGACATCCAAGCTACATTTGTTCATGGAGTATTTACACATCTGTAATTAAAGAAAAACCCATGTAAGCATCAAAGGACACATAGAAGGCTGACCAGAGACAATCTTCCTTTATATTCCAGCCAGAGCTTTGCCAGGACCTTTGAGAGCTGTGCATCAACACTCTCACCACACATGGTAAATCCTTTTGGTATTTTCGCCTCCCATGGTAGACAGACTTGCCTACTTCCTGTTTGCCTAGATGCAGCTCACACTAGACAAATGAGCACTAAAAGTCATCTCTTCAGGCTACATTTACTCTCTTAGAATCATGGGCTTTGGGGAGAATCAGAATAATCACATGTGATTCTCACAGCATTGGGTTGGGCCCATAAGTTCTGGTCCCTGGCATTTTCCCAACTGTCAGTCGTGTCCTGTCTCCACCATGCCCCGATATGACAAGTCTCAAGACTAGGGAAGGACTTATGGCTAAAACCCAGTCATGAGAGCATGGTATTTAGTTAGATGCTGGAGCTAGAAACATCTTGTTTGTCTTGTGTTGACGCCATCCTGAGCAGTTTTAGAAAGCACTCTACCAGGAAATTTTATAAAGCGATGTGGAAAAGACTGAAGTTTTGGTATGAACAAACAAAGAATCTCTTTTTATGGGCACAGATTTGGACATATTGGACTGTCTGCTGTCCTTAACATCCATGGTACTCTCTGTTAATTCCCACAGTCTATTTACCTGGCAGGTAGCAGAAATTTTCTTGTAGTGGATTTTTTTTCCTTGGTGACTTCTTGTTCTGAAAGGTGTCATTAGAACCTTCCTTCTGGTGGCTAACCCAGTATCAGCTGTGATCTGTAGAGTCCTGCATGGATACAACTTTATATCTGTGATTGTGGATATCTGTGGATATAAGCTGGTATTTGTGGAACTGCAGGGCTCTCCCAGGAACTGGAACAGTGAAAGGAGCAGAACCAGGAGCCAGCACTCCATGCTGGCATCTCTACTATCCCAGCCCCACCCACTGGGACAGGCATCAAGCTCACCAGCATGTCCTCAGAGAGGAGACTCAGACAGCAGCATGAAAAGGACAGGGCCAGAAGCTATGCAGCCACACCAAAGGAGTTGTTGGCATGGGACACAGACTCCTGGGAATGGAAGCCCACATTCTTCTTTCACTGCTGTGGTTCCAGAGAGAACCCTACAATTTGATGGATACTTATTTGTAGCTAAAGATAGCCTTACCCATGGGTATAAACTTGTATCTGCACAAGGCTCTAGTGATTTGAACCATATTTTAATAAACCCTGATTAAATCACTTTTTGAGCCTCTAGCATCTGGCTCTCTGCTGTATTTTTCTATGAAGGTAGTACTTTTGGTTACTTATTGTGTCTGCCAGAAAAACTGGGGAAGTAAGGGTGCTTGTGGAAAATCTTCCCTATGCAGTTTTCTGCAAAGATATGGTAACAATGAAACTACATAACAAGGTCATCCCAAATGTGTGTTTTGTGGGAATTAATTCTTAATAATCCAAGTGTTTGACTTAGTAACATTTTTCACTAAACATCAGTCCTAGTGGGAAACTGATGCACATCCACTAATTAATGCGTAGGGCTCTTGTCTTTTTATCTGTAAAGGACTATATTATTTTAAAAGTCTCTCAGGTTGCATCTATGAGCTAAAATTGATTTTGTTAAATTCGATTTATTAATGCTGGGTTTTATCAATTTGATTTTGAGCATCCTCACCTTCCCACAGGCTCTGCACAAAATCAACTTATTGCTGCCACACACGTCTCCAAAATTGATTGTTGCAGCAGTGTATTGTGGGAACCTATCCTACAGTTCCCTGAGCCCCATAGCATTCTGGCTATTTTCACTGGTGCAGTATGGGGAAAAAGTGGGCCATAAGTGGCTGTGGGTATCTGATGATGTCTTCCTACATACATTTCATTTCCCTCATTCCCCTGCTATGTTAACCAAGTGTCCCTTTTTCCAGGTGCAATCTGGCTTGCCTGTGTAAGAGATATGTTTTTTATAATTGAGGGGATGGGAGGGGTAGTAAAACGCTTAGGAAAGGTTAGAAAAAAGATTTTGGGTTCCCCAACCAACAGGTTTTCAAAATAGGATGCAAAACCACTGGATCTTTGGAGGCTTGGATCTGGATTTAGACCTCCTGTCACAGATCCTCAGAACAAGAATTTGCAACTGAAATGTGTGTTTAAGTAGATGCAGGCAGTACGCTGAAAATACAATGGATCATTGAATCATTTGTGGCTTGGTTGGTTGCTGCAAGCCTTACTTGGAGAACTATGGTGATTGTAGAGCTACTACCTTGCCTTCGGATAAAGCCCATAAAAATTTGCTTTGAAAGGACAGCCATTCTTGTGATGGTTTTTCTTCTTTTGACTGAAAATCGTGTGCGCCAATGGAGAATTCCCCCAGGCAGCTAAAAGACCCGTGACTGTACTCAGCCCCCGAAAGTTGTAACTGCCGAGGGAGAGTTTCTCCGGGTGGCTAAAAGACCCCCTACTATAGCCAGCCCCTGAAAACCATGTCCGCCAAGGGAGACTTCCCTCGGGTAGATACAAGATCCCCAAC
This sequence comes from Carettochelys insculpta, assembly GCF_033958435.1. Classification (NCBI taxonomy): domain Eukaryota; kingdom Metazoa; phylum Chordata; order Testudines; family Carettochelyidae; genus Carettochelys; species Carettochelys insculpta. Next base: position 120,910,604 of record NC_134137.1, read on the forward strand.
TATATCAGCCACCAGAGACTTTCCCCTGCCCCTGTGCTAGCTGTGCCTAGCTCCCACGTGGTACAGGGGTGGGGGAGGCAGTGGCTGGTGCCAGGCAGCGCAGGAAGACAGCTAGCAGAGGCAGACACAGAACCACAGTTGCACTAATAGCAAAGAAAGAAAGAGAGAGGTTTTTTCAGCCTTTCATAGAAGCATGACCCTACAGTCACAGGCTTCCAGGTGCCAATTTGAAATGTTCGTCCTGTTTCCTATTTCCTCCACATTTGAGAGCAGTGGAGAACTGTGGAGCATTGTGGGGCACATACAGGACATCTGTGGAGGCTAATGATTTCAATTCAAGGACGTGGCACTTCCTCACTACCCTTCATTTGAAATTTTAAATTCGAGCTGAACACTACACCAATCAGATTGTGATGCTATCTTGATATCAGTGTTATATCAATTTTAGTGCACCATGAATTGAACTAATGGAATTTACAGTGAAGACAGGCACTTGGTGCAATTGGGCTAACTGCCTTAAAATCAATATCTCATAGTGTAGCCATAGCCTTAGGCTCTTTATATCACTTATAGAACAAATAAAATGAGAGGCCATTTCCTTCCATAGGCTGTCAAAATGGATTTTGGAATGCATTCTACTGTGCTACTAATGAATAGTAGCCTTGAAGGCCACTTAAGAGCACATCTGACTAGCATTCAGAAAGCCTCGGTAGCTTCCCTTACAGATACCTTATTACTGTTGTCCTCAGAGCAGCAACTTGGAGTTCCATAGGCATTTTTGTTAGATGCTATGCACCACTAAAAGAAGCTGCTTCTGGTACTCCTTTGGGTGTCCATTTCTGCTATCTCCTGTGTCATAGCACTCCAGGTACCCTCATCATTGAAAGCGATGCTGCTTGTGAATCACGTGGAGCACCTTATGCGTGGAAATAATCATTCAAGGAATATAGGTTACTACCCTTGCAGTAAATTGAGTTCTTCAAGGTGTGTAATCCTTATATGGAATATACTACCCAGTCTTCTCTGCTTCATGGTTTGCCCTTTTGCAAATAGTAGAGAAGGAACTAAGATGACAGCACTTCAGAAGTCACCTTTATGCCCTCGCTGAGAACAAGTGCTAGTACACATGCCAGACAGACACTGTTTTGGTAAAATCTCCAGTCCTGGGTTCATGGAACACATGCCCAGCCTGATGTGTACTGTGGATAGGGGCAACACATCGTGAGACATTCAGGTTAATGGGTGAGTAACTCATCCTTTTAGTTTTGTTGATAATTTTTTGTTGTTGAGGAACACTTAAGGTAATATTCAGTTGATTCAATTACAAATGTGAAGTATCTGATAACTGCAAGTATCATTTCTGTTTACTTAATATTTTGTTGTCATGATTGTTACTTCCACCATCTAAGAAGGAAAAAAAAAGTCAAAGAATAGGATTCAAATGGGAAGTATTTTGTTGCAATTTGGAGTCTGAAAGTTCTCTGCTGCTCTCTAATTTCTTTCTTTCACTAGTGCCATTTGAGTGTAGTGACTAGAAATGTCTGAGTGAGTGAATAGATGTTTCAGAGTTGCAAGACTTTTTCGTCCATCCAGGCTGCAATCAGAGAGAATGTTCGTTGTTTATTCAATTAAATACTAAGTTTAGGCATCTGTTTGGACATAATTTTGAAGCCTGCCTGAATCTGACTAGACCACAGCCAATCTGAACCTTAGCACAAGTGCGTTGGGTTGTTTACATAACTGATCCATATGCTTACTATCTGGTTTGTCAGTTGCAACTGTCTATCCACCAACCCAGACTAGACTTTCTTGAATTTGTTTCCTTCAGTGGAGCTTTTGAGACAAACTATCCATCCTGCTCCAGCCCAGTCTGTATACACAAAGAGTGGTCAGCTATCCACTCTTCCTGAAACTGCTAGTGCCACCATCTCTTTTGTAGGTCTTGACCTGTTTGGGACTTCCCCACACTCTGTCATTTATCTCCAGCCACCTCCTGCGCATGGGGCTAGTGTGCTGATGCCCCATTCCTCTAGACACCATCATTTTGCTGCTTTGTCTCCTACAGAGTGAGTGTGGTGACAATTCACAGCACTTTTCATTCCACACTGTCCAAATACAGCGAGATGTCAGCATCGGGCAGGAGTGGGGCACAAGGCCATCACTGTCCCAAAGTCAAAGGCAGAAAAAGATAATCAGAGACTACTGACTTGAGCCCAAAAGTGTCAGCCTCTCTTCAGTTCAGCCTGACCCCCACATTTGTTGTTAGGTCCCATTGAGTTTGAGTCTAGATAAGGCTAGATATTTTGTATGTTGTATTGTTGAATGTATTTTAGAAGTAGATACTTTGTATTGTTTTTCAGAGATGGCTCAGGGATCTATCAGCAGTGTATATGTAACGTCATCATCAGGTTCTACTTCAGATGTCACAAGATTTTCTGCCAAGTAAGTTTAATAAATAAGTTAGATATAACCTATAGTCTTTATACTATGCTATATCTTATTCGGCTTCAGTTACCTGTAAACATGGTCGGTCGGTCGGTTTGTTTTATAAAGATAAGTCTGAAGGAAGTTTTATTTTTGCTATATTCACTGGTATTTCTTACCTATACCCATTTACCTCTTAGGGGAAGCAGTTGGACCATTTCTTGACATAGTACAACAGCTACCCCCTTTTGACATCTTCGTATAAATGAACTGTGGGTAATATGTGGTGAGCTAAGTTGTTAACCTGTTCAAAAATGGGAAAATAAGTTAACTAGAGTAGGATATGTATAGAGTTGTGTAGTTTATGTTTTAAGTTTAGAGAAGGATTATTTTCTGCCACAAGGATGACGTCTGGGCAGGGTTCTCATCTTGGTTTCCTAGAACATGGTAGGAAAAACTTAATTTCTTTACTCCTTGACAGCTACAGTAGTGGGTAGTCGTGCTCTCGATGCACCACTTTAGCTGTACACCCTCTCTGAGCTTGATCATTTTCCTCTCTCTTTCTTGCTCATGTTACTGACATTGGCTTATGCTGTAAAGACGCCTGTGTAAGAGCCCTAGTTGGCCTTATATTTAGTCTTATAACAGAGTCATATGTCAAGCAATATTAAAAAGCAAATATTGAGAAGAAACAAATTAAACTTACCCAGTCAGTGAATTAGCTCCTGAAGTGTCATTCCTACTCCCCATTGTCGCCAAGTTAATCTGTTCCTCCTTCTCTTAAAAGTTGTATCAAATAAATGTTTTGTTTTATTTTGCATATCCAAAAGGTCACCAGATTTAGGTTGTTTTGGATCAAGAAGGGTGAGGGAGCAAGTTGCGGAGTGCCTTGACTGTTTCTGGACCAATCTGAGCCACCCACAGTACCTCCTCCCCAACATTCTCTTGCCCTCTTTTGTGTAAGGCTAGGTCTACACCACAGAACTCTTCCAAAAGAAAACCTTCTGGAAGATCTTCTTTTGAAAGATCACATCCACACATTATAAGTGGAGTGGAGGTGTAGATCTCCGCTCCAGGGTTTGCAGCAAGGGCATGTCTGTGTCCCTGCTCCAGCCATACTTTCAGCTTTCTGCCACAGGGTTTCTGGGTCCCTGTGACTTTAAAAGCTGCCAGACACAGGGAGCATAGAGCTCTGCTAGTCCTGGCCAGCACCATGCAGGACTCCTCTTTGAAAGAATGGCCTGTGGAGCGTCTACTCACAGTTTTTGGAGTTACTTTTGAAAGAGTCTTGAAAGATCTGGAACCGGAAGGACGTCTCTGAAAGAAGCTCTACAGTCTTTTGATTTACTTTTCAAAGAACGTGCTTTGTGTGGATGCTCCATGAGATCTTTCAAAAGAGCCCCAGCTTTTTGGAAAGATCTCGCTAGTGCAGATGCAGCCTAAGGGAGGAGTTAAAATGATTGTAATCCCTGGATTGTGAATCTCTCTTTGAGGACATGCTTTCATTTATTTGCTTTCCACTAGTTGAAAACTGTGTGTTGATAAGTTATCTTCTTCTTTGAGTGGTCCCCGTGGGTGCTCCACAGTAGGTGTCGGGCTCGCCCCGGCGCCACAGATCGGAAATTTCCAGCAGTCTTCGTCGGGTTGTGCATGCGCCGATGTACGTCAGTCCTTCGTGCACTTTCGGTCACGTGCGCGATCCGGTCCCTGCCAGTTCCTTCTCAACCGCCAACGGCTGCAAACGGAATCAGCTCCTGCTCCAATGCCTGAGAAAGATAAAACTGTGTTTTCTTACTGTTAATAGTTATTAGTTGATAGTTTAGTTATTACCGTTGAAGTTGTTTGTGTTAGAGGTGTATATAGCTTAAAAAAAAAAAGAGAGAGAGAGAGAGAGGAAAAGGAGAGAAGAACAGAGGTGGCCGCCTCAGGCGGTCTGCTATCTTAAGGCCATGAATGTTATCTGTTCCAGGACTGATTAGCTGTTAAGTGCTCTATTAACATTCAAAGACTTAAACGCCCGGGCAATGTCTTCGCTGAGGTTTAAGAAATGTGAGTCATGCCATGAGGCCATGCCTGCCTCAGATGGGCATAGCAAGTGTATTCGTTGCCTCGGGGAGACCCACATTCCACAAAAGTGTCCTCATTGCTCTAAGCTTACAGCTAGAGCCCGAAAGGACAGGGAAATGAGGCTGAAGATGATTCTATTTGATAAGGCCCTCCAACCTGGACCATCAGAGAAGCCCCACAAAGAGGGGCCCTCAAGAGTCGCACAAGAGGAAGGCGGCTTCCCTAACCTCCTCCGTGCAAAAGAAGAAGAAGCTCTCCCCAGCTTGATCCCTGCCGGTGACATCCGCGAGCAGGACGAGCAGAGCACAGGGCCCTGACCCGGTGGCTGCTCATAGCGGGAAGACCGCAGCACACACAGCTGCGCAAGGGCCACCGACCATTAAGCAGTCGGCACCGAGGGCCCTGCAGGCTCTGGAATCGGCAGCACCGGCTCCCACGGCACCGAGCATCGCGGCACTGGAGCGAGGGTACCCAGTGTGGGGCCCAACAGTGCTGGAGGAAACTACCCGCGCGGCACCGTGCACAGCGGCAGTGAGCGCAGCACCAACTATGGTGCCAAGGTCCCCAGCACCGGAGGGGGCGGCACCTGCTACTCAGGGATGGGGAAAAGCAAAGGCCAAAACCCAGCACCGCAGCCCATCTCCGGACGTCATCGCATTGCTGTTATCGCCTGGCTCCCCCCCCACCCCGAGATACACCAGGCAGCAACTCCAACAGCTTGCTTCAGACCTCCATCCCCGTTCCTTCAACCACCATCCCCCTGGCTCAGACAGCTTTCAGCAACCTCCAGCAGTGATCCCTATGAATACTATCACAGAGCATCTCCGCCATTGTCAACATCATCTCGGAGGTCACGCCCTTCTAGGCACCATATGTACACATTCCGGTTGTGTTCCAGCTCTCCATCACCGGGCCCTTGCCACTGTTGTTATGGCCGTCCTTACCATACTGAACACTGGCACGGGGGTCCAGATCTGGGGGTAGATCCCCATCCACACCTCGCCAACACCCCTTCACACAGTCTCACTCTGTGGGAAGATCACAGCTTTCCCAGCCAGAAATACGTCCAAAGGCCCTGGACCCTCCTCCAGAACCCTCCAAAAGAGCAAGCATACGAACAGAGTCAGGAACCTGAGGAATTAGGAGGTATATCATAGCGATGCCTCCTCGTCCTGCCCAGATGAGGCGGTTGTCCCCGGGGATCTCTCTCCCCCAGTCAACCTTAAGCAATTTCAAGAACTGTTCAAGAGGGTAGCACAAACACAGGACATTTAAATAGCAGAGGTGCAGGAAAAACATCATAAGCTCCTGAAAAATTTGAGACCCCCGGCTTCATCCAAGATCACCATCCCACTAGATGAAGCGATTATGGAATCAGCCACCAACATATGGCAGACTCCAGCCTCCATCCCTCCCACGAATAAGAGGGTGGATAAGAAATACTTGGTTCCAGCCAAAGGCATGGAATTCCTGTTTAGCCATCCCCAGCTGAATTCCCTGGTGGTCGAATCATCACAGCATAGAGCCAAGACACCCCAGTGTAAGTCAGGAGGGTCAGATAAAGATGCGAGGAAATTAGACCTATTCGGCAGGAAGGTCTATTCCTCCTCTACCTTACTACTGCAAATGGCAAATTATGCCGCACACCTGTCAAACCACAACTTCGACAATTATTCCAGACTTACCTCCCTCATGGATTTCCTTCCAGAGGACAAGAAACCTGTTCTGAAAGTGATTGTCCAGGAGGGCTACGCGGCCTCACGAGCAGTTCAGATTGCCCTGGATGTGGCAGACACGGCAGCACGTTCTACAGCCATAGCAGTGGTGATGCGTAGGGAATTGTGGCTCCAGACGTCCGGTATTCCCAGAGATCTGCAAACAAAAATCGTAGATCTTCCATTTGATAGACAAAGGTTATTTGCAGATTCAACTGACTCGGTCCTACATTCCAGCAAGGACTTGAGAGCCACACTTAGGACCCTGGGTATATACACCCCCCCGTACAGGAGGAAGAAGTTTTACCCACATCAAAGGCGTTACGCTTATCAACCACAGTGCATACAATATCAATGGGGTTATGACCGGGGCACCACCAACAGCAGCAGCAGTATAGGGCCCCCAGATGTCGCCCCCAGCAGGGTCGCACACCCTCCGGGCAAGCCCTGAGACAGCAAGTTTGACAGGTATGTCGAGGACTGCAAGATCAAGATCATCTCTCAATGCCCATCTCAGCACGTTTCACCATCGGCTCAAACCATTCTACTCTCAATGACGAAACATCACTACAGACAGGTGGGTACTGGAGATTATAGCCACGGGATACTCGATCCCCTTTCAGTCACTACCACCACCAAAACCTCCCACCAGGTCCTTTTTCAAGGATCCCTCTCACGAGACAAGGTTAAAACAGGAGGTAGACCATCTCATGTTTATAGGGGCGGTGGAGAGTACCGGAACAATTCCAAGGGAAAGGCTTCTACTCATGATACTTCCTAACAGAGAAGAAGACAGGAGGCTGGAGGCCAATCCTGGATTTACAGGCCCTCAACTGGCATTTGCACAAACAGCGTTTCAGGATGACTACAATTGCCTCCATAATCACGGCACTGGATGATGGAGGCTGGTTTGCAGCCCTCGACTTACAGGACACGTATTTTCATATAACAATTCACCTGGCACACAGACGTTTTCTCTGATTCACAGTAGGCAGGGAGCATTTCCAGTACAGAGTTCTCCCATTCGGTCTCTCTTCGGCGCCCAGAGTTTTTAGCAAAACGCTGGCGGTAGTATCAGCTTACCTACACGGGCAGGGTGTCTTCATTTTTCCATACCTAGACGACTGCCTTCTGAAAGGGGCTTCGAAGGCAGAGGTCCTACAGATGATACGCATCACTACAAACACATTCACCTCGTTGGGCCTAATTATCAACCTTTCGAAATCAAAGACCGAGCCCACGCAAAATATAGAGTTTATAGGGGCACACATAGACTCTATTACATCAAGAGTATACCTGCCCGATGCCTGTTTCCGCGCCATCAAATCCCTGGTACAAGTAATGACGTACAGTCCCACAGTGCCAATCCTAACATGTCTACAGCTGTTGGGACACATGGCAACCACCACGTTTGTGGTACAGAATGCCAGGCTGCATATGCGAGGCCTGCAGCATTGGTTGGCGAGCGTTTACAATCCAATAGTCCATACCATCCAAAGGGCAGTATCGCCCACGACGGAGGTACGAAGGTCACTGGCATGGTGGGCAGATCCCAAGAACTTGCTAGTAGGGGTGCCCTTCCGCCAACCGCAAATTACGATTTTTCTTGCGACAGACGCATCCCACATAGGATGGGGAGCGCACATCGGCAACAAAGTAACTCAAGGGCTGTGGTCTCCCGCGGAAAAGACACTGCACATAAACATACTAGAGCTCAGAGCAGTATTCAATGCGTGCAGACATTTTTGAAAATACCTTCACGGCAAAGTAGTCGGGATAAATACTGACAACACCTCCACCATGTTTTATATCAACTGACAAGGAGGGGCCAGATCTCGCGCACTCTGCGCGTAGGCGGTCCGGTTGTGGAACTGGTGCATTGTCAACAATATAACCCTAAAAGCCTCATACTTACCGGGTGTCCACAACGTGAAGGTGGACCAACTCAGCAGATGCTTTGCGCTCATGCACGAGTGGCAGATCCGTTCCGATCTGCTCTGACAAGTGTTTCACAAATGGTGGTTTCCCCAAATCAATTTGTTTGCCACTCACAAAAACAAGAAATGCCCTCAGTACTGCTCCAGATAAGGCATAGGACAGGGATCCTTGGGGGACGCCTTCATGGTGCCATGGGAGGGCCCTCTACTCTATGCGTTCCCTCCCACAACACTCATCCACAAGGTCTTAGAGAAAGCCAAAAGGGAGAGAGCACACATGATACTCATAGTCCCAACCTGGGACCAACAGCAATGGTTCCCTCTGCTTCTGCGCATGTCATGCCGCCCGCCTCTCCCCCTACTGGTAGTGCCAGGCCTTCTCACGCAGGCTCAGGGGTCCATAGTGCACCCACATCCTCAAGGACTCCGCCTACAGGCGTGGCTAATCCATGGCTCAGTGCCTTAGAGAGCACATGTTCGGAGGGAGTGAAACAAGTTTTGGAGTGCAGTCGAAGGACTTCCACCAGAAGGACTTACACACAGAAGTGGAAATGATTCATCTCCTGGTGCTCTTCTAAGCAGTTAGCTCCTTTGGACATCCCTATAACTGTAATTCTAGAATACCTGCTGGAGCTAAAATGAGATGGGCTCTCCCTATCCTCACTAAAGGTCCATCTCGCAGTTATATCAGCGTTTCAACACAAAGAGGAAGGGCCAACCATTTTTGCCCATCCTATGGTCACTTGGTTCCTAAAGGGGCTGGAAACCGCTACCACTGTCATGGAGCTTGGACTTGGTCCTCCACACGCTGTCGGGACCACCCTTTGAACCATTGGCCACGGTACCCCTCCGGTTGCTTACCATGAACACAACCTTCCTTCTCGCAATTACGTCAGCCCGTAGGGTGAGCGAATTTGCAGCAATAATGGCAACGCTGCCCTGCAAAGTATTCTCGAAGCGGTGATCTTACGATTACACCCAGCCTTCGTTCCAAAGGTTTCCTCAGAGTTCCACATTAACGAACCAATAGTATTGCCCTCATTTTATCCTAAGCCTCACAACTCCAGCAAGGAGGTGCGGCTGCACCTACTGCACCTACTAGCTGTGAGGCGGGTGTTGGCCTTTTACATAGACAGAACTAAGCCCTTCCGGAAAACGGACAGACTCCTGCTGTCCCTCATGCCCAGGTCGAAAGGGGAAGGCCTATCCTCACAAAGGATTTTAAATCACATCGTATACTGCATAAGACTGTGTTATGAGCTTCGTAAGACCCCTCTGCTAGTTCCGCCCAGGGCTCACTCCACCAGAGCGATGGCAGCATCAACGGCCTTCTTCAAGGGAATCGTGCTAAGAGACATCTGCAGAGCGGCAACTTGGTCATCTTACGACACCTTCGCCAAGCATTATGCCATGCACCTGGTGTTTGATGAGGATACACGCCTGTCAACAGCAGTCCTTTCAAGGGCAAGCTGCACATAAATCGGGTACCCACCTCCTTTTTGGGGGTCACTGCTGGGTAGTCACCTACTGTGGAGCACCCACGGGGACCACTCGAAGAAGAAAGAGAAGTTACTCACCTGTGTAGTAACGATGGTTCTTCGAGATGTGTCCCTGTGGGTGCTCCACTGCCCACCTGTTCCTCCCCATTTCGGAGCTCTGTTTCGTGTTTTTCAGAAGCATCCGGGGCGGTTGGTCAAGGAACTGGCGGGGACCAGATCGTGCACGTGACCGAAAGCGCGCGAAGGACCGACGCGCATCGGCACATGTGCGACCTGACGGAGACTGCTGGAAATTTCCGATTTGCGGTGCCGGGGCGAGCCTGACACCTACTGTGGAGCACCCACGGGGGCACATCTCAAAGAACCGTCATTACTACATAGGTGAGTAACTTCTCTTTTAGACAAAGGGAATTTAAATCTGTGATTCTTTATCTCTGAAGATACAGTAAACCCTCGAGTTACGCAGGGGGTTGCATTTCTGCAACCCCCTGCATAAACTCACATTTTTATGCAAGTTGAGGGGAGCCAGGAACCAGGCTGCAGCAGGGAGCTGGGAGCCAGGGGCAACCTGGCTCCCATCTCCTTGCTGCTTGCGGAACCTCAGTTTCCTGGGTCCCACAAGCAGCGGGGAGCTGGGAACCAGGCAGCTACCTGGCTCCCGGCTCCCCTCCGCTTGCAGAGAGGGGAAACTGAACAGGACAGCAGCCTTGGTCAGTTTCCTGGCTCCAAATAAAATTTCTTGATACCTTAAATGATTGCTTCTTGGAGCAGCTAGTAGAGGAACCCACGAGGGGAGAGGCAATTCTAGATTTAGTTCTGAGTGGAATGCAGTATCTGGTCCAAGAGGTAACCATAACTGGACCACTTGGAAATAGTGACCATAATATAATAACATTTAGCATTCCTGCAGTGGGAAGAACATCTCAGCAGTCTGACACTGTGGCATTTAATTTCAGAAAGGGGAAATATGCAAAAATGAAAAGGTTAGTTAAATGGAAATTAAAAGGTACAGTGACTAAAGTAAAATCCCTGCAGTCTGCATGGAGACTTTTAAAAGCCACTGTAATAGATGCCCAATTTAAATGTATACTCAAAATTATGTGCAGGATGTGAGAATGTGAAATTAGATGATTTGATGATCCCCTCAAGACTTAAAAATATGAATTGTTAACACCAAACTTATTTGGAGTGAAATCTGGTAAGCAGACTTTTGTACAGCTGAGACATTTTTGAACTATTTTTCATTGTTACGTTAAGCTACAGGAGAAGGTGCAAGTGTCTGCCCTCTGTGACTTGTTTAGCTCTTTTTAATTTTCGCAGCTTGTCTTTGAATATCGATTTGCAATCTTGGGAAGGGAACAATTTTTAAAATGTGATTAATAATGAACTACTGTTGCACAAGTACCAAAAGCAGGTGTCTGGTGTTGCGGAGAGAAGTAGAGAAGACTTGATGACTTATTTCCTTGAAATTTTGGAAGTTTCATTACGTGTAACACCTCAGTTACACTTCAGTTATGAGTAATAGGTTAATTAACATTTCTCACTTTTTAAACATAATGTTCTTTCTTCAGTGACTTCACCAATGGTGGAGATGGGATGTTAGCCACAAGCTCCAATGGATCTCAGTACAGTGGCTCCAGAGTTGAAACACCAGTCTCTTATGTTGGCGACGATGATGATGAAGACGATGACTTTAATGAAAATGACGACGATGACTGATCCTTTTAGATTGTAGACTTTTCAGGAATAAAATTGTTCTAGGGAGAGTGCATGTGTGAGTGCACTCTTTATTTCTCTCTTAAAAAAAAGTATATATATTTTGCCCCGTCCCACAAGGAAAATATTGGAAAGCAGTTCTGAGTTTAGCAATTGCACCTCTGATAAGCAAATAAGGATTGTTTTATGTAGGATATTTTTAAATGTGGTGTGGATGTGTGTTTTGATACCAGTATGTTAATGCAGAGCCTTTATTATTTGCTCCTTTTTTTTTTATTTTATTTTTTTAACTTGAAGGAAAATGCATTTTGCCACAAATGTTATTGCTAAGTTTGCTAACGAAAACATAGCAACATGAATGAAGAAATAAAATGCTGTCTTTCTATGGAAAATGAATACACTGAATGGCCAGAGGTTTGGAGTGTATTTTGTTGACACCTTTGTTGAGGGATGGCAAACTCATGTAGTAGTTGTGAGGGTGTGTTTTTTTTTTTGTTTTTTTTTTTTGTTAATCATGCAGTGTCCAAAGAACTGAATGAGATCCATTTTACTTTTTTACACATTAAATTCCAGAAATACTGTTGTGAATTTATTTTCCCTTAAGTAATATCTAACGTGATCCCATCAAGTTTATGTTCTGTTCTCACAGTATGTTGGGACATATGAATTAAAATTTTTGGCAAATGTTTACTGCCAGCTGATGCAGCTATATAAAATGTCTTGAAGGTTTGGAATGCGTTATTGCTTATGATAAAAATTGCCTGATTTCTTACAGGCAGGGAAACTTTTTATTATATAGTTGTTTACATACTTAAAAGCCTATCCTATAAAGACATGTACTGAAACAAATGTTTGTATTTGTTTCATAAACATCTTCCTGTAATCTATTATAAAGTTGAAATTAAATATAGAGAATGTTTTAAGTTTTTTAACTCAAAATTGTCAATCATTTTTAATAGTTCATTTTTATAAAAGGAAATTCAGGGCAGGTGGTAGTCTTTTAAAATTTATTCACAAAACATTTAACTGCACAAGTACTGTCAGCTGCCTATCTAAGTCAGTAGTCTTTTTATTGAAACACAAATAAACTTTTCTGTAATATTTTATGGAATATAAAGAGACTTTAATTGTTTGACTTGTTTAACCTTGGCACTGTTAGTTTTTATTAATAAAACGCGCATGGGCATTTTTAACAAACTCTGTGTTTTTCTAATTTAGGATTATTCTACTTGAACTTTCATCTTATTCAGGGGTTTAGCACATATCTTCACAGTCATGTGGCATGTGCAAGTCTTGAAGAACCCATTGTTTTTAAAAGGGTAACCAAACAGATGTCCTAGTTCATCTTATCTTAGGATGCATCTGTGCTTTGCTGGGAAGAGCTGCAGTCATGTCTGTGTCTGCAAAGCCTACCACCATATTTTGAGTGGCAGCACAAAAACTGGTTTGGTTCCTCTGTTGGAGTGTCTCCAGAGTTCTGAAAAGTCCAGCATATCAGTTAGGGTTAGATTAGAAGAAAACGTGTTGAGGAAGGGAGCCCGGATGGGGGAAGAAGAAAGCTAAAAGTTGGAGGGGAAAAAAGAAAGGGTAAAAAGATTGGGTCTGAATTGGCAGATCCCAACTGTTTTCTCCAACTGCACGTAACTGGGGCCCTTGAGCCTTGTCCCTATGTGTCTCAGCCACCTCTTGTCCATACATATCCCTGCACTGCCTCCCCACTGTGACATTGCACCCACACTCCCATTCAGCCCCTGCCACATCTGTCCACTAGCCCTGATGAGCCCAGTCTGAGTCTCCACCAAACCCAAGCTGTCTGTCTCTACATAGCTCCTGACCTGGCCCAACAGGTTTTGTGAAAAATCAGGCTCTTTCTCTGGCCCAGCTGCCAGGGAGTTGTACTCTGTTCTGTTGTCACAGCGCTCTCTGGTGGGCAAAAGGCAGAACTGTGGCAATTTCAGACAAGCAATTTTTATGCACAAGAAATTTAAAAATGCATAGATTATTATGTTCATGCTCATTGGCATAGAATTCCTGCCCCCAGGAGTAATCTTCCAACATGGTTAATTTTTCCAGACTCATTTTCGTTAGCCAAAACTCCATGGTTGTAGCTAGTAACAGAGGGGTATCCGTGTTAGTCTGTCTTCTTGATCTGAAGAAGTGGGTCTGTCCCACGAAAGCTCATTGCCTCATGAATTATTTTGTTAGTCTTTAAAGTGCTACATGGCTGTTGATTTGTTTTGGTTGTAACTAGTTTTACAGGAGTAAGGTATGCTTTTCCCACTTGTGATTTTTCTGCCAGCTCTGATGGATGTAGTTAGGTGCTACATTTTCACTGATTTATTAAATGGTACACATATAGCAATTTTAAAAAGTATAATACTAAATACTACTTTAAGCTATCCAGGCTAATTTTCAGTCAAGTCTTTTACAGTCATTGATGTATCGTAAAACAAATAATGATTGACAAAATATTACAGACTGCAATGTATTAATACACAATATGGTTAGATTTGAATACACTTTGCACTTTTACTAAATGGCTACCAGCAATGTACAATTAAATTGCATTGCACACTAGTATTTCAAAACATCAGGGTATTATTGTGTGTTTGCAGTTACTGAATTTGTTCTACAGTGGCCAACTACAGAATAATTATTAGCTGTCTCCAGAAAAGTGACTGAAACAGACATCTGGGTATTGTGTCCATGTTTCTCTTGAATCAGATATTCTCCATTTAGAGGAAACCCCCTTTCATACTAGCATTTGCTCTAAAGCACCAACATGCATTAGCCATGGCATAACAAATTCTACTATACATAATCAAAATTACTACTTCTTGCTCCATACTTAGTAAATTATTGATTTTTAGATGGTTGGATGATCTTTCAGTACAGGCATTAACAACAAGTCTTTTGTTAAATTGAAATCTGAGCAAATTTGATAAGGAAATCATGGAGAAAAAATAAGTATGAAATAATACGGTGACATTTAAGTCACTTTTCATCACACACACTTCTGAAATTTCTTATTTGTAACCACAATACCTAATCTTGTATTCTCATTTTAAACTCCACTTTTCCTTCATATGGGTCATGCGGGTTATCATAAGTGATTCCAGCTCCAATGATTCTGCACACAATTTTAATTTCTTCATTCCTTGTAATATTGAGAAATTTCACTGCTACCAAAGGATTACTGTAGGTGGGCTGAGATGAAAGAAAGTGAAAGTTTTCAAAATAAGATTAAAATAAACTATCAAATTAAAAATACAGCTTGTAAATTAAAATTTGATCTAAGTCACATAGTTTCACAGAGATATTTCAAACTGCTGATTTGGTAAAAACAGAGAAACAAAACCATAAATTTTAGTCCAGAAACACATACCTGTGCTTTTTTTCCATAGTAAGGGAAGTAGTGAAGGTTAAAGGTGCCATTGACTGGGTAATATTGTAGTTCAAGTGGGTTGGAATCATCATCCTGTTTTTGAAGGTAAGAAATTAGATACGTTAGAAAACAATAAACCAGTGCTCAGCTTTCAACAAGATAGATGTCAATAAAGACAAGTGCAAAGTACTACACTTTAAGAAGGAAAAAAATCAAATCCACACATGCAAATGGAAAACAACTGACTAGACGATAGTTCCCAGATCGCTTTCAGCAGAACTGTTAAGTACCATAAACTGAATATGATGAAATGGTACAATGAAGTTTCAAAAAAAAAGCATGCAAAACAAAGTATGGAAAAGGTCCCATCTCATTTTGGGATGTATTAACAAGATTGTCATATGTAAGACAGAAGATGTGATTGTTCTGCTCTATTCAGCACAGGTCAGGTTTCAGCTGGGAACTTTGTTCAGTTCTGAGCACTGCACATCAGGAAGGACATGGACAAATTGGAGAGAGTCCAGAGGAGAGCAGCAAAAATTTAGCAAACCTGATCTGAAAGGTTTAAAATAAAGGCATATTTAGTTGTAACCTAAGTCTCCAAATACAGTTTGAACCTCTCTAATCTGGAATTCTCTAGTCCAGCAACATCCATAATCTGGCATGATTTTGGTGAGCCAGATGACCACTTATGGGTATGGCCTAGTTTTGTGGAGTCCCATGAAGTTTGTTTACAGCCATCAGTCCTGGCTCTCACTGTTCTGTGCTGTTATTTAGCTGTAATTTACCCTAAATGTCTTTTAAGAGCCCAGGAAACAGTAGGTAATTTGCTAGACAATACTGACCTCTGGAAGTCCAGCAAATTACCTCATCTGGAACTGGTCAGGTGCCCAGGGTGCCGGACTAAAGCAAATCTATTTGTATGTCAAGGGCTATTATAATGGAGAAAGTGAACAATTACTCTCCATGGCTACCTGGGGTGGGGGCAGTTGGGAAGAGTTAAGCCTGGAGTGGGATAGGGCTGCAGGAGGTCTGGGGCGGAGTGGAGTTGAGTGGGAGCTGTGCAGGGGTAAGGGGGCTTGGGCTGGAGCTGCACATGGGGGGGAGTTGAACTGGGGTGGTGGGGATTTGAGCCAGAGCCACATGTGGGGGTGGTGAGCTGGGCTGTGGGGGGTTTGAACCAGGGCCACATGTTGGGGTGGTGAGCCGGGCTGCGGGGGGTTTGAACCAGGGCTGGGGTGAGGGTTGGACCGGGGTGGGAGGGGTTGGGGGGTTGAGCCAGGGCCAGGAGAGCGGGATTTTGAGTTACTCTTAACATGTGTTAATGCAAATTAAGTGCAACTTGAAATCATTCATTTCGAGGGTTTACTGTATGAATAAGACATGAGAAGAAAAAGTCTTTTTTCTTTTTTCTAAATTATAGCTAAACAAACATTGTTCTTAGCTTGAAGTTTTGTACAGATGAGTAATGAACCTGGAGATTAGGTGATTGTGGTAGATAACATAACATTCAAACTAAGTGTGCCAAATGTGTTTGGTTAGTATAATGTCTGATTTGGTTAACAATAACTGGCCGTTGTTTTCAAATGAGTTAGAATAAATAAAACTAACTTTCCATGTTTGTATTTTCGGGGCCTGAAATGTACGTGCAGGTATTCTACTCAAGGAGAAATAAGAGTGAATTGGAAAGTTAGGGAAATGATGATCTTCAAGGGGCAAGAGCAAGTCCTGTTGAAATCCGTAATAACTGTGGTGCTTGGAACCTTTTAAATGTGAGCATTCTCTTACTTACTGCAGCTGTACAGTTCACCCTTGGTGCAGTGCCATTGCCAGGGAGAAAATTGATAATCTGAAATACAGCAAATGTTCACAATGGTCACTTAAGAATGTTATAAAGTAAAAACACTGGCAAAAATAATATTTGGAGTTGCATGTTGCTTTGGCTGTCTTTATCTGGATCTTGGTAAGAATTGTGAAGCTTGGAACATTTTACCTTCATAGGACAATAAAAAAATCACAAAGTATCATAACTGCAATATGGAACACCATTCCTTCCTGACTTTTTAATTGTATGCATTCATTTAGAAACTAGTGTTCAACAAGAAGTTTCTCAATGCATTAGCAAAATTAACATTTTTAAAAGTTGTTTTGCTGCCCTCAATGACATGACACATCAGCATTGGCTTTGGTTGAGTAAACAGGCATCCCCTTCTCTGGTGGAAACTGTCAGGAACCCCATCACCAGTGGCAAAGACAGAAGTAAGCGTCACTGTGGAGTGTGAGGGAGGACCTTCCAGTTCTGTGCTGAAGCTTGACCTGGTAAAATATCTAAGCAAGGCCTTACTGGAGGAAGTGGCAGCTTTTTTAAAGAAGCATGTTCTCCACTTGCAAAAACCAAGTGCCCAAGCTTTCCTCCAGCAGTTAGATTTTGCAAGCATTCATTTCCACTCTGTTGCTTAGGCTTTCTTTACTTGGTACTTGTGATGTCATAATTTTACTTATTCTCAAGTAATCCATAGGATCTTGCAGAGAAAAAGACAATACTGTACCTGCATTTCTAATTCAAAATTGAGCAATGGATGATACAGAAACCCCTAGCATGGAGAATTATTCTTCTATCAAACGTTACTTAACGCATCAGTCCCTCCCCCCGAGTTCTTTAGGTTTGGTACTTACTCTGTTCATTTTTATAATTAAACATGGCTGTCCTTCTGGAAATCCAAATGTGGTATTTATCTTGTCAGCACAGTTTTCTAGCATATCTGATGTGAACTTGCAGGAGCATTTTGTTTTGTTTGGGCCAAGGAATGATTTTTGAATGAAGTATTTCTCACTTGTGCAGTTGATGTTGGCATGTTGTGCAGTTGTACTATATGCTGTATAAGTGCAGAACCAAAAAAAACCTGTAATGAATTCATGTCTCCTGGTTCACGGCACTGACCTATTCTCCTACAGTTGTAATTTTTAATACAATGGTTTGGGGGGTTTTGGTAGGAAACCTACTTGTATTTTTGGAGAGAAGGAAATTAAATAGTATTAAAAAGGATAAATTGTACTTTCTATAATTTACAGACAAAAACTATGTTAAAATAGAGTGAAGGGACAGTACATAACAGTAATCTAGGGTAAAATCCATTATGAGGATGTTAAAATTTTCCTCACAACAATCATTAGAAATTTAGGAAATTCAAAGCTACAGTTTAACTTAAAATAAATCCCAAAATATTGTAAAGAATTAAGGCAATGAAACTTTATTTATGCACTGTAGTGACACTAGGCAATAATCACATGATTACAATAAAGCAATATGTGTTTGTGATCATATATGATTTTTTTCTTTTTCCCCTCTTGGTATCACAATATTAAGATCATTTGGGAGGGGGAAAAACAGGTCTATCATGGTGTTACATTTCTTGAATCACTCTTTTTACATTAATTTGACTCTTAAGATCATTAACAAATTAACCTGTGCATTTTCAAAAAAATTATTCTACACTGAAAGAATGTACTATCTTGTAGTTGTGGTGCCACAGGTGTGGGAAAATGTGCTGAATTTTCCTTACAAAGCAAAGAGACTGAATCTTTTGGGTGAAGAACTCAACTCTTCCTTCCATAGGGACCAGTGAGCTGTGCTTCTCTAGTGTTCTGTTTTTATTTAAATATGTCTTATTTTCATACCTGAAAGAAATTTCTGAAGAGCAGTTACATATTTCTCATAGGACGATTTGTCAGACATGTTGTAATAAATTTCTAGTCCTCCTTCGCCGTAAAAATCTGGTCGTAACGTCACCCCTTTATTTAAAAGAGAAAAAACGAAAAAAGTGAAGAATTTTGGGGATTTGGTCAATGGATTTAAATTAACTACAGATGTGATACTGAGGTGAAGGCCACCAGTGGAACTCCATTGAGCCCCCCAGTTGCTGTTGAAAGTAATTTAATTATCCCACACAGGAGCCAAAACAATCTGTAAAGGATACATTTTAAAATACTCACTACTTGTAAAATGCTTTCTTTTCTCTTCAGTTCCTCTTTGTCTCACTTACTTTAGAATGCCATAAAATGTGTTTGACAATAATTATTTTGCCAGTAAACTTTACACTTATTTAAATGTTGAGAGAGGCTATTTGACTAGAGACTAGTAATATTTTTAGGGTTAAACATCTAAGTGTTGCCTACTCTAGTTTAAAAATCCTGGCTAGAGGCAGTTCTATACTTACATAGATTGTCTGGTGATTTGCTTAACTGTTTTTTTATTGCTCTTCCTGGCAGCAGCTATTCACATTTTCAAGGGCTAACTCCATGTTTCTTTGTCCATGCAACTTTTACTTTACACTTTTTTTTTCTTTTGGCCATTTTTCTTTTTATCTTTGTTCTCTCCCTTTCTGTATCAGCTCAGTGCTGTGGTTCTGCTTCTATAAATCTCACATTCCTGCTGTCTTTTCTCCTTCTTGGAGCGTACAGTGTCTGAAGAGACTTGAAGGTGCTGCTGTCAAGGAGTGGAGAGCTTAGTCCTGTCTTGTTTAGGAAATAAGGGCCCATTTACATCTCTTCTGTGGGAAAACCCATTAATTGGGCTAAAAGGAAGACATTTCCCTGAAATTCCTGACAATTTCCTCTGGCTTGTTCGCTGAGAGGACAGTTATGTTATGTTACCCGGCCTGGTGTGTCACACACACCAGATCTCCTGAGAGCCATAGGATGTCAAGACCCTGGTCCTGTACCCCAGCTTTCTGTCCTCAGCACATCAACTATTCCTGTACACAGGACCTCGTGTGAGAAATTAGAACCTATGATATGAAATCAAATTAATTGTATGGTATGAAATGGTGAGACTTTGTGACAGTACCTGGAGATTTTAATCTATCTTGATAGTCCGGTGTATATGGATTGATTGTCCTCATTAATGAATAAATGGCAAGTGAAAACAGCCCAGTCATCACCACGTAGAAAGCAACATAGTACAGACTGATCCACACTGTGAAGAAAATGTATTATGAAGTTAAAGAACTGGGAAAGTAGAGAGGTGAAGTAAATGAATGAACAATCTGATCTTTACTTCATCAAGAGTCAAAAGTACCCAGCATCTTCCAGAATTTGGCTCCTAAGTTTGGTATTTGGAGTCATATCTATTAATTTAGATTTTTTTGAGAATGTGTAAATGTGTTGCATCTTACAAGGACGGTGTGGAGTAATATACCACAGGCAATTATTTCCTGACTGATCATTTCTTTTAATTGATATGTAAATTTGGATAGCTTGAAAGATCAGGCTGCAGACAGCCCATTACATTCTACAAAACTAAATTATTTTTTTTCCTTAACTTGTGCACAGATTATAAATTGAAAAGTCTGTGCTGCTTCTAGGTATAAATATGTTTGCATGTTCACCAGTGTTCTTTGTAAGCTGAGTGCTTGAGCATCTACCCAGGAGAGATTCAGGTGCTGCCCAGCTGATTAGCAGAGTACCCATAGCCACCCATACTGTGCAGCATGTTTTTCTATTGGTGGTGCACTTCCACACATGCCTTAGTGCAGATAACAAATTTGAATCCACCCCGGATGGAAAAAATTAGAAGGAACATGGATGTTCACCTTACTTCTCTGCTCATTTCATATGAGAGGTATAAAACAGTCCTGATGAGCTTCACTGACACCACCAGTCTACTAAAGATGATTTGATCACAGATGCCATTTACACTGATTTCATACTTCATCACTGAGCCCTTCTCTGGTAAGTCCCTTCTCACTGCTACCTGATTTACATGTGTGTGAAATTAGAACCATACAAGCCTGTAAAATACCTAGCGCACTGTTAGTTCTATATAACTTGTGGTCATCTAACTCCTGCACTCCCCAACATCAGGAAAGATTAATTTGAAATAGACTTTCTTAAGTAGAATATTTTTTAATTTTAAAATTTTCTGTTAAAATTCATTGTAACAAGATTCAGCTCAGTAATAAAAATCTTCCATGCAAATCTGTTATATCAGGAAAAGAGTAGGGAGGGAGAAACTAACATGTAACAGCCATTAGTATCCGTGAGACAAGAAACCTTAAATCAATCAAAGCCTGCCTTCTCTGAACATAGACCCGAAAACACAGTTATTTTAAAGGCAGGGGTGGTAAAGGATGGATGAATTGAATTGGTCTGAAATGTCCATCAGTGTGTGGCATGAAAACAGCAGATTTACTAAATAGAAAGGGTATCAGAAAAATAATTTTGGAAAAGCAAACTGTTTTTTCAGATACTTGGATCAGAAATTTATCTTCACTTGCTTCCCAGATGATCCTGAAGAGGAAAACAAAACCAAAACCAGATCCTGCCCCTATGTTTTTCTGATATTTTTTATAGATTTTTTTTATTTTTTATTTCCTGTATTCTGGAGCATTGAAAACAACCAATTCAAATCAAAAGGAGTTCTGGATACACAAAATGCCAGGTCAGGCCTCTAGTTAATCCTGATGTCAGAGTCATGTCATAATTAAAACACACAGGTATAAATCTTCAATGATTATCTTAATTTGAATCTTTGACAATAATTTGAACCAGACTCATTTTTAAGATATTTTTATATATGAGGAAAATACTTGGAACAGTTTTTCTTTATTAAAGCAACCTATGTGTTATATAGCCAATTTTTTAATACATATCTGTGGCCTCATTGCCTTTGATCTGGTTTCTCTAAACTGGTCATAAATCGTAAAAGTCATGGCTAAATACAACTCAGCTGTAAGCAATCTTACTTTGCTAGAAATTCTGAAAAAAACCACTGAGTTGCGATAGTATATTACAATATTTTCCCAGTTTCACAAATACTGGAACCATGTGTGTTAGCTATGAAAGTCAAAGGAGGATATTGTTGACTTCATTGGGAGCAGGTCTTATGAACTTAAATTATTTTAATCATTCTGTATAAAGCAATCAGGCTATCACCTTAATCATTTGGTTGCTCTACTCTGCTTGTTCCATTTTTTCCAAGTGATTCTTTCATTGTCTTGTTTTAAGTCATTCTTAAATCCGTACACTTCATCCTAATAATTGTTTGGGAATTTTAGACATGGCCAAAAAAAAAAATCTGTGACTATGTGGAACTATTTAAAGATTCCAAATCTCAATATTCAATAACACACTGGGAAATATTTCAGGAAAGGAACTTGTGTTTTAACAAAATATCTCATCAACCCCGGGATAGCTCACAAGCAAACCACGAAAATAAAAAGTCTCCATGACCATGCCGCAGTCATTATCTCATCCTACCAAATTACAAACAAAAATCAAAACTCAGGTGGCTTTGTAACAGTACGAGAAAGAAGAAAATATTTTAGATTCTGTGAAAGCATGTGACTACATACCCCAATTAACTAAGGTCCTTCCCATTAACTGCCCTGTATCTGGATTCCATACGAAACGCTGGAAATTTTCCATCCGTTGGCTGCACGTTTTCTTTTCATTTAAAGCTGCCATTTTCTCAAAAAACAAAAACAAACAAACAAAAAAACAGGAAAAACCCCACAAAGACAACCTCTGGAAACCCAAAGGACACCAGAAATGAAGAAATTCAACTGATGCCCAAATAGCTGGTCAAAAAGAACACTTTCCTTTTTATACTTTCCTTCCCTGAAGGTCAAACAGATTGCACCTAATATCAACAAAACCTCCTAATGGCAAATATTGTCCTTTATAAACATTGCTGATAAAGAGTAATGTTCAGGCTGGAAAGAAAAATTAGTTGCTATCAAATGTCCTTCTACTTTCTCTTTAATGCCTCAGTAGCTCTACAGCATTACACACTTTGTAGAGCAACTTTGGAGCTTGTGATACATTCAACTTGATAGCTGTTATCAAAACTGATAAAGTTAAGGAGCGTTGTTTCCCTGCATTTTTCTTTTTTAATAATCTACAAAGATTGGATAAATTCTATCCTTACAGCACATAAAAGCCCCATCAGATCCATGGGGTTGCTTGGGGAGTAAGTTATAGTAGAGGTTGGTCAGTTATCCATTAAGTTTGCCACCTTTCACAAGGAGAAGGGAAATTTTTCCCTGCTTCATATCATTCCTGTTTCATTCACTGTGCAGCCTTGTGCCAAATGAAGCCAGGATCTCACAGAAAAAAACAAAAACAAAAACTGTGTGAAAAAGGACAATGTTGTAATGCATGTATACAATGAAGCAGAGGTCTTTTGATTTTTCAGTTCCCCTCAGGCTCTGATCTTCCAAAGATATTTGCCTCACCTCATGCACCATGAGTAGGCTAGTTGAAGGTAATAGTTGTGTAAATCTCTAGTGTCAGGACAGTGATGTGCGATGGCCTAGGGCAGGGGTCAGCAACTCTTCCGAGGCAGAGTGCCACAATTTGACCTTTTGATCTCTATGTACAGTCCTAGTGCCAGTGATACTTTTTTAAAGTTACTAATAGTCCTACTTCCAACAGTTTCTTTAATAAATAAATGAAGATGTAGAACTTTACCATTTAGGTGGTGGCTGGCAGCATTAGCTCGTCTTTTGGTAATCCACAGGCAGCCTGGCTTTGAGGAAGCTCCTGGCCGCGTGGGGGGAGGGGGGGCTGTGGCAGGGAAGGCTAAGCTCACGCCTCACATGCTGATGAAAACTGCTTCAAATGCCACTCCTGGCACCTGTGCTGGGGTTTGCTGACTCCTGGTCGGGTTTTGGTTTTTTTCCTGAAAAGAAGAAAGGATGTAGCCTTGGGACTTATTTCGGTTTAAAGAGTGGGGTTGTGACACTAGCACATACAGACGCAGAGGTTCAGAATTCAGATTCTGAAGATCCTTAAGCTCTTGACTTGCTATACTTGAACCATGCCACCATCCTTCAATGTTATTAGCTGATGTGAAGTATCTGTGTTAACCTACTGTCAGAAAGAAATATCTAGGGTTAAATCTAGGTCCCAATGAAATTAATTGCAAAGTTTTCTGAGAATTCAGTGGCACCGAGTTTCACTTTCATGCATAGCTGTTTCTTGTATGTCTGAATTCGCATTAATTTCAAAGGACATTGTGTAGGAAGAAACTTTAAAATCTGAATATGCAAAAAGAACATCCAATATTTTCATTATTTAAATAATGGGACAGTTACTAGTGACTTTTAACATTTGGAGTAATAAAACAGAATTGTCAGCTAAATAATGCTGGATTCCTGGATACAACTTGTGAGATGTTATTAATTTTCTGTTGGATGTGATATTCCAGAAGAGTATTTTAATAACCTGTGGCCTCATTGCTATTTGTTTTACAATGATAAAGTATTAGTAAGGTCAAATAGAACATCAAAAAAATTGGACATTTGATGAGTTTCCATTTTCCATAGAAAAAGAAGGATGGCAAGCTACACGCTCATCCCTGTAATCACATAATGTAACAATAGGGTTTTTTTCAATGGATTATTTGAGTTACAAATTTTTAAAACATAATAGAAAATAAGGCAAGGAGATCTGGCAATGGATTTAAGGTAAGGAAGATCGAATAGTTACTGAGAGTCTAAAAGGAATGTCAAGGTTCTTGAAAAATTACAGTTTCAGTGATAAGGTCAAATGAACTGAATAGAGAAAGTGCTTGCCATAAGAAGGAAAGCAGTAGGTCACAAAAACGTCTTAGTTTTGTACATATCTGACATAAGACATTCAGGTGCATCTACATCAGTGGTTCTTACACTTTTTGTGACCACAGAACACCAAACGTTAACATTTTTATGCAGAACACCTATGAAAATTTTCTTCAAAAATTTGTTCGCAGACCAAAAACAAAACAAAACAAACAACCAAAAAACCCAAACAGCAACATATAGACCAAAAACAAAATTAAGGAATTTAATCAGGTATCGTAACAAAGAAGAAGTAACATTGTATTTGGTTTTAATAACAAAATATATACCATAGGTATCTGATACAAAAATGTGTCAGATGCTCATGGAACACCAGTGTTCCAATCAACATAGTTTAAGAAACACTGTTCTAGATGATATTAAGCAAATACTTAGTTCTTCTTCTGTGCACGGGACTGGCTTAGATGCCCTGTTAAGGTCTCTTCCTATCCTACATATGTAAGAGTCTAAGGCTGTGTCTGCACTACCTCCCTACTTCAAAGGGAGGATGGTAAGTAGGGTGTTGGGAGGAGTAAAGGGACTTCGAAGTACCCCAGGCACTTTGAAGTACCAGCAGGTGAGCCGTGGCTAGATGTGAGCCAGCACTTCAAAGTTTAAAACTTCAGAGTTGCCGCCGGGGGTGGGACTTTGCTTAATGAAGTGCTGCCTATGCACTGCGGCGCTTCATTAATAAACTCCCAACACCCTACTTACCATCCTTGCTTTGAAGTAGGGAGCTAGTGTAGACAAGCTCTAAAAGACTCATATTAACTTTATACATCATTTACATACTGGATGTTTGAGGTTGTAAAAGGTGTTGTGAGAGGGGGCTGAAAGTTGAGGGGATTTTCAAAGCGAAGGATAGAGCAACGAGGGGAAAGTGAGCAGCCTGGATTGGTTTTCTGTGCTCCATTGGTCTGTGGGAGGTACAACTATGTAGCTCAGTTCCTGTGCAGCTTTCCATCTTACAGGGAGGAGAGAATTCTCTTACATTTCCAGCACCTGGTCAGTCAAACTGCAGGGTTAGAAGAACCAGTAAAGGGTGTCGACACAACAGGGTCTCCCACTAGTGCCAATTTAAAAAAGGTGGTATTGAAGCCCTCACATTTCTTCAAAACAGAGAGCTGCACAGCCCGTTGAGGATTTCTATGGGGTGAATCAGTGCTAAGCTAACTCACGGGCCTTGCATAATCACAAATAAATTGTTCGTGTTGATTTGTCTATTTAGGAATGTTGACAAATGTTTTATTACTTCCCCAACACAAATAGAGGACTAAAGGCACTTATCAACTTGTGTATTTATAATAGTACACTCTTTCCACAGTTTGCCACCATTAAATCAATTTAGAATCTCTACTACCTGTGACCCATGAACTTCTTAAATGCATCATCTGCAAAAGAGGACATCCTTTTACCAAGCCGGCTACCCTTGCCGAACAGGCAGGCTTCCAGCCCAAACATAGTTGTTGTGACCAAGTTCTAGCACCCGCAACTCACATTGAGGCTTGCTAGCTGAAAACCTAAAGGATGGCACAGTATTTGTTGACCTCTCATCTGCATATGACACTGCATAGATGAAGGGCCTGATGTTAAACCTTGCTGAAATTATACCTTCTTCCTCAAGTGTCCCCCTGGGTGCTCCACGATAGGTGTCGGGCTCGCCCCGGTGCCGCAGATCGGATCTTTCCAGCAGTTTCTGCTGGACCGCGCATGTGCCAGCGCGCGCCGCTCCCCTGTGCGCTCCTGGCCACGTGCGTGATCCTGTCCCCGCCAGTTCCTTCTTAACCGCCATCAGCTGCAGATGGAATCTGCTCAGGCTGCGGCCAGAGTCAACATATTAGTTTTTTTTTTTCAGAGTTTTAGAGTTCTCTTTCAGAGTTCTTAGTTAAATTGTTTGTTTCTTTATTGCAAAAAAAAAATATATATATATATAAGTAGAAAGTCTTAGAAACAAGAGGAGAAGCGGAGGCACCTCAGGGACGTGAGGGCCAGTAGGCCTCCTGCTGCGGCAGGCTGGAGTCCGTGAGAGAGGAACAGGCACAGAGAAGGTGCTAAGTACCCTATTAACAGCTCAAAGACTCACTGCGATGTCCTCTGCAGGATTCAAGAAGTGTGAGTCCTGCCGTAAAGCTATGCCGGCCTCTGATGGGCACAGTCAATGTATCAGATGCCTGGGGGAATCACACGTCACCCAGAAATGCTCCTTCTGTGCAAAGCTCACGGCCAGAGCCAGAAAGGACAGAGAAATGCGGCTGAAAATGCTGCTGTTTGATAAGGCCCTCCAGCCAGACGTGCCGGAGAGGCCTCAACCGGAGGGACCCACAGGGCTCCATAAAAGGAAGGCGGTGTCTCTCACCCGCTCAGTGCAAAAACGGAGGAAGCTCTCTCCAGCCCGATCCCTGCCAGTGGTCACAGCGAGTGGGACAGGCGTAGATCATAGCCCCCAGCCGCAGTCACCAGCGAGAAGCAGCACAGCAGTGCATGTGGCAGAGGCTGAGCCTCCGATTACTAAACAGCTGGCCCGCGCGTTCAGAGCGGCGGCCAGGCAAGTGCCGGAACCGGCGGCACCGACCCCCACGGCACCAACGGTGCAGGCCCAACAGGCACATAGCCTGCAGGCACTGGAGGAGACCACCTGCGTGGCACCGCAGATGAGCGTGCTGAGCGCGGCGCCGACAGTGGGGCCGAGATCCCCGGCACAGGGAGGGGCGTAGCCAGCCCCGCAGGGGAGGGGAAAGGCAGCAGCGAAAATCGGGCACCGCAGCCCTTCTCTGGACAGGGCTGCAGGGCTGCTCTCAACAAGTCCTCCCCTTATGCTGCGTACACCAACCAGGAGACATGGGTCTCCCCCAGCCTACCCAGAGCCTCCTTCCCTGTTCCTCCAACCAGCCTCACCATGGCTCGGGCCACCCTCGCCTTTTCTGGGATTTGACCCTCTGGAGTACTACCATAAACCAGTTTCACCATTGTCTCAATTGTTCAGACGATCTCGCTCCCCCAGACATCGGGGATATACACCTCGAGAGTGGTCCAGGTCTCCATCCCAGGAACCATGCCCTTGCTGCCACGGTCGTCCTTATCACACCGGGCATAGACACCACAGGCATACACTCAGGGGCAGGTCCCCCTCGACCGCCCAGTACCCCCGCGGGCACTCACGGACAGGGACGGAAACACAGCTGTCTCAAGGGGAGCTGATTCTGGAACCCCGAGATTTTCCCTCGCAAGCCTCTAGTGAGAGGGTGTACCACCGGCAGCAGGACCCTGAGAGTTCAAGGGAGGTCTACCCTAGTGGTTCCTCCTTGTCCTTCCCCGACGAGGCTATGGCCCCCGGGGATGTTGCCCCCCCGAACGACCTCAAACAGTTTCAGGAGCTGTTTAAAAGGGTGGCTTTCACGCAAGGCATCCAAACAGCAGAGGTGCAGGAGAAGCACCACAAGCTCCTCAAAAACCTGAGGCCTCCGGCCTCGTCCAAAATCACTATCCTGCTCGACGAAGCAATCATGGAGTCTGCTACCACCATATGGCAGACCCCGGCTTCCGCTCCACCTATAAACAAGAGAGCGGATAAGAAATACTTCGTCCCGGTGAAGGGCATGGAGTTCCTGTTTAGTCACCCACAACCAAATTCACTGGTGGTAGAATCGTCTCAGCAGAGATCAAAGACTTCCCAGTACAAAGCGGGGGGAACAGACAGAGATGCCAAGAAGCTAGAGCTATTCGGCAGAAAGGTATACTCCTCCTCCACCCTGCTGCTGAGAATGGCTAATTATGCAGCACATCTAGCGAACCACAATTTCGACAATTACTCCAGGCTTACTTCTTTCATGGATTCGTTTCCAGAAGATAAGAAGCCGGTGCTGAAGGCCATCATGCAAGAGGGCTATGCAGCCTCAAGGACGGGAGTCCAGATCGCCCTGGACGTAGCAGACACGGCGGCATGCTCAACGGCTACCTCAGTGGTCATGCGCAAGGAATCCTGGCTCCAGACATCGGGTATCCCAAGGGATCTGCAGGCAAAAATTGTCGATCTCCCTTTCAACATGCAGAAGTTGTTTGCAGAGTCAACTGATTTGGTCCTTCATTCCAGTAAAGACTCAAGAGCCACACTCAGAACACTGGGTATTTATACCCCTCCATACAGAAAGAAAAAGTATTACCCTCAACAACGGTGATACCCGTACCAGCCTCAGCGTGCTCAGTACCAACGGGGTTACGACCAAGGGCGGCATCAACAGCAACAACAGTATAGAACTCCCAGGCGACGTTCCCAACAAGGCCGTGCATCCTCGGGGCAGGCCCAAGGGCAACAAGTTTGACGGACAGATCGAGGGCTGCACTGTTACTACCATCGAGCAATGTCATCCACAATTAATGTTCCATCATCGCCTCCGACCGTTCCACTCACAATGGCAAAAGATCACCACAGACAAGTGGGTACTAGAGATCGTAGCCACGGGTTACGTGATTCCCTTTCAGTCGCTCCCACCGCCAAGACCTCCGCCCAGGCCTCATCTCAGGGATGCCTCCCATGAGGTGAAACTCAAGCACGAGGTGGACCACCTGATGCTTATAGGGGCGGTCGAAAGAGTGCCGGAGCAACTTCAAGGGAAAGGGTTTTATTCATGATACTTCCTCACAGAGAAGAAAACAGGAGGCTGGAGGCCCATCTTAGATCTTCGAGGCCTCAACCGGTACTTGCGCAAACAACGCTTTCGGATGATCACAGTCACCTCTATACTCACGGCACTGGACGATGGAGATTGGTTTGCAGCCCTCGACTTACAAGATGCGTATTTTTATATAACGATCCACCCGGCTCACAGGCGTTTTCTCCAGTTTATGGTTGGCAAAGAACATTTCCAATACAAGGTTCTGCCGTTCGGCCTCTCCTCGGCCCCCAGAGTCTTTACCAAGACCCTGGCAGTGGTGTCAGCCTACCTGCACAGACAGGGGGTATTTATATTCCCATATCTGGACGACTGCCTACTGAAAGGGGCCTTGAAAGAGGAGGTACTACGCATGATACGCGTAACAGCAAACACGTTTTCTTCGCTGGGCCTGGTCATCAACCTTGCGAAATCAAAGATCGACCCCACACAGGACATAGAGTTCATAGGGGCACGCATAAATTCTATCACAGCAAGAGTTTATCTACCTGACGCTCGCTTTCGTGCTATCGGTTCCCTGGTACAAGTCATTACATACAGCCCCACGGTGCCGGTTTTAACGTGCTTGCAGCTGCTCAGCCACATGGCAGCGGCAACGTTCGTGGTACAGAACGCCAGATTGCATATGCGCAACCTACAACATTGGTTGGCGAGCGTTTACAAGCCGGCATCCCATACTGTCCGCAGGGTGGTGTTGCCCACGACAGAGGTGCGCAGATCCCTGCAATGGTGGGTAAACCCCAAGAACATGCTAACGGAGTACCCTTTCACCAACCACAAATCTCTATTTTTCTCACCACCGACGCCTCCCACATAGGGTGGGGAGCACATATTGGCGAAAAGGTGACGCAAGGACTGTGATCCCCTACGGAACAGTCACTGCATATAAATATTCTGGAGCTCAGAGCAGTGTTCAATGCCTGCAAACACTTTCAAGACCACGTACAAGGCAAGGTAGTCGGGATCAATACAGACAATATCTCCACCATGTTTTATATAAACTGACAAGGCGGAGCTCGATCCCGTGCCTTATGTGCGGAAGCAGTCCGGCTGTGGAACTGGTGCATCGCCAACAATATAACATTGAAAGCCTCGTACTTACCAGGCGCTCACAACGTGAAGGCAGACCAGCTGAGCAGGCACTTCGCACTCACACACGAGTGGCAGATCCGCTCCGATCTGCTACGACCGATTTTTCAGGCATGGGGGTTTCCCCAGATAGACCTGTTTGCCACTCAGCACAACAAGAAGTGCCCCCAATACTGCTCCAGGGCAGGACTGGGGCGGGGGTCCCTGGGGGACGCGTTCGCGATTTCGTGGAAGGGCCCACTGCTTTACGCGTTCCCCCCTCCCCCCGGTGCTCATCCACAAGGTCCTGCAGAAAGCCAGGAGGGAGAGAGCCCACATGATCCTAGTGGTCCCACATGGGATCGACAGCAATGGTTCCCCTTGCTTCTCCGCACGTTGGATCGTCCACCGCTTCCCCTTCCGGTAGCGCCGGACCTGCTCACGCAGGCCCAAGGGTCCATAGTGGATCCTCACCCCTGAGGCCTGCGCCTACAAGCATGGTTAATCCATGGCTCAGCTCCCTAGAAAGTACATGTATGGAGGGAGTGCAACAAGTCCTGGAAAGTAGCCGAAGGATCTCCACCAGGAAGACCTACAAACAGAAATGGACTCGATTCACTGCATGGTGTTCCACCAAGCAGTTAGATCCTCTTGAAGTGCCTATACCTGTCATACTAGAATACTTACTGGACCTCAAGAGAGGCGGGCTCTCCCTCTCCTCATTGAAGGTCCATCTCGCCGCTATATCGGCTTTTCGGCATGAAGACGAAGGGCCCACGGTGTTTGCCCATCCTATTGTTACCAGGTTCCTGAAGGGGCTGGTAAACCTGTACCCCCCTCGGAAACCGCTTCCACCATCGTGGAGCTTGGACCTGGTGCTCAGCTCGCTAACGGGACCACCCTTTGAACCCTTAGCCACGGTTTCCCTCCATCTCCTTACGATAAAGACAACCTTCCTTCTTGCAATCACGTCAGCTCGCAGGGTCAGTGAGCTCGCAGCAGTTATGGCAACGCCACCCTGCACGGTATTCTCAAAGGAGGCGGTAACCTTACAGCTGCACCCAGCCTTTGTTCCAAAAGTTTCTTCAGAGTTCCATCTTAACGAACCTATAGTTTTACCCTCGTTTTACCCGAAGCCTCATAGCTCCAACAAGGAGGCACGCCTGCACCTCCTGGACGTGAGGAGGGCGTTGGCCTTCTACATAGACAGAACTAAGTCCTTCCGGAAAACGGATAGGCTCTTAGTCTCTCTCGCTCCCAGATCAAAAGGAGAGGGTCTCTCTTCACAGAGAATCTCGAAGCACATTGTGTCCTGCATAAAGATGTGCTGCGAACTTTGAAAGACTCCTTTACTGGCCCTGCGTAGGGCTCATTCCACCCGGGCGGTGGCGGCATCAACAGCCTTTTTCAAGGGCATCACGCTAAAAGACATTTGCAGAGCGGCGACCTGGTCATCCTATGACACCTTTGCCAAGCATTATGCCCTACACCGGGTATTCCAAGAGGATACCCGCCTCTCAACAGCGGTCCTTTCGGGGGCAAGCTGCACATAACCCGATTACCCACCTCCTTTCTTGGGTTACTGCTGGGTAGTCACCTATCGTGGAGCACCCATGGGAACACTCGAGGAAGAAAGAGAAGTTACTCACCGTAGTAATGATGGTTCTTCGAGATGTGTCCCCGTGGGTGCTCCACCACGCCCCCATCCTCCCTGCTTCGGATCTCTGTTTGGTGTTTTTCAGGAGCATCCGAGGCGGTTGGTCAAGGAACTGGCGGGGACCGGATCGCGCACGTGGCCGGGAGCGCGCAGGGGAGCGGCGCGTGCCGGCGCATGCGCAGTCCAGCAGAAACTGCTGGAAAGATCCGATCTGCGGCGCCGGGGCGAGCCCGACATCTATCGTGGAGCACCCACGGGGACACATCTCGAAGAACCATCGTTACTACGGTGAGTAACTTCTCTTTCCCATCAAATGCTTCACCTGTTGTGGGCCATCCTAAGTAGCAGATGCCTGCGGGTGCACCTGGGTAGTAAGACCAGCTCACACTGTGCAATAAACAGGCTACCACAAGGCTCTGTACTTGCCCCAATCCTTTTAAATATTTACTTGTGACATACCTCAAATTAAATCATGAAAATTTGGTTATGCAGATGATCTTGCTCTGACAATCCGAACACTAACCCTTCATGACCTTGAGAAGGTATTAACCAAGGAACTCAAAACTATGGAGTAATACTTCAGGAAACTGAGGCTTATACCGACCCCTGGAAATATAATAGCAAGGGTACTTCATCTTAGTAATATGAGTGCCAAAAACTCAAAAAATATGAGTGCATGAAAGTAGCTTCCTGTGGTAAAAATGTGACCTGATTACATTCCACCATATCTCTGACTGAGGGCTTCGTCTACACTGTTTGTCTTTTTTTTTTTTGACTTTTGCTGGAAAATTACCTTTTTTCCAGCCTCTCCTCCCCCCTACCCAGAGAGTTCACATAGCCAAACAGCATACTTCAAAATAAGAGGGCTTGTTCCTCAAACTCTGCAAATGACTTTTGCTGACCACGCCTCACCTTCGAAAGGGTCAAAAGGGAGTATGTGTGGACAAAACACAGCTATTTTCGGTTCATCTGAAGGCTCCTTTTACAATGCTGTGGCTGTGTGACTGTAAATTTTCGACATTATTTATTTAGACATTAGAACATTGAAATAAGTAATGTTGAAAAAAACCTTCAGTGTAAACCTAGCGTAAGGCTTGAATGCCCTTTCACTTGCCATGATTGCCTTGAGAAGGTGGCTAGCTGCACAGATAAAAATGAGACAACACAATAAAAAAAAAACTAGCAAGCACAACTGAGGTACATTGGCATCAGTATTCTGAACCTCAGCAATAGCACTTTTGTATTTAGCAACTGACTATTGTGTCCCAGTATGGAGCAGCTGCAGCCAAGCCCAGCTTGCAGATACCCAGCTGAATACAGTGGTGCATTGCATCACTGGAACCCTTAACTCCAGTACCATGGTTAAGCATTCCAACAACCCCTCGTCTTCCCAGCCAGTATGTCCAATTGCTGCAACATTCCTCAAAACTCAACAAATCCAGAAAAACAGATGTCCTCCTATCTATTAAGACCTTGACAACTCCCTCCCCTCCCAAGGTCTTAAGTCCTGCAAGCCTTTCTGGGAATATTTGTTCAGCTTCACACGATCAGGCTATGATCAGGAGGAGGCTTGGAAAGCAGATTGGGTTTAGTGAGACCCCCAGGTACAAGCTTCCTTCTATGGTCATCTTGGTCAACTCTGCACTGAATCTGACCATTGTAGATGCAGACATCTGATGCACAAATGGAAAATTAAGGGATCCCTGGTATGCAGCTATGGGTTCCCATGGCAAAGCATTGAACACACCACCACCTCCTGTCCAATTTAGAAATATGAAGGAGGCATTGGTGCAATAAATTCTGTTACTCCTGATATGGCACCTTGGCTCATTCAACTTCAGATGAAATTGTAGTTGCTGCTCTGCATTAGACATATGAAAGAGAAAGAAGTTGGAATGAGATGTCCATTTAACTCTTCTGCTGGATGCTTTGCATTTAGCGATTTGATGGGACATGTTACTCATTGCCCAAAAGTTTATCTATCCATCCTAGAAATATGCTCCTATTACAGAGGTATCCGTTCTGCAGAGGTGTCCATCTGTGAGTCTGTTTGGTCAA
This sequence comes from Carettochelys insculpta, assembly GCF_033958435.1. Lineage (NCBI taxonomy): Eukaryota > Metazoa > Chordata > Testudines > Carettochelyidae > Carettochelys > Carettochelys insculpta. The sequence goes on from NC_134137.1 coordinate 120,944,399, forward strand.
GAACTCCTCTTATACGGTAAGAGCTAGGACCACCACATTTGGCATGCAGCTTCCTTTTATCCTAACTTAAATCGAGGTCAGGGATTGGTTGTGCCAGGACAACAGTGTGTGTGGGGAACGTGATTGTTTTGTATCAAATGGAAAGGGAGAGGCACGAGTCCAGTGCCCACTCTGCTGACCCTGAGCCAATGCTGGAGGGCAGGGTGCATGGGTGGACCCAGAAAGCACTGGCTAAGTGTACCAGTAAAGAATAAGTTTGGTGCAGAAGAGAGAACCCAAGTAAGTTAATGGCTGGGTAAGTTTGTAAATGAAGACATAACAGGGAAGTAAATTCAATGTAAATCAGAACAGCTACTCAGTTTGCTGCAGGCTATTTTTAAAATATTGGGCTTCTCGGGGGATTGCGACAAAGCCACTTCCTCACCCACCTTGACAAGAAATTGTGCTGGAAATCTCTCAAAATATTTGAGCCCTTATTGCTTGGCAAGTTCCCAGCGCTTTTAAAGGCAGATCCTTGCTTGGATGTACCTTTGACAAAAACTTTGAAAAATCCTCCTTGTGGCATTGCCCAAGCAGCTCTTTTTCCCCCCACTAGCTAACTGCATTACTTTGTCTTTTACAATAAATTTGAGATATTTGACAATCTGTCGTTGAGGTTTCTCATTTAAGCTGATTTAGGAGCCAGGGGCCTGTGGGTTTTCCCTAAAGGGAAGCATAGAACTGCTCATCAGTGAAATAACTAATTTGTCTTTATAAACAAGCTGATAGACTGCCCTGAAATAAGTGCAACACAGATACATAAGAATATTGCTGAGACCCTTTGCTACTTTGTCACTTCATTTTTAACTAATTCCTAGGCTGTGGTGAGAATTCCTAGAGGTTAAGTACAATTTGCATGTTATTCAATGGTATCCAGATGACCTACCTTCTACTTGTTACATTCTTGGCCAATAAACAGAGTGAGAGACCTTGAAATGTATTGAGGACAATGTCTTTGAGAGCTCTGAATGGCACTGTTTAAAATTAGCAGCCGTCTTCAAGTCCCTGGTATCTGTTCTAGAACATGGTTATTGACCTTTAACACAGCAGATAAATTCATGTATGTAAAACCTTGTTTTGCATGTGAGATGCCGTTCTTTCTTCATTCCAGCATACGCTGACGGGCAGGCATTGCCTATTAATGGCATAAAAACTATATTCATGGGGAAATAGTGATATACTAATTTTTTTGGTTGGGGAAAAGTGGAAAGAAACCTCTGCTTTTTGGTTTGGTTGACCTAAATAAAAATTTCCTTGGGCAAAGTGTTTTATTTTGGGTCCGTTTGCTATTAATCTGCATCTATCAGAGTTGCTATTCAGATCCCTCATCCTCCCCCACTCCCCATTCTCTTGTATGAGTAGGCTCTTTGCCAGGTTACATGACCTGAGATGAAGCCAGGTGTTTCAGCCAAAGGAGTGAATGACAGACCCAGGAGCCTACAAGCTGCTGGAGCCATGGCTGTGCTGAGAGGCTCAGCTGCAGCACAGTGGGGCTCCCAGCTCTGAAATCTGCGAGAGCCCCAATCTGAACCAAGGTTGTCATGTTTTTCTAATGTCGAGCCAAAAGCTGAGCCCTGGTTAGAGGTCAAACTCCCCAGATTCCCAGCCACCCACTTCCATGACACACTGTCTTGGAACTGCAGAACTGGAATCCCAAGCTCTCCGGCATCCATGTTCTCCAGCAGCCAGGAAACCAGGCCATGTTCCAGCGAGGTCCTACCTGTGCTGGGAGTTTGTTGTGAGCAGTGCGTTTCTGCAAAACAGTGGGGTTTTGTCAGATCAGCATTCCACTGGAACTGTTTTGCTTGACATTCACGATCAGTTCTAGATATGACATCCCCGAGTGACAGCCCCAGCAAGACACTGCAGCAGCTCAGGCAGACACAGTGCTCTGGTTTAAGCTGACATGAAAGAAAACATTTTTACTTTTGTTGAATCCAAATGCATCAGAATTTTTTCCTTTTTTCAAATATTTCAGTGTTTCAATTTTTTATCCTGATTTTCCATCAGCTCCATTGTAACCAATCTCCAGTTACTGTGGAAGCTCTGGAACAGGGTTTCGCAAACTAGGGGATGGCATGAAGAAATTCCAGGGGTGGCATGAGATGACCCAGCCCCTCCCCCCCGTCATTCATCCCACCCCATCTAGCTCCAGGCCCCAGCCGTTTCACGTGGGCGACCCAGCGCAGCCACTATAAAAGGCTGGCAGCTGGCAAAGGCCCATGTGGAGCTGGCTGCCTCCTGCAAAGGTGAATAAGTGTGGGTTGCTGGGGGAGGAGGATGGGGTTAGATGGGAGGCTGGTGGTGCCTGGCTTTGGGGGACGGGAGGGGCTCGGGCAGGTGGCTGGCTCACAGACTGCTGAGGCAACTGGCCTGCAGCTCGGGTGGGCAGCTTTTGGACAGCTTGGGTGGTTGGTCCTGGCAGTGCCAGGGCTCAGGCGACTGGGCCCGGAAGTGCCAGGGCTCGGGCAGGTGTCTTAGGCGTCTGGCCCCAGGAGCATACTGGCTGGGTGGCCCCAGCTGTGCAGGGCTCAGGCGGGCGGCTCAGGCAGCTAGTCTGTGGCTGGTGGGCAGGTGGTTGGCCCTGGCAGTGTGGGGCTTGGGTGACTGGCCCCAGGAGTGTTGGGGGCTTGAGCAGGCAGCTGGCCCTGGGAGTGTGGAGGCCTGGGCAGCTGGTTCCAGCAGTGCAGGGCTTGGGCTGCTGGTCCTGGCAGCGCAGGGCTCAGGCGGGCGGCTTGGGAGACTGGCAGACAGGTGACTGGCCCTGGCAGCGTGAGGGTTCAGGCAGGCGGCTCGGATGGCTGGCCCATGGCTGGCTGGCAGGAGGTTTGGGCAGCTGGTAGGCAGGCAGCTGGCTCCAGCAGTGCAGTGGGTCAGGTGGGTAGCTCAGCTGGCTGGCCTGTGGCTTGGGCAGGCGGCCCTAACAGTGCAGGGCTTGGGCGGGCGGGCAGCTGGCCTGGTTGGGCTGCACCAGGTACCCACAAAGTGGAGCCTGTGCCATTAGCGTGGATGGGATTTCCTGGGATTTCCCAGCTTATGAAGAAAATGCAGCAGCATCTTTCACATTACATTCATTTGTTTCTGCTGTTTCTGATGTTATTTTTAATTTTAAATAACTTTTTATATCAAGATTTTGTGTTTATTTTAAATTACGAATTGAATTTTTTGTTAAACGGGGGGGTTGGGTGATGGTAAAGAAGAAGTGTGGGGGCATGAGGGTTTTTCAAAAATCAAAAGGGGGGTGTGATGTCAAAAAACTTTGGGAACTACTGCTGTGGCGTGAAATGTGCTTTGCCATCTCCCACAAGCCTTCTCACCCCATTTCAATCCTATCCTGCTCAGATCTGGCTTCTCCTGGCTTCCCAGGAATTATAAGCTCCTCAAACTCAATGGTAAGAATAATTGCATGTTAAATGTGTTTTGAAAAAAAACTACTGTTTTGCACTGAAAAGACACTACAAAGATGGGCTTGTAGGTTCCCGTGTTTACTGTGACCCAGTGAATGAGGAAATCAGGAGACTGAAGGGTGATTGAAGGTGAATTGAAATATGCTTTGCTTTACTTTCCTGAAGTGCAATGCAGTTTCAATCAAACTTCTTTTACTACTTTTATTTGCAGATACTGTTCAAGATTTGAAAACTCTACAGGTGGTGTGTGAGTGGAAATTAAACACACCTTGTCCATAGGAGATTATAATCCCCAAAATGCAAACTAGTTCCCCAGATGGACACACACACACACACACACACACACACACACACACACACATATACACTTGCATCTTTCAAAAATAATATTAGAGGAAGATTACAGGATTCTAAGGGAATGCAAGAAAACAAAGTTGCACTGAAGAGGCCCATTAATAGTAGGGTTAGCGTGTAAGGCGTTTTCTGAAACTTCCATTGGGAATCTGGGGATTTTCCAGCTTTTGTAAATGAACTGCCTTCTGTGTATTGTTTAACAGAAGGCTAGAGGGAGAGATTGGAATAAAATAGATTTGTGTTACAGATTTTGCCTGAAGAGGGTGTGCTGAATTGGGAAATTTACCTCTTCTTTTTTTTGTCATTTGGAGAGGATATGTATTGACGAACTCAGAGATTGAGTGTACTTGGACTGATACTGGTGATGGTGGTAAATGTGCAGGGGTATTTGTTATTGATCAATGAGTAGAGGTTTTTCTGGTTATTGTGATCTTCCTGATTCTGGCATTCTGCATGAGTGTACTTGGAGCCAGTGAGGTGCCCAGCTCCATAGCAGAGCCTTAATTTCCTTGCCTCCTTGTGATCTTCAACAGAAAGGGCTTTGCACAGATTCCCTGACCTTGCTCATGTAGATGTTGCTACTGCTGCGTAACCACTTCCTGTCTACACCCACAGAGGCTCCTGGGGTTCCTGGTTCTGGGCCAGGCCATGTATTTTGTGTGCGCGTGTGTCAGGGCACCAGGGAGGTATTTTGCACGTCACACTCCTTTGTTGTGCTCACAGCTATTTGAACATAGCTGATGTTTAATGTTCAGTCTGCGTTCAACGTCTGCCGTTCTGACCTTGGGCCGGCCATGGAGCTGAAGGACGGCCAAACCAAATGGAAAGGTTGCGCAGGAGCTCTTGGGTAAATTTTTCAGGCTATCTGGAGCCTGGGAGAAGGCAGCCAGCAGCAATGGCCCTCAGAACACACTGTGCCACCTGTCAGAGGGTGCAGCCTTTGCTCCCCAGTGAGCCAAGCCAGCTCTGTTCCCCAATGCAGGACAGTCAAAGCACGACCCTGTCTCCTCCCTGTCCATCATCTCCTATGGGGCAGTTAGCACTGTTAGGAACCACCCCCAACAGCATGCAAAGACTGCAGCATTGCCTTGTTCCCTGTAGTGGTGCCAGGGCGATGGGAGAGGGGTTCACGTCATCCTCTCTCTTGCATATACGTACATAGGCCAGGCACAATCTGGCCTCAACTGTTTGGTTCTAATTTTTAAGTGCAGGGTGGGCCCAGCGTATGGAGTCAGATAGTGAAGCCGTATTCGGAAAGGACTGAATAATGTGATTTAGTGTCTTGTGTACAAATGCTGTCTTCCCTTCCTATCTAAGGACTCCTGGCACCAAGAGCAGGGGCAGGCACCGTCGTCTTCTCAGCGCCGTAGGAGTCAATCTCCAGTGGTGAAGAAGAGGAGGAGGCATTGCTCACCCAAGTCGAAGCGGGGCGGCCTCAAGTCCAAGGTTCCGGCGCTCACTGCCAAAGGGCAGGAGGTGTGTACGTTGAAGCCAGTGCAGAGCAGAAGCCCGCAGATGCTGGACTCGCCCTCAATGCTGGCGGCATTTCAAGTAGCACACGGACTTCTTCAGATGACTCTGCTGGGTCCTTCTCCATCTGTGGAGGACAGGTGCTGTAGCGCTGAAACAGAGCGATTGGGGCTCATGGATGTGACATCAGCACCATCGCCTGCACTCATGTCGACGCCGGCACCAACACCATATTCGGTGCCCCAGTGCCGACCCAGCAGACTGTGGGCCAGTTTCAGGCACCATACGCTCCAGCACCAGCACTGTCTTTGGCGTGCATGACATCACACTGACTCCAGTGGCCCCACCATGGCCATCTGCTGCTGAATCGGCGTCGGAGTCGGACTTGTTCTACTCGCGCTCCAGAAGCAGCGGGAGCTTGAGAAGGTCACACCGCAGCTGTCGCAGGCGCCTTAGTTATCGCTCAGATGACCTGGGTTGGCTGCTGGCTTCGCAGGCAACACAACAGTGGCCCTTCTGGACCCTGTGAGCATTTCACAAGGCGCAGGGCCAGAATGTTGGAGTGCCTTTAATGGTGCCAGGGGTGCCGCTGATCCCACGCTCAGCACCACTGGTGTCACTCGGCACCCCACCACTGGAATAAAGACAGGAAGCAGCAGTCATCATGGAGCCGCCAGCGTCTACCACATCGGCGTCGACCTCAGCACTATTGTCATTGCCTTCGCAGCGGGACTGGACCGCTTCGGTGCTGGTGAAGTCATGATTGTACCTCTGGTGCTGATGGGGCAAGCACCGGCCCATGCACCAGCACCGACTCAAGTACAAGGAGAGGTACCAGTGCTGTTTGTGCCACCTGTTGTGGGTTTTTCTGGCCAGCCAACACCTATTCCCGCTCTGCCTACAGCGCCTCCTGGTTTCCCTGTAATTCCCATGGGGGGCCAAGTGGCTGAGCAGGTGCCCACTACCCTTCCCCTCCAAATGGAGGTGCAAGGGCTATCATCTTCTTCCTCCCTGGATTAGCTCATCAGCCTCACCTGTATTGGAGGATGGCAGGGCTTTTCAGCAGCTCCTTAGGAGAGTGTCCCAAAACTTGGGGGTGCAAGCGGAAGAGGTCTGGGATGAAATGGACCCTTGCCACAGACTTTTTGTCCTCCACAGGCCCCACCAGAGTGGCCTGCCCATAATCAAAACAATCTCTACTATGGCTAAAACAGTTTAGCAGACCGCTGCTTCTGCCCTTCCTATGGCCCATAGGAATGAGAGACGGTACTTGTCCATCCCAGGGCAACGAACATTTGTTCACGCAGCCCCCACCTGATTCCCTGGCAGTGGACGTGGCTAACCCTACAGAGTGCCAAGGGATCCAGGGTACAACCCCAAAAAGTAGAGAAGCTAAGTACTTGGACCTCTGTGGGAGGAAGGTTTATTCAACAGGAGGGTTGCAACTAAGGACTGCTAACCAGCAGGCTCTGGTTAGCTGTTATGCTTATAATACAGTCAGCACCCTGCCTAGGTTCTCTGAAATGGTACCACCTGAAGCCAAGCAGGACTTCTCAGCTGTGGTCGAGGAGAACAAACTGATTTCAAGGGTGGCTCTGCAGGCAGCATTGGATGCTGAAGATGCTGCCATGAGGGTAATGGCCTCCAGAGTGGCATTGCTCAGGGGGGTTGGTTGCAGGTTTCAGGCCTGCCTCATGAGGTCCAGCAGATGATCCAGGACCTCCCCTTTGATGGCCCTACTCTATTTTCAGACAAGACAGATAAAAAACTGCATAGTCTGAAAGACTCTAGGGCCAACCTGCGCTCCTTGGGCCTGAGTACAGCTGCCAAGCAATGCAGGCACTTTAACCCTCATCCTCAGCAAAGACAGTTTCCACAGCAGCAAAGGGACGGCAGTAGAAGGTGGAACAGGACGGACAGGTGCTGTTCAGGCCAGCAACCTCAGGGCCCACAGAGGCCCAAGCCTTAGTTTTGATGGCATGGTTGGGAGCATCAAGCCAATCTCATCTCCTCCAGCATCCCCACCATTTTCGTGCTGCCTATCCCCCTTTTACCATACATGGTGCATCATCACCACAGACTGGTGGGTCTGGTATACGGTAGACAAGGGATACGCCATTCATTTCTCTTCTTACCCCACTTCCCAACACCCTTTCCTGTCCCTCTTCAGGGACCCTTCCCATGATATTCTGTTACGGCAGGAATTGCAATCCCTCCTGGGTTCCGGGACCATAGAAGATGTTCCTCCCAGGTTCAGGGACCCGGGTTTTATTCCTGGTATTTCCTAATTCTGAAACCAAAGTGGGACTTGAGACCCATCTGGACCTAAGAGGTCTCAATGAGTTAGTAAGAAAAAAAGTTTTGTATGATATCCCTGTGTCTCGTACTCCCAGTGCTGGAGCAGGGGGATTGGGTCGTGGCTCTCGACTTACAGGACGCATATTTCAGTCTACCCTCCTCACAGTAGGTTATTCAGGTTCCCGGCAGATGGGAACCATTATCAGTTCACAGTGCTGCCTTTTGGTCTGTCCGTGGCCCGAAGGGCCTTCACCAAATGGATGGCAGTAATAGCAGCACACCTACACAGGCAAAGGGTGCAGGTGTTCCCATACCTGGCTGACTGGCTAGTCAAGGGTTGTTCCAGGGAGCAGGTGTTTCAGCATGTTCTGTTACTCCGTCAAACTTTTGTAAGCCTGTGAGTCGATGCCCAGGTGCCAGCTAAAGGTCCGGTGGGGCAAAAGGGGGTGATGCCGCACCAGCAGCTACACTAAGCAGCCAGGGCAGGCTGGGTTCTTTGGTTCGTGTTTAGTTCGGGTACAGCAGAAAGAGGAAAACTACACTTAGAGGCTTTAACAGTTACTTTTTATTTATACAAAGATAGAAACAATTTAACTAAGACAAATGATTAAAGTACAAGTTAGTACTCGTGGTTTTTAAAGGGGAAAAAACACAATTTAACTTAAGAAAAGTTTTAGACAAACTAGCTAGCTTAAACTGATACAAGTAATGTGTACACAAGAAAGGCAAGTTGCAGGTGTGATTTTCACCCCTGCCTCTTAGACCTGGTGGAACCAGAATCTTTCCCTTAATTCCTATAGGAAAGAAGTGTAATACAGGTGTAATTCTTACCCGTCTCCTAGATCCGGTGTGACCCAGAATCTTTCTCTCAATCCCTCGGGAAGAAGTAGATATGAACCAGGCGTCCCCAGTCTCGGGAGTTAATTCCAGACCTGGCCAGCAGGTGTAGGTGATTGAAACTCAAAGGGGGGTGGGCTGCCAAGCCCCTTTATACCCCTTTTGTCACGTACACTTCTTCCTGGTCTCAAGTGGCCAATCGGGAGGAATGTGTTTGAACCCAGGTTTCCCAGGGAAGGTGCAAGGCTCAATTTGCACCTGTGAATTGTGGACAATTGGGCACCTTTGGAGGTGATGGGCGGAGATTCCCCGTTCTTCCTGGGGAAGTGATCAGGCGTGTCAATTACCGAGATCAGCCAGAAGGGCGGCCATTAGCTAGCCCATTCACTGTCTGGTTTTTGTGTATAGTAGAGAGGCTGGGCGAGACAGCACACCTGCGTTCCCAGGACATCAAAGGCTACCTGTCTCCCCTGCTTGTTTCTCTCTCTGTCTCTCCTGAGGGGGGGGGAAGAAGAAAAGGACAAATGGGGGGGTTCATGTCTGGCTACAAAGCCTCAGTCTTGAGATCAATGAGGCAAAGTTGATGTAGGTCCCATCTCAGTCAATAGAGTGTGTAGGAGCCCAGCTGGACCTCAGGTGTGCCAGGGCGTTCCTGGTGGACAACAGGTTCCTATCCATGGGGTCCATCATCCGAGACATCCTGGCAGTTCCCACCATGACAGCCAGGTGCTGTCTGCCTTTGCTGGGTCACATGTCAGCATGAAGCTTCATGGTTCAGCACGCCAGGTTAAGGATGTGCCCTCTACACCTATGGGTTGAATTGGTGTATCGCCCTGTAGGAGACAGTTTAGACTTGGTGGTCACTGCCGACACAGACCTTGTCGACCCTGCACTGGTGGTTGGACGAGGGGCTCGTCCTCAAAGGAGTCCCCTTCACCCCTCAACAGCCCTTGCTTTCCTTAGTAATGGACACTTTGGACTGGGAGTGGGGAGCGCTTCTGGGTCTGCTACCAACCCAGGCTCTTTGGAGAGTGTCGGACCTTCAGCTCCACATTAATGTGAGGGACCTCAGGGCCATCAGACTAGCAGGTGTGACTTTCAAGGCCAATCTGGTAGGACATTGCATGTCAGCCAGTACAGACAACATGAAAGCAGTGTACTATGTCAACAAACGGGGGGGTGCATGCGCCTCTCCCCTCTGTCATGAGGCCACGATGCTTTGGGATTTCTGCATACAGCACAACATTGTGCTACAGGCCCTTTACCTGCCAGGTATGCACAATTCACTGGCAGACCAACTCAGCAGGTCCTTTACGGATCATAAGTGGTCCCTCCTCCTGGAAGTCGTTCATTCTACTTTTCGGAGGTGGTGGGGGGTATCCCCCTGTGCAGGCCTGTCCGCCTCCCACCTCAGTGCGAAATATGGGGTGTTTTGCTCCTCCTGAAATCAGAGCCTGGGGTCCTGGGCAGACACCTTCAATGTCCCCTGGTTGGGCAGGCGGATGTAGGCATTCCTGCCAATACCTCTAGTTCACAAAGTCCTCCTCAAGATTCGCTCAGAGGGAGCATTGATCATCTTGGTGGCACCATCGTGGGCCCATCAGCACAGACACTCGACCCTCCTGAACCTGTCCATCTGCAAGCTGATGACATTGCCAATCCAGCCGGACCTGCTGACGCAGCAAGAAGGGAGACTGCAACATCCCAGGCGCCAGTCGCTGCACCTCACAGCGTGGATGCGCCGTGGCTGAGGGACCGGGAGCTGTCCTGTTTGGAGGCCATGAAAGAAGTGTGGGTAGACAGTAGAAAACCCTCCACACGGGTGACTTATTTGGCTATGTGGAAAAGGTTTTCAGTGTGGGTGTCTCACAGAGGGTTATCTCCCTCACAAGCCCCCATTTGGTTGATTTTTAGATTACCTATGGGGTCTGGTGCAGGAGGGCTGGTCCCTCTCCTCGGTTAGGGCTCACGTAGCGGCTCTCTCAGCCTTTCACCCGGGTCATGGAACATCTTCTGTGTTCTCAGACCCCATAGGCAAAAGGTTTCTGAAAGGTTTAGTCAAGCCCCAGGCCTGGGCACCACTTTCCCCGTGGGATCTCAATTTGGTGTTAGCCCAGCTTATGGGGGCCCCTCTTGAACCTCTGGCTCCCTGCTGTTTTTGAGTTACAAAACAGCATTTTTGGTGGCAGTCACCTCAGCCAGGAGGGTATCTGAGTTGAGGGCACTTTCAGTGGACCCCTTGCACACAGCGTACACAGGGATAAGGTTAGGCTGAGACCTCGCCCCACATTTTTGCCTAATGTGGTCTCTGCATTTCATGTTAACCAAGATGTTTCCCTACCGGTATTTACCCAAAGCCCCAGGCCTTCCCCAGGCAGCAATGTTTGCATACCTTGGACGTTAGAAGGGCACTGGCTTTCCATATAGATAGGACTAGACCCTGTAGAAGAATACAGCAACCCTTTGTGGCAATCGCTGATAGGATGAAGGGCCTGCCGGTCTCCTCCCAAGGGATTTCCTCCTGGATAGTGACACACATCAAGGAGCGTTACAAGCTCGCAGGGGTTCCTCCCCCGCTGGTTAGGTCACACTCCACAAGAGCGCAGGCATTGTCTGGGGTGTATTTGGCGCAGGTGCCTATCCAGGACATCTGCAGGGCAGCCACCTGGTCCTCAATCCATACATTTACAGCCCATTGTGCATTGACGCAGCACGCATGGGAAAACGCTGTGGTGGGTGGGCTGTCCTGCAGTCTGTTCAGGGCTCCGACCCCACCTCCGAGGCATTGGCTTGTATTCACCCAACTTGGAACGGACATGAGCAATCACTCAAAGAAGAAAAGACAGTGACTTGTTCCGTAACTGGTGTTCTTCAAGATGTTCATGTCCATTCCAAAACCCACCCATCTTCCCCACTGTCGGAGTAGCCAGCAAGAAGGAACTGAGGGTGGGGGGCTGGGGAGGATGTCGGGCTGTGCACATTTTGGTCGCTATATCGGAGCCACTCCAGGGTGCACTGCACCAAACCTATGGCTATTGGCTAGGGCAAAAATCTTCTGGCCACTGGAATGGACATGAACAACACATCTCCAAGACCATCAGTTGCAGAACAGGCAACTGTCTTTTTCAGCCTAACCCCCTCTAGCCAGCAAAGTGGTAAAAATACCTGTGGCTGGTTTAAACTTTCTACTCCCACAGCTGCTAGCCCTCGAGGAACTTCCCTGCAGCTTCAGCAACTCTGAGCCATGCTAGGAAGAAGCTCAGTGCCGAAGTTAGAGGTACTGTTGTGGCAGTGTGACCTTCCAGCTGAGGAAGGCAGAGTCTTCTGCAGAACAGGAGCTGTTCCCCAGCAGAACCTGCTGGGACCCACCTCTCGCCTCTGCTCTCCAGGAGCAGCTTATTTTCTCCCTACCTTGCCTCTCCTTGCCTCCTCCTGGCCGAGAGTTGTCTAATCCCTCTGTGGAATTGACCAACTCCCCTCTACTCCTATCTGGAAAAATTTAAGAATCTTAGTCCTGCAGCCAACAACAGCAGTACAGAGGCGTAGGCCAGGCAACACTGGGCTGGCCACTGGATGCATATGCCTGACAATTGCCTCTGCAAGCAAGTGCTCGTCTCTCAGGTGGATCAGAGAAGAAGGGCTGCAGAGGGCAGCAGAAGTGTTTCAAAGGCATAATGAAAGTACACTTCAAAAAGGGGGGCATCAGCGTGCCAAACTGGTAGGACTTGGTGCAGAACAGAAGACAGAGGCCCCACACCATACACCAAGCCACAGCTCACTTTGAGGAGAACGGAGGAGCTCACGAGACACAGACTCAACAAAGGAGAAAGGGCACATTACTCCAGCCTGCAGCCATCTCCTCCTAGAATACACCTGCACCATTGGTGGAAAATTCTGCAGAGTCTGAATTCGGCTCCTCAGCCCCTGAAAAACCCACCAACGAGCCCCTTTGGCAGACAACATCCTCACATTGAGGGGACAGCCAAGGAAGGAGGTTCCTTTTGTGGTTGGTTGTTGAAGGAACTGATTATTCACTTGCTGGCATGTGGAACGGTTTCAAATACGTCTGAGGTAGTTGTGTGCTGCCAGCTTATAGCTAACAGAAACAAAAAGCTGAAGCCTGTCTTGATTTGTGGCTCACATCAGTCTTATCATAGAATTCAGTGGGGGTTACTCCTGATTTATACAGCTGCAAGTAACAGGAGCATCAGGGTCATTTTCTTTTTGTTCTTCCTCATCAAAATTGGAGGGCCCGTGGCAACCACGAGCTTGTGAAATTTCCAGGTCAGATGGCTGCATACAGAGAACATGTAAATAGATTAATTCATTTTTCCTCCTATTCATTGAAAATAAGCCTATAAAATAGATGAGCTGTCATAGAGAAGTTTAGTGAACTCAGCGAGTTCTTCTATAAAACGTTACAGGAAAGAGAGCCACAGACACACATCGGATTGGAAACTGAGGAGGTAAGCGCACATAAGACATTAAGTGGAGACAAGGTGGAGTTTTCATTGTATTTTAGTTAAACTCTTAATGCTTTTCCCTGAAACCTGACATGATCATACTCTAGTATTTCTGCTATCTGATATAAATAGGATTATTCAATTAGCCCCAGTACAGCCTGGACTAATTTGTTTTTCAATAATTCAATCCTGTTCATATAGGTGTAGTGTCTGCGATGGATATTATCACCTTCAGAGGAGGCCCACTTACCACACCTGCCCCTGGCTTAGCCAGAAGATTTCCTTTAGCTCTGCTTCTGTTCATTTAAGAACACTTGCGCAGTTGGCTTCTGACACGGCCAATATCCATGTTATACACACAAGGGCTGCCATTATGCTGCACTGAGTATCTATGCTTATAAGAATTGCAGAACTTTGGAAATGGAATATTATGCATTTTTCTAGTAACTGTTTTCCCGTAGCGAATAGTTTTCATGTGTATTTTGGAATGATAATGGTTCCTGTTCGAAGTGGCATTCTTGTAGGGTGATAGTTCCTAAAACTAGCAGAGGATGGTGGAACTCATTATTTTTGTGCTATCCTTACTATGAGTGCCACTAGTACTAAGGAAAGATATTACCCTACTAGGGCTAGGCAGGGCCCAGAACAAGCCCATCTGGGTTGCCAACCTACAGACATTTCATTTATGGACAAAATGGGAAAAATGTACAGATGGACACATTTTTTTACAGACATAATTTTTATACTATATTAAGATGATATAAATGGCCAAAAGTGAAAAGTAATTGTTGTCATTCATATATCACAAGAACAATATGTTATTTAGCTCACTTTCATTTAGTTAATCATGTTGCCATTGTGCTGACGCTAACTTGGCGGGATAATGTAGATGATAACGTCACGTGGATCACATGATTCATGTTACGTCACCTCAACCGTTGAGCTAAATAAACAACTAAAAGGTCCGATTTCCACTGCTCCACAGTAAAATGGCTGAAGCAGCACAGAAGAAATTTAATTGCTATAGAATAATTGCTCCTTTTGAAATTTTATTACATGTGTACGAAATTTATGGACATCTAAATTTTTTTACGGTTTTACAGACGTCCAATTTCATCTAATTTTTTACAGACTGTCTATAAATTTACTGATGTTTGGCAACCCTGAAGCCCACATATCTTTGTATTTGTTTTTCACTGGCTTCCCTACACCTTTCTGAATACTCATCTTTTCAAATGGGACAGGGTTAGGGCTAAGGATGTTGTTGACTATGACTAAGGCCTGTGTTGACTATGAGATTGAGCCCTGTATTTCTGCCACCCAAGAAATGAAATGTGATAACAAGACCAGCTTTCTGATTATTTTGGCCCCATTGAAGCACTGTGTGACCTCATTAGCTCAAGTGAGACACAATGTTTTCAAGACATATTTTTAATGCTAAGCTACTGAAAAGTCTGTTTAACCAATATAGCACACACTCACACACACATTCATATCTATCAAGCAGTCCTGTAGTACCTTAAAGACTAACAAATTTATTAGGTAATGAGCTTTCATAGATAAAATCCACTTCCTCAAATGAGAGGAATCTGAAGAAGTGGGTCTTATCCACAAAAGCTCACTACCTAATAAATTTGTTAGTCTTTTAAGGTGCTACAGGACTATCTGTTGTTTGTGAAGCTGCAGATGAACACAGCTACACTTCTGAGATGTATACAGGTTGAACCCCTCTAATTCAGAACTCCCTCATCCAGCAATATCCTTAATCTGGCATGATTTTAATTAGCTGAACGATCACTTATCCTGGGTGTGGCCAAGTTTCCTGTGGTCCCATAAAGTTTGTTTACAGCCACCAGTCCTGGCTCTCGGTGTTCTGTGCTGTTATTTAGCTGTAATTTACCCCAGATGTCTTCTAAGAGCCCAGTAAGCAGCAGAAGTGATGGTAAGGCTGCTAGACAATATTGACCTCCCGTCATCTGGCAAATTTTCTCATCTGGCACCAGTTAGGTTCAGAGGGTGCTGGATTAGAGAGGTTCAACCTGCATTTGTGTGTGTGTATATAAACCTCTATCTAGCTATCTAAACAAACCCAGGGGACAAACACAAGCTGAATTTCAACCCAGTACTTACTAAGATAAACATAACAAACCTCAACATGGTTGCATCTGCCAAATGTCACAATAATGACAATGAAATCCCAGAGCTAAGTCTGAAAATAGCAATATCAATTTAACAAATTTCATCTAAAGACCATTAATAATAATAAATATCATCTGCCTTTTGTTTGCAGTATTGTTTTAGCCATGTTAACCCCAGAATATTACTGAGACCAGGCTGGTGAGATTGGTAATATCTTTTATTAGACAAGCTTATCTTGGTGAAAGTTTGTCCCTCTCACCAACACAAATTGGTCCAATAAAAGATATTGATTCTTTCGCTTGGGGTGTCTAATAATAATTGTTTAGTTTAGAGCTGACTCATGCTCACATTTTTGCGCCTAAGAAAAGATATGATTCAAGCCTTGTTTCTGTTTCCATAAATGCATGTTGCGCTGGTGCATATTTTTATTAACAAAGAGATCAACTGATCTGGATGTAGATGACCTGAACCAAAATAATAAGAACACATAATGCTTGTTTGTCTTTTCTCAATATTGTTTCTCCAATAACTAATAAATGCTAAAGACTTGGGTCCTGATTAGCAAGATGCTTATGCACGTGGCTAACTTTAAGCATGTGAGTGGTCATTGAATTCAAGGGACATATTTACAGTTAAACACATCATTTAGTATTATACTGAACCAGCAGCTTAAGAAGAAAGTTTCAGTGTTTGCTCTTAGCATGCTATAATTTTTACACAATTTCTTAGAATTTATACTTTATCCTTTTTCTTTAAATGTAATACTTCCGGGGAAATTCTGCACACAATTGCACACTATACTTTAAAATTCTGCAGATGTTACTTGTCAAAATAACACTGTATAATCACACCAGATTAATTTATTTTGGTAATTTACTTCAAAATACTTGTTAGTAAGTCAGTCATATAAAACTGCTGGAGCGCTTCCACACACACAGCCTGAGGTCAATACTGCACATTCGGTGGCAGGACAGAGTTACGAACCTGGAAGTCCTGGACAGAGCAGGAACCACAAGCATTGAAGCCAGGATTCTGAAAGCCCAGCTTCGCTGGACAGGGCACGTCATATGAATGGAGGAGTCAAGAATCCCTGAGCAACTCCTCTATGGTGAACTCTCCCAGGGCAAAAGGAATCAAGGAATCAAGGTAGGCCTTGCAAGAGATATAAAGACTGTGTGAAGGCCAACATTGCTCATGCTGGTTTAAAACCAGATCAGCTAGAGCAGCAGGCAAAAGCCCGAACAGGCTGGCGTGCTCTCATACGACACACGTATGACAACTCTGAAGAGCAGCGACGCGTACACGTCATTGATGCTCGTGAGAGGAAGAAAGCAACAGCAGCAGCCGCACCAACAGAGCCAGGACAATTCCCTTGCCCCCACTGTGAACGCCCACGCCATTCAAAGCTTGGTCTCCTCAGCCACATGCGAGTCCACAACCGATGAGCCTGCGCGAGCTCAAGACGTCATTGTCGGACATGACGGACTACCTACATCAAGTCAGGCACATGTGCAAATTTGTCTCGGATCCTTGAATTCACTCCCAGAATGCCATGGGCTGGAAGTGGGGCATGCTACAGTCTGGGCAGCACTGCAGGCTGTCTGCCCCTGGCCCTCTGGGGGAATAGAGTAGAACCCTCTCTCCATTGCCTAGAGGCACAGCAGGACTTGGCTCCACTGCAGAGTGTTTTTACCTGTGGAATCTGAAATGCTCGATATTTTGTGAAACACCTGGCACTTACTGTACTAAAGGCCTCGGGATTTTGTCATCTCTTTCCATTCAAAGACTGCCTCTTCAAAAAGAACTACGAAGCATGAAACCATGAGATCATTGTGTATATTATCTAGTCAGAAAGCACGGGGATCGTACGGACAGTCTCCACAAATCACATTGATCAATTACGAAAGTCAATTTGGTCATTAAAATATCTTTGAAAAAAGAACAACGCTCAATGTGTTTTTAAAAGCTGTAAATGTACAACGTGCCCATACTGTCCATAAGGAGAGTACATGTTTCAAGACCCACAAACTATACCATTCAGTTAGGTTTATTATGCACTGTGAATGCATCATTGAGAGGGATTCATATTTAGTCACCCCTCTGCCTTACCTGGCATGGAAGCAGTTGTAAGAGTTATGAGTTTCTTTTATGAGTTATATCTTTGTTTGTCTATCATACACTTCATCAAGCTGCCCCCTTTAACACACTACTGAATCAGTGTCTTTTCAAAAATTAATTCAAGCAAGAGAAAGTTCTTAAAGTTAATTGGATTTTCTTTCATTCTCAAGAGATTGCTTGCTGTTTTTTCTAAATTAGATTATGTAATTTACTTCAGCTCTGGGGGAACAAATATAAACAGGGTTCTCAGCGTCAGGTAAAAGAAATCAATTTTCTATTTGGTGAGGTGAAGAAAATAACCTGATCTGGTACCTTGCTTCAGGATCTGTATATAGGATCCATCCCTCCACCCAATTTCTATGCTCCAAAGTCAAAAGAGGCAAAGTAGGTTCCTCACTTCTAGGCGTACAGATAGAGAAGTTATTTTTCTCCCTGGGAATATCAGTCACAGACTAGGGTAGCAACAGGTCATCCAGTCCATCAGCCCTCTTGTGTGGGAAGTGTTTTCTATTAAATACTCTTAAGTGTTTAGTCTCATCCCCCTGTAAATGCTGAACTCATGGGGCTTCCATTCGAGCCTTGAGAGATTTTTCACAAGCTATCCTATCTCATCATCAGGATTTTTTCCCTGATATTTAGCCTAATGTCTCAATTTTCATACTACTCCTTATATTCCTCTCCTTCCATAATCACGCTTTTCAAAACTCTTGATACATCACCTTAAGCACTATTTCAGCAAGCTATTCATATCTTAATAGCTCCTTTAATGTTTCTTTTTTAGTCAGTCCTCCAATTGTTTAACTGTTTTGGTGCTGTTCTTCGAACTCCTTTTCATTTGTCAATTACCATTGTGATAATGAGGTGACCAAAACTGAACACTGTTCTGGATGTGGTAAGTCCAGAATCATAGAAATGTAGGACTGGAGGGAGTAGGGATGTTAATGTTATTTTTCCTCCTATCATCTCTTAGAGTCATGAAGTCTATCATTTCTTGATCACATTCATGAAAGTTTTCTTTCACCTTCACTTTGTCAGTCAGTTCCTGCTTATTGACCAGAATCAAATCCACAACAGGTCCACCCCATTCTCTTTCTCCATGTTCTGAAATAAAAAGCTGTCTTGAATGAATACCAAGAACTTTATGAGCCTTAAAAGCTGATCTGAAGCCCACATAAGTCCACGGAAGGGACGCTATTCAGATAAATTGCATTTGGATCAGCCCCCAGGAGGGGAACATTATTTTGGTAATAAGAGGCCCTGGAGTACACAGCCCAAATTTAGCTTGGCTGGTTTTGTTGCCATATCAAATTACAAATTCTTCCTAGTTTGCTGTCCATGGTCACCTCCATACCTCTTTTAACAGTACGGCTTACAGATTCCCTCCTCCCACTGAACACGATAAGGAGTATTTTACCTCTCCCTCCCACAGATTTACTACTATTTTTACATGCTGCTTTTCACTTTTTTTTCCTGCCTAGTTCTCTAATCGCTCAAAATCTTTCTGTATTGTTATTCTGTTGTATAGTGACACTGCTTGGGAATGTCTCCTTGCAATAGTCACAGCCAGTGGGTTTTTTTCTAAGAAAACAGGAGCCGGTACACTCCCTGCTCCCACAGGGCTGCCGGGCTGGCGGGGCTCCCGTCCCCACAGTGGGGGCTCCAGCTGGGACCTGGCTGGGGTGTGCAGCCCTTCTGGCAGCCACAGCCATGGGAAACCTGGCTGTGGGGGGATTGGGGAGGAGGTGCTGGAACGCAGTATCAGCATGTACCTCCACAAAAAAAGCCCTGGGCGCAACATGTCCGATGCAACTGTAAATGGCTCTGTTTCCCTCCCTCGGAGCAGAGTCAGATTAAAGACTCCTGGGGTTCTGGGCACTGTGGAAATTGGCCCCTCCGACTTTCCTTAAACTAAACGGAGAATGCGCTATGGAACTGAAAAGTCTCAAAACTTGAGGCCATCCCCCATTTATTAACAAGGATTAGGTTGGCAAAGATAGTTTTATAAACCAAACATGAAATATACGAATTTTAATCTAGACTATTTAGTTCAAATATAAATGGCAATTTGATTATTATTGAAAAAAAATCCAACACCCACTTGCTTCCTTTGCTCTGGGCAAAGTAGTTGTCTAAGTGCTTGGATGTATTTGTGAAATATGAATTAGAAATTAACTTGAACGTGCCCGGGGGCTCTCAGGCTGTTGGGTGGAAGGGCTCCTGAGGAAAACAGACCTTGACGGAGAACTCAGAGAAGTACAGTACTACATTGGAAACTGGAGCATCCTGAACACAGACAGACATTTTGCTGCCTTTAGAAAAACAGGCTGGGCCCAGACAGGCACCTTATCAGCTACGAAGGAAACGCTCCAAGTCTCTGCTGGGCCTGAGGGCTCTGGGGCTCTGTGAGCTCTGAGGCTCTGCTGGATCTGGGTAGACGTTTGTTCTGAATCAGGAGAGCTAACAGACCGAGTTTGACAGGCAGGTTGTGGGATGGGCTTCAGCAGCCAAGTAAGCAGGCAAATCTCTTCTCCCGGCAAGAAGGGAGATGATGGGTGCCATGGTGGCTAGCTACCCCGCCCCCACCCCCAAAGAGCACACCAGGGCTCTGATTGCCCATGACACCAACTCCAGCAAACAGGCCGAACAAGCCAAGGGGGAGCTGATCCCTAAAGAGGGAGCAGATAAACCAAATCCTCCCACTAGTTCCCTGATCTTTCATCACTCTGCTGCCCACGGCCACCTGGGAGAACACTGAGAAGAGGCCCATCTGCCTGAGGCACCAAACCTACCTGTATATCTGCTTAACCTGTGTGGCGCTGCAATCCCATGTGCCAGGTTGCGGTGCCACTCAGTGGCATGAGTCATGAGGGGAGGTAGCCAGCACGGAGCTAGTCAGGGCACCAGTCAGGGGTTGGCACTGCTGAGAGGCAACAAAAATGGCCACTGCCCTGGCAACCCTGAGCCTCCTGTTCCCCAACACCACCACCATCCTCACCACTCCAGCTTATGAGGCTCCTCTACCAAATCCATTCCAGGAGTCTCAGCCCAGGGAGGCCCTTCATCTCCTCCCTGAAGCCCCTGCCTCCCCCACCCTTTTCTCAATTTCTAACAGCTCCCTGCTGGTACGGCAGATTTCCTCCTTAATTCAGACAATGTAACAAATACAGCTGTGGCATCCCTTACCATGCCCCCACAGCCTCTCTGGCTTCAGCTTTCCAGCTCAAGAGCCAGCAGCATCTCTCTCTTCTGTCATCAGCCTGCTGCTCTCTCTGGCCTTAGATCTTTGGCTCCTGAAAATCAGAATGAAGATCATTTTGAGGCAGAGGCATTGAAATGTCATTTGTGGGTACAAAGTTTTCATCATCAGAACTGGAAGTGTCACTGTCAGTATAGTCATTGTCTAATGGCTGAGGCAACTTTTCTACGAGAAATGACGTTAATGGCTTTAGACTCTTAATTGCTGCATCATTGTTGATTTCACCATCTTTTACTTGCACCACTTTCAAATCTTTGCTCCCTTTTTGGAAAGGGGCTCTTTTAAAACACAGTAACACACACTAAATTGATTCGCTAGAGGTTATTGATTACACAAAATTTTGATTGTATATATTTCACAGTGGATATTATATGCCACTGTGAGCTCGATGCCTGTCCCAAGCCTAGATGAAGGAGGAGGGTTGGTCAGATGTCTGTTGATGTGCTGATCGTCAAACAACAATACGAATGAAATCTGATGCCAGTAAAACTAAATGATAAAAGATGCTGGCTCTGACTTCACCCGGATAAACAAGGTCTGCGATACCAATCGAGCAATCAGGGTTGGGTTGATAAGTTGACTTCTGAAAGAAAATTCCAACTAACATATATGCTATCCATTGGAACATCCAAACACTGTGGGCAACCTGAAAATTAGAGCTGCTTCGGAAGGAGATGGCGAGATACCAATGCAATATACTTGGACTGGAAGAGATGCGTTGGACAGCATCAGGAGAGATATGTGGTTGCGAAGTCATTTAGTCAGGAAAGGAAACAAAGCATGAAGCAGGAATTGGATTCCTTTTTAGCAAAAGACCTAGAAGAGCGTTATTAGGATACAAACAGGTGAGTGCAAGAATGATGGTAGCGAGATTAGAAGCAAAACCGTTCAATTTCTCAGTCATTCAGGTGTATGCACCCACATCAGACAGTATGCAGGAAGAGATTGGGCAATTCTATAAAGACTTGTCAAAGACGGTGGAGGAAATACCAAAGAAAGATGTGTTGGTCATCAGAGGAGATTGGAATGCGAACGTTGGAACAGATAACGAAGGTTGAGAGAGAGTCATGGGAAGGTTTGGATATGGAGAAAGAAATGAATGAGGTGAGATGCTACTAGAGTTTGCTACAGAGCATGAGATGGTGACCTGTAACATGAGATTCCAACAAAAGGACTGTAGGAAGCGGACATGGAGATTGAATGATGGGAAGTCCAAGAACATGATAGATACGATTTTGATAAGCAGATGGATAACATTAGTACAGCAGTGCTGAACTTTCCAAGGAGCAGATATAGACCAGACCACAGTCTAGTGATTGCAAACATCAAGATAAAACTCAAAAGAAAATGTAAGATAGAGTTTAAGAAAAGAACAGACATGGCGAGGCTATGTGAGGAAGAAACAATGAATGCATACAGAGCAGCGCTCAAAGAGAAGATTAAGAATATCACCACAGAGAAAGACCTAGATAAGAGAATTGCAGGAATAGCCATTGCTGTAGAAGAGGCAATTGAGCAGACTGTTTCAGAAGAATAAAAGATCACTAAGAAGTGGATTATGCAGAAGACACTGAAGTTGGCTCAGGAGAAGAGAGTGTTGAAGATCAGATGAGATGTCTCTGAGATGGCAGAACAGCAATATAGGGTGAAATGCAATGAGGTAAGGAAAGCAGCCAGAAAGGATAAGGAGAAATGGTTAGAGGAGAGATGTGAAGATATAGAGAGGTATTATGGCAAATGTAAGGCCAGGGAGGTGTATAAGACAATTAGGAATATTAATAGCAAATGGCAACCAAAGCAGATGGTGATCAAAGATGAGAACACAGAAGTGCTCATTAACAGGGAGAAGATTGTGCAGCAATGAACGAGATATTGCATTGATGTATACAAAGCACAGTTGGACCCGAGTGTCTCAGAGAGACTGACTGAAGAACTAAAAGAGATCTCTCCCCTGAGCATAGAGAGCGAGACCGATATTTTGAAGGAGGAAGTAAAAAAAGCAGTGAAACGACTAAAGAACAACAAGAGCCCTGGAAATGATGGCTATGTCTACACTAGCCAAAAACTTCAAAATGACCATGCAAATGGCCATTTCAAAGTTTACTAATGAAGTGCTGAAATACATATTCAGTGCTTCATTAGCATGCAGGCGGCTGCGGCACTTCGAAATTGACGTGGCTCACCGCTGCGTGGCTTGTCCAGACGGGGCTCCTTTTCGAAAGGACCCCACCTACTTCAAAGTCCCCTTATTCCTATGAGCAGATGGGAATAAGGGGACTTTGAAGTAGGCGGGGTCCTTTCGAAAAGGAGCCCCATCTGGACGAGCTGTGAGGCAGCGAGCCGCGTCAATTTCGAAGTGCCATGGCTGCCCACATGCTAATGAAGCGCTGAATATGTATTTCAACACTTCATTAGTAAACTTCGAAATGGCCATTGGCATGGCCATTTCAAAGTTTTTGGCTAGTGTAGACACGGCCGATATGATCACGAGAGAGATGATCAAATACGGCAGAGAAAGCATGATTAAGGAAATACACCGACTATGTAATATAGCATGGAAAGAAGGGAAAGAGCTTAAGGAATGGACAAGATCTGTGCTAATGACAATAGCCAAGAAAGGAAGTACATCGGAGTGCAAGAACTACAGAACAATTGCCCTAACAAGTCATCTAGGCAAGGTGCTGATGATGATACTGACGGAGAGACTAAGATCGCAGATAGACGAACATATAGCAGATGAGCAAGCAGGGTTCAGAAAAGATAGAAGTACCATACAGCAGATATTGGCACTAAGACTGATAGCAGAAAAAGCTTGATGAAAGAACAAGAACGTATGCACTTTCTTCATCAATTTTCAAAAGGCATTCAACAGTATAGATCAGAAAGTGACTTGGGCGGTGTTGGAGTCATACAGAGTGGATAGCAGACTGATATGGTTGTTGAAGGATATTAATGACAATGCAGAGGCAGCAATGAGAACATGCAGGGAGTTAAGAAATTGGTTTAAAACAAATAGAGGTATGAGACAAGGAGATCCAATATTGCCAAGTATCTTCATCGCACATCTGGAGAGAGCAATGGACGAGATCAAGGAAGAGGTAGAAGGGATGTCTGTGCATGGGAAAAGAATTAACATCTTGAGGTTCACAGATGATATAGTTATCATTGAGGAAGATGAGGAGAAGCTAGCAAAAATGGTGCAGATGTAAAACGAAGAAGGGAAGTGATATGGACTTCTTATGCACATCAATAAAACAAAAACAATGGTATTTGGAGATAAGGAAATAGGAAGGAAGGTCAGTGTTGATGGTATTGAACTAGAAAATGTAGAGAAGTTCACATAGCTGGGGAGCAACATAATGTATGATCTAGACTGTAAGAAGGAAATAGTGGCTAGAATAATGAAAGCAAGAGCGAGTTTGAAGGCAATGGATAAGATCTGGAAAAGCAAAGCAATTAGCTTAAGAACAAAGCTGGGTGTCTTGAAAACGTGTGTATTCAGCAGCATCTTGTTTGGATGTGAGACGTGGGTGATAATGAAATATTTGAAAGGAAGAATATTGGCGTTTGAAAGGAGTTGTTCTAGAAAGATTCTGAGAATAGGATGGATGCAGAATGTCACCAATGAGGAATTATATAGAAAGGTACAGCCGAAAGAGAACCTGCTGCAGGAGGTTATAAAACGGAAGCTACAACTATTTGGGCATATTTGCAGAATGAATGATGAACGAAAAATCAAGACCCTTGTATTCGGCAAAATGGACGGTTCGAGTAGGAGAGGCAGACCCCCGCAGAGAATGGATAGATGATATAGCAGATTGGTGCAGAGCTAGTCTACAGAAACTAAGCCACTCCGCACTGGACAGGGAAAGATGGAAGGAAATAGTGGGAGAGTCATTAGACACCAACAGGCACTGAGCCCACAGTTATTGATGATGATGATGGATATTATAATAATGTTTGGGGGGGGGTGTTACTTACTACAGCCCTAACAGCCGTATTTCAAAGTCTTGAAATTTCATTTGCTAACATGTTCTCATTATTAAAGTCCTCTAATAACTCATACATTGTTATGCATATGAACGTGGAGTGATTGACTAAGATTAGATATAAAATTTATTTCGCAGCTCGAATAAAAATTTTATTATCACAAAACACCTTGAAAGGTGAATCTAAAAGGGGCTGAAGAGGTAGCTTACAGCTGAGCCTGATGTGGTTATTATATATGAAGACATATAAGGAAAAAACAGGAATATGAAAATCTCCTGTGCAGAGATGAACACCTAATTTAAAGGTTAAACTCACTCTCAGACCAAGCCAAATCACTTCACAGTAACAGAATTAATTATGCCTTTCAAAACATCTAAACTATGCAATGACTTTAAACAGTGGTTCATAAAGTAGAATCACTAATCACAGAGGCTACGCCAGTCTCCAGTCGTGCAGATATAAACTCAGATGGGACAGAAAAATTGGTCAAGGCCCAACGTCCCATAATGGCTTAATTTTTGCAGGGGGTGTGTGTGTGTGTGTGTGTGTGTGTGAAAAATGAAACGGCAAGAATATGTCACAAATTAAGAACTTTGGAACAGAGCATGACAAGAACCACTTGACATTCAAATCAAGAAAAGGAAGTGGGGATGGCTAGGTTACACGCTCAGGAAACCATCATCCAGCATATTCTGTCAAGCTCTCAGTTGGAACCTGCAAGGAAAATGCAAAAGAGGAAGACCTCAGACAATGTGGAGGTCTACAGAGATTGAAGGACAACAAGTGGGGTACTCCAGGAGTCAGCTAGAAGTTTTATCCCAAAACAGAGTGAAGTGGAGGAGACTTGTAGATGACCTGTGCTCCACCCAGAGTGCAAGTGTTGAGTAGTAGTAATAGTATATATAGCGTCTTTTGTTGTCTCTGCTGTAACTGCAAGATGCATAGTAAATGGAAATGACTTGGTGGAAAAATGACAAAATTTGAGGCCCCTTTGTCCCTTGAGTCTCAGGCCAAATGGACTTTCTCTTGTTCTACTTGCATAACTCCTCCTACACAGAACCTTCCATAACAAAAACTAATGAGACCACAGTGTATCACTTCAAGACTGAACACTTAGAGAAAGACCTTGTAAAACTGTGTGTAACAGCATTGATTGGTGACACCTGCCGTAATAGCAATGCTCTTATTGATATACACAGCTCCTTCAACGTAATGTAATCTATGAATGCCCCTACTGCACTGTTTACTCCCTCTTCTAGATAATTAATGAGGACATGAAATAAGACCAGATCCAACGCAGACGTGGGCAGTGTCTCATTAAATCCACTCAACCAGGCTATACAATGATGATTTATCTAAATTAAATAATTAAACCATCTCTGCACGACAGAATTCATAGATTTTAAGGGCAGAGGGGACCACCCATTCCGAACAACATGACACAGGCCACAGGCTTTCCCTGGATTAGTTTCTCCTACAAAGCCAATAGCTTTAAGAGGTGCAAAGGTCAAGGTGCTGGACTTCTGCATCAAGATGGATTTTACTCACAGAAAAATAAAATATACACAAATGTTACACTGCTGCCAATATGCTGATAGTTTTCAAGAAGCAGGAATGCCACCATGACAAGACTGCTCTCTTCTTAAAAATACAGGGATTCTTTTTACATTCTCAAGGCTCAACTTAAAACTCAAACTTCACGATCATCTTTTTATATGAAAGGACCTCAGTTTTGGCCTCACAGATTATCCAAGTTGAGCCAGACATTAGTTGAGATGTGATGCTGTGTGAAGTGGCTGAAAACTTCTTTTTGTTGAGGCAGAAATCTCCAGAAAGCCTTTTCTTGGTCTGCCAGACTCTCTGGCTACAATGAATACAGTACATCTTTGTGACTGGCTCTCTCCATCAATTGTATCTGGTGTAAGCCAGAAGTTGGATTAACTCCTTGCTTTTATTAATGGTCTTCTGTTTGTTACCAATAAATAGCTTAGGTGTCTCTGCAGTCGACTCCAGCAAGGATCCATTTTAGTTCCCCTTCTTTTCAACATATATATTTAGGATCTACCAACAACGAAGACTGTTAACTATGTATATGTGGCTGATACCAGTTTTGCTGATGTGGGTAATGATGTGCATGGTATCACAGGTTCACGCAGTCAGGACATGAAGGCACTGGCAAATTACTGTCATTAGGGGAAACGTACGTTAAGAAAGTTTAGGATAATAGATGCAACCTTTCATATGATCAGTCACCTGGCCAATCAATCCCTTTCAGTCTGTGTTGAGGATCATCCACTCCCTTTCCATCCCGTTCTCACCTATTTATGGGTCAAATTGGATTAGTCTAACATGCTATTCCCGCCTAGGAAAAAAAAATAAACCACTTGTGTGATCTCCTACTGTGCTACCTTGATCCAGAAGCTAGCAGGAACCTCCTTGGGAGTAAAGGCAAATGTTTTATGACCCTCAGTCCTGGCACTGAAGCTTAGGCTACATCTACACTTACTGGAAATGTCGACGGCTGCTACATAATTTTAGGTTCACCAACTGCATGCTTAAAAGCAAGTGTGTGGCCATCAACATTGGTCCCTGTCCTTGCTGCAGAGTGTCGACAGGAGCGCTCATCCTGCCAACATTCCTTAATCCTTGTGGCTCGCAAGGAGTTCTGCAGTCAACACTGACCCTGGAACGTGCCATTTTTGCACATGTGCAAAATGGTGCCCTGGAAGATGGAGCCTAAGCATTCGATCTTCTGTGTCCAGTGTAGACCTAGCCTTAGCCCAGTCTTTACACTGCAGGGAAACAATATACACAGCCAAATGTGAGGTGGAGGAATGCACAATTAGGAGACTGGAGCATGCACTGCAAAAGCTTGCTCCGCTCAATGATACAGCAGATATTGACCTATCATGTATGCAGAAAAAGATATGAAATAAAGGGGTTACTGGCTTAGTGGATTGGAGGGAAGCAGTAGGTGGGATATAGTCTTATTTTAATAAGACAGTTCCACATAACCTTCTCACCAGCAAACTAGGGAAGTGCACTCTAAATTAAATTACTATTAGGTGGGTGTAGAGTTGGATGAAGGACCAAGCTCAAAGAGTGGTTATCAGTGGTTCATTGTCAGACTGGGAGGATGTATCCAATGAGGTCCCACAGGGCTCAAACCTGAGTTCAGTACTACTGAGTATTTTCATTTATAACCTGTATAATAGAGTGGAGAGTATGCTTATAAAATTTTCTGATGCCACCAAGCTGGGAGGCATTGCAAGCACCTTGGAGAATAGGATTAGCATTCAAAAGAACCTTGATAAATTATGTCTTAAAACCCATGGAAGAAATCAGTGCCAAACAGAGACAAGTAGCAAAGGAGGGATCTGTGTTTCCACGCTTTCAAGGAGGTGTTTCAAATTATGGAGAATAAAATCCCCCAACGAAAAAGTACTTTAACAAATGTACTGACTGACACTTCATTGAGCATTTGTTTTGGTATTAATAGAGCAAATAGTAATAGGTGTCACTTTGTGGTTAGTTATTAGTAATAACATGTTTATTAAGAGACAAGTCGAGCTATGCAGTACTCTAATTGGCATGCTGTGCAGTTCCTTATGGAAATAAGACACGTGCAAAACCACTCTGTAGAAAGTGACATTTTTCAGGCTGAGATGAGCAAATGAGGGGAGCGGGGGAAGGGGAGACTTGGCTTCTGTTACAATGTAACCAAATCATGCATCCCTAACCAGACACAGTGTATGCCACATGGACAGATGAAACTGTAACGTGAGCTTCTGAGTGATACGGTGACCGTTCTGTGTGGCTAATGTCTCCAATCTAAAGCATAATGATTCTTTTTTCACTTATTTTCCCTAAAGCAGTGGTCCCCAAGCTGTGGGGTACGCCTCCTTGGGGTGGGATGTAGAGGAACATTTGATGATGGTGGGATGCATGGTGGTTCTTGGGCCAGCCTCCATGGGAGGGAGGAGTGGCGGGGGTGAGAGCGCCACCCAGACCTGCTCTACCCCCAGCCGCAGCTCTGCTCCACTCTGACCCCTGCTCTGATCCCAGTCCCAATCCACCTCTAGCCGCAGCTCCTCCCCCCATCCATTGTTCTTCCCCTAGCTCCACCACCAGCCCACATGCCTCTGCTGAGCCCACTATGCACTACTGGAGGGAGGGGATGTACGGACCAGGATTCTGTTACTGGAAAGGAGGGGGGAGTGCGACAGGAAAAGTTTGGGCCCCATTGGCCTAAAATGTTGCTTGTATTCTTCACCGAGGTTGTCATAACTAGCTGATATTCCACCTCTGAGCTGAGTCCCTTCCACAGATGGATGACTTGGTTCTTGTATGTGTCTAACAGAATTTTTATTTCTGGAAACAAGAGCAAGCTAAGACATTAAAAAGCACCCTGTAAATGTACATCAGTACTTGAGACCAAGTAGTCTCTTCAATGGGTTAGTTCTGTTACTGGAGAGTGAAAATTCAATGTTTATGGTGTTTGACCTGATTTGTTTTGTTTTGGCACCTGAAATCTATCCTACAATCTCATCCAGAAATTATGGCTGTCCACGCGGAGGCTTTCCAGTGCCTGTTTCAGCAGAGTTCTAGCAGGAGACCGTCTCCTGGTTTCTTTTATTATTGCTGCTCTTTAAACCCCTTTCAAGAGGATTTCATGCAGTGCAGAGGAAATTATGCCTGAAATCCTGGGATCAGAGTAGCATGGTCATATATTTATGGAAATACATTTAAAAAAAAAAAAATCTCGCTTTTTTATATGTTCTGAATTTGTGCCTCCCACAGGCAGATCATGAAAAGTGAAAGAACATTTAAAATATGCAGATAAATTTCAGAAAAAAGATGGTGGAAAAAGCATTCTCTTTTTTATTTGAAGAGACAAATGGCTGCTTCCAGTAAAATGTTGCTAATGGAGAAAAGATGAAGCAGATGTACTAAGGCCAGGTCTACACTAGAAGGGAAAATCCTTTAAAGAAACGCAACTACAGCTATGTGAATTGCATAGCTGGAGTCAATGTACCCTAAACTGATTTTTTCTCTGCCATCCCCACAATGGGAGGTTAATAGGAGAAACGCTCCCTTTGCTTTGTCTTACTGGAGTGCCAGGGTCGATGGGGGAGCCCTGTAGGTATGCTAAATCGAACCCCAGAAGATCGACCGCCACCACTTTGATCTTCTGGTAAGTGTAGATGTACCCAGGGAATATAATTATAACCCCTACACAGAGATTCCTAGGGAAACTGGAGGCGAGAGAAATCTGGGGACAAGAGGTGAGTACAAGTGGTTTTACTATCAAATGATCTCACTACTCTTAATTGTGGAGCTATTAAACCACAGGCCTAAGCTAAATAGGCCCACCCCTAGCAGGGAAAAAGGAGCCAATTGCTCCAGCTGCTGCCACAGTAACAGCCGCGGTGGCCAGAGCTCCACACCCCTCTGAAACACTGTGGAGCACTGTGCCAATACTCCACCGACGCGGGGGAGGGGTGGTGTTGGGTTTGGCAGGGCTCACTGTCCTTAGCTCCGCCCCTCCTGCCCTTGGCCCTGCTCCTTAATGGGGTGGGCAGCCAGGGCTCTCTTCCGACTTTGCCCCTTGGGCCTGCAGCAGCTGTCAGAGCACAGAGGCTAAGTGGTCTTCTGATAACAATCTTATATTTAGCAGATCCACGCTACTGCAGTGGTGACAGCTCGACTTCTGGCTATTTCACTTGCCTGAGGAATTAGAAAACTAAGTGCTTTAAGTGAGAATAAAAGAGGAGCTGGACAGTTTTACAAAGGAGGTAGGAAGGAATTCAGGAATCTATGCACTTTGAGAATTGATAGCTGATCCCACAGATTGAGTGAGTGTCTCAGTTTGGCCAGGTTCACTGAAATCTTTGGGAGAATCAGAGAATGTTCAAGACAGAGCATTTACGGAATGTGACAGAAGAATACCAAGGTATTGATATTAATCTGTGGCAAATTATTGGAAATAGCACTAATCATTGGGGACCGAATCCACATTTCGAAGAGACCTTGGCTACAGAAGTCAAAAACCAAATTTTGCACCAAAATGTGTTATGACTGTTTTCAGTGCTTTCATCTTGACTACATTGTCAAGGTGGGAACGTTTAAAATTTTTCCTGTAAATAGAAAGCAAAATACTGGCCTGAGCAAGAGGGCTGCTGTTTGTGTTGATTCGACTATTAGTGTTGGGTGAGAGTCAGTCATGAATCCTGACACTCCGCTGTGCTCCTGAGTCTAGGGAATACATTGTTAAAGTAGTGCACTGAAGATTAACCATCTGACTCCCATTACTTGAGATAGCAGAAGCACAGCTATTAGTAAATACCCATGCACTGATGTGAAAATATATTCCTGTATGTATAAAATGGTTAGATGTTGCTATGTTCTTTAAATGGACACTAGGCCCAAGTAAAAATACATGAAATTTAATCAGTTGGCTTATTTCTGGTATTTGAGATCATTCCCTCCTAAGCATATATTCTAAGACTCAGAGACCATGTGCAATCAGAGGTGAAGCTTATTGAGCTGTCCAACAGAAAACCTAGTCAGGTTCTCTTCTCACACAGGTGTGAGGTTGGGGAAACACTAAGATGCAGAAGTGTAAACATGTAAAATCAAGTTAAGTGAAAAGAAAAATCAAAGCCCTTGGGTCTAATTGAGACCTCAGTTGACCCCCCTATGTGACAATTTGTTATCCATAGTTCAGAAAATACAATTACAAGACTCACAGAATCACAGAATCACAGGGCTGGAAGGGACCTCAGGTGGTCATCTAGTCCAGCCCCCCGCTTCAAGAAGGATCAACCCCTACTAAGTCATCCCAGCCAGGACCTTGTCCAGCCAGGACTTAAAAACCTCAAGGGATGGAGAATCCACCACCTCTCTAGGCAACGCATTCCAATGCTTCACCACCCGCCTGGTGAAGAAGTTTTTCCTAATATCTAACCTACACCTTTACCTCTTCAACTTCTGACCATTACTCCTTGTTCTGCCATCTGACACCACTGAGAACAGTTTCTCACCCTCCTTTTCAGAGCTCCCCTTCAGGAAGTTGAAGGCTGCTACTAAATCACCTCTAAGTCATCTCTTCTGTAAACTAAACAAGCCCAAATCCCTCAGCCTCTCCTCATAGGTCTTGTGCTCCAGACCCTTAATCATTTTTGTTGCCCTTCGCTGAACCTGCTCTAGCAAATCCACATCCTTTTTATGCTGGGGGACTCAAAACTGGACACAATATTCCAGATGTGGCCTCACCAGTGCCGAATAAAGAGGAATAACTACTTCTCTAGATCTGCTCAAAGTGCTCCTCCTAGTGCACCCCAGTATGCCGTTAGCTTTCTTGGCTACAAGGGCACACTGTTTACTCAAGGGATTGCAAGGGACTCTTGTAAGGGATTGTTCAACTAAATTATATTACCAGTGAGAAAGAGTCAAGTTAACTTTAACTGTGTGAGAACACAGTATCAGATTTCAGTGAAGTTCTTAGGTTGAAGGAATATTGAATTATAATTGTTTGACTAAGTGGCTTTATTTTTTAATGCCCAACTTTTTTTTTTTTTTGCTGTTTATGAGAAATATTCAGTGGACCCCATAAGTTGCTAGTTATCTAGGTCATTACCTCATGATAGGGATGTTTCCAGGTTAAGCAGCAAGGACTTTGGTAAAGCTCTTCAGTCGATATTAATTTAAAGTATGGGCCTGTAAGGTGAACGCTGCTCGTGGATTTTTGCCCCTTTTAAAAATAAATGCTGTATTGCAGAAGCATCAGGAGAGACTGATCAGCAAATGGTTAATTTAAATGTTTTAAATAAAGACATTATGCTCTTTTTAAACAATGCAGGCCAGTAATGGGATCAGATAAAGTCTGATTTCCAAGGATACTGTAGTCAATAAAGACTTCATATGGAGACCTCTGTTCATTTGTAAAGACCTCTGTTTTTCCCATTATGTGTTAACTGCAGGTTTCCGGTTACAGCTTTACCCAGAGGGCTGCTCGAGATGACTTCCCACGTAAAATACATTCATTATACCAAGTTCTTTAAATAGCTCAAGGACTTTATCTGACCCCCTGATTGGCCTGGCCACCCAAAGCACTATCCCGACTCTGCAGTTGGGTGGGAGGGACTGCAAAGTGATTTTTATGCGTTGTTTAAAAAGAACATAACGCCTTTATTTAAGACATTTCAATTAATCATTTGCCGATCTGCCTTTCCTGACACTTCTGCAATACAGTGGTTATTTTTAAAAGAGACAAAAATCCAAAAATCCATGATAAGCCCATACTTTTATGTAGATAACAGCATTTAGAACTCATGTAGTGCTTTTTAACCAGGATATCAAAATATTCTCCCATAAGAAGCTCCGGTCATTATCACCAGGTTACAGATGGAGAAACTGGGCTTAGAAAATGTAAGTGACTTGCCCAAGGGCATGTGTCTTGCAGGAAATCAGTTTGATAAGATGGTCTCTGTCTGATAATTCTAGACAGAACTTTTCTATTCCAGTTGCTTTTGGAAATATATGCTAGTGAATTTGTCATGAAATACGTATGGTGTATATTTGTTTGGTATTTTTAGTTTTCTGGTTGAAAAGCCCACAAAGTGGGAGTCAAAATAAATCATAAAGTTCTTTCTCAGGTTTAGGACAAGATTGTACAAAGCTGTTAGTGGAGGTGAAGCGATTAAACTAATTGTAACCTGTTTACAAGATATTCTGTGTGCATAAGATAAATCTCTTGAAAAGCAGTTGAACTGTACCACGTATCCCACTTCATGCATCACTAAAAGGAATAACCCAATGGGAAATCATGCAAACACAAAATTAACACAGACCACAGTGCACAATGCAGAAGTGTCAGACGGGAAAGAGGCCGTTACAGTACCATACAGCATATGCTGAATACTAATTCCGTATGAATTCAGTATTACTTAAGTGAACTGAAAGTATCCCAAGTGTATTTGGCCAATATCTGAACTTGACAGTGTTGGAATCATCAATTAAATTGGTTCTTCCCACAAGGACTAACAATGCAGGGTGTCTGATTAATCACTAATGAAAACTACTGCATGAGTCTAGGAGTTATATTTTTCCATTTATGTTTAGAATTCATTTATTTTCTATTTTCCTTAACTATTCATCATGCAGTCCACTGTGATCTGACTGATTTCAAGGTAAGCTTGATATGCATTAGAAAATGCAGCTCTGCAGTGGATTTATAATTTAGAAAGTCTCTCGTATAAGAGTTTACCTCAAGAAGAATTAGTGGTAGGCAGACCATAGAACTGGAATGAAACCAACAAAATAAAAGAAGATGCTATGAAGATGAATATAGTGTTTTTCACTAAGAGAGCAGGACAATTATCTCAAGAAGATTCCTTCAAAGTTGAGGGGGGTATTCTAAAAAGACATGGCTTTAAGGCACATAATAAGTACAATATAATACTAAGACTTGTAATAGGTTTATGTATGTATCTGGGAACTCAGAGATTTTCCATAATTCCATTACTAAAGGATACAAATATTTTAAGAAAGAGATAGAGATATAAGCTTCTGTGACTCTGACCCAGGCAGGCAATGGAGGCCAGGAAATAGACTCCATGGTTACCAGCTGGCCAGCTTAACTGGGAAGAATCCACGTCCAGCACTCACTGCAAGGCAAGAGCACCTCAGAAGACTGAAAATAGATAGGCCTTGTTGATGGCCCTGTAGTTTCATAGGATTAGCTGTCTGGTGGCATGTCTACTCTGGAACATGCAATGTTGTAGCTCTGTTTGTCCCAGGATATGAGAGTCACAAGGTGCGTGAGGTAATTTCTTTTATGGGACTAACTTCTCCTGGGAAGAAAATGGATATGTTGAGTTTACACAGAGCTCTTCCTCAGGTTTTGGTTTCCTAATCAGAATAAGTTTCCCAGACCTGGAGATGAGTTCTGTGTAAACTTGACACTCACCAACAGAAGTTAGTCCCATAAAAGAAATCACCTCACCCACCTGGTGTCTCTCATAACCTGGGACAAGCAGAGCTAGATGGTTGCAGTGAAAGCTAGAACCAGGCAAAACAACGTAACCTTTACATTTATCCCCTGTTCTCAGAAAAGCTCATGAATTTAGGCCAAGTTCTAGTAATCCCAGCTCCCCCATCACAGATGCTGCAAGGATGTAGGAAAGCTATGCAAAAGGTGTGGTCATATGTCCGTGACTCTCAATCAGGGAAAATAAAGTGGGTCTGTCCCATGAAAGCTCGCCTAATAAATTATTTTGTTAGTCTTTAAAGTGCTACTTTACCACTTTTTTTTTTGTTTTGAAAGTTTTACCGTGAGTGGGGTTCTCAAAAGCATGGAAGCAGATTGCTCTGATGGACTCGAACAGGAGTCAGGTGCCTAACCTGGTTAGACACTTTTGACAATCCCATGACAAATCCCTTGCCAACTGAAGCTGTCGTGGCTTTCACAGCTTTAGATGCAATGCCCCTATTTCCATCGCTTGTTATTGTGTTTGTACAGTGCATTCAAGTCTCTCAGCTATTTTCCTTGTGGCTTTCTTACCCCTGTCTGAAGGTTTATCTGGGGCAGGGAGTGGGGGGAGCAGATCATTGTCATGCTTTGGTACCTGGCCGTTCTTTGGTTGAAAGGAAAAATAACATTTAATTTAACTAAGCTGCACTCTCGCTACAGACTATCCTGCTATGTTGACTTTCTCCTCAAGCTCTATGCTACCAGCACTCCTAGCTACCTCCTTGCAACAAACCCTGCTGCCAGCTTTGCCAACATATTTATTCTGGAGACACCATCACTGGACCTAACCACTAATTACAAGATCGGGATCTCAGTCTCCTGTATCTCAACCATTGTTATGTGTGCCGTCATGTGCCAGCAATGCCACTCTGCTATGTACATCAGACAAATGGGACAAACACATCACCAAAGAATGAATGCGCACAGAGCAGACAGTAGGAATCTGAATACACATAAACCTGTCAGTGAGCATTTCAATGGAGTGGGTCATTCTGTGAAAGACCTGAGAATATGCATCCTACAACAAACAGACTTTAACAGCAGATTGCAAAGGGAGATGTGTGAACTGGGGTTCATGCTCAAAGTTGGTACGGTAACACTTGGCCTCAATAGAGATAGCAATTACCTTACTCATTACAAGGACAGTTTCCCTTCCTTTGTATTCATTATGATCTCAGGCAGGACATGTAGGCTGCGTCTACATTATAAGATAAATTCAAATTTAAGGCATTTAGGTCGATATTACCACGTGACTGTACCTGCTGGGTGTAGTGTCAAGCTCGAATGCAAAAGTTCGATTAAAGGCCAGTGTGGAAGTGCCATGTCTTAAAATCACGTTTATTTGCCTCCAGAGGTGTCCCTATATGTAACCCACAATACCCATCAGTGTTCCGCTCTGGCTGCTGCTGTCCAGGTGCGCAGGAATTAGGAAGACCATGAATTTCAAATTTGGACCAGGAAGCCTGTGGCTGTGGGGTCATGTTTGTATGAGGGGCCGATGCGAAATGTCTTTCTTTCTTTGCTGTTAGCACTGTGAGCGCATCTACCCATCTACAAATAGCCCTAGCACGCAGTTTGTGGTTCTGTCTCACACTTGTTAGTTTTTTCTGCACTGCCTGTGCCAGCCACTGCCTCACTGCACCACGTGGCAACCAGGCTGGTGTGGGGGTCGTGCTTGAATAAGAGGCCGAGAAACTTCTTCTGAGCAGTTTACATTTGTGTGTGAACCTCCCTCCCACCCCCCAGGCCCCACGCAGTTGGGGGTATTCCCTGCACTCTGCCACATCACGTGGCTAGCCCCCAACCCTAGAAAAGGAATGCCTGCCACTCGGTGCTGACCGTGCTGCCAGGCAGCACCGTGTAATGGCTTGCGTGCGCTTAGGGCTCCAAGGGTGGGAAAGAGACTTGGGGGCTTGCTGCTGCCAGGGGAGAAGTCTCTGTCTGGCAGCTATACAGGGAGACTAACTCAACTGGCTCCCTGCCGCTGAAACTCCTCCCATGCCCCTAGCAAGGGATCACTGGGCTTGCTACCACTGCAGGGGAAGTCTCCCCCAGTGTCTAAGATACATGGGGGCTCACTGCCGCTGTCAGGACGTCTCACCCTGTTGCTAAGATACTTGCGGGGACTATTTCAATATTTCAACCAGCTCTGAAACTGCAGACCACAAATTCCCCCACCCTTTCTGCCAAAAATATTGTCGGGGGCTTGCTGTCCAGGGCAGACACCTGCTGGTTTGATATTTCTGTTATAACATCTTTTTCCTAACATTTCCTCCTTTCTTCATGCTTTGACCCCCAAACCAGGGTGGAGGGCCAGTTGAGATTCCTGTTTCCATTATGAGTTCAGAGTATGAGATTTCACGGCCGTCCCCCATATTGGCAATGTCTGTGTAGTGAAGAAGGAAGGTAAAGATCTTTTTTCCTAGACTTTTCTATCCTCTTTCTTCTAACTTTGGGAATACTGTCTGTCTCTGTGTTATTTTCAGGGATCGGATGAATCACAAGATGGGGGACACTCCTTGGATGGCCAGCTGAAAACATAGTCATTGCACAGAAACCTTATAGTGCACTGGGAAGCCAAAGACTCTCCCCTCAGCACCTCCCTTTTTTCAAAAACTTCCCTATCATCTCTTTCTTTAAGCTTTTCAGGGTCCCTGTACTACTGTCAGGGATCGGATTCAATCACAGGAGTGGGGACACTCAGTGGATGGCCAGTTGAGAATTCAGATACAGAAGAAAGACATTTCTGTGAACTTTTTTGCCATTTCTGTGGATGCCCTACTTTTCCTTCCTTCCATTGGGAAAAATGGGCATCTGCCTAACTTGGGAGGGGAATGAGGAAAATGCAATGTGGGAAGATGATGGCAAACACCAGTGAGCACACCCAGAATGTGACAAGGATGTGGGATAGGTTCCCACAATGCACTACTGCAGCAGTCGATGTTTGCCAGTTGAGTGTGGCAGCAATAAGTTGACTTTGTGAGAAGCAGGTGGGGAGGTGAGGATGGTCAAACTGAAACTCATAAATTCCAGAATTACAAAATCGACATTAATAAATTTGATTTTATCTCACGGTGTAGACACAGCCTCAGTATCTCATACCCCGCAATCCCCCTTTCAGTTCTATGCATCTGATTCGTAAGTTTTTATTTGGACCTCTGTGTTATATAACTATCGGTCTGTACTGGAAATGCTACATCTCCAGAGCTGAAGAAGTGGGTCTGCCCCACAAAAGCTCATCACCTAATAAATTATTTCGTTAGTCTTTAAAGTGTTACATGACTGCTGGCGTGTTTTACTACATTGAAGATATCTTTATTATTTGGACCCATGGTAAAGAGACCCTTGAAGAATCCTGCAGGTTTTTCAACAACCTGCACCCCCCCCCCCATCAATCTCAACCTTGACCCTTCCATGAGAGATGCATTTCCTGGACACCACAGTTCCAGTCACGGATGGGCAAATCAACACCACTCTGTACCAGAAATCCACTGACCTCTGCTCTTACCTACATGCCTTCAGCTTCCATCCAGGACACATCACATGATCCTTCATTTATAGTCAAGCCCTTAGATACAATCACATCCGCTTCAACCCTACTGACAGAGACAAAAAACTTCAAGATTTTTCTTTTGTGAAACATAATTACCCACCAGGAGAAGTAAAATATACAGATTGACAGGGTTGGGTGAATACCCAGAAGCCAGCTACTTCTAGATAGGCCCAAGAAGGTTAATGATGGAACACAGCTTGTCATCGCCTATAGCCCCCAACTCAAACCCCTCCAGCACATTACCGACAATGTACACTGGAACACGATGCTGCGCTTTCACAGACCCTGGATGATAGACCTGTTCTTTCCTACAGAAGCCGCCCAACCTCAGGAAAACTCTGACTAGCAACCACACGGCACACCACAGAAATACTAATCCTGGAACCTTTCCTTGCAACAAACCCTATTGCCCACTCTGTCCACATATTTACACTAGAGACACCGTCACTGGACCTAACCACATCAGTCACACAATGAGGGGCTCATATTCCCGCACTTCCACTAAAGTGATATGTGCCATCATGTGCCAGCAATGCCCCTCTGCCACGTCCATTGGACAAACTAGTTGATCACTTCACCAAAGAACGAATGTGCACAAATCAGGCATTAGGAATCTGAATACACATAAACCAGCAAGTGAACATTTCAACTTGGCAGGACACACTACTGAAGACTTAAGGATGTGCATTTTGAAACAAAGGCTGTGTCTACACGTCAGATCTTCCGGAAGAACACAGGCTTCTGCTGGAAGATCTGGGGAGTGTCCACACTAGTAAGGCACTCTTCTGGAAGGATTCGGGAAGAAAACACCACTTCTTCCAGATTTCGCACACCTCTTTGGTAAGGGAAATAATACCTTCTTCTGGAAGAAGCGGTCCACCCTGCCAGCCCCCCACCAGAGCCGGGAGACAATCTAGCAAGCTCTTAGGGGCTCTATGGTGCCTGCTTCCAGCAGCAGTTAAAGCTGCAAGGACCTAGAAACCCTGGAGCAGGAAGCCAGGGCTGTGAGACTGGCAATATGTGCTGTACTGCAGCATCCAGCCTACAGCGACCCCAGAGTCGATGGCCAGCAGCTGAATGCCCAGCAGCCAGCCTGCGCCCCCCCTCTCACCCAGGGCAGCCCTGGGGAGTTAGATGACAGCAGCCTGGAAGGGGAGTGGCCCAGTAAGGAGAGAGCCCCTGCCTGGCCAGCACCAGAGCTGTGAGACTTCCTCGCACTTTGGCGTGAGGAAGGTGTCCTGAGGGACACATCAGGGCACCAGCGAAACACCTCTGCCTGCACCCAAGTGGCCACAGCCTGGGCCACCCATGGCCATCCTGCCTGGACTGCAGACCAGGTCCAGTGCAAGATCAAGGCACTCTGCCAGGGATATGCATGGGCCAGGGACAGCAGCCGTCGCTGCCGGGCTGGCCCAGCCAGGTGTTGCTATTATAGGAAGCTGTGGGACATCCTGTCAGGCAATGCCCTCTCGCCACCATGCCACCTTGTGGACACTGCAGCCACAGCCCCCTCCCCGCCTGCCACACTGGAGGGGAAGGATGGTGGCTCCTCTGAAGAGGCCAGGGAGGAGGACGAGCCCACCAGCCAGCCCCAGGGACCCTCAGACAACTCCCCCGAGAGGTCCCTGGTCATAGCCCTGGCCTTGGGGCCAAGCAGCTGGGCCATGTCCAGACCTATATGAGGTTGTGCTAGATTAGCGTGCAGCATGGGGCATCCCGTGGTGGGGGGCACATGCAGGCCCTCCAACCACGCCCCTGATCCCCCACACTAGAGTGCACCCCGGGGCCACAGGCAAGCTGCAGAGCACCCCGCAGGCTTCCCCCAGGGTGCCCCTGCACATGCAGGTCCGCGCAGGGGGAAACCCAGGGTGCACAGCTGCACCCAGCCTACCCATTCCCTGGGCATGGAGCACTCTGTGCCTGACCACGCCCCTCTCACCCAGTGCCCTGTTCCCAGATGGGGCCCTTCACAGCTGGCAGCATCCCTAAGGTGACGGGCTGCCCAGGCCACTGTGCCAGGGCTACAGCCTGCTGAACAAGGGCCTCCTGGGTAAAGCCCAGGGGGAGGTGCTTGGGGGGCAAGGGCACTGTCACACAGGGTTTGGCTGGGGCCATAATCTCCCTTTTCCCCCCTCCTCTTACAGCAGCTCCATCCCAGGGACAGGAGAAGCACTGGAGGAGCCTGGGGCCAGCTGGCAACATGCAGGCTGGAGGTGCTAGCAGCCCCCCACAGGCGCAGCATGACCCACATGCGTAGCCGCAGCCTGGGAGGCAGGGAGGGTCCGCCGCCGGAGCCTGGAAAGGAGGCAGCGGCATATATGGCTGCCCTCCACCACCAACATGATGTGGCCGAGAGGCGCCTGGCCCTGGAGGTGGAGGACCTCTGGTGGCACTGGGATGCAGGGGGCAGGTGGTGGGGAGATATCAACACCCAGGGCAGAGAAGTTGCTTTTGTAAAGTGCAAGCCACTCCCAGTCTCTGTCAGACATCAGGAATGGTAATATACAGAAGCCCTTGGGGGGACACTTTAATCTCCCTGGACACTCAGTAGCAGATTTAA
Organism: Carettochelys insculpta; assembly: GCF_033958435.1. Classification (NCBI taxonomy): domain Eukaryota; kingdom Metazoa; phylum Chordata; order Testudines; family Carettochelyidae; genus Carettochelys; species Carettochelys insculpta. The sequence goes on from NC_134137.1 coordinate 120,984,916, forward strand.
GGATGGCAGTTCTGTCACAAAGAAATTTCAGAAATCAGATGGAGAGAGAAATCTCTGAGCTGCAATTTATTTGCAAATTTGTCTCCATTAAGCAAGGATTAAACAAAGACTAGGAGTGGCTCGCACCTTACAAAAGCAGCTTCTCTGCCCTGGGTGTTAATATCTCCCCATTAGACTCTGACAATGGGTCATAACCCCCTGTCTGATCTGACTTGGTTTTAACTCATTTGATACGTACTATTGATAATAGGCCATTTCCACCTTGCTGAAAAGACCTTGTCAGCTCTGGCCCTTCCTTTTACTGGGACCCCACTCTTTAAATACCCCTCTGAAACCACACCCCCACTCATGCATCTGATGAAGCAGGACTTTGCCCACAAAAGCTTATGCTCCAAAATATCTGTTAGTCTATAAGGTGCCACAGGACTTCTAGTTTTACATTGGTTAGTCTATCTGTCCACTAATAACAATATATACTAAAAGTTTTGTTGAATGGAGCTTTGGATGTTGCTTTATTAAAAATTCAGCCAGTCATATTTACTTCTGTGCTGAGGGCACAGAAATTTGCCAGCTAAGTGAATGCTTAGAAGAATCAGTATATGAGTCAATAAATAAAGTCTCTATATAGTTAATTTGCATAATTGATTTTATTCTGCCAAAACATTGTATAGCCAACTGTGATTTTTTTTTTACGTCTTCTTTAGTTGGTTATATGTGAGTGAGAGCTTATGGGATTACATATAGAGACAACATTTTTTTTATCTCAATAGGTTTATCTAATCAACTATTTCTAGGCATTTCTATACATTTTTTTAAAGCAATACTGTGCCATGCAGTGGAAAGAATCAATATTTACTGGCACCTGGATACTGAGATACCTTATTTCCCTATACTTTAGACTAGGAAGTAGCTGCTTGGTTGTTGGTTTGTGGAAATTGTTGGTAGGAGTTGAGTTTTTAATTGCATAAATAATATTTTGATCTGAAGTCTAAGATCAAGGTGGTAAGAGGCAGGATCAGTGCATAAAATATTTTTCTACCAGAAACTGGGAATAAAAATACCATCAGCTGGTGAGCTATGGAATGCATTTATTACCCGGGAGAGTGTTTGCAGGATAACATCATCAACATTAATATTCAGTGTGCAGTACAGCAAATGCAGAAATCTGGCAGGTCATTACTGGAATATAGTAATAGAGTTGCCTTAGGACTGCCCTTCAGGAAAATTAGACCAGACTTCCTAGAATGAGACAGAAATCCATTTTTACAGGTATCTGTACTCTATAGCGGAGAAGTGGGGAAGCAGGCCCACTTATTAAGGCTGTACCTGATAACCTGTTATTGGACATTTTTGTTGAAAAAAGACATAATTAATGAAAAACAATGTTGTCTTTGTATCGGAGGGGTAGCCGTGTTAGTCTGGATCTGTAACAGCAACGAAGGGTCCTGTGGCACCTTATAGACTAACAGAAAAGTTTTGAGCATGAGCTTTCGTGAGCACAGACTCACTTCATCACGTTCGACACCCTCAGCTCAGGCTTAAACAAAGACTGTGAATGGCTGGCTAAATACAAAAGCAGCTTCCCCTCCCTTGGTGTTCACACCTCCAGATCAACTGCTGGTAGTAAGCCTCACCCTTCCTGACTGAGATAACCTTGTTATCCCCAGCCTTGCTCTGGCTTATTTATACCTGGCCCTGCAGATTTCCAAGACCAGCATCTGATGAAGTGAGTCTGTGCTCATGAAAGCTCATGCTCAAAACTTTTCTGTTAGTCTATAAGGGGCCACAGGAACCTTCGTTAATGTTGTCTCTGGCATTGAAGATAGCGCTTAATAGAAAATGTCTTTGCCAGTATTGCTGATTTGTACATTGGAACCTGGTCTTGCCAACAGGTCTCGTGTTTGATTGTGAATCTGACGTTATTTTGTGTTTGTTAAAGTTCTGTCACTAACAATGCTCAGTTTAATCATATACCATGTAGAAAGTAAAAAATCAGGTATCAATACTTCACCTAACGTGACATTTCCCCCAACTATATGTGTTTCTGCCTCCGTGTAAGCAGATAGACCAGTTCAAATACAGACTCATCTATAAATATAGAAACTCCTCACAGACAGAAATATTCAGATATGCCCAGGTTTACCAAGATTCCCACCACTTGAAACAGTCCTGAAGGACTTCATAAATGTCATACTTCCATAGCGCCTACTGACTATCCATAGATCTAGGCCAATCTTTATTTTAAGACCACAAGAACATATTACTGTACGTAGCTTATTTCCTTGTCTCTAGATTAATTGTTCACAATTGTCAGGAAATGCTTGTATATCATGCATCTGACAAAAGAGAAGATAGGCCGTATTTTATATATCTTGGAATACACTGACTCTGAAAAGGAGAAAGGGTATTGTAAATGCCCAAGTAGACATGAGGTGCCAGCGATATTTGTTAGCAAAAGGGGCTAACACAATTCTTGAATGTGTAAACAGTAGGGTGGTATGTTTAGCCTATATGACATTGACAAGGCCAAATGAACCCAGAATAATATTTCTAATTCTGTTGTGCACATTCCGTAAAAGATTATTGACAAACTAGAGAAAAGTCACAACAATGATTTGTCATCTAGAAAACATATCTTGCAAGGGGAGGCTTAAAGAACTCAATCTATCTAGTTTGTCAAAGAGAAGGCTTAGATGGCTTGAACACATTCAACTCAAATTCCTGCACAGAGATACGAAGTCTGATTTTAAAAGACTTTTTCATTTCGCAGACAAAGGCATAACAATTTCCCCTGACAGGAAGCTGCAGTCAGGAAAAATTCAACCTGGAAATATGATACACAATGTTTACAATGAGGAAAAGTAACCATTGAAATAAAATGGCATTCATCACTTGGTCTTTACATCAAAATTGGAAGTCTTTCTAAAATATATGCTCTAATTTAATCACAAGATATGGACTCAGTGCAGAATTTATAGGTTGAGATTCTACAACCTGTACTTTGCAGGAGATTAGAATAGGTTGAATAGGTCATGTTACTTTGAAGAGAAGGGCAGTTTGATCAGCTGCCTGTGTGCCTGAGCTTGTGTTGTGCAGAGAGGAGCAGTTTGCAAGGTGTGAACTGGGGGAGTTCCCTGCCAGGTGAGCCTTCAAGGGCTGATTAGACTGGAGGCAAGGCTTTGAGCCAGGCCTCACCAGCTAGCAGCTCTCTCTATAAGAAGGGAGTTTTCAGCAAACTCTGGCTACGTCTACACGTGAAGCCTACATCGAAGTAGCCTATTTCGATGTGGCGACATCGAAATAGGCTATTTCGATGAATAACGTCTACACGTCCTCCAGGGCTGGCAACGATGATGTTCAACATCGACGTTGCGCAGCACCACATCGAAATAGGCGCTGCGAGGGAACATCTACACGCCACAGTAGCACACATCGAAATAAGGGTGCCAGGCACAGCTGCAGACAGGGTCACAGGGCGGACTCAACAGCCAGCTGCTCCCTTAAAGGGCCCCTCCCAGACACACTTGCACTAAACAGCACAAGATACACAGAGCCGACAACGAGTTGCAGACCCTGTGCATGCAGCATGAATCCCCCGCTGCAGCAGCAGCAGCCAGAAGCCCTGGGCTAAAGGCTGCTGCCCACGGTGACCATAGAGCCCCGCACGGGCTGGAGAGACAGCATCTCTCAACCCCCCAGCTGATGGCTGCCATGGAGGACCCTACAATTTCGACGTTGCGGGACGCGGATCGTCTACACGGTCCCTACTTCGACGTTGAACGTCGAAGTAGGGCGCTATTCCGATCCCCTCATGAGGTTAGCGACTTCGACGTCTCGCCGCCTAACGTCGAAGTTAACTTCGAAATAGCACCCGACGTGTGTAGCCGCGACGGGCGCTATTTCGAAGTTAGTGCCGCTACTTCGAAGCAGCGTGCACGTGTAGACACAGCTTAAATGAGCCAAAGAAAACCAGGTACTTGAATAACATGATGAATGAATGAAGAGAAAAATGGGACAATCAGGCAGGGTGCCACTAGTACATCTGCTGGACAAAAGCAAAGCAAAACAAACATGCAAATGACAAGTACAATCATGCATGACTGAGATCCCAGCAGGGCATCTTTGGGGCTGGAAAGAAGAGTTTCTCTCCTTACTTCACATGGCACTTTTATGGGTTTTCTTTGGAATAAAGAGTTCTTGGGCCAGCAAGACACACTCTTTTTACTCCCAATCTGCCAAAAATCTCAGTAACTGTAAACACAAAATGCTCACATTCATCTCACCCGACCCGATCAAAACGTCTTAAGATGAGTTATTAGGGCTCCCACCTTGTTTTGCCTCCAGTGCAGGGTCCCAGAAGAAAATGTAATTACGTGCTATAGTTTGATAACTAATTCTATGTTAAAAATAGTGAATCATTCATTACTGCTATTAACTTCTCTTGAGGCTGAAGCTTTGGAATGCATTCAGATTGGAATATGACATATATTTATAGGGTGAGATTCTTACACCATCCCAGTTACTTTAAGGTAGGTAAAAGGGTTCAAGCAGGCCAGGGAGGTGGTAAAACTCTGGATCTGGCTAGCACTGTATGAACAGAAAAAAGAGCTGCATGGTATTCCCCCGAAACAGCCTGGGGACATGAGCTATACTGGCCCTGCGGCTGGAGACAGGAGGTCTATGTCTGGGCTTAACAAGTATTTCTGTGGAGATTCTGAGCAGCATTACTGCCAATAGATTAGCCAGGGGCAGGCCACAGTCACCTAGTTTGTCTTTCAGGGATGCTTAAGTTCCTCAGCAACACATGAGCCACCAGAGCAGTCCTGAGTTGGGAGCCAAAGTTTTGTCCTTGTCCCTGGGTTCTCTTGCCCATTATAGTTATACTAGATAGACATAACGCTGCCTTGTTGGATGTCTTGTTTGTAGTGTCTGTTCTAAAATAGGACCTCCTGCTCTAACTAATGTATTTGTTCACTGTCACATGAAATTTTTTGATCCTCTGGGAACACAACACAGGTTGTATCAACAGAAGAAAGACTGCTATTCTATTTCTTTAGAGCCCAATACTGTAAGTAGATGATGGCTTGCTTGATGAGATAGGTCATGGGCATCATTTCCTTGTATTACATTGCAGTGTAGAACAGTATTTCTTATCAGAAAAGTTGGATGCTATATTTCACTATGCAGAACTCTGACTCAAAATCATTTTGTCTTTACTCCTTATAATTGCAGCTGATAATGAGTTCCCTTGGTGAGGCTGGTAATTTTTCCAGGATGTTGACAAGAAATTTTTGCACAAGCTAGTACTGTAAGTTTGCTTGGAAGTTGGGTGTGAACATTGTGCATTGGGCCTTCTATTTTTTGTTACCCATGTACTGACCAGTAACAATATTTAAAAGATGAGATCCTTCCAATTAATCATAAATTCAGAATAAAATACAAATTTTGAATTGTCTCTCCTCTGTTTTGGAAATGGGGAGTGAAGGCAGTTTAGATGTTTCACTTTTCCATGGCCTAATTTTGAAAGGGGCCTCTCTTTGGCTTCCTTATGTGCATGTCCAGATTTTAAAATTCAAATACTTGTATATGCTCTCTCATCTGTGCCTCAAATGCTAGATTCATATGCAAACTCCATGTACCTACAGACGTGTTTGGGTGTATAAATTCTAGCACCTAAATGTACAGGTGTAGCACTTGAAAAGAATGTATGGATTTTATTTCTCAGATCCGTATACATTCAAGAGAAGACCACATTTTGGAACAAAGATCCACAACTTTCTGCATTTCAACCGTCCAATCTTCTAGTTTCTGCAGCGAAAGAAATCTATAACAGTGCATAGTATATGAAACCAAATCTTTAAAAAAGATGAAATACTATGTTAATGTCCCTAGAGCACAAAACTAACATGCATATGCATACAAGAGTACTTACAAATGACAATGAAGTAATCAACAGCAGCTATATAATATTTTGTGTTCATCTTCCATCTCAGAAATCTTCATTATTACCAATGCCATTTTTCAGACCTGACTTGGAGTGCCTGGCTAGCTGAATTAATAGCTCAATAAATGCAGGTTTTGTTTATGTACAACAATATCTTGCTGGACAGATCACTCTGAATTTTGCATTTCCAGAAATGCTTTCCCCCTTCCTTGATCCTCAAGCTGAAGATCTGCTGCTACTTTTATTTTACTTGCTAGGTACTTATCAATTTTCCTCTTGCATAGTTTGCTGTAGTAATCCCTAGATTTTATCATATCTCTCCTTTATTCCTCCTTTTGGCTGCAAGCGACTCCCTAGTCATTTTTCTGGTAAGGAGAGGTGAGTGCAAACAAATTCTTAATATTTTTAAACAACAAATATGTTCACTTCACTGTCTTTGAGGCAGTTCCAGTTTAACTTTTATCTGAGTTGCACAGAGGTTTTTTCAAGTTTGGCTGTATGTATAGCCTGGGCTTAATGTCCAGACAGCTGTGATCTGTACAACATTCTGTATCATGTGTTGCTTGTATTATGGCGGTGTCTTTGAGAGCTTAGTGGTGAAACATCATATCTTCTAGTACATACCAGTGTATTTGGCATGGATATCACTACAGTGCCTTATATTTGCTTCTGTAAACAAATAACGGATGGTGATGGGTACAGGTAGAACATCTCTAGTCCTGTACCCTCAGGACCTGACTGTGGCCAAATGAGAGAATTTGCCAGACCAAAGAAGGTCAATATTGTCTAATGCTTTACCAGCACTTCCACTGCTCACTGGGCTCTTAGAAAACATTTAGGGGTAAATTAAAGATAAATAACAGCACAGAACACTGAGCGCCGGGACTGGTGGCTGTAAATAATCTTTATGGGACCATCGAAAACTTGGCTACACCCACAATAAACAGTCATTCAGTTAACTAAAATTATGTTGGATTATGCATGTTGCCAGGTGAGAGAGTGCCAGACTAGAGAGGTTCAATCTGTATTACTAAAACTGTGTTGTACATTTTCGTAAGTCGTAAGATCTTCCTTGTGGTGCCTTCTGAGCCCATTAATCCATCACTTAGTATCAGTTCTGGGCACTGACATGCAAATACGGAGCCTGGCTCATTGAGTTCACTAGTGGCTGGAATGACAAGCTGCTTTGTTTGGCACAGGTTTGGGGGGGCGGCATTTGTTTTCTGTTGGCAAAGACAGGTTATGATCACACAGCTACTGTTCCCAGAAAGCTGTTACTTAGAACTGCTAGTGAGAGATGAACAGTTTCAGGGTTGGCAGAGCTGTAAAGCCACTCACAGACATGGGCCTCTACTTGCATCCAAAACCCATGGGGAATATCCACAGGCGCCCTCGATAAGCCTGGGGCTGGTCAGTCACAATTACAAAGAAGCAATGCAGAAGCCCAGCAACAGATGAGGTAAGATTGGGGAAATCTTTGGGTAATAACCAGATAACCACAATTAAGACTTATTGCACTGAGTTATCAAGTAGAGGAAGAAGGATAATACAATCTGAGAAACCTGCCAGACTACCAGAGCAGACTCCCCACTATTTATCCGGGCATCTGGCTCAAACGACGGATCACAAATCATCATTAGCGGAACGAAGAGTTAATTTCTCTCTCGTTCCCTTTTCAAATAATACTTTAATTTTGGTTTATAAAGTTGTTGTAAACTTTTGTGAAGTCATTGCCAAAAGTGTAATCACTATTACTCTGACCCTGTTAAAATACTACCACGACTTCCTTCCTTCCTCCACCTTTGAATCTTTCAATTGGCCCGCTCCTTCTGCCACATCCCATCCCAGTTTCTTGCTGTACCGCCAGGGCCCTGCATTACTCTGCCTGTGCCCAATATACATTTCTCAGATAGTTGTCTCTTATCAAATGACCTTCACTGTTCTACTAACAATGTCAACCTGACATGCCATTTGTCCACGTCTCCCCATAAATTGTCTCTGTTCTTTCTTCCATACAGAAGCCTACCCAACTGGCTTGCCCACACATCTCTCCCTAACCAAATCCTGTTTTCAAGCCAACTTCTACTGAGAAGCCTGTGAGAAATTAGCACACTAGCAATGGCTTGACTGATGGATAGTTCATACAAAGGAACCCACCAGAACGAAACAGAGTATCTTGCACTATCAAGACACGTCCTGTCATCACCTTGACTTTACTTGTATTTTGGACCCCTCCTTCCCTACTTTTGTCTGTCCCTTTTAGACATTAAGCTTTCTAGGGCAAGAACCAGGTCTTTCTTTATGTTTGCATAGTGTCTAATGCATTTTAAGAACACACAATAATCATACAAACTTTCTTAAAGATTGTAAATTATTCCGAGAATTGATGGTGGCCTTGCCGTTTTGTAGCATTCATCAAAGTGAGGAGAACAGCATCTTCCAGGAGTGGCAGAGAAACCTATGTAGACCACGGTATAAAAGATAATATTAATACTGAGGGCATTAAGCCCTTTCATTGAAGGTGCGGTATTTCCCAATGGCATGAGGCCTTTGTATGAAATTTGAAATGAAGAGGAAAAATTATAGGAAGCAAATCACCAAATTAGTTTTAGTAATAGGTAAATATGGGAAGAAATGAAGTAATTTTGTAAAAGTTGGATGTCAGTTTGTGGCACAATGATTAAAACGGATAAAGAAGATGGGGGAATGTTGAGGGCAAGAAAGCAGAAAAAGGCCTGGGGAGGGAAATCACATCCACATTTTTATCTGAGAGCAGGAGCTCCCTAACAGATTGTGTTCTATCACTTTCCTTTGTCAACAGGTGGCTAAAATCTTCAAACACTATCACAGTAAGTTTGGTTAAATGGCATAATTTAAGTCTCTGGATAGTCACGTACAATAATACTGCTCCTGTGGGTATCATCTGGGTACAAAAGGACTTTGTAGTAATTAAAGAAAAATGTTATGGGCCCATGAAAAAGAATCTAAATAGAACAGTAATTTGGTGTGTGTCTCTTTTCAGTTGATTGGCTTTAGAAAGTTGGTTATATTACAGCTGAAATTTTGCTCTCAGCTCTTTTTTTTCCTTTTGTCTTTATGATGGCCTCTTTTAAAAATGTAAGACAGAAATCAAAGAATCTCAGAATTGGAAGGAACCTTGAGAGGTCTTCAAGTCCAGGCTCCTGCCCTCCTAGCAGGCCCAAGCACCATCTAGACCAGAGACAACTGGTCAGAAAGAACATGGGGGGTATCAGCCATGTGACCACCCCCCATGTGATTCCTCCCTATGCCACCCCCAACCCAAGGGAGGGCCAGCACAATGACCTCTCCACTATAATCCCAGGCCTGGCACTTCCTGTCCCAGCCCCACACCCAAGTACACCCTGCCTCTTTCCCTGAGGCCTCTCCCCTCGGTAATACAGCACCGGGGGCGGGGGGTGGCACCGGTAGCAGGGGTCAGGCTGCACTGCACTCACAGGCAGTGATGGGGGGAAGCTGATTGACTCAGTCCCAGCTCACTCTGATCCCTGGGTGCCCAGACACATTGTTCCACTTCCCACTGGTGAGCACAGGGGACAATCCCACCTCTGCGCTCAGTGCGGTGGCCAGGAGCTGGGGGACTGGAGTGAGCCAGGGCTTCGTTGCTCCAGTTCCCCCCACCCTCCTACCACCACCACTGCCAGTGAGTGGGGGAGACCCAACCCCTGCTGCAGGACGAGGTCCCCTGCTAATCTTCTGGGATGCTCATAGGCTCTGGCCCCTTGAAGTTCCCCCTGTAGCATGGAGGGGGGGTGTCACATGCTCCCTTGGACCCCCTCTCACATGTTGCCTGACCTAGAACATCTCTGACAGGTGTTTTTCTAACCTACTCTTCATCACTGGAACTTCCCTAGGCAAGGAAATTTATTCCAGTGCTTAACCACCCTCAGCGTTAGGAAAATTTTCCTAAAGTCCAACCTAAACCTCCTTTGCTTCAATTTACGTCCATTGCTTCTTGTCCTGTCCTCAGAGAGTAAAAGGAATAATTTTTCTCCCTCCTCCTCATAACAACATTTTAGGTATCCAAAAACAGTTATTATATCCTATCTGTCTTCTCTAACGGACTAAACCAACCCCCTTGTTTCACTCTTGCCTCGTAAGTTATGTATTCTAGACATTTAATCATTTTTATAGGTCTTCTCCGGACTTTTTTCAATTTCTCCACATCTTTCCCGAAATGTGGTGCCCAGAACTGGACACAATGCTCCAAATGAGGCTTAATTAGAGCAGAGTGGAGTGGAAGAATGACTTCTCGTACCTTGCTTATGGCACTCCTGCTAACACATACTAGAATAATGTTTGCTTTACACACTGCTGACTCATATTTATTTTATGGTCCACAATTAACCTAACCCCCCTGCCCCAGTTCAACCACTCCCTCGCACATGGCTCTGGCTCAACTCCATCCCCCACCCCCCTTCACCCTTAACCCATCCTAGGCTGAACCCCTCTTCTCCCCTCACATAGCTCCAACGCCATCCCCAACTGCCCCCCGATCCCAGGACTTACCTTCCAAAAGGAGCTCCAGGTGCTTCTCCTGCTTCCCTGGCTGCGGAACATGAGTTCCACCAGGGGAAAAAAAGCCACCCCCTGACTTATGCGAAATTCGAGTTACGCAAGGGTGCGTGGGAACACAACCATCATGTAAATCGAGGCACTACTGTAACATGGTCACAGATAATCAATCACATTACACAAACAGCAAACGTTTATAGGTAGAGCCCTGCAAATCCAGAAATATATGCCATATGCCACTGGGGGTAGCTGCCGCTGTGGCTATGACTGCAGATATCTGTGGCTCATACTTCAGGATACGGATACAGATGCAGAAACACATTTTATATCTAGAACTCTACAAATTTGCAGATACCCACTTTATATCTGCAGGCAGGCCCTCTCAGAGGGGCAGGGATGGGGGAGCAGTGGAACCATTTGGCCTAGACTTCAGGAGGCAAATGGGTCTCAGACTTTGACATTTTTCTACCAAGCCCTTTCCATTTATTATGCACCTGGCAGTTATAACAGTGACAACAAAAGAAGCTATAAATACCTTCAGAAATTATTTTAATCACTGTGGAGCCCTAGGCCTTCCCAATTTTTTGTCACGTCTGAGTTTTCATCTGTGCGTCTGGAGAATGGAGTAGCTTCTGTGATTTGTGATTCTACATAATGACTGTATGCAGTCTATGCATAGCTTAGAGGTATTGAAAGTTGCAATTAATTCTGTTACTGTACAATGATTTTGCTTAGTCTGAGGGTGAGTTTAACCTTTAAATTAGATGTTGATCTCTGCAAAGGAGATTTTCATATTCCTCTTTTTTCTTATGTGTCTTCATATACAATAACCATAGCAGATGCAGCTGTAAGCTAACTTTCATCCAGTTTTAGATTCTCCTTTAAAGGCCTTTTTGTGATAATAAACTTTTTAATTCTAGTTGTTTAATAAGCTTTATATCTATTCTGACAATCATGCTGTGTTCATATTCATAATAACACACCAGTTATTAGAGACAATAACCCTGTGTTCATATTCATAACAACACACCAGTTATTGGAGGAATTTAATAACAGGAACATGTTTGCTGATGAAATTTCAAGACTTTGCAATAAGGCTAAAAGGGCCATAGTAAATAACACCCCCGAACTGTTAGTATATAATATTCATTAGCCGCGTCTACACTAGCTGGCTATTTTGAAATAGCCGGCCCAACTTCAAAATAGTGCATGGTGCATCTATACGCACCAGGCGCTATTTCGAAGTTGAAATTGACGTTAGGTGGCGAGATGTCAAAATCACTATCCCTATCAGAAAATGGGAATAGTGCCCTACTTTGATGTTCAACGTCGAAGTAGGGCATGTGTAGATGATCTGCGTCCTGCTAAGTTGAAATAGCGGGGTCCTCCATGGTGGCAATCAGTTGAGGGATTGAGACACTCTGTCCAGCCCCTGCGGAGCTCTATGGTCACCACATGCAGCAGCCCCTTAAAGCACCACATCCCCAGCTTTCCTGTGGCAGGAAGCTGAGAGTGTGCAAGCAGCAGCACAGACTTGTGCACACCCTGCATGCCCTCCAGAGGCCCAGATCAACCACCCAGCACCCATGGCAGCCAGCCAGCCCCCCTGATTCCCCCTAGGGCACACCCCCAAGGGGGAACCCAGGACTCCCAGCCGTCCAGCCATGGGGGGGTGTGGAAAAGGTGGTGGGACCCCTCCTGGAATCCAAGACTCCGAAATCCAGGACCTGCTGAAGTTTTGGGGCGAGGAGGAGGTGCTCCAGGTAATGAGGAACAAGCGGTGGAACACAGATGCGTTTGCCCAGCTGGCCGAGGGTCTGGCCGCCTGGGGTCACCCTGTCTGTGCTCCTGACCATGTCAGGAGTAGAGTCAAGGAGCTGTGGCAGGGCTATGCCCAGGTCCGGGACACGGCCAGCCAGTCTGGGGCCACCCCCACTGCTTGCCCCTTATATAGGGAGCTCAAGGAGATCCTGGGCCTCCGGTACACCTCCTCCCCCGGTCACCCTTGACACCTTGGCCAAGGAGCCCCAGCAGGCCTCGGAGCCGAGGTCTGGCCTGGAGGCCAGCCCTGCACTACAGGGACCCCCCAGAGGAGCCCACCCCAGGGACAGCAGAGGAGGAGGAGGGCTCCAGCAGCGGGGACCTCCTCTCCTGCAGCTACAGCAGGGCGTCTGCCTGAAGGGTGTCCTCCAACCATGGGAGCGGTCTGTCAGGTATGTACCCTACAGGCGCACACCCCTGGGTTAAGAGGCGGGGGCAAGGGACATGACCTGCCCCCCCACCCAGCTAATCCCAGCCCACCATGGCCTAGCCAGACCATGGCCCTGTGACAGCAGCAGCATGGCCCCCCAGAGCCCGTCAGCACCCCCGCCCCCCAGGACAGCACCACGCCTCATCCCTGGGGGTAGGAGGGAGCAGAACCCCTGAAGGGGGTCATCCACAGGGACACCGCACCCATGCTGGGGGACAGGGGACGGGGACCCAGCAGCAGAGGAGAGGGACGGGGGACATGGGACATGGATTGGGGCCCAGACTAACAGTTGTCTTCTTTCTTCCCCACCCTTTTCTGCAGCTGCACCATCTGAGGACACGACAGCACAGGCACCTCATCTGTCATGCCAGACAGCCCACTGGGGATGTTGCACCGTGGCAGCCAGGCGACGGAGCAGAGACTGGCCCTGGAACAAGCCTGACACCTCCAGAGCCAGCCGCGGGCAGCCGCTGACCCCCCAGGTCCTTGCCACCCTCCGGTGTCAGGTGGAGATGTTGGAACACTGCCTGCAATACCTGTAAGTGGAGGAGCGCCGCCTCCACTTGCAGGAGCGAGTGCTGGCCTGGCACCAGGAGGCCTGGGGGTCCTTCATGTGGACCTTCGATTGGATCGTCAGGACCCTGGATCGCCAAGCGGATGCTGCACCCCGCTGCTCCAGCCACCGTCCCTCCCAGCCACCCTCCGCCTGCCCTGGAGCCCACTGAGGAGGAGGACCGTGAGGCTCAGGAGCCAGTCCGGCCATACTTGTCGGTTATCCAGGTCCCCACCCTGCCTCAACAGGGCCTCCAGCCGAAGCCTGGGTCACACCCCACAATGCCGGGCACTGGACAGTAGAGAAGGGGGCCAAGGACTGGGCCACTCAGGCCACCCTTCTTTGTATGTAGTCCCCACCCTACCTCATTGTAAATAGTTGTGTCCCACCCCCCATTTAGTAGCTGTCCCCCCCAATGTACATAGTTCCCCAGTTTCTGTTTACAAATTTCATAGTTTTTGTTGGTTTTAAATAATGTTCAGTTTATTTTTGAAACAAAAACATGTTGTTGTGTGCTCTTACAGCATAATAGTGTGGGTGTGGGGGCAATAGTATGTTGTAGGTGATGGTGGAGGGCAGTGAGTGGCCCACCAGGGATGGCCCCACCAGCGCTAACCCCATAGCTTGGTCAAAATGGTCCCACAGGGGCTCCTGGACCTGGATCCCCTCATGGTCAGCTTGGCTGCTTGGGGCGACGGCTGGCTGGGGGTAGGCCGTGCCAGCCTCCACAGCCCAGCCCTGCACGAAGGCCTCCCCCTTGGTCTCCACCAGGTTGGGGAGTGTGCAGCACACGCCCACAACCTGGGGGGATGTTGGGGAGTCCCATGTCCAGGCGGGTGAGGAGGCACCTCCAGCGGCCTTTGAGGTGGATGAAAGTCCTCTCGACCACCTGGTGTACATGGTACAGGTGGGTGTTGACCCCCTCCTGGCTGGTGCTGAGGCGGCCCATGTAGGGGTGCATGAGCCAGGGCTGGAGAGGGTAGGCAGCATCCACCATGAGGCAGAGGGGCACGGTGGTGTCCCCCAGAGGGATCTCCCATTGGGGGAGGTAGGTCCTCGCCTCCAGCCAGCGGCACAGGCCCAAGTCCCTAAAAACACAGGTGTCGTGGGTGCTGCCAGGCCAGCCAACGTATATGTCCTGGAAGTGGCCCCAGCTGTCGCCCATGGCCTGGAGGACCACCGAGTGGTAGCCCTTCCTGTTCACGAAGTGTCCTCTGCTGTGCTCCAGGGCACGGATGGGTGTGTGCATCCTGTCCAGTGCCCCAAAGCAGTTGGGGAACCCTTTGTCGGCAAACCCCACAATGGCCGCCTCCAGGTCCCTGAGCCACAGGAGCCTGTGGAGCAGCAGAGCGTTCAGTGCGTGGACCACCTGTTCGGGGGGAGGACATGAACACCCATGAAGGGTGTGCAGGGTGTGCCTGGCCCCACGAGCTGCTTCTGGGCTCCCCCCGACCCCCCAGGCTCTCCCCTCCCTGGACTCCCCCTCCCGCCCTCCCCTCCCAGGGTCCCCTCCTGGGCCTCCTTACCTCCATGACGACAGCCCCGACGGTGGCCTTGCCCACACCGAACTGCTGTCCTACGGATCGGTAGCTGTCTGGAGTGGGCAGCTTCCCGACAGTGATGCCGACCCATTTCTCGACAGTGAGGGCACGTCGCATGGGAGTGTCCTGGTGCCGCAGGGCAGGGGTGAGCCACTGGCAGAGCTCGAGGAATGTCTGCCAGCTCATCCGGAAATTCCAGAGCCAGTGGTCGTCATCCCTCTGTGCCCTCCACCGGGGTTTGGGGACCAGGCACTCTCACCACTCCATGCTTGTGGGGTACTTCCATAGCCGGCAGCATGCCTGGCAGGGAGGGGGTGGGGATGGGGGCGGGGGCGGGGGCGGGGCCAGGGGGCGGGAGGTCCCCATGAAGGTCTGGGCAACCCATTCATCTGCCAAGGAGGAGAGCTCGTCTTCCAGGAGGTCCTGGGCAGCCGCCTGTGCGGCGCTGAGCAGGGTGACCCCTGCCTCAGAGCCGGCCTTGCGGGCTTCCGGCTGCTGCTGCTGGGGGTCCATGCTGTGTGCACGGGGTCTGCAACCTGTTGTCGGCTCTGCAGACCTCGTGCTGTACAGGCTGAGTGTGTCTGGGAGGGGCCCTTTAAGGGAGCAGCTTGTTGTAGCCCCAGAAGGGCTAGTCCACCCTGTGACCCCATCTGTGGGCTTTCCTAGCCCCTTTATTTCGATCGGGGCGGCTTTTGTGTGTAGATGCTCTCCTGCGGGGCCCATTTTGATGTAGCGCTTTCCTACATCAATGTTGAACGCCAATGGCACCAGCCCCGGAGGATGTGTGGATGCTATGCATCAAAGTAGCTTATTTCGATTTCGCTACTTCAAAATAAGCTATTTCGACATAGTGTCCCAGCGTAGACGTAGCTATTATGAAATACACACAATTAAAATTTTCTGTAACAACTGGTCTGAAGTGCATTAATTTAGTGTGTGTTACTGTGTTTTAATAGAACCCCTTTATAAAAATGAAGCAAAGGTTAGAAAGAGGTGCAAATAGGAGATGGTGAAAGCAACAGAGTGAAGCAGCAGTTAACGAGCTTAAAGCCATAACATCATTCTCATAGAAAAGACGCCTTGGCCATTAGACAGTGACCACACTGACAGTGACACTTCCAGGTCTGGTGATGAAAATTTTGTACCCACAAGTGACATTTCAGTGCCACTGCCTCAAAATGAGGAGGTCATTAATCAAGACACAGAAACGCCAACAGCTGAGATAGATGCAGAATCTACTCTCAATTCAGAGACTGTGCAGGCAAAAAATGAGGATCTTGGAAGTGCTGTGCAGCAAGAGCAAAAACTTATGACTAGCACAGGACACAGTGTAACAACAGCAGCATCAGAGCCTGATTGTTGATTTCTGCATCGCCTTTTTTTGTGTGTGTTCGTGAATCACAAGAGGGTGGAGAACGCATGCAAGTGTCTACCAAAATACAAAATGAGTTTATTGAGTTGTGTGGGCCATTTGTGCAATTATTATTGATGCCGCTCCAGAATGTTCTCCCAAAGAACAAGAGGTTGTTCGATATATTAAAATTGCAATGAGCTCAAAGGTTGCAGTTGAAGAATGATTCATTTTGTTTAATAATTTCACACACACACACACACAAAAAACTTAGACAAGAAATCACCACTTATGTACTAGGAATACTGGAAGGCTTCAAATTAAATTTTCAAGTTTGCGTTGGCCAAGCTTATGACAATAGATCCATTATAGCTGGAAAGCAATGTGGAGCACAAGCAGTCCTTCTTGACCAAAAGCCCAACAGTATTTTCTCCAGTTGTGGCAACCACACACTAAATTTTATCTGTGCTGATTGTCCTGAATCACACAAGGAAGCAATCACATACTTGCAACAATCCAGCAATTGTACAATCCCTTCAGTAGCAGCCCTCAAAAGTGGGCAATTCTAAAGCAGCATCTGCCTGTTTCCCTTCACGGCATGTTGACAACGAGATGGTCAGCTTGAACTGATGGTGTGAAACCAGTTGCACAGCATTTGGACTCTGAGAAAGGTTGTAAGTGAGCTTGAATCTCTTACTCTTACAGCACAGGCTCACACTGAGCTTAAGTCAGTTCAGATGAATATATCCAAATGTGAATGGATTTTAATGCCTTCCTTGTGAATGAAGCTGGTCAAAACGATCCACAAAAACTAACCTTGTAGTTGAAGCACGCAATGCTGCATGAGATGGTTGAGAAGGATAACACTGAATGACTTCTTAAAGATATTCAAAAGATTAATGATCAATGGGATGCAATTCTTTCTGAGTCCAAATCAGTAGTATGAGGTCCTGGTAGTTCATCTGAGTTTTCCACCAATCACAACTGAACATTTCAATCTGATGCAAAAAGATGCTGTCGAGAGATTTTTTATTGTTATTATTATTGACTCCATTAAATCTAGTCTTACACAACAATTTGAATCACTGTGACAAATGTGTACCCTTTTTGGTTTACTTTGGGAGTTCAGAGAACTAAGTGATGAAGATATATGTTCAGTGGCTGAACAGTTTCAACAAAACATCATGAGATATCTGTGATGAGATCATCTTCCTGATATGCCCAAATTCCACCAATTTTAAGTCAGACTGTAAGCCAAAAGAACGGCTTCAAGAAATATTAAATCTCAGACTATCGACTGTATTTCCTAATATCACAATCACATTCCATATTTTTTGTCAGTCTCCCCACATCAGTGGCTTGAGGTGCGTGCACATTCAATGTCTTAAAACAAGTAAAGAGCTATCATCATTCTACAATGGGACAAAAGCATTTGAATGTGCACATAGTGCTTAACATTGGCAGTGTAAATTAATTTTTTCTTCAATTATAAACAAGTTTGTATACAACAAAGCCAGAGAAGCATTCCTAAAATGAAGAGTTTTGCTAGCACTGGAAACTCGCAATTAAAGTT
The DNA here is from genome assembly GCF_033958435.1 of Carettochelys insculpta. Taxonomy (NCBI): domain Eukaryota; kingdom Metazoa; phylum Chordata; order Testudines; family Carettochelyidae; genus Carettochelys; species Carettochelys insculpta. The sequence continues at coordinate 121,002,683 of NC_134137.1, forward strand.
ACATTTTTAAATATACATGCTATTGGTATAATGACTTACATGTTAATAAACAAATGTCTCAAGTGTTCATTTTCATATATTGTTTTGGTTTTAATATGACCCTGTGGATGAGAAGTTAGATACGTTGAGGGGCTGAGACTCAGGCTGGGGCAGGTCCGAGGTGTTTAAACTCAAAGTCATTCTCCGAGACAGCCTGTCCATGAGTATCTGCGTTTGTGGATGTAGATGCGTATATTTGCAGATCATTTTTGCAGATGTAGATGTGAATATAAATTTTGTATCCATCTATTCATAGGACTCAAGGAAAAATGGCCAGAGATTCCATGAAGTTTACTGCAAAGTTTCTTATTGCTAATGGCTGCACATGGACGACAATTATATACTATGGTGATGCGCACCAATGTAAAACTCATGGCATAGATATGGCCCGATTTAAAAGCTCATTGAAATCAGTGCAAATCACTCATTGAATTCAATAGACGTTGGATCGGACACATAGCCACCATTTAGCAGCTAACAGGTTAGCAGCTTAGCAGGTTAAGATTTGCTTTCACAAAATACGTGAGTGGACATATTTATTAAAAATAATACAACTCACTCTCGGACATTTTGTAAGCAGAAAGGGCGACATGTATCAAGTTCACTGTTGGCTGTGTGTGGCTTGATGAGCACTAAGCTTACCTTTCTTTCTACGTTCGTGAGATTCAAACAAACTGTAAATTGCTGGTTCCCAGTCTGAATTATCACTCAGCATGTGTTACCTGGTAATGTCATATCGACACATATTCCTATTGAATACTAGAGCTGAGTCACAGAGGCCAGATAAGTATATTTAATTTTAGCTATATTGTAAACATCGTAAATAGTTTTAGTACTTATAGAGCAGAGGCCAGTTGAGGGTCTAGATGTCAGGGACCTGAAAAAGAAAATATTTTTATTAGGTGGTCTAGTCTTCCATTAAAGTGGACTTGTAACTCCCAGAAGCTTTTACTGAAGATCTGGCAATATATCCAAAGCAAAATATATTTCTTTGCCCAAGGTCACACGAGATCTGTACCACATTTCCTGAACCTCAGTCCAGTACTTTATACCAACTGTCTTCCTGCCCTTCTCCCTGCCTATCTGACTATCTGTGTTTTCTGAGAAAGCATCGACTCGGAAAGAAATCTCAGTCTTCTCTAGACTATTGCATAGTATTTGAGATCTCATTGAAAAGGTAATTAAAATAATTCTAAAGGTGGAATTGATTAAACATAAAAGGATTTTTAAAAAAGAGAAAATGATTGGTTATGGGTTTTTAATTTTATCTGCAAAGCTGAAAGCATTATTGTACAAAAATTAAGATTACGAACACTGAATTTAAAAATTCTGTATGTAGCAAATTGTAACAAGATTTTTGCAATACAGAAAATGTGATGAAATTATACAATTATTAGCTTGAATAGAACAACTGAACATAGTCACTGTTGTCTCTTAGGTAAATTAACAGGTTTCTTCTTTAAAAAAAATCATAATGATGTATTTAACCAGAAGGCTGGAACGGCTCTTGTGCATCAATATTTTCACATTTAGCTCCATTAGCATTTTAATGAATACAACCAATGAAACTAAATGCGTGCAGTTTCTCTTTCTGTTTTCCCCTTATACCAACAATCCTTTCTCTCAGTAGCACCGGAAAAACAGAATATAGAATGAACCTAGTTTCCCATTATGTCATTATTCCCATCTGTCTTGTTCTCTTATCTGCCTTCATCAGTGCATAGACTCTAAATCATTTCTTGATTCAGTGTGTTAAGAGCTTCAGCTTGTTTGCGAAGCAATAAAGAACCTGGTAAAATGTTGGCTACACTCAATTACTGCACTTTAAAAATATGTGAGGCTATTTTTGAGCAAAAATATGATTTCTAGTCATTGTGTAACCTTCACTATTACCTCTCTAGCCTGCCTCACTTTAGTTCCTCCATAATTTTTATATTATACGCTGACCTTTCTCTTGTTCTAATAGACAAATCTGCTTACCTGCAGAAGGCAGCTCCAAAGGCATAGCAAATTTTCAGTTTAGCTCCTGTTGTGCTTCACTTTATTGGGATCTGCAAGTTATTTTATCAGTGCTATCCTCATCTCCACAAATGCCTTTTTGAGCACACAACATCAAGAGCCTTGGGCACTAGGCAGGGCTAGAAGGTTCCAGTGACACAGAGAAGGAAGTTTTGCAGCCCAAGGTGAAGTATTCCTGAGACAGCATTATGGACATGGTCAGGAGGATAATGTTTGGGAGGGAGGTTAGCAGAGACAGTTTATCTCCACTGTCCTGAGTGAAGACCAGATGTTCTTATTTTTATTGGGGATAGTCTTGCTATTTGGAGCTTTTGTCTTATATAGGCTCCTATTACCTTTAATGACCAGCCTTGATTTTTCACACTTTTTGTCTGGTCACCCACCTGGATTCTGCTGCCTTTCATCTCAGAGATGGGGGGAATAGGATGCAGTGATTTACGGTCACTGATTCCTTCAGCATCACTGAATATTGTGAGTAAATTGCTAAAGAAATAAGCCACAACATGTGACAGATGGCAGTGCACTCCTCATTACGTGGTGAGCTTTGAATGACCTGAGAAACACACCAGACTATACACCTCAGAACTTCTTGTGGTTCCTGTCACCACCCACATGATATCTGCACAACAAATGGGCTTCACAAACTCTTCTGTTCTCCTTTCCTTGGCTACAGAAGGGTCTTTTAGTAGCTTGTCTTTTAAAAATGTAATCCTTTCAGTTTTGATGAAAAAACTCTATCAAACAGGAGGGATTGAATATGCCTTAATAATAGTTAGATTCTGAATCACGCTAATCTTCTCCGGAAGTTAATTTTGTTGTTGGATCTTCTCAGTCAGGTCAGATTTGTTCTGGATACTATGTGCTCTGTCCTGGGCTTTGAAAGGTTCATTGTCCCAGAAGATCACTGCTGTCTAACTGCATCCCAGGCAGAGAGACGTTGTTTGTTTCTAGCTCACTGATGACGTCGAAGATCAGGACTAAAGTCTTGAACTGGCAACAGCAAAAGACAGGGAACATGTGGAGGGGACGTAGCACACCAGAACATTCACAATGGACTATCACAGGGGTCTGCAACCTGCGGCTCCAGAAGTGCTTGTGGCTCTTTAAGGACTTCTCTGTGGTTCCGGACTCTATAATTGCAAAAGTGAAAAAAAAAAAAAAAGAAATCCACTTGCTCTTGAATCCCTGCGCCCCTCACCCCACCCTGGTGTTCCCCACTTATCCAGTATCTTATGATTTTCAAACTTCTGTTATTCTCATAAACAATGTTAATATGGGAGAAACTACAGGAGCATTAGAGTATTCACTAATATTCAGTACTCTTTTTTGTGAAAAAAGAGGTGCTGGTACTCAGCCAATCCCGTGGTTAGTACTGCTGAGGTGCCAGTACTCAGTACTGGCAAGTACCAGCACCAAAATGCACTCCTAATAACATGTTTTGCTGTCTAAAAAGTCTGACTGACACCATGGATTGTCTGTGTAAAGTGTAAATCATTAAAATGATTATACGAACATCTTGAGAAATGTCAGAGCAGATTACACTACAATCGTACTGGGTGTCCTTGAAGTGAAACTCCATTCTTAACTTTCCTCATTTTGACTTTGACACAACCTCCCAAGGGAAGCAGTAAAAGCATCTTCCCTTGAGACTTTAAAACTTAACTAAATACCACTTTTGAGACTATAAGGTGGGGAAAAATCTTATATTAGCAGGGAAATTACAGGGACTAACAGGTATTTTTCTGCATAAAATTTACATGACTCTATTATTTTCTTCTACCGTAAAACTGTTTTTATGATGGGAATTTCAAAAACACCTAGGGGAGTTCGGTACCAGGCCCCCAAAGAGCTCCCAGATGGTATGTGTGAAACCCTTCCCTCAGCAGATAACAAAATTCAACTTTTCTTAAAGGAGTTTTTTTAATGGTTCCTTGAGACAGGCATGTTAGCTTGTCAAATTATTTTTTTTACTACTCATAAGTGCTATTGAATCTACACGCATTCCAGGAAGCTCTTTATTGTTCATGTGTTTCACATTTAACAAATATGTGGTTGCTTTTATTAAGGACATTATACCCTTTGGTCGCAGCTACCCTAGAAAGCCCTTTCGAAAGCAAAACCGAAAGGAGGGCCCCTTTTGAAAGAACCTGCGAAACATCCACACACACAAAGTGCTCTTTTGAAATTACTTTTGAAAGATGGTGGCGCGGCTTTCGAAACCGCTCCTCCCTTCCCGTCTTAGGAAGATCCCCTCCTTTCGAAACCCGCTTTTGAAAGAGGGCCAGTGTAGACACACCATAGAGTGCATTTTCAAAAGAACGGTCCTCCATGGTGCCTGCCAACTGGCATGTGGCAACGCTTTTGCCAGCACATAAGGAGCTCAATGGTCGGCGCATCCAGCTGCGTTTAAAGACGCACTGGCCCAGAACCCCCAAGAAGGAAGCTGAGAGTGTGCTGGCTGCAGGCATTGCACCAGCCTGCAGCAGCATGGATCCATGATGAGGGCAAAGGCCAGCGAGGCACCCCGCCAGCCCCATGATGACACCCCAAGATCGCTGTGACCTCCAGCGGTCCCCCTCCAACCCACCCAAAGAGTCCCCAGAGTGCAGCCAGGGGCAAAGAAAACAGGCTCCCTCCTGGAGCGAGGGGGAGATAAAAGACTTGCAGGGTCTGTCGGGGGAGGAGGCGGTGTTCCTCCACACCAAGGGCTGGCGCCGGAACACCATGGCTGTTGGCCAGCTGTTGACCGGGCTGAAGACCCAGGGCCAACTCCCCAGCTCGGCAGACCAAGTGCGGTCGAAAGTAAAAGAATGTGTCAGGCGTACCCCCGGCCCAGGACACAGCTGACTGCTTCGGGGCAGTGCCCACCAGCTGCCCTCACTACAAAGCCCTCAACCAGCTGCTGGGGCTGACGGACACTTCCAAGCCAGACACTGCGGTTGACACGGTGGAGGCAGAGGCCCAGATCATGCCGGGCAAGCAGGAGGGATCCTCAGGCACAGACCTCAGCTGGGTGCACGACTCATACTTGCATGCGGAGGGTGTCCTGGTAATTGTGATCCCCTCCAGCCCCTCCAGTAGGACCTTCCCCCGAAGTCGTCAAGGAACCTTCAGGTACGTAACTGAGGAATTGGACAGCTAGCAGCATTCTGGCTGCCCCATCCTGACGCATTCTGCCCGGCCACTGCCTGTGGCCCACAGGGTGACCTGCGCACAGCACCCAGCACCCCAAGCTGTAGACAGCATCACAACCTGCAGGCCTGGGGAGGGTGCCTGGGATGGGGATGGGAATGGGGATGGGTCCCACCCGGTATGTGGCCCAACCGTGCGGGGACACCCAGTTGCCCAGGAGCCCCCATAGCCTACCAGACACCAGTGGAGGGCTGGGGAGCACGGCCCATGGGGTCATAGCTGATGGGCCAAACCCTCTCCTCTCGTCCCCATAGCACCACCAACTGAGGGCCAGGTGAGCCCTCTCCAGGGCTGGAACACAACCCCCATGAGCGCCAAGGGGACCAGGCCATCAGGCTGCCCACCACCCATGCGGGCCCATGTGCAAAGGTCCCACCACCGCCCCACTAGGAGGAAGAGGTGGAGAAGGCTGCTTCCCTGGTGGCGGTGATTTGGGAGCAAATGGCCATGATCTGGTGGTGGCTTGACCTCGAGGAGGCGGACACGGGACAGGTCGGTGTGCGGCCTGGGGTGAGGTTGCTGGGGCTTCCTGGGCCCTCACCCAGGCTGTCACCCAGTGCCCACCCCTGCCACCTGCTACCGCTGCCGCTGCCTCCCATGCTGCTTCCCACACCGCATCCTCTGCTGCCCCCCACCGACAGCGCCTTTGCTGCCCCCGAGCTTGCTGCCCTCCTGCCACCCGATGCCCCACCAGCTGCCCTGCTGGACCCTGGTGCAGCTTCTCCTGGCCAGGGTGGGCCATGCTGTGCTGCCCCTTCCCCACCCCCTGGCACCCAGGTCACAGACACTGCATCCCTGGCACAACCCTACTTCCCCTTGGTCTTGGCCCCATCCCAGCCCCACCAGGGCCCCTGGACCCAGGGCAGTAGGACCCCCCACAGTTGCCGTGAGTCACAGCCCCACAGCCCCATGGGGAACTAAGGGCCACCCACCGCTCCAGGTTCCGCTGCCCCCACCACGCCCAGGTTCTGTTCCCCTCAGCTCCCCATTCCATGCTCTGTATATAGTTTTCCCCATTCACCCTTGTATATTTGGCCCCCCCATTTGTAGTACTGTTTTTAATGACAGTTCATTTGACGTTTCAACGTGTTTAGTTGCAAACAGCCCCTGTGTCCTGTGAGATATGTGGGGCAGGGGGTGTGTGTTTGACCCCAGCCGCACGAACCTTGAGCAGGACAGCCCTGACGGTGGCCTTGCCCACCCCGAACTGGTGGCCCAACCAAGCAATGGCTGTCCAGGGTGGCCAGCTTCCAGACAGAGATTGCCACACATTTTTCCAGGGGGAGTGCAGGCCTTGCTGGCATGTTCTGGTGGTGAAGGGCGGGCGCCAGCCAGTGGCACAACTCCCGGAAGGTCTCTTTCCTCAGGTGGAGGTTCTGGAGCCATCACTCGTCATCCCACTCTCGCATGACCGCCTGGTCCCACCACTCGGTGCTGGTGGGGTGGCCCCATACGTGCCAGATGGCACGAGGGATGGGGTGCGGGCGGTGCCCTATGGCGAGGGCTTGCAGGACTTGGGGGGTGGGTGTCAGCCTCCAGAGGAGGAGGAGGACTGCAGCAATCATTGTGGCCAGCAGCCTGACCACATCACTGCCGGCTTCCTCATCATGGAGCTGGATGGCATCCATGGGTGCCCGGTGGATCCAGCGGTATCTCCGTGCACGGGGTCTGTACTGCTGTGTATGCCTCAGTGGCTCTCAGCGTGTGCAGGCTGGGGCTGTTTGGGAGGGGCCCTTTAAGGAAGTGGCCGAGTGCAGGGTGTAGGGCCTGGAAGGGCTCATCCACCATACGACCCCATCTGTGGTGTTTCCTGGCTTGTTTTTTTGAAAGGGCTCTGGGGGCATGTGGACACTCCCTTTCAAAAGAGCACCTCTCCCTTTCGAAACAGTGGCTCGGTTGATCAATCTGCTTTTGCGTACATCCCTGCTCTTTCAAAACCAGGTGTTTTGAGAGGTGCCTTCTGGAAGCTTGCCTGTTGAAAGTGCCCTGTAGTGTAGACATGGCCCTCATGTTTGACATATTTGCATTGTCTCATGATTGCCGCCGCATATATTTCATATGTATCTGGCCTTTGCCAGTTGTTTCTTCTTGAATTCTGTCTTTATTCTTTAGCGTATATTTTTATTCAATGAACTTCATGTTTTTTCTAGATGACTGTTTGCTGAAAAGTCAAGTTAATTTCTCACAATAGCTTGGCTTTCATAGGGTTATTGATTATATCACAAATAATTAACTCTCTAATATAGTGCATTAGTTAACTGAGCAAATCCTTTGTATAATTTTGGGCTGGTCCACAAAAATCTCTGTCTTTTATCATCTAACCAGCCTCTTGAGCCAAAGAAAAGTAGTTCTGAACAGTGGCAAAAAATTTACGTTCCAGGAAACTGGAACAGAAGAAATACTACCATATAAATTCCAAATAATTACTCCCATCGCAATTGGAACATCATTAGTTTAATCAACGTGCAGTCAGTATTCTGTCACTATATCATTGACACCATGGGTTTATGCCATAACCCTCCCTCAGGGAAAATCTTAGGCCAGGTCTACAGCACAATGAATTGCGAATTGTGTAGCTGGAGTCAACATATCAGAAATTGATTTTTGTGCCACCCCCACAGCAGGAGGCTGATGGGAGAAAAATCTCCAGTTAACTGCTGATACTCCTTTCTGTTGACGGTTGAGCCCTGATGGTTCTATTTGTGTGGCCTCACTAGGTGTGATAAAGTGAACCCCAGAAGATTCACCACCACTGTGTCCATCTTCTGGTAAGTCTAGACGTAACCTTATAGAAGAAACAAAAGAAACGTAAACAAAGCCAGGGAGATGTAACGCATTTACACCCTGGAAATGAGGAACTCCAAGGCTGTGGCAATACTACCCCTCCCTTTCGGAAGGGGCAGGTGAAAGAGGCAGTTCAGAAGATGCTAATGAGGTGCTGACATGAATATGTAGCAGCTCATTAGTATAATATCAGCAGCATGTGATTCGAAAGTACTGCTTTCGTAACACACGCCACCCGTATAAATGGGAGCCTTGCGAAAGGACTCCCTGAGTTCAAAAGTCACTTCTTCCTGAAAGCGCCTCATTAGGCTCTTTCAAACTGCCTCATTAACATGTGTTAGCTGACACTAAAGGGGTGGCTGATCAGGGTAGTGCTTGGTGCCAGCAGGAGTCCCTTTTACATCCGAGTCTTTAACTGCTAGGACAGATTGTCCCTTCGCAACAGGCAGCCAGGGTGGCTGACGGATGCCCCAGGAGTTTGCCCCTTGGCAGGCGGCCAAACTCAACGCCCAGTTTCCAGCACACTAGCACCACTGACCCTAAGGGGTTCATTAGCCAGAAGCCAGCTAGGGTTCTTTGGTTGTGTATGGCTCGATGCAGTCACTGGAGGAGTCAGGTTTAGCGTAATGGTTACTGTGATTTGTTAAGAGTGAAAAGTTTAGCATGTAAGAGATGTGAACTAACAGGTCGTTTAGATCATTAAACTTTACTTTAGTTACAGCTTAGCTTTAGTTACAACAACAACAACGACACTTAACCTATTGAATGCGCCCAAAATACATAGCAGGTATAATTCTCACCCTTGCCTCATCCGACTCCAGCGTAGCCAGTGTCTGTCACTCAATCCCTCGGGAGGAAGAGTACGAGGAGGGCATTCCCTTATCCCAGGAGACAAAGGCCTGTTCTGACCAGCAGGTCAGGCAATTGGAGCTCAGTTCGTGTTTGCTACTAGGCCCTACTTTATACTCCTTGGGTCACGTATAGATCTTCCTTAACACCAGTCGTGCTGGTACGTCTCAGTGACACCAGCCTCAAAAGAAGGTTACTAAATTAATTTGCATTTGTTAGGTGAAGATAGCCGAATGTTAGCCGAATCATTAAGACAAAACATTCTTTTCACATGGGCATAGGATTCCTCTCCTGGAACATTATGTGGGCTATCACTATCAGTACTGTTCAAGGGTAGCCCGAGGCCCCCGGCTCCAGGAACAGCCTGTTGTCCCCTTAAGAATGGGTGGAAAGGGGTGGTTTAAGGGACCCTACTCCCCTATTTTAGATTGGGAGCCTGGCCTATTTTTTATCTGTGGGAGCAAAGCCTATAAGTACCTCCCAGTAAACTGGCAAGGGCGATGCTCACTGTGACATGCCGTCCCTGGGGGACTTATGGTACACCCACACATTACAGCTCCAGGTATAACCAACCTTGGAAGCTTCTTACATTGAGCATCCAGGCAAGCCAGAGCTCAAAACCCCCATGTTAAACGGCCTACTGGTTTTCATCAGTTTGCCCATGCATTCCTACCCTGGTTTGGAGTAGCAGAGCTTGAACAGGCATTAGTTAATGTCTCACAGGAGGAGGAAAAGTCACTAAATCACACTGCCCAGGCATTAGGCCTCCTTAGCTGTGTCTACACGTGCACGCTACTTCGAAGTAGCGGCTCTAACTTCGAAATAGCGCCCGTTGCGGCTACACGTGTCGGGCGCTATTTCGAAGTTAACTTCGACGTTAGGCGGCGAGACGTCGAAGTCGCTAACCTCATGAGGGGATTGGAATAGCGCCCTACTTCGACGTTCAACGTCGAAGTAGGGACCGTGTAGACGATCCGTGTCCCGCAACGTCGAAATTGTGGGGTCCTCCATGGCAGCCATCAGCTGGGGGGTTGAGAGACGCTGTCTCTCCAGCCCGTGCGGGGCTCTATGGTCACCGTGTGCAGCAGCCCTTAGCCCAGGGCTTCTGGCTGCTGCTGCTGCAGCGGGGGATTCATGCTGCATGCACAGGGTCTGCAACTCGTTGTCGGCTCTGTGTATCTTGTGCTGTTTAGTGCAAGTGTGTCTGGGAGGGGCCCTTTAAGGGAGCGGCTGGCTGTTGAGTCCGCCCTGTGACCCTGTCTGCAGCTGTGCCTGGCACCCTTATTTCGATGTGTGCTACTGTGGCGTGTAGACGTTCCCTCGCTGCGCCTATTTCGATGTGGTGCTGCGCAACGTCGATGTTGAACATCGACGTTGCCAGCCCTGGAGGACATGTAGATGTTATTCATCGAAATAGCCTATTTCGATGTCGCCACATCGAAATAGGCTACTTCGATGTAGGCTTCACGTGTAGATGTAGCCCTTGATGAGCAAATCCAATCCGTAGCACGCTTTGCTTTACAAAAATCGAGTAGCTTTGGATGCAGTTTTAGCTCAGCAAGGGGGAGTATGTGCTGTTATTAATGAATCATGTTGTTTTCATGTAAATCAGTCTGGACAAATTGAGCAAAATATATCCACTATTAAGGACGCAGTTAGAGTGCTACATGCTGTTACCAAAGATGGGATAGCTTCGTGGTTAGAGTGGCTAGCCCAGAACCTGGGATTTTCTTTAACCCCATTCCTACATTCTATTATAGCTAGCGCATTAACCATTCTTGTAGTTGTTATCACTTTCTGTATTATTCTCTGTATTGTTAAACACTTAATTGCCCTAGCAATCTCACCTGCAGAAGTTTGATATATGGCATTGCCCAGTGATCCTAACCAGTCCCCCAATCACAGAACATTTGATCAGGCCATCCCCGTAGGGCAATTTTAGTTTCCTCCAAGGAGGGCAAGAGGTGCTGGCGTCACCACCACCTTGCATCCTGGAACGATGTGGCATATCGGGGGTGCAATGTAGCCAGACAAACCCCCCCTACTTCTCCTCTCCGTGTAACTACTTCAAAGCACAGATGCGCTGAGTCGTTGAAATCATGGGAAGCACAGAAGAATAGACAACATACTACTCTGATCAGCCACCCCTTTAGTGTCGGCTAACAACATGTCCCTTCTGAAAGGGAGGGTAACCATGGCCACAGCCCAAGAGCGGTAAACATAGGCTGTAGTTGGCACCTCAGCAGCTAAAAAGGGCAAGGTCGAAAGATCTGTTTTGAGAACATGAAGCAAATGTGCGCAGAAGCCACAGAGGTCCAGAGATAATAGTTGTTGATAGTAAAATACTGAATAATTGTTTCATTTGTCGAGGTCATTCAGGTAATTTATCTTGACATCCATCATACATATTTCTGTCACTGTTTTTTACTATATTCTGCTTATTTTTATTGTTGTTTTTGGATGATGCTGTTTTCTTTCCAATTGATTTAAAAAAAGAAGGGAGGGGCCCACAGGAGAAATGTTTTGTATCTAGATTATGTAGTCTTCTATGCATACAACCTTAATTGACTTCCTTTGTGCTTATTTATTAGGATGCAGTCTTTAGTTACATGATCTCATGCTATGTATCCCACCGGATTTGTGCCACATTCAGTACACAGGATGAATCAGCTCTGGGGATGAATCTGGACTGCATACTGAATGAAGCTGGTGTCTTTAAGAACCCTGCCTCATTTGGTGGAGAAGTTGGAAGGAGCGCAATGAATGAGGTATGGGACTGAAGGCCAAACCCTTGGGAAAAAAGGCCAGGCAGCCTTGGAATATCGAATTTCACTGACTCCTTTTGGGGAGTGTGTGTATGACCTAGGTAAGATATTGAAACCACACTTTTCACAGATGGCCATTAATTGTGTGCGCCTCCTTTTTCAGAGTGCTTGACCCCACACCCTGGGCTCTGATGTGCAGAACTGCTGGGCATTCATTCCCATGTGCAGGGAAGTCAGTGAGAGCTGGGTTTTAAACACAGCACCTGCTGTGTACTCTGAAAAATCAGCTCCTAGGCTAGGCGGCCCAAAGCCAGCACCCCAAATTAGCTGGGGGCAGGGAGCACGTAATTAAAGACGCTGATGGGGTGCAATGGGGGACTGGTGAATGAGGGTTTCACAGGGAACCCTAATTGTGGCATGTGTGAACCGGGGTGGGGTGCAAAGCCAAGTGGGCCAAAGGACCCTTTAAGGCGGCTGGGGCAGGGGGGCTATGTGTGGATTTGAGGCGGGAGAGCCTCTTGGGAGCAGGGCTGCAAAGTTGGGGTAACCCCTCCGGGGGTTCAGCTCCTTTCTCCCAGCCCCCCTCAGCCCGACCGCTGCCGGGGGTCTCTGGAGGGGGCGGGTGAAACGAGGCCGAGCGGGCGGGGGCGGGGCCGTGGTGCCTCTTATTGCACCCCCCCTGGACCCGCAGCACTGGGGCGCCCTCGGTCAGCGCATCTCGCTCCACCCCCTGCTCCGGCTCCGGCTGCGCCTCCCGCCGCCCGCCAGTCCGGCGCTGGGGGGCTGGCTGGCTGGCTGGCTGCGGCGGGGCGGGGGCGGGAAGCAGCCGGGAGCAAAGAGGATGCAGCCGCCTCCTGCAGCCCCGCCGCTGCCGGCTCCCGGAGCCGCGTTGGATCCCGCAGGTGAGTCCCCACGCAGGGCGACCCCCGATCGCCGCCGGCCGGGCTGGGGTCGGGCAGCTGCGGGCCTCGGGCTCCGGCTGCGAGATGCGGGGAAGTGCTGGGGAGCTGCCGGGCTCGCCCGGGGCTGGAAAGCCGCGGGAGCCCCCTAGGGTCGTGGTGGTGGGCTGCACTGCCTACCCCAGCGCTGCTTCCCGGGGCTGGTCCTCCCTCCTCCAGCGGGCGGGCGAGCGGTAACTTCTCTGCCCCGAGCGGGCTAGAGCGCACACGCCTCTCTTGCGGGGACATCAACCCGGAAGGCGCTTTCCTGCCGCCTCCTTCCCCACCCGGCCCCGCAGCTGGGAAAGGAGCTGCTGGGGGAGACTCGGGCTGCTCCCAGCAACAGCACTTACCACCAAGTGTTCAGTTTTGTCTCAGTTTGTCTCCAGATAGTTTTGAAATGGAACCTAGGTCAGTGCTCCTGAAACTTCTTGAGACCCCGGGGCACCCACCAAGACTGTTTTTTATGCCCATGAAAATTGTCTTCAAAAAGCGTGGTCGGAACTAAAAGAAAGAGGACAAAGTAGCAACAGAGGCAGCAAAATCAAAAGGAAGTAATTTAATCAGGTATCATAGCAATGAAGAAGTAACGTTGTATCTGGTTTTAATGACGGAAAATACATCCCATCAGTGTATGATAGCAAAAAAGTGTGGGACGCTCGCGGCACACCTGTGAGTTGTTCATGGAACGCTAGTGTTCCACAGAACATGGTTTAAGAAACGCTGTTCTAGGTGGTTACACTTACTCTTATGTTTATTTGTTGTTTAACCAGCCATGGACATGGATGCTAGAACTCACCAACGATACACTGAAAGCAATAAATGGTCTCAGAGGGGCAGCCGTGCTAGTCTGCAGCTTCACAAATAACAGGCAGTCCTGTAGCACCTTAGAGGCTAACCAATTATCATAGAATCCTGGCTGGAAGGGACTTTAGGAGGTCATCTAGTCCAGCCCCCTGCCTAAAGCAGAATCAAAATCATCCCAGCCAGGACTATGTCGAACCAGGACTGAAAAACCTCTAGATATGGAGATTCCACCACCTCTCTCTGCTGAACCCCATTCCAGTGCTTCACTACCCTCCTGGTGAAATAGCTTTTCCTAATATCCAGCCTACAACTCTCCTTCTGCAACTTCAGACCCTTGCTCTTTGTTCTACCTGTCAGCATCAAGAACAGTCTCTCTCCATCCTCTTTAGAGCCTCCTTTTAGAATGTTGAAGACTGCTATCAAATCACCCCTCAGTCTTCTCTTCCGCAAACTGAATAAGCCCAAATCTCTCAGCTTCTCCTCACAGGTCATGTGCTCCAGCCACTTAATCATTTTCGTTGCTCTCCACAGAACCCTCTCCAATGTGTCCATATCCTTTCTATACGATATTAGGTCATGAGCTTTCGGGGGTCTGAAGAAGTGGGTCCTACTCAGGAAATCTCATGACCTACTAAATTGGTTAGTCTCTAAGGTGCTACAGGACTGCTTGTTATTTGAAATCAGTAAACTTGGTGAAAATTATTAGGTTCTGGATTTAACATTTATGATGGCAACATTGGGAGTATAGCATGAAAGTATGGTTTTCCTCCAGTCCTTACCCAATATTGCAAATCTTAATTTTGTCACATTGGAAGACCTATTTCTCTGGTAATATCTCTCAGATGCAGTACTACAGATTTGCCAGTTCTTTATAAATGCTTGGATTTGCAATGAAGGAAATTTCCTGCTCAGATGAATCCCGATAGATCATCTTAAAAAGCAGTCTAGAAACATATTGCAGGGTGGTTAACAAAGGAAAAAGCAGTAAAGGGAAGAGTGCAGAGATGGTAATTCAGTTTGAAATGTAGAGCTTGTCTTTTTAAAGTTTAGTTAGTATTCTTAAAGTTCCCGTTAAAACAGGACTCTAATCTATATGGTATGGTACAATACTGGGGGTATCCATGGGTGGTAGTCCCCACTCTCTACAAATCAAATGTTGTTCTGCTTTTCCATATCATCCTCACTGGAGCATTTAAATACATTTTCATTTATATTTTCCATTTAGCCATTGTATTGTTTTCATAGAATCACTGTTAGGATAATGTGACATAGGAATGGACTTTGTGTACGTATGTATGTGTATAACAAATATGGTAAAATATCCATTTCCTCTGTGCTGAAAATTAGCACTTTTTATGCTTGAGCAGTTTGGAGTGTCAGTAGATCAAGATACAGAGTTAGCTTTGTACTTTTCCATTTATAGAAGGCTAAGGACTATGATGGGAGTATATGGTATTCGGCAGTAGATGCAATTCCATTCAAACTTTTGAATGTCACTGTTGTATTATCTGGATGACATTCAGTTTAATTTTTTTATATTTTTACATTACAGTGGTAGTTAAGTGCTTCGTTGCTAAACTAGCGGGCTTCTGAAAAGGTTTGTTTTCTGTTCCTGAATGTACAGTTTGTGTCTGGAAATACAAATGAGATGTAAAAGAGAGGTTAAATATTTGATTATTTCTCCAAACTTCTTTAAAGTGAAGATAATACAATATTAGTGCTAGTTCTTATGTACAGTGTTCAGTCTGGTACTGTATATGGAGACCTGGCCTTTACCCATTACACCTATCAAAAAGCATGTATTAACCCTTTTATATTTTTGTTACATGGCAGTTTTGAAGGAAACAGGGAATAAATGGTAATAGCAAAGATTTATGTAGACTATTTTTTGTATGACTTAACTGTTCAGTTAAGCTGTCATTTTAACTATTGATTAACTAGTCATTTAATAATTTATTGGCAAAACAATTGTTGCCTAAGCAATGAAGTCATAGTGATACTGTACATTATCACTTGATATATCTAAACTGTTTACAGTACCAAGGTAGTTATTTTTAAGATCTGCTCAAAAACTCAGGATCATTTTCTTAAGGCCTTGTCTATAGAATATAGTTATGGGCTCTACAACACAAATACATAATAGAGATAAGAGTTAGCACTGATAAAACTGCTATCTAGTGTCTTGAAACTAATGCAGCTGTATATGGATTAATTTTAGCACAATTGATAAAATGAAGCATATTACCAGAAAAGAAGAATTCCTCACCAAAAGCAGATCTGAGATCTCTTTTAAACAGCTCGGCCCATTGCATTTAGTTTTAGGAGGCAATGTACAATTAGTTCAATGTCACTAGCATTGCACATTTTTAAAAAATACATAACAAAAAATATAGCCAAGAAAAAATATGGCATTGAAGTGAACAGGAGTAATGAGACATTAATTTAGCTCAAAACACATGCAAATCTCATCCCTTAAATATTAGCCTTACATCTGCAAAATATGAAATATAGAGTATGTATTAGTTCTTTGGTATTATATATTATGTTACACAGGGTTATCTTGTATTACATGAATCTTTGTAATGCTGGGAAATGGAAAGCACTGAAAATGTAACTTTTGCCCCTTATAGTATTTCTGCAATAGATCAGGGATGTTAATATATTTTGTGTCCAATGTTAACTAAAGACAAGTCTCTCCACATCTTTATCATCTTGACTAGGGCAAAGGGACTAAATGGGGAGATGCTAATTTTTTTAACACAAGTACTTGCATTAACAAGTGGTGGTAGACCTTTTGGGGTTGGACTGTTGGTAAGTGCTTTTTCTAGAGCTGACAAGTCATGCCTCATGTGTCTCTTTCTTTTCTTATGCCTCCCTCTCCATCTTAAACTTATACTTTCCTCTGTCCCAAACTCATTCTTCCAGCTCTAGGGTTGAATTGTTTCACTCTGGCAAAAACTGAACTAAGGCATTCCCACCAAACAGTACATCTCAAATAGAAATCTGCTGGTTGTTGTGTAAAGGAGGCCTTCAGTATATTTTTCTCAATTCCTGGTGGATGGATAATGGTTCTCCTCACTCTGTTTCCCCTTGAGGTGGCTGAGAAAGGTTTGACCGTCTCTGTGTACCATCCATTGATGCTCAGGATCATCTGTATTTTTCTTGCCAAATGGAATTGCTGTATGTGAATGTAAGCTCCCCATGCCTTTCTCCTCCTGTCTCTGAGCTCCTAAGAGAAAAGGTTTATGTTTTCTTATCTCTGTGTCCTGATGGTTTTCTTTCACCTGCCACGGAGGTGATAGTAGTGTGGCTCAGGGCCTCAAATAGCTACTTTGCCTGAGAAATATTTCTGAGGCTAGTCAGGGAGTGCTAGTGAATTTTTACTTTTCTTGACCTGTATAAGGCTAGACCTGGAGGAGTACAGCTCAGCGGTGTAAAAGATAGCATTGTCAATCTAATTAATCCATGCGTGTTGGTGCCTGCAGGGTGCAAGGAGTGCCACCCAGAGAAGCACGGAGGGCGTATGTGGGGGGACTCCATTTAGCAATTAAAATTTTGGCAGGGGCATTGGGCGTGGTGTTGTATTTTTAGAGGTCCACCAGAAGCCACCTGTGATCTAATTTAGCTCTTGGATTTTTAAATAGCACCCATCACTATGGTTATCTATGCTTTGTTATCATACTGCCAGCCAAAATTGTTGAGGAAAATTCCCAACACGATGTAATGCCAGTAATAATTTGTGGCAGTCCTCACTGGATTCTTGATTAGACCAGGGGTTTTGGTAAAAAAATATTCCGCTGAGAAGACTTGCTTGATTTCTGAAATGCTGGGATACTGATAGAAAATGGGGAAATCCAGTGAGCGTCAATTTAATATTTTATGATTCTGTTTTGGTTCCCTATGCATCAGTTAACAGGGTCTAAATAACTGCTGCTGAGAGTGACTACAGTAGTAACAGGTTGGATAGTGAATGGGTTGCAGAAGCCAGTTACTTTGCGGAGGAATTCGCTCCTAGAAAGGACTGGCGGTAGTACTACCTCCTTCTGTACTTATTTCTTGGAAGGACTACTTTAATTCATGGCTGGCATGCTGTGTAAGAGCCATTGCTAGTGAAAAATAACAAGAAGTCCTGTGGCACCTTATACACTAACAGATATTTTGGAACATTAGCTTTTGTTGGCAAAGACCCGCTATGTGGTCTGGTAATGCATCTGACGAAGCGGGTCTTTGCCCGCAAAAGCTTATGCTCCAAAATATCTGTTAGTCTAGAAGGTGTCACAGGACTTTTTGTTGTGTTTGAAGATACAGACTAACATGGCTACCTCTCTGATACTTGTCATCATTGCTAGTGAAGACTGACTAAGGCATATGGTATAGCTGACCCTAAAATCTTCACCCCAAGCATCACAGCAATACTTATGACTAAGCAATTTTGAATTGCTTTTGGCTTCAGGTAACTATAAATGAACGCTTCCTGCCTCACGATGGGCAACTACTTTAAAAGCAAATCCCAAACATATTGCAGCTGCCCTTTAAAAAGAAACGAGAACTATGTAAAACTATGGAGATTGCAGCACTGCTGCAGTCAATGAAACAGCTAGCAGAAGGGAAATAATAATGCTTTGCACTTATATAGAACTATTCATTTGAAAATCTCAAACTGTTTTACAGATAAGCCTAATAAACATTTATCAGGCAAAGTACCTAGTTGAGGCTCTACACCATACACACAGCATGCTTTTAGTTGTTTTTAAGGTGCTGTGGAACTGCTTGTTTTTGCGAAGCTACAGACTAACATGGCAACCCCCTGTGACTATTTAATATGCTATGCATGTAATTCAGGATGAAAAACCATTATGCACAACTGAAATATTAAAATTCTGTTAAGACAATATTGAATTATCTCAGTGAACACCACGGCTGCAACATACGGTACAGTCCAGGCCATTCAAGTGTTTGAAATGCTGAGTCTCATACGTGAGTGGATAGTGTGTGTGGGGGGGGGGTTTCCCTAAAATATTTACCAAAACTTGGCTTGCAGAATGCTTTAAGGTACTTCGTACTGTTCAGATTGTAAAAAGATCTTCATGTACAGGTTGAATCTCTCTAATTGGGCACTCTCTCATCTAGAAACATCTGTAATTTGGTGTGATTTTAGTTAGACAGAATGCCAGCTTATCATGGTGTGGGAAAATTTCCTGTAGTTCCATAAAGTTTGTTTGCAGTCACGAGTCCTGGCTCTCAGTGTTCTGTGCTGTTATTTAGCTCTAATTTAACCCTAAATATCTTCTCAGAGCCCAGTATGCAGTTTAAGTGCTGGTAATGCTTCTCAACAATATTAACCTCCCGTGGTCCGGTAATTTCTCTCATTTGGCACCAGTCAGGTTGCAAGGTTGTTGGTCTAAAGAGCTTCAACCTGTATTTTGTTAAAGGCAAAGCCATATATGTTACCTTAAATGTATGCATCCAAGTCCCACTGATGTAAAGTTATACAGACATTTTACAGTAAGTTCTACAATGAATTTTTGACTATTGAGAACTGTACACACAGAGAGAATTCTGAGACAGCATATGAACTATAAGCCAAATTGTGTGGTAGAATACATACTAGGGTACATTGTGAACGTAAAATATTTCTATATTAGTACTTTTTGGAAAAGTTCTGATTCTGGAGAGACCAAATATTTGAGACTTCATTTTATTTTCCGGTGTGGTTTTGCTGGCCTTTGTGGGGTGAGCATTCAAAATTCAGACAACTTGTCAGTGCTTGTCATATGGGTCTTGTGCATCAATTCTCTTTCTTCTTTTAAATGAAATGTTGTTCTTGAAAAATAACATTCATTAACTGTCCTGTGCTAGAGAGATACCTATAAAGGTAACAGACTTTTAAAATGAGGCGGTTTTTGTCATTATGTGCTTATCCTAATTTTATCCTTTTACTCATGTGTCTATACTACAAAAGTAACTTTGAAGTTGCTTACTTCGAAGTTGAGCGTCTACACACATCCTACTTCGAATTTAAACTTTGAAGTAGGGCACTACTCCATTCCTGGGAATAGAGTAAGACTTCCAGGTTGAGCTCCCTACTTCAAAGTTAACTTCGAAGTAAAGGTAAATGTGTGTAGACTCTTTGCTGGCTGCTTCGAAGTAGTGCCTAACTTTGAATTTAACTTCCAAGTTAGTTCCTGGTATAGATGCACCCAGTATTCTTATGTGATTGATATACATTAGACCAGCAACCCCGGCATGGGTGCCAAAAGTGGCAAGTGTGGTGGGAGCTCAGCCCCGTCCCTCCTCCCCATACATCCAGGAGCTTGCTCAAAGCCATGCCATCTGTGGATTAACAAAAGACCAGCTAATTCTCCCAACCATGGTAGAGTTCTGCATCTTAATTTATTTATCACTGAAGCTCTTGTAAGTAGGAGTACCAGTGAATTTAAAAATTTTTTAAAAAAATTTAAAAAAAAAAGTAGGAGTACCTGTGAATTTGACTGTACAGGGGTCAAAAGGTCAAATTTCAGCTCTCTGCCTACGAAAGGTTGCTGACCCCTGCATTAGGCATTCACATCTCCTGGTGTAAATAGCTTTGTCAAGTTCTGAACTATGTACACAAATTTTATAAAAAATGTGTTTGCATCTCCGTCTTCAGTTTTTTCCCTGTTTTCTTACTTATCTAGTCAGTTTGTTTGAGGATTTTTTTGTGTCCTCTGGAGAGGGAGGTTGTTAGTGGGAGCTTTCTTTTCTCTTTGTTCTTTGTATTTTCTGTGATGTGTTGGCTTGGGGGAGGTGGGGAATAAAAGTTCCCCTCCTTGGGTTTCCCTCTTCTCAGTACTGGAGAGAAGTCAGGTGGGTTATTTGGAGGTGGGGGAATGGCTTAAGGAGGGGAAAATGGTCACATGTGGAATGAGAATTGCTGTAGGAGCTCTGCTCTCTTTTGGCCCTGTCGTGCCTCTTTCCATCATAACATGCATCCTGTTCTGGGGATAATAGGTGATTGGTACAGAGCTTGGTCCTCTTTATGTTGATTGAGAATTCTCTTTCTCCAGGAGACTTCGCAACTGGCCTTAAGCAGAATAAAGATGTGGGCCAATTGGGCTACGTCTACACGTGCCCCAAACTTCGAAATGGCCATGCAAATGGCCATTTCGAAGTTTACTAATGAAGCGCTGAAATGCATAT
Source organism: Carettochelys insculpta (assembly GCF_033958435.1). Classification (NCBI taxonomy): domain Eukaryota; kingdom Metazoa; phylum Chordata; order Testudines; family Carettochelyidae; genus Carettochelys; species Carettochelys insculpta. Next base: position 121,023,255 of record NC_134137.1, read on the forward strand.
TCAGCGCTTCATTAGCATGCGGGCGGCAGCGGCGCTTCGAAATTGACGAGCCTTGCCGCCGCGCGGCGCGTCCCGATGGGGCTCCTTTTCAAAAGGGCCCCGCCTACTTCGAAGTCCCCTTATTCCCATGAGCTCATGGGAATAAGGGGACTTCGAAGAAGGTGGCATCCTTTCGAAAAGGAGCCCCGTCTGGACGCGCCGCGCGGCGGCAAGGCTCGTCAATTTCGAAGCGCCGCTGCCGCCCGCATGCTAATGAAGCGCTGAATATGCATTTCAGCGCTTCATTAGTAAACTTCGAAATGGCCATTTGCATGGCCATTTCGAAGTTTGGGGCACGTGTAGACACAGCCTTGTTGTGATATTTTCATGCTGCTAGTAATGCAGGAGTTTGGTCAACTACAGAGATGTGTTTGTTCATGTATATATCTGTTTCCTGTATCTGTAAGGCTGTATCAAGTTCGCCGAGTTTTATGGTTCCGGTTATGCAATAGGTTGCATAAATGAATATGGGGAACTGGTGCTGGCAATGCTGTTGTAGTCTGTCTGGATCAGAATCCTTGGGAATTATGATGTACATTTGGGTGTCAGATTGGATAGTCTGGTTTGTGCGTTCCCTGAAGTGATGGGTTGTTTTCCTCCTCCCCCCAGTAGCTTGAAGAGCACTCTAAGGCAGGGTATCAACAGTACTTATCAAAAGAGGAAAAAAAGAGGAAAGAAGGAAAAAAGTCTGATCTGACTTGTTTTTCACTCTTGTGGTAACTACTGTTGATACAGGGCCATTTCCACCTTGCTGAATAGACCTTGTCAGCTGTGGCCCTCCCCCTGTACTGGGACCCCACTCTTTAAATACCCCTCTGAAACCAACCTCCCCCCACTCATGCATCTGATGAAGCAGGTCTTTGCCCATGAAAACTTATGCTCCAAAATATCTGTTAGTCTATAAGGTGCCACAAGACTTTTTGTTGTTCCTATTTCAAAATAGTCATTTCAAAATCGGCAGTATTCCTGCTGCAATGAGGTTTACAGATTTCAAAACAACACACCCACTATTTCAAATTTATTTCAAAATAGTGTGTGCATAGTGTAGACGCTAGCAAAGTTATTTCTGCAAAACAGCTGTTATCTTGAATTAACTTGGCTGTGTGGCTGTAGGTTGACAGGACTAGCCATAAGCATAAATTAAGTCTGCAATGCTGCCTCCTCCACAATATTAGGGGCCATTTAGGGATCTAGGGCAAATAGAAAAAAAACAAACAAAAAAACGGATGGTGCTTGGTCCTGTTAAGAGGGCAGGGGACTGGACTTGATGACCTTCTGAGTTCCCTTCCAGTTCTACGAGATGTGTGTGTGTGTGTGTGTTAGATATTTTTTTCTTAAAGCCCCAGCTCCTGGAGTCGTGGGATTGCGTCAAACCTTCAGCTTTTGTTTTCAAACAAGTTTCTGATTCTTATGGCTTCAAAGAAAAAAAATTGAAAATGTGAAATCAAAGAGCTCAAAGCCAAGAAGGAAGACAACCCCTTGTCTTTTCATGAATGGACCATTCCACACTCCTCTCCTTCCATCACGTCAGTGGACCACCACAGATTAAACGGTGTTTATCAAAAGCTGAAACATCCAGGGCGCACGTTGGGGAGGCAATGGCTGGAGTCACCTGAATTAATTTCTGATTGTTCTTTTCTTCAGTAAAGCGGAGCACACTTCATACTATTAAAGTTCTGTTTGAGGAATGTCAACATATCACAATTTTTATATATGTATTCATAAAAAAATGAATTGGTTTGCAAACTTAATCTATTCTGTGGTGTGGGATTTGCAATTCAAAAACTGAACTATGTTCTTATGTTTTATTTGGTCCCATGAGTCACATTGTGTTGATTCTGTTCAATGATTAGCTCCCTGTTTGCTGTTTCCTCCTCTAATTTCTCTACCCTCTCTTTCCCTCCCATCTATCCCACATTTATCCACAGGAGACTCCTTCACTTTAGTTTATTTTGAATGTTAGGAGGCCACATTTTTAGATAGCAATAGCAATTAGATAGCAATTAGAATAGATAGCAATTTTTGGACAGCAATAGTGATTTATTGTATTTTTTAAAATGTGTCTTTACAGATATTTGGTGAGTTATGGGCAGGAGCGCTATAATTATTTTAGAAATCTATAGTAGCAACTTGAATATATACTTTGCTTCAAATTTAAAACAAGGAAACAGTAATAAGATTAAATGCCTTTGAGCAGTATGACTGCAGTAGGATTATCTGTAATCTTTCACTCCTGTGGGTACCTGACTCAAAACCAAGATGAGATTAAATGAATTTTACAGAACAGCTGTTAAATATGAAATATTACCACCTCATTAGCTGCTGTAGAGCTTTACTTCAGAAGACACAGATTAGTTTGCTTACCTGGTGACGATAAAGAGCAAACTTATTTTCATGATGACCGAACTAAGCTTCTGCTAATCTTCTTTATGTGTTGTCCACATAGAGCCAAATGGGAATTTTGCCTAGAAAAGCATTGTTCAAGGTCTGCAGGATTTGTCCTAGAGGTGTGAACAGCTACTTCATTACAAGATTTATCCCGATAAATGCCAATAATATTTTCAGTTTGGCTTAATAAAACTCCATCTTGTACTCGTGTACAATACAAAACAACAGAGTAGTCATGTAGCACTTTAAAGACTAACAAAATGATTTGTTAGGTGATGAGCTTTCGTGGAATGGACCCACTATGTACAATGTATTGAAGTTTACTAGGCTCCAGCTAATCTTTATAAAATTGTCTCTTTCCTGCAAAATATTATCCCTTGGTTGGGGAAAGGGTTAAAATTACAAAGTTAAAATGGACATTTATTTCATACTTGTACTGCCAACATTTCAATGAAAAGCTACTTTATATTTGTTTTCCCCAACAGGGCAGTTTGCAAAACGGAAGAAGACTTCTCTTTGGTTCACGGTTTCTCTGCTGGTAGTGTCTGTGTTCATACTGACCATCGGACTTGCAGCTACCACGAGAACAGAAAATGTTACTGTTGGAGGCTATTACCCAGGAATCATTGTGAGTAGAGAGATGTATTTTAGATTATCTACTATCACCAGTATGTTATTATGGCACAGTGTACAAGCAATTACAATTTATGGGAAAACTTCAAATCCTGTTGCATTAGGGGTACAGGAAAAACTATGGTACATAATATTTAGATCTAGTTCTATTACATTTGTGATACAGATGCAGGTGCTAATTTTTCAATTTATGCACAACAGCAGACTACTGTGCCAACATTGAATTCACTGAATTTTAATAGCTTTCTGCACAGGCACATAGACTCAATTTCAATAACGGGCCATAATTTTCTACTCTGTTAGCAGTGACTTTCAAACCACTTAATTCATTATGACAACTTTGATTCTTAAATGGACTTTTAAATAATCACAAAGAATATGAATACCATTACTCTTCTTCTCATTCAGAAGGTGGTATAACATTGACTTTAGTTTCACTGACTTCAATAGAATGGATCATTCACTTATTTAAAATTAAGCACATGCTTATGTACACTGCTGAAGTGGGACATGAATGGGTACTATTTGTGTACTATTGTGTACTTTGTGAACTATTAGCTCTTGCTCATAGTATAATTTTAATTAGTATGCATACATTTTGCATTGCCAATCATCATTTGTATGTTAGAAGTATTCTTTCTAGACAAGTTAATTCAGATGTAAAAGGACATAATTGTTAGAAGGATTAATTTTAGGGTAATAATCTATAATGAATATATTTAAAAATGGAATTAAAATCAATTCCAGAAGTAAAATTTTAAAAGAATGCATTGTACTTCTATCATACCAAAATATGTGGACTAATACAATGACATTATCTTTACATCATTATTTGTAACTGAAATAAAAACATTTAAAAGAATAAACTTTCTGTGGTCATTTCCTGGGAATAAATTTAGTAGCTAACAAGTAAAAAAATTCATCTGCACAAATCAATTAATTACTATAATTAGATCATTTTAAGGTAAAAATGTCTGTCCTAAACAGAAAAATGTTTTGCACTACCCCTTTAAAAAATAACGTTAAGAGTTTTTGTTTAATAGGGTAATAGAATATTTAGAAATGAAATTAATGGTTTGAAAATGAAAACCTTTTAGTAATGATTTTTCCCTCTATTTTATGTTAGGGCTATTAGAGCTGATGAAATTTTGTAAAAGCATGGTCATATTTTGCACATTTGTGGTTGATCATTGTAGTAACTGGGAAAGAGTAATGCTGAGTACATCAGCCTCACTCCACACTGGTAAAACTACAGGTTCTGGTAGCATGAGATCCCAAGCAGCTTCAGTTCTCATTGTTGTCAGTGAGAGCTGAAAATGCTGAGAAACTTGCAGAAAGCATTATTGAAAAGGAGTATTAACATGCCTATTCTGGTCCCATTTTTCCTTCACTAGAAACATTTAGGCTGTGTCTAGATAAGCATTTGCATATCTCCTGCTGACAGTTCTGTCAGGAGAGGCTTTCCTGACATTTGGCCTGTCCAGATGGAGCCAAGTGTTGCGGAAAACCTCCTCTGCTGAGACGTCCCTTCTTCCTCATGGAGCGAGTTAGACAGGGGTGTCGACAGAACACTCCCGACATGGCAGACTTCTGCCAAGAGACCTCCAGTCTCCTGACAGAAGCCTTCAGTTTAAAATAGCCAAAGGCTATGTCTACACTATGAGATAAACTCGGATTTATTAAAATCAATTTTGTAACACTGGGTTTTATAAATTCAAATTTGAGTATCCTCACCTCCCCACTAAGTCAACTTATTGCTGCCACACTCCATTGCCAAACATCAACTGTTGTGGCAGCGCATTATGGGAACCTATCCCACAGTTCCCTCAGCCCCGTAGCAGTCTGGGTATTTTCAATGGTGCAGCATGGGAAAAAATGCCCCACAAGTAGTTGTGGGTATGTGATGTCATCTTTCCACATTGCATTGCAAACAAATGGTCACTTTTCCAGAAGGAAAGAAGGAAAAGTAGGGCATCAACAAAGATTGCCAAATTAAATGAAATCTCTAGCCTTTACAACTGAAACATCAAAGATTTTACAAAAAGCAGCAGGTGTCTGTGTCTTCTCAGCTGGCCCTCCAGCCACTTCCCCCTGTGTTAAGGAGGCCAAAGCTTGAAGAAAGAGAAGGATAGAAAATGTTGGCAAAAAGATTTTTGGTTTCACTACACAAAGTTGTCCAATGCGTGGGAGATGGGGCACACCAGATTTCAACAAGCAGCATTGTTCAGGCGGGTGGGCCAGCCCCAACTGACTGTGTGGGGGCTGGCCCCCCTCATTGCCATAGGGGTGTGTGGGATCTGTGGCTGCAGAACCAGTTGATATGGTCCACACTATAGCAGCAAGCCCCCCAAAATCTTTCTCGCCTTTGGAGCCCTCACCACATGGTGCCACCTGGCAGCATGGTCTGTACTGAACAGCAGGCTCATCTTTTTATTGGGTTGAGGGCTACCCACGTGATGTGGCTGGGCATGGGAAAGACCCTGACTGCATGGCACCTGTGGGGGAGGGAGGAGGGCCCCTGCAGAAGAGAAGTTTCTCAGCCTCTCATACAAGCATGCCCTCTCTGCCGCCCAACAGCCTAGCTCCCAAGTGGTGCGGCAGGGCAGGGGGCTGGTGCCAGTGCAGAAAAAAAATCCAACTGCTCAGCTTGCATAGATAGAGACAGAACCATGAACTCTGTGTCTGGCCAGTTTTTAATGAGCAGATGTGCTCACAGCACTGATAGCAAAGAAGGAAAGGAATTTCTCAGCCTCTCATGCAAGCATGATCCCACACCTGCGCTGACAGTAAAGAAAGTAAGACATTGTTTAGCCTCTCATACAAGGATGACCCCACAGCCACAGGCTTCCTGGTGCTGAATTCAAATTCACGGGCTTCCTATGACCAAATTCCTGTGCACCTGGAGAGCAGCAGAGATGGAAGTGGCCAGAGTGGAGGACTGTGGGGCATTGTGGGATACATACGGGACACCTCTGGGGACTAATAGAGTCTATTAATAGGCCTGACAGTTCCACACTAGTCTAAATTTGAACTAGGTGCTACACCCAGCTGCTGTTGATGATGTTATGATATCAAGTTAACGGTATTTACAGTGAAAACAGTGACATTGTAAAATCGAGCTCAGTGTCTTAAATTTGACTTTATCATGTAATGTAGACATAGCCTTAGTTCAGGAAGTATGACAGTTCCTTTCCTGCTGTGTGGACACAGCAGACAATACAGTAAACCCTCGATTTAATGAACTAATGGTGGTCTGTGTGGGGGGGTTCCGTTAAACCCAAAAGTCTGTTACATCAGAGGGTTTACTGCCCACCCTTTTTCTGGTCCCTCCCCCGCCCCAAAAAATTCCTGGAACTCACTGAGGTTGGAGTTGGAGCCGCTGCCGCAGCTGGTACCTTAGCTTACAAAGTATCAGAGCAGCGGAAAATGTGCACATTTATAAGGTAACGTTTTTTCATCCTTGGTGTGGCAAACTAAATGTTTATTTTTATGGTGCAGTGAAAAAATAAGATTGCTTTTGAAGGCAGAAGTTTAAGTTGGAATTAAAGAATGGGCAGAAGGTGGTGGCTTGCTTCCATGGAGTTCAGTAACAATGCTTCTACTTCAGTGGGATGGGAGGGCACTAAGGGTAGGTCTACACTACAGAGATCTTTCAAAAGAAACCCTTCAAGAAGATCTCTTCTGAAAGAGCTTCTTTCGAAAGGGTGCATCCACATACACAAACGTGGATCAAAAGAGTGATCTGCTCTTTTGAAAGAGAGCATCCACACAGCCCCTGTTCTTTCAAAAGAATGGGCCAGAGGAAAAAAAAGAAAAAAAATCAGGTGTCATGAGAACTGCTCTTTCAGGGAAAAAAGGGCCCACAGAGCATCTACACACGTTTTCTTTTGAAAGAAGCTTTCCAAAGGGGGCGCTCTTCCTGAAAGGGGAGGGCAAGAGCACTTTCGAAAGCAGCGCTGCGTTCTTTTGATTTAATTTCAAATGCACTGTTTGTGTGTAGAATGGGATATTTCGAAAGAGCCTCTTCTTTTGAAAAATAATTTGAAAGAACTTGCTAATGTAGACACTGCCTAAGTATGCATTAGGCTTAGCTCAAGTGATTCTGGTCTTTTAAAAAATATTATACCATATTACTTATCTCCCCTGTCCCCATATTGTCTTAACACTAATGGGACAATCACTAACATAAATAAAATTACTTATTTGCATAAGTATTTGTAGGACTAGGGATTTAGTAATTTATTCCATTAGTAAAAAATTCTCTTTATCTACATCTTTTTCATCATCATCATCATCATCATCATCAACACCCATGAGCTCAGCATCTGTTGGTGTCTGATGCCTCCCTCACTATTTCCTTCCCTCTTTCCCTGTCCAGTGAGGAGTGTCTCAGTTTCTGTAGACTAGCTCCGCACCAATCTACTATATCATCTATCCGTTCTCTGTGGGGTCTGCCTCTCCTATTCGAACCGTCCATTATGCTGAATACCAGGGTCTAGATTTTTTGTTCATTGTTCATTCTGCAAATATGCCCAAATAGCTGTAGCTTCCATTGTATAACCTTCTGCAGTAGGCTCTCTTTCAGCTGTATCTTCCTTTGTAATTCCTCGCTGGTGACCTTCTGCATCCATCCTATTCTCAGGATCTTTCTATAACAACTCCTCTTGAATGCCAATATTCTTCTCTTTGAATCTTTCGTTATCACCCCAGTCTCACATCCATACAACATGCTGCTGAATGCACATGTTTTCAAGATGCTCAGCTTCGTTCCTAAGCTAATCGCTTTGCTTTCCAGCTCTTAGCTGTCGCTTTCAAACCCTCTCTTGCTTTCGCTATTCTAGTCGCTATTTCCTTCTTACAGTCTCGATCATATGTTAATTTGCTCCCCAGATATATGAACTTCTCTGTGTTCTCTAGTTCGATCCCATCTACTCTGATCTTCCTTCCTATTTCCTTATCTCCAAATACCATTGCTTTTGTTTTATCGATGTTCATAATCAGTCCATACTACTCCCCTTCCTTGTTTAGCACCAGCACCTCCATCTTTATAGTTCATGTTAATGAGCAACGTTCGTGGCCCCACTCCCCCTAATGGCTGCATATAGGAATATCTCTGTGCCCACATGAAGTTCTTCTGACTTTTATGGCACTCTGTATGGGCTCTGGGGTCCACCTGTGTCAAGGAGTTTATCTGATCAGACCCAGAGTTTGTTCAAAAAACAAACAAACAAAAAAAAAACCAACCAACTCAAGAAAATTCTTAACAGCCTGCCTGCCCACTTCCTGTAAGTGCTCCGTCTGCTGTATTGTTTGTTACAGTAGCACCTAGAGGCCAACAGACCCTCATTGTGCCAGGCAACGGGTAGACCAAGACAGCCCCTGCCTAAGGAGCTTACTCTCTGTCTAGACAAGGCAGATGAGGGACACCACGTACACACAGCAGGAGTGTTCTGATGGTTTACAAACACCAGCTCTGTACCATGATTATTTTTGTGTGGCCTTTATTTATCCTTTTTGTTTTCCCCATAATGGTAGTGGGGGTAGGGGCCGTTCAAAGGGATTACATGAACTGAAAGGCAGGGAGAGGAGACACAGAAGCTGAGGTGTGAGGAAGGAAGGAAGGAAAACGGCCTGGAGGGAATGTGGAATGAGGTAAAGGGACTGTGCAGAAGTAATCAGGGGAAGGACGTCTAGAGTAAAATCTGGGGAAAGAGTTTGAGGGCATCATTAGCCTCTCAAGATCCCTGCTGCAGATGGATCTGCGTGTGTTGCTGGCTAATCTCTGATTTGCTCCTATCAGGAATTAATCTTTTCCTCAATATCATGTGGGCCCTGGTGTGGGTCTGGTTCAAGAGGGGGTCTGGTCAGAAGGGGTAATCTTGGCGGAGTCTTATTTTTCCATCTTCCTTTTCCACTCCTCCATGGTTCAGCTGTACCTGCTTCAGTTGCCTCTGTTTGCTTCTGGCTGGTTCTTCCCAGGAGTGGGGGCTGTCCCATACAGTTTTGGCTTTGAGGGTGTTTCTCCACCGCAGCTGGGAAATGTGGTTTTCAGCATGAACAGAGAGACTTGTGCTAGCTCAGCTTGTTGTGCTTATAAGCAACACATGAGCTCTTTTTAGGGGAAAAGGCAATGTACAGCATTTTTTGAGAACCCAATGTAAAAAGCATATTCATTTATACACACACCAGTCTTGCAGATGTTGTTATAGTTATGAGTCTGTGCCTCGGACCAATCTAATGGCTAGTTGCTTTGGGTCTGAGCTGAGGGAGCCAGGTTCTGTGTGTCATGATTCTGATGCGCCAAGGGGTGGTTGCTTGGCAGGATGAACCCAAAGTACTATGCAAGACACCCATCTTTTATAGTAATCCCTTCTTGTGCAGGTCTGTGAATTTTGCTGGATCATGTTGTAATCAGTCATTTTGCGACATGTTTACCTGGAGATCGTTTTCACTGATGTTTAATTCCAGTCTGATGATGACTTTTCCCGGTGTTGCTCTACCCTGGTTTTGGTGGGATTTGTTATCTTCAAACTTTGAGAGAGTTTTCTTCTAACTAGAACGTTGTCAGTTGTGATGGGAGATCCCAGCTCTCCCTTGGTATATCTGAGCCTAGAAACAATCTTCAAACTCATCTAACACACACGTTATTCACTCATGCCAAAATACTGTCACTGTGAAATGCAGGTCTACTGGTGTTTATAAATAGAGTTCTGCACAATCTATTGCTTTTCATTAGCACCCCTATGACCTATGGTGAGCCCTTTCCTTTTTACTAATCAGAAAGGGTGCCTGATAGGGTACACTGAAACACAGTACGTTGCATATGTCTTATTAGATTCTTATACAAACACTGAAATACTACATTTTAGCTCCATGACTATAAGCTCAGGTTAGTGCAAAAATGGTAGTGTGGCTATTTCAGCATTGACAGAGATTCAGGGTAACCCATCTGAGTCCAAGCCTGCCCACCCCTTGGTTCAAGCTTGGATGGCTAGCCAATGCTGTGACCACTGCCACAATGGCCACAGTATTATATTTAGGACATTAGTTCAAGCTGAGCTAGTGCCAGTATGTCCTCCGTTGGTTGGAATCACTCCTCTCAGCTTCAGCATGGATATAACCTGGGAGGAAAGGGTAACTCCAGCTAATTTTCATTTCTTCTTTTCCTCTTTGTGGTGGAGCTGCACCTGCTGCAGATGTAGTTGTATGCTGAGGAATGTGTGGTGTGAGAAGTGCTGGACTCTTGAGCAAAACGTCATTTTCTTAAGACCTGCAGTATTTCTAATTTTTAAAAAGATAAACTTTTGGATTTTGGGGACTTGAATTAAAATGGAATATCTAGTTTCTAAATAAGTTGCTGTTGTCTCTTGCATTTTCTGTTCCTGGGAGAGGACCTGCACCAAAAATTCTGCACATAATATTTTAAAATTCTGCAAAATCTGCGTATTTTATTTCTTGAAATAACGTCATATAACACTCATTTCAATTACTTTGGCAATTTTATTTGAACTATAATACAGTGGATGGAGAATGCGGGTAGGTAATATTGGAGGAAATCACCGAACTCCCTATGTCTAACGGTAACGTAGCTATCCTGATAACTGATTACTTCTAGTTATTAGTCAACAAATTTATGTAGCCATATTATATGTTACATCCTAGGCAACTAAAGAGCAAGCAAGGGCTGTGGAGCAGCAAACAGTTCGTGGACCACATTTTGACAGGACATTTTTTCAGTCCAAATATTTAGACCAGTTCTAATCACTAAAGTATGACAACCATAAGCAAGGCCATACTGTTCTTTACAATAAGGCTTTTTTATACCACTCTGGCAATGTAAAGGAGCCATAATTTTTTCACATCTGTTTTATACGCCTGGGGGATTCACTAAGAACATTGGGGAAAAATTCACTCAGCAAACAGGCTGCTATGTTCTGCCCTCCTGAAGGGAAAGAGCCTGCCTGCCCCCACACCTACCCTGCCCACCAACAATGCTGCAAGCACAACGTGCCTCTCTGTCTCTCTTTATCACGTGCATGAGTGCCTAGTCGTCCCCATCCATGTTGTGTCTCCCCCCACCCCCCTCTCCCTGGTCAGTCATTTTATGCCTTTACCAGCTAGTCTCAGTTCCCAGACCAGCAAGCCTGCACTGCTGAGTAGGGGGACAGCTCTCATGCCTTCCCTTTACTTTTCCACGAGAAGTCCTCTTTCTGGGAAAGCAAAGAAATCAGTGGGGGCCCTGACTTCTGCATGTGCATGCACATGCACACACACACACGAGTGATGCAGAATTCCTCCAGGAATAATTTTCAAAATGTCATTTCAGAGAACTTGTCTAAATATGTATAGTTTTTAGTAATATATTCACGTGTAGGACAAATGTGAAATGCCATATTATTCTGTATAATTTATTGTTGCTTTAAAATAGACATATAGTAATCCATATGCAACTTATTGAATGTTGTCATCTATTTTTTGTATGGGCCCAAACTCCACCTTGACAACAACGGAAAGATTTATCTTTAATAAAGAAGGCAAGGCTGGCCACCCTAGAAGTACTAAAATACAAGAAAATTGTTCCCTGTTGCACCACTTGATTTCTGGCCAGTAATATTTTATACTAAATATTTTCCCCATCTCATGTTAAATATTTTTGTGACGTTTTTGCCATATAAGCTGACTGGATGTATTTCTGTTGGTTTGTTTTTTGCCTTAGCTTGGCTTTGGATCTTTCCTTGGAATTATAGGAATCAATCTGGTAGAGAACAGAAAGCAAATGGTAAGCTTCTAAACTTTTTTCTTTTCCTTTTAACATTAAGATGTTTTAAAGGCTTAATGAAAAAAGACGAGTTTTACTATCTGTAGTTACCATGACTGAATACTCAGGTTCTTTGTCTCAAGATCGGCTGATTTAAATCACGGCTTTTAATCATGGTTTAAATCTGCAAGCCTGACACCCTGATTTTGATTGTATTTTCCACTTACATTTTTTAGTTATTGTCCTAAGACAAATTGGCAACCATGAAGACATATTGATTTGTAACCAAATAAAGTCAAAGTCAAAGTTTGCCCACATCAATGGGTCATCAGGCTGACCTTATTAAGGCATGTTATTTTCAAAGTCAGTAGCACACAAAAGAGTGATGTGGCCAGAAACACATCTGACTGCCTTGGATTGCTCTAACCCCATAGATCTGATACCCATTTGCAGCTGGGTGAACTGGAGGTGGCCTTTCATTGAGTGAGAGAACCTGTATAGTAAATTTTGTCCTTCTTTGTCCAGGCAAGAGAAATACAGTATCTATACATATCAGTTTGAATCATTATATTGCTTGATTTACATTTATTTTGATTTTTAATTTTTACATATTTTACATTCATTATGCTAGAAAATGGTGAATGATGCATTTCTTATTTACTAGCTGATAATTAAATTTTACTTGAGGTCTGTGTGCACCTTTATGTGTATGGAACTTCAGTTAAAATGCACAAATGGCATTTTAATTTTTTAAATTAAATAAACCTGTCAAACTTTTGGGTAAATATTTCCACATTTATCAGCCACATTTTGGAGTTAAAATGAAACAATTTATTAAAGAAAAAAAGTATTATCTATGGAAAGTGAGTGGAATGGGTTGTTTCTGATCACCTTGTCCTTCAAGACATTAGAATTAGTAGATTTTATCCTCTTGCAATCAGTCTGAATTCATAGATGGGATGAGGGAGCCAACTGGCTTCTCACCTTTGAATGAAATAATCATTTGACTGAACTAGTTAAATAAACTAAAGTAAAGAAAATATTATCTTGTCACTTGCACAAGAGGCTATTGCTGTCAAAGCTGCTTTAGCCATCAGTAAGTTCTGGTTCCAGAGGCTTATTTAGTGACTTCCACCAATTCAGTCGTTTAGCTTTCTTTAAAGGTGGTGGCAAACCTGTACTGCTTTCTTACGTTAAATAAGAACATAAGTGATTTTAATAGAGTAAGTTAATTTTAGGCCTTAGTATAAAGAAGCCATGTTAGCAATGCCTTCTGCAAAATTGTGCACTCTCAAAACCCAAAAATGTGCGTTCTCAGAAAACCAAAGCAACCCATAGCTCTTATTAGGAAGGAGATAGTGGAGTTTCTCCAGCTAGTTTAGACAGGACCTGACCATTATATTGATATAGGAGTTTGCTCAATTAGATCTTACAAACCTAGTGCAACAACCCCCTATAGAAATGGTTTGCTTTTACTTGTGTGAATACTTATTCTGATAATTGGAATTACTTGGGTGGAGAAAGTTTTTTGCAGGATTGGGTCTGTAGATGGTGTAACATGATTTCTCTACTCAGTGCAAAAAGTGGCTGTATGTTGGCTGAATATCACCTTAGTCTTACGTACATTTTACACTTGAAAAATTGTAGTTAAGTTTATGAAAAACTATTAATTTCATGGGCTTGGATCTTCAGCTGGCATAAAAGTCAAAGTCCTATCGACTGTGATGGAATCACACTGAATTACAACAGCTGAGGAACTGACCAATTGTTTTTGTTTTTTTATATATTTTTGAGCTGGTTATTTTTTTAGATTTCCTGTTTTCTTTGTCAGTAAAAACTGAATTGTGTTCACTTTTTATAAAAAGGAAAATAATTTCAGGATTTTTTTTCCGTTGCACGCTAGTTTTCATCATACATTTTCAAAAATTGCCATAAATTTGAACTTTTGGTTTACGTTTTAAAGAATCGTTACTCCTGATTTCTGTATCAGAGTTCAGAGGTACTAAGATGGCTAATTCCTTCTCCTCATCTAAAGGCAAAGAAATGCTTGGCAGATGAGAATAGGATTGTTTGTTTTTTTGCATTGCATTCCAGATTACTTACAAGATGTCATTACTCTGGAGGGTACTATTACCTCTCAGTTTTTCTTTAATTCCCCTCTGAGTTTTCCATTTCTTTTCTTTATGACCAACAGGTAGTCAAAAATCTATTTAAAAAAAAAGCGTTGAATGAGACATTGCTTGAAATTCAGACTGCATTATATGTTTGTAATGTTGATGCAAAAAGGACTGTGGGAAATGCATGTCATAACTGTTTAGCATCAGTGTCTGTTTGTATATCCCCATATGAAATAATGAAAAGCAGACTTCTGATGTGAAATATGCCACAGTAGAGAGGATGAGGAAAAAAGCTTGTTGATAGATGAAGAACTGAGTAAGAAAATATCTGGAAGTCCAATTAAACATGTCAGCAGTATAGCCCATAATGTGCAAAAACATTAAACATCATCAAAAGTAAGGATGAGCTGTTAACTTGTTTTTAAGTAATACAGGAACAACTTCTAAAACAAGAGGGATTGCACCATAGGTTTTAAAATCCAGGGCTTTAATTATTCGCTTGAGTGTAACTTACATGCATTCTCTTGAAAGGCTTAGGGGTAGCTGAAATGGGTTTGCAGCCATCACTAACAGTGAGTACAAAAGTTCAAATAAATATGGACATATTAGAGACATCTCATATTACTATAATGTAAAAATGGTTTATGAATTCAATCCAAATAGGAAAGGGAAATGATTTATCAGTGGCTCTAAGTTTAATTGAACGTAGTTTGAAATAGACCTTCAGTGTAATTCAAGACTAACCCAATGTAGAACTGATAATGATGTGGCCCCATCTAATGACTTGATTCATTTTTATTGAAAAAAATAGAAGCATGAAAAATCAGTGTAGAATGGGGCAGGCAAAATGCAGCCTATAGGCCCGATCCGGCCCACCTAATATTTCTATCTGTCCAGGTTAGCTGAGTGCACACACTTAATGCTGGCAGAACAAAAAAGCAGTCCAGTAGCACTTTAAAGACTAACAAAATAATTTATTAGGTGATGAGCTTTCATGGGACAGACCCACTTCTTCAGGCCATAGCCATACCAGAACAGACTCAATATTTAAGGCACAGAGAACCAAAAATAGTAATCAAGGTTGACAAATCAGAAAAATATGATCAAGCTGAGCAAATCAGAGAGCAGAGGGGCAGAAAATGGGGGGGAGTCAACAATTAGATTAAACCAGGTATGCAAAAGAGCCCCTATAATGACCTAAAAAATTCCCATCCCGGTTCAAACCATGTGTTAATGTGTCAAATTTGAATATAAGAGAGAGTTCATCAGCTTCTCTTTCCAAACTGTTGTGAAAATTCCTCTTCAGTAAGATGCAAACTTTCAGGTAATTAACAGAATGGCCCACTCCATTGAAGTGGTGACTGACCAGTTTGTGAATCAGGAGTGTTTTTATGTCTGTTTCATGCCCATTAATTCTTTGCTAAGAGAGTTTGAAGTCTGTCCAATATACAAAGCATCTGGGCATTGTTGGCACATGATGGCATGATGTTAGCTGAGGAACATGAGAATGTGCCCATGATTCTGTGAATAACCTGGTTAGGTCCAGTGATCGTATCTCTAGAATAGATATGTGGACAAAGTTGGCAACGGGCTTTGTTGCAAGGAAAAGTTCTAGGACTCGTGTTCCTGCAGTACAGACTGTGGTTGTAGGTGAGATGCCTCATAAGGTTGAGAGGTTGTCTGTAGGAGAGAACAGACCTGTCACTTAGGGCCTTCTGGAGTGTGGCATCCTGATTAAGGATAGGTTGTAGGTCTTTAATAATGCATTGCAGTGGTTTGAGTTGGGGGCTGTAGGTAATGACCAGTGGTGTTCTGTTCTTGGCTTTTTTGGCCTATCTTGGAGTAGCTGGTCTCTGGGTATTTGTCTGGCCCTGTCGATTAATGTTGGCAGTATATGTTCTGCTGCTCCTCCCCACAACATAGCTCTGTTCTACAACCAATCTGCTCACAGGACCCTCCCACTAATTGTGTGGGGGCAGGGAGATGACAAGAGGGGAGTGCTGATCTCAGGCGTCCCTCTGCCCTTGTACCCCACCTCTGCAGAGTGGGGATCTGGGAGAAGGACTCAAGGAGAGCTGCTCCCATCTGAGGTACGGATGGTGACCAAAATGAATGCTTCTTACAGAGGCAGTGCACAGCTCCTCGGATTTCTCCATTAGTCAGCTCTTACTCTCTCTCCCATTTTAATGATTCCTAACATTGTTTGCTTTTTTGACTGCTGCTGCACATTGAGTAGATGTTTTCAGAGACCCACAAAGGTTCCCCACCCTTGTCATAAAGACAAGGTGAACCCTTTTGTTTTGGACATAAATTAATATTTTACTTGATTTAAAATGAAGTTTGGTAGACTAACATGATAAAGTTAAAGTGCTTAATATGTTTAATTATTTTGATTAATGAAAAAGCATTGAGCACGGTGGGCCATGGGCCAAAAATTTTGAGAAACACTAATCTAAGGCATGCATGACATTTTGTGCGTGCTGCCTCCTTCTTTCAGAGCGTACTGAGAACGGCAGCTGCTGGGAACACTCCAGCTCCTTCCCCTTCCTCTCTAGCAGTGTCTGTTATTTGTGAGCTGGGCAGAGGGTATTAGGGGTTCTTGGTAGATTGCAGGATTGGTCTTGTTATTTCATATTAGAACATGATTTCTCTACTGCTGTTAATCTGCTCTCCTTTCTACATTGTGTTGCATGGTCACCAAAAAATTTCCTATCAGCCAGTCATGGAAAGATCTCTCACTGGAAGAGATGGCTTGGAACGTTTGGGACAGGACAGCAAGAAATTGACAGAAGCAAAAAATTGTCTCTACCCCTCAAAAAAAGAGGGGGGACAAGAAAAAGTGTACATCTGGTGACACTGAGAACGGAGTACAGTTAAAAAAGAAGAAAGTATATGTGTTATATTCAGAGGGCCTACTTATTTCAGTTTGGTGCCTGGAAAACAGAATCACTGTCAGATTAAATAGATTTGATTTTTAGCACATGAAGCAACTTTTCTTGTTGTTAACTCTCCCTAGAGTACAGACTATTTTCAATTAGAAAATGAGATGTTGAAATTAAATGTAGGGATTTGAGAGGTTGAGTGTAAGAGGAGGTACCTATGACAGAAGAGTATGAGATTTGAATTTAGAGTCAGACTGACATAAAGGGGCAAAAGTGTATGCAGGTCTACAATCTTACAAAATTGGTAACACCATGAAATGTCTTATCAGCTTTGTCAGAAGTCTTGTTTACGCTTACCGGGAGATCAGTGCTGTGGGGATTATCTCCCAAGGGTTGATTTAGTAGATCTAGTAAAGACCTGCTAAATGGACCACCCATCAACTCCAGTGCTCCATCAGAAAGAGAAGAGAGAGAGAAGTTGATGGGAGAGTTTGTCCCATTGACCCCTCACAGTGGGGATGCTGAGGCAACTCGTGGATACCAGCTATTCATGTAGTTCATAGAATTACAGGGCTGGAAGGGACCTCAGTAGGTCATTTAGTCCAGCCCCCTATTTCAACAGGTTCAACCGCAACTGAGTCATTCCAGCTAGGACCTTGTGAAGCCAGGACTTAAAACCTCAAGGGATGGAGAATCCACCACCTCTCTAGGCAACACATTCCAATGCTTCACCACCCTCCTGGTGAAGTAGTTTTTCTTAACATCCAACCTACACTTCTCCCTCTTTAACTTCAGACCATTGCTCCTTGTTCTGCTATCTGACACCACTGAGAACAGTTTCTCACCCTCCTTTTTAGAGCTCCCCTTAAGGAAGTTGAAGGCTGCTATTAAATAACCCCTAAGTCTTCTCTTCTGCAAACTAAATAAGCCCAAATCCCTCAGCCTCTCCTCATAGGTCATGTGCTCCAGCCCCTTAATCATTTTTGTTGCCCTGTGCTGAACCTGCTCCAGCACATCCACATCCTTTTTATACTGGGGAGCCCAAAATGGGACACAGTATTCCGGATGTGGCCCCACCAGTGCCAAATAGAGGGGAACAACCACTTCTCTAGATCTGCTTGAAATGCTCCTCCTAATGCACCCTAATATACCCTTAGACTTCTTGGCTACAAGGGCACACTGTTTACTCATATTCACCCTCTCATCCACCATAACCCCTCGGTCCATTCCCACTGTACTGCTGCGTAGCCAGTTGGTCCCCAGCCTATAATAATGCTTGAGATTTTTCTGTCCCAAGTGCAGGACTCTACACTTCTTGTTGAACAGCATCGGACTTCTTTTGGCCCAATCTTCCAATTTATCCAGGTCACTCTGGATCTCATCTCTACCCTCCAACCTGTCTACCTCTCCTCCTTGCTTAGTGTCATCCTCAGATTTGCTGAGAGCACAATCCAGTCCCTCATCCAGGTCATCAGTAAAGATGTTGAACAACTCCGGCCCCAGAACCGAGCCTTGCGGCGCTCCACTTGAAACCGACCACCATGCAGATATTGAGCCATTGATCACTACCCGTTGGGCCCGACCGTCAAGTCAGCTTTCTATCCGTCTTATAGTCCATGGATCTAATCCATACTTCCTTAATGTATGGACAAGGTGGAGTAGTATACCTTAATTTGATATCTCCCCCTAGTGTAGACCAAGTGTAAAGTGGGATTAAAGATGTGGTGTTAGCATGTGTACTTTCAGTGAACAACTACCAACACCTTCTAAAAGTCTAGTATACACAAGGCAGCATACAGTTTAATGTGATAAAGTGGTTGAGTTAAAGCATAGGCTGTTCTTTAGCTAATCCTCTTGTTTCCTAACACGTGCTAACCACAGACCTTTGAAAAACTAGCCTGGAGAAAGCTGTATTGTTTACTTGGCTCAAAATGAAGTTTCTGCACTGGTGATGAAAGGGAGAGTAATTACAGGCATACTCACAAGAACCTTTTAATGTTACAATCAGGGTCATTCCTAAGGAGGTGCAGGGCCCAGGACAAGCCTCTGTGCTCTGTCCCAAGCCACTCCCCCTCCCCCCGCCTCATGGCCTCTTCCAGCCCCTGCTTTGCCCCTGCCTCACCTCTTCCTGTCCTTGCTCCACCCTTTCCAGCCCCAGTGCACCCCTTTCCTGAAGATCCCTCCCCTAAGTGATGCAACCCAGGGCATTACCAGGGAGGGAGGGTGCCTGGCGCAAGGTGGCAGCAGAAATCAGCCCCTTGCAGTCACCATGGTGGCAGGAGCTGCAGGAAGTGGAGTGACCCAGCAGCCTGCTCCACCCCACCTTTTCCTAGCCAGGTCACTCTGCTCCACCACAGCAGCAGGAAGCAGAGTGACCTGGCCCCAGTCCACTACGCTCCCACTCCTGCAAGACTGCGTCGCTTGGCAGGAGTGGAGTTGGCTGGGAACTGGTTGCTCCACTTTCCACCACTCTGGGGCGCAGGGTGGCTGCCTCCCAAAAGGCCTTTGGACGGGACAGCTCTGGTCACAATCCCACCAACAACCATAGGGCAGCAGCAAGGGAAGAAGTTCAGTTACCACTGAAGTCACAAGCCTGTGGTTCAGTAGTGAGAATATAAAAAAGCAGCAGTAGCAGTATGGAGACTAGGAGCAGAGTGAGAAAGAACAGAGCAGCGCTGATTGTTGCCAGGATAGGATGAGCTACCTGATTATTACTGATCGTGTTGTAGTGTATAATAAAGGGAGCTGCCCACAGCAATTCTGAGGTTGGTGTTTGTCTGTAGTTGAATTATGCTGTATGTTTCTTTAAAGAGATTTGTCAGTGTTCAGAAACTGGTTTCTAATACAGGTAGAATTTTTAATTTTTCAGAGTTTCCCAGTGAGTCTTGGGGCTCTGCAAAAATGATCTGAAAGTTTTCAGTATTTAGATTATCAAAGTGTAGTTAGATAGGGCAGCAACAGCTGGTGGATTTTTGGTCTCTATCATGGGGGTTCTATGTCAAATAAAGTGTTGAAAAGGCAACTTTACAAAGTTTGGAAAAATGAAGCAATGAAACTTTGTCTCTCTTTTTGGTTGTTTGGATTCACATGCTAATACTAATGCACTTGTCCAGAGATTAGGGGTTAGTGTGGTGCTTTTGTGGCAGTACTTCAATAGCGACTCCAATTCTGATGTTCGGTAGTGCTGTTCCAGTGTGGTTGTCTGTGGGAAGTGTATTCAGAGCCAAACCTCTTTCAATTTCTGATGCTGATGACATTTTGCAGATAGCTTACAACCATCGGGAAGAGAGTGCTTGATATTTGTTGTAAAGAAGGGAGTTATTAAACTGCTCACAAGAGACAAATGTTGATTGGGGTCAGTGCCGTGAATCGCAGATGCAATTCAGATGCAAACAGAACATCCTAGAGGAAAGGGGTTTTAGTGGAGTTTTAGCTAAAGGTGTAAGTTGCTGACAGACACTGTCTATATATATTAGAGTGCGTCTCTCTGTCTGGGCTATGTCTTAGTGTCTGAACATGCCAGGTTCCAAGAACTCACCCTAAACCGTACGAGCTAGGATGACAAAATTTGGCGTGCAGCTTCCTCTTACTCAAACTTAAACCAAGGCGAGGGTTTGGTTGTGCTTGGAAAGTGGGAAATGCCTGAAATCCCTGAATTATGCAGAACATGGGAAGGGAGGGGGCAAAAGAAGGAGGGGGAGGGAAAAAAGGGAGGGGCACAGACCCAAGGAACACCATACTGAGATCAGCCAATGGGGCCAGCTGTAGCACCAAGAGTGAGGCCAGCAGGGCTGGGGCTCTGCCTTCTTCCTGGCCACAAGGACTGGGTAATTAGCTATCTTGCCCTACACCCAGAGCCTGCTCCCCTCCCCTGTGGAGAGCCTACAGGCCTCAGAGGGGCTTGCTGAAGGGAGGAGCAGCCCCCAGACAGCTTGCAGGCCACAAAAGGGGATGCTGGAGGCAGGGGGTAGCCCCCTGGAATCTTATCACAGCCAGACTGCCTGCAGATCACAAAGCAGCTGGAGGGGGATGGCCTGAGGAGCCTGCCTGCCCCCCCGACAGCCAGCAGACCATGGGGGTGTAGTTGGTGGGGGGCAGCAGGAGAAGGGGCTGCCCCCTGTAGCATGGCCCTGCCTCGGCGGTCTGCAGACTGTGGTGGGGAGCAGCTGGAGAGGTGGTATCTCCCTGGAGTCTGGCTCTGCTCTTCCTTCTCCTCAACACCCTGCATCCTGCGGGGGGCCAGCTGAATAAGGGGCAGCTCCCAGGCAGCCTCCAGACTACAGGAGGGGGAGGTGGGGCAGCTCCCAGAGGAGAGGAGCATCCCACCAAAGCCTGGTCCCCACAGACAGCCTGTGGGCTGTGCAGGAAAGCTGGAGAGGTGCAGCCCCCGGAGCCTGGCTCCTCCCCAGACAGCCTGCAGGCCACAGAGGGGCTGATGGAGGGTTCAGGACCCCCAGAGCCTGCCCACCCCAGACAGTCTGCAGTTTGTGGGGGAGGGGAAGCCCGCTGGAGGTTGGGAGTAGATCTAAGAGCCTTCCCCGCTTCAGACTGTGAGCAGAATGGGGGCTGCTGGGGGCAGCTCCCAGAGCCTCACCCCCACTTCAGACTGCAGGCTTTGGGGGTGGGGGGGGAGTCGGCAGGAGGGAAGGGCAGCCCCCAGAGTCTGGCCCCCCCGCCCAGACAGCCTGTAGGCCAGAAGGGACACTGGAGGTAGGGTCAGTCCCCCCGGAGCCTGGCCAGCCCCTGGAGCACACCACCAAACAGGCTGCAGGATGGAGGGCGTTGCTGGATTCTGGGGCTAGTCCCCAAAACATCACCCCACCCCCAGACCAGTGCACGGCCAGGGAGGGAGAAGCTGGAGGCTGGGATCAGCCCACAGAGCACTGCCTCGCCTCCTACAGGGCTGCCACTACCACAAGCAACGGCCCCTTGGAGAAGCTACAGCCTGGGGGGCAGCAGTCAGCTGGGGACTGCCCCCAGAGTGCTGCCCCCCACCCCCGGGCTGCAGGTCGAGAGGAGGCAGCTGGAGTCCAGGGTTAGCCCCAGCCCCCACCTGACAAGCACACAGCCCCAGATCCCTCCCTTCCAGGAGGAGTTGCTGGATGGGGAGTGCAGCCCTGGGCTCCTGGGAGAAGCTGCCACGGTAAAAGCATCACCCCCACCCTGCCACAGGGGGCCCCAGTACCCCGACGCTTCCCAGCTCCCACCCTAAATTCTGCACCCCCACCTGCCCTGACTTCTGCGCCCCCACCAAGTTGGTGCCTCAAGGCACCCCCTGCCTCTCTTCCCTCCTGAACCTTTACACCAGTCCCCATTGTTCTTTCTTTTTTTTTTTTTTTGAAAAATACTATAATTGAAAACAGCATGTACATTTTTCATTTATTTTCAAAAAATTATGTCAGTTAAAGAGACGAGCAAGCCCAGGTACATCTGCTCATATTGTATATTAGACAAATGAAGGCATCTTATTTGCATGAAAGGAAATTGGTGCGTACTCCTGAAAGTTCTTTGTATTTCTGAGAGTAGGTCGCTGCTGCTCTTACATAAATAAATGAGAAGAGTCTTGTCTCATATTGCAAGGGGAAAAACCGGATCGTGTGGAGATAATCATTGTCATTACCAGGCTATTATTTCCACTCTTGAACTCATGCTTATGATGAGGGCAACAGGACCCCTGAATGTGCTTGAGTTTTTTTGCCACTGCCAATCCACAGTTCATATGATGACTCGGTAAAGAAAGGAACAATTAATGCTAATGTAAAAAAATTATCCATATGAATGGAACAAAATAATATGTGACTAGTAAGCATTCTTATGTTTTTTAGCTCCCTTTTTAATAGTGGAAGCCCGAGGAATCCATTCTCAAAATTTGTTGGCCCTATAGATGTAAGGTAGAGATTGTAATATAAATGAATTGCGTTTGTTGAAACTGAACAAGGAGGTATGTAAAGACAGCCTGTTTAAGGATGCTGACAGGGTCTGTCTTATTTAAATTTGTGTAAATATACCTTAAAATAACGATGTGATAAAGCAGTGAAGGGCACAGTGCTGAAGCAGCCGCACCACCTTCCTTGTTGACTTCTTGGTTCCTGTCTCTCCCCAGGGTAGGGCTGTAAGCGCTTTTTTTTCCCCACAGAGCAGGGTCATAACCATGGTGGAGCAAGTGAGACAACTTCCAAGGATGCAGAGCTGCAGAGGTGGAAAAATGAGATGGCAGGACTTGGACCGGAGGTGGTGCCAGGCTGTCTGCTGCTGCTGCTGCTGCTGCTGCATACTGAGTCCTGCTTTCAGTTTAGCAAAATATGGTCACCTTGAGACACAAAGCAAAACATGAGGGGGTTCATACGTGCTTGTTCACCTTGGGATCAAACTGCCTCCTTACAGCACTGCCCCAGTATGGCTTTGACTTCTACAGAACCTCGTACAGGTTGGCATTCTCTCATCCAGCAACATCCATTGTCCGGAAGGACCATGGACGTTACCGGACCAGAGACGCTGGGGTGGGAATTTAGAACAGAGAGCCTGGCTGCCTCAAGCAGGGAAGCCCAGTGGGGCTTGTGTCCCTGGCCAGAGGCACAGCTGGCCTCTGTGGGTCAGGG
The DNA here is from genome assembly GCF_033958435.1 of Carettochelys insculpta. Lineage (NCBI taxonomy): Eukaryota > Metazoa > Chordata > Testudines > Carettochelyidae > Carettochelys > Carettochelys insculpta. The sequence continues at coordinate 121,046,671 of NC_134137.1, forward strand.
CTGCACCTCATACCTGCAGAGCTGGGGTTGCGCTCACTGCCTGGCTGGGGCTGTACCACATGCCCACAGGGCTGGGGCTGCACTAATCACCAAGGCCAGAGCCAGCAGCCCAGCCCATGCCAAAGCCTCGAGGGGACATGCCAGCAGCTGAGTCGGCGCTAAGACAGTGACACGTGGCCTTGGCTGGGGCTGAAGTGATTTCCGCAGCCAGTAGCCCGATGGGGCCAGGTCAGTGTAGGCCCAGCAGGGACTGAGGTCCAGGCAGGAGGTAAGGGGGCGCTGGGGCCGGAGTTGGGGGTGGGAACAGCACTAGAGGAACTGGCAGCAGACTAGTGGCCAGAGGCGGGGACCATCCGTCATCCAGCAAATTCGCATATCCAGAACCAGTCAGGTCCCAAGGTTGCCAGATGAGGGAGGCAGAACCTGTAGCTGTTTTGCCCTAATGCATGGGTCTTTCTGCAAGTGTCTGCTGCTGGTTCCATCTCTTTGTCTTCCAGTTAAGGGTTTGTTATGTTTCCCCTTTCATATTGCTGGGGAAATGGTACAGCCTGGCTGGTATTTGTATAATTTCGAGTTTAGATTCTTTGCAAGAGGGTCAGCAGATGTTTGGACTGTCATGTTTGCAGCTCTGTAAGGCGTGAGGTGGAATCCTTTGCATCTGTCGGCAGGATGAGGATGAGTCAGCTTTCTGACTTCACTTCTGTACTTGGTTAAGGAGTTGTCCGAGAGTGATTCGTTGATATTCAGGCCCAGAGATTTGTGTAGCAGGACAGAGAAATATTATGGGTCAAAACAGAGCTGGGCAATAACTTTTGACCAGGGGCCACTCCAAGAATTTGGTAAGTGGTCAAGGGCTGTAGTCGTCCATGATATTAATGGAGGACATGCAGGGTCTGGGATGGAGGTTGGATGCAGAAGGGAGCGTGGGGTAAGGCGTTCACATAGATGGAGGGAGTTGTGACCTGGGACAGGGAATAGGTGTGCAGGGTCTGGAAAGGGACATGGGTGCAGGAGAGGATTCTGGTCTGGGGAGGGAGTGCGGGAGGGCATGCCAGGTCTGGGAGGGGGCATGGAGTTGGGTTGAAGAAGGGGCAGGGGTGCCAGGTGCATTTATCTTAGGTTGGGTGCACTTACTGTAGATTGCTCCTAGTCAGCAGCCCTGAGTGACCCTCAGGCAGGTTTCCTACTTACCAAACCCAAGCACTCTGCTGAAAGCAGCTTGCTGTGGAGACTATGAACTCTCTATACATGGTGTGCCCTTTGGAGGAGGCCCTCTGCATGCTGTTTCACTGCAAGCATGGCCCAGGAAGATCCTATTGGCCAGTTTCTGGCCAATGGGATCTGTGAGATTTTGCTGAGATGGGTCAGTGTGCAGACCCCTCTTCCGGGGGTGCATGGTATGCAGAGAACACATGGGCACCACAGCTGGCTGCTTTGAGTGGCATGCAGGGGTATGGCAGGAGCTGGTGGTTTGGCAGACCAGACTTGGCCCACAGGCCATATTTGCTCCATCCCTGGGTCAAAGGAAGGTTAGGGGTAAGTAGAGAGAAAAAATGAAGTCTTTTGATTAAAGCTCAGTTAAACTCTAGTACCGTCCTACCTCTCTTTACTACCATGCACCAGGATAATCCTCTCACTCTGAGTATGGATTGTGATGAGAAAAAAGGCAACTGGGCATATATCAGTAGTGAAAGGTGCTGAGGTGTAAAGAGAGAAGCAGAGAACCTTCCATAATAAAGGAAAGTGAAATTTTGTATTTTATTGCTGCCATCAGTGTGAAATATTGTACAGACAGTAATAAAATCAAAGTTACTAAAAGTTTATGGTTATTGACTTTCTTTACATCATCTAAAATGTTTAGAGACTTTGCTTTTATACACTACTCCTATTTCAAGACTTCAGCATTTACTAGAATATTTTTGGGCTGATGCACAATTTTTTTGATATTTCATCCTTAAGGTGTAGATATTTTAAGTAATTCTGTTGGTGTATAACATATGAGAATATTAAGCTCATGCTTAAAGGAGATCTGTTCAGCTTGCTAAGCAATCTCATTAAAAGTGTATAGTGTCTGAATGCTGGGATTAGATTGGTAATGTTTCTTCTTTTGGATTTACAGTAGCTAAATTCTTCTTACCTTCAGAGAGAGCAAGACTACATTTAATATTTTATGGTGTGTGATCTAATGGCAAGAGCATAGATCAGGATTTAGGAGAATTGCTTTCTTGGTCATTGAGGACATTCTGTGACCTTGGACAAGTCAATTAACTTCTCTGTGGCAGAGTCTATGCTTACCTCGAGTATCGATGGCTGCTACACAATTTTAGGTACACCAACTGTATACCAAAAATCTATTTTTGCAGCCGTTGATATTTGTCCCTGTCCTCACTGCAGATTGTCAACAGGGCTCCAGTCGGCATTCCTTAATCCTTGTGGCTTGCAAGGTGTTCTGGAGTCAACATTAACCCCAGAGCGCGCCTTTTCACGCATGCACGAAATGGCACCCTGGAAGATCAAACCTAAGTGTTCCCTCTTCCACGGCAAGTGTAGACCCAGTCTGTGCCTGTTTCTATATGGTCACAGGGATGCTGAAAGGCTTGCATGTTTAATGTTTGTAATGAGATCCTGAAAGTTCAGGGGCTTAACAGACATAAGCAAATGCTTTCACCATAGGAAAGACAAAAGGAGAGTGCTCTGTTCTCTACATATTTTCCTGTTGATCAAAGTTTTGATTTTATGTCAGACATGTAAGATGTTATTCAACATCTTTATTAATGACCTGGATGAGGGACTGGGGTGCGCCCTCAGCAAGTTTGCAGATGACACAAAACTAGGGGGAGAAGTAGATTCATTGGAGGGTAGAGAGAGAATCCAGAGGGACCTGGATAAATTGGAGGACTGGGCCAAAAGAAATCTGATGCGGTTCAATAAGGAGAAGTGTAGAGTCCTGCACCTGGGGTGGAAGAATCCCAAGCATTGTTACAGGCTGGGGACCGACTGGCTCAGCAGCAGTCCGATGGAAAGGGACCTAGGGTTATGGTGGATGAAAGGCTGGATATGAGTAAACAGTGTGCCCTTGTAGCCAAGAAGGCTAAAGGCATACTTGGGTGCATTAGGAGGAGCATTTCTAGCAGATCTAGAGAAGTAATTATTCCTCTTTATTCGGCACTGGTGAGGCCACATCTGGAATACTGTGTCCAGTTTTGGGCCCCCCAGTATGAAAAGGATTTGGATTTGCTGGAGCAGGTTCAGTGAAGGGCAACAAAAATGATTAAGGGTCTGGAGCACAAGACCTATGAGGATAGGCTGAGGGATTTGGGCTTGTTTAGTTTACAGAAGAGAAGACTTAGAGGTGATTTAATAGCAGCCTTCAACTTCCTGAAGGGGAGCTCTAAAGAGGAGGGTGAGAAACTGTTCTCAGTGGTGTCAGATGGCAAAACAAGGAGTAATGGTCTGAAGTTGAAGAGGGAGTGGTGGAGGTTAGATATTAGGAAAAACTACTTCACCAGGGTGGCTGGTGGAGCATTGGAATGTGTTGCCTAGAGAGGTGGTGGATTCTCCATCCCTTGAGGTTTTTAAGTCCCAGCTGGACAAGGTCCTGGCTGGGATAACTTAGTAGGGGTTGATCCTTCTTGAAGCAGGGGGCTGGACTAGATGACCTCCTGAGGTCACTTCCAGCCCTGTGATTCTGTGATTCTATGTAAGGTTGATCTATATGTAAAGTTTTACCAGCCTACCTGTGTTAGTTAGGAGAGTGATTTTATTATTGATTATAATTCTGATGTATCTATGGTGGCAAAGGCCCTCGAATAGATAGTTATACCAGCTAGAAAGTATGCCTTAGTTTGCATGGGATAAGCTACACCTTCTGAAGAATTTTGCAGAAGTATAACTTTGTCTACACTAGGAGGGTTGAGCCAATATAGAGTTATAGGGAAAAGCTTTTACCTGTAAACAAGGCCCTAGTGATCCAAACCTTCCTCCATCATGGCCATTCTCTTGCTTCCTCTGTCTCTCCTCTTATGTAGAGTGTGTAGGTCCACGGTAAAAGCATATCATTTCCTCTCAGAGCTGTCCTTTCTATCTGTCTGCAGACTCAGGGAATGTATTTGCATGGGAATTTTCAGCACTCCTGAAAATTTAAATACAGCTGTACCAGAAGTAGCCATAGTACAGGTGTAACCCTTCTTTCAGTTGGAGTGGGTGGCAAGAAGGGCCAGGCCAATGTCTAGGGTGTATCTTTTCAACAATATACCACAGAATCAATTCAAGCCCCCCAGAGAGTAACCTGGGAAAATTACCAGCTACTCTCTGGGTGCCTCTAAGAGGCAATATACCCCCTCTTGCAAGCACAGAATCTGAGGTAGAGTTTCTTTAATAACTGGGAACCAGAAGAAGTCCTGTGGTACCTTATAGACTAGCAGATATTTTGGAGCGTAAGCTTTTGTGGGTAAAGACTCGTGTGCATCTGACGAACTGGGTCTTCACCCATGAAAGCTTATGCTCCAAAATATCCGTTAGTCTATAAGATGCCACAGGACTTCTTGTTGTTCTCAAAGATACAGACTAACACGGCTACCTCTCTGATACTTGTTGCTTTAATAACCGGGAAATTAGCCAGGGAAAGCAGCACAAGCCTGATTCATTGACTTAAAGACAAGGAGCCAAACACCCACTCAGAATATGCAGGGCAGAGTATTTTGCCTCAGGTTCTGGATTCCACCACCGAGGTTCTTGTAGCGTGCTCCCCTCGTAACAGCCCACTCACAGTTGTCTCTGGTCAGTGGAGACCCATCAGTGTGAATTTGCCTTCAACCGTGGAGGTGGGAGGACAGATAAAAGCCACCTTGTTTCCTTTGCCATCCATCTGCCTGCTTGGCAGAACCTTGGGCCACTCCCACATCTGCTGCCACCTGTCTCGCTATTGTGAGGCCTGGTAGGTCACCCCTGAGTGACTGTCAGCTCTTGGTGATTTTTAGCTCACAGCAGGCTGGGTAGAAATACTGTGCCCACCATAAGGGATTTCGGCACTTCAAAGGTTGCTAATGAAGCCTGTCTTTGAACAGTGGGAAGGACAGGTTTAAGCAGACCAGGGAAGAGGCACCTAGGTTGAATCCACACCTCCTGTCTGGGATCCCTGTCCCTTTCTGCTTTCAAAGGGTCTGGCATTTGATCCCCTGGCTTAATGAGGTCTTTTCAGCAGAGGGTGGCCTGGTTATTTGGAACAGGTTAAGCCCAGTTCTGTTCCCACTTACTCACGCCATGAAGAAAATGGCTTTAACATTTTGCTATCCTGGCATTCAGTACTAAATTGACTTGTATCCCACATATTTGTTGATGACTTTGAGCAGTACCGCTCTATCTGCTGGACGTCTAGGCAGAGAAGGTGTGTTCAGGCCAATAGTGTTCTCCTGAAGTCTCTTCTCCTCCCCAGCTAGCAGGCAGGGTGGACTTCATTCACACCCTGCTTATCCGAGGGATAAGAAGGTCAGTCCAGAGATTGATGTTCTCTTTACCGTTTTCCTCAGACAGGGCTTGGGAAGTGCTGAAAATTTAGTACAGTCTTTTAAGTACAGTACAGGCTTTTAAGAAATGAAAATTTAAATTACATAAGCGTTAGGGGCTAAAAGGAAAGGCTCAGTGTCACCTGCCTCCTTCATACCAGTTCAGTTTAACCCCAGCCATTGGTCTGCTTAACTCAGGGTTGTGAGCTCAATCCTTGAGGGGGGCCATTTAGGGAGCTGGGGCAACTGGGGGGGGGGAAGAGGGAGCGTGCTTGATCCTGCCAAAAGGGGAGGGGACTGGACTCAGTGACTTCCCAAGGTCCCTTCCAGCTCTATGAGATGTGTATCTCCATATACTATTATTAAATCAGCTGGTTTGGCAGTGTGCAATGGCTGCAGTTTCCAGGCCTGGCTCTGACTACTGACAGAGGGAGCTGGGCTGGATTACAGCCAGTTTGTCATCTGGCTGCAGGGGCGGGGGGAGATCATTTGGGCATGTCAGCAGCTTCATGGCTGGCCACAGAGGGCTGGCAGGAACCGAGAGGGCAGCCAAGCAGATTCGTTGTCTGGCACCCATCTCTAGCAAAACCTCAACGTCCCTCTACCCTGAAACTCCTTCTGAACATCTCAAGCCACCTCAGTAGCTTAGGCGCTTTCCCGCAGCCTGTGCCCATGGGCATATTGGATTATAGTTGAACTACTTGGGAATCCTGTGACATTAATTGCAAGCAGCCCAAGTTCCTTTCCAAAGGAATTCCCCTCTCCATGCGCACACACGTCTACCCACACAGCGCAAGAGGCAGAGATAAGCAAAATAAAAGTGCTTCCGAACACAACCCCCCTCGCACACTCCAAGCTCCTGCTCTGAGTCTTCCCCCCCCAAAGCAATCCCCCTGCCCTGAGTCCCCCCCCAGGCAATCCCCAAGCCGTGAGCCACTCCACACCCTCACTCACCCCAGCTCCTTGTCCTGACTCCCCTGCACTCCACTCCACACTTATTTTTCACAGGTACTGTCATATCACAGTCTCCCAGGCCCCCTTGCCATGAGCAGCCCTCGCCCCCAAGGGATACGATACTACCTGTAAGAAGTTTAAATGACTGTCACCCCTGACCTCAGAGGATTGGCACTACTTTTTGGAGCTAAAATCGAAGACAATCACAATGCAGCACATTCTTACATGCTTATACAATAGACGAGCAACAGACGATGGCCCTTGGGAAAGTGCACTTCTGTTCTTTTAGAAATAGCAACAATGGACTAATTGTATGTTACGGTTTTTTGTCCACCATGTTCTCTTATGTTGTTTATGGAATGACAGCAGTGGGTCCTTCGCTGTCACGGGACTAAAAGCAAAATAAAGTTTATGACCTGTGAAATAAAGTTTGTGGAAGGGTAAAGAAATTGATTACTGTGCCCAGCAAATGTAAGTTTAGAGGGCTAACACACCATCAGAAATGAATCCCTGTGTGTGTGTGTGTGTGTAAGAGGGGGGTGTTTGTGTGTAGAGGGGTGGTGTGCAGTTAGCATTTATGCAAACACGGAGTGGGCTGTGAGCAGCCTGCAAGCTGGATGCAGTTTGCCAGGGTTAGTCCCTGGCAGGCCTGCAGACGCTTTATTTACCTGAGCCTCCATAGGTATGGCTGCTCACAGCTCCTGTTGGCAGTGGTTTGCTGTTCCCAGCCAATGGGAGCTGCAGGAATTGGTTCAGGCTAGGCAGGCTTATTGTCCACCCCTGTATTAACAGAAGCTTGTGCTTTGAGACATGAGTGGAGTCAGACTGAGACACAATTTTGCAGGATAACAGACCCCATTATTGATTTTTTTTCTAGTGTTAGAATAATATTGGATTTAGTAATCTTTATCTGTTTAAAATTTCACCTTTCTTTACCAGGAAATGCTACATCTTTATGACCTCCAGCCTGCTATTTATTTCATTTGTATTGGTTTTTTATTGCGCTGAACAGAAATTACAGTTAAAGCAATAAAATGCACTTTTCCCATTTCAGTCGATAAAGAAGCATCTGTGAAAGTTCTCGGCTACTCTCTGTAGTGCTACAGCTGTCGATCTGCAAACCTGGATACATTTCTAATTTTTAAGGCCTTTCCTTTAATGCTTTAGCTACTTTTTGCCTCTTGATCATATTTTGGGGACTCTCCCGTCTGTAATCATCTTAAACAAGTGGTTTTTGTTGATACTCACCAAGGGAGTTTTTCGTAATCCTGAGTGGCCAGAGCTGCTGGGTGAAGCTGATTCCTGAATCCTTAATGTTTTTCCAGTCCACAAAGCCTCTTTGTCTTCTTTCATTTCTCAGCTCGACTTTCTTATTTTCCTTTCTACACACTTCAATAAATAATGTGCCTGGCTTTATCACAAAAGTCAAACTGCATCAAGGAGAAAAAACAGGAGAGAAGGACTGTAACTTTCTTTAATATGAATCCTGGGGAAAGACTTCTTTAAATGCTAGGTAATGCTGTTGACATGCATTTCTATTATTTATTTTTATTCTTAAAAAGTATTTACAGTAAACCAAAAATGGAGCATAGAATAGTGAGCACTGTAATATGAACATACCTCCTAGAACTGGAATGGACCTTAGGAGGTCATCTAGTCCAGTCCCCTGCCCTCTTGGCAAGACCAAGCACCATCCCTGACATCTATTTGCCCCACTCCCTAAGTGGCCTCCTTGAGGTGGGGACTCACAAGCCTGGTTTAGGCAGGCCAATGCTCAAACTGATGAGCTATCCCTCCCCCCAGAAGCACACCTCCCTGTTGGGCAGTGAGCAAGGGCACAAATTCAGTATGTGTGTGATATCCCACACAATGCTGAGACGCTCTGGAGAGGCATGGGCATTAGCAAAGAGGGCTATTGTAGGTTTTCCAGTGTGACACTCAGTACTGGGGTTTCCAGTCAATTATAACATATTGAAGGGGCAAATATCAACAAAAGGAAAGAAGAATTGAAGATGGCTTGGTAACTACAGCAAAACCCTGACTGCCGTGATTTTGACTTACGCATGACTTGGATTAACACGAGTTGAAATCAGTAAGTGAACGTTAAAGGGGAACCCTAGACGCGTGTTGTTTGTGCATATTACACAAATATGTGCTCTTGGGCTTCCTGACAGCAATGGGGGCTGGGGGATGGCCTGAGTGCAGCTCTGCTGCCCGCTCCACTCCCAGGGAGCCACCTAACCAGGGGGATTCCCCAACAGCAACGGCGGCTGGGAACTGGTCAGAGTGCAGTGCTCTGTCCCGGCGCCAAACCCACGGCTAGCAGAGAATCCCTGGCAGCAAAGCAGCTGAGAGCTGGCCAGGCAGTGCAGTGCTCCACTCGCTGGCTCCAACCCCCAACTCCCCCAGCTGGGGGAAGCCAGGGGGCAGCCGCATCCTCCTTCCCCCCAGCCCCTGGTCCACCGCCCTGTTGCTTGCAGGAGCCGGGAAACTGACCAGCCTTGGCTGTCGGTGTTCTGTGCTGTTATTTAACCCATAAGTCTTTTAAGAGCCCAGTAAGCAGTGGAAGTGTTGATAATGCTGGTAGACAATAGTGACTTCCTGTGGTTCAAAAAATTCTCTCATTTGGCACCAGTCAGGTCCCAAGAGTGCCAGACTAGAGAGGTTCAACCTGTATCTGAAAGCTTATTTCCAAAAGGCTGAGTATTATTTCCATTTCATAAGCCGACATAGTGTGATGGTAATGGTGGGGAGACTGAACTTGCCTTACTCAGTCACCTTATCTGATGGTTAGATGTTCTAGCCTACAGATTTGTTCAAGACATATCGTAAGTAGGTTTTCAGGGTCTAGCTAGGCCAAATTTGTGCATGTTGGTCCTTTGAATCAGCTAAGTAATATCAATCCCACACCTTGGGGAGGGATAGCTCAGTGAGTTGAGCATTAGCTTGCTAGACCCAGGGTTGCAAGCTCAATCCTTGACACAGCCATGGCGGTAAATAGGTGTCAGGGGTGGTGATTGGTCCTTCCAAGAGGGCAGGAGACTGGACTAGATGAACTCCTGAGGTCCATTCTAGTTCTAGGAGATGTGTATCTCAATTATGTTTATATTATTATGGAAATGGCCACGAAGCTCTCCGGGCTGTATTGTTCAGAAGGGTAGATATAGTTTGTTTTGAAGAAACCTGTGTATTTTCCAACTGGTACCATTTAAATGAGAAAGTTGAAATCACTACTGTAAGTCCCATATTTATTTATGAAGGACTTTCCTTAGGGGAAAAGCATGTTGAGATGACAGAGCTCTTATCTTCACAATTACATTTTTCTACCTCTGGTTCTTTCACTTGTTCACAGTGCTGTAATTTAACATAATATTTAGATTTTCTTTTCCTCTTTGATCTGGAGGCTAGCCTAAGGAACAATTCCACAGGCGCTGGATGGGCGATAACAGATTCTTTCATCATTAGAAATTCAGGTAATTGTACTCAGTGTTACGGTGAGAATTGATATTGACGAATAATGAACCCCCGGCGCATGACATAATCATATCTCCCGTGGTGTGACGGCTCTCGAGCAAAGTCTCAATTACAGCGAGGCTATTACTGAAGAACCGACCTTTGCAAAGAATGAGCTGACAGGCCATAAATTGTGAGGCACATTATAAGCCATGATAAGCTTCCTTAATAGTCCAAGAGTGAGCACTGGTGTAGAAGCCTGGCCTGTTTTAATTCTCTCTACAGAAGCAGATGGATGGTTTCAGTCAAGGATGGGGGCAAAATCTGCTGGTATGAAGAGGTCTGTGCAAAAGAGGCAGAGGCCCCAGATCAGAGCATGTTAATTAACAGTTGAAGATAATTTTTCTCCCCATCTGATAACAGAGGTAGCTCTTTACCGAGAGTAGCATCTCAAGCAGAATGTAATGTATTCTCTTAGTTTTACAGGCTGTTAATTTATGTACCTGGTTAGCTGCCATAGTACTAGATGCAATTCCTGCTTAGGATTGTGCCAGGTATTGAAAGTCTTTGTAGCTGTGAATGGTGGTATAATAGGTAACCTGTTGTTAGGTGGTATAATAGGTAACTTCTGCTCTTCTGGCACTAACCACACAGTGTGCTGGAAAAGTGCAGTGAATTTATTTGACTACATCTTGAGAATTAAGCTTAGAGATGTATGGAAGTACAGTAAAAGCCAGTGGTTATCTGGAATTTGGGTGACTGGTGTGCTTAAATAACTGCCACCTCCTCTGCCAGTGGCTGCCTGGTCAGAGCCATCGGAGTAGGGCCAGTTGCCCACAGGGCTGGGGTAAATGGTGGCTGTGGGGCTGTAGCTGGTATTGGCAGCTGCAGGGATGGGGGATAGTGGCAGTGGGACCAGGGCTGGCTGCCCAGTTGGGGTCGAGGCTGGAGACAGCAGACGTGGGACCGACTGTCCAGCTGGCGTTGGCTGCTGTGAGTCTGGGGCACATATCCTGCACATTCTATTATCCAGCACCCTTAGTTCCTCAGGGGTCCTGGATAATAGAACTTCTGCTGTATAAAGTAGTAAAACCTTCACAGAACCAAATTATACATCTGATGAGTTAGTCTCAGGGACACCTGCAACAAAGTGTCTCCTGTCTTTCTTCACTAAATTCATTTCCTGTGCCCACAGTGACTGAAGCGCTTTAAAAAGCTGGGCCGTTATATTCAAGCAGCTATTGCAGTGCCTTTGCCTTGCAAACCAAAAGGCATCAGATGACCGTGTTTCTCAGTTTACATTGATATAGATAATTGTGACTCTGCTTGTACTTGGGAAAAAAATCCCAGTGAGACTTGAGGAGGAGCACCATACACAGAGACGCCAGAGCCTGTTTCATGCAAAAGCAACCTTTTAGCATGAGTCAAATGTTCTTATTAGGTATAATGTTACTTACAGCTTATGCAGGAGCGTTTGTAGAGAAAAAAATCCATATATCTTGTAGAGATTGAACTGCTTAGCCTAATGGAAAGTGATGTATCACGAGACTCACAAGTGATTAAACCACAATCTTACTTTGAGTAAAGGGAGGTAAGAGTTGATTCGTATCCATGAAAGAGCCAGTTACATATAAGAGCCACAGTTTTGAGCCTGGCAGGTCTCCTGGGACTGTACTTTGCCCTAAAGACAAATAGTGGAGTTCCAGCATGTAACAAAATCATACACTGAGATAGTTTGTTCATACCAAGAGACACTATACATTGATCTGAAGTATGAAAGTCATGTCAACACAGGCAAACGTCTAAGGTTGAGAATTTAGGTGTAGTTTATAAATGCTTCCAAAACTTTTAAAGCACCGTCTCATGCCCAAACAGTCCTCCTCCACTATCATCTTCCACACTACAAGGAGTTCATCCTTCTCCATCACATTGAACAAACCCACTCACTGCCACTGACTCTCTCTTGAGCTGCCATTGTGAAGAGGCCCACTGGTCGTCTACACCCTTCTACGCATGTAGGGGGAAACAACTGGTTTAGCCAGTTTTCATATACTGTCTTTTCAAAGTTTAACTTCATCTAGCCTCTCTTTGTCCAGCTGCTAATCTCAGTGAGGCATTGGGAGATCTGTCTGCCAATGGCTTTTTCATTTTACACAAACCAGAGGTAAAGCTGGATGTTATCTATGTGCTGATGGCTTTTACGTTCATGGAAGAACTAACTCTCTCCTTAGTCTTTATCCATATATTTTACAGCACATCTGTCTGTGAGTCCATTTGTTCAAGAACTCCTCCTAAACTATAGGAGCAACGGCCACCAGATTTGGTATGCAGCTTCCTCTTATCCTAACTTAAGGGAAGGTTAGGGTTTGGTCGTGCCAGGAAAATTGGATGCGCCTGGAATCACTAGTTTTCTGTAACACTCAAAGTGAGGGTGTTGATAAGCGACACAGTTATACTGCAGAGTGACCACTGGGGCAGCAAGTTCGGGGAACATCTACATTGCAGAGTGACCACAGGTGGAAGACAGTGGCTAGCTGGGGTCAGGGCTTCCCACACTACTGGCCACCAGGCTGGGCAAGTGGCTCCACTGCCCTAAGTCCCTCCCCATGGCCCTCGGCCACAGTGCTGGAATGGGGGCAAGCCCTGCTGGCTACTGTTCCCTGCCCCCAACCCCCTCTGCGAGCACCTCATGGACTGAACAGTACATCCCCACCCCCGCTACAGAGATGCTGGGGCTGGGAATCAGAGCTAGGCTGCCCCCTGAGGACACGCCTGGGCCAGGAACCATGGAGCAATGCCACCCTCACCCCCACCCCAAGCAGAAGATTCTGGGACCAGGAATTGCGACCTGTCCCTTTCCTCACTAAGAAGCCACTGGGGATGGACAGCATAGCCCTGACTCGTCTCCTAGACCAGCACCAACTTCGCCACTGTGGACTGCCCCCAGACCTCCCACCCTGCTGACTGACATCCACCACCCAAGCCCCTGGCCTAAGCTGCCAACCTCCTGCCCTTACTCTAGCACCCTCCATCCTGGGCCCTGAACCCCTGCGCATACTCCTGTACCACCATCCCCTGGTCAGACCCCCCCCAACTCCCTGCCAGGAGTCCCTCAAGTCTTCCCTGGCTCTTGCATCCTCCACACTCTGCCATGAGCCCCCTCCCAGTGCTCTACCCTGACTACGGCACCCCCCATATCGGCCGCGTCTACACGTGCACGCTACTTCGAAGTAGCAGCGCCAACTTCGAAATAGCGCCCGTCATGGCTACACGTGTTGGGTGCTATTTCGAAGTTGAAATCGACGTTAGGCAGCGAGATGTTGAAGTCGCTAACCCCATGAGGGGATGGGAGTAGCGCCCTACTTCGAAGTTGAACGTCGAAGTAGGGAACGTGTAGACGATCCGCATCCCGCAACATCGAAATAGCGGGGTCCGCCATGGCGGCCATCAGCTGAGGGGTTGAGAGACGCTCTCTCTCCAGCCTCTGCGGGGCTCTATGGTCACCGTGTGCAGCAGCCCTTAGCCCCGGGCTTCTGGCTGCTGCTGCGGCAGCTGGGGATCCATGCTGCATGCACAGGGTCTGCAACCAGTTGTCGGCTCTGTGTATCTTGTGTTGTTTAGTGCAACTGTGTCTGGGAGGGGCCCTTTAAAGGAGCGGCTTGCTGTTGAGTCCGCCCTGTGACCCTGTCTGCAGCTGTTCCTGGCACCCGTATTTCGATGTGTACTACTTTGGTGTGTAGACGTTCCCTCGCAGCGCCTATTTCGATGTGGTGCTGCCCAACGTCGAAGTTGAACGTCGACGTTGCCAGCCCTGGAGGACGTGTAGACGTTATTCATCGAAATAGACTATTTCGATGTCGCTACATCGAAATAAGCTATTTCGATGTAGCGTGCACGTGTAGACGTAGCCATCCTGTCCTGAGCCCCCACACATATTCGCAACCCTCTGCCCTGAGTCCTGAACCCTCTGCGCTGAGCCCCAACAAGGACCAGAGCAATGCCAGGTACATTGCCTAGTACTTTTGTATAAATGGCGGGGGAGAGCGCTGAGTCAGGTGGAATTCCACAGAGGAGAACATTTGAGCTCTGTCACCAGTTGCATTTTGCAATTCTTTGGGTACAATCAGGTAGCAGATACCAAAGCTGGCTCACAGCTCTTCAATTCACCTGCCGGGTATTTAAGAGAAGTGAACAATCTCATTGGTTTGGTTTTATGTCGACGGCATTGCATGTTATTGACAGATTGAAGAGTTACACTTGTTCGAGATAGGCCTATTGCATTCTACACTATCCCACATTGCAAGTGTGTTAGAACAATTGCCATGCCTGCGGAGTTAAGCAAGAAGGAAGGAAACATTTTGGATTCTGCTGATTCCAGAGAAGTGAAATTGGGAAAACACGGTGATCACTTGTGCCCCTGGTAGTCAAATAGGCTGAAAAGAAGACCCAGCATTCTTATTAATTACACAAGACCTCAGTTGACAATGTCTAAAAATTCAAAAATGGATGTTCAAAATTTGGGAATACTTTGATGTGGTCTTTTAATTAAGTATCAGAGGGGTATTCATGTTAGTCTGTATCTGCAAAAACAACAAGTCCTATGGCACCTTATGGACTAACAGACTTCTTGGAGGGTAAGCTTTCCTGGGCAAAGACCCACTTCAATGCCTCTGACGAAGCGGGTCTTGGCCCACGAAAGCTTATGCTCCAAAAAATCTTTTAGTCCATAAGGTGCCCCAGGACTTCTCGTTGTTTTTAACTGAGTCATACACACCCAGTGTGCTGTATGACTGACTGATAAAGTCTGAAATTTCTAATACAGATGGAGTCTCACACAGCAAAGCCTACATATCTGTTCTTTTTGAAGGCGGCTGTTCACTAATCCACTCATTCTTTATCTTTTCCCATTTTGAAATTTTATATTTCGGCTATTTATATATCAGGGGGCTAGTCATGATAGTACAATCTGTATCCAATGGTAAATATTTGCAGGCTGTTCCATTCAGAGTGCTATTCTGATCATTTTAACAATATATATTTATTTTGAAACAACTGATTTTTATTTTTATTTTGATTGTCACTTTAGTCCATTTTCTGTTGCAGTTGTCCATTAATTGACTATACATGTTTCCCATGAAAACAATCAAATTATTGCATTGTGCACCAGTGCCAATAGTATATTACTATTACTATAACAATAAAGATGCAAAGTTAGGTTGCGTAGAAATGTCATAGTTAAAGCAGACCTTTTTTTTTACTGAATCAGTCCTAAAAAGAGTTCTTATTAATAAAAAACTTACCATATAAACTTTACTGTATAAAACATGATAGTATTGAGATGTGTATGAGATTCTGTCATTGATTTGAAGCAAGATTTTTTTTTTAACTTAACCCTATTTTTCACAAGCTGACACTTTAGTAAAATTATCCTTTGACTTTATTTATTACTCCTCTTCTTTCCCTCTTAATGACCGACAGTGGCATGTTCAGCACCGTAACTCCAGCACCCATAAGAATAAGCTTTTGAATTGACAAGAATTCTTCACTTTGCTGTTTTAGTGGCATTTTTTAATGAAGTATCTCATTTTGTAGTTTGATTTTTGTCTCTCGGTAAGAAAAACAGGACTGGAGAGACCATATCAATCTGTAATTTTATTTTAAGATATTCTTTGTTCGGTTTTCCATTTCGGTTTCATTTTACCTTTGTCTTATCTGGAGATACTTTGCATAAATTTTGAATGAACCAAAAGAACCCAGCTGATGTAAGGCCTCATTCTGTCATCTTCACCCACTCCAAGTATTACCTTACTCCACAAGTTCTATTAATTTCAGTTGGACATCTTGCAGGATGAGATTTGCGTTGGTATTTCGATGCCTAACTTGTAGTTGATTTAATGGGAGTTAGGTGCCTAAGTAAGAGTGCTACTGTAAGTTACTATTTAACATAAGTAATGTTACCTACCAGCTCTGTGTTTTTTGGGGAAAAGAGCATGACCACCTGTCAGCCCTGGGCTCTTGGTGATCCAGGGAGTGACACCTATGGATCGTGTGTGTGTGTGTGTGTGTCACTTGAGTCCAGGGTGGATTTAATCCTGTGGCCCCTGGGTCAGGCAGAATAGCTCCATTGAGAGGGAATTAGCAGAAGGGAGAAGTAAAGTTTCTTAAGAACACTAGTATCACAAGCAGCACACGGATAGAATCACTCACCTCTCGCCCCAGTAGCCCTAAATAAATGAGCATACCTCAGAGGAACGGGCAAATCTGGTAACAGTAAAGCGTGGTAGAATGTATCCCAGAGTCAACCTTTTTGAAATCCATAGAAGTACTTGCATGGGTAAATAAATTATCATTAACATGAGCGAGGGCTGTAGAATCAGACCCCCAATTTCCTATGTATCTTTGTGTGCATGTCTCAGAAAGGAACTTAGTATTGGAATTGTGAAGCTGAAAAACTAGTTAGATAATTTAAGTGATTCCCATGAGGGGAAAATATTGATTTTTGGACTGTAATTATCAATAAGTTGCTCATGTGTGAAATAGGAAAGGCAACTCTGGGTCAGTTTCCAGTAATTCATTCTGAGTTCAGATAGGCAATTTGGTGACCCCTGGATAACTACTCTAATTATTTGAGTGACTGCTATGGCTTGAAAAACAAGACAGAGATATCTTGGAGCTTCATATAAGATTGGCTTGAATTAGGGGTCACACATGGGTCTGCGCCCCCTGCCTCTCCCAGGCACTGCCCCGCCCCCCCCTCCCCCCGCCTCCCATTGGCTGTGATTCCTGCCAATAGACGCAGCAGCAAAAAGCCCCCAGGCGAGTTGTTTCCTGCGCTGCCGTGCCCCCAACATGGGGAGAGGGAGTGACAGCATGCGGAGCTGCTCCCCCTCCCCAGCTTGCCTGGATCCAGCCTGTGAGGCTTGTGCCTCCCTCTCCGCAGCAGGGGGAAGCTGGTGCTGGCATTCGAACCACGCAGCTTGGGCTCCCTGCTATGGTGGTCAGGGGTGGGGCAGGAGGAGGCAAGCCCTGAGCTTCTCGGGCCCAGTCCACCTGCAAGACAGTCTGCAGACCACACTTTGAGAACTGCTGCTCAAGGGCAAAACATGGTACCTCATACAACAATGGCGTCCAATAGGAATTCAAAGTTCGCCTCACTTGTGGTTGTCGTCTTTCATATTCGCCACATTATATTATACAAAACTTTATAGAGACAAGCACTCCCAGCCTCCCCCTGCTCTAAATAAATTCCCTTCCCCTCCTCCAGAGCCAGGCACCCCCAGCCCCGCCTTCTAATTCGTGGCTGGTGATGCACCAGAGTGACAGGAGGCGCTGCCGGGGCCACTGCTGGAGCTGCTACCGCCACTGCCACCATGCACTTCTCTCACCAAGCTGTGACATGCGTGCGCAGAGCGGGCAGATAGCACTCCACACAGGCAGCTCTCAGGAGCCACATTTAAAGGCTCCAAGAGATGACTGTGGCTCAAGAGCCACAGGTTGGCCTCCTCCATATTCTCTACAACGCAGTGTTCTGTTCGCCGCATGTGGCGAGAGGTGAACCTATTGGACACCCCTATTATAAAAAGTATGAGCTAGAGCAGGGGATCTAAAACTACATTGCAAGCCTCTGCTGACAATGAAAATTTTTGCATGACCCCAGGAGAGGGGGACCAAAACTTGAGCCTGCCTGAGTCCCATTACCCATGGTGGGTGGGTAAAATCAAAGCATGAGTCCCACCACCCTGGGCTGGGGGAAGGGCCAGGCGGGGCAAAGCCAAAGGGCTAACCTGAGTCCCTCTGTCCCAGGCTGAAGCCCTTGGTCTTTGGCTTCCGCACCACATGAGCCTCCGGCATCAGCCCTGGGTCTCAGCAAATATAAGCAGGTGTTGGTAACCCTATTAAACAGAGCTGGGGTCCACAGTTTGAGCATTTCTGGACTAGAGGGGAATTATTATGAGATTATACATGTCCAGAAAGCCAATCATTGACTTTTATTCATATGCATTCATAAAAAACCGATTCTTTGTTAAAATTTGGATTGTACACTGCTGTGTTCAGTTGTGTTTTATCAGATGAAAAGTTTTGTATAAATATTAGATAATTAAAAGTGAATATTTGTAGGTGATGAGTTGATTGTGATCTGGGTCCTTCGGATGTTTTCTTTTTAAACTGAAATGCCAAGTTACAACAGTGAAGATGAAGGGATCAAAACAAAAAAGGTGATTTTTCCCAGTGGGTGGATGTAGTAGCTATCAGAGTTTCCAAAAGAGTCTAGAGGAAGATAGACAGAATCACAGTTCAGAGGGAGCAGGAAAGGAGTGTAGGAAATGCCAGAAAGCAGCTGAGGAACAGAAGGAAAGCACAGGGGAAGCTCACAAAACATCTGTACAAGCTGGTTTTCTGCACAGTATGGCATAAATGACAGCACAGGCCGGTCAATTTGGGTTTGGAAAAACGGCTTCTGTCGAGTTTGTCAAAGTCAGTGAATGAGACACCTCAGTCTAAAGTAGAACTGATGAGTGTATGCCTGAAAAATCAGCTGCTGTACAAGGATGTGCTCTAACAGTTTCCTCCTACTTACCTACCTACCCACCCACCCCCTCTCTTAATGTTTTAAAATAAGTCTGCAGGTATTCATATAATGACAGCGACAGAATATGATGGAGGATAATGTCTCCAAAGCACGCCAAAGCGTATTTAAAAATAAAGGCTTAAGCGAAAACAAAGAGGTCCAAATTTTTCAAGTGGGTTTCTGAGGGCACACCAGCAAACTTCCTGTTTGAAACCAGGAAATCCAAATATGGGGATTGTGCGCGCAAATACATGTGTTAGGCAGAATGTGTGGGTACAGTTCCAGCGGCCAATTTGATAATTCAGCCCTGGATTTCTCTTGGGTACATCATGTGCTTTGAAAAGAGCAATTACTGTCACTATAGCACGTAACAGACATTTTCAAAATTCTCTAATGGAACTACATGTTAAAGGTGCAGTTATGGTCTGTGTTATCAGCTCTTACACGTTTTCTTTTTTTGTTTCCTCTATCTCCTGTTCCATTTTTCCTTTCCCCTTTTCTATTTTCTTACAGTAGCTGCTTTTTAAATAACTTAGAAAACACTATTGTAAATGAAAACTAAGCTATCACCAAGTAAGGTTTTTGGGACCTAATGCATGATCATCATCATTGTCCTCTATGCCTACTGGCATGCAGGGCAGCAACAAAGGTTTTCCATAGTGGAGGACCTACTTTGTGATAGGGGTACCTATGTGAACTTTCCAAACAGAGGACACCCCAGAGAGAGAGTGCATGTGTATTAGTATGTACTAATACAGTGTGTTATAGTGTATATACAGTACATTAATACAACGTGAGTTGGTGGATATGATACAGATACACTTCCTTCCAGGGGTGTTCTCTTTTTTGAACATTCAAATATAATAATCCTAATTTGTGACTTAGGCTCCCAAATGCAAAGGGAGTCTGAGGTTAGGTTAAAGTTGCAGATGGGCATAGCTGAGTATATGTTGCTGCTGGATTCTGCTGATACAAACCCAGGTACAGACTCTCCAGAGAAACAAGTTCTCCGAGAGGAGGGAGATGGCAGTATTTGAAAGTATCCAAAGCCTCCCCTCCACTGAAAGGCACATGGTGGCCACTGAAGTCTCAAAAATGAGTGGTGGCGATGGCCTGCAGAAGTGGTGGCCAGGACAACTGGGGAATACTCTGAGCATGTATCTCCCTAGCAGCTTCCATGAATGAGGCTGCTCTGTCCTTTATTTGTCCTTGTATTGATTTCAGGTTTCAAGGGTTGTCATAGCCGGGAGTGGTAGTAGGGATAAGCTCCCACTATCTATAAAATGCTCCCAGGGCGTGCATCTCCAATAGCCTCTGACAACCGAAGTCCAGCTCCTGGCCTTCACGTGTGGCTTAGTTTCTAAGCCCGGCAAAGCTGTTTGCACTGACAGGAGAAGGGGCAAAGGTGGGTGACTGGTGCCTTAAAACCAGCTGCTTCGGGCAGATGGGGCTCATCAGCCTGGGAAGGCCGCCCACCTAGGAGAAGGAAACTCTGATGTAAAACCTCCACTGCCTTGTGGCAATACCTAGTCATGGGAAAGGCTTCTGGAGTAAACCCTGAGGAAAAATCCGGAGATGGAGCCCCCTAAGGCAGTTTGAGGTTGTGCTCAATCTCACTCTGGCAGCTCCTGCGACGACATCGGTGCCAAGCTGTACTGGCTTTTGCTTTTCCCTTGGATTACATCAGTGGCGTGGAGAGGGGGAACCTGCTGCTGGGCATCAGCTGGTTCTTCAAACTTACTTGCCCAGGCCTGCGCCCTGGAGAGGACACTCCAGCATCGCTTTCTGAGCGGTGACACAACACAGGAAGCAGCAGTTACCGGTATTAAGCCACTGCACTCGACTGGCATAGAGTGAGGCGCCAGGGGTTGCTTCCGATGGTGGGAGAGGTCTTTGGATCTCTTTGGGCAGCTACCGCCCGCCTCAAACTGGGCAGCCCCCAGCCAAGGAGGTGCTGCCTCGCCACGGTTCTCTTGCTCCACTGGGTGTGTGGGGCTTAGGGAATCACCGACAGGTGGATCATTAACCTTACACCAGGCAAAGCAAACAAGCAACAAAATAATCCAGCCTTCAGGCTGAGCACATGGAATGTAAGAGCCATGACTCCGGGCCTTACGGAAGACCTACAGAGCATTAGTAACCCCCGGAAGACAGCAGTCATTAACAACGAGCTGAGAAGACTGCGGATGGACATTGTGACCCTCCAGGAAACAAGGCTATCGTCCTCTGGATGTCTCAGGGAGAAGGAATTTTCCTTTTTCTGGCATGGGAAGCCTCCAGAAGAGACCAGGGAACACGGTGTTGGCTTCACAATCAGAAACAGCCTACTTGGCTCAGTCATACCACCAAATGTGGGAACTGAGAGAATGCTGAAAATCCAGCTTCAAACATCAGTGGGCATGGTCAACATCTTCAGCATCTATGCGCCTACTTTAACTTCTGCCCAGGAAGTTAAGGACAAGTTCTATGATGAACTTAGCATTGCCATCAGTGAGGTACCTTCCCATGAGCTGCTATTCATCCTTGGCAACTTCAATGCCAGAGTTGGCAGCGACCACCACAGCTGGCCATCCTGTCTGGGACGGTTTGGAACAGGGAAGATGAATGAAAATGGACAGCGCCTCCTTGAACTCTGCTCCCAACGTGACCTCTGTGTAACCAGTACCTTATTCAACATCAAACCCCAGCGCAAAGTTTTGTGGTGACACCCAAGATCGAAACATTGGCACCAGCTTGACCTCGTCCTCACCAAACGCAGCTGTTTAGGTAATGTCAGAGTGACACGTAGCTACCACAGCGCAGACTGTGACACTGACCATTTGCTCGTGTGTAGTAAGGTGCACATCCAGCCGCGAAGATTCTTTTGCTCCAAAAAGGAAGGGAGGCTGCGCATTGACACTGGCAAGACTTGTGACCCTTCAAAAGTATGCGAGTTTGTCCAAGCACTTGAAGAGGCCTTGCCCCGCCCAGATGACACTGATATCAGCAAGAGATGGGAACAACTATGGGACACTATCTATAAAACTGCAATATCTACCTTTGGGAAGAAGACAGTCAAGTCTGCTGATTGGTTTGAAGCCCACACTGAAGTGCTGACACCCCGATTGAGAAGATGAGACAGGCACTGGCTGCGTACAGGTCCTCTCCCAGTGAGGTGAACCTGCAGGCGTTCCGGTCTGCTCGGAGACAAGTGCAGCAGGTTGCTTGGCGGTGTGCCAGTGATTACTGGCTCCAACTCTGCTCCAAGATTCAGCAGGCCGCGGACACTGGTAACATGCGAGGAATGTACGATGGGATCTTGAAGGACAGAACCAAGCAGATGGAACGCTGGGTGGAACACTACTCACAGTAGTACGCCAGAGAGACCGTAGTTACAGAGAGAGCCCTGAATGCCATGAAGCCTCTGCCCACCATGACTGAACTCGATGCTGAGCCCACCTTGGAGGAACTCAGCAACGCGCTAAAAGCACTTTCTTCTGGAAACAGGGAATGAAGGAAGCTCTTGTTATGTATGAAACTACCTTGGTGAAGGAAGTGGAAGACAGGAGAGCCCTCAGGAAGATCCATGCCCGTGATACCAGAGCGACATCTGCCTACTGCTGCTCACAGCGCGGAAAGGACTGCCACTCCCACATTGGATTGCACAGCCACAGAAGACACTGCTCCAATCAGTCCAACTGGGGCACAAACCTATGATCCCTCAGGATCGAAGGATGCCTACTATTGATTTCACATGTGATGGAAGTTCTGGGAATTACATGTGGTCTTGGCATGACTGATGCATCAGCCTTGTAATACTTCTGTAACGTGTTTTTAGGTGATGAATTATGTGCTTGGAGGATGACGCTCAGTGGTAGAGTTCTCAGTGGGTCACAGGCAAGCCACAAGTCTACTGAGCCCAAATACTTAATCAAGAATAAGCAACCATTACTGAGAGACCAATTCTTATGCCAGACACTCTGCTTGTTAAGAAAAGGGCGACACTGGCCCTTCTGATCCGTGAATAATGTCCTTAACTGATTTTTAATTACAGTCTTAATGAGATAACTGAAATCAAGTATGGAACTCCAGTTAGGAGACTAGTAAAATGAGAATCAGCAGTTGCAGATTATTATTGTCATATATATATGGTTGTAGCAACCAGATGTGCTAGGCATCCTTCAGTCTGCATACACTATGGACCTTTGCCCTGCCAGAAAAAGGTGTAGTCCTTTTCCTTTAGGGATCTTTAAGCTGCGAGTCGTGTCTCCTCCAAAGTGGCGATGTCAACTTGGAGCCTCTTCAGTTCCTCATTGATGACAGCGGTCTTTTGGGTGTCGCTGTTGTCCTGAAGATCTTCAGTCGAACTGGTACATTCCAACAAACAAGCTTGAAACTTTGATGATTTCCTTTTCTTAATAATTTTCTTGTTGGTTTGTCTGGTGCTCATTTCAGTCACTTGTCAGGTTTGGGAACCTTAAGCCTCATGCACCCAGTAAGGCAAGTGAACTGTGGCAAGACAGTACCCTACTGGCTGGGGGCTGCCCAGCTTAAGGTGGATGGTGACTGTCCAATGAGATGCGATGATCTCTCCCACCATTGGAAGCAACCCCTGGCGCTCATTCTCTACGCCAATCGAGCAAGAGCTTATAACCAGTATCTGTTGCCTCCTGTGTTGGTTCAATGCTGTAAAGCGATGCTGGAGTTCCTCTCCAGGCGTGAGCTTGGGCAATTTTTGTGGAGACTCTGGGCTGCCCAGACATAAGGCCCCCCCTCTTGGCTTTACTGATATAGTCCAAAGGAGAGGATAACCTCTACGTTTGGTACAGCTCAGCTGTAGGAGTTGCCGGGACAGTGCCAGAAGCTGACGCAGAACTGCCTTAGGACTCCCCTCCAGATTTGCTGTCAGGGTTTACTCCCTTAGCCTTGCTCCTTCCCAGGATAACCCACAAGGCAATGGGGCATCTTCCTCCTCCTCTACAGGAGTTGTTGATTTGCAGCACCACACCTCCTGGTCCGCTGTTGAGACTGTGCATTAGAAGGGAGAAGGAACAAGCCCCTCCATAAGGTCGGTATGTGAGACAGACCAGACCCCCCTCACTGTGTTTCGCCTGTGAGCTGACGCAGTTGCCCAGGGGATGGCGTCACTGTAATGCACAACAGCTGCTGGGAGCCAAGAGCGAGAGTTGAGTGGTGGGTGAGGACCAGTGCTTCCATCCGCCTGAAGAGGCTCAGCTGCCGGAGAGTCAAAGGTACTACTTCTACCCCAGACACCCCATATCCCCCAACCAGATGTGCTAGGCATTACAAAACACATAGGAAGAAAGACTGTTCCCCGGTTGCTGCTCTAATGTGCTCTCCTTTTACCTTGCCTATCAGATGATTTAGATTCAGACTGAGTAAGAGACTTGGGAGAGAGCAGAGGGAACAAAACCCATAGGCACTTCAAGGATGCTTATTTCAATGAAAGTCTTTAAAGGCAGAGGATTCCGTGATAGTGAGAATAAGGATCAACATGATTTCCCCTGTTCCTTGCTGTTACTATGAGGGGGGAGGTTAGTCTCTGTTGGAGTTACATGGGCGGGAAGCTAACCTTAAGTAATAAAACCCAAAGCCACACCCCACTGTACTTTAGGAATAAAGACTGATCCTTCAGACTTTTGCAAATGCTTAACTTTAGGTTCTCTGAGCAGTCCTGTTTAGATCAAGGGTTCTCTTCTAAATACACAGAGGTAAGTAGGTTCAGGGTCAAGGTGAGAAGGTTGTTGGGATAAGTAATGGTTTAAGGTATAGTAATTGACTTAGGTGGCTTAAAATGTTGGGAGGGTGTTTTTAAAAGCACAAACTGCCATAGTTCCTTTTCTTATACTCTGTCTCCCAGCTGATCCAGAACTTCTTACCAACCAGTCACGCGTCAGCATCTCTACTGACCTTATCTACATACCCATTATTGTTGCAGTTGAGTATTGAGATGTAGTGTACACATGTAAATGATGTGCTGTAACATTTAATTGCAGTGTATTAGGGTACTTCAAAGTTGAGATATTTTGATGCTATCTTGTTCTTGTATTGATTTAAATAAAGAAAATGCTTCTCTTCTACACAGAAGATCGACCCTGAAAGGGTTGATCTTCCAGAGTTCAGTTTCGTGTGTCTGGTGGAGATGTGCAAAATCAGTCACTCTGGGGTCGTTAGTTGACCCCGTACCCCTCCTTATCGTGCAGAGTAAGGGAGGATGATGGGAAAAATGCTCCTGCTGACCTCCCTCAATGAAGACAGTCATGTGATTTCCAATATGTTGAGTCTAGCTATGCTATTGCCATAACAAGAATTGCCTATCTAAAATCAGCTTATTCCCCTACTATAGACCTGGCCTTTTCGTGCATTCAGAACATCTGTAAGTGCTGGGAAGTGTTTAAACAAACTCCAGCAGAAGGGAGGTGATTCCAGGCTGGTTGGAAAACCTGGTAACTAATGGGGAGGAAGGAAGCATGGAATATATCATTAGCCACAGGAAAAGCTACTTCATCAGAAGGGTGGTGAAGCACTGAAATGCGTTGCCTAGAGAGGTGCTGGAATCTCCATCCCTAGAGGTTTTTAAGTCCCAGCTTGACGTAGTCATGGTTGGGATGACTCAGTTGGGGTTGATCCTGCTTGGGACAGGGGGCTGTACTCGACGACCTCTTGAGGTCCCTTCCAGCCCTGTGATTCTACGATTCTATGATTCCTCTAAGGGAAAAAAGGATTAGTTAGCTGGTAGGTGGAGCAAAAGCTTTCTTACAGTTGACAGATGTGCCTTTGTCTGGTTGTTAGCTTGTTGCACAGTTCTTATTTGCACAAATGAATTGCTAGTGCTGTAACAAAGCTGCACAGATTTGGATGAGCAGCAGGGATGTGGCTCTTTGCCATACTCCCTATAGGGACTGCTGCTGGTTTATCTGATATGCTTAATTTTGGAGAAATCATCATTGAATTTAATAGCTCATAGCAGGCTTTTTAAATTTTTAATGGGAAGATTTTAGTTTTTCCAACAGACTGAGTTGTATGTCAACTCAGAGGTGCTGGCGGCAGCAAAGATTTCTGCCTTGTTGCCCTATGCTACTGGTATTTGCACAACATTGAGGCAAAGTGGATGATTACATTCACACAAGTGGCATGTCCCTCCTTCTAGTTTGCCAGAGCAATTTGTTGTACAGTTGTGTGTCAAGAATTGCACTGAACAAGTGGTTAAATCTGCTTTTCTTTTTCTAGCTGGTAGCATCCATCGTCTTCATCAGCTTTGGAGTGGTAGCAGCATTCTGCTGTGCAATAGTAGATGGAGTCTTTGCAGCACGACATATAGTAAGTATGGCCCGTAGTATTTTTTTCTGTTGATTCAGAATGCTCATGAGACTTGTAATAGGTAATATTTTCTTCTGGGTTATAAGTGATGTTTTACTTACTTGGTAGCTCTTCTTGTTGGAGAAATGATATATTTATTGAAGATCATCACGTTCTTTCGCAGAAAACCAATAGGAAACCCCCATCAATACTGAAACTTAGAGATGCTTCCAGGAGTGTTTTCAAGTCTATGTGAATTTCAACTAGCAAGGAAAAGTTAAATGATACAATGACAGGAGCTCACCGACTAGTTCCTGCTTAGGAAAGTAAGGATATTTCAGGCTCTCCAAAGCTTTAGTTCATTATTCAGAGCTCCAGACATACAGAAGCACTATGCATGGCCACTTAGCATGTGGAACAGTCCGGATTTCACTGTGTTATAGGGCAGGGGTGAGCAAACTTTTTATGTCGGGTCCCACTTTTCATCTGTGTAGTTAGCAGGGCCACCCCAACCTGTCTAATGTATTCCAGACTGATGGAAATTTCAGCTACGTTCATATGAAAAAAAAACCCAACCCTTTTGACATGTGTAAGAAAATAAGTGTGTAGAATGTAAAAACTTCATTAATAGGAAAATAAATGTGAATACACATATGTAAAATGGTAATATATTTAAACATTTCTAATGAGATGGATGAGCCTGAGACCCAGCTGCCAATGGTGCCGGGCCCCCCTTACAAAATTGCAACCCCCGACACTTTGCTCTCCCCTGGTTTAGGGCACATAGTGTTCAAAGCAGCCATAGTACATCATGTCTTAGCACAGGGGTAGATTTACCCCAGTCTCTTTCATGAAAGGCTGTGGAATACAGCAGAGGAAGAGAGATCATGTTGATGCAGAAGAAGATAGACA
This sequence comes from Carettochelys insculpta, assembly GCF_033958435.1. Classification (NCBI taxonomy): domain Eukaryota; kingdom Metazoa; phylum Chordata; order Testudines; family Carettochelyidae; genus Carettochelys; species Carettochelys insculpta. Next base: position 121,073,362 of record NC_134137.1, read on the forward strand.
ATAAGGCCATGGTTAGAGATGAAGGGAATGGAAAGTTGTCTGGGGAGCGCCTACCAAATGACAACCCCAATCTAACCTACTCCCAACTGCCTAATTCTTCAGCCACCAGAGTGACAAGCATCTTCAGTCCATCTTACAAAAGCCCCATGCAGCTCCTTGGTCCTCACTCTGAAAGGACCCTGTCCTCCTTCCGCCCCAAAAACCTCACAACTGTGTTTACATCAGTAGTCCATTTATTTGATCATTATTTCATAGAACATTTTCATTTGTTACTGCAGCATCTGGAAGCCCCAGTCACAGAGCAGGACCACACAGTGCTAGGTGCTGTAAAAAACACAAAGCAAAAAAGCATTCCCTGTTCCCACATAACTTACAGTCTGAAATAGGAGATAGGAGATGGATGCTGACGAACTATGGGGTTATCTGAATATCCTGGTTCACATGCTGACTTTTATCTGTCTTGTTATTTAACTTTGTATTTTTAAATTCCCTTGAAAACATGGAAATCAAGCACAGAAATCTAGGTTAATGCATTTATCTGACTGACATTTCAGGTCTGTAAATGTGAGGAATTGCAACGTTAACATTTTTAAGAGAAATGCCATTCAGATAACTTGCACACAACATAACTTATTAGCTAAAATAGACCCTCATATTCACTGCTGCAAAATTTTATGCAACTGATTTCCCTCGGACTTACAGTGGAATAACTTATTGGTGGTTCCTGATATTTAGTGGTGGAGCAAGTTGAGAGTATGACTAGGATGCTTTCCCCTTCTCATTATTTCATCAACTGGATGCACTTCTGGCTGAATCTTTTTTGTTGAAAAATGCAGATTTGAGCCCCCTGCAACATTTAGTGAACCCCTGTCCATTCTGGTGAATTGTTTTGGTTAAAAAAATAAGTGAAAATATTTATAAATGTTGACATGATTCACTTTAGTGTGTTTCAGATTAGAGTCACCAACCCGAGGAAGAGGTGGTGGCAGTAGTCCCTTTACACTCAGTAGCCGAGGGCACATATCTGGGATGTGGTTTGAAACCCTGCTCTTGGGTAGGGAATTAAACCCACATCTGTCATATCCAGGGTGAGTGCCTGACCACTGGGATAGTGGGTTTTTTGGAATGGGTTTCTCTGTCTCTCCTACTGAAGCTGTTCTACTTCATATGAATGATTAAATTTTCATTGGAGCAGGAGCTAGAATCCTGGCTGTCTCAAGTGAATGCCCAGACCACAGACTATAGAGCTTCTCTGATTATTATTCTAAATAAAAATAGTACTTGGAGAGGAAGAGGAATTTCAGCAATGTATATTTTAAAAAAATACTTGTGGTTATTACATAATCTGAGTTAGTCACCTTTTCTCGGGGTTGGTTGGTATTATATTTCAGCTGTGTATCTCAGCTGAAGGTGAGTTATATTCATTAAATATGATGATGATGATGATGTGACTTGTCTATGAGCTTTCAATTTGTCCTGAGCAATGATGCCACATGCTGTATTGTTTTCCTGGAAATATTGTAACTCCGGGGTTAATATTCTCTTTCTGGGTTTTCTTACTGTTCTGGGGAAGTACTAAAGTGCTCCAAGTGAGGACAGCTGTGCTGACCAGTGTGTTGCAGAGGGGAAGGCCATCTTCATTTGGTCTGGAAATAGAAGCAATGCAGAGTACGATTCCCCTCCTGTCCTGTGTGTAGTGTTGCAGGTAGCTGGCACAAGGAAGCAGTTTATACCTAGTTACTCCCTGGTGTCTGGGTATAGGACAGAACATGATCTGGCCTAAACTGAACATCAGCTCTCAGTTTTTTGAGACCCTTTTGCTCTTCCATATATTTTGGATCTATCCTATTTATGATATGGCTTCTTTATCGTCTCCGATTTCTTTTCAAATCATTCAGAGGAATAATTCTGTTATTAAAACAGATATCCTATGAATCATACGGTCATGTACGGAGCACGATCTACACACATGTTGATGGGGCAGATTGTTAGCACTCTGTAACCAGTTTATGTGAAATCTGCCAGTAGGTATAGTGTAGAATTCAATTTAACATCATGAGATGTGTATTTTTATTGTTTATTCTCTGACTCAATCCTCATTTTGAAAAAATGACCATTGTGTATGTATGCAAAAGTGTGTGCAACCCATCAAGATACAAAAGTTAAACAAAGAATGTCACCTTCTCTGATGCATAGTATTACGTCTGAGTCCATTGTGCAGGCAAAATCTCCAGCACAGGGACAAATAACGGCCAGTAAATGTTTCTAAGTGCTTGCTTAGTCATTCTTCACTCTCTTGCCTTTCAGCTCCCTGCAGTTACTTCAGACATCTGCTCCAGAAACTACATTGCTTCCTTATCTTAGTCAAATAATAATATCATGTTACTATGTGTGTCTGCTTTCATATCTGAAGAACAAATGTCTCTAAATAATACCCACCATTTATATTCTTCCCATGTTTATCAAAGTACAAATATCTGCATGCCTCTTTCTGTCCTGGCATGCCCTTGGAGTGGCCTTGTTCACACATGGCTGTGAAGTAGAAAGGGGAGTTCTGACGGCACACTCTGAGGCTAGACATTCAAAGGTTTGTCACAATGTAATATCAAGACATGAGATCGTTGTGTTGCCACGAAGAGACGGTTCATAGCAGTCCTGGGTGTAATTCAGAATCCAGCAGGTGAGTGACTTAAGCCAATTAAGTTGCAGGTGTCCTCTCCTCAGTGCAGGAAGCTCAACAGTGGTGGATAAAATACAGACATTATTGAGAGCGTAAGTGTCCCTGAGATTTATTCTAAAATGAAACGAGGCAAATTCAGCCCCGGCCTGAAAACCTTCAGGGAAATCAATGACATTTATGCTGTTTGCCTATTTACAGCAAATATGAGTTTGATCCATTTGACTTTCTCATATAGCACAGTGAAAAGACTTATTTAATAATGAGAGATCATGCAAAACTTATATGTTAGATGGTGACTTTGATTCCATTCTCAGGGCATGTTTTTACTACTGGATGGATCAATAGGCAACAATTGATCCAGTGGGGGATTGTTTTATAGCATGTAGTACAGACACAATAAATCGACTACCAAACACTCTCCCATCAGCACTCTGCACCAGGAAAAGAGTAAGCAGAGTTGACAGGAGAGTGTCAGCCGGTGACTTACAGCTGTGAAGACACTGCAGGAAGCAGACCTAAGTACTTCACCTTCAGCTATGTTATTCATGTGGCTGAAGTTGCACAACTTAAGTCAACAGCCCACTGTGGTGTAGAGAACATCCTAGCTGCCTAACTCTGGGTTCAAGAACTTAATCTGGGAGGGAGAAATAAGGTGACAGAACATGTAACTTTACTGGCCGCTAAAGTCTAGAGAGAGTGGCTGGTCATTCCTAGGCTGTCTCATGTGCGTATCAAAGGAAGATACAGCAAATAGCCTACATTTGTCTCTGTTGTGTGAATAATTCTTTAACCTCCCCCATTTTACGCACAGAATTTCTTCTTCTAGCCAGGGGCCTTCACGGTGTTTTAATACTGTTCCATCACAGGATATTGCTGGTAGTTCTCGTAGTGTATCTGTGTCACACTGCTCAGCAGGGGCAGTGTGTGCAGGAGGGTGCATGTGGAAGCATGCTAGACCTCTACAAATGCCACATGGGGGAGGGTTAGGCCCTCCAAAGGGTTGGAGGGGGGCAAAGCGGGCTGTTTGCCCAGGGCCTGACATTTGAAAGGGGCCTGGAGCTCCGGCTGCCGCTGCTGCCAATATAAGAGGCCCCTTTGAAATGCCAGAGCTGCGCTGTGCACCACTCCAACTATGGCTCTGAGGGAGTGCGAGGAGGGGGCCAGGGCTGACTGCCCTAAGCCACCTTGCCCCCGGGCCCACGGTGGCTGTCAGACCTGCTGGGGAGGGGCACGGGCCCGGCAGCTGGTGGAACCAGAGCCTCTGTTCTTCAAGCCACACTGCCTGGCTGCTGCACTCTCCCAGGCAGCCTCCAAGCCAAGCTGCTTGATGTGGCGCTGCAACAGAGGGATAGAGTCACCCACCACCCGCAGTGATGGGATGGGTAGAGCCTGGGACAGCACAACAGCGTTCTCCTCAATCGCAGGCACCCTCTGAACATGCTACCTGGCATGCTGCCCAGTGTGCTGCAGTGCATGGAGGGGAGGGCGTGGGTGGCCGCACTCACCCAGGCAGACTGGGATGGTGTGTGCTGCAAGGTGCAATGCCGTGGGACAGACACCCCCACCCCAGGGAATGTGGGGTTGGGAAGGGATGGGATGGGGAGAGCATGGAGTGGCACAGGGGTAGGGAGGTCCCATGGCACCCTTTGACTGGGGCACCCTTTGTGTCCCTCCCCGCTTGTGTCTCTGCTACTCACTTATACCTCAGCTATGGTTTGGCTGCTATAGTTTAAGAATTAGTTATGGACTTTTGATCCAAGCTTTCCTCTCTGCAAAGAGAGGCCAAAATCTTGGCCTGCAGAAAGGACTGCTGTCTCTGTGACACTGCTCCCTTCCCCCACCCCTCCACCCCAGCCATTCCTCAGGGTTTCCATGCATGTGAAAGAAGCTGGGGATTTGGGAGACAGGCTCAGGGCAGGTGAGAGAACCACTCTGTTTAGCTGTTTACTCATCCCTCCAACCCATGAGGATTCCAACCCAAGCTTAGCAAAGCTTTGGTTGGCATTAGCTGGTCAAGTTCTATGTCTGTCTCGAGGAGGGGTCTCTGACTGGTAGAGGAGCTGCTAATAGCATGGCTTCAGGAGAGAGACCAGCACCAGGTGAATCCAGGAGGGCAGTTGAGAGGTACAGGGCTTCCACACAGATTACGTTAATCTCCATTGAAGTCTCCTGGTTGGACAGGCTGAGCCCCTTTCCATTTCAATAGAGAAGGGGTCTGTCATGAGTGAATACCTGTAAAGGGTTAACAGGGGGCTCAGTAGAGGGCAGTCAAGCAAGTCAATGGGAGGAAGAGAAACTCTTTTAGATTGAGAACAGTTGCAGTCTGTGGGGTCTGTGTGTGGCTGCAGAGGAGACAGAGAAATGATTGCTCCGAAGCAGCTGGAATGAATCCAGTAAGTATCCTAGCCATCTCATAATCAGCCATAGATATGTAAGTAGAAGGGAACTGTGTAGTTGCGATCAGGTTGTTATTTTGCAATTGGGTTGGAGTTGCTCTGGTTAAAGATTTCTTTCCCTTGTACTCTAACTTCTTAGCTGAATCCCAGAGAAGTAGTTCTCTGTGCTGCAACCAAAATCTGTGAGTGTTTTCTTTTGTTTTGTGAATGAATTACTTTTTTTAAGGCAATGATTTGCTCCCTGTGTCCTAGAGAAGGGTCTATGTATATTCATGCCTTAGACTGAAAGGTCAGCTATCAGATTGCAGCTCTTCTAAGGGAAGGTTAAGAGCTGGGGGGTTATCCCACAGGGAGACATCACAAATGCATCTTCCTGGGTTAAAGTTTTTTTTTTTTCACTTGGATGGTTGCAGCTACCCTCCCCCGCAGGGTCAGGGAATCTGTGACCCTGGGGAGTTTTAAAAACAGAACCTTTATAGGCAAAGGTATATTTAAGGTTTGGCAGGCCCCCACTTTCTGCACTTGGAGTGTCAGAGTGGGGAGGCAGCCCTGACTGGGTCTCACAAGAAAACCATGGGAGGAAGTGCCACAAGCAGAAACTTGACATGTCCAGTCACCTGTGCAGAAATGAGGTGGCAGAAAGTGAGGGCATTCAAACCGTTTTTTTTAAACGATCCAAAGTTGTGAAATACTATGGCTGCGGTAGGGCCTGAGGGTGGGGAAGGGTAGAATTAAGATCATAGAGTAGCCTGGTTCAGAACTCCAACAAATAGCCCTTCACACCAATTAATAATGTGTCCCCTATTTGTCTTTCATTCATGACTTAATCAAAGTAGAAAGAGAGGGAAATAAGGCAAATAAATCACCATATTCTAATCCTTGTCAGTTAGTGCCTGATTCTGAATATAGAGAACTTTCTTGTCCAGTTTCTCTTGCTTTTTTCAAAGCTGTAGATGAAATCATAAAGTACTTTATCCGCTTTTCCTTCCTCTTAAAAAAAAGACATAAAAATGACAAAATCCTACATAGAAGGGGGCATTCTTCAGAAACGATATATTTAAATTATTTAACACTCATTTAAAAACACTTTACTTAATAGAAAGCTCTGAAGCAAAGCACTTATAAAATTAAAGACACTGAAGTAAAACTATTTCCATTTAAAATGGCACTAGCTCATTTGTGAAATAATAGTGCAGATGTAATTTACGGTGTAAGGTTCATTTCAGCACTAATCCATTCAACTGCACTCTTCACCTTAAAAAAGGATAGGGAAAAGACTAGAATCAAATTAAACAAATCAAAGCCACAAGTAATGTGCAGTGATGTTATTTCAGAAAAATACAGAGAGTGCAGTAACCCATTATCTGCAAATCACATTTCAGTGAGGCATATTGTTACCTAGCAGCAGAGTAGAGCCCTGATTGTGCAAACATAATTGTCATTCTGGGTCAAAGAAATGGTCCATCTAGCTCAATAACCCTGTCTTTGACAGTGGCCAGTACCAGTACTTCAGGGTGACTGTACAAAGTGGGGCAATTAGAATGATTCACCCCAGGCTTCCCCTTCTAGCATCTGGCAGTTGGAGGCTAGGTTGCCAAAATCCTGGGGTTGCATCCTTGATTATCATGGCTGATAGACCGTGATGGACCCATCCTTCCATGGACTTCTGTATTTCGTTTCTGAGCCCAGTTATACTTGTAGGCTTCATCTGCACTACAACATAATATCAAAAGGCGAACTTCCGGAAGATATCTTCTGGAAGATTGGCTTTGGAAAGAGCACGTCTACACACAAAAAGCAGAGCGAGCCTTTGATTCGGTCTTTCGAAAGACCAGTCTGCTCTTTCGAAAGAGAACGTCCCCACAGCTACAGGCGCTCTTTCGAAAGAGCAGGCCAGGAAATGCTGCGGACGGGGTTGCATGGCAGACAAGCCCTTCCAGGCCCTGTAGCCAGCCACTCCCTTAAAGGGTCCCTCACAAGCACCCCTCCCGTGAACACGCTGAGAGCCCCTTTGCCACACGCTGCACTGTAGACCCAGGGCACAGAGCAAAGCCATTGTGCAGACCTCCACGGATCCCCTGCATGGATCCCTCCATGGATCCTGATGGGGATGTCTCTGACAGTGTGGTCCAATTGCTGGCCACGGTGGTCCTTGCTGCCCTGTACCTCCTCTGGCAGCTGACCCCTCCCAACAGGGTCCTCCAGACCCTCATCATGTCTCCCTGTGCGATCTGGCACCTGTGGAGCTTCCCCACCAGCACTGAGTGGTGGGGCTGGCTTGTGATGGGTGACTGGGACGACTGCTGGCTTCACAACTGGATGACAAAGCGGGCGTTTCTGGAGCTGTGTCTCTGGCTCACCCCCATCCTTCAGCACCCTTGGAGAAGTGGGTCGCCATCACCATATGGAAGCTGGCCACCCCAGACAGCCACTGCTCAGTTGGTCACCCATTTTGGGGTGTGTAAGGCCACCGTCAGGGCAGTCCGCATGGAGGTAAGGCATGCTCTGGTCACCCATCCACCACAGGCAGTGGGGAGGGGACTGCTGGGCAAGGGGGACCTTCAGGGACCAGGAAGGGAGCCCTGGAGGGGCAGAGGTATGGGGGCAGAAGCTGGAGATGGGGAGCTCCAAGGCACCCTGCCATTCACTCACCAGTGCGTACACCCTCCATCCCATGCAGGTTGTCAGGGTGATCAACGCTGTGCTCCTACAGAGGGTCATCCATGCTGGGGATCTTGACATTGTATTCACCACGCTGGACTTTCCCAACTGCTTCGGCGTGCTGTATGAGACCCCCCATTGCCATCTGGGCCATGGCCACAGCGCAGGGCAATACATCAATGGAAAGGGGTACCACTCTGTGGTGATCCAGGCCCTTGTGGACGTCAGGGGGTGTTTCATGGATGCGTGTGAAGGCTGGTCCTGGCGAGCCCAAAATGCCCTGGTCTTCTGGAACTTTTGGCTTGGGCACAGGATGCAGGAGGGGACCTACATCCCCCTGTGTGAGCTCCCGGTTGGGGGTTTGACTGTGCCTCCCTACATCATGGCTGATGGTGCCTACCCCCTGCACCCTTGTCTGATGCAACCCTACACAGGATACACGGACCTGAACCATAATATGTTTAACCAGCTCCTGAACCAGGCTCACAACATGGTCAAAGGGGTGTTTGGGCACCTGCAGATGCGCTTTTGGTGCCTCCTCACATGGCTGGAGATTGGCCTCCACAACATGCCTGCCATGGTGGGGGCATGCTGCGCTCTCCACAGTATTGCTGAGAGAAAGCACCCCTGTACCCCTAATTCCAGCACCTGTGATACAGTATCAGTGACCTCATTTGGGTAAAGCATTTTAACCTGACTGCAAGTATATTGGGTTGGGGGAAGCTTCTGAAGACGCACACTTCATATCACTTGTCCCCAGATTAGGTTCAGGTTTCATGCCCAGCCGTGCCAGGTGCCAAGATTCGAGTTTTGATTACAGAGGCAAATTCTCTTAAGCGTTCTCATGACTTCAAGTGCGCTAGAAACATAACAGGTAAATAAGCACAGATCTGGGCCTCTGGTTCTGCCTGTTCTCTGACAATCAGGTTTATATGATAGATTTAAATTTGCTGGCACGGTACCTTATTATTTTTGAAGATAGTCTTTTCAGTTTTGTAATAACATTAGAAGTTTATTTTCTTAATTTCAAATGTCCTGATTTCTTTCTTTCTTTCTTTCTTTCTTCCGGGGGGCAGGGTGATGGAAGGAGATTAAGAGGAAGGAACTGAAATTGAACACTTGATTAGGTAATTTTTGCATTGAAATGAATGTATACAGAAATCAAATTTAAAAAAAAAAGCTATGAAATTCATGCTGATAAAATCGAACTCTTCACTCATGTATGTTAAGATCCCTTTGGGGATCTTGCTGTAGTATCATAAGTGAAAACCAGTACAGTAAACCCTCGATTTAACTGACTAATGGAGGGAAGGGTGTCTGTTAATCCTGAAAGTCCATTAAATCTGAGGGTTTACTGTATGACGGTGCACTAGCCTTCCCCACTCCTCCCAGCTTGAGCCGCCTGCGCTGAAGGCAGAGTGTGGTGGCTCCTCCAGGCTCCGGGAACTCCTCAAGCCACTGTGGGGGACCCAGCGGCAGCTCTGGTGAGTCATCAGCATTTACAGTAGTGTACTTTCTTTGAGGTGGCAAGGGAGGCTGAAGGGGGTTTGCTGTATCGAGGATTTACTGTTTTCCAAAATATTCCAGTCTTTGTGTTCAGAGTTTTTCAGTGAAGACTCTATATATAGTAGTAATGAAACAGATTATAGTAACAGCAAACTTTTTTCCTGACTGTAAGTTCACAGCAGTGTCTAAGACAGGGTTCAGCAACCCCAGCATGGGTGCCAAGAGCGGCATATGAGCCAATTTTCACCAGCACACAAGGCGGGAGCTCAGCCCTGCTCCCCGACTCGCCTGGGCAGCTGGGAGCTTGCTCAAAGCCATGCCGCCTGTGGATGAACAAAAGACCAGCTAATGCCACTAACTGCTACCTAAACGGTAAAGCTCTGCATCTGAAGTTATTTACTGATGAGGCTGTTGTAAGTTGGACTATTAGTGATGTTAAAAAATATCACCGGCTCTCAAACTGTACAGAGAGGTCAAAAGGTCCAATTGCAGCACTCTGCCTTGGAAAGGTTGCTGACCCCTAGTCTAAGATGTGTGTAATTATTTTCCATCTTTCCTCATCCCCCTCCCACGGTCAAGAGTGTGCTGGGAAATGCAATTTCTTCTCTGCTCCGGGGCTAGCTCTCTTGACAGGGAGCTGGCCAAGGATCTACAGCTTCCAAGGTGTATTGGGTTCCCCCATCATGCCCTGCAGGCTTCTCTTGCACAGCACAGCAGGGAGGGAAGCCAGACATGTGGGGGAGGTGTTTGCTCCCTTTCCCCTACCCTCCCAACCAGCATTGGGCCTGACTTAGTATGACTTAGAGCTATGGTGGCCAGCATGCTAGGCTCTAGCTGCATGTGGCTATTTGATTTGGCTGATTGAGTGTGGCTAGTTGACTTGAACAATAAATACATCAGAGGTTTAGGTTAGACATTAGGAAAAACTTCCTAACTGTCATGGTGGTTAAGCACCGGAATAAATTGCCTAAGGAAGTTGTGGAATCTCCATACCTGGAGAGTTGTAAGAGCAGATAAGATAAATACCTATCAGGAATGGTCTAGAGACGCTGGATGGTGCTTGGTCCTGATGTGGGGGCTGGGGACTGGACTTGATGACCTCTTGTGGTCCCTTCCAGTTCTATGGTTCTACGATTATCAGAATGATGTGGCTAGTTCATTAGCGCAGTAGTCACCATAGTGGCTACTGCTTCAGAACTGGTTGGAAAGCATGAACTTAGACAAAGTTTGGCGAAGGTGACTTAGTTTGAACATGGTGGAGGAAGTGCCTGCCACTGATTTTTGTGATTACTGCCCTGCAGTTCTTTATATTTCACAAAGGCAACTTTGGGAAAGATATACTTTGAATAAAAGTTTTTCTCACAAAGAGCTTGTGTCAGTATTATCAGCTGTCTTTGTTCCCTTCAGTCTGTGAAGCTGAGAACTCATCATGGCAAGTGATTTTGCAGCGTGGGAAAACAGGTATGCAGTCAGTCTAGATTATTGTCTTGCCTGCAAGTAGTTGTGTCTCGTTAGAGTACCAGGTAGACCAGGGACTCTCCAGCCTCGGCTCTTTTCTGTTGTCTCAAGGGGTGAGGTGCTGTCATGAGAACTGGGAGAGGTGCCCCACAATTCTCTGTGACATCCAGAGCATTACATGCCCAGATAGGAAGGAAGCTGTAATAGTCACCTTTCATCTGTAACTCTTCTACCAGGTGGAGCCAGCAGGAGCCAGGGCCAGGTTCAATATCCAGCACAGAACCAGCTCAAACCTCCACCCAGTACCCTGGGAAATTGACATGTCACTCTGGGCACCTGTGAGAGGCAATGCTTCCCCATGCACACGCACAAAGTCTGAGTGTGGAAAAGAAAATGTTTATAAATGGAGAGAAGTAATTCAGTGTTAATTTTGGGAAAATGCCACAAACAGGATTCATAATCATAAACCTCGAGTAAAAGACCCACCCTTCTTGTTATTCCTGCTGGCCACCAGCACGCTGCTCTCGCCCTGCCTCTCCACTAGCCAGCTTGCTGGATGCTTGTCAGGCATCTCCGCTGCCACCCTGCTGGCCATCTGCTCACCACTCTTGCTATGTCTCTGCATTAGCCACCCTGCTGCCCGTTCATCAGCTTCTCCACCCCCCGCCCTTATGGCAGCTTATTGCACCTCTGTGCCTCACCAACCACTTGTTCACCAGCTGACTGTCAGTCATCTTTTGCTGCTGCCTGCCTCTTTGTTGTGACCTTTGCACATCAGTGTCTTAGGGTAGGTCTACACAGCAAAATAGTGTCTGGTTTATTTCAGAATAGGTAAACCTCATTCTACGAAGAATAGTGCCTCTTTTGAAATAAGCCAGAGTGTGTCCAGTGTCTGTATTTTGAAATAGGCTCTGTGTCTAGACACTGTATTTCGAAATTAGAGCTAAGTGCTATTTCAGAACACATTTTTGTGTGTATGAAGCTCGTCCAGAAGAGCCCTTGGGGTGCGTCTACACTTGCATTTCTCTTTCAAAGAGGTATGCAAATGAGGTAAATTGAAAATGCAAATGAGACGTGCATTTGCATATTTGGCACCTCATTTGCACATTCTAATTTCAAAAGTGCTTCTTTTGAAAGAAGAGAGCCAGTGTAGACACTGCTCTTTCGAAAGTAAACCCATCTTCAAAGGAATCCTTCTTCCCTTTTTTTAATGGGAAGAGAGATTCTTTCAAAGATGGGGTTTACTTTCAAAAGAGCAGCATCTACACTGGCTTTCTTCTTTCGAAAGAAGCTCTTTTGAAATTAGAATATGGAAATGAGGTGCCAAATATGCAAATCCATGTATCATTTGCATTTTCAATTTGCCTCATTTGCATACCTCTTCAAAAGAGGAATGCAAGTGTGGACACAGCCTTCTACAATAGCTTATTTCGAAATAAGGCTGCAGTATAGACATACCCGTAGTAGTTTTCAGCTCTTTGCAGGTTGGGTAGAAACATTGCCCCGTCTCAAGTAATTTCAGCTCTCAGCGATTTTTAGTTCTCAGTGGGCAGGGCAGAAGTGCAGTTCTATCACAGCAGAGTTGAGCCGTATCGACCATTTAAAATAACAGAGATGCGCCTAAGAAAGTCTATTTTAGCTCTTTTTTGGAGGGGAGGGGATGAGGGTGCAACAGATTAAACCAGTCCAAGGAGTAGCCTTGGGAAGAATTTGCAGCCTCCTAACTGGGGCACCTGTCCTTACCTCTCTTACTTTCACAGGGCTCTGACATTTGAGCCCCTGGCTTAATGAGGCTACTCATGAGGTGGTCCCCTCATTTGGGACAGGTTAAGCACAGCCCTGCTTCACTGTATTGCTACAATAATAACAACGTTGGCAATCGTATTTCACTACTCCTGCATTTAGTACTAAGGTGATTTGTAACCTCAAACCAGCCAAAGTCAATCACTTTGACACTACTCTGGCTGCTGAATATGTAAGCAGAGCAGGAGTAATCTGTACTTAAATAAACACACCCATAGTTTCTCTGCCTCAAGCTCACTGTCAGGGAAGCATTCATTCAGACCCTGCTTACATATCTAACGGAAAAGAAAATAGCTTTAGTTCATTTCTAAAAAAGTTGTTACCTTGGTGACTGGTAATAGAAAACTCAACTCACGTCATTTCTAACCACAATTAAATTATCAAGCTTCTCTGGAGGAAAACCATAAATGTATTTTACTTTCTCCGTACAGCTATATGATGCAAAATTGTAGCTAATTACTTTTAATTTCATTTCCATCCTGTGTGATCATTAATATAATGACATGGCATATACTGTATGATTTTTTCCCCAGTAGAATCAGAACTAATTATCTCTAATTGAAGACTAATGTTGCTAACTTGTGACGGCTGGCTCCTGTTGAAAATCTTAATTTTCAGATGTAAGCTTTTTAGTTTTTGGAGTAGGCACTTGCAGATACTTGTTAGTAAAGACTGAGGGTCTTAAAAGAAAAAATCATTGTGGAAGAATGTTTTATTGACTAACTATAAAGTGAAGTGTAATAATTTAGGATACACTGCATTTTGAAGCTGATCCTCTTGCTACATAGAATGCTGGATTTCACCCCCTTTAGTACAATGGACAACACAGAGTATCCTTCCTGAGCTGCTGCACAAATTAGTTATCATCCTCTCATTTGTGCAGCATTCTGGGAAATACACTATATATTACGCACTAGTTCCTACTGATTTAAATGACAGTAATATCTGGCCAGGCTCATGAGGCGACCGGCAGGGCTATTCCAATCAATGTCTGCCTTTCTAGTGGTATGGATGCTGAGGCCAGTCAAATAAAAAATATTTTAATGCCAGCTAAGGCCATCATGCCCCTCGGAATGAAGGTACAGAATAGAATTCACAGCCATGGAAGAGGAGGGGGCTAGGATTGCTTTAAGCAATCTTGGTGCCCTTCTGCCCCAGGAGAGGTTCCCAGCATAAGTTACACAACCCCAGGGAGGTGTCTAAGCTATGGCATATTTCTGGGGCTGCCTTCTAGGCTACATCACTAGGAATCACCACAGTGCTGAGTGGTGTGGTCCCACCCCTGCTGGATATGACCTTTCTTCTCATTGTTCCTTTCTTCTCTGGGGAGTCCTGGACCTGGACCTTCCATCTCTCCTGGAAAATATGACCTATGGGGGCAAAGGCACAGGCCAATTCTGGTCGAGGGCACCTTTGCAGGGAAGCTCCAGAGTTCCCCACAACTGCCTGAGCTCCCTGGGTAGCTCTGACCATAGTTTAGGGTGCCCATACGTCCTGTTTTGGCCAGGACACTCTCCTTTATAAACCCTTTCCCAGATGGACGGCAAAGAATGTGCTGTAGGTAGATCTCTGTACAGTAACTTTTAAACAGTAGATTTACTAAACTTTGGGTGGCAGGGGAAGATAATATAACTAAGTTAGTTTCAAAGACAAAAATCATTACAAAATCTATACTATGGTATTGCATAGTTAGAGGTGGGAGATTATTGATATGCATACCATGCTTAATAGGGGTTATGTTTTGTAAGATATTTCTCTTGTCACAACACCAGCTCATAACTGGATTACTTTCAGAAACTGAAAATTGCTTCTAGAGATCCATAAAATGAGTTGAGTATAGAAGGATTACTGTGCCACAGTACATGGAGGCAGAGCTAATGAAGAACGTTTCTGCTGAATACAGTTCATTAGAAAATCTAGGCTGTGTCCACACTAGTCCAAAACTTCAAAATGGCTATGCAAATGGCCATTTCGAAGTTTACTAATGAAGCACTGAAATACCTATTCAGCGCCTCATTAGCATGCTGGCAGCCGTGGCACTTCAAAATTGACATGGCTCCCCGCCACGTGGCTCATCCAGACGGGGCTCTTTTTCAAAAGGACCCCACCAACTTTGAAATCCCCTTATTCCTAACAGCAGATAGCAATAAGAGGATTTCAAAGTTGCTGGGATCCTTTCGAAAAGGAGCCGCGTCTGGATGAGCCACACGGTGGTGAGCCGCGTCAATTTTGAAGTGCCACGGCCGCTGGCATTCTAATGAGGCGCTGAATATGTATTTCAGCGCTTCATTAGTAAACTTCAAAATGGCTATTTGCATAGCCATTTTGAAGTTTTGGACTAGGGCTGCTGGGAATAATAGTGTAGTTATTTAAAGCTGGATGGCTGTGCCCATGCGTAATGGTCAGTTGAAGGGCCACCCTTACACTGACTTCTGTTCAAAAAAGCACTTAAGCATGAGCTGAAATCATAGTGAAGTAGAAATTAAGAGCTTTGCTGACTAGGGATGGACTAAAGCACGTACTTACATATTTGGCTGAATCAGGGCCTGTGTATATAGGGGTTTATCTGTATAATTTTGCAGACGAGACCACGGCTGCTGGGAATAATAATGTAGTTATTTAAAGCTGGATGGCTGTGCCCACATGTAATGGTCAGTTGAAGGGCCACCCTTCCTCCTCCACATCTTTGCATGTATTAAATGGTTCTTTGATAAGGGATCAGTTACAAATATCTGAGTCTATTAAAGGGCTCATTATATCAGAATTAGTGGATTATGTTGGTCAAACACTTTCCTTAGTGAGAAGTTCCACAGGGTCTGGTGGGGAATGTATCCCTTAATAAAATGCTTTTGACATGTAGTCCCAAGTAGGGTATGTGTGTTGTCTGCAACGTTCATCCTTAAAACAAGTTTTTCCTTTTATGTTTTTGATACTTGAGAAACTTGAACATATATTTGTTTTAAATGTGCATGTTAGTTTTCAGTGAGAAATAAAGGAGTTATAAATGAATGAAAGTAGTATACTGAGCCTATATCATACATTTTCCTTCATGGTTTGCATGTGTGCTGGTGCAGTTACATAAACCCATCCACACACCAGTGCTTTTTGGTGAGCACAGTGGGGCCAATGGCTACTGGGAGCTTGGGGGCAAGGTGTGGTGGGGTTGCGCCGTGTGCTCCTGGAAAGAGTGGAGCCTTGGTTGGAAGGAGTGAGGCTGAGGGCAGTCATCCCTTAGTGCCGCCTGGAGCACGGTGCTTGGTTCTCATGCTTCATCGGAGCTGCACGGAGTCGAGCTTCTGCGACATTTCAAAGAGGCCCAGTGCTCTGGCTGCCGCTGCTGCTGTAGCAGCAGTGGTGGCTGGGAGCTCCAAGCTCCTTTGAAACTCCAGGCCCTGCACAAAACTTCCTTCAGTTCCCATTGGCCATGAATAACAATCCACAGCCAATGAGAGGTGCAGGTAAATACAGAGGTAAGGGTCTGCCAGCAACTAACCCTGGAGGACTGGATTCAGCCTGTGACTCAGTATTTGTCCACCCCTGGTGTAATGAGTTCCCACAAAAACCATAACTTTGATTTTCCTGATATATATTTTCAAGGACTCTGAGTTATTGTAGTACTACAAAGAGGTGTTTTTTGAACTTATTGTAGCTCTGTTTGCATTACCATCAATAGATGAAATAATTTGACTGCGTAGTTTATGTGATTGGGTGATTACTCAAATAACACAATGAAGTTGTAATCAAGACAGTTCAAAGAGTGAACCCTATAATCAAGCAATGTAAGTAATCAAATATAATAACCAATTAAATATGTAATTGCATCAAGCAATAATGAAAATCACAGCTCTGAATAATATCAACCGTTCAGTTAAAATACTGCATTTAAGCCAAAGTTGGGAACTCAGATTTAGAAATGTATTAGTTACGTCTCTTTTTGGCAGTTCTAAGGCTCCCTCCCACCCTGCCGAATATCTAGGTGCTAATGCTCAGAAAATTAAAAACAATGCTGTTACCCATGCGATACTGAGGGCTTGTCTACACTTACAGTGCTGCAGCA
Source organism: Carettochelys insculpta (assembly GCF_033958435.1). Classification (NCBI taxonomy): domain Eukaryota; kingdom Metazoa; phylum Chordata; order Testudines; family Carettochelyidae; genus Carettochelys; species Carettochelys insculpta. The sequence goes on from NC_134137.1 coordinate 121,089,923, forward strand.
ATACAGCTGCAACAGTGGCATGCTTAGTGATACCTGCCATTGATGGACCTTTCTTCTGTGAATTTATCTACGTTTTTTTAAAACTCTGTTACAGTCTTGAGCTTCACAACATCCTCTGGCAAAGAGTTGCACAGGCTGACTGTGTGTTGTGTAAAGAAATACTTCCTTTTGTTTGTTTTTAAAGAGTAGAGCAAGACTGCCTATTAATTTCATTTGGCGATCCCCTAATCTCTAAAACAGTCTGAGATTAGGATTTCAGTGCTGGTGTAGAAGGTGGCTCAGGCATAGCAACATGTAAAATAGACAGGAACAATAATGTATGAAATCAACAAGTCAATAGGCTAATGGTCTCCATCTCAAAAACATCTATTAGAATTAAAAAAAAAACACAGAAGGGTAACAAAAATTATTAGGGGTATGGAACAGCTTCCAAATTCAGAGTGATCTAAAAAGACTGGGACTACTGAGTTTAAAAGAGAGACGACTAAGGAGGGACTTGCTAGCGGTCTCTTGAATCATGAACAGTATGGCGAAAGTGAATAACCCTTCACACAGCATACAAAGGGCCAGAGAAATACATAATCAGCAAGTTAAAAACTAACTTAAGGAAGTAATTTTCACACAATAAACAATCAAGAAATTCATTGTTGGGGATGTTGTGAAGGCCAAAAGTACAACTGTTCTAAAAAAGAAATTAGATAAGTTCATCCATGGCTATTAGCTAAGATGTTAAGGGATGCAACCTCATGCTCTGGATGTCCCTAAACCTCTGCCTACCAAATGCTGGGAGTGGAATGACAAAGGATGGATCACTCAGTAAAATGCCTTGTTCCCTTCATTCCTTCTGAAGCACCTGGCACTGGCCACTGTTGGAAGATAGGATAATGGGTAAGACAGACCACTGGTCTGACCCACTATGGGTATTCATATGTTCTTGAGAGGTACCATCAGCTCCCATACTCTCCAGCTGCAAAACCTATCTCTGCTACTGCTTGGCAAGGTTTCTTACAGGTTATATCCTGGCCTGCTTCACTGGAATATAATACTCTGTGCCTTCAGAGGCACAAGGTGATCATAGTGAGTTCTATGATGAATGTTCTGAATTCTTTTTCCCAGAAATTTGTGTCTAGGAAAAGAAATTATGGTCCATAGCTGGTAAAATGAAGCTATTTGGACTTGTCCATTTTTTTTGTTTTGTTTTTTGTTCTGTACTCTGAAAGTACAAAATAACAGTGACCTGACAATGTGACAGTAGTGTGGGACACTGATGCTACAAAACCAAAAGCCCTGAAAGTGAAATATGCAGCTGAATGGAAAGCATGGAGGCCCATGAACTCAAGGTATGTCTACACACATGGGAAGATGGTGATCAATCTTTTGGGTTCAATTGTGCATTCCTCGTGGGGATGCAATAAACTGAACTGTCACAGCACTGCTCCTGGCAGTGAGAAGTAAGGGGAGTTGGTGGAAGAGTTTCTCTCACCAACCTCCCACTGTGTGGATGGTGGCAAAAATCAATTTAGATCAGTTGACTATTGCTACACAATTGTTGGCTTGCTGGATTTGCATATCTAAAATAAACTTTTCCTCCTAGTGTAGACCAGGACTAAGACTGTGTCAAGATGTGTAAAAGAAGGTAATTGTGAAAAATGTGCTCAGAGGAAGGGAAAAAAATGTAGCCAGGCTGGCTTTGGGAAAAAAAAGCTGACTTCTCTGATACGAGTTGATTTTTGTTTTGGCCATTTTACCAGAGCAGCCCTCTCCATAGTTACGAATATTTTGTTTCTGGCTAATAGCAAAGATCTCACTGCTGCTGTTATCCTACCTGACATTGAAACTGTTATCCTACCTGAGCTATTGAAACTGATACTCAAGGACCACCTTTGCTTCTCACTCTCATTATATACGGCCCCTTTTCGTCTTGAGACATGGTGGTTAGCAGCGGCAGTGAGGATCTATGGGCAATGTTTGAGTCTGCAGCTTCTCTCATGGCTTATCCATCCAATACAGCACTTGCAAGGTCACTTGCAATCACTGCATGTCAGTCTATATCCGAATTTTTGAGTCTGAGAGCTTTTCCTTCTAAGACAAAGTTCTTTTGCATGGCTTGCACGTATACTATCGAAAGATGATGCGCCCTGCCATAGTAATCGTCAGCAGGTATTTTGATCTGATGATGTAGATTCCCAGAATTTTGGATCGGCGTTGAATTTTTTCATGGCATTTTTGCATGTACCCTTGAATTCTGCTCTCCAACATTTTAGGGGTAAATCGTAGAGGAAGGGGAAGAGCACAGCCTTGTTTGCCTTCAGGACTTAAACTGGGATTCTGTCGTTTTCTGGCACTTTCCTATTGGAGAGAGCATCAAGAGCTTGAGAAAATTCCTCCTCTGTAGGTTCTGCATCTAGTTCAAACATTTCTGGAAGAGTTGGAATGAGGTTGTCAAGTTCAGGTTGTATTGTACGCTCCTGGGAATAAAGACTTGCGTAGTGTTCCACCCATCTGGACATCTGCAGCTTTTTTCTGTGATCACCTGTCCATTTAAATGTTTCATGGGGGTGACTTTGGTAACATTTGGTCTGAGAGCTTTCTTCAGTCCGTCATACATGGTTTTCAGGTTGTCCAAATCAGGCACCTTTTGAATATTAGAACACAGATTGGCACAACACTTGTTTGCACACTGCCTGGATTCTCTGAAGAAGAGATCTTGCATGTCGAAATTGATCTCTTGTGCTTTGAGATGGGTTCTTTATGTTATTCGGATGTGCCTTGTGTTTTTCTTCAAGAAGAGGCCTAAGAATATCAGCATTTTCATCATCCAGTCTTTGTTAGAGAATTTACATGTTCCAAAGGCAGATTTGGCACATTCGTATATTGCATCTGTCAGCATGGACCATGTTTCATCAATGGTTTGTTGGTCGGTTTTGTGTTCCATTTTGCGAGTGAGACCATCTGTGAAGACAGAACATTTCAGCACATCTCTGGTATTGAGGGTATTGATTTTTGGCTTACTGCATTCCTTTGTCATATAGAGTGCCTTTGGCACGATTTTCGCTCTGCTGATGGTCAAGGAGTAATCAGTGTCGCAATCTGTGCTGTGGTGCGTGCGTGTAAATTTGATGGCATTGAGATGTTTCCTGCGTACCAGTACAAGGTCAAGTTAATGTCTGTGACCGGATCTGGGGTGGCACCATGAAACCTTGTTCAAGTTAAAGAAAGTATTAGTGATACAGAGTTGATTCTAAGAGTTGAATTCGAGAAGACTTTGACCATTTTTGTTCATTTTCCCAGTACTGTGAAGACTGAGGCAGATGAGACAGGACTGATGGTCACATCCAAAGCATTGAATCTGCCAAGGATGAACAGTTGTTCAGGTGGAAAGGAGTTGATAACTTTCTGAAGATTATAATAAAAGCGGTCCTTGTCTTCAGCGCATGACACCAGTGTGGATACATAAGCAGCGATGATGTTGCCATATCCTGACTTGATGCAGAGCTTCAAGGATATAATGCATTCCGATTTAGCTGTGGGCATATTGACAGATTTCAGCAGATTGTGTTGAACAGCAAATCCAACTCCATAGTGGTGGTGTCCCTCTGAACTCAAACCCTTCCAGAAGAAAGCGTAGTTGGTTTCTTTTACTGACCCAGCATCTACCAGCCTGGTTTCCTGGAGAGCAGGGATGTCAACATTCAGTTTGTGTAGCTGTTGATCTATCAGTGCTCATAAGCAACAGATTTTTCTAGTCTCAAACTGTGCAAATCTGCGGGCAGAGTTGGATCTATTGAAATACTACAGCGGCACTCAGGTACTCCAGTGACAGAGTGCAGACAGACATCTAGGAGAGGAACAGTGTGCCTGTGCGGATTTCATTTTAAACTACAATAGGTTCAGAAATCATCACAGTATGTCTAAGCACTTTATTCTGTTTATCTGACCATCCCATACCCCTGTAAGTGTCAGTGCCCATACTACATTCTAATAGCCAGCCTGTCATTTTTGCTCTTCTGAACTGGACTAGTTCCAGAGTTGAAGGCAGAACAAATGCTGTGGTTTTAACATTCTCTTTTCCTCTTAAAAGAGATTTATTTTCCCCATTATTCCTAGGAAAGATTTATTTTCCATGCAGCCCTTTCAAGGGCCTTTCTTACAGTTTCCATTTAACTTGACATTCTGGGTCCTTATCTTCTCTTGACACTTTAGACTATTAAATAATCATTTAAGCTCTCTCTAATCATTTGGCACTTAAAGAGCATTAATTTATAGTATTTTAAGAGTATTGAAATGGACGTGTGGCTTGATATGTTTCATTAAACATTTCTTCCAGGCTTTTGCATTCATTTAAAGGAATGTTGTGGAATTAATTTGCATTAAATTGCTCATCTTCATTTTCCAATTGAAATAATGATATTCACTATGTATGCGTGCATACTTTAATGTTCTATATGCTTTTGGTTTGAGCAGCACTACTTTCCACTGGAGCCAATAGAAAGTGCAGGCACTCATCACCTTTAAAAATCAACAATATCTTTATTAACAGTATCTTCAGTCTTCCTCCTTCTGTATTGTTGATCTATCTATCTCCTCTTTCTCATTCACTGGTAGCTGCTGAATGCAGTCCTGTGGAGAACCTCCTTCACAACAGATGCAGAACCCTTGCAAATGCAAATTAAAACTGAAGTGTCATGCATCTACCACAGAGATGAAGGGCTAGATCTTGTGGTCTGTGCAGGCGAAGACTGGAAATGGGGAGGGAAAAACAGAGTGTGGAAATTTTCAGAAGAAATTATTAAAATATTTCAATTTTTTGAAAAGTGTTGATACCCTTCAAGCTGGTCAGAACGTGCAAATTAAAAAAGGGTCTGTTATATCAGTGTTTCTCAGCCTTTTTTTTTAAAATAATGTACCCCTTTTAAAAAAAATTGTAAGTACCTACAATTTTCAGACACAGATATTTTCTACCCTTGCAGCACATTTGTTTGAACAACTTAATCATAACTGGTTGGTAATAAACTTGCCATCATACCTATGATTGTTCAAAGAGAATATATAAAATTAGATGAACATCAAATAAGACCGTTTTTTATTTATAAAAAAGGTTGAGAAACACTGAGTTAATGTACCTTCTGAGGAGTCTGTGTGCTCTCAGGGATACATGTACCCTTGGATGAAAACCACTGTGTTATATTATAAAAAGAGTTTTTATTGAAATTTTATTAAATTATATTTATTTCTAACAGTTCTAGGGAGAAGCAAAGTAAAGGGGGGACTTCATGTTACTTTTCTGCCCCCCACCTCCAATCACTTGTACAAATAAATGCAAAGCTGCTGATACTGCAGAGAATTATAGGTAGAAATCATGGAGTCTGGGACATCAGCTTTCCACTTTCCCCTAGATGTGTACCTTGCACATGTTTTGGGAGGCATGAAGGAGGCATGAGGGTGGTTCAACCAGTGTTAACCGCCATGTGGATTCCTGCCTGGAAAGCCAGTGGGGTGAAGTGAGGCTGACACAGAGAGGGGTTGCTTCTCAGCCTATGAACAGAGCTCAGGTCAAAATGATTCTCTGGGATTAGGTGAGAAGTGGGATCGTGTCATGACACTCTCTTTTTGAGATGTTTCCCTCATGGTAACTTAGTCCCCAGTATGGCACAGAATAAAGGAGAGCATGAACAGAGGGAAAAAATGTAAACTTTTTATTATGTGGCTTCTAACCTATGTCTGAACTTTAGAGAGGAGCCATATATTTTCCTCTAGAGGGCACACATACGCTGCCTAATGACACTGCAACAATATTTAAAGTAACACAACCCTATTTCTAAGTGCTGTATAAAATGATTGCTTGAAATAAAGTTAAATTGATTTCATTTGTTTATTTAAATAAAGTTCACTTGGAGTAGCATACATGGTTGCTGGGATTTATAGTTTTATTTATTACAAGTAGATAGTTCATTTTAAAATACAGTTTTCTGCAATACCGTTAGCAGCAGCACATTAGTGACAGAGTGGAATATTCTGTTAATCCCCAAAAGTCCAAGGTTTCTGTTTAGAGGAGGTGTGACCATAAGTTGTTGAAAGAGAGATTTATTTTATTATTGTTATGTATTGTGCATTTTATTTTTTTGGGTCCTACAAGATTTAAATCCTATGAAAGTTTTGGTGCCCTGGAATGGGTGGGGAAGTTCAGGGGCTTGCAATTTTTTTTACTTTTTCACCCCAATTATGCAAAATAAATTATGATTATTTTGCAAGGGTACATGAAAGGCTGCTTTTGCTGCAAAAAATTGCAAACTGCAGACTGAATTTTGTATGTCTCTTTGCAGAACTCCAGGAGCTAAAAGCTGAAACTAATTGTTGGAAAGAACAGCTTTCCTGATTCCATGCTGTATAATTTTATGATTAAATTTGAAACTGCAAGGTTCAAACATACAGCGGGAATTGAATTTCTATGGATTATACCCCCTTTACCGCCGTATTGAAAATTCTATCCCACGTGTTCAGCCTATGTGTTCTCTAATGTGCTGCAGATAGTAGACAAGACAAATTTTGTGTAATTTTTTTAAAAAGAACTGAAGTACAGTAGGGTCTCAGCATCACGAGGGTTCTGTGTTCAGAACCCTTGTGAATGTTGATTTTCACGAATATCGGGGACGGGGGGCTCAGAGCCCCAGGGAAGCGGCGGCTGCCAGCACTCCCTGCTGGAGCCCTGGGAAGTGGTGGCCTCATGCAACTGCTTGCGACTAATTGAATTTGTGAACATTAAGTTCGTGAATGTGGAGACATTGCAGTATTCTTATTAATGTATGAATCCAGAAAAATTAGGGAACTGATCATTCATAAAAGTCATTGGGATTTTCTAGAGAGCACGCTGCTGAGCAACCGCACATCTTCCTTTGAGCTTTGTCCAATGCTTTAGTATGCTCTGGCTAAAGAAACAGATCGTGATGAGAGAGGTTTAAGAATGGCAGGAGCTCCAATACACTTCACTTCAGATTAATGTTGTTTTTAGGGTAACTGAACATAAAGGCAGCCTGTCCATTTTGGTTGGCAAACAAATGATTTTTGAATTCTTACTTTCACATTTGCCCTGCTGCAGTAATGATGATTTAACATACATCTGTGTATTTGCATTTATGTTTTCAAAAAGATGACAGATGGCCTGATGTTGAAGAGAATTAGAATAGCTAGAAACATAGTTAACTGTTTGGAGCCAAGTAACAGAGAGGTAGCTGTGTTAGTCTGTATCTTCGAGAACAACGAGAAGTCCTGTGGCACCTTGTAGACTAACAGATATTTTGTAGCATAAGCTTTCGTGGGCAAAGACCTGCTTTGTCAGATGTATGTCAGATGTTTCATGCATCTGACGAAGCGGGTCTTTGCCCACAAAAGCTTATGCTCCAAAATATCTGTTTGGAACCAGAATTTAGTCGCTGTTAAACAGAAGAACTATCTCTGGGGAAGACTTGTCTTGTTGTTTGTGCTCTTTAGATTTAGATCATATTCACAGATCTTGGCTCCTGTGTGTAATATTCACAACTAACTGTAAACTCAGGGATTACTGAGTACAAATACCTGACTGATCAGCAAGAACCAAACAAATGAGGTTGTCAGAATTCATGAGCTTCTATAGCCATTAGTTCAGTTTTGGATAGTAAAAAGAACTGATACAGAAAAGTAAAAATGAGCACTTAATGTATAGCCATTTTAAAAATTAAATAGTGTTTCACATCCATAACATGCTTCATAAACGTTACTTACCAGGCAGGGTTTGAATATGTAACAGTCTTCAGAAACTACAAGATGGATTCAGCAAAAATACGGATTTTGTGCGAGGTGCTTTTAAACACAGCAAATCAACAAAACCAAAAGCTTATTTACTTGGGCCAGAATCTTCTCTCCTATCTTTGGTTTGCCAGACCTGTGCTCTAATATGTGCACAAAACTGTAGTTGTTAAAAGTAAAACCAAAAACGAGGATGGGAGAGGGCTACAGTTCGATTCCTTTGTATCGTAATTTAGTGTCTGCACAGTCTCAGAGTTTTCTGATTTGGCAGAAATTAATAGGAACTGAGCATCCAATGCCCTTAGATGGTTATGGAAATCTCAGCCTAAAATGTAAACCAGGGGTCTCAAACTCATGGCCCAGAGACCATCTGCAGCCTGAGCAGTTCCACACTCTGGCCTGCATGTGGATACTGCCATGTAAGTCCCTGTGGCCCTGAGGGTGTCAGTATCCTTCCAACAAGTCCAGCTCGTAGCCCACCTCTTCATGCCCTGCTCTGCCCTCTCCCCCACCTCGTACGCCTTCTCTCAAACTCCCTCTCCAAGAGACATGGCTTTGTGGGGTTATCCAGGTGCCTAGTGTGGTGTGGCAGCTGGGTCCCCAGGAGCTGCAGGGAAATGAAGCAACACAGCAGCCTCTACTTTGCTGTCATCTCTTGGGCCAGCCCAGTTCCTCTGCTTCAGCACAGTGGCAGGAAGTGGAGGGCCCCAATCTCAGCATGGGATGATTTGGGGGATGGCAGTGAAGCGAAGCAGGCTGCTGCATAGCTCTGCATTCCCACAGCTACTGCTCCTGGGAGGGGGTTGCCTGACCCCATCTGCTAGCCCCAGCATGCCCAGGGCCTCTGAAGATAACATGAGTAGGGAGTAACATCATATCCATAAGATTGTTGGGGCAGCTGCCACGGGGCCCCCTAAAGCACAGGGCCTGGGGCAGCCATGCTGAACCATTTGCACACACTGTCTGAACAACTCAGCACACACCTCCCCACTGCCACAGGGTTGTGCTGGTCGTGGTTCAGACTTGCAGCTGGAAGCTACTCTATTCCTGCTGTGCTACCAATGGAGGTGTTGGGAGCCATAACAAGGGTGAGGCGAGGGAGGCTCTGGCCTCAGGTGCACAGCTGAGGATGTAGAGTTAATACAGCAGGGGCACCATTTTTAAAAGCCAGCTGAGTGGCTCCATCTGAGCTGCATGTGGCTCTTTAAGGAGCCATTTGAAGTTGTGGATGCTCATGCCTCTGCCTGACTCCTCTGGCTGGCTCCCTGCCCTGCCTTGCCTTGACTCACTGAAATAGAACTGAGTTTAATTGGTTTAACAGCTGGACGTTAAACCAATTAAACTGAGTTCCATTAGTTTAGCATGGCAAGGCAGGGACAGCCAGCACTGCTGCTGGGGGCTGGGGAAGCCACATGGAGGAGCAGGAGGCAACGGCCTGGCATAGGAGCAGCAGGGGCAGCGATGGCAATGCACCAGAGCTCAGCTGCTCGTCTGAGGTAAAGTGGGGAGGGTGGAGGGAGCAGTTTGGGGCTGAGTGGGTGGGGTTTAAGCCAGGGGTGGCGGGGGAGTGGTTTGGAGCTGTGTGGGTGGGGTTGAAGCCAGGGATGGGGAGGAGTGCTTTGGGGCTGTACTCATGCTTTTTGCTCATAATTACTTAAGGAAAATTCTGATACCTGCATAAACAAGACTCACATTTTTCCCGATGTGTCCTTCAAAAGACAGGCTTATTTTATATCCAGAACATAAAAGTTTGCAGGTTGCCTACAGTTAACTTGTTTAACTGCTAGTCATTGTGCGGTTCCATATTTGTTTTAAAGTGAATCAGTAGTTAGAAGCAGAACAAGAGAACAGATCCACAGATTCTTTAAGAATCTGATCCAGTGAACTTTGAAACAAATGGGAGTCGATTATTTGAATCTTCGATTCTTTGAATCAAGGGGGTTTTGGTTCGGGCTCGATGAGACCTTAAAATGCTTGTGTGAGTACACCTAGCGCATCGGGTTCGGTTCTGGAGGTCACACTACATAATGATATAGAGAAAATGGAGGGAGTTCAGAGAAAAACGGCAAAAAAGAGCAGGACTTCAAGAAGCTAAAGAAATGAACTTAAGAGAAAAGATTTTTAACAGGCAGTGGTGTGGGGGCAGTTTGGAGTGGAGAGGGGTTTAAGTCTGGGGGTGAAGGAAGGATGATTTGGGGCTATTTTGTGTTCAGCCCCCGGAATGTATAAAAAATTGCCATGTGGTCCCCGATGAAAAAAGGTTGGCCACCCCGGGTTAGAATGAAACCCTAACCATTTGGTTGATGAAATTGTAGCAAAGGAAGAGTATTAGCTGTTTACTTTGGAAGCACGGGGTATTAACGGCCATCTGTGTCGTCCAGACTGAACTTTATGTATTTAATATAGTTATTGAATGGTGAATTCCTTTTTAAATCTCCACTCCTTTCTTCCCAAATCCAGGGTACTCCATTTCTTTCTTCTGATCAAAGCCTTCCGTTAAGAAAATAGCTGTCCCCGATCCACCGTTTTACTATTACTATTTTACTACTATTTTAGGAAGACAAACAGTCCTGTAGCTCCATAAAGACTAACAATTTTATTTATTAGGTGATGAGGAGACCCATTCCTTCATTATCCATGAAAGCTCATCACCTAATAAATAAATTTATAAAATTGTTAGTCTTTAAGGTGCTATGGGACTTTGTTTGCTTGCTTGTTTGTTTGTTTGTGAAACTACACACTAATCTGGCTACCACTCTGAGACTATTTGCAATTTTAGATTCATCCACTAAGATCTGTGAGGAAAATGTACTATAATTAACAGAAATCCACATATCCATGTGTGCAAGAGATTTTGTTTTGTTGTCCTCACCTTTTTCGTTTACATTTGTTTAAATCAGTGAATGCTTTATGTCGTTTTCACGGGGGAAATACATTATTTCATTTTTACAAGCACCAATAAAGAGCCAAGATTTTTTAAAAATTAAATAACCCTGTAAGCCCTTCCTGGGAATAACTGGAAACGGAAAAGAGTTTGTATGGTTTTTTTTAATCCAAACATCAGAATGAAAGATTTTTCCCCCTTATTTAAATGTTGATTTTTTTAAAAGAAAAGAAAAGAAAAGGAAAGAAAGATGCCTGTGAAACTTGAGCGGGGCTGGGAAGAAGAGGGATTCTGGAGTGTATGGGAATTCTCCTGTAGTCTCAGCTGTAGAGAAGTGATAAAATCTCTTGTTTCCAGTATCCTCCACATCCAATGTTTTGTTTCCTTTTGCTCACATCCATTCAGAAACCCAATGCCCCAGTTTCTCCAAAGAATCAGCTCGACTGTTTGGCTTTTCCCAGGGGAAACCCTTGTCCAAAGAGAGGCCACTTATTTTTCCTATGGCCTCTCTGTCTCAGTCCCAGAGCACTTTGGGGTGATATTTGTAAACACTTTCAAGGATCATATTCAAGAGAGGAAACACTTGCCTTGGGTGCATAGCTGAGAGGGTATAGGAAAATAATACAGAAAATTATTTTAAGACAGTTAATAAGCTATCTTCACTTGTGTCTCGCGCCATGTCAGCGCCACTGCCCATGCCGAGGATGGTCAACTGCCCTTTCTGGGTGCCGTTTCCTTAGGGGTGCATCTTTTTCAAACTGGTATAGAACACGAGGTAGTGAATAATATTAATTTCAACACAATAATTGATGTGTTTGCCTCATTAAAAATGCACAAAGTACAGTTATGAACAAATACTTATCATATTATAACTATGTATTAAAATATATATGTATTGATTGTTTATGCAGATCTCATAACTATAATAAACAAACATTGTATTGTTGTTATTGTTGTTTGTATATTTTCCCTTTTTCCACAAAATGATTACTATGACCATATGAGGGGGCACAATTTTATATTCTTGCCTTACGTGCAAAATTAGCTAGTTACAACGCTGCCCGAGGTGGCAGGTGGGGATGGGGGATGCACAGTGGGGGGAGCACACAGGCGGTCAGATGTACTGGGGGATGTGTGAAGACCAAACCCTCCTGGAGCCCTGCCTGGAAGCCCAATAGGAGGATTTAAGGACTAGAACTGACCTTAAGGTAAATAGAGCTTTGATATAGATCGTAAGAGGTCCCTGACAGATCCATGCCTGACAAACCCCAGAAGTTCACAGATGCTCTTCAGCTGCCTCATCTTGTAAACTGCTGAGGTAAAATGGTGGTCCCACTGAACTTAGTGGCAAAATTTCCCTGGACTTCCCTGGGGCCAAGATTTCAGTAGGAGTGCCCTGTCTTGGAAGTAATGAGTGGGAAAATAAACAACCGTAGCACCTTGCAGGATCAGGTCCCATCTCAAACTGCAGCAGGCCATCTTTTTGCTGCAGGAGGGTTATGTGATGGTACATGTGGAGTGCTATTCTTTTCCATCCTCCCGCTTGTCAAACAGCAAACAACGTGGCTTAGGTAATGCCCCTTTAAAGCAGTGGTTCCCAACCTCTTTGAGATGGGGACCCATTTTGACAATTCAATAAGATTTTGTGACCCAAGGCAATTCAAAATGGGGATGGGGGAGGGTGAGAAGAGAGGTTCTCCATTGGGATTTTTTTTATTTTAATAAATTTTGATTGTTTTACCCCCTTGAATATTTTTACACCCTGTGAAAATTTCATCGGGATCCGCCCTTGCAACGTACATATAAAAATTATATTGTTAAAAGTAAGTAAAATAATGTGTATTCTAAGGGAGAACCCTGGCAACCCTGCGGCTGGGAGCTGGTTGGGGCGCAGAGCCCTGGCCAGCAGTGCAAGCTGTGGGATCCCCTGCTCGGGTTGTGGGGGGAACCTGCACAGGCCCGTGGCTGGAAGCCAGCTGAGGCACGGAGACCTGGCTGGCAGCACCAACCACAGGCTCCCCTGCCAGAGATGCAGAGGGAACCCGCACAGCCCTGTGGCTGAGAGCCAGCTGGGGTATGGGGCCCTCAGTCCCCCGTGCCCCCCCCGCCACCTGGCTTAAACCTCTCTCAGCCCCCTCATCCCCCACCTACCTCACAGGGGAGTTCCGCACTGTCGCTGCTGACCCCTGTTGCTCCTTCACTGGGCTGCCTCCCCTGCCCGGCTCCCCCCAGCCCTCCTACTCTCTTCCCCCACCTGCAGTGGGGCAGTTTAATTTAACGAATTTCAGGGCGGGTTCCTTCCTGCCAGCTGGTAAACCAGTTAACTGAGTTCCACTTCAGCACCACAGGGCGGGGCTGGGAGCCGAGGAGGAGTCAGGCAGCAGCTAAGGAGCCGCAAATGTCTCCTTTAAGAGCCATATGCATCTCAGAGCCACCCAGCCGGTGAAGTTGTTCAGAGGGGGCCAAATAGGAGAGCACTGTTAGTCATAGAGTTCCTGAGGTGCACCCAGGTGAAACCCTGGTTTACTGACAAAACGAAGCTGAATTTTGTCTAGCTGTTTAGTTATGTGCCATAATTAATACATTTTCAAGAAAAGATATCTTTGTTCCCAGCAGTCCTGGGACGTGAAAAAGTGTAGTTCTGAGCCCCTGCTAAATTTTCATGTTGCTGTTATTTGTAACACCATGGAACAGAGCTGCCCTAGTCTCCGTGTGTATATTAAATGTGGCATTTATACTGTACTGTGTTTGTGTATTCTGTGCACAGTAAATCTTTTTAAGGTGTTTTTAATAGACCCTCTAATAATCTAATTTATCATCAGTAATATTTGGATACATTGCAAAAGTATGTTCTGGGTGTGAATGTTAATGTCAATAGTTAATGTTAATATGTTAAAATAATACATACTAATAGAGTATAAGAGTGAACATACTGCATTTCTGTAAATGTTGCTGTACAATTCGTGTCAGGGATCAGTAGTTTTCTAGTATTCATATGGAGTCTGTCATTAGCAATATAAAAAAATCAGCATTTTATGAGCACTCCCTTAGGAATACTTTCACAGCTTTGAAACATGGTTCATTTTCCTTTGTCATTACATGGAGCAATAAAATCACATAAGCGTTAATAAAGTCTGACATACTGTAGGGTAATTTTTAAACACTTTTTAATGTCTCTCTGGTTATAGTGTGTGTGCCACTTAATCTTCAGACAGACTGCATTGTTTATGAGCAAGTAAAAAAAATAAAATTCAAATCATGGTTCTCATTGGTTCTACTTTTCAATAGTCTTAATATACTGCACAATCAAACCTTCCTGACTGCGCCTCTGGTTTACTGATTTATTTGGATATCTGAATAAACTAAATGTTAATTAATCTTTGGTATTTTTGTGGATCATTGCTCTGTTAAATCTGAACCCTTTTCCCAATTAAAAATTACTTGTGAAACTAAAGTTAAACAAGTGTGCACACAGATGCATTGAGTGGCAGTGATTCTGCCCTTGCTGTTCAGGTGACTTCATTGTCAAAATTAGCTGAATGCGTCAATGTTTGGGGTTACTATGCTGTTGCACACAAAATAATTGTATTTACGTTGGCCACTACCATTCAAAGTTCTGATCATTATTTTTTCCACACAACATTCCCGTAAAACAGTGATGATTTTGAAAGACTTAGTTAATCCCTCATGTTCTGCTCCTTAGAGGGGCAATCAATCAAAGGTGGTCTCAACAGTGGTGCCCCAGCAGTGGCCAAAACAACAGTGAGGTTAGCAATCATTCATGTGTTGTTAAATATGAAGGTGATGTAAAGGGTGGGGACATCTGGTGAGATGGGAGAGTCACGTGGAAGCCCTCTTCCTGGCTGCGTCTACACTAGCAAGTTCTTTCAAAAGATTTTTCGAAGGGGGCTCTTTCGAAAGATCCCACGGAGCGTCTACACACAAAAAGCATTCTTTCAAAAGTCAATCGAGTATTTGCTCCTTTCGAAACTGTTCTTCCTCTCCCGTTTCCGAAAGAGCGCTCCCTTTCAAAAGCGTCTTTCGAAAGGAAACATGTATAGATGCCCTGCAGACCCTTTTTTCGAAAGAGCAGTCCTCATGGGGCCTCATTTTTTTATCCCTGGCCTGTTCTTTTGAAAGAGCAGAGGCTGCGTGGACGCTCTCTTTTGGAAGAGCAGATGGCTCTTTTGATCCGCTTTTTCGTATGTGAACGCACTCTTTCGAAAGAAGTTCTTTTGGAAGAGATCTTCTGGAAGAGCTTCTTTCGAAAGATCTCTGTAGTGTAGACATAGCCTCTGTGTTTGGTGGCGGGAAAAGGGGCCGTTCTCTCAGGGTGTGTCTAGACAGAAAAGTTATTTTGTAATAATGGCTGCTAATAATTTTGAAATAGCAGTTGGTTTATTTCAAAATTAGTAAACCTCATTCCATGAGGAATAGTGCCTATTTTGAAAGAAGTATTTCAAAATAGGGGCTGTGTAGGTAGGAAATAGGGGCTATTTTGAAACAAGCTATTGTGGAATAGCTTATTTTGAAATAAAGCTCCTTTGTAGATATGCTGTTTTGGATTAGAGCCCCTGGAAGCCATGCTTGCTAACACAATGGTATATATACATATCTCATAGAGCTGGAAGGGACCTTGAGAGGTCATGGAGTCCAATTCCCCACCCTCTCAGCAGGATCCCTCAGAAACTTTTTTTTTTTAAATCTAATGTGCCCCCAAGCCTTGAAAGGCCCTCTCAAGGATTGAGCTGACAACCCCTGGGTTTACAAGGCCAATGTGCTAACCACTGAGCTGTCTCTTCCCTGGTGGGAGCTAGGGCTGCTAATCCAAAATATGTTCTATTTGTGTGGACACACACTTTCAGAATAAGTTTTGCTTATTTTCGGGCTTCCCTATAGTGTAGATGTGTTATTCCAGAATAGTTTATTTCAGAATAATAAACCCTGAATAAACTGTTCTGCAATGACTGTGTAGAGGAGACAGACCCTCACTACTATGCAGAGCCCTGCAGGAATCAGACAGGTAGATTAATGCAGAGCATTCACCAAGACTAAAAATATACAAGACTCCCTGGACATGTCTCCACACTAGCAAGTTCTTTCAGCAAATCAGTCCCTTTTTCAAAAGTACACGTGGAGCGCCCACACAAAAAATGTTCTCTTTTGATCTGAAATTGAAAGAACATTCCTCTTCTTTCAGTAGCCCTCCTCCGCTCCTGGATCAGGAAGAGCACCTCTGTTCGAAAGCCTCTTTTGAAAAAAAAAACAAAACTGTGTACATGCTCCACAGGCCCTTTTTTCAAAAAAATGGCACTGGATTTTTCAATCCCTGGTCTGTTCTTTTGAAAGAGCGGGGGCTGTGTGCACACACTATCGAAAGAGTGAATTGATCTTTCAATCTGCTTTTTTGTGTGTGGATGCACTCTTTCGAAGGAAGAGCTTGCTTCTGGAAGATCATCTTTCAAAAGGTCGTGATAGTGTAGACGCAGCCCCTGTGTGTGGTATTAGCGCTGAGAGTCTCTTGGAAAGCTTATGACAGTGCAGGATATTAGCACAAAAGAAAGGTTAGCTCCAGCACTGTCATGATCACGTATGAAACTTGCTTCTGCTGTGGGTGTAATGAATGGCCATTTTTAATTAAGTGACTGATGTCTCTGTTGGGAGCAAGCATCATTTCTCTTGGCATTGTGCTCCTCTTGCTTTTCTCACTGCTCCTCTCTCTCTCATTTCACCCTCTCCCCACAAGCCGTGGAAGAAACTACTATTAAAGCCTAATGTTTTCCTGGGGTAGAAAAATTACATTCTTCTAGTTTTATAAATTCTAGAAACAGCATGTTGTTTATATCATGCTGGTATTTCCAGTTCCTCCAAAGAATAGGCATTACTGAAGCAGCTCATTCTCTACTTGTGTGGTACAAAGAAAATATTATTGGATGTAATGTTAAGTTTCACCCAACCTTAGGCCAGTTGTCTCCAGGCTGTTGCTTCAGCTTGTCAAGGTAATCAGAAGGTCAAAGCCGCTAACATGAAGAATGAGCTGTATTAATCTACCTGTCTGATTCCTGCAGGGCTCTGTATTTTCTCTGATTGCCTTGCTGGGTTTTACAGATTTATAATGTTCGTTGTAAAACAAATATAAAATAATGAGAACAGATCCTAATTAGCACAACCCTAGCTTTGGCTGCGAGTTTATACCTGCTTTCACAGGTTTTATAATAAAGCTGCCACAGTGAAGGACAAGTGAGAGAAGGTTGAGCTCCTTCTAATGCATGGTTTCCCAAACTGGGGGCATGCCCCCCAGCGGGGGCGTGAAGAAGTTCCAAGGGGGGCGCAAGGCAACCCAGGCCCTCCATCATTTTCTCCACCTGAAGGAAGATCCAGTCTTTGCTTCCAGCTCTCAGCCGTTGCCATTTTATGTGGGTGACCTGGCGCAGATGCTATAAAAAGCAGGCGGCCGGCAAAGACCCACATGGAGGTGGCTGCCTTCTGCGAATGAAAGTGAGTGTGGGTTGAGGGAGAGGAGAAGGAGGATGGGGTTAGATGGGGGCTGGGGGTGCCTGGCTTTGTGGGAAGGCAGAGGAGGGGCTCGGGCGGGCAGCTCGCAGGGCTTGCAAGGCTTGGGCAGCTGGCCAGCTTGTGGGACTCGTGTGCCTCAGGCATCTGGTCCCGGCAGAGCAGGGCTTGGGCGGCTTGGGATGGCGCATAGGCAGCTGACCCTGGCAGCGTGGGGCTTGGGTGTATGGCTCAGTCAGCTGGCCCGTGCCTGTAGTGGGTGGCTGGTGGGTGGGCGGCTGGTCCTAGCAGCACGGGGCTCAGGTGGCCAGCAGGCATGAGGGTTTCTCAAAAATCAAAAAGGGGCCATGATGCCGAAGAGTTTGGGAACCGCTGATCTAATGGATTGAGAGCCTTGCATGGAAGTTCTCAGGAAAAGAGGGTTTTGGCAGACCACGGCGTTCCCACCTCTTTCCTTGTGGTGAGCTCACTGACAATACGACAGATCTGTCACAGAGCTCATGAGATGCCCTAGACAAGGCTCCAGCAACATATTTAAAAACTTGCATGGCAAGAGGCTGGACTTCTGTGTGTGCCAACTTTGTCATTCATTTCGCTCCCATTCTTCCTATGCTCTGCTTTGTAAATACACCTGGCAATAAACATCTGCGTAGTCATTAAATCCTTCCCCTGCATGCCCAGAATCCACAAAGGGGGCTTAGGGAATGTGATGCTCAATGTCACAATACCTAACTTCCAGGTGCCTAGAAAATCACAGGCACAATGCTGTGATCCACAAAGCCTGAATTAGCCACTGAGGCTCCCTATGCAGTGAATGAGGAGAGAAAGGACCCTAAGCATACCATCCACAAAGCAGCACTTCGAGCCAATGAAAGATGTCAACAAGAAGGGTGACAGCAACGAAGGGCCCTGTGGCACCTTATAGACTAAAAGAAAAGTTTTGAGCATGAGCTTTCGTGACCACAGACTCACTTCATCAGATGCTGCTATGAGTCTGTGCTCACGAAAGCTCATGCTCAAAACTTTGCTGTTAGTCTATAAGGTGCCACAGGACCCTTCGTTGCTCTTACAGATCCAGACTAACACGGCTACCCCTCCGATACTTAACAAGAAGGGTGTAGCCTGAGCCCTGCCCCTCTTGGAGTTTGGCACCTCAGTCCAGGCTGGAGGGAGAAACCTATTTTTGCTTCTGACTCCTGAACCAGGGGAAGAAAGTATCAGAGGGGTAGCCATGTTAGTCTGTATCTTCAGAAGCAACAAGAAGTCCTGTGGCACCTTATAGACTAACAGATATTTTGGAGCATAAGCTTTTGTGGGCAAAGAAAGCTTATGCTCCAAAATATCTGTTAGCCTTTAAGGTGCCACAGGACTTCTTGCTGTTTTTGCAGGGGAAGAAAGGCATTCAGGAGCCTAAGCCCTGGTTTACACCAGGAGATGGTCGAGTTTAAGGGTCTGAGTTTGATTTTATATGCTCTCCGTCTACGCCCCAGCACTCAACAGGTTGATTTTGAGGAACTCTAAGGTCAACTTATTGCTGACTCCCTCCCACTCCCTGCAGAAGTTTGAGAGGTTGGAATTGCAAAGTGGAACTATACAAGTGAAGAGTGCAGTGTTATTAAGATGGATTTTATTAGCCTTTAAACTATCCCACAGTGCCCCTCGAGGTGTCTTTTCAGGTCAATGCTCCACCCCCCCCCCCCGCTCTCCCGGTGTGCTGGAAGTAGGCAACTGGACCCCCGGCATTTTGAATTAATTTCTTTTTTATCAGCGTGGCAGTCACATCTAGCCACTGTAGAGAGCCCCAGCATGGAGTCATCAGGAGAGCCAGGGTCTCAGTTCAGCTGGTGGGCTAGCCACCACCCCACCCCACCCCACCACACCATGTGGTGGCTTGGCTGTGAGGACCAGACAGCGGCACATGAGACTGTGGGACGGCATGTTCTGTGTGGGGTGAAGGCTTCTTCCCTGCACAGGATTTAGCAGGAGAGGCCAAGGTACTTTTTTTCCCTGCAATTCACATTTGTAGGTGGCAGCCTCCCTTCCCTACAGGCACCGTGCAGTCGGGGGTCTAGCCCCCACCTCACCACATGGCTAAACCCCCTCCCCCCCCGGGCACCATGCAGCTGGTGGGCCAGACCCCGCCCCACCACGTGACATGATAGTTAGGCTGTGGGCGTCGTGTTTGTAGGCAAGGTGGGGAAACTTCTTTTCAGTGGTTCAGATTTGTACAGGGCAGCCCCCCTCCCCTACAGGTGCCATGCAGTCGGGGGCCAGGGTGGGAGGGGGCACGTCTAACCCTTGCCCAACCACAGCATGTGGCTAGCCCCAACCCCACTGCACCATTTCTGGCAGTGCAGTGCGGACCTTGCTTCCAGACAGCAGCGTGTCCTGGCCTGCGTCGGGTGAAGGCTCCCCTGGCAGGAAATACTTTCGGGGACTGTTGCTGGGGGGAAGGCTCCCCCCATGACAAAGGTTTTTAGGGGCTGACTGGCCCCTGCAAGGCAACACATTGGGGGAAGGCTTCCCCGGCTGGGCTGCACCTATATTCTGGTGACAGCACCATGTTAACAGGTGTCTCAGATGCCCCTTGCCAGCTGACCTTTGTGGGGGTGGGGTGGGATGGGGGGCCAGCCCCAGCTGCATCTATATTATGGACTCCCCACCCACCCACCCCGCCTAGGCACAGTGCTACAAAACTCTCCCTTCCTTAGCATGTGGCTCAGAGGCTCCGCAGTCTCAGCGGTAGCCTGTTGCATGCGATTTTACGAGGGGAAAACAGCTCCCTGATGTGCTGCCCTGCCCTATGAAAGGTGTTCGGTCACCAGGGGAAACCTGAGGTACCTGTTAACATGGCACAGTCAGCTGGAGCGCAGGCACCCTAATATGTGGGATTGACAGCGTTGTCCAGGGTTCAACTTCCCTCAACTTTTCTATCATCTCCTGCTTCCTCTACTTTGCCAGATGTCTGCTTCTGACAGATTCCATTGAAAGGAAGTAAGTTTACAGGTTGCCTGAAATGCTCATAGGTTATGGTAGCCTGAGCACCTTTACTGGTCCTTTTGGCTACTGTACAGGTTTTTTTCGTGAGCCTCACACTCTCAAGGTGTTATTTCACCGGGGAAAACTGAGGTTGAGTCAGTTGGAGTGCAGACACCCTAACGTGTGGGATTGACAACACTCTCAAGGGTTGCACTTTCCTCAACTTTACTATCCTCTACTACTTCTTCAACTTTGCCAGTCTACGATGCTCTGGGCAGATTGGCACATAAATAGGCAGCTCTGACAGTGGCAATCATCAAAGCGGCTTGATTCAGGGGCAAGCTTCAGAAAAATGGCCATTTGTTTTCATTGGCGGTGGGGAGTAAGGGCAATGCACTCTGGCGTGATGACACTACACACCACAGCCACGTGTTGCATATTTTTTTCCATAACACCTTAGCAAGAAACCCCAGAGTGCAATGGGGCTATGGGAACTGTAGGATGGGTGCCCACAATGCTCTGCTGCAACAGTCAAACGTAGGCAATGTAGCGGGTGTTGCAGGGGGAAAGGTCGCAACTGTTTTTAGGCACGAAGAACAAGGGATCACCTTACAGGAGCGTAAAGGGTTTATTGATTGTGTAAATGCTGGGAGGGGAAAAGGGAACTCACTCACGTTTTCAAGCACACTTACAGTTCCAGGCAATGTGTTAGCCCGAGCAGGAAGCGGTTCATGCTATCTTTCCGCAACAGCTCTTGAGCTGGTCTGCTGGCCTGGTGATCTGAGTAGAGGGTACTATGAGGAGGTTCTGCTTGGTGGTGGACCACCACCACCGCGTCCCTCTCTTGTATGGGTTGCTGCTCATTCCTTATTTGGCATGCCTGTGTGCCAGGCACACGTCTGTCGTTTTGCCTTTAGCTGACCATTTGTTATTTTGTACCCGTTGGTTACGAAAGACCTTTTCTGTGGGCTTTCCATTTACCAGGAGCATCCTTTTGCACTCATTCAGGGATAGGGAAAGGAGGTTACTGGTAGTGCTTAACAGTGTATAATGCCAGATGACTTCAAATGGCCTAGGAAATAGTCCGGACAGAGTCCATTTAGAAGCGCACAGGACCAGATAACATCTAATGGCCTAGGAGACAGGTCAGGCAGAGTTCATTTTAAAGCATAAAAATAATTTTCATTTTTAGCCCTTTTATTGCTTGCCCCCAACAGTGGGGACACAGTAGGTCGACTTTAGGAGCAGGTGTGGACACTCAACTTGGACTTTATAAAATCTAGTGTTACAAAGTCCACATTCACAAAGTCAGCTTTATTCTCAAGTGCAGACATACCCTAAGTCATGTGCAGGGTCCAATAGGTATGTTCAAAGGCTGGCTAATTGTACGCAAATCTGTGGGAGAAGGGCCTTTCTGAACATCTTTTACCTGATGGTTAAGATATTCACCGGGGATAGAGGAAATCCCTCATTCAAGTCCCCTTTCTGCCTCATGCAGAGAAAATGGGATTTGAAGAGGAATCAGCCCATTTGCAGGTGACTGATAAAACCACTGGGCAATGAGACAGTCTGATGTGGGGCTTCCTCAGTTTCCCTTTCTGAAACTGTTCCACTTTAATTGTACAATTAAATATTAATTGGGCCAGAGATAGTGTTTGAATGGTTCTATACGCCAGTGGTTAGAGCACTTACCTAACGCAGCAGATTCCTGTTGAACTCCTTTCTCTTCTTCAGGCAGAGGGGGTACTTGAACTGGGGCTGGGGATCTCCACATCCCCAGATGGGTTCCTTAACCAGTGGGCTAAAGGTTGCAAGGGAAGCTGTCCTCCTCTGAGCTATTTTGTGTGGACTCACCTAAGGGCTCCAGTCTAATAGGGAGCCTTCGAGCATGCCAATTGAAGTGGGCCCCACGTATCATTTGGGTGGCCCAATGCCTGTCTTCCCCAGTTCATGCATTGCTCTTGGTCTGAGGCGTGCCTGGAGACATTGAGGGAGCCAGCAGTGTACATGCTGAGAAACATAGGCACTAGGAAACTTTTAGTGAAAAAAGAGAGGTGTGCTCAGTGACTTCAGGCACCTACAGATTTAGGTGGCTGCTGAACAGGCACTTTGTGGATTGCAGCGGTGCCTAAACATGTGGTTTAAGTGGCTAGTACTTTTGTGGCTCACACGCATCGTCCTGAATTTGGCAGAGGCAAACATCAGTAGCCATTGAGTAGCCTTGCATTTGCTACCTCACTGCTGCTTGCCGCATGCCCTGCCTGCCAGGCGGTGGAGATTCCTATGAGGCTGTCCCTTCGTGTTATCAAGGAGAAGATTTTGCATCAAATAAATGCAGTAAATTTGACTAGCGAATATATTTGAGAAAGTCACAATCTTTTTGCAGATGTTCAGGAATGGACAAAGAGGCAACTATTGATTTACTGTGAATTAGAAGCTCCTTAATATCATAATTTATTTTGCTTCTTTTTGTAGTGTAAGAGAAGGGTTAGATCACTGGGCCCCGTTGTGTTAAAAATCAAGTGCTATGTTTGAAGATCTTATTTCATTTTCTCTATGCTTTCTCTATGACAACAGATACTTAACATCTTTAAAAGTGAGATACTGTGTTTTAAAATAAATTCTCAAAGACTTCTCTTTAATTTTACACACTTGGATTAGACTGTTACAGAGGGTGAAATAGTGGCTGAGAAGAGTATGTTATTCATCTGACCACTCCACAGAAGAAGCTATAGGAGGGGAAAAAAGGCATTAAATGATTGAGAGGCTAGTCTGTCATAGGAGGCCGCTGGGTTAGAGAAAAATAAATTATCCGTGCACAACCTAGAGATAGAGAGGGCAAGGGAAGTGTAACCCTTTGCAACTGATTTCAGCCTAGACATAGATTGGAAAGCAGACTGCACTGCTGTGCCCTTAAGTGGTCACCCAGTGAGTTCCTTGGCATTGACTTCCACAAAGCCGTGAACACCTGGGAGTGGTTTTTTTTTTATTATGACTACATGCTTATTCAGATTACATACTCTCATTAATATTTTTCTCTTTGCAGGACCCTAGGCCTTTGCACTCCAGAAGATGTCAGTTTTATTCAAGTGGAATGGGATTCTTATATGATGCCTACCAGACAGAGGTAAACAAAACCATTTCATAGCTCATTAATTTCCTTTGTGACATTCTGAGCGTTTCATTACAAGCCCCAATGTTCTTTTCTTCCCTAATAACAACTCCCCCAATAATTGTGAATTTCTTTTCTCAGAAGGTGTTTGTGAACTTACTGTAATATTTACATCAAATGTAGCTTTTCTCAATCAATCTCTATTATACGATCCTCCGAGGAACGGATTTTTATAATAAATATCTATGTTAATAAATTTGCATTAGCCAGAAAAATTCAAATCTCCACTATAATCATTTAATACACACCAAGAATGTCTGCATTTTGTATTCAGCTTCCCTTTGTTATCTCAACCATAGTAAAATGACAGGAAAAATAACTAACCAAATGGCTTGATTTTCCCCCCTATTTTCCTTGGTATTGCTATTCAATGTATGTTTTTTCCTCCAATATAGGATGCTAAATTGGTGGTAGTGAGAAGAAAATAAACCAGAACAGAACTGAAAATAGAGAAACAGAGCTAGGGCTTACAGGAAGCCAGATGTCCATAATCACAATTCTTTCCATGACTCTGAATAAGCTTATGGGAAATGTTCCTGTTAATAACATTAGACAAGTCAAGTCTTTTACCAGTGTAAATGAGTAATGCATTTGGATTCAGACCATTTTCTATTTTATGTAAGAAAATATATTAAAGGAATATTTTATTGACCTTCTTGCTGACCTACCTAAAAAAGATGTAGAACCCTTGTCCTCATCTTTTTCCTTGATTTTAATTCCCTCTTCTCCCCACAAAATAAGTACCACTGATAAGTCTCCCAAGTAAACAGAACTATTTCTCTGCTGAAGTGAACTTGATTAAACTTCCCTGGAGGTATTCTCAAGCAGACCACTTGATTCTTAAAGGCATCAAAAATATTAGCTTGTGTCTTAAGTTCCTAGGAATGTGTAAATTGGAGCATCTTTGAGATCTTTGCTCTTTTCTGGCAAAAAAGTAATATGGATTTATAGCGTGTTAGCTTACTGCCCTTGTAATAAATTCTTGTCTGATTATCCAGTGACCTGTTTTTTCCAACAGAATAGATCTGGACCTGGACTGCTGTACACTAATCCAGAGCTATTGCTTCATAGCTGTCAAATTTAGCTTTTGGATTTTCTTTTATTTTACTCAACTGCTGACCAGCTGACATGACCCACATTTCATGCAAATTTCTCACCAGCAGGGCAGATTGTTTGTTTCATGCAATTTGCCTGAGCACAAGTTTTCTTCGAAAACTGACAGTGTGCAAGTGATACATAACTGGTGGAGTTTTCTTGTTGCGTTTCCTTCTTTTAGCAGTCACAGATGGTATTTTATTTTCCTGCAATTACTGTGATTCAAGACCACGTCTTAAATTGGTGATGAGTATATGTAAAGGCACAACCAGGGAAACATGAAAAAGATAATGCTCTGGTCTCTGAAATGAAGGACTAGGACTTGACATGCAGGATAGCCACAAGTGGTGCACGAGTTAATGCCTGAGTCTCTTCTTCCGAACATTGAGTATTTATTTGTTTTGATTATGCACTACTCTCATAAAAAGGAGTAACTTTCCTAGGCACTCCATGCATGTTTTAAAAATGCAGTTTTAAAATGGACAACTCCTGTAACCTTCTCAGCCAATAATTAACACACATCATAACCCAGAAGCTAAAACTGTATTTAG
Source organism: Carettochelys insculpta (assembly GCF_033958435.1). NCBI lineage: Eukaryota > Metazoa > Chordata > Testudines > Carettochelyidae > Carettochelys > Carettochelys insculpta. Next base: position 121,114,899 of record NC_134137.1, read on the forward strand.
CATCATTACAGTCTTCTTCTAATGTCCTCCCAAATTCTTTCAGCTGGGCAAATGTATGGCCCTGGCAGCATGACTTGAAGGTTGATAAGCTAGGACAATTTCAAACCAAGAGTGAGTCCTAGGCTACGTCTACACTAGCCCCAAACTTCGAAATGGCCATGCAAATGGCCATTTCGAAGTTTACTAATGAAGCGCTGAAATGCATATTCAGCGCTTCATTAGCATGCGGGCAGCCGCGGCACTTTGAAATTGACGCAGCTCGCCACCGCACGGCTCGTCCCGACGGGGCTCCTTTTCGAAAGGACCCCGCCTACTTCACAGTCCCCTTATTCCCATGAGCTGATGGGAATAAGGGGACTTCGAAGTAGGCGGGGTCCTTTCGAAAAGGAGCCCCATCGGGACGAGCTGCACGGCGACGAGGCGCGTCAATTTTGAAGTGCCGCAGCCGCCCACATGCTCATGAAGCGCTGAATATGCATTTCAGCGCTTCATTAGTAAACTTCAAAATGGCCATTTGCGTGGCCATTTCGAAGTTTGGGGCTAGTGTAGACACGGCCCTAAAGTGATAAGGTCATCACAAAGAATGCCCTCAATGTACCCCTCCACTTTCGTACAAAGACGAGGCTTCCACTCTGGAGTTTCTCCTGATCTCAACTCTGGCAGCCTACCATAAAGAGAGAGATTGTCTTTTTGAGATGCATTGGTTCCAGGCCAATACGAACCTATGTGATAGGTTAAAACCAACCAGCAGCTTAAATTCTACTTGTTTGCCAAGAGGTAGCCAGAGCCTATGCAAAAGCACTACTGTCATGTGCTGCTGGGCAGATGCTGCTTGTATCAAACAAGTGACTAAATTCTGCACCAGCTTTAGTTTAGGGATAGATTTAAGATGCTGCCGCATGTCATGTAGTATAGCGGTATTTCATTCGACTGCTGTAGTCACACAGATTTGTGGGTCTCCTCATAAAACAAGTTACTGTTCAATGTGAGGGAGGGTAACAGATTCAGGCCCTTGGCAATTTATGCCTTCGGTTTAGGAAAGCACTTATGCATGTACTGAAATGTTATTGGCTTGCAGTGAAAAGAAAGAGGAAAATAAAACAGATCCTACCTCAGTGGGCTTGTGATGGAGTAAGATATATCAGTTTCAAAGTGTGAATTCTGTTATGTATTGCAGCCTCCGTCTTGGATTGTAACCTTTGCAGTGACCTTCATTTCATAGTGAAACCTTCATTTTGGATTAGAGCATCCATTTTGCGTTACAGACTTGAACATATGTATACCTTGCCCCAGGGCAAGTTTATTGTTATACGTGCAAGACAGACACCTTACCCAGGAAAGAACTCTGACAAAGTGGGTCTTTGCCCACGAAGGCTTATGCTCCAAAATATCTGTTAGTCTATAAGGTGCCACAGGACTTGTTGTTGTTTTTGAAGATACAGACTAACTCAGCTACCCCGCTGATACTTGTGATAGCAAAGTTAGCACAGAACAATCAACCTTTGATTGTCAACTACCAGACCATCTTCAGGGGACAATGGAGTCTCAGCAGGTAAGTACGAGAGAGGTAGCCGTGTTAGTCTGTACTCCAACAGAACAAAGCAGCAGAAATATAGCACTTTAAAGACCCACTTCATCAGATGGTCTGGTCTTCAGAAGTGTGTCTGTCCCACGAAAGCTCATCACTGAATAAATCATTTTGTTAGTCTTTCAAGTGCTCTCTGCACATAAGCCAGGCTAGATGAAGAGGCGAGACTGCACATGGGCAAAATAGGGGCACAGACTGTGTTCAGGGATGGGCTTCTCTGATCATCAGGGCTGATCATCACCATGTGCCAGAAAACCAGGTTGGAAAGAGAAAAAAGACCAGAGGGGACTTTGCCTTGCCTGAAATGCTGACCAGATCTGAGGTTCCCAGAAAGAGTGAGATCCACAACTCAGGACATTAGTAATTCCCTTGTGATTTCTTAAGAGTAAAGTGGCTGTAGTTAAGAAAGTCATTTGCTAAGCCTGTATTCCAGACTGGCCTGCCACATTTTTTTCCTAAAACAGTTAGTTAAAACTGTCAAAGTGCCCACAGGAAGGAGGAACTCTGAGGGAGTATGTATAAGCAAATGTGTGTGTGGCGGGGGGTTGAGGGTGGGGTGGCTCAAGAAGAATGAGGCATTTGCTTCAGGCTCTAAGGGAGACAGGCTGTGTAAACACATCCCAGGAAGGGGAACAGTCATAAAGTTTGCCCCTGGGAATGGGTCCCAGGGACCCAGAGGTGGGAACAGTGACCCAGCTCTTCCCAGACTAGGTGACTTACTAGCTTGTGAAATTCAGTGACTAGATCCACACGACAGTCCTTGCAAAGGTGGCCTAGGCCAGGCTGTGGCAGGGCTCACTGAGCAAACTTAGTGACTCCAATGTTATAGATAGGTTGACACTTACAGTGGGACATGTACTTATACACTTCGATACATCTGGGGAGGCCTATATCATGTCATGATGTTCTCTCAGCGTGTACCCTTTGGGTGGTATTTTGACCTATGCCAAAGGCACACTGCTTTTCTTTTTCTTTACTTCTCCAACCTCATCAGTTGTGGGCCCCCATATTAGTCCACTGGTTTCGGTTGGAGTAAGGCATTACTTAATGTGAGCTAGGGTTGTAGGCTCAGTACCATTTATGTTATGCATATCAAGCCCTGTCTGCCTTTTCAAGTTTTGGCTGTTGTGCCTTGCTGTCCTCTTAGCACCACTTTAAGAGATGTTCCTTCATGTACTGTGAAGTGAAAACATAAAATTCCATCTGCTTCTGTCACTGACTCCCTTTGTTCCCTCCTTAGTCTTTGTGGGCTCTTCCATTTCCTTACTCCCCTATCATCTCTGGGTTTTTTTCTTTGAGTTGTTCTGATCCTTTAGAGCCACCAAATTCTATGTGCCACACGCTTTATTCCTTAGAGAGAACTTTTCTTTCGAGGCTTTGCAGTTTTCCCCCCATCATTACTTTCACTACACATATGAAACCTGCCTCACGTCACAAGCCTGGAAAGGCTGACAAGCCACTTGTTCTAAAGCGACACAGACCTGTTGCGTGCAAGGACATGCGCATGCATGCAGATTGGCCTTGTGCCTTCCCTTCTCTCAGGAGCAAATCCATCAGGAGTGCAGAATCTCACTGAACTCCCCCTGTAGAGCGGCTGCTGACTCAAACACCACGAGCAGGATAGCTTGGTTCAGCCCCTTCAGTAAGAAATCATCTCATCAAACAATACATTATTGGATGGGCATGTGTGACAGAGGTCATCTGATAAATGCTTTCAAAGGCAGCAGTTCACTCCTAAACCTGTTGCTACCATCTCTTTCATGAGGCGAAAGGCTCCATTCAATAGTGAATTCTCTTTTCATTGTACAAACAGAGCCTTTCTGAACAGGCATAGCATACCTTAGAAGGAGGTAGAAATATTGTATTTTCCATACCACTGGCCAGTTTAATGCTGACAGCTGTTTCAATATCTTGAAAGTCTATTAACAAAGCTAAAGGCCTCAAAAAGAAACCTGTCTATAAAACATTACAATTAGCCAGCTATGTCAAATAGAAATGATGGATGTGCATTACATTGTAAGGGTCATTAAAATGATCTCTTGTCTGGGTGGAGCGTAACTGGTATGTGTCAACATTTATGTCGCCAAAATCTCTCTGTTCTCAAGTCCATAGCCCCTTTCATTTCTGTAGGCAAGAGCCTTCTGGAAATGGCACTCATTGTTCGGACTTTTTTGCTGTCATATTTTGTTTTGTGTTTTATTTTTTTGTTCTGGTGTAATAAAAGCTGAAGGAAGAAGGTGTGAGACTGTCAGGAGGCATCTAACAGTTAGAGAGAGACTTAACATCAGGGCTTTTTTTGTCGCGGTATGTGCCAGTGCTGTGTACTCGCCCCTCCGCACCAATCTTCCCTCCAGCCGGGGATCCCACCGTTGGGGCTGCTGGAGCCCCTGCTGGCCCTGTGACAGAACAGTGTCAGGAGCTGGAGCCGTCTTGGCAGAGCGGGGCCAGGAAGCAGAGGCCCTGCTGGCTCCACAGCCCCAGCCACTGGAGGCCTGGTGGGAGGCATGGGGAAAGCACCAGCTCCTGTTTTGTTTTTTGAAAAAAAACCTGGTTAATATTATTCACCGGAGACTAATACTGTTCGTCTCTCCAGCAGCATAAAGGGACCCTAGTGTAAATGAATAGATCTGCTCAAACAAGTTCATGACAGCAAAGCCTTATAACTTCAGGGGAGGGGGAGGCGGTCATATTTTCAGTGTTTTGTGGTGCTTCAAAGACAAAAATGCAAGAATCTTAGTGTGTGTTGTGTGTTCTGGTTGAATGCAGAAGACACTCTGGCAAGGTGGGTGGCTCGTACAGTTACTCTCCAGTTTGCATTCTGAAAGAAATACTTGGATACCTCTTTATAGCTGTGTCTACACGTGCACGCTACTTCGAAGTAGCGGCACTAACTTCGAAATAGCGCCCGTCGCGGCTACACGTGTTGGGCGCTATTTCGAAGTTAACTTCGACGTTAGGCGGCGAGATGTCGAAGTCGCTAACCTCATGAGGGGATCGGAATAGCGCCCTACTTCGACGTTCAACGTCGAAGTAGGGACCGTGTAGATGATCCGCGTCCCGCAACGTCGAAATTGCCGGGTCCTCCATGGCAGCCATCAGCTGAGGGGTTGAGAGACGCTGTCTCTCCAGCCCGTGCGGGGCTCTATGGTCACCGTGTGCAGCAGCCCTTAGCCCAGGGCTTCTGGCTGCTGGATCCATGCTGCAGGCACAGGGTCTGCAACCAGTTGTCGGCTCTGTGTATCTTGTGTTGTTTAGTGCAGCTGTGTCTGGGAGGGGCCCTTTAAGGAAGCGGCTTGCTGTTGAGTCCGCCCTAGGACCCTGTCTGCAGCTGTGCCTGGCACCCTTATTTCGATGTGTGCTACTTTGGCGTGTAGACGTTCCCTCGCAGCGCCTATTTCGATGTGGTGCTGCGCAACGTCGAAGTTGAACGTCGACGTTGCCAGCCCTGGAGGACGTGTAGACGTTATTCATCGAAATAGCCTATTTCGATGTTGCTACATCGAAATAAGCTATTTCGATGTTGGCTTCACATGTAGACGTAGCCTATTAGTGTATCATGCTGTAGTGGGCTCACAGTGGCCTCTTCCTCTGCTTCCTCTCCTGTGGGTGAAAGATCCATTTTGTACCAGGGTAAACACCTCAAAGTAAAGCCAGGTGAGTTGTTTCTATGTGCTCAGTGGGATAACTGGTAAAATGGTGGCCGGGTCCTGTAGCCACTGTAGTTAGACTAACAAATGTTCCCTTCTCTTATTCCCAGGTGACGTGTTACGCCTTAAACAGCAAGTGCCAGCTGAGAGTAAAGAGCAATACATGCTATTGCTGTGACCTGTACAATTGTGAAAAGTAAGTCAGCAATACTCACCTGCTCTGTCAGAGTTTGTATGTTTATTTCACCTCCTTTTGCATTAGGCCCCATCCTGGGACTCAGCACACCGCTGGCTAGTGGGCTGTGCACTGTGAGCACCCGGTCAGAAGACGCAGTCGTACATCCCCCAAGCTTCAGAGCCAGCACATAGCCAAAAGCCCCAATAGCACCCACACAGTCTGCAGCACTGTTCTGAGTGTCAGTGGAGTCCTGTCCTGCAAAGAGTCCCCCTGCATTCAGCCACACAGTAGGCTCCTCTGGTGAGCGAGCATTCCCCAGATCCTGTTCCCCCCTCCCCATGGACTTACAGGATAAACTGTCAACCAATGCCGCCATTTGTCTCTCAGTGCTCTCAGTATTTCAGAGGGTTTTCATTAAAAATTGTCCATAGGAATTTGTTATGTGGCCACCAGAATAAATGAGTTACTAAAGCACAGCCATGTGAAGAAGCTTTGGTGAGCTTGCACTTAGTATTTCCAAAATGGATTTCATGGGGTCACTTGTTCCCTGATCTCCAGGAAGTAAAATTAATGGAATATCGTTTCCATGACAACATTTTAGCTAATGGGTAGGACCTCGGCTTTTTTATAAGCATGTGTGTGCTCAAGGGATTTTCCTCGATGGCCGTAAGGATAGGTGTGGTGTACAAGAGAAGTTTGACCAGATTTCCAAAAGACTTCTGTATTAGTTCACTCTTACCAACACACAGGCTGAAAAGATAGAACAGTGGACGTGCATGAATATGCTCATCAAGTAACAGTAGGTGACTATGTCAACCCTTGGAGAGAGGCTAGCTCAAGGTGGGCTCACTGTGGCATTGCAGCAGGCTGTCCTGGCCTCTCCAATCTGGCAAATAGACCTTAATTTCTAGCCTGAAATCCCTTCAGAGTACTTCCCTTATTCCACACATGTACCTGCCAGTAATGCATTGCAAGCCGCAGCATGTTGTGTAAAGAGCACGAAAATGTTCGGTGGGGTATGGAGGGATGTGTGTGTGTGTGTGAGTGAGAGAGAGAGACATACAGCAGTTGTGCTCTCTGTGGACCTCTAGGAAGTACAATTTCACATTTTAGTATCACTTTTTGAGACCATGGAACTCCAAACAATAATATTTTTTATGTGAAACGTGTAAAAAAAAACCCTAAAAAACAACAAAAAAAAAAAAAACCCCAGCAACATAGACAACAAAACCAAAATGAAGTAATTTAATCAGGGACTGTAGCAATGAAGATGTAACATTGTGTCCGGTTTTAATAACAGAAAATACATCCCATTAGTGATAGCAAAAAAAGGTCAGGCGCTCGTGGCATGTTGCCAGAGGCTGACCTAGGGTGACTAGATAGCACGTGTGAAAAATCAGGCTGGGGTGTGAGATATAGTAGGCACCTATATAACTTAGGTTCTCAGGCCTGTTGTCATAAAATTGGTCACATATGGTCACTAGATAGATCTTCTGAACCCCTTCCCCTCCAGCTTCAAATCAAAGCTCTCATGTTTTTGTCTTTATCCACACCTGTCACCCTGAATGAATCGTAGGGTTGGAAGAGACTTCAGGAGGTCATCATGTCCAGCCCCCTGCCCAAAGCAGGATCAACCCCAACTAAATCATCCCAGCCAAGCCAGGACTTAAAACCTCTAGGGATAGAGTTTCCACCACCACTCTAGATAACCCGTTCCAGAGCTTCACCACTCTCCTGATGAAGTAGCTTTTCCTAATATCCAACCTACATCTAGCCCACTGCAACTTGAGACCATTGCTCCTCTTCAAACCTTGGTTGTCACATATGGGAATTCCAAAAAGTCATGCCCGTTTTGGAGAAAAAAGTTGGCGGTGAAACTGGTATTAAAAACAGACAAATGTGTTTTTCTTCTGTAAAAGAAGAAGAAAAAAAGACATTTCCTTGAGAGATTAAGTGAAGTTTGGGACTGGAAGGAGATGCGAGTTTCCCCAGAATTTTAGTGTGATGAGTGAATTTCTGGGATTCAGATTTAAGGAACCGATTTGACAAAGTCAAAGCCCAGGTGAATGTTTTTCTTTCCTTGCCTACAAGATGCTAAACTGAACTACTAAGGGGTGTCTGCCACTGCTAGGCTAGTGCCATTTGCACCAGTATAAGCTGAGTGAAGGCAATTTATTCATTCATCCTAGAGTCTGCATATTTTATTTAGCATCAGTCTTAGGATTTTCAGAAAACGGTTTGGCTTGTTCAGAGAGGTGACAAATAAGAGGGCAACAATGGAGGGGTACAGACCAATGCATGGGGTACATACTTATGCCTATGTTTTTCATACTATAAGAACAGTGGGAAATCTGCCTAAATTGAAAGGTGAATCAGGGAAACTTGGAATATTTTCTTATACAAGACATAATTAATGGTGAAACTCACTGCTACAGGTGTTTATCAGGATACAACACAGAACAGATCCTCTGATGGATAAATGGAACATCCATAAGTTATTGGATAGGGTGAAAAACATAAGTGATTGTAACTTTTTGTATATGAGCATGTACTGCTAACTGATAGAGGCTTGAATGAAACTTTCCTGTTGGCAGCCCATCATCAATAACCATGGGCTCGACGCCCATTGCTGTCTGATGCTTCCCTCACTATTTCCTTCCATCTTTCCCTGTCCAGTGCGGAGTGGCTTAGTTTCTGTAGACTAGCTCCACACCAATCTGATGTATCATGCACCCATTCTCTGTGGGGTCTGCCTCTCCTATTCGAGCCATCCATTATGCCGAATTCCAGGGTCTTGACTTTTTGTTCATTATTCATTCTGCAAATATGCCCGAATAGCTGTAGCTCCCATTGTATAACCTTCTTACAGTCTAGATCATACGTTATGGTGCCACCCAGATATGTGAACTTCTCTGCGTTATCTAGTTCAATCCCATCTACACTGATCTTCCTTCTTTTTTCCTTATCTCCAAATACCATTGTCTCCATTTTGTCGATGTTCATAATCAGTCCATACTGCTTCCCTTCCCTCCCTCATTTAGCACCTGTACTGTTCTCGCTAGTTTCTCCGCATCTAACCTCAATGAAGTTCTTCATCCGCAAACTTCAAGTTGTTAAGTCTCATCCCATGCACCAATTTCCCTTCTACTTCTTCCTTGATCTTGTCCATCTCTCTCTCTAGGTGCATGATGAAGATGCTCAGCACTATAATCACTATGGGCCTTCTTGTATCACCCTGTGAGACACTTGGTACCAGTCACTTTCCATACCTTCCTTTTCTCCTTAGCATTTTCTCTCCCCAGCATTTCCAGCTGCACTCCTTGAGCCTAATTGGAATTCAGAGGAAAAAATTCCATCAAAATGTTGGTGCAAATTACCTTCCAGCTTTAAAAAGAGTGAGAGGAAGGCCTTCAGAGGAAACACCATAACCCCAGAGCAGGCAAGCAGGAACTCTCTCCAGCTTAGATGCTGATATGGAAGTGGATGAGTGGAAGAGTGTTGCTGCTCGGCAGTAGTGTTTACAAATAGAATAGCAGGATGTTTCAAAACATGGGATTTGGTTTCTTCAAATAGCCCACAATGCACAGACTCTGCAGCAAAAATATCTGGGTGCAAAAGCAAAGTGTGGGTTCATAACCTTCCTGATTTCTAACAGCAGTTTCTATGTATGAATGTAAAAATATTATTTCCAGATACCACAATCTACAGTTTGAAGAGACATCTTTGTGATATCCATTAGCTCCTGACTTATGTTGTCCTCCATCAGTTTGAAACCAGAGACACTTTCTAGCCAGTTAGTAAAATCTCCATTCCCTGTGGCTGGATTCACTTTTAAGCAAGATGTGCATTAGTGTGCATTTTTGAAGCGATGCTTTCAGGTGAACTAAAAAGGAAGGGGTGGTAAGCACGTTTCAGCTGACAACTGCTCTCAAACACATTACTAAGAGTGCTTACAAATTAAAAATATAGCATCATCTATTAATAGGCCCCTGAAAATTCACAGCCAGTCAAAACAGGTCACAAACCATGAAATCTAGTGTCCCCCCATGACATCTGCCTTTTGTGCATTTTCACTCTATACTATACGGATTACATGGAGGGAACCAGTGTTTCTCAAATTGCGGTGCCCTCGTGATCCAAAAGGGAATCTAAAGGAATCACAAGGTTATTTAAGGAAAGTCACAGAATTGCCACTCTTAATTCTGTGCTGCCGTCAGAGCTGGGCAACTGGAGAGTGGTGGTTGCACTCTTGGCCGGGTGCCCAGCGCTGAAGGCAGCATCCTGCCAGCAGCAGCACAGATGTCGGGGAGAAAATATCATACCCATGTCACCCTTACTTCTGTGCTGCTGGTTTCAGAGCTGGGTGGCTGGAGAGTGGCAGCTGTTGACTAAGGGCCCAGCTCAGCAGGCAGCAGTGCAGAAGTAAGGGTGGCTCTACCACACCAGGTCATCCTTCCTTTGTCAGTGCTGCTGTCGGTAATTCTGCCTTCAGAGCTGGATTCTTGGCCAGCAACTGCCAGCCTCCAGTTGCCCAGCTCTGACGACAATGGTGCTGCTAACAGTGCACAGAAAAAAGGCTAGAAATACTACGACCCCCCATACGATAATCTTGTGGCCCTGCTTTTTGTGTCAGGGCACATACCATTACAACACCACAAAATTTCAGATTTAAATATGTGAAATCATGAAATTTACCATTTTTAAAATCCAATGATCATGAAATTGACCAGAATGGACTGTGAATTTGGTAGGGCCTTACCCATATGTGCCATAGCTATGCTAGCGAATGGTACCAAAAAGCCCTACCTGTTCTAACAACACTAATCAGCTGAACAAGGGTAGTAAAGGAGTCCTACTAGCATGGCCATTGGTAGCTTTATTTTTCATTGAACCAGTTTAATTTGACATAGGGATTAAAAAAACAAGTCAGGCTGTGGAGAATCTATACAGGAGTGCCCAGTGGTTTAGCTGACCAGTGTTAGCTCCTGTGGGAGTGATTTATGGGACGAAAGCTCATCACCCAGTAAATCATTTTGTCAATCTTTAAAATGCTATGTGACTGCTGGTTTGTTTTGTTAGACTACAGACTATATGGCTCCCTCTCTGGTGCTATCGTGCAGGAATGTTTCTGTACAACTTCCTCATACCTGAGGAAAAAGTAAACGTTTTAGGATTCAGCTGGGCTGGTGCTTTGTAAACCATTGCTGTAAGAGTGATGCCATTTCTGTCCCGTTACAGTTCAGAACAGTCAACCAGCTACTATGAATTTCTTGGAGTGAATGGCTGTCAGGATGTGATTCACTTGTACCGGCTGCTATGGGCTTCCACAGTCCTGAACATCATTGGATTGTTTCTGGGGATAGTCACGGCAGCCATCCTTGGGGCCTTTAAAGACGTGGTAAGACTTGCAATTCCTGCAGCTTTTCATCAGTGGGGATTTCTGTATATTGCCAGTTATACTGTTACCTAATGTGTTCAAAAGACAGGCAACAGAACCATGCACAGCAAGTGCTCACAAAACATTTCCTGCCACAGCATTGAGTCCCAAGTCAGATATCCTCAGATTATGCTCTTGACGGGTGTTATAGCTCAGTATGGTCAGGCCTGGTTCAGACACGTGGGTGGGTGACAGATCATGCTGATGATTCAGTAAGTGGCCTCTCTTTTCTGAGTCAGCACTGAACCACTGGCTCAGCCTGGTGCTAAACAGTGTCAGTTTGGTGCAGGTGGTGCCAGTTTAATAGATGATACCTGAAACTGAGGTTCTAACCACTTGAAAGTAACAAATATTGTCTGATGGGGCAGGGATTGGTGCTGGGGTATTGGCCAGGTTCTGATGTGAACGATCACATTCTGCTCACGTAACGCTCCTGGTCAGTTTCCATCAGAGTGGCCGGTCTTCACCACCTGCCCTAATCCACTGAGAAGAGGTAATGTGTGATGCCAGTAGCTGTGTGGTTGCAGAGACAGCTGTGATTAAATAGTGGCTAAAATGACTGCAGAATACAGGGCTGTTAGTTCCTGGCTGCCCTGCCAGGCAGGGCTGGCTCAAACCCAGGCCTCTGTGAGTACGTGAGAGTGGGGCGAGGGAAGCAGTGCAGATGGGAAAGGCATGCCAGGGGCTAGTCGCTTCCCCTCAGAGGCAGCCACCAGCGCGGCAGCCTTTATTGGTGCTCGCAAGTCTTTGGGGTATCACTTGCTAAAAGCAAGAGGAGGGCTGCAGGACCGGGGAGCTTCTCGCCAGCAAAACTGCCTTCATTGAAATGCAAAAGACAGCGCGCAAGTGAATGTTGCTGCTTGTCGCTGCATTAATTCCTGATGTGCATCTCTGGCTGCGCAGCGCGCAGCAGGGGTCAGGACTGACTCAGACAGTGCTGGGCTACTCAGAGCTACACAGGCCTCTGCCTGACGGGCACGTTAGACAGGGAGGTGATGTTTGCCTATGATGCTCCATTGCCACTGGGTATGGAGTCAGCTCTTTGTGCCAAATGGGAGCTCGGCAGTGGTGATACTTCAGCCCCCTGCGGAATTTGTTATTTCTGCTCCGGCTCTGTTACTCTGGCTGGTACACACTCCACCATCTGGAGCCCGTATCCCGCTTCCCCACCAAGCTGGCAGGTCAGACTTGTTTGAGTGGAAAGGGGATAGGGCTGGATAATGCTACACACTAAATCTTGGGCCTTGCAGGCCCACCTAAGCTAACGCATTTGCAGGGTGCTGTTGATGAGCCTGGACAGCGTCTGGCAGAGGCGTGAGTAGCGTACAGCTGTAGCAGGGAGCTAAAGCAGTGTGGCCACTCACTGGGCTGCAGGGACACACGTGGACCAAGGAAGGGCTGCTGCTCTGCTCACACACCCCAAGCGCGTTGGGTTAGGACCAAGCTTTCCCACGGATATTTTGGCTTCATTTGGCCATCAGCTCATCTGTGCCAGCACCCTCACTGGTGGTGTTCCTTCCTTTAACCGGGGCGGACATGAGGGGGGCCGAGGGGTTGTTTTCAGGAGGGGGTGACATGGCCCATCATGTGGAAGGTAGCTGAGGACCGCTGGGCAGAACAGTTGAGTGTAATTGGAAGCTGGCAGGCTGCACTGAGAAGAGACAGAGGCTGACAGCAATGCCATTCAAAGCCCACTAGCACAGAGCACTGGTTCTTGGAGACATTCTGGTAGAACAGGGGATCCCCCTCGTACCAGCGACAGAGTCTGTCTATACCTCCCCCTTCATTACTGCCCGGGCAAGCCCAGCAGCGGCACTTGGGCTGGAGGAGGAGCTGGGGGCAGAACTCGGGGGGGACAGGGGCAGTTGGGGATAATGGTGGAGCTGGCTGGGCTGGAGCGAGAGAATGAGGGCAGAGCCTGGCTGGGGTGGGAGCGAGCGCAGAGTGGTGCTGCGGTTGGGGGTGGAGCTGGTTGGGGGCAGCGGCACCGCGGCTGGGGGTGGAGTTGTCTGGGGTGGAGAGGCTCCTCCACGTCTCTCCTCCTCCTTGAACATTCCTCCAGACCACCCCAGGGGACCACTGCTTATTCCTCCTCCTCGGGTACAACCACCCCAGCGTACTCCCTTCAGCAGCACACACGCTGAGAGCTGGGTTTCCAGTTACTATCTCTGTGTCATGACTCAGGGCTTTGAGAGACATTTTATTATGGCAGGGCCTTGTGAGAGTTATTTTAAACTCTCCCTTGTTAAGAGCCTGCACAGAGCACACGAGTAATTGCCCTCCTAGATGCTGCAAACCACCAGGCACAGCCATGGTGCAAACCAAGGTGTAAACGTGCAGCAGGGGACCCTTAACGCTTGGGTGGGAGCGTTGGGTGACCAGACCTCCCCATTTTGTAGGAGCCGTCCCCCAAATTTAGGGCTTTTCCTTATATTGACACCCATTACCGCCCCTCCGATTTTGCACACTTGCGATCTGGACACCCTATGTGAGGAGCACTTGGTGACTAAAGGGGACATGACATCACATATGTTCTCATAATGCCAGTAGTGAACCACAGCCATCAAGGGATGAACAGCTGGTGCCGCCTTTGCTGAAGGGAACACAAGCTGCTTTCTAGTATTACTAATTATTACTCATTATAGCACAGTCTAGCCTTGGAAGGACTGTCTTTATGCTATCCATTAGATGCTGCATTGTGTTGCCTCCATCAATCTGAAACCACAGACACGGTGTAGCCAGTTAGTAAAATCTGTGGCTGGATTCACTTCTTAAACAGCGTGCACCTTTAGGAAGGATTTTTGAAGCAGTGGTTTCAGGTGAACTATGGAGGAAGGTGTTCCTAAGCATGTTTTAGCTAGTAGCTACTCTTACACGTTGCTATGAGTGCTTACACTTTAGATTTGTAGCATCTGCTCTCAGTGCCTTAGCTCTGCTAGAGACTGGCACCAAAAAGCCCCACATATGCTAATGCTAGTCAGCTGCAGGGAAGCACAGTTGTACCCTTAGCATGGCCACTGGTGTCTTTATTTTTCATTAGACCACGAAAAGCTCATTGGAAGAGGTCGCACGTAAAAATGAGTGGGGAAAACAGAAAAGAGAAGACACAGAAGTGTCCCTGAGCAGAGTGGAGAATTACGGAGCCAATTTTAACCAACGCTGACACAGCTCTTCTGTGTCATTTTTCTCCTTGTCTGCCCCATCTTTGGCTCGACTCTTCCCTCTTAATTTGGAAATGGCAGAGATGTTGTGTTTCCTGGGTCCCTGGGCCAATAGCTTTGGTAAGGCCATGCTCCTGCAATGGTCAAGATTTATCCAAAACATAATGAAAATCAATCACATTAATAGAGCCTTGTGCAGACAGAAAATTTGTATCGGGAATCGGTGTCTGCAAAATTGATTCATAGATAGCCTCATCCACTAATGCGGATACCCACAGATACCTGCAACTTTGCAGGAGTTTGCAAAATTTGTTTCAGAATCTGCATCCACATTCACAAAAATGAACCACAGATATCCCTACCCACAGCCACGGATATACAGTGGATAGCTGCAGACTTGCAGGGCTCTACATGTGGGACCCATTTTAAATGTCTTGTTCTAGGTATGTCAGGTTTGACTACCCATTTCAGCTTTTGTCACCCTCTACTGCTTGGGGTACATTAGTTAGGCCAAAAAGCTGAGAGGCAGAAGTCTTCTCAGGACTTCCCGTTAGGTGGTGGTGAGCCTAAGTGACACATTGTTGTGAAGTCTTTTTCACTTCTGAAGCCCTCATTCCATTAATATGTGAGCCCCATGGCTACATCAAGAATTGCAGTTCCATCTCTTTGGAGAGAGAGAGAAGCCGTCCCCTTAGTCTTTTACTCAGTTCTGGAAATCTTGAGTTTGTTTCTGTAACGTCTGCGGCAGGTGCTCTGGAGGATAACGACCGCATGGCAAAGTGCTAGAAAAACCACTTCTAATTTTAACAACATGTTTCTACAGCTGAGCAGGGCTACTGTGGGCAGAGGCATAATGTACATTAGGAGCCGGCCTGAGGGCAAAGTGGGACAGTGGGTCCAGTTCCATGACACGGCCCTCATCACTGCCTGGACCATGGCACCGCGCCTGCCTGTCCCTCACAGCCACATGCAGTGACACAGCAGTGCTACCACGGCAATGCAAAAGGGCCCAGCGCGCCAGCTGCTGCTGCTGCCGCCAAAGTAGTA
Organism: Carettochelys insculpta; assembly: GCF_033958435.1. Classification (NCBI taxonomy): domain Eukaryota; kingdom Metazoa; phylum Chordata; order Testudines; family Carettochelyidae; genus Carettochelys; species Carettochelys insculpta. The sequence goes on from NC_134137.1 coordinate 121,129,957, forward strand.
GCAGTGGCGGCTGGAGCTCTGGGCCCCTTTGACACATCGGGCCCGATGGCAACTGCTCCCTTTACCTCCTCCCACCCCCATCACTGAGCCTGATTAGGAGACAGCTGCAGATCAGTAATGAGTAAGTGGCTTATAACGCTTGCCAGAGTTGACGGGAGAGCAGCCCCGCTGACTTTACCGCACAGAAGACACTGCAGTAAGTATGTTTGCTTCAGCTATGCTATCTGTGTAGCTGAAGTTGCAGAGTTTAGGTTGATGGATAAGGCCTCAGACTAGAGTCTTGCCTCCTGGATCATCAGCTAGGCACTAGGAACTGCTGGGCATTTCTTAAGGCAAAAAGAGAAAGCAGCTGTGTAACTTCCCAGCAAAAAAAACCTGCTTCACACCCAAACACACTATTTCTAGATAGTAAAGTAACAGTGAGTGGGGGAGGGGGAGGATTTAATTTCAAACCTCCTTGGGTTCCTTCCTTACTTATCTAGAGCAGCGTTTCTTAAACTACATTCCATGGAACACTGGTGTGATGCGAACAACTCCCAAGTTTGCCATGCGCGCCTGATGCTTCTTTGCTACCATACACTGATGGGGTGTATTCTCTGTTGTTAAAACCAGATGCAAAGTTACTTCCTCATTGAGTAAATTCCTTCATTTTGTGTTTGTGTACATGTGGTCTCTGTTTTTTTGTTTTTTTGGTCTGACAATTTTTTTTTGAAGAAAATTTTCATAGGTGTTCCGCATAATAATATTTTTGTTTGGTGTTCCATGGTCTCAAAAAGTTTAACAATCACTGGTCTAGAGAGTACTATGAGCATTCATGTATTAATGTTTGTATCATTTAGCCAAGAATCTCAATCAAAGTAGATAATAATATTTTGTTAGTATAAATGGAAAAATGATGTGGCTGGTTTGTGTATTTCTTGTGCTGGGGAAATAAGAAAACAGAGAAATCAAACACTGTCCAATGACCTAATAAAATTTGATGTCATAAAAAAACATTTCCTTTTTCCTAGCCCCTGGTTGCATTTTGCTAATATGTTGTTTTGTGTGTTCAGCAGGCACCACTGTCCCAAATTGCCTTTAGTTCCACCTCTCCTCCTCAGATTTTGTACAACCCAGCCCAGCAGATCCTGACATACGCTGGGTTTTGTCCCTCTGCAGCAGCTATTCCTGCATATCCATCCTATCCTTTACCTCTTCAGGTAGAGTACAACAACATGGTATTTTTCTTGTTAACCCTCTTAAAAGCCAGAGGTTTCTCTTTGGTAGAAATCCCACGCTGCGAAATCTTGTCTGCTGGGGGGCTTGGGGGAGCTGGAGGTAGAAGGGAAGATGGATTGGTTGCATAGGACACAGGTTCTCCTCTATTCTTACGGCAAAGTTCAGTCCGAATAGTTTATTAGATCTCCTCTCTCGCCCCTTCAGGTTCCTTCACTGACCATTATTATTAGTTCCTTGGTAGTGCCTTGGCACCACAATCTGGGATTGGGACCTCACTGTGGTAAATGATGAACAGCTAAACAAAGGAGACAATCCTTGCCCTGGGAAGCTCCCTGTCCAGCAGACAGTGTGCAGTAGGTAGACAAAACAGATAAAGGAGACTGGGGGACGGGAGAATGAGAAGCATAAATCAATCAAGTTTAGCAGAAGAGCAAAACTTCTTACCTCACTCACCACACATTGCTACTCAGTGGGATGTGCCCCTTAGCCTCTCTTCTTCAGAAATGGCAATGGGCAGCTGGGGATGGATCACTTGATGATTGCCTGTTCTGTTCATTCCCTCTGGGGCACTTGGCATTGGTCACTGTGGGCAGACAGGATACTGGGCAAGATGGACCTTTGGTCTCACCCAGTGTGGCCATGTTTATGTTCCCTTGCCTATTCAGTGCCGGACGGGAGTGATTTCTAAGCACCGCGGCAGAGGTAGGTGTCAAGGTAGGTGGATAAGGTGAAAGCATTCTGATTTTTCTCCCCACACGTAAGGAACAGCCTGGGTGAATAACAGCATCAATAGCCGCATGAAGGGCCACTGCTGTATGTATAGAGTATTAACTTTGAAGCATAGTCCTCATGGTCACTAAGCCTCTGTATTTACTCAAGCAAACGGAATAAAAAAATGACAATTGCTTCAATTTTGAACAAGCATGAGTGAGGAATTCACGCAGTACTTACACTAGTAAGATTAGCCAGACACGTGTCACCTCTTCCCCTCCTTTTGCTGCTACACTCTAGCTCCACAAATAAATAAAATCACTGCCCCCCCACCCCACGGTTACCTCTTTGTAGCGGTTGTTCTGTGTGATGCAGCCATGTTACAGAGGTGTGTTCCACACACAGCAGAGCTGGAGAATTTTGCACAGCAGAGTCTGCAGGGGCAGCATTCACGCCACATGGCCATAGCCCTTCCCCAGACTCTAAGTGCGATACCATCCTGGCCCTCCTTGGTTCCTTCACCCCAAACATCAGGAGTACAAACCCCTGTGCAGAGGAGACAGAGAGCAGGTTGTGGGATAGACATCTGCCTTGCATCACCACGAAGAACAACATCTATGGGTAGGTGACCATGCTTCCCTCTTTCAGTAGATGCAGCTGGGTATTCAATGTGGGTGCTTCGCAGGCAGTACCTGTAGGCAGTGGGGTTCAAGTAGCTAAGGACTGGAGGGCTGCGTTTTTGAAGTTCGCATCTGATTTGAACATAAGCCTAACAGCACAGTGGTGTGCACAGCTGTGCACAGAGGGCAAGTGGCTGCTCTGAAAGCGTCCAACGTAGGAATAACAAGAAGTCCTGGGGCACCTTACAGACTAAGATATTTTGGAGCATAAGCTTTTGTGGGCAAAGACCCACTTCGTCAGATGCATGGAGTGGGGGCGGGTTTCAGAGACGTATGTAAAGAGTGAGGTCTCAGTAAAAGGGAGGGCCAGAGCTGACAAGAGTGGCTGGCCCCTTACAAAAGCAGCTTCTCTGCCCTGGGTGTTAACATCTCCACATTAGACTCTGTCAATGGACTATAACCCCTGTCTGATTTGACTTGTTTTTTCCTCTTTTGATACGTACTACTGATAATGGGCCATTTCCGCCTTGCTGAATAGACTTGTCAGCTCTGGACCCTCCCTTTTAGTGGAACCCACTCTTTAAATATCCCTCTGGAGCCCCCCCCCTCAACTCATGCATCTGACAAAGCAGGTCTTTGCCCACGAAAGCTAATGATCCAAAATACCTGTTAGTCTATAAGGTGCCACAGGACTTCTTGTTGTTCTCGAAGATGCAGACTAACACGGCTCCCGCTCTGATACTTGTCAACATAAGAATGTCATTTAACAATTCCGTTGACGTTATCTGAGCTCTAGTGGAATGAGCTCACAGCGTTTGAGATGGTGTAGCCTGAGCTACTTCATATCCTGTCGTGTTACAGGAATGTACTCACCTGGAGACTGTCTGTGAAAAGACCCTTCAGCTTGTCCACATATGAAAAAAAACAGATGAGGTGAGGAACAAGAAAGTTTTGTTCCATGCAGATGAAAAGCTAGCCATTGCCTGACATCCAGTATGTGAAGACACTGCTCCTCTGGGGTGCAGTTCAGTGTAGGGAAGCACGCTGGTAAGACGTCTGAGTTGGTTCAAGTAAAATGGGAAAACTGCCTGAGGTAAAAACTTAGGGCCTGGCCTCAGATTTACTGTGTTTCTGGAGAATGGCCTGTAAGGAATTTCTGCCATCTAAGTTGCAACTCACAGACTTCTTGCAGACGTTATCACCACAAGGAAGGCAGGTTTCTGACACAGAAGGAGAAGGAAGTTGCCAGAGACCCAAATGGAGGTCCGGTAGAAGCCACTAAGACAGCATTAAAGTCCAGCAAGGGAAGTGGCTCTTTAACAGTGGGTGAAATTGAGCGACTCCTTTTGACTCCTTTGAACAACTTCACTGCATGGGACTTGAGTGCACTGACTTCCCACTGATGGGCAAATGAAATGTTGGAATTGCCGGCAGGTGGACTCTCAATTAATGCAGCGCAAGACCAGCAGACTGAAAGCGTAATGTGAACTCCAAGATATTCTGGATACAAGCCAGCATTAGTTGAACTCCCCAGGCTAACAACTATACCAAGAATTGCTTCCATTTGGCCAAATAGGAGGTTAAGGATAAGCCTCATCCCTCTCTTGGGCTTGGGGACCAAAGAATACCAGCAGTAAAACCCCTGCCCCGATGCTGCAAGGCAGTGGTGGGCAACCTGTGGCTTCTGGGCCACATGCGGCCCACTGAGGCTTCACCTGCACACCCCCCGCCACCCCAGAACCTTTAGCTGCTCCTCCCCCACATTCCCCTTGCACACCAAAGCCCTGCACTGCCTGTGCCTCCCTCCCAGCACTTTGGAGGAGCTGTGTATCGTCTGATTCATGCTCCATCCTCGCTTCTCCTGCATTCCTTCCTCCCAGAAGTGGAACGCCACAAATCATGTCTTCACAGCATTTCAGCCCTGGGAGGGCGGGGGAGGAGAAGGGATGGCGTGCGCATCAGGTGATTTGCATGTTCTGAAAGAGCAGAGAGGGAGGAGGAGGTAGGGGGAGGAGCAGGTAGGTGTGGGGCTCTGGTGCCCCACCTACTGCATGAAAGGGGCCAGGCGGGGGGACCACAGGTGGAACCCCAGTGGGCTTGGGCTGCTGTGTCCCATTCAGGTGAGGTGGGAGGGGGCTCCTGTTCCTCTTGGATTCTGTTCTTGCACAACAGGATCTGGTAGGAAAAGTCCCAGAGGTCCCAAGGGAATGAGCTCAATGGTCAATTGCAGATGAGACAAGATGGGAGGAGGAGTCACTGTCGGGACCAATGATCATGCCCTGGAGTGGATGAAGGAGCGGGACTTCAGGTACTGGGCACATCCCAGAGATGCCAAGGAAGCCATGGGGCATGCACAAAAGGCATTAATGGCCAGCAGGCATCAGGCCAAGATGCCAATCTCAGTGCAAATAATGATCTGAGGTGCATCTCTGATGCCTATGCAATGAGGAGAACTCTGACCATGAGCTTGCAGAATCCCGGAGGTTCTATGGTGACAGCAGGCGAGCCATAGGGCAGGCAGCTGATCAGACTCACTGGAAGCCCACTGAGGAGGTCACATCAATTCTGAAGAGGAATGGGGAATCGCCCATGGCACCAAATGGGACTTCTTCCCACTTGGCGCGGGGAGTGGCATCGGCACTGAGACGAGCATTGCACACCCATGATGGGAGCTGCCACCAAGCCAATGACAGCACAGAAGGATTCACCATCTTCAGTGCCAGTCCCAACCACACAACTCCACAGGCTGCGGCACAGGTGAGATGAGGATGACCTGGTAGATGCTATAGCACCAGAGCGTCCAGGAGCGACACGCAGAGCAAGTCGCATGGCTTGTATGTCATCAGTGTGGAGACTATCCACGCTGGTGCCATCCTCAGTACCAGACTCAATGGCTATCCCATGGCTGGAACCAGAGTCAAGAGCACAGTCTCCTTGCTGCTCACAGCATGGTACCAGGGAATGGGTGGATGGACTTGCTCCATCCCACATGCCAGAGGAGGCCTGTCAGCACAACTCCTTAAAAGAGGAGGAGGAATCTCCCAGAGCCCTGGAATGGTCCCAGCTCTGCTTATGGGGCTCGTCCTAGTCCCGTAAGAAGAGAATGAATGACTCCTTTTCCTCTTGGGGACGACACGAAGCCCAAGCACAATGTGGCATCATTTTCAAAATCTGAAGGTAACAATCTATCAGTTCAGGACCTCAGAGCCAGGGAGGGCCTCACAGCCTGCTCCAGATGATGCTCCAACCACAAGCCCTTTTGTCACTGACTTGCAGATGAAGCATCACTCTTTAATGTGTCCTAGACTGAGACTCAAACAAACACCTCCTGTGCGGGCTCCTGTGGGCTCCCCTACACAACGGAAAATGCTTGACCCCTGGTAAGGGCATCACAAAGGGCTGTCAAATACTCTAATATGATTAAATTAACACTGCCTGTGGTACTAGTCAAAACCTGGGAGCAAAAGTGGCAGTTAAAGCCACCATACAGAGCTGTGACGCTAGCCACGATCAGTGAGGAGCCCTGCCCTTGTAAAGGCGGGGAGGGCCCATGGCCACAGCGGGTGCATTCTGTCCCTCTGGGTACTGCTAGGCAAAGTTCTTAGGCTCTGGTGCACAGAAAGTGTGCACCCTCACGGGGAATACACAGCTGCATCTACTCAAAGAGCTCATGTGTCATCCTTTGCTGTGGCCTGGAAAACCCTGACATTCCCTGCTCCATGTGACCACTGGCTCCCCCACCTTCCTGCACTTCCATGACCTTAGCCTGTGACTCATGTAGGATTTGCTGTCCCTGTAGGTGTTCGTCTGCTGATCTAGGTGCTGCCACTCACAGCCCTTCCTCTAATTGATTGACAAACTGCTGGAAGGGGCAACAGCAGAGCAGTCCAGTGCAAAGGCCGGATGGAAAGGAAAGTCTTGTAGGTAGAGCTCATGGCTGGATGTTGGAGCTCTGAAGTCAGTTCCTCATTCTGCCCCAGACTTCCTGCATGATCTTAGGCACATGACAATCTCCGTCCCGTGGGTGTTCATGTGTAGATGAAAATACTTTGCAACTTTGTGCTGTGTGAGGGTGTTATTTAGCTAGAAATTCATTAGTGTTTATGAAGTGCTCAGATACTACAGTGCCGAAGGCCAGAAAAGTAAACAAACTAATTAAGCACCACCTATAAAAGCCTATAAAACCTGCAAGTCTGAACATCATATCCTACATTGCAGTATCTAATTTCCAGGTACCTTGCCCCAGTGGAACCCCCACCTCCACCTGAGGCCTAGGCTCCTCTGCAATGAATGGGGAGTTCTCTGTGGGGGAATGGGATCTTTCAGAAACCAGAAAGCTGAGCTGGAAGTGGTCTATGAGCCTAAGAAGAAAGGGCTCCTGGCTCTGCTGCAGGGAGTCTAGAATCCCAGAGCCCCCTGGATCCAGCTGGGATTTTTTAGGCATCTAGGCTCCTTGTTGCATTACAGTTATGATTACTGGAGCGGTGGTCAGTCTAGAGCAGTGTTTCTTAAACCACATTCTGTGGAACACTCTTGTTCCATGAACAACTCGCAGGTGTGCTGTGAGCGTTTGGAAAAATAATTCAAAGTTTTACAATAAGCCTGTATTTTCTTTTATTAAAACTAGGTACAATGTTACTGCATCATTACTATGATATACCTGAATAAATTCCTTCATTTTGTTTTTGCTGTGTATGTTATTGTATGGTTTTTGTTGTTGCTTTTGTTTTTGCGGTTTGACAACAATTTGTTTAAAGAAAGTTTTTGTCAGTGTTCCTCATAAAAAAATATTGTTTGGCATTCTGTGGTCTCAAAAAGTTCAAGAAACACTGCTCTAGATCTACTGAAGGGCATATATGCTGTAACTGTGCATTTGTATCCTTAGAAATCAGGCTATGATTTTCATTACAAAATTCCCACTCTCAGGTGTTAGTAAAGCTGTTCAAATCAACCCCACCTGTAAGCAAAGGAGGAAGTTATTCTTGCAAAAGCACACTGAGGCTTTTTGACACCAATGCTTGACTGTTTCTGCTTGCACAGGATTCTCATTGAGAGGCCCTTGCATGTAAGAAGAGAATGCCAGACGAGACAGCCACTGTTCAAAGCAGGAACTTGCCTCGATGCAGTGGCTACCACTACTAGAATACCACTATTCTAGGAACTGGTGGATGATTTTTAAATTGCTAAGTAGCTGGGAGAGTGGCATTTACTTGTCAGATTTTTGCGTTTCCCTTATCTTCAAAATAGCTTTTTTTTTTTAATTGAAAAATTTCAGGGTCTGAATCTGAGCACTTCAGAGCTGAGCACTCAACACTTCTGCTGACACCACTGGAATGGCAGGTGATTAACATTGAAGGTCAAGGATGCCAGTGGCAAAACATTTAAAATGGCATCAGGCTATGACCCCAGGACTTCAGGTCAAACACCTGCCCCTTTTGTTCCTAAAAAAAGGGGGGTGAAAGCTGTTGACAATGTGCTGTTTTCATAAGCACCTAACACTCCTCATGCCAATCCCAATCCAAAGGACACAGTCTTAGTGTCCAGGCCATAATATTTAGAGATTTTATATACACTCACCCCACCTCCCTGGGGTAGTAAAGTGGATCAGAGACTAGGCGTCCTGTATTGAAACAGGGTAACGTGGGCCAGACTGACCATTATTTAATTTAAATTGTTGGGACTTCCACTCCTAACATAGCTGGAAGGTAGAACTGTTTGGTTGTCTAAGACAGTGTTTCTCAACCAGAAGGACTAGTACCCTTAGGGGCACTCGATAGAAGTCTGGAGTGCGGGTGGGGGGGGTACTTCAGTACAACTGAAAATTGGGAGAAAACTGAATTTTTGTTGCAAGTTTTACAGAACTTTATTATTTTTATACCTGTAATACTCAAAAATTTCATCACCTGCCCAGTGATGATTAAATGTTTAAACAAATGTGTTGTGATGATAGAAAAAAATTGTTTCTGAAAACTGTAGGTACTAGGGGCACTTCTAATTTTGTTTTTAAAAACAGCTACTTTATTTAAAAAAAAAAAAGTTGAGAAACACCGGTTTAAGACACAAGACGTGTGGGATCCCGCCCCGTAATTTGGACCCTGTAAGCAGATGACTCCACAGGAGAAGTGAGAGTAAGACCAGCAGACACAGCCGGGAGCACCACCATGGAAAAAGGAGGGAGGTTTTTTCTTTTTTGTGGGGGGAGGGGTAAGGTGGGGAGGTTGCTTGCTGAAAGAAGGTGGTGTGTTGAGAGCAAGGCCCCAGTTGCTCCTGTGTTCAGAGCAATAGAATTTTGTGTGTTGTCACAGACAAGACTGCATCAGAAATACCAGACTTCCCCAAGAATTTCTCCCCCGTCAAATGCAACAAGCACAAAACCCTGAACTTTGACTAGCTGCTGAGATTGAAAGCAGTAACATTATTATATATAATATTTACAGCCCTAGGATGATTTCCAGATACGAATATGAATTTTAAACAAACAGCTGCATATCCTGAAAGCCCACTCTGCTATACCGACTACCTGGCAGGACTAGAGCACCCAAAAACACACGTTTTATTCAGTTGCCTTGATAGAGAGTGAATTGTATGCATAAAACTCCTATTAAGACTAACTTACCTGATAAGTATACACTGGCTCACCTTGATGTGCACTGTATGTCTGTCTTAAAGTGTGTGTTCATAACACTCTTGTGATGTGCACATTACAGACGCATGAGAGATTTAATGGTATACACCATATACATTTAATGCAGCATAGTGGAAAACAGATCTGTAATCCCTTACTGAAGATGGCATTTTTTCTCTCTCTTCCTTTACAGCCTGCAAACCATTTTCCAGCATCATCATCTACTGATATTTCTTTATCTGATGATACTCAACCGCCATCTCAGTCCAGCTCGAACTATGGTCTCCCTCCCAATGCCCCACCACTATACACACCAAATTACTTCCTGCCAGAAGAAAAGCCTCCGCCATATGCACCCTAGAACTCAATTACATTTAAACAAGTTTTTTAAAAAGACATCTTTGGAAACTGAGTTTCACAGGCAGCAGATTATCAAGGAAATTGTTTTGTGTTCTCCGACTGCTCTACTTTTAACCTTCTCTCATTGTGAGCTGGCCAGAACCCTAAAAATCTAAAGGCAGACCTTCCACTGGTGATATGTATCAGTCACCACAGTTTGCTTTATAGTCAGTTGGAACCTGGCTTTTTGGCTCACATGGGTCTGATTGTCTTTCTCAGCATAATTCATGGTTTCTTCTAGTGAAAACAGTCATTAAGGCTGTGTCTAGATTGCAGAGAAACTGCCAGCAAAAGATACAAAAATGCTTGCACAATTTACGTATCTGCTGCCGACAGTCTACACGGGGCCAAATGTCGGGGAAAACACCCTCTGCCGAGACATTCCTTCTTTCTCATGGAATGAGGTGTATAGGAATGACGACAGAATGCTTCTGATGCAGCAGAATTCTGCCGAGAGATTTCTGGTTTCCCATCAGAAGCCTGCGATTTAGACACAACTTAAGAAAAATACTATGGTTCCATTTTCATAAATGAGTATTGAGAGGTATTTCTGAATTAAAACTGTCTGGTGGGTGCAAGTGGATAGATTTTTCTCTCCCTTAAACTATTCAGTAAATAGCCCCTTTTTGGTAAAAGTGCTCCAGTAAATACTGTGTGACAATTATATGACAATAAAATATGCTGTGTTTGTGTATTTATACTGTACCTAAGTGGGCATACACATCACAAGAAAGGGGAAGCAAAATTCAAAGATCAAAATCTCAATTAGCATTGTTCTATTATGTACAATGAGGTATAAGTATTTTATTTGGGCAGGCCTGTTTAAATTGTTTGAAATGTTTGAATTCTATACAGTTGACCCTCTCTAATCAGGCACTCTCTTGTCTGGCAATATCCATAATCTGGCATGATTTTAGTTAGCCAGCTGCCTTCTTATCATGGTCCCAGCTAAGTTTCTCATGGTCCCAAAAAGTTTATTTACAGCCACCAGTCCTGGCTCTCAGTGTTCTGTGACATTATTTAGCTCTAATTTACCCCTAAATGTCTTGTAAGAGCTCGGGAACCAGTGAAAGTGCTGATAATGTTCTAGACAATATTGACCTCCCCGGTCAGGCAAATTCTCTCATTCAGCATCGGGTGCCCGACGAGAAAGGTTCATTCTGTACCAGACCAGCTCAAGCTAACAATCATAAAACATCTTATCAGTCAGCTACCAGTGCAATTTTCTTCTAAGTATTTAACCTGTATATAAGACTTAACACTGAACTCTGTATTTTTCCACTTACTGTAAATGGCTGAGATGGTGGCAAATTATTCCTTTTCTAGTAAAAATGGAAACTAAAATGCTGTATATTGACCTGAATTATTTTTATGTAAAAAGAGACCCTGTGTTGTAGTTTTGAAGCTGTTACAGCGCATTGGTGAGTGCTCAGTCTTTTCCTTTTCGTTAGGGATTTTTCCCCCAATCTAGCCTTCCACTATAGGGAATGTACATATATCTGCAGTAACTCCTGTGAAGGCAGCATCCAAAGGAAATATATTATCTTGTACTCCCTCTACTGGATAAATACCAAGCTACAGTCTCAGCTGTGGGCTGCCTTAATCAGTGATCCAAAGCAGCATAAACATAGCACTTTAAAGACTAACAAAATTATTTATTCAGTGATGAGCTTTGATTTTGTTAGTCTTTAAAGTGCTACATTTCTGCTGCTTTGGTTTATTGGAGTACAGACTAATACAGTTACATCTCTGTTGTTAATCAGTGATGACAGTGCTTAAGCAAGGATGGAAGTATTAAGTAATGAATCCAAGTTGCAGATTCCTCCGGCACCACTCCTGGGGCCTCAGTGTTGTTTGCCATGCCATGGCTATGGGACAGCACAAGAAGAGCAGTTTGCCCTATGGACCTAGTTTAATTGGGCAGCAGGTAATCCAGTGCTACATTAGAAACTTAAAAAAAAAAATGTTTTCCAACACTCCGAGTGTAAAATGGGAAGGGGGTATATTTTATCCTTAAGCTTTTAATCAGTTATTACAGTAAAAATATTTAAAAAATTAAAATACGAGATTGTTTTCCTTCAAAAGATGTGAACCTGTGAATAGCTGAAATCACAGCAAAAGATCATAAAATTATGTGGTACATGTCCATCCAATGAGTTTTCTATTGATGTACAAAAAGGAACTCAATACAAAACATAAAAGGTAATTCAAAATGAACCAGAGAAACCTACCTATTTAGTTCTGAATGGACTCCCACAAGGATCAGGGTTAGGTTTTGGCCTATTGAAGCAAGACCAGGCATATAAGTTGCAGGAGTAAGAATTTTGGTACCCAAACTAAAGGCAGTAAAGAGAAGGGCAAGTTACTTTCAAAGCACATGACTCAGTGATTTTACTTTACCATAAGTGCTTGGATTTCTGTGATTATATAATATAAAAGACAAAGTGATCTGTTCCTCCGGTACAAAATAAACTGCTTATACACTCAGTTTTGCATAATGTGAATTTGGACTTATTAGAAGCATAACAGGCACATGGCGTGAACGCCAAGTTGTAGAAGGCCTGACACCATCAACTTCAATGGCTCAGCCCCCTACATCAACTGCTTCAGAAGGAGGGGGAAGGGAGGATGGAGATTTCACTTTTTCTGTGTAATTTATTGAGGTGGGAGAGGAGGAGGGTACACATCTGACACTGATTTCTCACTGTTGCCCATTAGAACAGAAAGGTGTGTGGAAGAATCCCTTCTGCCATCATTCCCACCTTCCCCCCAGTCTGAGCACCGCTGTATGTTGCAGGTGCCATTGGCTTAGCAACGATACACTTTTATGTATTTGCCGTTTTTTATACTGTAAATCATAACTTTTTCTACACACAAAGCTGGTGTACAAAACCTTTATACACACAAATAATTGGAGTAAGGTCTGCATTAAAATGAGGGGTTACTCATGTACATCAATTTTTTCAATTCACTTTTTAAAGCACAGTACATGGTTGTATTTCCTTTCATGTTGAACTGACGAATTGCACTGCACACCCTCATACCACAGAATTCACACATCCAGCATCCAAGATAGGTCTGGCGCTATAACTATAACCACTGGTTTTAACAAAGCTCACAGTTTTGTGACTCACTGAGGCCACACAGCTGTTTGTTTGGGAAGTTCTGCAGAAATAACACAAATGATAGCAGTGTAGTTACTTTCTTAGTAGGTGGTCTCCGTAAAAAACAAACACCCAAGCTTAAACTGGGTTTTGTTCCTCCAGTTAGTAAGAAGTGTTAGCTGTCTTCCACGCATGTGCTGTTTTCTTTAGAGCTACTCCCAGTTGAAAGGATGGGATGCTGATGTAAGAAAAGACCTGAAATGACCAGAAAAATAATACAATAGAGAACCACCGTAGGCCATAATACCTGTAGCATTCCTGGACCAGGCTGGAAATGAGAAACGCCCATAAAATGTTTTCTAGGTCTCAGTCATGCCACCAGTGGATCCCTCTTCATTGCCTGTCTGAAAGAAGCAGCATGCAGTGTACTTGGATTTCCCTCCCCCATTCTTCAAAGGTAAAACAGATGAAAATTGTTACTGGTGTACACAGCTTCCCCCTGTAAGGCAGTGTCCTTTTTACTTTATTTCATTCACTTTTAGTAAATAAATGCCTTTTGGAACTTTTATCTGGTCCCCTCTGAATGTGCATGGACTTCTGCTATTTGTCCTTTTTTTAAAGCACAAAAGGCTGGATGCCTCATTTGGAAGCCACAGACCTGGCCTTTTTGGTTTTGCTGCATCATCCTTGACTGTCTGGCTCAGGAAGCCAGTCACTATTAATGTATTATCTAGTGGCTAGGTACAGTATCATTGTCCCTCTTGCAATCACATCAGTCAGTAAGGACTGTTTTTCCTCATGGGACACTCTACCCAGCGGCCCATCTTTTTCCTCCAGCAAGCTTCACTCGAATAGCTTGGCTGAAGCTGTTGTCAAATTTGTAGGTTATCTATTAACTCTCTCTACAAGTGATAGAGAATCTCTGTAATGGTTAGTAAACTTAGGTCTGCTCCACACTGACCCTTGCAAGCCCCAGAAATCATCTGTCACCCAAGGAATCTAGAGTTTATATAAGAAAAAAATATGTACCCTTAAACAAAAAGAAAATCTCAAATCAAAAACACTGGTAAACTCAGGATTACTTACACTATGCAAGCAATCCAGCTCTACTCCAAGAGAGCCTCATCCATAAAATGTCTGACTGAACTCTAACCCTAACAATATATTTATCACCCTCAATTTTTCACTCTAATCTGATGCAAAAGAGGGGCAGAGTACTGCATGCTTCCAAGTGTCTCCAGAGGAATTCCCGTCGCCGTCCTCATGCTTGGAACCTCTCTGGAGGCTGGTCATAGCTGACAGTGAGCAGGCAAAACAGACACAAAAATTCACACAGAACCAGTGTGCAGCAGTGAAAAAATTGCCTGATATCCCTAAAACAGCAGGAAAGTTTACTGGGTCTAGGCTGAAAAGCCTGTGCTGGTAAGCATGGAAATAAAGACATATGCTCCACTGCTTCTTCTGGTGAATATGCCCATATGCACATTCTGACCCACACTGCTATTCAGTCTGGGTAGCTCACACTTAATCACAAAGCATCAGTGCTCCCAGGACTGTTAAGCACACAGAGGGTGAGTGAGACAGCCTAAAAATTAAGTAACAAAAGTTACATCGTTGCATGTTATTCTCTGACCTTTACACCTTTTGTCATTTGCCCCACTGATTACTGACATAAGACACTTGGGCTTCTACCTGAGCTACATTTTCCTTTTAATTATTTCCTGCTGACCCAATTTCTCCCTCTCACTTTCAAGTTCTCCAGTGAACAAGAGCTTTTTCTAAAGGTTGTAACCGAACCAGTCATCCCTGGAGAGCATGTTCCAAAACAAAATCCAAAAAACCACCCATATACGCCCGCCCCCCTCCCCGCCCCAATTCCCACATATCCCCACCCCCACAACCTAAAAATAAGCTTTTGCTCTAGGCCGGAGCCTATTTACACTTCTTCAGAGGCCAATGATCACACTAGTCAGTGAAATATGAACAAAATGGTGTCAGCTCAGCAAATCTTCACAGTCTGAAACCATATCCCCAAGAAACAACCTCAGTGTAGCTAAGAAGTATTATGTAAATATTTTATTCTTCCATATTTTATAAATCAGAAAGCAATGTTTGGTAATAAAAATAATACAGCAATACTATTTTTCTTCCAGTTCACATTGATATATTACTAGGTTTTCCACATTACACCTATCCATCTGTCTTTTTACAATCTTAATATTCACTTTCAGTATAATCTGCCATTTTGGATTATTAATCTTCTTTCTGATCTATTTACAAATATATTACAGACTCTAAACCTCAAAGCAAAGAAATATTTCAATAACCAATGTGACTTGTGAAGATCAGTAGCTCCTACATAACTTCAGTGTTTAAAAGTAACTATACACATAGTGCGGGAGGTCTGAATAATTTAATCTTAAAAAAAAAAAGCATGGAAAGTTTTTGAATATAAAACTTTTACACATTGCAGTGGTACCTATAGATCAGTCTGAGTTGGAGGGCAAGAATGTGATGTGATGTCATTGTGCTTGTATAAAGCCTCATCTAAGTCTAGTGCCTTATTATTCATCTTCACAGTCATGCAGCCGTGGTAGAATGCAGTAACTGGAGTAGAAATAACAGGAACATCTGTATAAAAGGGGAGAAAAACCATCTTCAACTTCCTTCAGTTTCAATTATCCATATCAAGTTAAGATCGCTGGTTCTTGGATTAAATCAAATTCATTCCCATTTCCTGTCCCGCATTCCACCCTCGCAATAAGCAAAATGCAAGAACACTTAGTTTTGTATTAAAGGTCTTTTTCAAAAAACAAACCAAAAAAAACAAACAAAAAAAAGGCATTTCACGTGAGCTTCCATTTCTACACACATGAAGAGGTCACAAGCCAGATCCTGAAGTGGTGTAAATCGGCATACATCCATGGATATTCACAGAACTATGCTAATTCATATTCTTGTCTCATATTTTGAACACTAGCCCCTCATTGCTTTTCCATTTCCATTAAGATTCAGACTTCAAGGTCAGAAGGCCTCATCATGGTTACAGGAGGGTCTCAATATTCGTGAGGATTCCGTGTTGAGAAACCTCACGAATACTGAATTTCACAAATATGGCAGCCGCCGGCACTCCCAGCCCAGAGCCCCTGTGGAAATGGTGACTGCTGGCACTCCCTTCCCCAGAGACCCAGGGGAAGCAGCCGCTCACAAATAATTGAATTTGCGAACCTTAAGTCTGCGAATGTGGGGACCCTACTGTATCTAATCTGACACCTGCATGACACTGGCTATGGAGCCTCATCCACCCACACCTGTAATAGATCCATGATCCCTGCCTGAAGTACAGATACAGGTTTTGAATCTTTTCTTCTGGCGCAGCAGCAGCACCATGGCCCTTCCACTTTCAAGCATGAGTGTCCTGGCCCACCTCCTTCCCATGCAAGGTCCTGTTCCCCCTTCCCCTTCAGCCAGGCCTGCAGCTGAAGACAAGGCAGAAGAGGACACTGCACCACAGACCCTCCACCTGCCCAGGTAGGGGCCCCCCGAAAAAGCAGCCCGCAGCCCATATTCCTGCCTCTTGCTCCCCAACCCAGGGTAGATGGAGTTTCATGGCCCCTTACAACTGCCTGGTAGCCTGGCTCTTACCATGGTTGGTCTGCAGCTCCATAGCCCCGTCCCCAGGCTGGAGCCAGATCAGGCTAAGGGATGCAAGAACACCTGTGGGGAGCTGTGAACCCTCCATCTGCCATTTGGGGTGGGGGGAATGACACAGGACATGGACACAGGTTGCAGGCTGCAAATGGCCCCTATCCCAGCAAGTGAAGGGTCTCCTGGCTCACTCCAGCTGGGCCAGGGGTGGGGCCCCAGCCATCCACTTTTGGGAAGTCTCCTCCAAGGCTGTCTGGCAAGGGCTGGTGCCACACACAGCATCCCAAAGTGGCATCGGGCTCTGCCAGAACAACAGATGCAAAACCTGCAGATGTATAGCTACAGCTTCACCATCCTTCCTCCTTCCAACACACCCCTTTCAAGAGCCATGGCTCTTACAGATGCTGCTCACAAAATGCAATGCCCCTCACCCAGTGCATGAAATGCCCCATTAACACCTATGTGGGCGAAACCAGTTGATTATGATGAACTCACACAGGACAATGATAAAAGACAAAAACACCTATCATCTCTGGGTGCCGGTGTTGCTTACTCTCACGATCTGGTCATGAGTCTCATGGTAATTATTGTTTTCCTTAAAAGTTCCAGCTCCTGGAGTCAAGCGGATATGTGAGGATTTCAGCCTTCATTCTTAAAGAAAAAGTAATTTGTAGTCCTTATGTCTGCAGAGAAAGCTTCAAAATGTGACCCATGGCACCCCCACCCATTGTCTCTTATGGCTGCAGAGGCATTTATGGGCCACACTACCCCTGGGCCCGTAGAATGTGCTGGCTCGTTCTGCTAAACAGTCTCTTTCATACAGCACTGACTCATGAGGCTGGCAGTACCTTTCCCACCCCTGAAGAAGAGCTGTGTGTGGCTCCAAAGCTTGTCTCTCACCAACAGAAGTTGGTCCAATAAGAGATGTTACCTTGCCCACTTTGCCTTTAATATCCTGGGGCTGATAAGGCTACACCAACAACACTGTATATAAAGAAGTTAACAACATTCAATGGAAAGGAGCTTACGCCAATAATGCTTTCTAAATTAACACAATGATCACTCCCTTCTAAGAGAGTTTTAATGGGCACATAGAAAACCTTTACTTCAATGCCCACTAGCAGCCATCTACTTATGCCACAAAAAAGACAGAAATTTAGCACACCAATAGATCATAATAGCTGACATTACTAATTTCTGTAATTCTTGCACCTAACCTCCTCAAACAGAGGTTTTTAAAAAAAAAAAAAGAAAATTAAATGTAAGCCCAGTAAGTGTCCTCTTTCATGCTCTAAAACCCAGCAAACTCACCCTGAATTTTTTTCTGATTTGTCAACCTTGATTACTATTTTGGTTCTCTGTGCCTTAAATATTGAGTCTGTTCTGATAGGGCTATGATCTGAAGAAGTGGGTCTGTCCCATGAAAGCTCATCACCCAATAAATTATTCTGTTAGTCTTTAAAGTGCTATTGGACTGCTTTTTTGTTTTGTCTGTACAGTTTAAGGCTAATGAATACATTGGGTTGTGTAATGGAAAGTGATGAATTGCTCAAAAATGATTTAATCTCACAATGACATGGGAAGCTGGGTAAACCTCTCACCTCCACATCAAAGCAAAGCTGACTAACTCTACAGGACTCTTGCACGGCATTAACACTACTGCACTGGAGACCACAAGAAATCCAAACGTGTACACAGGCATAACTTTACTGTTTTGGCAACTCTAAATTGGGTCATCTTTTAGGCTGCAGAGTCGACAGAGGAGCACTTCGTGCCACACCTATAAATGATGAAATGGGTTTACTTCTGCATGTACGGCTCAGTTTCTTTAAACAATACCCTGTAGCTAGTCCTTGGGCATTTTCATAGACTCAGAATACTAGAACTGCAAGGGACTTAGGCTGCATCTATACTCATGTGAAACGTCGACAGCTGACATGCAATTTTAGGTAGGCCAGTTGCGTACCTAAAATCGACTTTTCAGCCATCAAGTTTGGTGGCTGTCTATATGGCAGAAGGTAGACAGGAGTGCTCTTCCATCGACCTTCCTTAATCCTCGTGGCTCACAAAGAGTTCCAGGGTTGACGCTGACCCCAGAATGTGCTGTTTCACGCATGCGCAAAACGGTGCCCTGGAAGATCGAACCTGAGTGGTCAATCTTCCATGGTAAGTGTAGATATAGGCTTAGAGAGGTCATCAAGTCCAGTCCCCTGCACTCATGGCAGGACCAAGCACCCCTGACAGATGTTTGTCTAATCTGCTCTTAAAAATCTCCAGTAATGGAGATTCCACAACCTCCCTAGGCAATTTATTCCAGTGTTTAACCACCCTGACAGCTAGGAAGCTTTTAATAATGTCCAACCTAAACCTACCTTTCTGCAAATTAAGCCCATTGCTTCCCGTCCTATCCCCAAGAGAGTAAGGAGAATGATTTTGCCCCTCCTCCTTCTCCACCATGACCTGTAGATTCCTTTCTCCAGTACTCCTTCCTACACAGTCATTTCTCATTTTGTATGTGTGAAACTGATTCTTCCTTCCTAAGTGGAGCACTTTGCATTTGTCCGTATTGAACTTCACCCTATTTACCTCAGACCATTTCTCCAGTTTATCCAGATCACTTCTACAGTAGCCATCTCAAACTGTGGGTCCAGACCACAGAATGGGTTGCCACCCCATTTAATGCCATCATCAGGGCTGGTGTTAGACTGGATGGGGCTTGGGGTTGCAAATGAAGCCTGAACTTCACCACCTTGGCTCAGGCTTTGGATTCAGCCTTGGGTAGAAGAGCTCAGGTTACAAGCCCCCACCTGGGGATGAAGCCCTTGGGCTTTGGCTTTGGCCCCACCCTGGGAGAGTGGGGCTCAGGCAGATTCAGGCTTCAGCTCCCCCTCCCAAAGCCACAGAATAATTTTTATTGTCAGAAGAGGATTGTGGTGTAATGAAGTTGAAGAAACTCTTGTTTACCCAACCTTATTTCATGTAACAAGAGGACGCTTAGCCTGGTGGATAAATCACCACCGGGGTGCATCATAGCAAACCGAACTGAACTCCAACCTCAGGAGAAACTGCTTGAATACCTGGTCCAGGGTAACAAAGGTAAGGCAGAAACAGGCAATGGGCAGTGTAGGCAAGGGAGAAACAAACTGAATGATCTGAACGGTGTTAGGATTTCTAGGGTGACACATAAAAATGAATTAAATTTCACTCCATTAGTATCACACATGAAACTCATTTGTAAAGAATTTACTAGTATTTCCACAGAAAATTTTATTAATTGTGATGGATGAACCTTAGACAAGCTGATTATGAATCCAAAGATTCAAACTCTTCACTACAAAGGTTCAGCCTGTACATCACTGAAAACATTAATAAAATTTGTGGCAAAATTTGAAGATATCTAGGATTCAGGGGAATTTAATATGCGAGAAAACAATTTTACTGAATGCTGTGATCATTAGTAAATTGGTCCTCTCTTCTCTTCCAATCCCAAGTGCTGCTTCCTCCATATCTGGAGTATGGGTCTTCACTTAACATAGGGAATACCGACAACATGGAGGTCAGATGAAAAAAATATTAGGAGTGACAGCTGTTGGGGAGGAAGAGAGGGGTGCGTTTCCTACTTTTGGCTGAAATGAAGAAATGCAGGTGGAGGACAGAAAAATGAAAAACAATCCAACATCAGCTGAAATTAATAAAGGCTGGAAAAAATTCAGTTCAGTCCAACTCCTGGTTGAACATCTGTTTGATGTATTTAATCCAGGTTAGTTAACCCATCCCTAAAGTTTATAATCTCCTCAGTTGTCAAACTGTTTTAACTCAAATGTTAAGACTCTACCATTGGGCTCAATGGAAGAAATGAGCAACTTGCAGAGCAGAGAAAAAAATCACAGGAGGCGGCAGCTAACCTATCTGTAATCCTTGTAGACTGGCGAGTGCATTGGGTTTACTTTGGGAGACGCAACCCCGGAAGTTGAAGCTAGACAAATTCACACTGGAAATATGACAATATCTTTTTAACAGTGAGAGTAATTAATTGCTGGGGCAATTTACCAAGGGTTGCAGTGGATTCTCTGTCACTGACCATTTTAAAACCAACTGGAGGGTTTTTGGTTTTTTTTGTTTTTTCTAAAAAAAAAAAAAAGGTCTGCTCTGGGGAGTTCTATGGCCAGACTAGATTTTCACAACAGTTCCTTTTGGCCATGGAACCTATCAAAGATAGAAACGCTTGCCACAGTTCAGAATTTTAAAAAGCTACAAAATGTATCCCTTGCCATATTTAGGGCCCTGCCAAGTTCACAGTTCATTTTGGTCAATTTTCTGGTCATAAGATTTTAAAAATAGTAAACAGTATTTCAGCTATTTAAATCTGAAATTTCATGGTGCTGTAATCAAAGGGAGCCTGACTCAAAAAAGAACTGTGGGGGAGGAGGGGTCACAAGGTTACTGCAGGATGGATTGTGGTACCGATACCCTTAGTTCTTTGCTGTTACTGGTGGCAGCACTGACTTCAGAGATGGGCAGCTGGAAAGCAATGGCAAGCTACTGCTCAGATAGTCCATGGAACTGCGATCAATTAAAGATGCCACAAACACAGACTGACGGCTTGTCTATACTATAGAGAAGATCAACCCATTTCATTTTTCATGCCTGGTAGAGATGCGTAAAATTGAACTATCACTATCATGAGGAGTAAGGCCCTCTGTGTAGATGGCCCGGTAAGTCAATGGCAGATAAGTCAATTCTGGCCACGCAAGTATCGTAACTAGAATTGTGTATCTGCAATTGACTTACCTGTCTAGCACAGACCGAGCTTTAGAGAAGAGCCCTATTATTAATGTTAGGAATAACAGACCTATGTTAGAGCTAGTCAGAAATTTCCAATAGCTGGCTTCTCAGTAAAAATGTTCCTAAAAATGTTGATTGAGAAAACCCTAACATTCTCCTCCCATGCTCCCCAGTTTCAGCCAGCTCCATATAGCTAATCCACATGCTCTAAATTTCAAGAAAAAACAGGAAATGTTAGGTGGGAAATGACAATAAGTTCATAATTTTTTCTTGACGGTTTTCGATCCGTTCTAGTGAATGTACATACCAGAGAGCATAACGAAAATGTACCTGATGGCCCATTGAAAGGCCAGCCTAGGAATATATGACTCCAGAGAGCTATAGCACCAAAAGAAACCTCCGTTCCAAGTGTGTAAACAGACACTTCCTAAACTTTCAGGAGACAATCCTGTCCTCTGCTGCACCAGAGCCTGGGTTACATCCTATTGCAGCAACAGCATTGCAAAAACCACAGTATGACCTTCTGCCAACTGCTAGGCTGAAGACTGGCTGTTGCAGCTACCTACACTCCTCAGTGCCAGGAGGGTGTAGTCTCCCATATTCTGGCATGGCTTGGAGCCTAGTCTGCTGGCATATGTTTTGTTCAGCATGAGCTCATTAATCGTTTTCTGAACAGCAATAAAGGGGCACCCTGCCACATGTTACCCCTCAGCTGCCCTCTCCTGGTATATTGCTGCAGCCTTACATAAGCCAGCACTGATCCAGCCTCTCCTTCCTCATATTACATGGGTTGGACAAGCAAGGCCAGGACTTTGGCTGTGAGGACTGCAGATAGTGACTACTATTATGCAGAAAGTCACGCTTTTCAAATGCTTCCTTGTTTGCATTTCTCAGCAATAGGGAGAGGTAAACCAGTTCAGCTGGAATGAGAAACATCTCTCATTCAAACCAAAGGTCAATCTGTCAGGTTTCAATCAAGGAAGAGGAGTGACTATTTCAGAGCCTCTATTTTTGCTGCAAAAGCCAAACATGATGGAAGCCTGAGCAGCGCCCGGTTGGCTGGAAATGCTATCAGCTGTTACACACACTGCTCTCTGTATGCAACATCAGCAGAGAAGCTACAGAACCACAGCACTTAACCCCTAAGATTTCCAAATGAGGTGAGGTGAGGTGAACTGGTCACTCAACAGAGGGCAAAGGGGTACTGGGAGC
The DNA here is from genome assembly GCF_033958435.1 of Carettochelys insculpta. Taxonomy (NCBI): domain Eukaryota; kingdom Metazoa; phylum Chordata; order Testudines; family Carettochelyidae; genus Carettochelys; species Carettochelys insculpta. Next base: position 121,152,279 of record NC_134137.1, read on the forward strand.
CTGCGGGGAGCCTGGAGTCAGGAGACAAGGCTGGGGAGGGAAAGGCCGTGAGACTATCGAAACATCAGACTTCACCTTCAAGTCTTTTATTTCCCATTGGATACTGATTTCAGACTTGTACGCTGGCAAATACAGAGAGACAGCCGTGTTAGTCTGTATACTATCAAAACAAAAAAGCAGTCAAGTAGCACTTTAAAGACTAGCAAAATAATTTATTAGGTGGTGAGCTTTCGTGGGACAGACCCACTTCTTCAGACCATAGCCATACCAGAACAGACTCACTTGTTAAGGCACAGATATTGAGTCTGTTCTGGTACGGCTATGGTCTGAAGAAGTGGGTCTGTCCCACGAAAGCTCACCACCTAATAATTTATTTTGTTAGTCTTTAAAGTGTTACTTGACTGCTTCTTTGTTTTGATTGGCAAATACAATGTGGACTTGACTGTGATGCTACTTCAGGGTTCCATACGTTTGGGATAACTACCTCCACAGATTGTGCCAGCTTGACACTGACCTTCCTCAGCTCGTCTGTGAAGAGGTAACCGCACTGGGTGACTGAAAACACCTCAGCTAAGATTCCTGTTCTTGCTTCCTCCTCTCCAAAAAGGACGATACAATATTTCAACAGAAATAAGTTAAAAATCTGAGTGTCAATGGTAAGTGCTCTCCCTGCACCTACACGTACACAACCAAATTCACTTGGGCAGAAGCAGTGTGTTTACCTCCAGGGTCTAGTGAACACATAGATGCATTTTTCCAATCACCAGGACAATTACTCTTGTTAGAACCTGAACTGAAGTTTATAATCACCTGGCAGTCCCCCCACATACGTCTTCACAGATGACTGCAGGTCGCCCTCCAAGAGAAACAGGCTGTCCTGTAGCTGGGAATGGCTTAATTCAGTCTGTCCCGCAGTCCCATCCACAGTGAGCGATACCTGCCCCTTGTTGACGAAGATGTTCACAGAGTGCTCCCGATCATCGCAAACGTTTATTGCCAGCCTAGACACAACAACGTTCTCCAGGGCCAAGATAACGAACTGAACATCAAAAGAGCAAAATAAGTGAAGGCACAGACACAAACTGCAAATACACACTTTCCAGTTCCATAATGCTCACAAACGCAGCTGTTTAAAAGGCTACTTCAGAATCACCAGAGAACGGATTATATTACTACTGAAAGTCAGGTTCTGTGCTCACCGGCACTAGACTTCCACCTGCATGCCTCCACTGTTTGGGTCTGATTCTCATTTACATTAACAGCACACCTGAAGACCTCTGTGCAGCTTGAAAACTTGTTTCTGACCGAAAGAAGGTGGTCTAAGAAAAGCTATGACCTCACCTGCCTTGTCCCGCTAATACCCGCAGACTAACATATCGACTGACAACTCCGCCAGTCTGGCAGTTCAAAGGCACCTGAAAGAGGATACATATCACACTTGCACTGCTTTCCCACTGCCAGAGTGGTGCTGTGCAGCAAAGTGTCAATGAGAAGTAGGCTCACTGACTTCAGTGGAGTTACTTCTGAATGGTGACAGTGCAATCTAGCATTATGTTATGAATATAACTAATTATGTGATTATATCACACATAGGTATGGCTGGCACTTTGCACACACTCCCTTGACTACAGTTCCTCTAAGAGAAGGTGGGGGGGGGCGGTTCTGTGGGATTGTGCATCCTCCCCTCCTCCCCCCAGGCTGAACCGTTGCACTTCCCTGAAGAAAAAAAACAAAGAGACAGAAAAGCAAAGGGAAGCTGCGTCGGGAAGAGGGAAGAAACAATGGGGACAAAAAAATTTTTGGAGGGGACTGTCTCCCAACAAAGGCAAAGCATGAGCGGCACCACCATGGTCATCCGCTCCCTGCCCACTGCTGCAAATGCAGAGCTACCAAGAGGAAGGAGACTGCCTCCCAGCTCCCCAGACTCTACGGTGGAGCACCACCTCCTGGGTACTAGTACTCAGCCGTGCTCCCCTTTGCGTGCTGCAAAACGTCCTGTTTTCTGTGCAGCCATCAGTGCCCATGGAAGGGAGGGGAGGGAGACAGAAAAAAAGGGGCTAGAGGATTTGCAGGGGGGAAGGGGCGAGTGGGATCCTGGGGAGTTATTATGGTAGTACAGAATGCAGATCCTCTGTACAAGGAGATTATAGCATAATGCAGACAAGTCAAATAAACTGTGATAGTGGCTCAAATTCAAGTGGGGCAATACTGTCAGTGTGGAGATATTTCCTACTGAATCAATATATTTTTAAAAGGCCACATGTTCAAAGGAGTGTCTACCTCCTTCTGTATTTGTAGTCCCTGCAAGAAGCAGAATTCCTGTATTCCAATGAGGTTCAAACAAACAAACAAGAAATTCTAAACTGGTGAATGTAAATGTATACACCAAAGGGCAAGCACAAATTTTGAGATTTTTGTGAAATTGCCCCACAAAAATTGTGATGAAATAACAAGGAGTTTTTTTTGTTTTACAACCATAGAAAACAAAAGCTTGTACCTGTTGTTTAAGTTTCTTAGTGGAGTGATAGTCGATCAGAGACAATGATAAAGGGATGGAAGGTCCTTCACCAACAAGAGCGTACAGTACCCCGGTATCTGCTGCTGGTCGAATTACAGTGTTTACTTCTACTTCCCAATTCCTTTCAGCTTCATTTCCAGAAGATGGTTGCACTACAAAGAGATAGAGAGAGAGATGCATGTAAGAAAAAACAGAATGACTGACCAAGTAGCAGATAAGATGGACTAGGGCTGGAGGAGCTGATGGACAGATTGCTACAGCTTTTTAAATCCAGAAAAAAGAAAAAAAAATCCAAATGTTGGTCCATAAAAATCAGAAGGGAAAATGGTAATAACGCTACCCCGTTACAAGCCACAGAAAATGCCACTGCCTTTCTGAATGTCAACAGTCAAAGGTGAGAAATTTTTCCGCCCCCAATCAGGGATAGAGATTCAACTGCTAATAGCTATTACTCCAGCACATTCTCCAAGCTGCTGCAAGACACAGAATCCAATTTTTGTATCAATCTTGGCCTTTCGTAAATGATTGAGGGATTGATTTTAAAATCTGACCCAGAGGAAACAGAACATTTTCACACCAACAAGACAAAACGAAAATGAAGAAATATAAATAGAACATTTCAAGCACTATCCCATCACAAGCCAATCAGAGGGTCTCAAGCCCTTTTAGTTTGCCATAAACCGTCCCACTGAACTCAGAAATAGACCATTGTTGATGTTCTTCTAGCTTTCTAATTTTAAATCTGATACTGGCTAAGATCATAACACAAGAATGGCCATACTGAGTAAAAACAATGGTCCTTTTAATCCATTATCCTGTCCTGTCTTCAACAATGGTCAGTGCTAGGTGCTTCAAAGAAAGAACAGAAAGGCAGACATCATGTGGTACATCCTGTCACCCATTCCCAGCTTCTGGCAAACAGAAGCTAAGGATACTTTAGGGCAGTGGTGGGCAACCTGCAGCCCAAAAGCTACATGGGTCCCATTGGGGTTATAAGTGTGGCCCGTGAGACATTTTGCTTACCATTGCCCATGTGCAAAGCTGCCAGATTCTGCTGGTTTTCATCCACATTGGATTTCTTTGGGGATGTGGTAGAACCCCTTTTCAGTTTAAATAATGCACAGAATTCCCTCCATTAATATGGAACTTTTCTTTCTTAGGGTTTTTTCTCCCTTACCAGTATTACAGAAGTGACGCGGGCAAAAAGCAAGTGCACGTGAATAAAGAGGTGTACACTGACTGCACCGGCCACTGACAGAGCCGTGTGCACCCTCTGCACCCAATCAAAGTGCTGAAAACCAGCAGAATCTGGCAGCTTTGCACATGGGCAATGGTAAGCAAAATGTCTCACGGGCCACACTTATAACCCCAATGGGACCCATGTAGCTTTTGGGCTGCAGGTTGCCCACCACTGCAAAACTACTGTACCTGGGAAGACCATCTTGGGTACAATGGTCTTGCAGCTCACTCATTATCCTAGGTTGACCCTCACTGTTTTAAAGCATGGTTTTGCATGCCTGTTAAAGGCTAATAGCCATGATGGTCCTATGCTCTGTGAATTAATTTAGTTCTTTTTTGAGCCTTGTTACAACTCTGGGCTTCACAACATCCTCTGACAGGGCATCCCACAGGCTGATTATAGGTTGCATGAAGAAATACTCTCTATTGTTTTAAGCCTGCTGCCTATTAATTTGTGTTCTTGTGTTATGAATAGGGGCCTACAAAATTCATTGCGATGAAAAACACAAGACCTGTGAAATCTGGTTTCCCCTTTCGTGCTTTTATTCTATCCCACACAGATTTCACAGAGGAGACCAGAACTTCTCAAATTGGGGGTCCTGTCCCAAAAGGAAGTTGCAGGGGGTTGCAAGGTTAGCTGGGGAGTGGGGTGGAATCTGTAGTATTGCCACCCTTACTTTTGCACTGCTGCCTTCAGAGCTGTGAGGCTGCAGAATGGTGGCTGCTGACCAAGGGCCCATTGTTGCAGGCAGTGGCGCATAAGTCAGCTTAGCAATACCATTCCAGGCCATCCCTACCTTTATGCTGCTGCTGGCGATGGAGGGGCAGTCTTTAAGGCTTCTGGTCAGCAGCTGCCACTCTCCAGCTGTCCAGACCTGAAGGCAGTTGCCACCACCAGAAGCAGTGCAGAAGGGCAGCACCGCTGCAACGCCCCTACGATAATTCTGCAACCACTGCTTCTGGGTCAGAACCCCGCAGTTACACCACCATGGCGTCTCAGATCTAAATAGCTGCAATCCTGAAAATTTACGATTTTTAAACTCACACGAGTGTGAAACTGATCAAAATGGACCATGAATTTGCTAGGGCCCAAGTTACAAGGAGAAAATATCACTTCCTTGTCTACTTTCTCACCACCAGTCATGATTTTATTGCTCTCTATCATACCCTGCCCCCTCAGTCATATTTCCAAATCCCAGTTTTATTAATCTCTCCGCATATGGAAGCTGTTTCATTCCTACTCATTTTTTGCCCTTTTCTGTACTTCTTCTAACTCCAGTACATCTTGTGTGAGACAGGACAACCAGACCTCTACACAGTATTCAAGACAGGGCCTGCCCCTGATTACTTAATACTGATTTATTACAGCTGTAAATAGGATAAATGGCATCTTCGTATTCTTTTACTGATACTAAATAAAAAAGGCAAGTATAACTGTTTATAATAAATGAATATAAGTATGTAAATTCTTTGACCACATCTCTGCTAATAGTTTGGTGTCATTTGTACTTCCAGTGCTAGACTCTGTGGAGTTCTTGCATCTATGCTGTAAACAACATAAGAGTCACCTAATAAGATGTATTAACTTAAAAGTGAAATTCAGTACAGACTGAATTTTATTTCAGTGAACTTTTCATCTAAATCTCAGGCTACAATGCAGGGCTCACAGCTGCACCTACTTAGTGCAGCTGCTCTAAGCCAAAGGAAAAGAGCTCACCTGTCAGCTTGCTTACTTCAGCCTCTGCAAACAGTGGTAGCTACCTTGGCTGGAGAAGTTCTCCCACTGACATAGCATTATTTACATCTGTGCTTACATTAGTGTATCTTAAGGCACTCGGAGGAAGGAAGGAACTTATTCCGGGGGAGGGTGGGGAACTTAATCAGACCGCCTGAGAGCAGGGGTCAACAGCCTTTCTGAGGCGGAGGGCTGAAATTTGACCTTTGGACCTCTATGTACCATCCGAGTGCCGGAGATACTTTTTAACGTCCCTAATACTCCTACTTACAACAGCTTCATTAATAGACAATTTAAAATGCAAAGCTTTACTGTTTAGGTGGAGGTAGGTAGCATTAGCTGGTCTCTTCTTCATCTGCAGGCAGCATGGCTTTAAGCAAGCTCCCAATTGCATGGGTTTGGAGGTGGGGGTTGAGCTCCTGCCTCGTGTGCTGAGGAAAATTGGCTCACATGCCACTCTTGGCACTTGTGCCGGTAGTTGCTGATCCCTGCCTTAGAGGCATAACCTATACTAATGTAAACAGCAGTGCACACATGTGTCATAAATCTGATACATATCACTATGACAATGTCTTATTTAAAAGAAATCAGAATTAGAATAGCAAAAGAGCAGGGCACACAGCAGAGATGAATGTATTGTCAAAGCCACGTAAAGGTAATCTAACTGGAGAATGTTACCAGACCTTCTTTTATGAATCCCAGATTCAACTTCTCTCTATAGCTGATAGCTTTCTTAATCGGGAAAGAATCTGAACTGTTTTCTATTTTTAGTACATATGACTTTTCCCTATCCATGTATATCATTACAGAGTGCATGTGTGGAAGGAAAGAAGGAAAGAAACTTACTTGACAAGACAGAAATACGTGCACTTTTGTAATTGTTTATTGTGTTCTATTTGACTACAGAGGCAGCACATTATGACAATGACCAAAAAGTAGCACTTACTATAACTGAAATTAAACATAGCGGAACCAGTGCCAGGATAGAAGGATCCTCGTCCTGCCACTGCAAAGCACTGCATCTTGTCATTTAGCTTTATTGTCTCTTGAATAGTAGTATCTTCGCCATTCAACCAGTTCCACGCCCGCATACAACCATCCAGTCGAGGGTTTATCTGGTCAGACAGAGAAATAACCTTATCTTGCATTGCTATTCGAGGTTCCACAGAGAGAGAATTATGGGCTCAGATGGTCCCCCACGATCAAGCTATGTCATGGTATGGGGAAAATAAGCTTGTCACCTTCATCAACACGCAACCATACCAAGACAGACTGGGGCCCCAATCCTGCAAGGACATCCACAATGGGCAGACCTCTGTGCTACAAGTGCTGACACCTTGGGTGCTTCAGGGCTGGAGCACGCAAAGGTAAAAATAAATGGGTGCTCAGCACCCACTGACAGCCAGTTCCCTTTCCTCTGCCTGCATCCTCCACCCTTCAGCAGCCTGGCCAATAAATTCCTTCCTTTCCCTGCCAGCCCCATCCACCAATTTCTTCCCTAGCACCTCATCTGCTGTTCAGTTGTGTGCAAGAGTTGGTGGAGGAGGAAAGGGGAGAGTAGGATGAAGCATGCTTAGGAAATGGAGCGGGGGCCAGGAAGATGGTGGGCAGGGTGGTTGGGCGTTGCACACTCCCAGAGACATGAGAAAGGTTACACCTATGTTCTGTGTCCACACAGACCTCCACTCAAGTCTGTAAAACTCCACTGGGGAGGAGTATAGCTCATGCAGGAAGTAAACTGGCCTTTGTACTGTGTTACCCGCTTCTATGTGCTGCACATCATTACTGCCATTTATTTTTAAAATGCCCCTATAAGATTTGCAACACATGATCTCTATGAAACTCTTTATAAACACAGGGCCTTTACATGTAATGAATTACAACACATTTCAAAATAAAAAGATCACATTACACAATGTGTTGAACCCAGGGAGAAATGACCCCTTGGTATGCACTGCGACCGGGGACAGATGTAAAAGACCTATGAATTTACACAGACTTATTCAAACAGACATAAATGTACCTTGTTAATTCCATCTGTATTTTAAACTCTAAAATTAACAAGTGAGAAAGCAGACAAAAGATTGCCTTGAAGCTGCTAGTATAGTAACAGCATCCCCACTCAGACAGAGAGAGAATAAAAACTCAGCTTTCTGGCTCCCAGGCCCACATTCAATTTGCACCACTAGTTTAACACACATTCAGACTAGCAATTACTATGAATGACTTATTAATGGAGGGGAAAATTTTCTCAGGTTGCTTCATTTTCAATCTTGAGACTCAACTGCCTTGTTCAAGGTGGAAAAACCAATTCAAAAAGAGAGCTAGAACAGCAGCTATTTGAACAAGAACTCACATAAATAGGGCCCTTCGAAACTCATAGCCATGAAAAACATGTCATTGACTATAAAATCTGGTCTCGTCTGTGCAGCCGTCACAAGGTTATTTTAGGTGGGTCACAGTATTGCCACCCTTACTTCTGCTCTGCCTTCAGCTGCAGAGTGATGGCTGGTTGCTGGACACACAGCTCTGAAGGCAGCATCCCTCCATCAGCAGTGCAGAAATGAGAGAGGCAATACCATATCATAACACCCTTATTTCTCTGCTGCGGATGGCATATCTACCTTCCAAGCTCTCAGCCAGCAGCTGCCGTACTCCAGCAGCCCAGCTCTGAAGGCAGCACCACTGTCAAGAGTAGCACAGAAGTAAGGGTAGCAATACCAGAACCCCCACATAACAACCTTGCAACCAACTCACAATTCCTTTTTGAGTCAAGAACCCTACAATTACTGCACACTGAAATCGCAGATTTAAATTGCTGAAATCATAACATTTATTGTTTTTAAAATCTTATGACCACGAAATCGATCAAAATGAACAGCGAATTTTGTAGGGTCTCTTACAGATAAACCTCTTTGTATTTTGGCTTCCATGGAAATTCTGGAAACATTAATTTAGCAGCTTCCAAAAATAGTTCCAAGCTTCAAACACACACATCCAAGGAGTGTCCTGATTTTCATTCCTATCATAGCATCTATCTTAACGAGGGAAAAAAAAGGAATTGGTTTCTTAGCATAAAACTCACAACCACCTAGGAGCTAGTTAAAAGCTGTTTACAAAGTGAGAAACCACCCATGTCATCATGCCTGCAGCTCACTTCTGAAAACAGATGTTAAAAACCGATCACAAAATAAAAGTTTGGCATGATACTTACTTAAACATTAAGCTGCTGCCGGTGTATGTAAGGAAAGCACACAACCACCCCCCCATTCGCCACCCACCCACACTGCTCCCAGCCTGAAAAGCACACTGGACCTCACTGGTCTCTCACTTAGCTTGGCATAAATTAGGACTTATTCCACTTGGAGTTCGCCTGTTATAAATGAGGCTAAAGAGTCAGGCCCACTACTAATGGGACTCAAAATTTAGAGCAGTACTCACAGGTTGAATAAGATCCTTAGTTTTAAAAGGAATGCCTCCTACTGTTACATTCAGCTGGTACACTCCTTTACTTTGGACAAACAGATCTCCTGAAACAGCTATTTTCATAACTGCATCCTTATTGACCTTTATAAACAAACTTCTCTCCAGTTCTTCAACAGAGATCTGAAGAAACAATGATAAATGAGAAAATCGTTAGTATCTGCGAAATCACAAAGTACAGTCACAATTAATGAAATCCTCAAGCTGAGAAAGTATTTATTGTGCCAACCCCACTTCATTAACTCTCTGCAATCACTTTTACGTTATCTTTTGTTTAAAAATAAAAAACCCACTTGATAGCTTATGCTGTCATAACAGTAGAGTCTATCCATGTGTTTTATAACAGAAGAGAACCCACGTTTGTTTCAAACCAACACAGCATAAGGGCACAAAATATAGTCTACACGACATGTCACTGTTTTGGGAGATGTAAATATCTAACTGCAGTAAGTTATTTATTATCCTCCTCACATTACAGCCATATATGAAAGGAAAAGCTGAAAGGACAGAGAAGTGCGGGTTTCTTCTTGCACCTGTAGTTAACATCACAGAAGCTTACAGGACAGAAAAGGGTCCCATCTCGGAGCAGTGAAAACTTAATAAAGAACAAAAGAAGAAAGGTTGAATATTTGAGAGAGATTTTTTGAAAAAAAGTTCTATCTTTATATAGTGCTTTCAATTCCAAAAAGATCCCGAAGAGCTTTACAAATTATGGCGCCGATCCCATACATCCAGGCAGATCCCTGTGTCCATGCAAAATGCAACTGCTCTCAGTGGCGCACCACAAGGGTTTGCCTGCATGCATCCCACTGAAGAATCAGGGCCCATACACACAATGTGGCACTGAAATGCAGCCATCACCAGGGAGAAAAGGAGGCAGTCAAATCACAAAACTATCATGCAGCACATGGAACAAAAATAGGGGTTAAGGAAAACTGTGGCCACAAACATTAGGAAAAATGCTCTTCCTCTGAGAAGTGGTGTGGGACTTTTAATATCCACCCACAACAGAAAGGACCTCCATTAGCTCACTTTACATTCTCGTTCAGAGGTGTCCCTGACACACCCACTTCCGCCCCCTGCTTTCAAAATGCTGAAAGGCTGAGCTGATCATACTGGAATTTGAAACACTGGTTCTGATCAATATTGGTGCGTCGAATGTGATGCTTAGGGGCAAAATTTTCGTAATTGCCTCACTAGAAGCTTCAGGTGCTTAACTGACATTTCAAGAAGCAACAACCCAATATTTAGGCATCGGTGAAACCGTCAACACTCACTCTGACCACCCACCTAATCCTAGAGGTGCCCAAATTTCTCCCAAGTAAAATCCCCATGGCACTTGACTTTTTCTGATGGCATGCACAAAACTGCGTAAGACCAGATCCTGCTGAGCTGCTCAACAACCTCACTCATGCCTAGATGCTGGAGGGACAGTCAAATTCAGGATTACCTGCATATCTCTGTAGCAGGAGCCAAACCAGAAGCAGTTCTCAAATTACAGCCACTGGACTGAGCCTTGCACAGGACAGCCAGGGCAACTCTATCATGAATTAGTGGGGCAGGGACTGGATCAGAATACCCAGAAGGGCAGCGGTTAGGTCCATCAGCTAGCATGCGGGCAACCCGTTGTCAAATTCCCACCTGATTTGGAGCAAGGGACTTGAACCCAGGTTGAGTCTCCCATCCACAACTACTGTTTGTAAAACGGTAATCTCTAGAAGCCCCAGTCGCAGACCACAGCACCATTGTGCCAGGCACTGTACAAACACAAAACTAAACAATGGACCCTGCTCCAGAGAACTTACATTCTAATTGCAAGACAAGAGACAACAGAGGGATACAGAGAGATGTGCAAGGAAACAACGAGACAATGATGATGGGCATGGCCAGTAGTGGTATCAGCAGTGCACATAAGCACGCTGTTCCTTATTCATCGATCTCAAGGCCACAACAAACCATCCTGATCATCTAGGCTGACATCTTGTGTAGCACAGTCCCAAGAACTTCCCCAAAATAATCCCAAAAGCAGAATCAGGACACCCAATCTTGATTTAAAAATGGTCAGTGAGGGAGCAGCCACCACAGAACTTGGTAAATTGTTCTATTGGTTAATTATTCTCTCCCATCAGACACGTGTGCCTTATTTCCAGACTGAGGTTGCCTGGCTTCAGCTGCCATCCTGAAAACGTTCCTTTGCTGTGATGCTTGGCTCATCAAGCTTTCCGGAGGCATCAGAACAGAGTTTTAAGGAGGGAAGTTTTAAGGTGAGGGGATATTTTGGCCCCAAAAGAATTTATTTATACGCAGTGGAATAGCTCCAGAAGGAAAGAACCCCACTCAGAATATCCAATCATCCCATTGTTCACATTACCACTTGGGTTATGAGAAACTCAAATTCAAATACCTGTTCCACATCAGGCAGAGCAAGAATTTAAAAAAAAAAGGTCTCTGATGTTCCAGGTGAGTGCTCTAACCATTGTGCTATTGGCCACAACGGTGGTGGGGAGGAGAGACAAAATTTCATTTCCAAAAGGGATTCAGGCACTTAGGAACCTAAATCTTATTAGAGTTCGGCTCCTAAGCACTTAAATCACTTTTAAAACCGGGATTGAGGCCTTCAAGTCACATAGGGCCCAATCATCAAAGGAGTTAGGCACCTAACTCCCAATGAAGAAAGCATAATTAGATACCTAAATACCTTGGAGGATCTACGCCTGACATGCTTTTGAATCTTACTGATCAGTTCCTTACTCCATCCCAGTCCTGGCAGGGATTCCAGGAGCGCTTGTGGAATGAGGGGTTCAGGACTCAGTGCCAGAGAGTTGTACAGAGGATGACAATCTCCAGTGCTTGTGTGGACATTCAGGGCCTCCATGACAACGACCTTAATCCAGCCAAATCAATAGACAGACCTGGCAGATCTCAGGGGCAGGGAAGCATCTTTGGCACAGGGGCTGCTAAATTCAGCCCCAAAACAGAATACAGAGGCAAAATGCTAGGGAGACCTTACAGAGACTTTTCCATGGAGTGGCAAGATGTAAAGCATAAGCAGTTTCCAACCATTAGCTGTTTTCATGCTTTTCAGACACTAATGGCCCTACTTCTATATCATACATAAAACTATATGGTTTGCTACTCAACCTGTTCTTTACACAGGTCACTGCCAATTACTGAATGACTCTGGAGATATTTAAAACCTTTATGCAATGAATTTGGGGCACTATTATGAACATCTGGTTCAAAATTTTCAATAAATCTGGTGATTAGGCTGCTAGCCTAGGGTTCTGGAGGAACTGATTCAATTCTTTGCCACAGGGTGATGTTAGAGTAAACGCTTTAAAGACTGTGGTACTCAGATACTAACTACACTGATGAGGCTACCTAAGTACCTTTCACAGTGTTAATCAATTTTAACTAGTACTTCCTATTGAAAATCAGTGACAAAAATCTGGTGGTACATTTTGAGGCACAATATGACCTTTAGCAATTTTTTCCTGTTAAGTATTCGTAGTGGAATGAACAAATTGAGGTAGAAAGCTTCCAAGTGAACCATTTCAGGAAAATCTCAGTACCCTTTCTATTTTTTTTTTTAAACAAAAGATACTGTATTTGCTTTTTTCAAGTCCTCCAATGCTTTCCTTAGTTCTTCATAAACTGTGGGTGGTTTTGTACATCTACTGGCTAACCCCTTTAACACATCCTAGAATACGTGTGACCCAGGACCACAGATTTGTACACATCCAAGCTGATTAACACAGGCTGAACCTCTCTAGCTCAGCATTCTCTCATCAGGCAACATCCATAATCCAGCATGATTTTAGTTAGCCCGATGACCACTTTTCATGGGTGTGACCAAGTTTCCTGTGGTCCCATAAAGTTTGTTTACAGCCACCAGCCCTGGTTCCTAGTGTTCTGTGCTGTTATTTAGATTTAAATTTACCCATCAATGTCTTCTAAGAGCCTAGTAAGCAGTGGAAGTGTTGGTAATGTGCTAGACAATACTGACCTCCTGCCATCCAGGAAAATTCTCTCATCCAGCACCGGTCAAGTCCCGAGGTTGCCGGATTAGAGAGGTTCAACCTGTATCTAAATTACAAGGTCACTAAGCATTTACCTAACACCCCCATCCCCGATAGGATCCTGTTTGCTATTTGAGTAGGGCAGGGCAGGGCAGGGCAGGGCAGGGCAGGGCAATGCGTTGGTGCTGGAACTAGAGATGCTGCCACCCCTCAGGCTTCATGGTCAATGGGAGCTACAGAAAGTGGTGCCCCACTCTGAGCCTGTGAGACACTTATCGCCCTCCCCATCTCTATACAAACTGTTCCAGAATCCTAGCAACAAGTTACCGTAGTCAAGGTTTGTGACCACTATTGAGACCTGAGCCGCTGGTGCCCCATGGCACGCATCAGGAACATGGCTGTCTAAAAGAATATCCTCTCACCCACAGAGATGGCGTATCCATGACAGGGTTGCAGAGGATGAAGGAAAAGTCTGCTGCATCCAGCACTTTTTCTGTGCTGGTACTTGCCAGTACTGAGTACTGGCGCCCTGCAGTCCCAGCACTGGATCCCATGGGGGGTGGGGGGAGGAGCAACACTGGCTGTATCTATGCCCATTTCGTGCTTCCTCTGAAGCTAGAAATAGAAAACTGCAAGTTTCAGGGCTGTCATCACAGAATCTTATTTTCAGTTTTTTTAAAGCCCTCCTTAGCCCTCCTGCGGTCATTAAAAACCATGTGGAAACATTCAGAGAAGACTAATAGCTAATCCCAGCATCCTTCAGATTCCAATTTACGGACCATGCTGCCTACCTGGGCTGTTTCAATGGATGTGGTGTTCCTCACATCTGGCCCTAAAGCGTGCCTGGACTCGGTAAATACTGGCTGCATTCCACCATGAAGATGAAACACAGCCCTCAAACAAGGTAGGAGTGGCAAGGGTTAGCTAGCTAAAGCCTGTAACACACACTGGGATCTTTAGGTAGAAAATGCTAATTGTGATGTGCTCCTATTAAACACAAGGAAAACGAGGTTTGCATTGTAATTCGGTGGTTCATTCACACATACACAGCCACCCACTCTACTCTTTACTAGAAAATGAATTAACAAGCTTGCATAGATTAAAGGGCTCTGAAGGGGATTATAAGTAGATCCAGTCAAAAAATATGTTGACGAATTCAGCAAAGATGCAGTTTCTGTGTCAATAAAACCTATTTGGAAGTTTGTGTTAAATTTCAACCTATTTTTCCATCAAACCCAATAACACTAATTGGCATGCTTTTTCTCTGGTCCAACCCCTATTCAATTCTTTTAATCAAAAGCTTCAAACAGAGAGCCCCACACCAAAAAGGTTTAGACCAGTGATGGGCAATCAGTCAGGGTGCAACCTGCAATCCATTGGGGATCCTCCTCCACTTCCCCCTCCCTCACATGCCTCTCGCACTCTGGGGCCCTGAACCTCTTACGCTTCCCCCTCCCTCTCAGCACTTTTGGAGTATCCCTACTCTGCTGATTTATGCTCTGCAGCATGCCCACTCCTCCCCCCTCTCTCCAAGAGTTCTAACAACCACAACGGCTTTCTTGTTAATTTGGTCACATATAACACTGCTCAGAAATCTGGAATTTTCAATGTCCCCGGAAATCAGAAGACATTTCTGTCTATGTGAAGGACACAAATCCACACAAACTTCAAAATGATTAAAACAGTACTACTGGACTGCTTTTTTGTTTGGATGGTATTCCAAAACGACTGCATCTTCTTGGGAATGATATTATTAGGTGGATAAGCAGACATCAGAAAGATTTTTAACATGCTGCCCATATGTTTATGGAGAACACTGATCATTTTGTATTTAAATAAGGATTCTTCATACTTAAAAAAATATAATAAAAAGCACAAAGTTGCTGAGCTCAGTCTTATCTCTAACAGTGCAACCGTGACTTAAAGCAGTCTTTTAAAGTCAGCTGAAGATTCCCCCTTCCCCTTCCCTCTCCCACAAACCTCAGCTAAGTTAGTGCTCTGCTAGCTGAAGACTATTTCTTTACACGTGGGCCCCAAAGCTGCAATATCTGCTCTAATAAATACTCTAGAGCAGTGGTTTCCAATCTGGGGTCTGCAGAGCCATTCAGGTGGTTCATGAAAAGATAAAGAAATAAAAATGATCGCAGAAAATAACTTCTAAATAAATTGCAGAGTGACAATCAATTACTATTTTTAAATTAAATATCTTCCAATAATGTTATTCATTCCTGTCCACAAACATATGTTGTGGTTTCTTTTTTCATTCAATGAAATGGCATAAGAGCTAGAATTTGCTTTGGTGGGGGAGACACAGTTTGGGGAGGTGACTGGGGACAGCACTAGTGAAGAGGTTGCTCTAGAGGATGACTCAGACTGAAGAGTTTGGGCAGAAGCAGGGAAGAAGGAAAGGAAGTATAACTCCAGCTCTGCCAATTCACCCATACGGGCACCAGAGGTTCGAGACTATACTGCATCCTCTTCAAGGAAGCGCAGCAGCCACTTCTCTAGTGCCCTGAAAGGTACCATTTCTCCTAGAGCTCTGATTGAGGCAGCACACAGCTCTCCATGGCCTCCCTACTCCAGAGTTTGGCTTACTGCCCCACACGAGCTCAGCAGTTGAAATGTTCTTGCAGCCAAGTTTGTTTGTTTTTTTTTTAATTAACTTACCATGAGTAGTGATGTAAAATGTCCCACTCACGCACCACTGTGCTACGTTAAATGTGAGGCTGTGTCCAAACAAATCCTTCCAAAATACCCAAATCAATCAATCAATCAATCAATCAAATAAAAAGCCTAAGGACACTTTAGAGGCAGCCCAAGAATCAAACAATGGGAATGAAACATCCATGAAACAAGTTGCTTATACTCACTGTTTGCCACATGCCATGGTTGATAACTGGCCCACTGCTGGTCACACGCCCTATTCCGTTGTACTTCAACTGCAGTTCTAACCGTCCGTTGCGCAAAGCTAAGACTATCCATGTGCTGTCTTGATGGCCTCCAGCAAAGAAAAGGACACCTTCAGGATCAAAGGTTCTAAAGTCGAATTCAGCCACAAGTCTGACCACATGGGTGTCAAGAAACAAATGAGTTATGCAGAATTCAAAAAAACACTGTGTTCTTTCCATAGAGAGAGCATTAGTTCAGACAGGTGAGAGCCATACATTAAAATTTATTAGCTCTTAACTCAATTCTAAAAGATTAAACTATGTCAAGGCTGCATTATGATAAAAACAGGAGTAGAAAAACACCATGTTGTTATATTTCAAAGATTATTAAGTTCTCTGGAGCAAGGACTATTACTTCCTTGGGTTACTTGTCTGTACAGTGCCTTGCTTAAAAGGGGTCTAATCCTTGATCAGGCTTCCCAGGAGTAGCATAATACAAACAAACAAATAATTTTAGTTCTAAATGTTCAGCTGCAGTTCTAAAAGTATTCTCACCTTGTGGGTTGTTTCCTTTTAAAGCGTAGTCGGATAATAGGTGTAGCACTGAACATTCTCCCAAGGTATAGAGATTTAATACTTTTCGTGACAGCGAAAGACACACAAGGTATAATATCCTATAATCAAAACAAATTAGTCCATTAATAATTTGCTCATACATGAATGAGAGAAGACGACAAATGGAATTTCTTTTGCTATTTTCTAATCTCAAACACTCATTACACGGATACAGTTGTTGATCAGGTTATCAATTATATTCCATATGCTGATGAGCTCTAAGACTACAGTACTGTAACTTCAGCTGCAAGGATACTTAAGAGTTCATTTTGCCCTACTACCCCGGGAGCATATTTTTCTATATATTTACACACTAAAACACAATTTCCATTGTAACCCCACATCCTCACGGGGAAAAAAAAAGTCCACTATAAAAAACTGGCTAATGAATGATTTTTGCACTCACGCCAAGTATCAGAGACACCTGCCTGTCTCGACCAAAGAGAAAAACACAAAGGGACAGTAGCATGCAACAAAAAGTCAAAGTATTACTCTATAACTTAAATCACAACATTAGATTTTTACACCCTCCTCAGTGGGTCTAATTCAGAAAAGCTTATGCAGGCAGGTGTATATTACAGCTAAGCAGAAAACAGGCAGTGCTTCCAGTGCCATCCTCTCTGAAGAAAGAGCAAGATGATGGTTAGTCGGAGCCTGGGAGAAGATAAGTCTTGAATGAGCCCATTCCCTCATCACCATCACAAGACGCCCCCCCCCCTTTCTAAGGGCGTAGGGTAGACAGGACACTGGCTTCTTAGGGTATCTACTACTTAAAACAATTAAGCCTGGCCAGATGGACTCTCCCCTCTGTGTCACTTAACCAAGACACAATTATTTGAAAACTCTGTTTTTTGGCAAGTGAAATGAAAGATAACATACCTCACATGTGTTCATGTCATGGGAAAGCTTAACTCTCCCTTTACCATCACAGTGACAGGTATAACTCCCTGGTGAATTGACACAGGTTTGCTCACAGACTTTTGCTTCACATTCATTCACATCTGTACATCATCAGACAAGAGGAAGGGGGACAGTGATTTTTTTTTTTAAATAAAAGAAAATGGTCTACAAACCATATATTTTTATCCTTCTACAGTACCCTTTATCTGATGATCTCAAAGTACTTAACACTCGGGAAACTACCGCTAAACACTCCATCCAAGATACAGAACTATAATCACCCCATTTTACAGGTGAGGAATCTGAGTCACAAAAGTTCTGGCTGTCCGTAGCTTCATAATGGCTACATCTACACTAGCCAAAAACTTCGAAATGGCCATTTCGAAGTTTACTAATGAAGCGCTGAAATACATATTCAGCGCCTCGTTAGCATGCGGGCAGCCGCGGCACTTCAAAATTGGCGCGGCTCATCCAGACGGGGTGCCTTTTTGAAAGGACCCTGGCTACTTCGAAGTTCCTTTATTCCTATCTGCTCATAGGAATAAGGGGACTTCAAAGTAGCCAGGGTCCTTTCGAAAAGGAAACCCGTCTGGACAAGCTGCGTCAATCTCGAAGTGCCGCGGCCGCCCGCATGCTAACAAAATGCTGAATATGTATTTCAGCGCTTCATTAGAAAACTTCGAAATGGCCATTTGCATGGCCATTTCGAAGTTTTTGGCTAGTGTAGACACAGCCAATGAGTCATGGGAAGGTTGACAACAGAACCTTGACTTCTGGGCTGACCTGGTCTCCTGATTCACGGCCCCCTGTGCTAATTGCTAGACAATCCTTCATAAGGCCCACTCCGGTACTCTTGTGACTAGCTTTTCATTGTCTTGATAGCGCAGATGTGGTCAGCGTGACTACCCACGTAACAGCTATTCAGTGTAACTGCTGCACAATTAGGTCCTTAATAGTTAACATGGAACTGATAGTACAGGAAGGTCTCAGAGCACATGAGGGTTCCGTTCCACACACCCACGCGTAAACCCAGATTTCGCACAAGTTGGCGTCCAGCTTTTTCCCTGGCAGAACACGTTCTGCAGCCGGGAAAGCAGCAGAAAGTTAAGTCCTGGGCTGGGGGTGGTAGTTTGGGAGGGTTAAGCCTGGCGGTGGGTTGGGGCTGTGGGAGGCGGGGGGGGGAGGGGCTTAGCCAAGGGTGGGGGTTAGGGCTACAGGGGGGTGAGGGGTGGAGTTGAGCGCAGGTAGTGAGCTGGGCTGTGGGGGGGAGGCAGGGAGTTGAGCTGGAACCAAAGCCATGCCTGGGTGGTGAGCCAGCGGGGGAGGTTGCACTGGAGCTGCATGGGGGAGGGGTGCACAGCTCATGAGCCAGTGTGGGGGGGCGGGTCAAACCAGAGCCACGCGGGCAGACAGATCATGAGCCAGCAAGGGGGGCTGCACTGGAGCCGTGCAGGGCAGGGGTGGGGAGAGCAGGCGGGCAGCTCATGATGGGGTCGGGGGGGTTGCATCGGAGCCGTGCAGGGTGGGGGTGGGGAGAACAGGCAGGCAGTTCATAAGCTGGCGGGGGTCGCACCGGAGCCGCGCAGGGTTGGGGGGAGCAGGCAGGGAGCTCGTGAGCCGGCGGGGGTGGGTGCGCATTGGAGCTGTGCAGGGTTGGGGGGAGGTCACACTGGAGCCACGCAGAGCGGGGTCAGGCAGGGGGTGGGCAGCTTTTGAGCTGGCAGGGGGGTTGCGCCGCAACCGCGTGGCGCAGCGGAGGCGGCTTGAACCAGAGCTGCTTGCAGGTTGTTTAAACTGCGCAGGGGGTGGGGGGTCAGGGTCAGATGCGTAAGAGCAGGTTGCCTACTCTGAGTTCACATATTCTGAGACCTCACTGTACTAGCTAATGAGAGGTCTCTGCTTCATTTCCTCTTTTTGTGTTTCCCCATTCATTTCAGACATGAGGGTAGAAGGGAGTCATGTTTGAGGCTCAAGGATATATGAAGGTGGTAAAAAAAACACCCTTTCACATGCTGTAAAGATTTGTGTAAAGTTCATGTCATTACGCTACTCAGCCATAACGGCCGGAAACAACATTGGGCATAGAATACTTAACAATACTTGCTGAATCATACACGCTTGTAAGGCAGCAGACCTGTACACAGCCCCATTCACACAGGGCTCCTAGCACAGCTAAACACGACAGGAGAGATTCGGAAACAACTACTGCTCTGTAGTGTTCTGCCACCACAGACGGAGACAATACTGTGACCAGATCTGCCTGGATCTCAACAAGATCTGTGGCTGTCAATATACAAGAAGTCTCATTTATTTTGTTTCACACAGTCTTATTCAAGTCAAGATGACTGCAGACCTGATGGAGTGGCTGACAGGCACTGAAAGGCAACTAACCTACCGTGGTTAAATAAAGGTCTAAACACAAACAAATGAATATTATGTGCTGTACAATTCCATAGTGCTTAATGTTGTCACAGAACTTCATACATGTTATCATGGAATTAATCCCATTATTTCCATGAACTTACCTTGACAAGTCTTGCTTAAATTATCATATTTATAGCCTGTATCGCACAGGCACGCAAATGAGCTAATTAAATTTTTACAACGAGCTTCTCCACAAATGCCTTTTGACACTGTGCATTCATCGATATCTGCAAAAGAGTCAAACGCACAAGAGGACTTCAGATCAGCATCTTTTCAATGTCTGCACATTTTAAGTAAGACAACGGTCACTGTTTTATTTGGGTAATTGATATGTTTACGAATATACTTGAGAAACTCTCTACAGTGTTGGTCTGATAAAATATTAAAGCTGTTCAGTACCAGGAAGGAAGTGATTACAGACTTCCCAAGAATAGCTGCAGGCTTCTTTTCAAGCCATTGGCTACCTCTGGAAATAAAATGCAAAGTGAGCCAGAGGGAAAACACTGAGAAAAGAGACCCAGTTGCCAAGTCTGATAGGGCTAAAAACCACAGAATGACAAGAGCACATAGCCAGGAAGTGGAGGATGCGGGGCGGGGTGGGGCAGGGCAGGGCAGGGCGGGGCAGGCGAGGATGCTTGGTTTTGCGCAATTAGAAAAGTTGGAGACCCTCTTTGTAACACTGCTGTCTGCTGCCCTCACCAGCACATTTCATCAAGAATTAATCTTCAATGAGATTATGCCAGGAAGGCTGAAATCTCCATTCTTTGCACTGTCACCTTCTGAATTTATTAGCTGCAATGCACACCCAGATTAAGAAAAAATATTAAATCTAACAAACATTAAAAACAAACAAACACCAGAACAAGTTTGTAGATTGCAATGCATTGGAACTCGATATAAATCACCAAAACAACTCTTTTGCCAACCCTTCTTCCTCTCAGTGTTGTTAGGCTCTGAGGGCTGATCAGCTGGACCTATTTAGCACAATCCAAGTCACAAATCCTCTGTGAATCACTCCTATGCCATGATGTTGCAGGAAAGTAGGATGTAACTACTGACATGCCTAGGCATGTACTCCAAACTTACACTACCAACGAAGATCCTCACAGGCTGCAGTTAAGTGAAAACCAAACCAAACCCTGACTATTAACAGGTTTTTCTGCTTAACAGCTAAACACACAACTTTTGGTGCAAACTAACAGTATAACTGTAACAACTGCAGGTTTCCGAGGAGTTGATCTTGTCGCCTGAAATTATGACATACGCTGCCTTACCTTCACATATTTTACTGTCTTTTTGAAGAGCATAGCCGCTGTAGCATGAACAGCGGTAACTGCCTGGGTTGTTGAGACAGACTTGATTACAGCCACCATTCTGTACGTTGCATTCATCAATATCTAGATATCAATAAAAACGGTTAGATTTTCAACTGTTCAACATTGTGTATGTGAGGGCAGAGATAGGAAGTAGAAAGGCAAGAGAGAGGAATAACTTACAGCTTTAATACATACTAGCTGTGTCTATACTACAGCCCCCTTTCAAAAGCGGAATGCAAATGAGGCAAATTGGAAATGTAAATGAAGTGCCGATTTACATATCTCATGCCTCATTTGCATAATTGCATTTTCTAAAGAGTCTTTTGAAAAAACAGTGGTGTAGACCATGTTCTTTTGAAATAAAACTCCGTTTTCGAAAGCACACTTCTTCCTAATTTTTTCAGGACAGGGTGTTTTTATCTTTATCATTGCTATGGATAGTTCATTTGAGGGCGTAGCAACTGGTGTTTCACCCAGATATTTACTGGATGAGGTAACACACACATTGTGACAGGCACGTGACATGAGACACATGGACTTTGAAAGGTGTGTTGCAGGAAGTTTTGATCAGCATAGTAGTGGAAATATGTCAACAGATTTTGCATATATTGTGACCGGGCCTGGTGCCACTTTGACCCATGAGGTGTATACCGACCCGTGAGGTAGGGACCCTGAACTATGCGTAAACCAAACTTCAGTGTTATGGCAATTGCGAATTATGTGGCAGCAATGAAGGTGGAGTTTGGCATCAATAAATATTTACACGTGCACCATTTCAGAGTTCAAGTAAATGTATGAGGCATAGAAACACTGTACATGACAGACAATCCTGCTCATCAGAAGTCATTAAGAAAATAAACCAAATATAACTACCTTGTTCACACTTTCGCCCATGCCAGCCACGTTTGCAATGACAAAAAAAGTCACCCTTTAGATCTTCACATTGTTCAGTCCCCTCTTTCTTGCAAGGGTTCGGAGAACACTGATTGGGTAAATCTGGTTTTAAAAAAAAAAAAAGAACACCACACCATATTGAACTCACATAGTTTATTTTCCTGCCTCTGTCAAAATCAAGACATTTTGGCAATACTGGAATTACTATCAGAAATACAGGCACACAGCACTAGTGTACTGATTTCTCTCTGTGCCGGCACTCATGCAGTGCTTCCTCAGTAGCAATCAGCAAAAGCACTCAAGCTGAAGCCTTCCTCATTAAAAAATGGAAAGGAGATTTTATTTTCCATTATGGAAAAGGGTCCCACATCTTGGAATGGATGACAACCCTCCCCACCCCAAGCTCCACCAGGGTGGAAAACAGCCCAAATTTGCTGACTTGTAGAGAACACAGGAAAGCCCATCCACTTTCCCAGGCTTTTGAAGGAGAGGAGAGTAAGAAAAGGGGCAGTGCTGAAACAAGGATGGGTGAGTGCATTTATTTTTGGGTGTTGGGATGAGGCTCTCAGTAGAACGACATGTTTGTTAGTAAGAGTTGTATTTTATATAGCTGTCAAAACTGCTGTAGGTTCACTTTTTGTAGAAATCTTTAAGAGGAAAGGAAAAGAAAGCCTCCAACGTACCACGAATAAAATAACTTCAAAGACACTAATCTGTACACAGTACAACGTTCCTAACACACCAAAGCTGAATAAACTCTAATGACAGATTCTATCACTGATTTCTAAAGCAAAGCTCCCACTGAGGTCAGCGAGAGTTCTGCATGTGAAATGTCAAGCACAGCCTTTACAGCTGATACTAATATACAAGTCAGCAACATTTCAGTGCAAGACAGCAGTCACCCCGTCCCAGATGTTTAAATCAGCTACCAAACTGTTAACTTCACTGTTCTCACAGACTGAAATTCACCCACCCAGGCACAAAACCAACGTAACAAGGTTGTATACAAGGAACTAAGAGGAAACCCTATAAAAGTCATTGGCAGCACCTTTGCAACTGTTGTAATACAGAACAGGTTGTTCCCTACCCAGTCCACAGCCTGTAAAAATGCAATGCAGACACTGGACTCTTAACACCTCCCATGAAATCTGGCATGCAGCGGGTGGCTCTTCATCTGTGCAAGGCTCCACTTGCCAGTCCCAGCTGGGGATGAGAAAAGAAACTTCTTTCCCATGCAGGTGCTGCTCCCCAGGTGGGTCACACCCACCTTCAGAAAGCTCAGGTGGCTTCAGCTATCCCCCAACACCCAAAAGGAGAGACTGCAGCTCCAGCTGTCAGACCCCCACTCACGGGGGGACTGGCAGGTACACCGGACATAGGGTAACCTACACCCTCTCATGCCCTCCAACCCTCACTTCTGTGCTGCTGGCAATGAGACAAATAATTGGGCCAACCTTGACAATTATTTTTTGACATATGCTCTGCGCATGGCCTGTGTACGTGCCGTAGGAGGGGACGGATAGCGTTACCTCATCTCCCTATTCTGTCAACAAGTCTGTTCAGACTGTTCAGCTACAGAGGAGGTAAGACTTTGGGTTAGGGATTTCACAACTAATGAAGTGAATGTTTTCCTTTGTCAGATTAACTCTCTCTCTCATCTTACTCTCAGTCACTGGAGGGCACGCCCGCCTCTGAAACAGCTGACTCTGAAAAAGTTTAGCAACACACTTATACTGATACAAAGCAAACTCCTTGGATGCATTTTTACATATTTATAGCACAGGGGTATTTGGTTACTACTCAATAAGCATTGTAGGAAGATTCTCGAGGATAGTCTACCGGGGGAGAAGAACAGGCAGAACAACTACTGCAGAATAGCTCTTCTACGTTAGCACCCCACGCGTGCACGGTTACACCACATTAAGGGCTTGTGTACACTTCCCACAGCACAGCTAATGCTGTAGCGCTTAGTGAAAACAGCTCCTAAGTTGACAGGAGAGCTTCCCCCATCAACACCAGCATTCCGCCTCCCCAAGAGGCGCCAGTTGTGTTGACAGAAGCCTCCCATCAAAATATGTGTATTCGGCTGGTATAACTATGTAGTTCATAACAACTCTGCCCACGTCTACACTAGGAGAAATCTGACTTTTAATACATTCAATCTTTTAAACCTCATTCTTATGAATGTGAATTTAAAGTGCTATCTGCCACGGCCCGCTCCATCCCCACCCAGGTCCCTGTGCCATAAGTCCTCCGTGGACCTTGGCTGTCCCCCACGAGTCCCCACAGTGATTTGTGCACCCCAGCACACAGGGGTACCAAAAAAGTCACACCGAGGCTTTCACAAAAAGAGTAAGTTTATTTTGTGGGGACGGAATTAAGCAGCAGGGAAAATGTGCGTTGTCAAGGGTGGAGGAACAGCCTTTTGCACTGGCTACTGAGGCTAGAGCCGCAGGCTGTCCTTGTCCTCCCTCCCCACGTGACGATGGGGGCTGGGTGACCTAAGTTCAGGGGAGTCCGAGCAGCAGTGAGCGGACCCCACAGCGCTGCACTGGGAGTCTCTCTGCTCCACCTGTGTGGAGCGCAGGACCTCGGTTTGGTTGCTCACTGCCAGTATTAGCTTTGCTGCACCCTCCCACAGGTGCACCAATCGCTCTCTCTGGAACTCAGGTATATTTTACCACCCCTCTGCTGTAGTGAGCCGCCACTGTGCTGTGTCCCTTGTGCTTGCATTGGTTTTGGCTCGAACCCGCTCCATGTGCTGCAGGGTAAGATCCTGCTTGGACATTTTGAACTTTCTGGTCCCGTCTCCCACGCAGGGAATGCCTACTGAACACAGAAGGTCAACATTTAGATACCATTCACACAAACCACTTACCCATGAAACTAAAGGGTCTCTGTACCGTCAGTGAAACTTTCTTTGCGCAAGGCAGCTTAAGGATTCTTAAGGATGGGATTCAAAGTGTGCATTGCACAAGCCCTCATTTATCCAGACCATTTCCTTGTGGGCACAGTAAGCAACTGTCCAATTTACAAAGCGGGTTGGTGGGCCAAGCAGGGGAATCAAGACAGTGTCCTGAAGAAGGGGAAAAATTGTTTTCAGCCTGCCAGCAACGTGGTGTGGGAGAGAAAGAGCACCCATCAGCCACGTGGTGTGGCAATGCCCACCAGGCAAATGTAAAAGGGCAGGGAACATTACAAAGAAATGCAATCCAAATTCTCATGCTTCTTTAGGTTGCCAAAGAAGATATCCCCCTCCTAAAAGTAACAGACAGTGAAAGAGAAGAGCTGCTCAACCCGTGTGAGCACAAGCCTGAAAAACTTGCAAAAATGCTGTGTGGTGCCATGATACCAGATCACTATCTGGTTGCCTGGCATCGCAAGGTGTGCTACCGTGGAAGTTGCAATAAGTCAGGCCTGCCCAGAAACCTTGTGCGAAGGAATGCCTGGATGAGGCCTTCACGGAGTTCTCCATCCCCAGGAACATTAATACGCTGTTCTGAGGGACACAGTTTCATAGCAAACCTATATCCAGGCCCATACCTATACCTATATCCAGAAAAAAATACTCACCAGAACACCTGGACCCCAGGGACTGGCTCCAGGTCTATGAGGAAGAGCTCTGGGCTGTCAGGAACAGCTTCCCTGGGCTCCTGCTAGTTGTCACCATTCTCCTCTCCATTGGCCTCTTCCTCCTGACCCACCAGCTCCTCTCAGCTCACCCGAGTCCAGACCAGGGCTTCTACAAGTGTCGAAATGAAGAGTGCGCAACTTGGTCACGTCTCCCCACCAAGAAGGGCATGCAGCTGTTCATAATAGCAGCAGGTCTCTGAAGAGGACCCAAACCACCAAATGGCTTCCTGGACTTTGTGATACACCAGCCGGAGCTCTTTCACCTTCACCCAGCACTGCACAGAGTCCCAAGAGTGATCTCTGGCAACCTTCAACTGTGACATCTTATCATATATGCTCGTGTTTCTCTTGGACACCTGAAGTCTGCTCACCACTGATTCCTCTCCCCACTGCAAAAAGATCCAGAATCTCCTGATGGCTCCATGCTGGAGCTCTCTTGTGACCCTATGTGCTCATGATTGCAAGTGATGGTTACCAATATGATCCGATAGGTAAAAGAATTTCTAGCTTCTGGGTGCATCTTATATTTCCCGGGGTTGCTGGTGATGAATTCAAAGTCACAGGCTTCCTGCGCACCTGGAGAGCAACGGAGATAGAAGCAGCCATACCTGGCAGGTAACTGCACAGCTTTGTGGGACACATCCAAGACACTTCTGGAGGGTAATAAATTTGATTTTTGAGACATTGCACTTCCACACTGGCCCTTACTCAAAGTTTTAAATTTGAACTTGATGCTACACCCAGCTGGTTTCAACAATATTATAATATAGCTATTAGTGCTCCCTATATTGAGCTAGTGGTATATACGATGAAGATATTCATGTTGTAATATTAAGCTAAATGCCTTAAATTCTAATTTATCAGTTAGTGTAGATGCAGCCTCAGTCACTAAAGTGTATGGATTCACCACACCCTTGAGCACTATACTGCACAAACGTGCAGTGCCTATCAGGTTTCAGAGTGTTTTCATAAGGTCAGTGGGGTTGACAGCCACCATGGACCCTGGGGCAAGGTGTTGGTGGGGGCAGCAGGTGGCTTCACACCCTGGAAGGGACAAGGCCTCGGGCACTCAGCCCTTAGCATTGCCCAACTGCAGTGTGCTTCCCCCACACTGCCATCACAGCCATCAGCAGAGCCACACTGAGCAGTGCTCCGGTGGTGGTTCCAAGGGGCCAAGGGCTCCAGCTGCCAATGCTGCAGTAGCAGCGGCCAGGACTGAGAACTCCAGTCCTCTCTGAGTCATCGGGCCCCTGTGAACTGCCCTGCGCCCTCCCCTGGTGGCAGTCCTGTATGTGGCCTAACAGTCTACTTTGGAAGTGACTTACCCTAACCACAGAATTAGGTCTATGTACCACAGCTTACATCAACCTAACTATAAGGCTGTGTCTACACTTGCATTCCTCTTTCGAGAGGGGTATGCAAATGAGGTAAATCAAAATGCAAATGAGGTGCAGATTTGCATGCCTGACACCTCATTTGCATATTCTTGTTTCAAAATAGCTTCTTTCGAAAGCAGAAAACCAGTGTAGACACTGCTCTTTCAAAAGCACACCCCATCTTCAAAAGAGTCCTCCTTCCCCTTTTTTATGGGAATGCAAGTGTAGACACAGCCTAAGTGTCTGCACTAAAACGTCACTCCCACCGATATAACTCGCTCAGTAGACTGACTTAGAACTCCAGCGACAGATGTAGTGCCAACAGCAACGTATACAGTGCCAGGATAGACTGCGTTAACTAAGTCAACTTTAGTGGTTTCTAGGTAAATGCCCCACAGTGCCTCACCATGACCGCTCTGGTCATTGTGTGAAACTCCACTTTCAGCTGCCTCTCCTCTAAATCCCCACGCATTTTTGACATCAGTTTCCTGTTTGCTCAGCAAGAAGAGCTCATCTAACAACTGTGCAGCTGACAATGCTAGCCACATGCTGTCCATGTGCACCTGCCCGGAGGACATGGGAGGTGGTCAGAGAAACAATCGATAGCAACAAGCAAGTCACCTGGGGTGTAAGGGAGAAGACCTGCCAGAGGGACCCGCAGCAGGGACATGTGAAAACTACAGAGCTGAGGCAGGCATAGGAGCAGGCAAAGGAGGCTCCCAGTTGCTCTGGTTGATGCTGCAGATATGCTGTTTTTACAAAGAGCTGCATGCCATTCTCGGCAGAGACCTACCCCCCTACCCCCGCCCCACACACACACCATATTTAGAGCCCGGATGATTAGTCATGGATGCCCGGAATGAGCACTGAGGTAGTGATACTGGATAAGGAAGAGGACTATGGGAAACGGACGACATAAGGATTCAATGGCACAGCCATCTGGGACCTATTTTTGACCCCAGAGCAGTTGAGCTGAGGGATGGATTAAGAATGGAGCTTTGGGGCCTGGGAGCTCCAGGGAGTGGTGCCTGCAGGTAAGCAGAGAGCAGCATCGCCCGCACTGAGCCACCTGTTTCCCCTCCGCCAAAGGAGGGGCACCCCAGGTAAATGCCCTGCACACCAACCAACGGTCCCTCCAATTTTTTCACCCGTTGGTGGAATAAACTGTTATAATGCACCAAGGCATGTGCGGATGTGCACCACCAGGGGCTGCAGGTGCTCTGCTAATCAGCTGGGTGGCACCTGAGTCTCGCCCGGTTGGCCACCCCGGTGCTCACCTTACAGGGAACACTGACTCACCTGAGCCACCTCCTGCACCTCAAGTCCTAACCTCCCTCCTAGGCCCCACTTCCTAACCTGCCCTCCATCACCACAACTCTCACCCAGACCCTGACTCCCAACTTGCTGCCCTGAGTCCCTTCTCACGCTCCAAACCCTTGGCCCCAGCCTGGAGCCCCATCTTGCACCCCAAACTCCTCTTCTCCACCCCATCCACATAGCCCACACCCCCATTCGGAGCCCTTGCCCCCTGCATCCATCCCTTGCCTCAACCCACAGGCCCCTCCCACAGACTGAAACCCTCATTTTGGCCCCCAAGAGTCTAGGGGCCCCATAAAATCTAATCTGGGCCTGGCCTGCCAATCTCTACAGACCAGTGTGGGTGAGGCTGATGCACAGGAAGGAACCTCTGGCAAGCAGACATTTTGCTTTGATGTTGCAAGAACACATCTGTTCATTTATTCTTTTATAATCCTGCTAGCAGAGATAGTAACTCTGTCTCTGGTTATTCCACTATCTCCTCCTCATTCCTCTGTACACTTTGGTAGAGTGTGCCCTGCAGGACGCTGTATGTGCACTTGGATGTCCTGTGAAACCTCCTCAGAGACTTCGAGAAGACTGTCAAGGAGGCAGTCTGCAATGCTCTGCCAAAGGTTCCTGGGGAAGAGGGTTCAGTTGGTTCTTCCACCACAGTAAGACACCGTCCCACACCACTCACCACTTAGTTCAGCAGCTACCAATGCAGCACACAGGCTAGTAGGATACGGAGCCACTCTGCAGTCAGATGTGTGCAGCAACTGCTCTTTTTCAGCCTCCGTTACCACCAGGAATGAGGCATTGGCTAAAATTGCCACTACCTGTGGAAAACAGCGCTGGCATGCAATTCATGCCCCTCCCCCCCGCATATATGAATTATAGCCCATTGTCGCATCTCACCCCCTCTTTCCCAGGCCATACGCACCATGGCTGAAACTGTTACCATTCGTTAGGACTGCCCAAGGAGAGGTGTGACTGTATTGCTTGGAACTTGTGTGGATCATGGGGAGTGAGTTCAACGTGGCACATTTCCATTTAGTGAACGCACTCCCACTAACACCTCTGTGCATCTTGTGCAGATGGAAGCATGATCTTCGGGGTCTCTCCATCCACACCAGCAAAGCGACTCAGCCAGATAAGGAGGAAAACAAAGAGGAAGAGGGGTGACATGTTCCAAGAGACCCCGAAAGCCTCTGGTGCTTTGGATACTTAGGGCTCAGGGGCTCACAGACAGTGCGGCCATGGATAGAGCAAAGAGAGACAGGCAGGAAAAGGAGAAAGACATGCAGCAGGAGCCGCTAATGCTTCTCAAGCAGCAAACAGAAATGCTTAAGACTCTTACCGAGCTGTTCAGTCTGAATGGACATGTGCTTGCTTCCCTCTGCAGCCCACTGAAATCTGCATTCCTGGACCTGCTTTCACACCCCTACCACATTCCATGTGGCGCCTAGGGCTGCTGCACCATCCCTGTCATTTCAGCCACGGGACTGTACAGGGAATCAGAGCCACATGTACACTGACCCGAGAGAGACAGCTGCTGCATCTGTGAACTGGAAATGACTGTTCCTTCCCCTTTAAGGGGCCTTTCCCCAGAACAGTAAACTTTTCACAGCTGGCATTTTATTATCCATAACTCTCAAATAACCAGCATTTTAACCATAAGCACATTTTAATTATGTTTTCCATAAGGACAGTAGAGTGAAAGTAAAACCAAATAAATACAGTACAAGTTTACAGTGTACAATATTACTGTTGGTAAATAAAGCACTCTACATATATTTTTGTTTGTATCTTAATACCTAATCTTGTTTTTCTTTAGTGTTATGCGTTTCTAGGTATCTCTCTCCATTATCCAGAATATTCGACTATCTGTAAACCTCCCGGTCCTGGGGCTGCCAAATATGAAAGAGTTTACTGTACTTGTAGTGTCAGTTATAAATGTTTGTCTGGGTTTTGAATAAAAGTATTTATGTAAACTTAAGCCATCTTTATTAGTTCGTAATATATATATGGACTGGGGCTGACATTAGCCATGTTAAAATGTTACACACTTAAGCAATAACAATTAACTAGTTAACCATTTTAACCTAGGTCCCACAACATGGCCTGCTGTCCCAACTTTGGCCAGGACTGTTTTAACCTGGGGTAGCTGGTTGCCAACAGAGTTAACTGGCAAGGCAAGGTTAACCAGTACGCCTTGTGCTTACCCGTATCCTTAGCTGTTAACCAATTAATATCCCTAGCTGACATCATTTACAGATAATAGCAACCGGTGGATTTGCAATGTTATATTATACACAGTATTCACTACACAGTTCATAATAGGCTACAAAACAAAAACACAAAACCCACCCATGTCAGGCACAGCATACTACAGCAACACACATTACTATGGTGCACTATTAAAATGCTCTTTCAAAGCCCCTCTCAGCTGAGTAACTCCCTGTTGAGCTCTTCTTAAGGCCTGGCATCTGGCTACTTTAAAAAAAAAAAAAAAATCAGCAGACAGCTGTCATTCTGCAACTCCAGACCCTGTAGTTGAAGCAATCTTAGCTGCTGTCAAAGTGGCCGACGGAGGGCTTCATGAGTCATGGAAGTAAGAGGGAAGGTGAGTCTCCCAGAATCACTAATGGGATTCCAACATCCTCAGTGGTACTCCCTTGATCTGGACGAAAGTTCCTGTTCTCAACATTTGGAACAATCCTTTGTTCTTGAAGTCACATGCAACTTTTCTGACCATCCCACATTTATGTTGGGAAAATGTCCCCAGTGATCCACCAGTGCTTGCAATACCATAGTTAGTACAACAACAGAAAGGAGTACTTTTCCATGAAGCAAGACAGTCAGAAGCCAAAATAAGGATATCCTTTGCCATTCATCACCACGCTGCAGTTCAGGAACCCCACTGCAGCACATAGTCCACTATGTCCTTCACACCGCCCAGTCCTTTGAACAACATAGCCCTGAATATTTGCATCACAGCAACCATCACGGTGGATTTCCCAACACCAAATTGATTCCTGACTGATTAGTAGCAGCCTGACATTCCAAACATTCACTTCTCCACCATCAGCCTATCTCAGACATTGCCACTCTGGAGGGCTGGGACAACCTCCACGCAGATATCCAGAAATGTGGCCTTGAGCATCTGAAAGTTCTGCAGCCACTACTCATCACCCCATACGTGCATAACAATGTCATCCCACCAGTCAGTGCTATTTTTTCCCCTCTTGGATCTAGAACTTGTACTCCATCGTCTGCAGCTGCTCTGTAAATGCCAGCACCCACTTGGAATGTTTTTTATGTTTCCTATTTGGTTTTAGGAAGAAGGGGCTTTCAAAGTCAGGGGGTCCTTTCGAAAGGCCCACGTCTAAAACAGGCAGTATGTGTTCTGAAAGCTGCACTTTCAAACCGCAGATGGCTGCCATTAGGCTAATGAGGTGCTGCATATTCATATCAGTGCCTCTTTAGCACCTTCTGAAGTGCCTCATGAATAAGCCCCTTCCAAAAGGGAGGGGCATGTGTAGACATGGCCTATAAGATGCAGATAAAATTCTGAGATGGAGAAAACTGCATCAGGAAATGTTGAAATCATGCTCCCCATCACTCCTATACACTTCAGTGGCCCCACAAGGCACAACAAACTTTTCCCACAACACCCTGCACTGGATGGAGCTCAACAGCACCGTCAGATAGCTATCCGTGGGGCACTGCTCTCTAATTCAATGCAAGCACTGCTAGTGATGACACACACTACTGACACAAGGGATCGTGCAGACATGCAAAAGTCATTCAATTAGCGTATGCTTGCCCAGAGCACGGAACAGCTATTTCAGTTTGAATTCAGTCTAGCTTATTCCACAAGAGCTTTCCTATGTGAACATAGCCCTAAGTTTTCACTGCCCACAAAAAGCATGTGCTTATCATCTTATCACCCTTTTTAAATCATGTATACCTACAGTGTTTTTAAACTTCACGGAGACTCAAAAAATAAGGATGGCCATTTTTGCTGCTGCAAATTATCCCATTTTCCTGTAGCAATAGTTTTGGTATTTACTTTTTAATTACTTCAATGGATAGCATGAAAAGTTTTCCCTGACCCCCTACCAAGGGAATGCTTAACAGGACCCAGTAATGGTAACTAGATTAAAGGATGATTTGGTACAAGTTCAGACACTCATAAAAATACCTGTCACTTGAGAGCCTGCTTCTGATAAAGACTCTATCACTTCTGAAATGGACTGAAGATTAGAGGGAAAATGTAATTGGTAGTGGTTTCTGCTACTGTACAGGGGGCATGGCTGAGGGAGGGCGGGGGAGGAGGAGGAGAAAGGAGCTCTTAAAATAGGCCCGAAGGGCTAAAATACATACATTTAGCATTTACATTCCCATCCATAATTTTGTCCATTTCTATCAGTGTGCGGGTAAGGCTACACACATCCTAGCAGTGCTGCAATTAAAAGTAACATCAAGAATTTCTAGTCAGGACCAAGTTGTAGAGAAGATAAGTTCTTATCTTAGGACTCAGTAATACTTCTGATGTGGGAGAGGGAGGAAGGCAACAGAGAGCTGTTAGGGAATGGAATGTGGTCAGCCTGCTGCCCAAGGAATACATATTTTTAATAGTTTGACTTGAAATGCAGAGAACGCCTTTGAATCACCAGCCAACACCTCTGCACCCACCCCTCCTTGAGAACCTTGTAGTGATTATCAAGGATGCTCAGTCACAAACAGGGCTTAAACTTGCTCCCTCCCCTCAGCTCTGCAGAGTCAAGCAAACTCATTGAAAGGGCATAGGGAAGTCTGCACAGTACAAAAAGGCAGCTTCACAGGCTGCCCACGACGCATGCTGTTACCACCCAAAAAAGATCTCTGAGTCCTTGTGGACAGTCCTCTGAAAACTTCCAGTCATCATGCAGCAGCAGTCAAAAAAGTGAACAGAATGTTGGAAATCATTAAGAAAGGGACAGAAAATGAGACAAAGATATATTGCCTATATAGAAATTCATGGAATGCTCCCATCTTGAATACTGCATGCAGATGTAGTCTCCCCATCTCAAAAAACAAACTGGTTTTGGAAAAGATTCAGAAAGGGGCAAAGCAAAATGACTGGGGCAGAGAACAGCTGCCATATGAAGAGAGGTTAATAAGACTGAACCTTTTCAATTTGGAAAAAAAGACGACTAAGAGGTGATGGGGGTAGGGAATATATAAAAGTCTATAAAATCATGAATGCTGTGGAGTGAGTGACTAAGAGTGTTATTTACTCCTCATAACACAGGAACTATGGGTCACCAAATGAAATTAGTAGTCAGTAGATTTAAAAAACAAACAAGAAAATATTTTTTCACACAATGCACACTTAACGCGTGGAACTCCTTGCCATAGAACGTTATGAAATACAAGATTAATAAAAAAATTAAATTAAAAAAAAATAATACATCCCCATCAACGGCAATTAGCCAGGATGAACAGGGACCACGTCCTTACCCCCCTGTTTGCCAGAAGCTGGGAATGGGTAAAAAGGGATGAGTCACTAGATAACTGCTTCTTCTGTTCATTCCCCGGGAGCACCTGGCATTGGCCATCATCAAAAGACAGGACACCTGGGTAGATGGATCTTGATTTGACCCAGAATGGCCGTTCTTATGAGTGGAAGGATTAACTACTTTATTCTTTGGATAGTGTCAACACTGTGCTGGATGGTTTGTTTCTCTTCCCTCATCGGTTTGTGTGTAACAAAAGGTCTGATGGGGCTCTCACTATAGGTTTACAACAGTATAATTCCAACAACTTCAGTGGATTATTTCTGATTTCCATCAGTGAAACAGGAAACAAACCAGGTTCATGGGGCCTGCATGTCCATTCAATTAGCTCTCCTGGCATAAGTATTTTCTTTCCTCATATCCAGATATTACATTCATTTATAAACATAGTTCAGAGCACAGAATTTCTAGGGTTTTGGGGTTTTTTTTCCCCCAAAAATTGACATCAAAATGAGACCTTCACTTGAAAATCTGAGAATAGTGATGACACTTCTGACTTTTAAAATTATCTTCTGAAACTCATGAACTTGTTGAATTAAAAATGCAGAAGGAATTTGTCAAATTACAAAAATGACATCACCTATCTGACTCACTAAAAAAAAAAGCATAATCACAAATTTTAAGTCCAGAAACAACCATTGTATCTATGGCTTCTGGAATAACACAAGTCACAGAATTACCCAGTAATTCCACCAATGTTATAACGCCTGTTTGAATCACAGCATGTTTTAGAAAGATGGTTATAAAAATTTACATGACAGTGAACCACCTCATCCCTTGGTTAAATGGAGCAATGATTAAATTACTCAATTAGAAGCATGAACCTTATTTTCAGTTTCAATTTGCATAGCATCAGTCTCCAACCATTGGATCCTGTTGTACATTTGTCTGCTATTTTGAAGAGACCCTCTAATGCTCTGCTATCTTGTTTTGACACAAAAATGAGGCCACTAAGAAGTATGAGACTGAGATTCCTTGTGGTGAAATGAGCATAAGAACACAAACGATAGTAATTACTGTGAGCAAGTATAAGATGAAGGGGCACCATCCATCCCTTCTTTCTCCTACCCATTTACCAAAGCAATTGCCGACCACAATCCAGCCATTACTTCATTACATTTATATGCCTGTTGTTTTCAACTTGTCTGGATTTTAAATGGGAAAAAATACAT
Source organism: Carettochelys insculpta (assembly GCF_033958435.1). Classification (NCBI taxonomy): domain Eukaryota; kingdom Metazoa; phylum Chordata; order Testudines; family Carettochelyidae; genus Carettochelys; species Carettochelys insculpta. The sequence continues at coordinate 121,187,351 of NC_134137.1, forward strand.
ACGATTATAGTCCTAAATCTCTTTATATACAACTGACCAAACCTTTAGCCCCTTACTCAACTATTATTCATCCTGACCCAGGTAAAATGCTCTTTGTCTTAATATTTCTAAAGTGTTTATAAACTACTCAGCTGATTCTTTTATATCATGTAAGTCACACTACTGTATTTTGTAAAAATTCAGGTACTGAAATTTTGCTTATTATTCTTGGAATTCAGATACAGGCAACGCTGTCAACAGTGTAGGGCAGCTGCTATTCTGCTACTGGATTTTAACCTTGCAAACTTAGTGAAGCAGTAACTGTATCCCTCTTTTATGAATAACTCCCTAACATTGGTAGGATTACATGACCAAACTGGACCATGATAAGACACTAATGTACAGAGGAAAAAATAAAGTGAGTATTTATAAATAATGCTCGTTCACTCAGTTGGTTTGCTTCCTGAGTATATTTAGAACATGAGTGACATTTCTTTTTTGCTACTTTATGGTCTTAGCTCTATGGTACCAGTATAGTTATGGGAGATGGAACTGGATAGTTAACAGAATGATTATTAGGATTCCAATTTTAGAATCTTTATTGTAAATAATTCACAGGCTGGAAAGAACCCTACTTGACTTTCAAGAGTTTCCAGCTGAGGTTGCAGGGTTGGCAACAAAGAAAACCCATCTTTTTACTTATCACCAGAGTAAATGTGATTTGGAGCCTTTTCATACAACAGAGAAATTCATTATGTGATGGATGAAATTCACCAGGTGCAGAAAGTCAACAAAATCCCCTTAAGACTCCAAAATGGCTTAAGATGAAATTCAGACAGCAGATGAGACCTAAACTTAGCTTATATTTTCTAAGGAAAGATAAAAAAAAAAGTGAGGAGCCACGGCCAGTGAAAAATGTAATTGTAAATCCTAGTTTTTGTCTCTTGCTTCCCAGATTGCTCAGCCATTTGGAAAGTGGGGAAAGAGAACAATTGCCCTGAATCACTAAACATGAAGCCTCAGGAAGACAAGTACGCGGCATTAACAGATTCCAAAAGGAAGAGAGTCTTAGCTGGTCCTTCAGCTGGAAGGAGGGCACGCATGACAAAAGGTCTTCAAAAAAGCAAATGGGAAAGGAGATGACTGAGGAGCCTCCACACCTCAGGCAAAATGGCTGTTATGTTTAATTGTAATATACAATATGAAAAATGCTTACTATGAACGCATGTAAGGAAATCTGGACTTCTTGAATACGGTGACCCAAATTTCTGAATACAAGCTGAAGAACAGAAAATGAAATTATTATTATTATTATTTATTATTATTATATTATGTGCTAGCTGCTACAGTGTGTAAATTGATACCTGGCCTACTGATGTATCATTAAGCAAGATACTGGAGGGTAGATACAAAGTCCATGTTAAATTTCAGTCCTCCAGATGCCTTAACATTCTTCTCAGTTTATATAAATATTTTAGTGCCGATGTTCTGTTAAATAGTTTATAAATTCTAATGTATAAAACGATCATTTTACCAGATGCTACTATAGCACTAAAGGGATATTAGTAACTACTAAAAGCTGACCTACTAAATAAAAAAAAAAAATTCTCACAAATCTTTAAAAAGCATACAGCTTTCTAAAACTGCTAATATATGTCATGTTAACCACTGAATGTTAAATGCAAACATAAAACAAATGTGGTGGTATGACAATGATACAAAACATAAAAAGCAACAGGTCTGCAAGCTGCTACTCTTATTTAAAATACTTTCAAAACTAAACTATTTAAAAGTGTATGCATTTTAGCAGACTGCAATCTTACTTATCTAATGATGTAAATTACAGAAATAAATTCAACATTAAACCTACACTTTATATCACTGAAAAATGTGTGTGCAATTCTATAGATACAAATAAAGTTTACCCACTTTAAAATCATATGAGGAGCATTTGGTTCTACTTCACGATGGAATAAAGGACCTCTATTACAATCTTTTGGACTGACTGGCTGTCCCATTTTCCAATGTTAGGCACACATACCAGCACTGCCAGAACGTGAAAGCAGTAATTGTAACTCACCCAAGTATTTCGGGTAAAAATAGTCCTGTGAGAGAAAGAAAAAAAAAGCAAAAGATTTATTGGAGTAATATTTGTTTTTATTATCAATTTAATTATTTCTAATTGCTGCTGCTAGTTTGGTGATCTAGCTTGGTGGTGTACAACGGGGTCCAAACAGGACTCTTATATTCTTTTACCCAGGCCAATGGAGACAAAGAATTTTTTGACACCTGACCTATGAAGTGGCACTGGCAGTGACTGAAGAGGAAGCCACTTACTCACTACCGAAGAAGTAAAGAAGATCATGGCATGAGACAGAAAAAGTAAGAGGAATCTGGGGTTAAAAACAGAGGGAAAAGTACAGGTGTACACGATTACTATCCAAGGTTTCCCTTAGGCCATGTCTAAACTGCAGACTTCTGGTGGAAAACCGGAAATCTCTCGGCAGAAGTCTGCTGTGTCAGGAGCATTCTGCTGACATACCCTGTCTTCCTTGTTCCATGAGGAAGAAGGGATGTCTTGGCAGAAGGGGTTTTCCCAACATTTGGCCCCGTGTGGGTGGGCCAAATATCAAGAAAGCTTCTCCCAACAGAACTGTTCACAGGACATATGCAAAGGCATTGCACAATTTGCATATATTTTCCCAACTGTTCTCAGCAATCTAGACAGTCTTATAGAACTGCCCACTAATGTATACAACCTTCTACGAGAACACCCTGAGCACACAAAAACGGGGAGAACAAGATGCACCAGAGCAGCACTGCTTAGAAGAACATTTCTCAAACCTTTTTCATACTGGCTTGCTGCCTTCCTAAACTGTGTCCAAATGATCTAAGGGACCAGCTCCAATCCACAGATCAACCATTGAGAAACACTAGTTTAGAAGATCAATATATTTTCACAATGCATCCTTAAGAGGTCCTGGGGGGAAAGGAGGGAGGAGAGAAAAGACCACTGATCATGGTATCCTATATATAACTGTAAATGCTTGTGAGCCTATTTGAAAGGCTCCAGCACAATTTCAGTTATCTACAATGAATAGTCTCCGAGGGGTTGCCATGTTAGACTGTATCATCGCAAAACAAAAAAAGCAGTCCTATAGCACTTTAAAGGCTAACAATACAATTTATTAGGTGATGAGCTCAGGATTCTCCAGGTCTGAAGAAGTTAGCCTGTCCCACGAAAGCTCACCACCTAATAAATTTACACCTGGCCCTGCAGATTTCCAAGACCAGCATCTGATGAAGTGAGTCTGTGCTCACGAAAGCGCATGCTCAAAACTTTTCTGTTAGTCTATAAGGTGTCACAGGACCCTTCGTTACTGTCATCTAATAAATTATATTGTTAATCTTTACAGTGCTACAGGACTGCTTTTTTGTTTTATCTACAGTGAGATTGAGATGTTTTGTAATTATTTTTTGTGCATCAGATCACTTCTGGCAGCACTCTCAAAAATCTGAAGCTACTCAAAAACTTCTGTTGCCCATATGGGTGTGCCTTACCACACAGACTCATTCCTAATGTGTGCATGAGCACACACACTCATACATGATCCTTGTGTTGTCATATGCAATCCACCTGACCAAGTAGATCATGAAATGTAAAATGGTTAATTAAAAAAAATCCCTGACTCCCTCTATGGGTCCAGAACCAAACACAGGTCACAATTACATTTCAAAAGGGTTGCTGGCTGGGCTGGGCTGGGCTGGGCAGGGCAGCTCCACAGGTGGCTATTAAGAAACAATTCACACTCCTGAAGTAGTTCTCAACTTCTTAATTGGATGAACAGCTGCCAGGCAGTTAAGCCAACCATTTAAATCCAGAACCAGTGCAGCTGCAGGCCAGAGAACTGCACACCTGAGGAGCAGTGCCCAGCTCAGGTAAGGTGGGGGCCTGAAACAAAGGTTGGGAGGGCAGAGCAGCCTCTGTAGAAGATAGGGTCCCCACAGGCCAGCTTCCAGCCACAGGGGTTGGGAGACACCCCCCATGCCAGCTGGCTTCCAGTCACAGAGGGTCTGGGTCTCCCTGATCCCGACCCCAGCCAGGGTTCCCATGGCTGGCTTGGCCAGCCAGAGCTCTGCCCCAGCCAGCTTCCAGCTGTGTGGATGGGGGTTCCACCCCCCCATACCAGTCAGGGCTCATGCAGCTGGCACTTTTTTGGCCGGAGCTCCCACACCCCCAGCTGAGTTCTAACCGCGGGAGTCCCTGTGCCTCCCCTAGCTCCCTCCTGCCTGCGAGTGACTCCCAGCCCCTCAATGTGACTCTCCTAACCCACTCCTGACCCTGAGTATGACTCCCCTAGCACCCACTAGCCCCCTCCAGCCCAGGGTGTGACTCTCTCCTGGCTCCTGAGTGTGCCTCCCCTAGCTCCCTTCAGCCTGAGCGACTCCTTGTCCCCGAGCGTGATTCCTCTAGCTTGAGTGTGACTCCCCAAGCCCTCTCTAGCCCCCTCCAGCCCGAGTGTGACTCCCCAGGCCCCCGAGTGTGGGGTTTAAGCTGGGGGGAGCAGTTTGGGGATGAGTGTCTTTGCACTACCACAACTCTGATGAACCATAGTAAATGTAGTGTTAGTTTTATTAATATATTTCCCCTTTTCTATGAAATAATTATTATGAATCTATGAACATGAGGGGGCACAATTTCATATTATTGCCTGAGGTGCGAAATTAGCTAATTACGGCTCTGCCTTCTCTATCTCCCGCTCCCCATCCCGTTTTTTAATTGCCCTGGGCCACACCAAGTCTTCCTGAAGTGTCAAAATGGGTCCCTGTCTGGAAAAGATTGGGAACAACTACTCTAGATGATAGATTTTGATGAACAAGCTCCATGTTCTGAAACACAACCACATGAACCTGTAACCTAAAGTCAAAGAAGCTTCAGGAAGTAGAAGTTAAAGCACGCTTAGCTCAAAAAGACCAAACCAGGCCAAGAATTGCTGAGTATGTGCACTCTGACTGGAATCACCAGAAACCTGGCTCAATAAGAAACTGACAGAGGACTTCAGAATCTGGTCCTTGGCATAACATGTAGATCAGGTTTCCCTGAACCTGACAACGCACTGAGCCAGAGTCAGTACCTGGTTTGTAGAAGATGTATGCATATATGGGAATAATTTGACATTTTCTTAAACCTTTTCCCTGTCAGCTGTGCTACAGCCCCACTTTTTACAACTGCAGTAGCTAGCTGAATATAATTATTGTCTAAAACAAAAATTTGAAGTGAATCAGGAGGGACAGAAATGGCTGATTTTATGTGCTTTCATCCAGTCTGGATGTTATTACTGATTTTTGGTGCGCTGTTAAAGAAAGAAGGACAAGAAAAATTCACTCATCTACACCCTTGTGATGAGTAAGAAGAATATTGGGGAAACTACCATCAATGGGTACAGAAACCAACCAGTTAAAACTATTACCTATTTTGGTTGCAAACATAGCCTCAGTGTAAACTAATGCAATGCTGGTTTACAGACTCTGTGGACAAAACTTTGCCTGTGCTACTACCAATATTCTCTCTAATTTTTAGCAAAGGGTTGTTAAGCATGATTTTTACAGGTGTTAACTAAGGCTGTTCATGAATAGGTTTCCATGGCTATTCAAAATGGAGTCCCTGTTGGAGTCCATTTTAAGATGGAGTCCAGAAAATTGCTGACTCGCTGCCCCCTCAGAGAAAGGGCACGAATCCTGAGGCGGGAAAAGGGCATCACATGATTTGCGATCTGCCCAGATATAAGAGATTAGAAAAGGAAGTGACCCACTCCACTCTGGGCTCTCACTCTCTGACCCCCCTGTCTAGCACTTGGCTGGAGGATCAGAGGAGGTCCCCAGTGGCTAGAATGAAGCACTCCCACTGCACTGTGACACTTCGTAGGCTGAAGAGTTCTCACTCTGGTGCCCCTGTGGCAGTTGGGTATGGGACCCCAAGGAGGCTTTCAGTGGCTAGGGTGATCAGGCAGAGTGAGGGGTGTGAAGACTTGGTGGGCTGGGAGTTTTGTTTAATTTAGTTAACAGAACAGGGGAGCGGGTCTTTCACTTGCACCCATACCACCATTCTCTTTAGTCATTCCCACACGCAGGACGACGTGTCAAGAAGGGAAGAAAGATGACAGAAGACGAGGAGGGTTCCATCTGGTCGCATACCTGACAGGCAGCTCCATCGGCCTCCTCCCCAGCGCAGCAGTCCAACCCACCTGGTGTCCTCAGCTCACTCCAGGACTGTGGTAGGGAGTGACTATGGAGGGAGGGGTAACTCCACTCACTTGTAAATAATTATTTAGATTTGACAGCCAGAAGTTTCATCTGATTACTGTTTGCCTGTTAAATAAATCACTCGTGTTTGTCTGTCTTTTCATTTGAGAAGCATTCAATAAGGGCGGCGACAGACACGTTGGGGGATCCGGGCCTGCAAAAGCAGGGAGCACACGCTGCACACTGTCTGGCTGCAAACAGGGTGGAATAAATTTTGTCATGTGCACCACAACTGGGAACCTGCGGTGCTGGCTAGGGGCGCTCTGCTAATCAGCTGGATGGCATTTCAGTCTCTCCTGGGCGACCACCCAGTCTCACTGGGAACAACGGCTACTACTCACCACTTCCCAAACAGCAGCAAAACAGAACTGAACAGATTTTTGTCCCCATAACAGGCGGTACAAAGACACACAGGTAAAATACCTAATTCCACTGAAGTCCACAATATTATTTTAAACTCTTTTCTCTCGTCCTCCAATGACACATTTATTCAGTTTACATTAAACTCCTCCCTTATCATAAATCAAGATCAGTATTATCACCACCAGTCAGTGTAACTAACCCATCGATCAGTAATACACCACTCCAAACGGCAGGAAGGCAAGCACACTCCAGCGCTGCATGACTGAACCCTTGACCTTCAGCAGTCAGTCCCAAACTCTCTATACGCTCATCAGAACTGGCACAATGCTCATGCCTCTTACCCTGTGGCCAGCCCAGCCTCTTGTGGCTGCAGTGTCTCATTTTCTCTGGACCCTACTTGTCAATCTAATGGAAGCTGAGGCTTCTCTACGTGCACTAAGGATGACGTTGCATACCCTGCATCACCTGTAAATAAGCAGTTTACAATGTGGCATGTGCCTCTGCACTGACTCGGCACAGATCTCAGCTAGGGATGGAAAAGGGGTGAGGAGAAGGCCCAGGAGAGGCACCGCGTGATCCAAGTATCCTGCCCCCCTCAAACACACACACACTCTCTCTCTCTCTCTAGTGGAAACTATGATAGGGCCTTGCTTGCCTTTTTCCATTTAGTTAAAGAGCAAGGACCTTTTCTTCATTGTCCAGCAGATACAGACTCTCATTTTTTAACAGAGGACACCTAAATACTTTTTGAAAACAAACAAATCAGTGTGATGAATACAATTCTTTCCCTTTTTTATTTCCACCATTCCATAGGAGAACATTATTTCAAGGTATTTGGTCATTTTTCTTCACTCTATTTTAAATACACTGCAACACACTCGCCCCGGCATTACCATTCCGAAGCTAGAGAAGTTATATAAGCAACATATTTGCCCCACCATATTTTTAGAGAACATGGAAGAACGTCAGCTCAGGGCAGTCCTTAGGAGAGGCACAGTATTTAAATATCTTCTGAAAGCATACCCAAGACTTTGCCAACAAAAAGGAAATTGTCCTACTGTGGTTAAACCTAATTCAGCCCAGTAAGCAGTGGAAGTATTGGTAATGCTGCCAGACAGTATTAGCCTCTCGTGCTTCGGCAAACTCTGTGGTTCAGCACAGGTCAAGTCCCGAGGGTGCGAGACTAGAGGACTTTTAACTGGACCATAGTACTCTATATGGAGACAAGGGCATCTAGAGTGAAAGATAATATGGATATTATTCATGTCTAGACCACATAAATCCACTACCAGAACCTGAAGACATCTTACACCTCTGTTCTCTCCACTTAACTCCTCTTCCCGCCTTCCACTGTTACATTCCTTCCTACTTTCCTAATGCGATATTAATAGTTAGACATCTATATCTCTATTATTAGAACAGTGGCCTAATATTTCAGCTACCAACATCCTTCCTAGAAGAGGGGTGTAAAGTTTCAGAAACTGCAGTCTATGTTTGTAACTTAACTGTGTTGTATTGTATACCTGTTGCGATGGTACAACAACAGTAGTCAAACTTAATAAGACCCATCAACAGAACTGTACCCTTAACCTTTACTTTACACTGGCCATTACTCCAGTTTCATAAAAAACAAATTCTTTGTAAGCTCAGCTAAACACAAATAATGTTGAGAAGTTTTTTTTGTTTTTGTTTGCTTTTTAAATATGACAAAAGGCCCCCATTAAGATTCACATTTTTCCTAAAAGAATTCAAGTTTCAATTTCCTTGCAAGCTCGTCTGTGTCCACTCTATGGCCAAACTGAAAACTGAAACCATTCTTCTAATCTAGTTTGTCTGGTGCTAAATCTCAAGATCTCTAATACTAGACATCTGTCCTGAAGACAGAAATTTAGAATAATGCCAAATTTGCATCCAGGTTAAAAAAATTTGCACGGGGGGGAGCACAAATTGTCTTTTTCTCATCTCATATACCATTTCATGTTTTCTATCTAGAAGTGGTTACTAGAAGTAACCATTAAGCAATCAGTGAATTATGTTACATGCCTTGTATAACTGTACGTGTTCTCTTTCTACATCTCTGCCAAAACATAAGGGCTAAAAGCCGTAAGAATGTGAACACTTTCATACACTGGGGATTTATCCATGTACATTTTGAGAAGTCAGTTGCTCTGCCTGCACACAGATGATATTAACTGGTTTTCTATATTACATTAAATGTGCATAGTTAACACTGAGGGTTAGATCCTCAGCTGGTGTAAACTGACTGACTATTGATTTCAATAGAGCTGAGCTTACCCTAGCAGAAGATCTGGCCAGATTCCTAAAAAGATCTACTGTAATGCAATTTCAAATGTATGCAAGAAAAATACCAGTCATTTTTTGTTAATAACTGAAAACAAATTATCACTGGGACAAACAGTTGCTGTAGCAGCAGCAGCAAGTCATGAAAACAAAAGACTACATCCTAACCTTCTCATATCAAGCTGACTGCCATGCTTTTTAAAAGGGGAAATCCATACTCATGAAAAACTTGTTGGTAACTTTCCTTTTTGCAGTGCATTCTACTCATGCAATTTTTTTTGTCTGAAAGGCCCAAAAGCAGCTTATCAAAAAGTTAACATGCTAATAGCACCTGACTGAATACTACAGGCAAATATTTGTTTATTGCTGTGTTTTATAAAGGCCTTTATCAACATTTTAACTAAGGTAACAGTCTTATCTCTATATCCAAGATGTTTTGCAACTTCAACCTTCTCTATCACACCTAGCTCATGTATTTAAAATGTTGTCCTAGGAAGCAATCCTTGCCCTTAACATGTTCCCTTTCTTATTTTCCTCCACTGATATTATCTGTTGAAATTCTCTCATTACTTTATTGGTCTCTTTTAACTTACAAAACACTTCAGCCTATCTAGGAGTTTTGTAGCAATACATATAAAGATGTTGCCTTTGACTTAATCTAAAAGGTAGCTGCCAGACGATGCCAATCTACCGTGTATTTGTTTTTACCGTTTATATAGTCATACAGATAGTACAATCTTGTTTTCTTTAAAAGGTAGGCAAAAGTTTTAAACTAGAAATGAAACAAGTGACCTTCCCTCCAGCAGGCTAGCTCTAGTCAATATTTTCCCTAACATAAAGCCAAAAGCTGTATTGACTTGTAAATAAATGGTTACCTAGCCCTACCTGGTACAACCAGAAGCTGATAAAAGAAATCACAAATGTGAAAGACCATACGCTGAGGCTGCCAGTTAGGATTTGAAATCTACAACTTCCTGCTCTGTGGTTGCGCCATAGCCAGGGGTGGGGCTACCAATCAGGAAGAACAGAACCTACAAAGCCTGCTAGTAAGTGACCAGGAGAGCCTGCGAACAGGTGATTGCAAACAGGAGGGAGTTTTGAGAAGGGATTTGAGAGCGGGAGTTGAAAGGAGCTAATTCCATTTTTGCTTCGTCTCGAACTTTTACACAAAAAACTGTATCCCAGACTATCACATTGAGTTTTCCTGACTGTTTACACTTGGATTTCTGATTGCAGGTGATTTCTGTTTCAGTTATTGTGGCATTTGGGACTGTGTGCCCGAGAGGGTTGGAATCTCTTTGAACCCTGGTTCCCTTGATTGCCTTCGATCAGCCTTCCCTTGGGTGACTAACAAGGGGGAGGCCTGACTGAGGTTTGTAGGCTTTAAAAGCCAGAATCAGAGCAATCAGGGCAGCAAAGTGGGCAGGGGACTGCAGACAGGTCAGTTTTAAGAGGAAGTTTGACAGACGGGTTCCACTACAGTTAGGAAGACCCACAACACCTCTGCCAGCACTACTGCTATCTCCTCCACCTGCGCCTGCAGTCAGACAGACCTCCTGACCAGGGATGCCTCTACCCAGACCCTGCTGTGGTTTTGCAGGGACTGTGACTTCCAATTCCCACCTACTGAAGTCCAGGCTGGGGAGACCACCCAATGTGGAAGGTGTCTTCTGATAAAAGCTCTCAGGAAGCAGGTGGTGGAGCTAAAGGAAGAGGTAGCTGGGCTTAGGAGTATTCGACTCCACGAGCAATTCCTGAACAGTATTCATGTGGAGACAGCTGAGGTTAAGATGGCTGTCCCACCACAAAAGAGTGCTGACACACCATCAGTGGAGGTGGAGATGGCTCAGAGGGGGACACAGGCAGCTGGTCACTTGCAGCAGCAGGCAGCTCTCTACTCTTGCTCCCAATCCTCCCACTGTGGTACCAGGAAACCCTTATGTCGTTCTGGATATGGGAGATAAGGAATCACCCCCTACAGGTTAATTAGAGAAGCCTTGTACCACCAAGGCTGGGAGGTCTGTTACCACCACGAGAAAGAAAACATAGGGTAGTGGCGGAAGGAGACTCTTTTCTGAGCGGGACAGAGGCACCAATCTGTTGCCCTGATGCGTCATCCTGGGATGTATGCTGACTGTCAGAAACCCGTATCCGAGAAGTTATGGAGGTGCTGCCGAGGATTATCTGGCCTTCTGACTACTACCCTATGCTACTCATTCATATGGGCATGAACGATACAGCAAGGTGTAACCCTGAGCAGATCAAGCATGACTACAGGACTCTGGGAGTATGGGTGAGGGAGTTTGGGGTGCATGTGGTGTTCTCCTTGATCCTTTCGGTCAAAAGTAGGGCCCCAGGCAGAGACAGATGCATCCCGGAAGTGAAGGCCTGGGTGTGAGGATGGTGGCGCCAGGTGCACTTTGGCTTTTTTGATCACGGGATGCTGGTCCATGAAGGACTGTTAAGCAGGGATGGAATGCACCTTTTGAGGAATGGGAAGGATGTATTTGGATCGAGACTGGCTAACCTAGTGAGACAAGCTTTAGATTAGATTCAATGGGGACAGGTGAACAAAGCCCACAGGTAAGTAAAAAACCTGGAGACCTAGAAGTTGGGTTGGAAATGGGAGGGACCATGGGCTAGAATAGCAGAGGAAAAAAAGAGGGACTAGGCAGAACTGGGTAGTAAAAGCAAATCAGTACCTTAGATGCCTATGTACCAATGCAAGAAGCATGGGTAATAAGCAGGAAGAACTTGAAATCCTAATAAACAAACACAATTATGATATAATTGGTATGACAAACTTAGTGGAATAATGCGCATGATGGGAATACTGGTATAGATGGGTACAACCTACTCAGGAAGGATAGGCATGGTAAACAGGAAGGAGATGTTGCCTTATATATCAAAAATGTGCACCCCTGGACTGAAGTGGAGACGGATGCATGAGACAGACATGTTGAGAGAGTCCCTGGGTTAAGTTAAAAGGGGTTTAAAAAAAAAAAAAAAAAAAAAAAAAAAAAGGTGATGTGATAGGTGTCTACTACAGACCACCTAGCCAGGTAGAAGAGGTGGATGAGACTGTCTCTAAACTATTAACAAAATTATCCAAAACACAGGATTTGGCGGTGGTGGGGGACTTCAACTAACCAGACATATGTTGGGAAACTAACACAGCAAGGAACAGAATATCCAGAGTTTTTGGACTGCGTGGATGACAATGTTATTTCAGAAGGTAGAAAAAGCTACTGGGGGGAAGCAGTTCTAGATTTGATTTTAACAAATAGGGAGGAACTGATTGACAATTTGAAAGTGGAAGGTAACTTGGGAGAAAGTGGTCATGTCATCATAGAGTTCATGATTCTAAGCAATACTGAAAGGCAGAACAGCAAAACAGTGGATTTCAGAAAAGCAAATTTTGGTAAATTCAGATCAGGTAGGTAAGATCCCATGAGAAGCAAGATTAAGAAGAAAAAATGACTGAGGAGAGTTGGCAGTTTTTCAGGGGGACATTATTAAGGGCCCAAAAGCAAACTAATGCTGCACAGGAAATCTAGAAAGTATGGTAAAAAGACAACCTTGGCTTAGCCTGGAGATCTTGCATGATCTCAAAATCAAAAAGGAGTCACAAAAAGTGGAAAGTAGGAGAAATTACAAAAGACGTACAAAAGCAAACAAACAGTGCGTCTATGCAAGGGCAATATTAGAAAGGCCAAGGCACAAGCTCAAATTAGTTAGAGACAAAGGGTAACAAGAAGGCATTTGTAGTGAGCCGCTGTGGCCTCCCGCTGACTCAGAGGCAGAGGAGGCTGCGCAGAGGCCCTGGTGGGCAGGCCCGGAGCCAGAACACCAGTGGCCCACCCCTCAGAGGGCGGGGCCTAGAGACAGAAGGGCCAAGGGCAGAGCTCAGGACCCATTAAAGGCTGGGCCTCCAAGCAGGGAGGGAACGCCTTCGTGGGCTCCCGGATGCCAGGGGCAGAGAGTCCGCCGCTGCCCGGCCGGTCTGGAGGAGCAAGCCCCCAGTGGCCCAGACCAGCCAGGACAGCTACGCATCCAGATGCCCCAGGGGACCTACCCGGACTTCCCAAATCTGCCAGGACCCTCACGCTGGTGGAGGACCCCCTCCTTGGAGGAAACCCCAGGCCCGGCCAGACAGGCAGGGGCTAGCAACCACAAGGCCCCAGGAGCGGCCTGCACCGGAGTTCCAGTGGACCCCTGCAGCCTCCAGGCCGAGGATCGCCTCAGACCCACTGTGCTACCTCCGCCAGACTACCCCAATGATGTGGAGATGACCGACTGGCCAGAGCCCCCAAAGGTAGATGATTTGGTGGGGGCCAACCCCTGGGGACCCCCTGATCAGGCGGACTGGGACCTTCCCCCGATGGAGGTGGAGGTAGGAAGTGGCCCAGGGAACGCTGCACCAGAACCCATGGCGGTATGTTGCGGCCTGGATCCCCACCACCGTGGTCATGTGTAAGCGACCCGCAGGGCCCTGGGTCGGGTCACAGGGGTGTGGGAGGGCCTGCGACCCCCTCCCGGACGGGGTAAGCCCTCACTGGGCTTGTCCCTCAACCTTTCTGCTGCTGCCAAACCCTGAACCGAGGGCTGGGCTTGCTCCCCAAACCTTCTGCTGCCATCCCACCCTGAACCAAGGGCTGGGCTTTCCAGGACAGCCGGTGTGGCTGCGGTCCCGTCCAGAGCTACAGGCACTGCCATAGCCCCAGGCGCCTACAGCATTTTATAAAAATATTAAAAGCAAGAGGAAGACCAAGGACAGGGTAGGCACACTACTCAGTGGCTGTCTCTACACTAGCTCCCTACTTCAAAAGGAGCATGGTAAGTAAGGTGTCAGGAGATTGTTAATGAAGTGCTGTGCTGCATATATAGCACTTCATTAAGCTAATTCTCCCCCTGCGGCAACTTCAAAGTGTTAAACTTCAAAGTACCAGCTCCTGTGTAGCCGTGGCTAACACGCCAGTATTTCGAAGTGCCTGGGCAACTTCCAACTTCCTTTACTCCTCAAAAATTTTTTTGAGGAGTAAAGAGACTTCGAAGTTGCTCGGGCATGTCAAAGTACCGGCGGGTTAGCCAGGGCTACACACAAGCCGGCACTTTGAAGTTTAACACTTCCAAGTCGCTGCGGGGGAGAATTAACTTAATGAAGTGCTGCATACGCAGCACAGCACTTCTTTAACAATCTCCCGACACCTTACTTACCATGCTCCCTTCAAAGGAGGGAGCTAGTGTAGACAAGCCCAATGAGGAGGAAGAAACAATATCAGGAAACTTGGAAATGGCAGAGATGCTTAAGAACTTCTTGTTTCGGTCTTCACCAAGAAGGCCAATGCGGAAATGCCTAACATAACGCATGCTAGTGGGAGGAAGGTAGATTTAGAGGATTAAATACATAAACAAGTTAAAAATTACTTAGAAAAAGTAGATGTCTACAAGTCACCAGGGCCTGATGAAATGCATCCTAGAATATTTAAAGGAGCTGATAGAGGAGGTTTCTGAACCATTAGCTATCATCTTGAAAAGTCCTGGAAATCAGGAGAGATTCCAGAAGACTGGAACGGGGCAAATATAGTGCCCATCTTTAAAAAGGGAAAAAAGAACAACCCAGGAAACTACAGACCAGTCCGTTTAACTTCTGTACTGGGAAAGATAATGGGAGCAAATAATTAAGGAATTCATCTACAAATAACTGGATGAAAATAAGGTGATAGGTTAACAGCATGTAAACAACAAATCATGCCAGACCAATCTGATAGCTTTTTTGGACAGAATAACAGGTCTTGTGCATAAGGGAAAGGCAGTGGATGTGCTATACCTAGACTTTAGTAAGGCACTTGATATGGTCTTGCATGATCATCTTATCAATAAACTAAGCAAATACAACTTAGATGGGGTCACTATAAGGTGGGTGCATAACTGGCTGGATAACTGTTCTCAGAGGACTTAAAGGTTCTCAGTCACACTGGAAGGCCATAACAAGTGGGGTTCCACAGGGATCTGTTTCGGGAACAGTTCTATACAGTATTTTCATCAACGATTTAGATACTGGCATAGAGAGTATGCTTATTAAGTTTGCAGAGGATACCAAGCTGTTAGGGGTTGCAACTACCTTCAAGGATAGGCTCATAATTCCAAATGATCAGGTCAAACTAGAGAAATGGTCTGAGGTAAACAGGATGAAGTTTAATAAGGACAAATGAAAAGTATCACACTTAGGAAGAAACAATCAGCTTCATACATATAGAATGGGAAGCAACTGTCTAGGAAGGAGTACTGAGGAAACAGACTTGGGGTCACAGCAGACAACAGTGTGATGCTGTTGCCAAAAAAAAAAAAAAAGATTCTGGCATGTACTAACAGGAGTGTTGTGAGCAAGACACAAGAAGTCATTCTTCCACTCTACTCAGAGCTCACTGCGCCTCAATTGTAGTATAGTTTCCGGTTCTGGGCACCACATTTCAAGAAAAACGTGGAGAACTTGGAGAAGGTCCAGAGAAGAGCAACAAGAATGATTAAAGGTCTAAGAGAACATGAGCTATGAGGGAAGACTGAAAGAAATGGGCTCGTTTAGTTTAGGAAAGAGAAGATTTAGATGGGACGTGACAGTCGTTTTCAAATACCTCAAGAAGGTTACAAGGAGGAGGGAGAAAAATCATTCTCCTTGGCCTCTGAGGATAGGACAAGGAACAATGGTCTTCAACTGCAGCAAGGGAGGTTTAGATTAGACATTAGGAAAAAATTCCTAACTTATTCCAGTGTTTAACTACCCTGACAGTTAACTACGGAGGTTGTGGAATCTCCATTGTTGGAGATATTTAAGAACAGGTTAGATAGATGCCTATTGGGGATGATCTAGACGGTGTTTGGTCCTGTAAGAGGGCAGGGAATTGGAGCTGATGATTTCCGGAGGTTCCTTTCAGTTCTAGTGTTCTATGATTCTATGACATCACCACCACTAAGGTTTAAGCAAGTTTAGATCCTTCCTAGTATCTGTTTACAGACATACTTCTGAAAAGTTGGTCAAGAAAACAATGTATGCAAGACACCAGAATGACAATCATGTAGTCATTCTAACTATTGTATATGCAGGTCAGAATGTTTCATTATGTTTAATGGGTCAACAGAACTATCTTTCCATGAGGAAAAATTCTAAAATTGGTTCTGGACTAAACTTTTTAGGATTAGGAGGCAATGTAGGGGCTTTTTTAAAATTATTTTCCAGCTTAGCACATATTAAGTACATCTTGCTTTACCTTGTCTTGACTAGAGATTTTTGAATGTGTTAGTTAAACCCAACTAGCTAGTAAGATTTCATCTTGCATCATGAAATCTAAGGGTTTAACTACACAAGGAAAAAGTCTGAAGTAGTTAACTACACTGCACTAACTCCCCCTGCAGGCTCCCTTTCTGAGTACTAAGGCTATGGCTACGCTACAAGATATCGATTTTAAGTCATTTAGCCTAATTTTACCAATTGCCTGTCTTCACTGTAAATTCCAGGAGCTCGATTTATGGTTCATTAAAAACTGACATATCATCAATATAATACTGTCATAACTTGACGGGTGTAGCGTTCCATTTGAATTTAAAATTCCAAATGAAGGGTAGTGAGGAAGCACCATGAATTCGATTTAAAGACATTAACCTCCAGAGATGTCCCGTATGTGACCCACAGCCCTCTGCTTTGGCCTTTTCCATCTTCACCACTCTCAGGTGTGCAGGAATTAGGCAACTGGGATACTATTTCAAATCGGCACTTGGAAGCTCATGGCTGTAGGGTCATGCTTGTATGAGAGCCTGAAAAATCTTATTTCTTTCTTTGCTCTTAGTGCAACTGTGGGGTCTGTGGTTCCGTGTGTACATCTGCTAGTTGCCTTTTTCCTGCGCTGCCCGGCACCAGCCGCTGCACACCCTCTCCCCCCGTCCCCCACACCATGTGTCAGCTAGGCTGTGAGAGAGGGTCTCACTTATTGATAGAACAAGAAACTTTCCAGCTGTTTACATTTTGTCCTGACCCCCACATCCCCTCCCTTCTCTCCCCTGGAGGCACCACCATGGTCTGCAACTTTCCCACGCCCAGCCACATCACATGGCTTGCCCCCAAACCAACAAAAGGACATGCTCCGCAAGGTGCCAGGCAGCTTGCACGTGGTGAGGGTCCTGTAACCAGTCCAGGGCAGTCTCCCTCAGCAGCTAGGATACTGGGGGCTGGTTGCTGTTCAGAGTCTTTTAGCCACCTGGGGGAAGTCTCCCTCAGCAGACAAGTCACAAGAGCAGCTGTCCTTTCAGAGTAAATTTTTGTATGGGCTTTATTGCAAGGCCATTGAAGGCAATGTCACAGCTCTAGAATTACCACAGTTCTCCAAGTAAGGCTTGAAGCAAACCATCAAGCCATAAACAGATTTTATGACACATTGTATTTTCAGTGTTGTGCTCGTGTCTGCGACTTACATATGTGTACTTAAACATAAATATCCATTGCAAATTCTCATTCTGAGGGTGTTCTTTGCCAGGTGTAAACCTAGACCCAAGCCTTGGCCCGCTGGCAATAGGGGCAGATGATAGGTCCTGCCCCAGAGTGTCAGCCAGCATACTGGGTCCAGATGTAGCCCTGCTGGAGCTCCTTCACCTTTTCCTGGACTTGCTCCACGCTGCAGCGGGGGGTGGCTTCATTCTGCCAAGGTGGTGGCCATCCAGGGTAGGCTTCGCCTTACAGTGCTTCACCTTGGGGTCTTGGGAGTAGATCCTCCTCGCTCCCCAGGTTCAGGAGGGTCTAACATTTTGCCCAGTGCAGGAGGGACCTGCCTCTTGGTGCCCCAGGCTGGCTCTTGGGCCTTTGAGACAACATTATTGATCCGAGGATCTATAATCCACATCCAAGCCTCCAAAGCTCCAGTGCTTTTGCATCCCATTTTGAAAACCTGTCAGTTGGGAAACCTGCAATCTTTTTCTAACTTTCGTAAGCACTTTACTACCCCTCCCCACCCCACAATTATAAAAAGCACATCTCTTATACAAGTAAGGCAGACCCTGCCTGGAAAAAGAGACCTCTGGTTAACACGGCAGGGAAACGAGGGAAATGAAATGTGGGAAGACGTTATCAGATACCTACAGCCACTTGCGGGCAATTTTTTTCCTCATGTTGCACCAGTGAAAATAGCCAGAATGCTACAGGACTCAGGGAACCGTGGGATAGGTTCCCACAACGTGCTGCTGCAATAGTCTATTTTGGCAACTATGTGTGACAACAATAAGTAGATGTTGTAGGGAGCACATGGGAAGGTGAAGATGCTCAAAATCATATTGATAAAAACCCAGCATTAATAAATTGATATTAATAAAACTGATTTAGCTCATAGTGTAGATGCAGCCTCAGAGTGCCTTTTGCCTGGGGGCACAGGTGCCATGAATTAAGATTTATTTAAAACAAACAAAAAAAAAAACCCACAAGGAAGAACCTCCCCCTACCAGTTTTGAATTGCTATGGGTCACAAAGTCTTATTGAATTGCCAAAATACGTCACCATCTCGAAAAGGTTGGGAATCGCTGGTCTAGACCTTCCCTGATCTATCTAACCTGCTCTTATATATCGCCGGTGATGGAGATTCCACAACCTCCCTGAGAAATTTATTCTAGTGTTTAGCCACCCTGACAGTTAAAGTTTTTCCTAATATACTTCCAAGAACTACAGCTGCAATCTCCAGCCATCCTTAACAACTTGAGGACAGACTTCCTCTAACAGAGGTAAGGTGACTTCTACTGCTAGTTCCTCAACCTGGAATGCACTGCTGTCTAACTTCACCTCCATCTTTCCTGAACTGAGTCTGAGCCAGCTGTTTCTCACGGGTAGGGACCTCTGGTTTTCTTGGTCGACAGGGTAAGATTGTCATCTATGTACTGACAGCATTACAGATCACAGCATCAAGCAAACTCCCTCAGTGGCCTCATAACAAAATTAAGAGAACAAAATTAAGCCATGTGCAGTTCTACAGATGAGGACTAAAAGATAAGGAACATCAAAACCTTCTAGGCTCTGTCAAAGAAATAGCAGTGCTACCTTAATGGGACTTCATCAAACCCTGCTACCTACTGTATGTACTTCAGAACTAAATACTGAAGGCTCCCAAGCGATGTAGTAATAGCAGCACAGGTATTTTACCACATTCCATAATCATTAGTTGACAGTCAAACAGCACAACCAGTGCTATCTCCATTCCACATGTTAAAACAAAAAGCAGTCAAGTACGGATATGGTCTGAAGAAGTGGGTCTGTCCCACGAAAGCTCACCTAATAAACTATTTTGCTAGTCTTTAAAGTGCTACTTGACTGCTTTTTGTTTTGATAGTGTATAGACTAGCACGGCTTACTCTCTGTTACCATTCCACATGTTGATATCCAACTAGATTGGAAGTGGCATAAGATTTGTCCAAAGCAAAAACTACATATGCAAATTGCTGAGATTCAGCATACTGGGTGGACTGCTGACTGTCTCAGGAGAAGATCTGCAGAGCTTGTAGCATTTTAAAATGTAACATTTTGGGTGCATGCAGAATATGCAAGTAGACACAAATACACGAGCCTGACAACCTGAACAATATTCCCTTAATATTCCCCCCGCCCCCCCTCAAAAAAAAAAACTCACAAAGAAACAGACTAGCTTGGATAAAATAAAACCATTCCACAAATATAAACCAAAGCATTATCAGCTGCTAAATATTTGTTTCTTAATGGTGCTTAAATACCATGGAAACGTCTTGGGGAAAATTTATAGCTACAGATAGAGAAGTAAACCCCAAATTACTTCGTAACAGGAACAAAGATTTACAATCATCTCAAGTGTGAAGTAAGTCCCAAGTATTGTTCATAATTGTGACATATGTTTACAGTGGCCTACCTTTCCAGTTAAGGAGCCTGTGAGTACATCATACACTCACTCAACTTTGCCAATTTTCTTGACTAAAATCCAATAAAAACAACTGCTGTGACCGCAGACTACCTTTATTTATGAAAAGTCAAAGTTCAACTTTCGATTTTTTTTCTGCACACCTACATGGAAGGTGTGCAAGATTCTACTAAAATATTTTAGTTCAATGGGAATATGGAAAATAATTGTGTAGGCCACTGTAACACCCCTTTTACAAATGCTTATAAGTATATTCAACCTACATATTTTACAAAGCACCAAACACTTTTGTATCTAGGTGCCACATAGGGTTGCCAGATGTCCTCCACAAAAATACCGGACACCAGCAGCTAGGAAAGGAAGATGTACAGTAATCCTTCAAAATTTGCACAATTGGAGGGGGACCCCAGAAGCTCCAGCCCAGGCAGCCACTGAAGTGGGGGTAGGGGGTAGGAGAGAGTCCCCATCAAAGGGGGACAGAGCTGGAATCAGCCGGAATCAGCTTCCCTGAGTGACATCACGCTGCTGTGAAACCAACCTCTGCAGACGCAGCTCCAACTCCCATGCACCTGGCTCAACTCCACTCTTCCACCCCCTGCAGCCCTAACCCACTCCAGGCTTAACCCCCCTGCTCCCTTCCACACCCCAACCCACCGTCCAAGGCCCCCGATTTATGCAAATTTCAAGGTACATGAGGGCTGCGTGGAACGCAACCCTCACGTACCTTGGGGGATTACTGTATTTTCTTTGGATGGAATGCGCAAGCAGCCAGCCCCTCCACCAGCGGGGATGGGAACGGGCCAGCGAGGGATTCCCAATACATAAGACATAGCGGCAGCAGCTGGGAGCACAGACTCTGCACATGCTACAACTTCACCTCCGTTTCCTCCACACCCTCTATTTCACCTCATTGCCCGAGCACCTGCCATCCAATTGTGGGGCCGTGTGTGTTCAGAAAGGCCCTGCCCCTCCATTGGCTGAGAACTTATAATAAAATTAAAATACCGGACATTTACGTATCCAGTATTCTTTTTTGCTTTTTTAATAACCAGACAGAGAGCCCAAATACCCAACTGTCCAGTTCAATACTGGACGCCTGACAACTCTAGCAGAGTATGCACACAGACTGCAGTGTAACATATACTTAGTGGGCCAAAGTAGCCAGAGGTTGGATCTTAAACTCAGCACTGCAGATTTAAAAACAAAAAACACTAGAATCTGTTTGAAAATTCTGTCCTTTTTACTTTTGTAATTATCCATTGCACTGGTAGCCTGCTAAGGTATACATGTCCAGACATGTTTTCACTTAAATGCCAGACTCAAAAAGAAAAGCTAAGTCCCACCCTCTCTCTACTCCCATCTGCACTCTTACCCCCCTCCTGAATCACATATCTCCTTTCACCCAAAAAGCATGACACTAACAACATGAAAACACTTTGCAATTCCAAACCCTATGTGAGCTCAAAGAATTTAACTTCCCACCAGTAAACTAATAGGGGTTATCCACAAAAGGGGACAGCCAGAAGTTTGCAAGCCAACTGGAAATGAAAGCCTTCAGTAAACTAAGACAACTACTGTATAGTCATACAAAGTGCCACAAAAAGAAAATACTTAAGATAAAAATATGCTCATGAGCACTTTCAATTTTTTGTAGGCTGTAATGGAGCATAACACTACATGTGATTCAGATTTACAGAAATATAATTTTATTAAAAATGCTATAAAGTTATTATTTCTGTCCTACCCTCTTAGTGCATTCCAGATCCTTGACTACAAACTCAAAATGGTTTGACACTTTTAAAATGTGTTTATGTTGTATTTCTTCACAGCAATTTATTTTTTGGTATTATTTTTGGACATTGGTAAAAGGATTTTATATGCCCTAGGATTCAAGGGAAGGGAGGTGTTCAGACAAAAATGCTCCAAAACTATGTCATCTTGGGGTAACTCCCTGAACTTAGTTACAGTGGGGGTAAATTTGGCCCTTTAAGGCTGAATGCAGAATAGTAGAAATTTTAAATAGGAATCTCATGTACAATTATGTCAGCCCTGTAAATTTAAAAAAACAAACAAACAAACTATATTTGCTTGGTCAGACAACCCCAGTACAACCCCGTTAAAGGAAGAACTGGTTATGTTGCAGCTATTTATCTGATAGTTCGCCTCCTCCCCCAAACAGCTTCCCCAGCTGTGAGGATAGCTGGCGCCCTCATTCCAGCTGTGGCCGGGGAGCGGGACTGCCACTACAACCCCAAACCGATCGGCAGATCCGCTCATCACCGCCGTCTCTCACCGTCTCAGGATCGTTTTCAAACACTTCCCTGGCTTCCTCCTTGTTGCACAGCTCTTCCACGCACTCCCGCTCCAGGTGGCCTTGCTTGGTCTCCTCGAAGATTTGATAGGCTCGGCGCTGCCTCTGCCGCAAGAAGTGGGCCGCCTCGGGGGCTCGCAGCAGCACGGCTGGGGCCGCAGCCACACGCGGGGACAGCGGGGAGGGAGAAGCAGCAGTAAATACAGGAATCAAATCACCCCAGCCGGCCGCTGGGAAGTGCGCGGAACAACGCCACGGGCGCGCCCCGCTTTCCCAGCCCAGCCCGCGTCGCAGCAGCACGGCCCCGCACCGAGCACTGCCTCTAGCGCGCACTCTCCCCGGTCCCGCACAAGGCACAGTCATCCACCTGCCCGCAACGCTGGGCGGACACGGCATTGCACCAGCCAACCCCCCCGCCGTGCAGTGCCCCCGGGGAGCGCTCCCCCCGCGCCCCAGAGCAACACCCCAGCCGCGAACACAGACCCCCCCAGTCAGGGCAGACGCCCCAGCCGTGCCCCCCTGACAGACCCCCCCAGCCAGGTCAAATGCCCCAGCTACAGACACCGCCCCCAGTCAGGGCAGATGTCCCAGCCGTGCCCGCCTACATGCAACCCCCCAGCCCACTCAAGCGCCCCAACTATGCCCCGCACATACACCCACCAATCAGGGCAGATACCCCAGCCGCGCTCCCCCCCCAGACACTGCCCTCAGCCAGGTCAAGTGCACCAGCCGTGTCCCCCCTTCTGCTCACATAATACAGTCACCCCCCAGCCCTACCACCGCCGGCCCCGGCCCCGCAGACGCTCGCCGGGTGTCCTTGGGAGGAGGGCGCGGGGAAGCGGCTGCCTCCCCCGGCGCACAGGCTGGCCCGGGCAGGGCTGAGGGTCGCGGCGGCACTCACTCGGCGAGCAGTCGGCGGCCAGCAGGGCCAGCAGGAGTGCGGCAGCGAGAGCCGGGGGCTGCGGCATGCTGCGGCTGGGCCGGGCCCTGCAGCTGCGGCAGGAGCGGGCCGGTCGCAGGGAGCGCGGCTAGTGCGGGAGGCCGGAGCGCGCGCGCGAGGCGGCAGCACCCGGCAGGCTGAGCCGCGGAGACACACCTATCGCCCGGGGGGCTGGGCGCAGGGCGCGTGCGGCTGCCGCCCCGCCCCGCCCCGCCCCGCCCCTCCTCTGCCCTGGGCCCGGCCCGCGCCTGCAGAGCTCTGCTGCGGGGGGGGCTCGGGCGTCATCCTGTCCCCTGCTCCCCGCCCCTCGTCCGGCCCCGCAGCACCTGCGCCCTGGAAAGCCGCACCCCCCGGGCTGCAGACGCGTGGGCATCCGCCCCGCTTTTCTACCGGCATCACGTTACCCCCACAGCGCAGCGGCACCACTGGCAAGTTGTAGCCTCGGCCTCGGCCTTAGCCTCGCGGGTTTACTTGGGGGGACTGGTAAATGCATGGGCCGGCTTGAGGCTTTCTGAGTTAGGGGAGCTAAGTGAGCGGCATGTTGTTGGAATGACTGGGTACAGCCATTCAGATCTGATAACCTACACCTTTACCCCCCTGATATTTAGGGGGCGGGCGGTTCTCCTGGAGTCAGATGACATTTAAATGCTGAGTTTGATTACAACTATTAGTGGAACTAAAGCAAATTAAAGGTGGAAAGCCCAAATCTACTTGAAATAAGGTGTTTAGATTATTTCCTCCCTATGTATTTTTCTTCACATATAAAGCTTCCACTTTCCTGGGTAATACTTTTAGCAAGAGACTACCCTGGCTTAACCAGGAGCTCTTGAATGAGCTAAAAATCAAAAAGCAGTCCTATAAAAAGTGGATGCTGGGTCAAAGGATGAATATAAACAAATTACACAAGTATGTAGGGGCAAAATTAGAAGGGCAAGGCACAAAATGAGGTCCATCTAGGGAGAGACATAAAGGCCGTGTCTGCACGAGCCCCAAACTTCGAAATGGCCACGCAAATGGCCATTTCGAAGTTTACTAATGAAGCGCTGAAATGCATATTCAGTGCTTCATCAGCATGCGGGCAGCCGCAGCACTTCAAAATTGACACGCCTCGCCGCCGCGCGTCTTGTCCCCACGGGGCTCCTTTTCGAAAGAACCCCGCCTACTTCGAAGTCCCCTTATTCCCATCAGCTCGTGGGAATAAGGGGACTTCAAAGTAGGCAGGGTCCTTTCCAAAAAGCCCCGTGGGGACGAGACGCGCGGCGGCGAGGTGCGTCAATTTTGAAGTGCTGCGGCCACCCGCATGCTGATGAAGCGCTGAATATGCATTTCAGCGCTCCATTAGTAAACTTCGAAATGGCCATTTGCATGGCCATTTCAAAGTTTGGGGCATGTGTAGACATAGCCAAAGGGTAACATAAACAACCTCCAAGGGGAAAAGTTGGTAGATACACACACATCACATAGAACTGGAAGGGACCTCAGGAGATCATCTAGTCCAGTTTTCTGCGGCCGTGGCAGGACCCAGCGCTCTGATCCCAGAATGGTCACCTCAAGGACTGAACTTACAACCCTGGGTTTAGCAGGCTAGTGCTCAAACCACTGATGGTATGTTTCCTTATCTGTCAATCACTTATGTCTCATCAGCATTATACTATGACAGGTCACACTGTGATGCTGGAAATGCTTCAAAATATCTGCAGTTTTCAGGCTTATGTAAATAGGCAAAATGATTTCCCCAAACTTGTTGACCAATGCATGATGTTTTAATATTCTACATACAATAAGATATTTTAACAGTGGGAGTTTTGGTGGAAAAAAGAGGAGCCAGTACTCCGCCAGCTCCCTGCCATCAACTCCACCCAGCCAATCCAGCAGCTGGGACTGCCAAGGTGCTGGTACTCATACAATTGTAAAATAGAATCCTAGGGCTGGAAGGGACCTCAGAAGGTCATCAAGTCCAGGCCGCTGCCTAAAGGAGGATCAACTCCAACTAAATCACCTCGTCCATGGCTATGTCAAGCTGGGACTTAGAAAACCTCTCGGGATGGAGATTCCACCACCTCTCTTGGTAACACATTTCAGTGCTTCTCCACCCTCCTGGTGAAATAATTTTGCCCTAATATCCAACCTACACCTCTCCCTCTGTAACTTCAGACTATTGCTCCTTGTTCTGCCATCTGTCACCACTGAGAACAATCTCTTTCCAGTACCAGCAATTAACAAAATAAGTACAGTATTTTAATATTTGTATATGCTCTTGTCCAGAACATGGTAACAATTAATACATGAAACTAGTTTTAACAGCATATTTTCACCTTCAAATCTGTTAGCTGAAAATACCTGCATGAAGTATTAAAACGCTACTACATTGAACAGTGATATTCTGCCAGTGTGTCCAGTTTTAGGCCCTGGTTGAATTTAAACTAGTATTGTATGGGCACAGAGGCTTGTATGTGCAAGTATGAGCTTGTGGGTGATTGCACATTAAGAAATATATAGAAGAGATGACTAAAGTCCTGAGAAGGGCAATACAAATGGCTAGGAGTATACAAATGGTTGTCCTTGGTAATAGACTACAAAATTTATTTAGACTAAGGAAAATACTTAGATGGTATTTGAATAAGGTATCCAAAATGCTGAAGACTATTGGTCAAGTCACTCTTTACCTGGTTCCTTATTTAAAAACAAAGTAATATTTATATTTTGAACTAATTAGATATCTCTTTATGCTGTGTACTCTTGGTCTGTGAAAAATCACCACTACTGGACATCATTCATCCAAATGCTGTAACTGGATATTTTAAAAATTGGTTAACTCTGTGATCATATTTATAGTTGCAGAATGTAGCTATAAAATGTGAGATAAGATACTGATATGACTAAATGAGTGATCAGAAATCATGTTTCAGCATAAAAGATGGTCAGTTGTGGAGGTCAGAAGGGATTCTTCTTCCATGTACATCACTCCCTCAGCTAGGTGAATAACGGAGACTCTTTACCATCCTCCAAGTATTGTGTTGCTCAAGAAAAATGCTAATCTGACCTCCTTGGAGACTGAAGGCTATATCCTATGGTTTTGTCCACTTGCCCACATAACCAAAATTCCTCAGACCAGAGCTATAGGATCACCATTAGAAATTACAGGTAGGCATGGAAGAATTAGATATTAATTTTTTATAATTTGTGCACATTATATTTGGATCACCATTAGAAATGACAGGTAGGCTTGGAAGAATTAGATATTAATTTTTTATAATTTGTGCAGATGATATTTAAGTTAATTTTTAAGCTTTTTTTCTATCTTTATTTAAATTTCCAGAATTGTGAGAAACTATGGGAGGAGGTCAAACAATAACTATGTAATATCAGTAGATACAGAAATTCAAAAAGCTTTATAATGGTTTAAAATGTACAAATTAGGAACACCATATGCCCAAAATATCTGAAGTAAATAGCCTTATGTGAAATGCTAATAGATTTTTCAAGAAGTATTCTTCTTATTTTGTGTTTTTGTAAATTTTACTTAGGAATGGGAATATTTGTTGATTTATGTATGATTAAATCAGTGTTTAGACCAATGAAAATCAAATCCTACCAAGTCTAATGGTAGGATTGTTCAGTCTCCTTGTTTCTTCAGCCTTTGGTGTCTGCCATAAATCTGTAAGCTATGGCTGCAAAAATTTCTACATGCTATAGCTAAAATGTGAAATTACATTAATTTTGTTTATATTTAAAGGTGGTGGAAGATAGCATAATCAAATGTGAACATCCTTATAACTAAGCAGTTAGAATTCAATATTGTTGACTGCAAACACAGTACCAGCTGGGAATGTGCTAAAATATGCTTAGCACATTAAGATTTGCTACGAAGGGTCCTGTGGCACCTTATAGACTAACAGAAAAGTTTTGAGCATGAGCTTTCGTGAGCACAGACTCACTTCATCAGATGCAGCATCTGATGAAGTGAGTCTGTGCTCTCGAAAGCTCATGCTCAAAACTTTTCTGTTAGTCTACAAGGTGCCACAGGACCCTTCGTTGCTGTTACAGGTCCAGACTAACACGGCTACCCCTCCGATACTTAAGATTTGCTACTTACTCTTGGAACCAGAGTTCCCAGTCTGATGCCAGGAAATAAACCATAGTTTTCAAGCACAAGAAGCAGTAAAGTTGTCCCCACTGTGACTCCCTTGGATTCAGTTCAGTGTAATTTCTTTAATTAGAGGTCAGAATTGTAACAAATGCAAAAGTGGTGTCAGGCATTAGCAAAATGGGATGTTTGTTCTGGGGCATGCTTTCCCTCTTGGCCAAGTCAGTTCCCCCAAGTATTACAGATGTGCTGGCAATTTTGTGGTCAAATCCTGAGGTAAAGCACACAGTGTAATCAGATCAGCCAAGAGACTGATTTCTGAGGCCGAGAGGCATAGGACTGAAGTACAGAATTCTTAGTCCCAATTTGCAGACACTGGATTTGTTATGCTCTGATTGAAGGAAGTGGTTAGTGAATGGGGTCTACGGCTCAATCCAGGGTTTTGGTTCAGTGGATCAATACTATGTAAGAATCAACTCTGCAGCCTTAGCACTAATGAGCAATTACGAGAAAGGAAACAGCAGGTTGCTACTTTTTCGTAGCAGAGGAGGGCGGAGAGCTGAGAAAGGGATGGAACAGGCTGGAGATGCTGGGATCTTCGCAGATTGATTCTACTCTTTTCTCTTCCTTTCTCTCTCATGAAAAATGTAGCAGCCCAGCCTGCTTCCTACAACCTCCCCTCTCCCGCTTTTGGGAAAACAGCCCTTAGACTCCTGGGTAACTGTTCCAAGCTGTAGCTTGAGCAACCAACTAATTGGACTGGATTAAGTACTGTAGAGCTATGGACCTGAGCATCATCAGCACCATAAAAATCAAAGTTTTATTATAACAAATATGGATCGTAAAATTATCCCAGGCCTAAATAAAATCCATTTATACTATTTCACAAGAAAATCTATAATTTATTTCTTGATTAAATGCAATGTGTCCATCGTACCTTCCCTGAATGCTAATGTCACCTCCACATACATTATTAGTGAGTGTTAAAATTATGAAGTTAAAAAAAAGTAAAAGCTGTCAAGGGACATTTTTAAAATTGGAGAATTGTACCAGCTCTCTAATTATTAATATAACCCCCCTGTACAAGGGATGAACAACTTTTTATGTTGGGCCTCCCTTTTTGTCCCTGCAAATAGCAGGGCCCCCGCAATTTGTCTAACATAGTCCAAACTGATGGAAATTTTGATTATGTTCATATAAAAAAAAACCTTTTGGTGCGTGTAAGAAAATAAGTCTGTAGAATGGAAAAACTTTATTGCTCAGTATATAAATGTGAATACCATACATGGAAACAGTAATTTATTTCAATATTTTTAATGAGATGGATGAGTCTGAGACGTATCAGCCAATTGTGCTGTACCCCTTTATGAAATTTCACACCTTCCTGGGAGGGCCTGCCCCCCACTTTGCACACCTCTGCCCTATAGTGTGTCAGTTCCAGATAAAAGTATGTGTGTGACATATTAGACCCAAATTGGTGAGCAGATTTGTCCAGAGACTAGTTAAATTGTCTGTGGGGAGCATGAAAGACAGAGCATAGTGCCACACACCTCATGATGGCATTTCCATCCTCTGAAATGTGGCCCTGATCTTGGTTATAGTACCCATTAACTTTAATAATAATCAAACAAATTGCTTATGTAGAGTGAAATTCTGGCTCCAGTGATGACAATAGCAAAACTCCCATTAACTTCAATGGAGCCAGAATTTCACTAATAGCATTTTGGACAATTTAAATCTTTGCAATTTAGGGCAGATGAGAAACCATTTCTGTTTTTCCCCCTCAAACATGCATACTTTTGACTTTTCTAAAAACATCTTAAATTACATACATTTGAGACAGGAAGCTGGCATCTTGCCTTGCACTGGTTTTGGTGCCAAGGAAATAGTTGCCATAACATAGTAGTTCCCAAACGCTGGTCCATGGAGCATTTTCGCATGGTCCTCAGAGCTGGCTGCTCACACAGAGCTGTCGCTCCCTTTGTTTTCAGCTGCTAAGCAGCACTAACTGGACTTAAAATACTTCAGATGTCTTTCAAATAATACTTTCCCCATATGAACTGCAGGGTGAACCTTTCTAATCTGTAACTCTCTTATCTGACAATCTCCATAATCCATCATGATTTACTTAGCCAGACAACGACTTATCATGGGTGTGGCCAAGTTTCCTGTGGTCTCATGAAGTTTGCTTACAGCCACCAGTCCCAGCTCTCAAGTTCTGTGCTGTTATTTCTTTGTTATTTACCCCTAAATGTCTTCTAAGAACCCAGTAAGCAGTGGAAGTGTTGGTAATACACTAGAAAATATTGACCTCCCATCTTCTGGCAAATTCTCCCATCTCTCCCGAGGGTGCTGGACTAGAGAGTATCAACCTGTATTGCTTTAGTCCCAAGGGGGAAAGAGATGCTTGTGGGAATAGAGGTGGCCTGTGCAATCATAAATGAAGGGAGACAAAGTCTGCACAGTAATCTCTCTGTTGAGGTGTGTGCCACGCTATGAAAGAAGTAGGAGACCACTCTCATAATGGCGTCCACAGAGGAAGGAATAGAGAAAATAAGGAGAAGATATGAACATATGAGAATGTGGCCTATTGTTTATTTGACCATTTAACACCACCCATATTATAATTTAATAGGAATAATTTAATGACATCATATCTGTAAATAGTTTCCCAACACAACATACCTAGCAATAGGTTGATAGCTTGCTAAGTAAGCAAAATCTTTAGTGTCTACTGTGATCAGCATTTCAGTCCAATGACACATTTTGCCTTGAAAATAAATTACTACAAGCCTGTAACTGCTGAAGAATTAGCTTCCAGAGGTAGTGCTGGTGATCAGATTGAATCTTGTTGTTGACTGCCATTAGGTTTTTTCAGTCTTACAAAAACCAGATGAAAGGGGAATTGCTTAGAAAAAGAACCTCTCAGAAACACAGAAATAGCACACTAGTCCTTGGAACAATAGGTAGCATTCACTGGGCTCTGTGATGAGGGAGCGTATAGGTTTTTAACAAAGTGATCCACTATATGAGAGGATTCAGATAGCTACTGGTACAAACAACTCCAGGAATCAGTTGTGGCACAGAAGGGAGGAAATGGAGGGCACCGATATTTGAATCCTCGAAATTACATTTTAGTAACCCATTATAAGATTCTGCTTTTTTGTAATACCTCAGTAAAAGTAGGGTTTACTTTCACAGTTTCAGAAAATGTGGGTAGGTGTTTCTATTGTGAGGATGTGGAGATGCATAAGCAAGCAATATGATATTGCCCCGAAAGCATATTTTCAAAAAGTGATCTGTCGCTAAGGTTTGCAAATACAACAGCTTTCTAATATTTGGGTTTTTAAAGAATAAAATTTATTTTAAGGAAGTAAGGTTGTTTTGGGATATAACCTGAGCTGCACTGCAACATACACTCCAGCTTAACTTGTAATGTTTTTATGTTTATGAATATAACCATTTTTGTTCATGAATGTAGCAACATTCAAAATCAGAATATGTAAAGCATTCACATATGTGACAGGTATACAGAATCTTCCATCCAAGCATTTTGTAAACCTTAGTGCATTAAGTGTCCATGACTAGAGATGTATGATACACATTTAAAACTAGAAAGCTGAAGCCCTGAGTTGATGAAGGATGGACTGAAGTCTGTGGGGAGCTTAGGGTTGCCAGGTGCCTGCCTTTTGACCAGAACATCCAGTTGTAAAGAGTCCCTGGCGGCTCTAGTCTGCACCCCTGACTAGGTCATTTGGAGGGCTGGTGAGTGAGGGACCAGGGCTAAAGTAGATTCCCTACCTGCTTTGGCTCTGTGTGGCTCCCACAAGCAGCTACTGAGTCCCTGTGGCCCCTAGGTACAGGGACATTCTGCACATGGCCCCCACCCCAAGTGTCAGCTCCACAGCTCCCACTGTGCAGGAAGTGTGACCAATGGGAGCAGCATCTGCAAACACAAGGGCTGCAAGTGGAAGCTGCCAGTGCTAGGGGCCACAGGGACCTGGCGGCCCCTTCCTGGTAGTGTGGTGAGTGCTTCTGTGACCTCACATCCCTCCCAGCCCTGAGTCCCCTTGCGCATCCAAACTCCCTCCC
The DNA here is from genome assembly GCF_033958435.1 of Carettochelys insculpta. Classification (NCBI taxonomy): domain Eukaryota; kingdom Metazoa; phylum Chordata; order Testudines; family Carettochelyidae; genus Carettochelys; species Carettochelys insculpta. Next base: position 121,218,646 of record NC_134137.1, read on the forward strand.
CTCGCCCACATCCACCACCGCCACCTCCTGCCCCAACCCTGAGCTCTCGTCTGCACTCTCAACCTCTCATCCTGACCCCACCCCAGTCAGAGTCCTCACCCCCTGCACTCCAACCCTCTCCCCAGCCTGGGGCCCCCTCCTGCATCTCAAATCCTTTCATCTTTAATTTTTTATTCCTTATAAGGCCCTAATACTCATCCATGCATGGATTTTCTGTTCTGGCACACAGGCCCCATGACAACATCTCCTTCAGAATCAGCAGAGGACAAGGAGAGAGGGAAGACAAACTGTACTGGAAGGGTCCATGCAGCAGCCCTGAGACATTCAGGCTATGTCTGCACTAGCACACTACGTCGAAATAGCCTATTTCGAAGTAAGGACATCAAAATAGGCTACTTCGATGCGTATCACCTACACGTCCTCCAGGGCTGGTGCTGTCGACGTTCCACATCGAAGTAGCGACGGGGAACATCGAAAGGAGCCGCCCCAGAAGGAAATGTGGAGCGTCTACACACACAAGCACTCCCCATCGAAATAAGGGGCCAGCAAAGACCCAAGCCGCTCCCTTAAAGGGCCCCTCCCAGACACACTTGCCCTGCACAGCACGAGATCCACAGAGCTGACAACCGGTTGCAGACTCTGTGCACACAGCTTGGACCCCCAGCTGCAGCACCAGCAGCAGCCAGAAGCCCTGGGCTAAGGGCTGCTGCATGTGGTGACCATAGAGCCCTGCAGGGGTTGGACAGAGCGTCTCTCAACCCCTCAGCTGATGGTCGCCATGGAGGACCCCCCTATTTTGAAGTAGAAGGACGTGGATCATCTAGACAGGCGCTATTCCCGTGTTTGGATGGGAATAGCAATTTCAACGTCTCACCGCCTAACGTCGATTTCAATGTCGAAATAGCACACGGCGCATGTTGACGCGACACGTGCTATTTCAACATTGCGCTGGCTACTTCGAAGTAGCTCAAAGCGGGAAAGCAATAGCACCTGGAGCTTGATTACTTTTACACGTCCCCTGTTTTGCAGTGGACTTTGCTCTTTTAGTAAAGGTCCCTGGGAAGAAGCCAGGGCGGGGAACACCCTGTCGGTGCAACTCCACTGTGAGACCGTACAGTCAAGACACAGGCCGGAGCTGCTATGTGGGGGGCCCAGAGCCTCCATGTAGAAGTCCCAGAACTTACTTACACCCACCACACAGATGCTTTGGGATTTGTTGAATTCATATGCTTTGTGAGGGTGGAGGGAGCTGCTCCAGTTTGCTCCACTGGAAGGGAATCCAGCATGCCTCCACATGGAATAAACAGGGAGAAATCTCTGTGAGAAGAGCGTTGCTGAGTTTTCCTTGCCTTTAGTCCCAGTCTGTGAGCTTTCCTACCCTACAGGAAAGGATGGTTTGGACCCACAGTGTCACCCCACTGGGAAAGACTGCATATGCTGTGTTTATACCCACGGGGTGAAACTGACCCCTACGGGTCAATGCCCGTGCACCAACTAAATCCCATTCAAGCCCTGTTCTGAGGATTTAAGGGGTCTTGTGCTGGTCCACTGCACAGGCCAGCGTCACCCACAGTTCGACTTTATCCACATTAGCAACATGGCCGTGTGAATGCTGTTTGTTGGCACTTTTGCCAACAAAATACTTCCACTCCCTACAGGAGGGGTTCACATTGTCAAGAGGAGAGCTCTCCTGCCGACAATGAGCCATTGACACTGCCACTGCAGCAAAACTTTTGGGGAAGAGGGTGGGGGGCATTTTTAAACACCGGTGACCAACAAAAGTTTTGTTGTTCAATTGACAATGTAGATAAACCACTCATCAGTTTTTCTGCTCTTATGTATAACCTTTTGGCTTTAATCTCCTGCAAGCAACCACTGAAACTGCAACAAAACAGGACTCCTAATTTATAATCTGATTTTAAAATAACTTAACTCAAAATGTTGGCTATGAGTCCTTATAGTGGGGTGGCTACCTCATTCCAGCCAGAAGGAACTAAAGCAGGCTGGAGAGAGCCTGTGCACAGCCCTGGCCAATCAGGAAAAGGCTAGTAGGAAGCCAATCAAAGGATGACTTTCTGAGTAGCCCTGTTACAAGTTGCTGCTCAGTAGTGTAGAGGGTCGGGAGGTCCTGAGCAGCACGACTGGTGCCCTGGGAGAAACACCTTAGGTGGAGCACTGCTGGGCAAGCTCATGGAGCTAAGAGAGAGAGACAGGCTCCAGTCCGAAGTCTTTGACATAAGGGCTGTGAGTGTGAAAGAGAATGGGGGTTATATTGTGCCACAAGCTAAATATGAGTCAACAGTCACAGAGAAGTAGCCATGTAGTCTGTATTCTAAGAAAACAAACCAGCCGTCATGTAGCACTTTAACAAAATAATTTATTAGCTGATGAGCTTTCATGGGACAGACCCTCTTCTTCAGATCTAGAAGTGGGTCTGTCCCATGAAAGCGTATCATCTAATAAATTATTTTGTTAGTCTTTAAAGTGCTACATGACTGCTGATTTGTTTTTTGCTGAGTTTACAGTGTAACACGCTTGTGCCAAAAAACAAACAAAAAGAAAAACAAACAAAAAATACCCCCCTTCATTCTGGGAAGTATTAACAGGAGTATTGTAAAAAGGATGTGAAAATTATTTTTTTCTGTTTTACTCCATGCTGATTACGCTTCAACTGGAGTATTGTGTCCAGTTCTGGATGTCACATTTCAGAAGTGATGTAGACAAATAGGAGGAAATCCAAGGAAGACCCACAAAAGTGATTAAAAATCCAGAAAACATGACCTATGAGGAAAGATTTTAAAAACTGGGTTTGTTTAGTCTGGAAAAGAGAAGACTGGGAGAGGACATAACAGTTTTGAAGTGCATAAAAGGTAGTTAAAAGTAAGAGAGAGAAAAATAATTCTTAACTTCTGAGGATAGAACAAGAAGCAATAGGCTTAAATTGTAGCAAGGGCATTTAGCATGGATATTAGGAAAAACTTAAGCACTGGAATAAATTACCTTGAAAGGTTGCAGAATCACCATCAGTGAAGATTTAAGAGCAAGGTTAGACAAACACCTGTCAGAGATGGTTTAGAGCAGTGTTTCTTAAACTTTTAGAGACCACGGAACACCAAGCAATATTTTTTATACGGAACACCTATGAAAATTTTCTTTAAAAAAATTGTCGTCATACAACAAACAAACAAACAAACAAAAAACAAACAGCAATACATACAGCAAAAACAAAATTAAATAATTTAATCAGGTATCATAGCAAAGAAGTATCATTGTATTTGGTTTTAAAAACTGAAAATATATCCCATCATTGTATGATATCAAAAAAGCGTCAGGCACTGTTGGCCCACCTGTGACTTATTCATAGAACAGAAGTGTTCCGTGGAACATAATTTAAGATACACTGCTTTAGATAATACTCACTCCTGCCTTGAGTGCAGGGAACTCGAGTACAAGATCTCTTGAGGTTCCTTCTATGATTCTATGAGTCTGTGACATAATATTCAATTGTAATCTGGCTGGAAGACAAAAATTCAGCTGTTTAATAGTATGAAACCTTTCCAATTCTCATTTTAATTGTTTTAGAGATGTATTGTTTACAAATCAAAGTCTAGAAACTATTTGTATTATAATGTTTTTGACTGAGATGGGGATGGGAAAAAATGTAGTTTATGAATGTTATTTAAAGCAGGCAAGGTATATATGTTCCACAAGAGAAATTCTCATAACATGGTTCAGTTATGCCTCATAGGAAATGTGTGTGACAGGCACACATACACACAGAGTAATCAAACTGTGATGAAAGGCATTAGAAATGAAATTGCAAATGTGAAGTAATATCCAATTGCCTAAAAAAATGTAACATCCCTTTGGGGAATTTATAAATAATACTATGGTCATGACAGAAATTTGAGGCGGGGAAAAAAACTACTGACTTTAAATACTGAAGGTATATGTAATTTAATATCTTATTTAATGTCATGATTTTCATTATTGGAAAAACTAATGAAAAATCTGATTTTCATTATTACAGGTAATATAATTTATGCTCAAAAAATCAAATAGCTTCAATTCATGGAAGTTGTGTATTTAGGGTATTAATTATATGAAAATAAGTTCCATAAATTCACAGCATTTTCAAGCTGAATAGTATTGGAGATTTTTTGTTTTTCCTCCCTTACCTTTTAAACTTTTCCCTCATTTTTTCTACTGTAAACACTGTGGCTACGGTTACGTTATAGCACTTTGTCGACAGAAGTCTCCATTGGAAGAGATTTCCTGACAAAACTGTTGACAGAGTGTGGCCACAAACAAAAGCCAATTGGGAGAGCGTTCTGCTCTGTCAACAGAGCAGCTGGACTGCCCGGCTGCTCTCTCGACAAAACAGGCACTCTGAAGCACTACCCATTTTTGTGGATGCCCTACCTGTCGAGAGAAGGTCCCCCCCCACACCCGAGTGTCCACACTGCTTTTTTGTCGATAGAATCTGTCAACAGCAGCATTATGCCTCAAAGCTTTGAAGCAGAACTCTGCCAGCAAAAGTACTGTGTTTTGTCAAGATACTGGCGACAAATCCCATTTTCTGTGTGCACGTGCCATGAGTTTTATTGACAAAATTGGGGTTTTGCTGGCAAAACTTGCTAGTGTAACTGTAGCTGGTGATTTTTAGGCTTGACAACCCACTGAAGTTAATGGAAAGGTGAAATTCTGGCCCCATTAAAGCAAGAACAAGCTTGCCATTGAGTTTAGTAGGTCCACGATTTGTCTCATTGAGGTCAATGGGCTATTCACATGCAAAAAGTTAAGCGTGGGTAGGATTATTATATAAATGAAAAAATCAAGAAATATGGAAATTAAGGCTCTGGTGGCAGTTTTAGCACAGCAGCCATGCTCCATAATGATTTTAATTTTTATTTTAACTGTTGACTAATGGGCAGCTCCATGTATTTCTCTGAATATTGTAAAAGGTAAATTCCATCTCCATCCCTTCTAGAACAGTGGAGTCCAATAGCAATTCAAGGATTGCCACACTTGTGGTTTTTGTCTCGCATATTCGCCACAGCACCCTTCCCCACTCTAAATATATGCCCTCCCCCTCCCCCAGAACCACGCACCCACAGCTCCCTGCCCCCGCTCTAACTGAATACCCCCCCAGCCCCCCAAGCCAGGCACCCCCACCTCTCCACTGCTGTAACAGAGTATGCTGGCGGCTCACCAGTGCTGCTGCTGGAACTGCTGCTGAAGCCAGGGCTGCAAGAGCCGTGCAGCTCTGGGCTGGGACCACAGGAGATGCACTGGGCCCAGAAGCCACGCCAGGCTGTAGGAGCAGTGCAGCTCCACGTGAGTGCCACAGGAGCCATTCCGGGGCCAGGAGTAATATAACTTGGGGCTAGGGCTGCAGGAGCCACCAGGGCTGCTGCCACTGCTGCCACCACATACTTGTCCCACCAAGTGGTGGGGCATGTGCATGGAACGGGCGGAGTGGATGGAGGGCGAGCCACCTGCATGGCTCTGAGGCACTGCATTTAAAGGCTCCAAGAGCTGCACTCAGCTCTAGAGCTTTATTCGCCACACTGCAGTGTCCTCTTCACCCCATGTGGCAAGTGGCCAACGTATTGGACATTGCGGCTGTAGAAACTGCATACACATATGAGTTGCAACACTTCCATTAGGCAGTGGTGGCAGGCTGTGGGTAAGCCATATGGAATAGCTTTGGTCATGAAGGGCAGCAGATGCAGCCTCTGGACTCTAATAGCAACTAAGTGGGTACTTGGAGGCTTCTGAGCAATGATGCCACCCCCCTAGCTTTTTGCAGAGCAATGCAGTATTCTGAGGATAATGGGATCCAGATGTGGTTTCAATTGTGTGATGAAATATACAGTTGTGCAGCATGGTCTGAGGTAATGTTACATAACATTCGATTTGTGACTTCCTGTGCTTTAAATGTGTTAATTTAATAAGCTACTAATGCAGTAAATCTGTTCATAACATATAGCTCAGATATTAACTGTGTATATCTTACTGGACTACTTATATAGTGTTTCATACCTATCAAGTTCAAGGTGATATGCTTTGACTGAACCCAGAGCATGTTATGGGAACTCTGATTAAATCTTAATCTGAAGGCGGAGGAGTATCACCACCACATTTCCTTAATGTTAGGGGCTTTTTCTCCCCAATATTCTTACATTTCAAAGATACATGATTAGGCTTGCAGATGAGTAATTTCCATAGTGGAAAAAATTCCCAGCCCTCAAAAAGGCAGAAAATATAAGAGGTCATACACGTTTTCATTGTATACGTTCTTCACCATAGTGGTTTTCTGATCTGTGCCGTATGCTGCTTATCGCCAAAATTGTGGTTTTGGCAGAGATAATGGAATTATTAAAGTGAAAAAAACCCCATGATTTTCACCCTTTTTTAATAAGGTCTTTTACAAGAAATGATGTAAAACTCTTAGCCAGTAATCAAAATGTAACTAAGGCCTTTAGCCTTTCAGAAATAATATTGGTGTGCTGGCCAAATTAAAGAAAGTGGAATGTTAGCTAAGTAAACATTTTTGTCCAGTTTTGCTTATCTGATCTTACCAGCATGGAGCTATATTTTATCATAACAACTAATTTCCTCTGTTCAACATAAGAGCAAGTGGAATTATTGTTAAACCCTGCATGCAGTCATGCCCCAAGCATTGCTTTATTAAACTTTCTGCAGTTAGCGGGAAGTAAAACTCTGTTGCTGACATTGGTCAACGTTAGGTTTTTCATACAGTAGTTGCCATTAAACAGTCATGTTTTGCTACTACAGGTTGAACCTGACTGGTCCAGCACTCTCTTGTCTGGCAACATCCATCATCTGGCATGATTTTTGTTAGGTGGCCAACCACTTATCATGGGTCTGGCCAAGTTACCTGTGGTCTCACAGAGCTTGTTGATAGCCACCAGTCATGGCTCTTGGTGTTCTGTGTTGTTATTTAGCTGTGATTTACCCTAAATGTCTTCTGAAAGCCCAGTAAGAAGTGAAAGCCGTGGTAATGCTGCTAGACAATATTGACCTTTTGTGGTCTGGCAAATTCTTTCATTCAGCACTGGTCAAGTCCCAGGACTGTTACAGTAGAGAGGTTAAACCCATAGTAATTACACAGTTGCATCTGAAACATCAATATTTGCCTGTTCTTGAGTATACTATGGGAACAGTGAGGTTGGGGCTTCTACAATATTGAATTTTAATGACTGCATGTTTGTAGGCCTAGAACTTGATAGGGGAATTCTATGACCTAAACCAGGGGTCAGCAATCAAAAGAGCAAAAAGAGCCATTTTTTCTAATTCAGTAAAAAACTCAATCATTCAAGAGCCACAGTGCATGTGACTACAAGACAGTCCTTAACAAATAACGTCAAACCATATTTTTTGTTACCCCTATTTTAAGAACAGTGCACACAGTGATTTGTAATGTGATACATTTACTGCAGGACATTCACAAACTTTTTACATATTCTATTCTATTCTATACGTTATGTGTATAGTTGTACCATTGTCTTCCTGACTTTCACTTCTGAACCTTCTCTCTCCCTGGAGGATGCTAGTTGGAGTTATCCAACATTTCAAGATCTCATATCATTTGCTATTGAGTTATGAGTTGTTCATTTATTGGGTTTTTAGATGTTCACCGTTTATGGAAAATAATCAGGATTTTTTTTCTTTGCAATTATAGCATCATGAGCCAAAGAAGTCCTTAAAGAGCCTCAGATTGCAGACCCCTGACCTAAACAAAGTAAGAGACCTGTAAGGGGTTCCTTTCACCATCCCAGCTGCCTTGCCATAAGAGCACGGATTAGCAGGGGTTGTTATCCCTAGCACCCAGCTGACCACTTCTGTGGTCCTGCAATGATTGTCTCCATCTACCACTTGCATGGGCCAACCCTTCATCTTGCTCCCCTTTTAAATACAGTCCCCTTCTAGGCTAAGAGGAGTCCAAATAAACATCTAAACAAATAATCCTTCTGCCCCTATTGGGCTACACTGAGGTTCCCTACTCTTCCTCAATAATCCCAAGCCCTGCAGCACCCTTCCAAGCCTCTGAAGCCTACCAGGGTTTTCCCCCTGCAGGCCCCTCTTGCCAGCAGGTTTTCTTACTGGGTCACCTCTGTGGAAACTCCAGCAGCTGCTCCCAGGAACCTGCCTGCTTCTCATACAGGAGGCTAACATCTGCCTACAAGTCCTAATCACAGGGCACTTCCCTACTTCCTCTCTCCCCTACCCACACCCCCATGTAATCCTTTCTCACACTTTCACTGCTGGAATCACTAACAGTATTTAAGCCACCAGATCAGGAACAGCTGGAGGATAGTTTGTGTCACAGGCAAGGCTGAACCTGACTCACTTATAAGAGCCAGCTAGCCTGTGACAGTACCATTATATAGCGCTCCTATACTAACAAGGGAGGTAGTCTCAGAGGGTAATGGTGTTAGTTTGTATCTTCACAAATAACAGACCTAATACATTTTTAGTCTGCATTGATTAGGCCTCGGTTGGAGTACTTTGTCCAGTTCTGGGCACCACATTTCAAGAAAGATGTGGAGAAATTGGAGAAGGTCCAGAGAAGAGCAACAAGAATGAATAAAGGTCTAGAAAACATGAGCTATAAGGGACGACTACAAGAACTGGGCTTGTTTACTTTAGAAAAGAGAAGACTTAGAGGGCGCTTGATAGTGGTTTTCAACTACCATAAAGAGGGTTACAAGGAGGAGGAAGAAAAATTGTTCTCCTTGGCCTCTGAGGATAGGACAAGGAACAATGGGCTGAAACTGCAGCAAGGGAGGTTTCGATTAGACATTATGAAAAACTTCTTAGGTGTCAGAGTGGTTAAAAACTGGAATAAGTTACCTAGGGAGGTTGTGGAATCTCCATCACTGGAGATATTTAAGAGCAGGTTATATGGATATCTGTCAGGGATGGTCTAGGCAGTACTTGGTCCTGCCAAGAGGGAAGGGAACTGGACTCGATGACCTCTTGAGGTCCCTTCCTGTTCTAGTGTTCTGTGATTGTAAGGGGCTGCAGGACTGCCTGTTATTTAAAAAGGAAAGGTTCAGGGATGGGGCACTTTCCGCTCCAACTTACCCACATAAGAAAGCTGCAGAGAGGCGAGAAGCCAGATAGCACTGCCAGTAGCTGTTCAGCCCTTCTGAACAGGTGCGTGCAGATACGGGTTGGCATGTACATAGCTTGTCTGTTGCCCCACCCATACTCCGTTTGCTGTTGATTCTCACCTGGAGAAATACTAACAGCACATACAGCATCACGTCCTACCTATGCCTGCGGGAGCAGTGCATTGATTCTTTATTTGTGTAGTATTTCATGTGTTCACAGTGGTAAACTGAATAGTTGTGAGAGTCAGGAACATCCAACTCAGACAATTTTACGTAATTATTTTTCTGTTCAGAGGTTCTAAGAATGAACAGTTAAAACACTTTAGCAACTCGCATAGCTTAACGTAGGGAAGAACAAACTTTCTATGTTCAGCCCCACTTTTCAGTGTCTCCCCCACTCCCAATCTGTCTAATGTAATCCAGACTGACAGAAATTCATATGTTCATAAGAAAAAAAAATAACTTTCAGCATGTGTAAGAAAAGTACGTAGAATATAAACACTTTATTAGGTATATAAATGTGAATGCACATACATAAAAACAGTAACATATTTCAGCATTTTTAATGAGATAAATGAGCTTGAGACCCAGTAGCTGATTGTGCTGTGCCCCCACTTACAAAATTTCATGCCCCTTGAGGAGGCCTGCCCCCCTACTTTGCTCACCGCTGGAATGGATCCCTATGAGTAATGAAGCATTTTTATAACTACCAGTATGTTCTACACCTAGTTATTTTACAAGTATTTAGAAAGAAATGCATGCAATCCAATAAACACAGGTCCCCCAGCATTCATTGTACTGATTAAGCAACACAGGTCTCCCAGCATTAATTATAGTGATTCATTATATGTGTGTTGTAGTCACTTTGTTCGGTTTTCCCCCATTAGGTACATATAATTTTATCCAGAAAAGAAAAGATTGTAGACTCCTTTCTGAGATAAGATACACCAGATGTGTTATACCTTTCTCTGCTAGATTGAAGAGCCAATTGTGACATACTTTTTCCCCCCTTAAAGCTTCTTATTGACGACAGTCAACTTACGTATTTAATCTTCTCTTTCTTATGCTAAATAAATGAAACTCCTTGAGTATCACTCTGTGGCCCATTTTCTAATCCTTTAATTGTCCTGGTGGCTCCTTTCTGAACCCTCTTCAATTTATTAATAGACTTCTTGAATTGTTGACACCAGAACTGTGGCCAGTATTCCAGCACTGGCTGCACCGATGCATGCCAAACACAGAGGTAAAGTAACCTTTTTACTCCTACCTGAAATTCCTGTATTTACTCATCCAAGGGAACACATTAGCCCTTTTGGTTATGGCATCATGCCGATAGCTCATGTTCAGCTACCCACTATGATCCCCAAATCCTTTTCAATCACTAATTCCCAGGATAGAGTCCCTCATCATGCAAGTCTGATGTATACAAACCCGTAACATATGAAATATATGAAGATCTACAGGACTTTGCCAGTCCCTTCAAGTGCAATAGGAGAGGGGTCTACTTTTGCTGCATGCAAGGTAACAGACTATGGGTAATCTTTCCTTTAACTGTCGGGTTACCACAGCTGGCCTTTCAAAAGAAGAGGACACCCCTCAGAGGGAGTGTATTTGTACCAGTATCTACCAACTCATGTTGTATTAGTGTGTTATAGTATATATAGTACATTAATACAACATAAGTTGGCAGATACTGATACAGATACACTCCCTTGCAGGGGTATCCTCTGTTTTGAAAGTTCAAATATGGTAACCCTATTTAACTTCGTAATCAGTTTCATTGTGCATGTGTGATTACATATAATTTAAAATTGAAACATGAACATAAATGCTTCTGTGGAACTGAACAAAACTGAAATCATACTAAAATGCAACAATACACACTGCATTGCATGAGGAAAGTTGTTCATCATTTTTATACGGCCATAGCAATTACTTCTACACATAGATTGGTCAGCCCAACCCATCAAACTCTGTTATTCCACACACTTTTCTTTTTTAGGGCATACTGAACACCTAAAATGACATGCTGTGTGAGTAAAACAATAGGAATGTGTGTGCAAATGTGCATGCCAGCAGACAAGTTATATGAGTGGCATTGAGGCTGAACTAACAAGAAGAAGCGTGTTCTTCCTAACTTGCCATTTACAGCTATCTGCAAAATTGGAAGCAAATATGAAGAATCTACTCCAGCTGCAGTGTTTTATTACTTGGAAGTGTTTCATTTTACCACAGTTTATATTGGTTAAAGAGAGCTGGGTTGCTGAACTAATTGCAACACCCAGGTGAGCATCTCAGTGCAGTTACTAACATCTTACTCCTTTGTTCAGCAGAGGCTTGGGTCATTGCTGAGCTTCCGCAGCCTGCGTGGCTTCTGGTCAATTGGGAGGGAGAATACCTACAGCTGCCACCGGCTAAGGTTTAAATCAGGATTACCAGCTTTCAAAGCTTAGCTCCTATAACCTGGTATTCTAAAATTTGCACCCTCCTTTCCTTGAGTCTCTCTTCAGCTAAAGTTTTGCTGCCTGTTAATTATTTGAATTATAATGTCACTGGCATCTTTACAGAATAAGCCAGCAGCAGCAATGTATGATACTACCACTGTCAGCACTAATTACAGTCTTCACCACAGAGAGCTTCAAAACAACAAGATGGAATCACGCAGAGGGGTCACTGCTTAAACTCAAAGTGGTTGCAGTTCCTCTCCCCAAAACAGACTGGCAAAAGGAACGTCATGTGATTTGAGGGGTACCAAGCTTCTTTATAATGAGTTTGGGTTTTGTTTTTGTTTTTTAATTTAGAACTAGTGCAGTACGGTGATGTCTGAGAGTGGGTGGAGGAAGACTGAGATGTAAAGATGGACTTAGAACCAGTTTCCTGCATCAAGGAAAATTCTTAGTACAACCAACAATTGTAATTTGCCCTAGGATGACTTCCAATTGTGCTTATGAGAGAAGTGGCCAATGCTAACATGAATCTCAGGAACTTATTTGCAATTCTAGCCAGCACTTAAAGCTTTCTGCAGTCTGCAGACCCACTGATTGTGGGGGGAAGGCAGAGGTGGATTAAGAACAACTGTGGCCCTTGGACAACACTGTCACCAGGGGCCTCCCCCAGTATATTAAAATATTAATGCAACATCATTACTTATGCTTTGATATCTATTTGTGCTTATTATTAGTGATGATACATAATGAAATTACACAGTTTTAAAATAAGAGTTACATGACATATTTATTTTGTCCCATTAAAGTGAATTGGTCAAACAAAATGGAATTATGCAGCCTTAGGGCCCCTCACAGCTGGGGATCTTAGAGCTACTGCTCCTTTGGCCCTTGTGTTAATCTGTCACTGGGAGAAAGGGGAACAGTGACTCTAAAGAGCCCATGGCTCAGAGCCCTAGACGCTTTAAATCACTGTCAGAGTGCTGCACGTGGCACTTTGGGCAGTACTTTGAGCTGCCTCAAGGCTCTGCTGTATGGCATAACATCCCCTCCGGGAGGCTGGCCTGGCCCAGCCCCACCACTTCCATCCAACGTCCTGTCAGTGGCACAAAGCAGATCTCCACACCCTGCCTTGCCCAGGGACCCAGCAAGGCTGCCGGCCCTGCTGGCAATCCTGTTTATACCATAGACATTTATCCAACTAGAAAAATATTTTGCTAAGTTACTGCAGCATACTTGAAAATAAACCTGAGTCATGCAGGCTAGCTGAGGGAGGGCAACCAAGAATGATCAGAGTTTCTGTGGCCGGGTCTCAATTATAGTTCTTCCCTGAAGAAAAGGAGCTCAGCATATATTTCTTTAGCTCCTGAGAAATCCCTTTCTTAGTCTGAGTTTGGTGGTGACAAATTTTTGTGAGGTAGTTCAGCCTTGGGAATTAATCAACGTGTTTGCTGTAGGAAATGGATGATTTCCAAACACTGCACTATGACAGTGCTCAACTTCTTTACAAGACTTAGCCGCCAAGGAATTCCAGACAGGATAGGACAAGAATCGTAGCCTGGACTCTCTCCCGTTTATGCATTTGTGCTTGTGCTCGCTACCTCTCAAATTAGTCTGGCCTCAGTGAGGGCAGTTGTACTGTAAAGCATGAGAGCATCACAGAGTGTTGGTATAAGCAGAGTGGAGTAGCTGAGTCCCCACTTCATTGCTAGCACCAGCATCACTCAATCTTACTGGCACCCCATGACAGGGCAGCCAGCTGGAGTTTAAAGCATTACTTGTCTTGCGCTACAGACTTGGGACAAGAACAGATGTTCACTTAGGGGTTGAAAACAGCATCTAAGATGGAGATTTTGGATGTTTAACTCCACCCAAATGTGATAATGGAGTTTAAACCCACCATTTCACCTTTGGATAACTCCCCCCATCCCACTTGACTTGCTTTCCAAGGAGAAACAATGAGGAGCAAAATGTGTCTTCCTCTGCAGAGTCACAAAAGTAATTCTCCCAGTTTTAAAGTGTATTGAAAAGTCAAACTTTAAGTTTATACTTGACCTTTTGCTCAACAAAGACAATCAAGGCTCGCATGATTTCTTCCAAGTTTGGCATTTTTTCCCTCAAGGAGCCTTCTCATTATTACTTTCATGGAAATTGACATGATTAAGTGTTTCAAGGCACTCACAACATATTTGACTATCTTCTAGTGGAACGTTATACTTCCTTGAAGACCTCTCATGAAATAAATAGCCTCTGGTCTTCTATTTTCTCTCATTTTGGAGTGAATTCTGGTTTTGCTTTTGGTCAACTCTAAGAGTTCTTATTTTGTCCTCTTCTCTTTTGCCCACCTTCAATATGTTCTTTCCCTTTTCTCTTTAAAAAGATTCTATTTCTCTGTCTTTCTATTTATAGTGGTGGTCTCTCTCATGGGTATTTGACCCTCCAGAGTTGGTATCACTATACAAAGCCTTTTAGGGATGTTAAAATGGTTAACTGGTTAAATGAGAGAGACTAACTGGTCAACTGTTGATGCAGTTCCTACCACCTGGCCTGCTAGCCAGCCCCAGCACACCCCTGGGATTCCACCACAGCCCTGAGGCCCATCTCCCAGCCAACCACCCCTCCACAGATGGGGCTGCTCCAGCCTAGTGTGGCTGGCTGCAGCCAGAGTTGACTGCCAAAGGTTGGTTAAGCCTTATTTTTACTAGTATGCTTCCTGGTTAACCCCATTTAGCACCCCTAAAACCTTTGATGTCTAGGTTCTTCATGCAAACCCATTCAGTTATATATGAAAATAATCATCATCCGGCTGCAATTTGGTAGTCTTCATTTTACAACAAACATGTGTCCATGTCTTAAAATCACAGTCACATTTGGCCTTTTTTGCAACTCTCAGTAGAAAAGTCAAGGAGTCAAAGCAATATATTTAGGTGAATCAGGATTGTGCATAGACAGGACATAGGGTCCAGACTGGTGGTTACATGGTAAGGAGCTAGAAGAAGCTGAAAGTGGTGCAACAAATTTCAAGTTAAAGTAGATCCTGCCTAGTTTAAATTACACCTTCTTCTTGCTCCTTAAAGCACAAGGTAGACTACCTTACTCATTGGTACTCTTGGTGTAAATAGATCTAAAGGAGTCTCACAGAATGCGAAGGAGTCTATGTTAAACCATCTTGTATTTTGCCTCTGAATTTGGTTGCTTTGTAAGACTCCTCTTTTTCTGAGGTCTCTTCCATGAAGTTACACTATATTCTTCCATATTTACAAAATATCTGAATTCCTATGAGCATAATACTAATTGAACGTTCTGGCTGTGGTCAAGCATCTTTCTCCTCAGAGTGCGCCATCTCAGCCAAGCACTTGTAACAGCCACCATGGGTCAGTTTCCCCATTTGCATCCCTTCAGAAGGGTGGCCAATAGCACTTCTCCTCTCTTACTAACTCCACATGGGTCATTTGAGTTTCTCTCCTTTCAGGTAGGAAGGTCCCCCAGGTTGTAAGTGCCTCTAATAGGTCTCTGATCAGTACTTGCATCCCTACCTGTGATCAGTGACTGGACTGCAAATCTGAAGAAATATGTACCTATGGAAAAGGCCTGTTTCCTATTCATTGGCAACACCATACTCATATATGAGAACAACTTTCTATCAAGCAAAATTTAACCCCACAATAAAACTTTGACTCCTACCCATAAGATGACTCAGGACAAACGTAACTGGACTATCTACAATACTCAAAGTCAATACTGTCATCAATCAATTTCCCAGCAACCCTTTATCTTGCATTAACTAGGACTCTGTTGATACATTCTAACCATTTTTGTCCCAGCATTTAAACCCGCAAGGAGGGAAGTCTGTGTCACACTACTCAAGTCACATGGGGAGAGTGGTCAGTGCTAGCAGTATTATGAGCCTACGTTGTCATTTTTAGGATCCCTGTTCTTCAGATATTACCAAGTCTTGGTCTGACATCAATGTAATAAACACTCTTCCTAATATTAAGTAGTAAAACACTATTTCAAATGACATTTTCCTTATGAAGAGAAATGGAAATTTTATATTAAAAACAAACCTATCAATAGACATATAAATAATGAAAAAAAGTTCTCTCATTATTTTAATGCATATTCATTTGTATTCCTTTTGGCTCCTTCTATGGCGCAGAGGAAGTGAAAAAAAGCTCATAAAGGCACCTGTCCAATATTTTTTATGCTACTGACATTTGATAGACTTAGCTGGTCTATTAAGTATGTGCATGTAGAAATTTCACTCAGTTTAATAAAAATCACTATGAGCAACATAGGCACTGTGATAAAACTCTAACAGGGTACCACCCAGCGAAATAGATCTGATGACTATATTCCTGTGTAATGTCTCTTTAAACAAAAGCTAGGTGTTGTAATGGTTGTGTTATTAAATAGTTACATGACAAGCATATATGACAAGGGTTTGTGAATGTGTTAAAACTCCCTAAATAGTGTACAAACCCCAAACACACACAAAATAGCTGAACTCAGAATTTGGAAGGTTTCGTAATATTGTTTCTATTGTGGTCTTTTAACAGTTACCATACTTCTAAGTTGTGTAAAAACAAAAGTGTGTATCTTATTGTAATTACAGGGCTGGAATAAGCATATATCATAGTATTTAAAAAAAAACGATGAAGCCAAAAATCAAAAAGCAGTAGACAAGGCTATGAGCTAGCATGATTATCTCCAGATTTTTTTTTCCAACTTAATCTGTTCATCATAAATGTTCATGACCATGCGAGCATTATTAAAAGACATTTGCAGATGTGCAGAAGCAACAAACCTGACGAGAAAGCCAGTTCTTTTGACCTATTTACTATATAGGACAAGCAATAAAATGTACTTGTAACATTTTGAAAACTTCACAGTTCCAATCACCAAGTGCTTTGTAAGTAAAGGCCAGCTTTCCAGCTGCTCTATGGTGGATTTCAGGTCAGTTGCATCAGACTTTATGCACTGGACAAATCAAGAGTATAATCAGGCTTGCTGAATTGTGCAACTGGGTAGTTTATGGTTTTGCTGGGAGTTATTTTCCTCTGTCTTCATCTGCTCAAGCATGGGATTATTTCAAAGGGTATGCACCACTTATATAAACCTCAGTGCACTGAACTGCACATAGAATTCAGAAACTGTATTGTGTGGGTGCTGGAACGGCATGTCCTGGGAAGCCAGGGGCTTTGTGAACATGTTGATTTTTTGTTCGTGTATTGTAATATAGAAGGCAGTAGATTAAAGTTGAGTATCAAAATTTATTTATTTTTACAAGGGAGTGAAATGCTTTGTTTTGCTATTCAATACGGAAGGCAAAATGCTACAAATGTCAAAATTGGAAACTTTATCCAGATTCATAATTTAAAAATAGATTGTTGTATTTTGACACTATTTGTTACATAGATGGAAGAAGACACTGAAAAAGGTTCAGGAATTGGCTCTTTGGCTACGTTGTGGTAAACAAACAAACAATGACAGACAAAAAAGTAACTTGGTTTTAATGTATCCTTCGTTAACTTTAGATCTTTTAAAACCACATTGCAGAACCCTGCCAGTCCTTTATGAATATGACAGCATAACACAAAGTGAGCTGAATAATCTCATCAACTGCTGATCTAGACATAACATTCCTATCTTTTTTTCTGCCCCAGTGCTCACCAAATAAATTCTTGAAATATACTAGCAGTGACAGGACTGAAAACAATTGTCCATGGGATTTTTGTATAGGAACTAGAACAATAAGCAATCGAAAGGTTCTGTATGAAATAGCATCCCCTCAACGGGCAAGCAAGACTAGCATAGTACTCTAGGACAGGGGTGAGCAAAGTAGGGGGGGCAAGCCTCTGGGGGGGTGAAATTTTGTAAGCAGGGGCACAGCACGATGAGCTGATGGGTCTGAGGCTCATCCATCTCATTAAACATGTTTAAATATGTTACTGCTTTTATATATGTATTCTCATTTATATACCAATTAATAAAGTTTTTACATTCTACATAGGTATTTTTAACACATTTTGAAAGGGGGTTGGGCTTTTTTTATATGAACACAACCAAAATTTCCATTGGTTTGGATTACATTAGAGAGGTTGGGGAGGTGGGGGGAAGCTGCTAATTGCAGGGACAAAAAGTGGAGCACAACATAAAAAGTTTGCTCACCCCTGCCCTGGGAAACTATATGCAAACCAATACAGGATTCCTAATCTTGCTGAAAAATACTGAAGATGTGCACTATACAGAAGGGAGTAGTTTTGACCTTGGATTTCTTGTAAATGCATGACCACAGGAACAAAGAGCTGAAAGCAGAGGTTTCCAGCAGTGCCCCTTCTTGACTATGTCTTTACAGTTGGCTTTATATACCACTTTATTCCAGTGAGCTTTGGGGTGGCTGCTCAGCACTTTTGCTTCTCCCCAGAGGGGGAGAAGATCCAGGACTTCTGCATGGCTCCATGTGGCTGAACAAGGCTATTATAACAATGCCGAGGGATGCAACTTCGGCAGACAATAGACCCATCCTGCACCATCATGAAAATACGCAGATGCCATTTGGCCAACATGACCCCCAGTGCAGTGGAGGTCCCACTGAAAAGAGGCAGGCTGGTCCTGGCATCGTGCAAAGCAGTGTGAGATAGCAGTTGGTGGATTGTCACACTGGTGCGAATGAGGGATGTGCGCATGTCAAGGAGGACAAGAAGAGTGAGTTTGAGCCACTAGTTACCTGGCACACTGGAGGCAAGTGGATGGCCAAAATATAACTAAAGGCGGTGGCCAGAGAGAGAGAGTGTCAGAGAGAGGAAGATGGTCCTTGGGAGCAGGTTGTGTCTGGGAAAATGAAGGCATAGGGCAGTCTAGCCCGTGCCAGAGCCTTGTGGAGATTGGATGGGAGCACAAGATTCCCCTCTTTCTGTCAGGAAAGGCAGGTTGGGGTTATTAGGGCCACCTGGGCAGATGGTGAGAGTAAATAATTAGCTGATGACGAGTGACTAAAAAAGGAGGCTTCAAGCCCAGAGAAGGGAGCTACTGGAAGATATATCACTGAGAGGGAGAATTCAGCCATGTCGCTATGCCTGGAGGGAGCATGGTGAATGCGAACCCTGAGTGGTGAATGGAAAGGGGACTTTGGAGAGCTGAAAGATATTTAATAAATTAGTTTCAGGAGAGAGAGAGAGGAGGGATATTGTTTCAAAGACCTTGACTATGACTGGATTATTTTGGGCATGTGGCAGAGACTCAAGGCCATGGTCATGGCCACTTTAGGCCATGGGGCAGCACCCTGTAAGAGCACCTCACTACGGTTCCCAAGAACAGTAGTCCACACTAACTCAGTATGAAATGAATTTATGCCACCCATCACTGTTTTAGGAGATAGGTATAAGTAGCCAGTTGGTATGCTTCGAGACTTGTGTGGACACAGGACTCTTTAATGAGCACTAACTGAAGTTAACAAGAAGTCCTGTGGCACCTTATAGATTAACGGATTTTTGGAGCATAAGCTTTCGAGGGCAAAGAGTCTTTGCCCATGAAAGCTTATGCTCCAAAATATCTGTTAGTCTATAAGGTGCCACAGGACTTCTTGTTTTTGAAGATACAAACTAACTTGGCTACCCCTCTGATAGGTTAGTGAAGAAGGCAGGTATTGTGGACTATGCACACAAGACTTACGCCAGCAAATGATGATGGTTTCAACCATGGGCAAAGGCAAGGTGCAGGGGGAGGAGGGGCACAGCAGATGATCCAGTGTATGAGAATTATGTAAAGTCTGAACAGATGACAAGCAATAGAAATCGCTCTCCATTGGTTGCATGTTGGTCCAATGAAGGAAGAGAGTTCAGCACATTATTTAAACTTATAAAGTCAAACACCTATTTTATGAACCAACGGGACTGAGGAGTTCACAGACTTGAACATCCCATTTACACTAAGGATGATGCATAAACTATTTATTAATCATTCACCATCCCCGGATGAAGGAAAATTTAAGAGTTTCTTTTCCCTTGATCCTGAGGTTGATTTAGCTAAACTTGACTTCGGTACCAACCCAGTTGTTGCTTCACCTCTGTCCCGTTGTTCAAGAATCTCTGTTTGTTTGGTTTTTGATTAAAACCATTAGGCATAGTTGTCTTACATTTTTCTGCCATTGTTAAAAAAAGAGCCACTGGCAACCTCTCTGATACATACCTTATCTGATACTGACATGCTTTCATCAGAGTGGGGGAAGGTCAGTAGTACCTGCACACTGAGCGTTGGTGACCACTTCTCACATTCACAGATGGAAACTCTGTTGATCGAGGGACAGCAATGCTTCATATACCTGACCATTTATCAGATCAATGTTTATGAAAGTAGGGGGTCCCCTGGAGAAGACCTTTGAAGTACTTGCTGCTTGAAAAAGCATGTCAGTGGATTGGTTTGCAAATGATAATGTACCAGAGTCTGAGTAAGTTGCTTCATCCTGACATGGAGAAAAAGGGAGAAGAGTGAAGCCTTAAATTATTTTCCTTTTTATTTGTTTTTTTTCCCTCAAGGCTCTAACTGGAAGCCAGAAGATTGCAAAATATTTTACTGTGTTCAGCTATGATTGTTCCCAGAGGACAAACTTCCCAAACGTTAAAAAGTGATGCTAGACACTCAGTAAAACTGGGCAGTTACCACCCAAAATATTTCATCAGACTGGCAAACAGGATTTTCTGGAAATTACTAGAAACTGAACACAGCTCAGGTTACATGGTTTGATCTGAGAGACATTCTTCAGAAGGACAGATGTGGTCAGATATCCAATTTTGGCATCAAATGTTAGGTGGCTGAATTGCTGTTTTAGTAAGTAAAGCTCCTAACCCTTGTAAAGGTTCTAAAAGTTTGGTGGTCTGGGGGGATGGGGGGGATTTTCCAGAAGTGGCTAGTGTGATTTTTTTTGAGTGCCTAATTTGTGATGTTAAAAGCCTACATTTTCAGAACGTGCCCTGTGCTCTTCAAATAAAGAGCTTTTATAGGGTCTCAATGTGAGCACCCCAAATCATTTGTTACTTTTGAGAATCTTGGCCTGAAGTTTTTTAAAAGGCTAGTGAGCTCTTTTACTGTGCACAGAGGATAGTTGTTAGAGGAACAACCCTGTAACCTTAGTCTTGAGGTCAATCATAGCTGAAATTTTTGTTTTGGAAACAAGATACATTATTCCTCCATGTTGCTTGCTTCCTGGATGCATTGCTTTCCCCATGGTCTCTGGGTGTATTGCAGGTGCCTCAGGATCTGGGTGATTGATTCCAGTGTGGTTGTACTACGTCCTGGAATAAGAGCAGAAGACCTTGTCGCCACATAGGGATATTAATTGTTTATTTTTCCCTCTGGCATCAAATGTAGATGTAGGTTCACATAACGTTACGTTAGCAGAAGTTAACTTCTCCCTCCCTTCCCCCAGTGGACAGCTCTGTTAATGCTTAGTGTACTAAGAGAGGAATTCGTGGCAGTAGAAAGTAGCTACAAACTTCTTGCTTTATTGGGGTGGCTTTTGTCCCCATGATAGACATTTCTGTCAAGGCAGAAACCATTTCCAGGTTTGCTGAGGGATGTGTTAATTAGTGCACCTGTTTATCTTTCGGTTCACATCAGGTGCTTATCTGCTCCTCATCACTTCAGTACCTGAGTGCCTCTCCTGAGAAGCCCTTACTGCTGCTTCACGTGTGAGATGGTAGGGTATCTCAGCACTTCGAGCTGGACGTGTGAGTTTTTGCTTGCAGAGATGTATACCTGTGCTAGCCCTGATCAAACTAGCATGTTAAAAATGAGTAGCGTTGGCAGTGTGAATGGTGGGCGGCTCTGAGCTATACGTGCTGTTCGAGGGTTATTGTAAGAGAGGGGGCTGCAGCACTGCTGTCTGAGGTCCCCACTAATTTTTTCCATCCGTGTGTAGAATAAATTTTGTTATGTGCACCAAGGCATGGGCAGGTGTGCACCGCCAGTAGACGCACCTGCTGTTGGTTGTGGGCGCTCTGCGCATGCTGCCCAACACACTCAGCTTACGGGGAGTGATCCTCACTTCTGCGCTGCTGCGGGTACAGCAGCTCTAACTTCAGAAATGTGCAGCTGGAGAGCAGCAGTTGCCGACAGGGGGCCCAGCTCTGAGGGTAGAGTCACCACCAGCAGCTGCGCAGAAGTAGGGATGGCTGGGTGTGGTATTGCCACCCTTACTTCTGCGCTACTCCTTGTGGGGCACTGCCTTCAGAGCTGGGCACCAGGCAGCAGCCACCGCTCTCTGGCCACCCTGCTCTGAAGACAGTGCAAAAGTAGCAAAACTACCAACCTTCTGCAATTTCCTTTAGGGCCGGGACCCGCAATTGGAGAAGTGCCAGGCTCCTCCGTGAAATCTGTACAGCATAGTGTAAAAGCACACAAGGGACCCGGTGTCCCCATTGGGAGAGCATTGTCTAGGTTGCTCGCTTCTTATACGCATCCTTTTGGAGTTTAAGCTTGCCAGGGATTTCCCTGGTAAGCCAAGCTGGTTGTCTACCATATTTGCTTTTCTTACTGTGCATCGGGATGGTCTGCTCCTGTGCCTTCAATAAGACCTCTTTAAAATACTGCCAGTTCTCCTAGACTCCTTTCCTCTTCACATTAACTTCCAAGGAGATCCTGCTCATCATTGTCTGAAAGAGTCAGAGTCTGATCTTCTGAAATCTGGGGTGTGTATTTGCAGCTCACCTTTTGTCCTTTTTGTCTCACGATCGCTGCAGTTCAGGTTGCCACCCACTTCTACTTCTCCTGTTAGTTCTTCCCTCTTTGTGAGCAGCAGGTTAAGACGCGCTTCTACGCTGGATCACAAAAATAGTAGTTGTAGAAGCGTCTTTCTTCTGCCCCCGTTATAAGTGGTCTCTCTTGAAGAACATAATTGAAAGTCCTTTTATTTTTTTTTTCCTAATTCACAGCCTTTAGTTCCTTAATGTTTCTTTTTTCCTGAGAGGAAAAATTGGAATTATAATATTGTATATTATGTCACAGGGCAAATTCACATTTTTGCCAGCTTCTCCTGCAGTAGTAGGAGTTGGGGACAGGTTAGACCTGTTTGCTTGGGTATTCTTATATCTGCAGCTACCCTTTAGCCTCCTGTGGCCTCTTGCTTGTGTAACACCATGGGTGTTGATGACAGTTTTGCCCCTACATGTACAAAATAGGAGTGCAAGGGTTGTTGCAGCAACCCAGGATTTAGCTGGGGTCCCAGCTGCTAGCCTCCCCTGGCCCCAGTCCCAGCTGCCAGGCTGGGCCTCTGCTCCTGGACCTGTGGCTGCTCCAAGATTTGGGTGGGGGGCACACCTTACTAATAAGTGTTCCCACACCACTGATTTTGCCATTGACTTCAGCATATGCAGGATCCATGTGTAAGGACACAATTGCTTATTGCTCATTCATTCTTCAAGAAAGATGTGGAGAAATTAGAGAGGGTCCAGAAAAGAGCGACAAGAATGATTAAAGGTCTAGAGAATGTGACCTATGAAGAAAGGCTGAAAGAATTGGGCTTGTTTAGTTTGGAAAAGAGAAGATTGAGGGGAGACACGATAGCGGTTTTCAGGTATCTAAAAGGGTGTCATAAGGAGGAAGGAGAAAACTTGTTCTTCTTGGCCTCTGAGGATAGAACAAGAGGCAATGGACTTAAACTGCAGCAAGAGACGTTTAGGTTGGACATTAGGAAGAAGTTCCTAACTGTCAGGGTGGTCAAACAGTGGAATAAATTGCCAAGGGAGGTTGTGGAATCTCCATCGCTGGAGATATTTAAGAAGAGGATAGATAAATGTCTATCAGGGATGGTTTAGACAGTACTTGGCCTTGCCATTGGGGCAGGGGGCTGGACTTGATGGCCTCTCGAGGTCCCTTCCAGTCCTAGTGTTCTATGATTCTATGATTCCATGTCAAATTCTGTATATCAAAAACAGAGTTACGATCAATGTATGATGCCCACCTGCAATCATGAATGAATGCAGTTGCTGTACATTGTGTTTACAAAAAATCTAATGGGGCCCTTTTTTTCCCCAGAAGGCCTGTCTTCAGTAACACAACCCAATATTCTCAATATTCAAAAATCATTGCCGGTCATCAAACCTCACAGCATTTCAGAGTGTTGTCACTTACGCTATAATAGGCAATTTTTGCTTCACTGTAACCAAAAGAATTATTATTTATGATGAAGTTTAGCAGATTTGGTCACGTCTGATTTTGTCCAAGAGGCCCGAGTTCTCTGGGCCAAGTATGGTATCACACAGTAAGAACAGTTAAACATCCCCAGATGGTCGGTGTTTTTTGCACGTTCGCGTTATAGGTATTTTACAGCACTATCATAACACTGCTAATCTTGGGCTGCGCAGACGTTGTGTTTAAGATCCAGGTTTGTAAACAGTCTAGGTGGACTCCCAAGGGGAGCATTACAGAAATATGCACACTTACACCTGGCATTTGTTTAAAGTACTCGGATATGGAATAAATCATATCCCCATGTATGAGCCTGCTGGAATGTGGATGATACTTTCGTGGTTATCCACAACTCCCTCTGTGGAGGTTCTGGGGAAAAAATGAATAGTGTTCTTCTAGATATTTAGAAACACTACGTACAACTGCAAGAGGGAGAAAAAAGTTTACAGAGAAAATAAGCCTTCACTTTTTTTGGCCTAATAACAAGCAATGATAGAATAATAAGCTAGTTTCTAGGAAACTTCGGTCAGCAGGAGAGCACTCTGATAAACTATTTAGCCATCCATTTAGAAATCCATTATCTCAATAATATATAAATTACAGATGTTTAGGGAAATATGTACAGTGGGTCAACTGAGAGCTAAGTACCTCCAAAAAAGCAAGAGCATCGCCATAAGGTATGCCTGCTATAGGCTGGGGTAAGGAGCTGAGGTGAAGGAAAGGGTTTGGGGTGTGGTGCTTACGTGGGACAGCTCCTGAAAGTGACCAGCATCCCCATCTGACAGCAGCTCCTAGGCAGAGGGCTGTACGGGGAGGCGGGGGGGGCGGTCTCTGCATGCCACTGTCCACAGGCACCACCCCATGCCTCCCATTGGCCACAGGAGCACTCAAGCCAGGGACACCTCATGGAAATGCACACACCCCTGCCCAGGGGCTGCAAGGACATACTGGATGCTGCTTCCAGATTCAGAAGTGGGACAGAGTGGGAAGGCAGGAAACTGCTTTAGCCCCGCCATGCTGCTGCTGGTGGTGGCAGGGCCCTGGGGCCCTTCTAAGTCTGGGAGCCACAGACAGGGTCAAGGGATGCACGAGAGGAGGTGTGTGAGGTCAGCAGGCAGGGCCGGGGAGAGACATAGCTTTTGAGCTTGACTGTAATTATTAACTATGTGGGAATGGTTTCTAGTGTCACTTTTTGGGAGTAGAAAACTTAGCTTCGGCATATAGCTGTGGTTCTCAAATACTGAGTTTTACTGCTCAAAGTAAGGCCCTCAGCTGCACCTGGACATTACTTCTGATGCCTGCTGAGCCAGGTAGGCTGCCTGATGGCCACTCTGCGTGACTGACTGAGGCGCCTGACAGATTGGTTCTTAACCCTAGCAGCAGTAGCCCACCGGCTGCTTAACACACATGTCCACAGACTCTCTGCCTCCCTACATTCATCTCTCCAAGTTCTGTACCTCTACCACTCCAGCCCAGGTCCTGCCCCGTGCCCAGCCTTGTTCCCTCCCAACCTACTCCAGCTTCTCCTGACTCCTGGCAATCTGGTTCCTACCTTGGTTCTGATTCCTGACAGAAATACTGGCTCTTGCATTCAGACGCCTACCATGAGGCCTCAGACACCCACTCCAGACTGCTTCACCTCTACCAGCCAACCCTTTGGAATAGCTTCTAAGCCCTCACTGTTCCAAGTGACAGCTGTTTTCCCATAGCATAGCATACTGGCCATTGTAAAGCCTCATCAGAGTTTTTATTTAATTACGAGCAAATTGACCTGACGTTGCCTGGATATTTAAGTGGTTTTTTATGTTTGGAAAATAAAAGGAAAAAAGGATATCGTTTATGCTAATGATTG
Source organism: Carettochelys insculpta (assembly GCF_033958435.1). Classification (NCBI taxonomy): domain Eukaryota; kingdom Metazoa; phylum Chordata; order Testudines; family Carettochelyidae; genus Carettochelys; species Carettochelys insculpta. The sequence continues at coordinate 121,244,271 of NC_134137.1, forward strand.
GGGGATAACTGTGTAGGAACGGTGGTGTGTGGGTTGTGACAGAGGGGCACTTACCTCTTCCAGCAGGGTGGAGAACTCTTGTCTCCATGTGGCCACTGTTTTCCTGCTGCAGCTGGCCCCAGTCGTCACTCTGCCATATCACTGCTCCCTGCACACACTTCCTCCAGTGGTGAGTCTGACATATGTTGTCCCTCCTGTCAGTGCCCCTCCCTTTCCATGTTCTAGGAAGTTCAGGGATTTCAAGCGTTTCCCACTTTCCAGGCAAAAGCAAACCCTGACCTTGGTAGAAGTTAGGATAAGAGGAAGCTGCACACCAAATTTTGTGGTCATAGTTCTTATGGTTTAGGAACACACACAGCACTGACAGATAGACAGGGAGACGCTGTAAAATATATAGTAGATAGGAGAGAAGGCCCTTGAATCTTTTTGGCTGATCTTCTTGACCTAAATCAATTTGGAACTTTCGTATTACTTTCTCTTCTCCCTTTCATCTCTAAGTTCATTGCATGCACTGTTGACAATTATTGTCTAGAACAGGGACGAGCAAAATTTTTACCTTGGGCCCCACTTTTCAGCCATGCAATTAGCTGCCCCACCACCATCCTGTGGGAGGAGCACAGGAAGGGATGCAGGGGAGGCACTCAGGAAAGGGGTGGGATGCTCGGGAGGGTGGTACTGAGGGGCACCAGGGGGTGCCCAGAAGTGGGAGGGGTGCTCAGGGGGAGGACCCTAGGAGAGCATGTGGGCGACTCAAGGGGACTCACAGCTGCACTGTGCTGAAGAGGGGCAGTGTCACCAGGCTGCAGGCAGCCCTGCACCCCCACAGGCAGGACTCACTCCTCACTGGCATTTCGGGAGACTTCTGGGGACCAGCATGCATGGGCTGCAGGGACCAATGTGTCTGCCTTTCCAAGCTGGGAAAACTTGCCAGCTTGGCCCCACTGCTTGACTCAGGGTCTCAAAACATTCTGATTGGCCCAGCAGTAGGGGCGGGGGGTGTTTCCTTGATCATGACTGTGGTGGAGGCTGTAGGGGAGGAAGTTGAGGGTTGGGGAAGCAGCAGATGCCATGGTGGGGGGGAGGGAGCTGATCACACTGCACCTCCATTACAAATATCGCACCCCCCACTTTGCACACCCCTCATCTAGAGTGCCTCTCTCACAACTGCATCCTAGGCCCTCTCCAATCCACTTTGAGACCTTGCACTCAACCAGAAACGTTGCTAACGTTTCTATTGACCTCTTCTTCGTCAAAGCTCAAAATTAGTGGACCATCCTCAGCCTTCTTGACCTCTTAGGCAGCTGTGACACACTTGACCATGCTGTCCTCCCTTAGCTTCTATGGCGCTGTCCTCTCCTGGTCCTTCCCCCACCTCTTCAATAGCACCTTCAGCATGTCCTCCTGGCACTGCTGTAACTGAGATGTGGCATGAGTACTTAACACCTGGAGGGAGGCCTCATTTCCTGGAGGGCAGAATTAGGGAGGTAAACAAATCATTAGGCTTAAAACAGAGGTTTCTGCCAAATAAGATAAGTAAACAGGTCAATCAGCTAAAAAGACAGTGTGTCTGAGTCAGCTAAGATAAGAGAGGGAACACCCAAGGAAACCACTTCCTGACAATGGCCATGTTAAATTAGGAATGTAGAGATGAGGTAAAGACTTTGTTCTGAATAATGCATGGACAGAACATTCTGCACAGGGATTGGTTCCTGCAAAGTAATCAAGCCAATCCAAAAACAGTTGATGCAAAGTAATGTATAACTGTATATATGAAGGAAGAGGTTTTCTGTGTATTGTCAGATGTATGGTTTGCCCTATACCCACCCTCTATACTTGCATCTGGTCAACTCAGTGAAGTTTTGCTGTATGCCAGAAAAGAACCTGAGTCATGAAATCTGGAGTCAAAAACGAGGTTTTGAGAACCCACAGAATAGGATGAAGTGCTACCCCAAATTTGGACATGATGTTCTGGGTAAGCCAAGTGGAAAAGATCTCTGAGGCAATATCAGCAACAGTGGTGCTGTAACCTGACCTAGATCTATTTGTCTAGAGCAAGTAACACATAGTTTATTATGTATATAGCTTTCCTGGCAAGGAATGCAGCCCAGCATTTTAGCAATGCCATTTGAAGAGCTTCAATGTGAGGTTGTGTCTCGAGTGGTGGTGGAGTGGGTTAGATCACAAGAAGGCCCGTTTGGTTTTCTCAGGGAAGCAATGGAGGAGACTGGAAAAGAAACTCCAGCAAATAGCATTACGCAAGAAAGAGAAACACAAAACCATGCAATTAAATTATACCAGAGAAGTATTTCCTAAAGAAAAATTCCATAGCGGGGGAATACAGGGGGATACTTTGGAGAGCTATATAAAAGAATGCTTGGCACAGCACAGAAAAGGTCTCTTAAATGCCACCGAAACATTAAAGAATAAGCCCAACGGTCACCCATGGAGAGAAAAATAAATTTTTGTAACTGAAGAATGCATACAAAAATAAACTCAGCCATGGAGGGAAAGATGACTTTGGGAGATAAGTGACTTAAGGAACAAGAGTGAGTCATTAAATGAAGCATTTATGCAGATATTCCAAACTTTAGAATGCCAAGAAGAATAAGGAGGCTGGTGTAGTAAAAACGAAATAAGAGGAGGAGGAAATAACAGCTGCACATCTCAGTACAGTCTTGACCAATGGGCCCCTGGTACTCAAACAAATGATGCGAGGATGCATGTGGTGACACATACCACCAGGGATTCCAGAACAGAGGGGCCATGTCTCCTGCACTTTTTTTCTGGCCATAAAGATGAGTGACAGAGAAAAGGGGTGGAGAGGAGCAAGCAGGGGGAAGGGTCTGGGGGGTGGGGGAGAGATGTTGCAAAAGTGGGATGACTGTGGCTCCCTCCCCTCTTAAAGACCTTCTGTCATCCTGAATGCCACTACTATGCTGGCCCTCTGATACCATGCTTTTCCCCCAGGAATCTTTGCAGCCATTCTGAAGAAAAATGGGTCATTTCCCCAAAGTAATGGTCTGTAAAAAATCAATGGCAAATTACTGCTATAGGCAGAGAGAAGTCTGATTTGAATCATTTGACTAGACAGGTTTGTCAAAAATCACCACAAAGGAAATAAGGGTTTCCACCTGAAATGGGCTGCCTCTGAGCGTATGTGTAGAGAATCCAATCTGGGTTCAGTTGTGTTAAAAAAAAAATAACCCATGCAGCAGTGTAAGTAGAGAAAGCTGTTTAAAATAAATGCAAAAGCAGCAAATTAAGCAAGGTTTCAAAGACCTAAACAAACACTCCTAGCTTGTAAAACCTCGTTCTGTATATCTAAAAATGAATTGGCTTTTAAAAGAGTCCACTAAAAATCCATTTGAATCTTTCATTAAAAACTGACAGCCTCTTTTTGAGCAGCTGTCAGCACCTCCTTCTAGTCTTTGCTAAATTCTGTTGGGTTTTTCCCCACTTTCTCAAGTCAAACGCCAGTTATTGATATTTTCTGGCTTTGTTACTTCAGTGTTTTCATTAAGTTCAGCATCCTTTTAAGCAAGAACTAGAGGTAGGGTAGCCGGCCCTCCCGCTTTCACCAAGAGTCTCCTGGACTCATGCCCTCTGTCCTAGAGGTTGCCTCACCCAAACAGAGAGAGTTGGGGTGCTAACCTTCCTGTGTAACAGCAGAACAAAACCAGGATTTCTTACCTGCTTTCATAGAATCATAGAATCCTAGGGCTGGAAGGGAGCTAAGGAGGTCATCTAGTCAAGTCCCTGTCTGCAGCATGTTAACCCCAACCAAATCATCCCATTCAGGACTTTGTCAAGCTGGGACTTAAAAACCTCTGGGGATGGGGGTTCTACCACCTATCTTGGTAACGCATTCCAGGGCTTAACCACCCTCCCGTTGAAATAGTTTTTCCTAATACCCAACCTACACCTCTCCTTCTGTAACTTCAGACCATTGCTCCTTCTTCTGCCATCTGTCACCATTGAGAACAGTCTCTCTCCATCCTCTTTAGAGCCCCCTTTCAGGAAGTTGAAGTCTGCTATCAAATCACCCTTCAGTCGTTTCTTCTGCAAACTTAATAAGCTCAGATCTCTCAGCCTCTCCTCATAGGTCATAACTGCAGCCCCCTACTCATTTTCATTGCCCTCCACTGAACTCACTCCAATGCATCCACATCCTTTCTATACCGGGGCCCCAGAATTGGATGCAATACTCCAGATGTGGCCTCACCAGTACTGAATAGAGGGTAATAACTTCTTTGGATCTGCTGGAAATGCTTCTCCTAATGCACCCCAATATGCTGTTAGTCTTCTTGGCTACAAGGGCACACTGTTGACTCATATCCAGCCTCTCATTCACTATAAACCCCAGGTCCTTTTCTGCTTCACTGCTACTTAATCAGTCGGTCACCAGCCTGTAACAATGTTGGGATTTTTGTATCCCAAGTGCAGGACTCTGCACTTCTCCTTGTTGAACCTCATCAAATTTCTTTCCTTCTGCTCTATCTTGGCAGTGGCCAGCACTGTCCCTGCAGCTCCAGGGGAGGGCAGGGGTGTCTCTGTGCATTTCCTTTGCCCAGAGCACTGACTCTGCAGCTCCCATTGGTTGTGAACTGTAGCAGCATGTAGAGATCTTGGCTCCTATACCAAGAAGAAGCTGTGCCAGAAGGATGCACCTTTTGGAGCTGCACCGCTTGGGGTAAGTGCTGACTGCTGCCCTCCTCACACACCACAGTCTCCTGCCCCCTCCCACACCCCACACCCAAACTCCCTCCCAGTGTGCAATTTACACACACATCCCCCCACACCCAAACTCCCAGCCCCAGCCTGATTAAGTGAATGAGCGCTGGGGAGAGTGAGTGACAGATGGAGGCAAGGAAGATGGGGTGGAACCTTTGAGAAGAGGCAGGGCAGGGGGCGGAAGAAGGGTTTTGGTGTCCTGGGGTTTGCATAGTTAAGGTAGGATTGCAGTCCTATTTTGAAATAAGCTCTTCTGGAATAGACATTCCAAAATAGCTTGTTTCGAAATAATGCTGCTACACACAAGAATCCATTTTGGGTAATGAGGCAGTTTGCAAGATGCTAATGAGGCACTGACATGAATATACAGCACCTCATTAGCCTAATGGCATCCACGCATGATTCAAAAGTGCCTCTTTCAAAACACATGCTGCCCATGTAGACAGGGGCCTTTCGAAAGGGTCCCCCAGACTTCAGAAGCCCCTTCTTCCTAAAATCAAATAGGAAGAAGGGGCTTTCAAAGTCAGGGGGTCCTTTGAAAAGGCCCCCATCTACATGGGCGGCATGTGTTCCAAAAGCAGCACTTTCAAACAATGCACAGGCACCATTCTGCTAATGAGGCAGTGTATATTCATGGCAGCACCTCATTAGCATCTTCTGAACTGCCTCCTTACCATGCCCCTTCTGAAAGGAGGGGCCTAGTGTAGACGCAGCCATAGTGCCTATTTCAAAATAGTACCATTGGAGCCCATTATGGCTTATTTCAAAATAGTGTTATTCTGTGTTTTAACAGCACCCATTTTGAATAGGCATTATTTCTCCTCCCAAGAGGGTTATCAATTTCTAAATAACACACTGGCTATTTTGATTTTATTTCAAAATAGCGTCTGTGTGTTGTAGACGTTAGTGAAGTTATTTTGAAATAACTCAGTAGAGGAGACATAGCCTCAGACAGTTGCCAGCCCTAACTAGAGGACATAGTTGTAGTTGTGGCACATATGGCCAAAATCAGTACAGTGGAAAGAAACTCTGGATCTTTGTATGGTTATGACAAAGTTTCAGGACTAGAAATGAAAAGTGGAGAGTGCACACCTGGAATAACAGCAAGAAGAGGAGGTGGTCAGTAGAGGAGCAATATTAAGAATTCCAGACTGCAAGGTGGCTCTCCATGGTCAGACAATCACTTTGCTAGGTGTACATGGAAATCTTTAAGCACAAAAATTTTTCTACTTCGTTGGAAAGTTAATATGGCTAACAATTTTATTGCAACTAGAGGCCAAGGTGGTAAGGTGCATTCCTATGGAACATGTCATTTATGTAACAGGTAAAATTAATTATAAAATATATTTAATTAAAATCCAATAGAGGCTCTAAAGAGGAGTCACAATGTTTTCTTTTCCAGATGGCTAGGTGTGTTGGAAGCATAAACGAGCCTAGGAAAGACCAATGAATACTGTATGAGAAATGGAGATCAACAACTAACATGTTTATTGCAAAGCTCTTGTTTAGCTGTGGTATGAAGTAAGTGTTGTTAGGAAGTAAAAACCTATATTGTAGTGGTTTGTAATTGGAAAAAGAATAATTGTATGAAAACTCAATAATTATATGAAAGATTGAAAGGTCCTAGATTGGAAACAAATCCAGTGGTTTAGGATTAAATCTATGAAGGAAATATGATTTAATAATATTTAGTTTAATGTGCCGAGTGATATTGAATTTCACCAATCTGCTGTCAGTGGTATAACGGGAAAAATATTTAAAGTATTGAAAAGATTTTATGGACAAAAAAAAAAAAGTAAACTTTTAAAATACTATAAGTCTGCCAAGGTGGAGTAGGAGCAAAACTGTAGGGAGCTCAACACAGGAGCTGTTTGGGGCTTGGTCTACACTAGGGAGTTAGGTCAATTGCAGATGTGCAATTCTAGCTGTGACAACTGTGTAGCTAGAATTGACTTGTCTGCAGTCGACTTACCTGGCTGCCACACACTTACTCTTACTCCTCACTTACTCCCTTACTCCTCACTGTATCGAGAAGGGCAAGGGTCAAGTGCCAACCCAACCAGTTTGATTTTGTGCATCTCCATTAGGTGCACAAAATCAGATTGTGGAAGATCGACCCTGACTGGGTTGATCTTCCCAGTAGTGTAGACATACCCTGGCTGTGGTATGTTGCAGAAAGAGCTGTGGGAACTTGATCAGGTTACTCAGTAGAAGCTCACAATACAAGTACTCCATCAGCTACTCGAGCAAGTGTTTCAGCCAGAATTAGCAACAAGGAATTGTATTTTTATAATCAAAAAAGCCAATAATTAATTGATAAAGAGTTTAACTAGTTCACATGTGTAATGTTTAAATGTTTTACTGTGTGAGGTGAAGTTTATTTCCCATCATGAGAGACAAAAGGCAAAAATGATGTGCACTGTGCGGAAATGTATCCTGTACGTAAAGTATGAGAGGCTTTAACTGCCGTAGAACGAAGAAGGTCGCCTTCTTATTATCACTGAAAAAAGTTTTAGAAGATTGGTAGAAGGGAAGTAATACAAATGGTGCAGTGTAAGAAAGGTAACAAGGGTCCAATGCCAGAAGTTAAACATGAAAAATGCTCAAATGGCATGGAAGGATGTTTATTTTTCCCCCTCAAATACTGTTGCAAGACAATTCAAAGCCCCAGAGATGCACTGCTCTTCACACCTAAAAGTACAGTACATCTAACAGATTGGGTCACTGGTTTGCTGATTCGCACTGGGGGATGGAGGGTTGGGGAGGAAGGAGGGACAGTCTCCAAAGTAGGGTTGAGATGCTGGGACAAAGGCAGTTTTTACTTTGCCAGTACTTGGGATGACAACCATTCTGTGGTGGCTGAAGAGGACCCTGTCTTTTAAAGACCCAGGGAATACAGTTTTGATTGGCATGTGTTCTGTTTCACATCCAAATTCCAAGCAGTGATCAATGGAAAGATTTTCATATTTTAATTAAAATAGATGCAAAGTTCAAGTTACCAAAGCATATTTTAAAGGGCAAAGCAAGTTTACAATAAGGATTCACACAGTGGTGGGCTCTACCAGAGGAAGTGAGCTTGCACTGCCTGGTTTGTACTTTAACCCCAATATTAATGCTTATGTAAATAACTATAAATGCTGCAGTGATAGGCATGTGTTGCTGGATAAGAACACTTGAGAAAGATAGCACAGAAGGACAGGAATTTGATGCAGAAGCAACAAATGCCAGTATAGAACAAAGACGGGCAGTGGATGTATTTGACAAGAGTAATCAACACTAATCCAAGCTCCTCATCATCTTATGTTTCAGTTGGTGAAGTGTCCTTTTCTCTGGCCTTGATAAATGCATTCTCATCCTTCCCTCATCCCTTCAGAATGCTGACAGGAGTATTTTACACCAAGCGGGAGGCCTCATTTCTTGGAGGGCGTAATTAGGGAGGTAGAGAGATCACTAGGCTGAGAAAAGAATGTTTGTGCTAAATAAGTCAGCGGGTTAAAAAGACAGAATGCCTAAGTCAGCTAACATAAGAGGGAGAGTACCCAGGAGCCACTTGCTGACCATGGACAAGATAAGCTAGGAATGTAGAGATGTGGTTAAAAGACTCAGTGGAGCATGGACTGCATGTGGTCAGAGCATAGGGATTCATTCCTGCAAAGTAACAAAGCCAATCCAAAAACTGGTGATGCAATGTAATGTACATGAAGGAAGAGGTTTTCTGAGTTACTCTGCATGTGTGACATATTCTAAGCATGCCCCCAATGCTTGAGTCTGATCTACTCAGCATGTCTTTGGATATAAAGGAATATGAGTGATGAAAGCTGGAGTCACACTGACTTTTTTGAATCCCAGAGAAATGGATGATGTGCTCCAAGGGTTTTGGATAGGCCAAGTGGAAAAGGTCTCTGAGAGACTGAGCAGGGCAGGGTCTGGACATTGTATATTCAACCCCACAAGGGGCTGAGCATTTCCTGGTGGTGCTGAGAAGCCCCAGAACCATTGGCTTCACTGGTTGAGGGGCCTCATAGCCCCACTAGGAGATGCGCCACACCTTGCAAGTTTCCATGAAGATTATCTAGTTCACCACTTGCAGGCAGGGTTTTTACAAACGTGGCAAATATAGATCACTTGATATATGTTATTTTTAAATAACATGGCAGTAAGCCAGCAAAGTGTTTTTATTTGTTGTCATAAAGTCTCTTTAGGAGCAAATATTTGAGTCATGAAAAAGAAATATATTTATCTTGTATAATGTCAGCACTGGCCAAACACTTGTGTCTGTTTGAACTAATGAATGTGCTCTACATTTCCAGCTGATGTTCTGTGTTTACTTGAAAATCTACATATGTACTCTCTTGATTTCAAGTATATGTATAAATAGTAGTTTGGAATTTGGTGGCCCAAAAGTGACTTCTGACTAAAAATTCTGTTTATGGTGTAATGGCATGTCCATCCCACAGAAGGCAGAGCTGGTTAAATTAGGTTAATTAACCTTGCGATATGCACCTGGAGGAGAGCCAGGCCCAATAAAACCTAATGAAAGAAGCTGGTTAGGTTTGTATACAGGTGAGAACAGCTGAAGGCTGCAGGGTAAATAGCCTGTTGGGAGAAATGATGTTTGTAGGGGACTCTATAGTCGATTCTAGCAAGAAGTCAAAGAGAGGAGGTAATTTACAATTATTCCCCAGGAAGAGTAAGTTTGGGCTGGTAACCTAAGATTGTGGGGGGTGGAGGGAGGAAGACAGAGAAGGGTATAGGAAAGAGTCCAGGGAAATAGCAACAGGGTCTGGCAACAAACAGACTAGTCACTGGGCACAGAGTCCCTCAGCTGGAACCTAGACTAGTGCGCTAGCCCAGGCTGGCCTACTAGTTACTAGAAAAGTAGTGCAGGGTGTGGTGTTGGAGTGGAAGACTGGAATGTCATGAAGACAGCTGAACCAGGAGACTTTTCTTACCCCAAAAGGGGAAGATGATACAGTGACCTGGCTGAAGGACTAAAGTTGTCAAGATGAAGCACCACAAATCCTGTAGAATAAGAGGAGGAATGGCAGGGTGACCAACTGTTAGAAGGGGTGTTTGGTGAGGATGGGGATGAGTCCAGTCCCACTCTCTTTCATTTACCTTCCCACTGAAGTCAGTGGAGATGATGTATACGCAAGTAATTTGGACTATTGTGATTCAGTAGTACCTGCATAGGGACAGAATCCTGAATGCAGCGTTCTAGTGTCTCCCAAGAACCTGCAAAAGTGTTGAACAGGATTGTAATACCACCACCTACCTTTTTTTGTCTGTTTGAATACATTTATTTGCAAAGCACATGCTCCATCCCACTTGAAGAAACACCTCTCTTTGTATGGCTTGCTGGCTGTTGCTCTGATCTGATAAATCTATCACAAAGCAGATACAACTTTTGTGTCATCTCATACTACTTTAGCATGTACAGGTTGAACCTCTCTAACCTAGAACTCTGTCATCTGGCAACATCCATAATCCAGCATGATTTTAGTTAGCTGGCTGGATAACCACTTATCATGGGTGTGGCCAAGTTTCCTGTGGTCCCGTAAAGTTGTTTACAGCCACAAGTCCTGGCTGTCAGTGTTCTGTGCTGTTACTTAGCTGTAATTTACCCCAAATGACTTATAAGAGTCTAGTAAGCAGTGAAAGTCTTGGTAATGTGTTAAATAATATTGACCTCCCATGGTCTGGCATATTCTCCTGTCCAGTACCAGTCAGGTCCCAAGGATGCTGGATAAGAGAGGTTCAACCTACATGTATTCTAAAGCTCATCCTAGCTAAACTTAAATCGCTATGTTTTCTTAAGTGTTGGAGGCTAAAATAGTGACCCCCCCAGCAACATACACTTTAATGGGAACAACCCTTCAGGAGGAATATAAGGCAGATGCCTAGGGATAGCCCCAGTCAGTCTATGAACAGAGGCAAAAGTAAAAGATTATATATTTGCTAAACAGAGATTCATAATGAGTTCCTTTTTCAGATGTGTCTGGCTCATGCATATCTGTTTTGTTCATGTTTACAAACTTCAATGTAAAAACGTTCTTGCTTCCTCTCAGCTATTCAGATCACTGATATATGCTTGAGGCTGGGGAAAGGCTAACTACTTACAGTTCAAAGTTGTCTTTTTACTCCATTTTTAATAAAATGCAAAACTATTACTTTATTCAGCCATGCATTTGTCAACTGTAATCTTTTTGTTATATTGTTAGTTCTAAGGAAATTAAATTTAGTACTATGATTATCATCAGAACAGACCTGACCCCTATTACCAGTCTGGATTTCAGATAACATTATCATAATAGAAATTGAAACAGTGAGATGCATTCTTTTGAATGGAGTGGCAGGGAAGTAGCACGACTAGTGGTTACAGAAGGGAAGTGGGAGTCAGAGCTCCTAAGTTTGTCTCTTCATTCTGCCCTGACTTGCTCTATGTGCAGCCAGAATAAGGTAAGATAAATAATAAATACATCTCTCTTGGTGCTTTAAGAGATGAAAACAACTAAGCGAAATAATCTGGGAGGAAGAATTTAATCAGAAGAATCTGAAAAATTGGTAATAATGTAAGAACACCATGCTAGATGCCCCAAACCTGCATTCATGGAAGAGTGCTGGGCCGATTAAAAACAGAAGTGGTTTACAGGGGTGTGTGAAGTTAGCTGTAAAATACACAGTAAGGTCTCAGAGTACATGACTCAGCTTTTACACAGCTGACCCACAATTCCTACAGTAAACTCTGGAAATGTGCAATTTCCAGTTGTGCTTAAGTCGCTCCCCTCCAGCCTTGGCTCAACCCCCTTTCCCCGGCTCTGCACTGCCTCGGCTCAGGCTCCCCTCCACAGCTTCGCTTACCACCCACACATAGCTCCTGCTCACCCCTACGTCCACCTCTGGCTCCAGCTCACCACCCCTCAGGCACGACTCCAGCTCAACCTCCCCAGCCCCGGTTCAGTCCTCCTGCCGGCTCATCACCTGTTCGTGGTTCTGGCTTGCTCCCCACACCTGGCTCTTGCTCTGGCTAGCCACCCCTCACGTGGCTCCAGCTCACCCCTGCCCACTCCAGTTCACCCCCCTGCATGTAGCCTTGGTTGTATCCTCCTGTCCTGGTTCAAACCCCCCATGCATGGCTCCAGTTCAACAGCCTTCCCGGTTCAACCCCTCATGCGTGGCTCTGGTTCCATCCTCCCGCCTTGGTTCAAACCCCCTGTCCATGGCTCCAGTTCAACCCTCCTCCTGCCTTGGTTTAAAACCCCTCATGTGCGGCTCTGGTTCCATCCTCCTGCCCTGGTTCAAACCGCCTGCAGCCTGGCTCACCACCTGAGCAGGGCTCTGGCTTAACTCCACCCCTTGCCTACCTAACCCACCCCAGGCTTAGTCCCCCACCCACCAGCCTCCCATGGCTGCAACCCACTGCCAGGCTTACCCCTTCCCAACTACTCCCCCACACCCCAGGACTTACCTTTCTGCTGCTTCCCTGGGTGCAGAACGTGGTGTTCTGCCAGGGAAAAAGCCAGACCCCCCACCACTTATGTGAAATCTGGGTTATGTGAGGGCGCATGGAAGGGAACAGTCGTGTAACTCGAGGGTCTACTGTATATTCAAGAAAGGGGAAATTGACTGAAACATAAGTTGCAAAGTATAGAAAATAGGTAAGGGAAATCAAAGACAATAAGCAGGAATGTTTTAACAAAAGGAATCGTGGGAATGGTATTGATGTATTACTACATGAAAATGATCGAATTATCAATAAAGAGGCAGAAGTGTTCAATAAACAGTACTGTTCTGTCTTTTGAGGAAAACACAAATAATGAAGTTTATCGTATGGTGAAAATTCTTTTTGTTCCATTAGTATCTCTGGAGGATGTTACACAGACAAGACTAAAAGTTAAACATTTTAAAAACCTGTTAATGTGAATCTGTAAGTCTATGTCTAGATTAGAATGCTTTGTTGACAGCAGTTTTTGTCAGAAGATATCTTTGACAAAACTTCTGTCAATAGATCGTGGCCAGACCGCAGGGCAGATCACAAGAGCAATCTGCTCTGTCAACGGAGAGTGACCAAAATGGTCAACCAGCAGCACAGCAGACAGGATTGCCCAGTGTCCTGAAAGCCCTTTCTATTGTCAGAAGGCCTCCCAGAACATTCAAACTGGCTTTTTGTTGACAGATCTCTGTCAACAAAGGCATTCCTCTTCATGGCAAGCGGGGCGCAGCTGTCAACAGAACACACTTGGGAATCTGGACAATCCATAGGATTTTTTTGTGTTTTTTGTTTTTTCTTTCTTTTTCTTTTTCTTTTTTTTTTTTTTGTTTTTTTGGCAAAACAACCATTTTGCCGACAAAACCCTCTAGCCTAGACATAACTTAAAAGAGTTTTAAAATAACTGACTGACCTGAGAACCTCACTGAAAATCAACCTTAATGGCAAAATAAGTCTTGGAGCCTTGGCAAAGTTCTAGAACTTTGGAAGAAAGTGAATGCTATGCCAGTTTTTAAAAGGGATAAACAGGATGACCCAGTGAATAATAAGTCTGTCATTTTGATTTTGACTCTGGGCATGATAATGGAATGGCTAATATAGGGCTCTTGTAGAGAAGAATTAAAAGGTAATTAATGCATGTCAACATGGGTTTCTGGACAATGGTTCATGTCAAACTGAAGTGATATCTTCTTTTTATGAGTGACAAGTTTGGCTGACAGTGGTAATGATGTTGACCTAATAGACTTATTCAAGCTGTTTTACTTTGTACTGGATGACCTTTTGACTAAAAAACAGGAACTATATAAAATTAACATGGGATACATTAAATGGATTAAAAGATAGCTAACTGATAGGTCTCAAACTATAACTAATTGGGAACCATCATTGAGTGGGACTGTCTCCAATAGCAACCCACATGGATCAGTTCTTGGTCCTCTGCTATTTATTAATGATAGCAAAGAAAACATGAGATCTTCACTATACATTTGCAGATGTCCCCAAAACTGGAAGAGTGGTAAATTAACGAAGAGGATAGGGCTTTGACTGGTAACTGTGAGAAAGCAAACAATATGTATTTTAATAGGCCTATATGAAAACCTGCAGATCTGGAAACAAGAAACATGGTTCATACTGGCTAGAGGATGGTCTCTCACCTGGGAAGCAGTGACTCTAAGAGAGATTTGGGTGTCTTGGTAGATAATTGGCTGAGTGCAATCCTATGGGTCAAAGAGCTAACACCATCCTGGGGCACTGTGACTCTAAGCATGCCTGTATGCACAAACTGTACACTATTGTAGCAACCTCTGTACAGAATATACATTGTGAGGTTTTACTTCTCAATGATTACCGTGCACAGGTTTTACAGGTCTATTTAAATACGGTGTGTGTGGGGGGGGTGAGGAACAGCTGAACCTCAAATAAGCCATTGATTCAACTGACCATATCACATTACTAAGAGTGTATAAGGTGACATCTTTTCTGAAAGATGACATATGGGGAACTGTGAAATTATGCATTACTGCTATGCCAGGAAACATGGACACTTACCGTTATGCTTTAGAGCAGTTTTTCTGAAGCTTTTGAGACCACAGAACAAAACACCTATGAAAATTTTTTTCCGAAAAAACCCCAACATATACAGCGAAAACAAAATGAAACAATTTATACAGGCACTGTAGCAATGAAGGAGTAACATTGAATCTGCTTTCAATAACAGAAAATATACACGATCAGCATATTTTTCCAAATGCTTGCTGTACACCTGTGAGTGTTCCATGGAGTATACTTTAAGAAACACTGCTTTAAAGTCTGTGACTCAGTTGGGAAGAAGCAGATTCCCTCCCACACAGGAGAGAAGGCCGCTATCTACTGGTCTCCAGTGAAATTTTTGCAACATGTGATGAAAACCAGTGACTATCCTGTTTACCTAGAAATGCACAAGGGGGATGGAAAGTCTACAGAATGGGAAAAATAGCTTGAGGACATCCTGCCTCTTGAAACAAAGTCAAAGTCATCATTGGTTTTCATCCCTAGACAGACATAAGGGAACAGAACCCTTGCAAACTGAGAAGGGTGGGTCTTTCAGCCAAGGAGTAGAGGTAGAGAGTTTGAAGTCTCTGGAAACTAAATACAGGTTATATCCACATGACATTTAACAGACCCTGGGATGAGATCCTTTCTCGTTGTAGATGCTAGAGTGCACAGCAAAGAATAGCTGTCAGAAATATGTCACAACAGGAAGCCAGAAAACTCTGGAGGGCTGGGACACAAAGCAGTGGCTAATGGATCACTTTGCATCATCCCAAGATGCACCAGACTCTGGTCCACATTCCTAGAGCACCTAGCAACAGTGTCACCAGATACTGTGAGATCCATATCCACAGGGCATTGCTCATGCCGCTGCTGATGGTGCCTCCAAAATGGATATACCACGTTGACTGGGGAGCAAGTATGAACACACTTTGGCCACTTTGCTTTTGTTGTTGTTGTTGTTGTTTTCATGTGATAGTAGTTTCATCAACAAAACTTTGTACTGCAGATAAACCCTTGGAAAATGGAAGTTGAGCCTTACAGTTTCATTTCATATGGTGGTAAGTTAAATTGGTGTGGAAGTTGAACGTTAGGGTAGTGGTTATTCCTAGGTTTATTCACGGCAGCCATCAGGGCCATGGTGGATTTTAATGCTCCATTTATACCAAAGGCCTTCACAATTTCTTGGAGCTAAAACTTTAAGGAACAGAAGTGGAAAGTGAGATAGGTGCATTTCTTATACAGCCTCAGATGGTTTATTTCCCTGTTGAATCTGGCAACAAAGCAAATGCTGAACAAATGAAACATTGGCCCTCATATTCCACACCCTTGGAATCCTGGATTTTTCTCTGGAAGCAATCACATAGAATGGTTTTAGCATTGCTCTGCTAAACCCAGCTCAGTCCTTTGGGGGGGGGGGCACTTAGGGATCTGGGTCAAATAGATTAAAAAAAAATATCTGTCAGGGATGGTGATAGGTCCTGCTGAGAGGACAGGGGTCTGAACTCGACAACCTCTGAAGGTCCCTTCCAGTTCTATGAGATAGGTATCTATCTCCTAGCCACACCTCATTTTATGGGTTTTAATGTTACAGGGCAAAGTGTGTCTGAAGCATTTGCCTTAACTTTAAAATCATGCACTTTTATTGGATGGACACTCAGACATTCTTGAAGCTGTTTCCAATGGTTTGTTTTTATTTTAAAGGTTAATAACTAAAGATGGACCAGATTCATAAACCTAGACTGAATGCTGGTGAGCTTGGGTGGGAGGGGCACAGAAATCTAGATCTCGGTTCCATCATTTGGCTCATCTCATCCCCAGAGGCTAATATTTATGGCACACTAGTTGTAGGCGACTTGCAAAAGCATGATGTACCTGAAGGCATTTTGGTCTAGAGGCTTTTCTTCCTCAGAAGTTCATGGCTTTTATTTCAGTAACTGCAATATCCAGTCAGAAGTTACAGGTAACAGAAAAACGTACAGCTTGTAGGAGTGCTTTGTAATCAAGTGGAAGTCAGGTTTGAATGGAATGAAGGAATCAGAAGATGATTTTATGGGTGATACAGAGCGGGAACTGTCTTCTTGTCATGTCCACAAGGCTGCTTCCCCCTATTTCTATGCACATGCAATTGCCAGGTCATTGCACTCTGCCAGGTCACCGGAAGACCATCTGTATTCAAACAGCTGACATTGCAGAAGATACTTTGTATTTTGAGGCCCGCTGCTGTGGTCACAGGTATCAGAGCAAGTGGTGTAGCCCCACTTGATGACATTACAAGTTCAACGTTAAGAAAATCTGTTGAGACCTCAGTCAACTCAGCCTCCGAGTTATATCAGAGGAGAGTGGATGTCCTGGATTTGTGCATTCCCTTGAGAGCAACACGCTAGGGCCAGGTGAAACGAGACAACTTTGTTTCAGAGTTTCATGTTTCCAGTTTTGTTTTTCATGGGTTCATACCTGGTAGAGTTTCTTCGTCTGAAGGAAAGCTAAATTTCAACATAAAGCCCCCCTGAAAATATCTGTTTTTGTGCTGGGTGACTGTCTCAAGGTATTTGCTTCTTAGCCAGTGAATCTACAGTTCTGAATGCATTTACTCAGCTTAGCCTCTTACGTCATCAAAAACTATCTGCCTTTTCCCAGGTTTGTCTTTCAGCTCCTTTTCCAGTAGTGGTGTGCCAGAGAATTTGGGCTAGCTGCCTAAAGAGGGAATAGCCAGGTAACATGCAAATATTTACTGTCGGCTCTGGCAATGACTTCTGCTGAAATAAAATGGCAGCTCAGTTTCTGATTGTACAGGCTGAGCTACTTTACTCTGGCACATTCATGTCCATCAACATCTGTAGTCTGTCATGATATTAGTTAGCCAGACGACCACTTATCATGGGCATGGCCAAGTTTTCCATAGTCCTATAAAGTTTGTTTTCAGCCACAAGTCCTGGCTCTCAGTGTTCTGTGCTATTGTTTAGTTCTAATTTACCCCTAAATGTCTAAGAGCCCAGTAAGCAGTGGACATATTGGTAATGCTACTAGACAATATGACTTTTCATGGTCTGGCAAATTCTCTGGTTTGGCACCAGTCACTGGACTAGAAAGGTTCAACCTGTAGTCTCACAACACCCAGTAGCTTCAATGCTCAGCACCTGTCAGGATCAGGCATGTGTGCTGGAAGGCTTTGGAAGGGAAATTACTTGCTTGCCTATGAATTTTAACTATCACTAATTCTGAAATAATGAAATTAGTTAAGTAATCTGCATATCCCAACTTTGCTCAGCTTTGCCACTGTTCATTGGAAACAGGTAATGAGTACTCAGCTAGTGGCACATCTTCAGTGTATATTTTTGTGTGTATAGGCTAGCAGCCAATGCAAGCTCTCCAAGAGCCAGAACAGCAAAGCTGCAAAAGTGGAGTTGGCAGGGTTGCAGCAGCAGGAACAGGGCTGTCCAAGTTTGGATGAAATGAGAATAATCAAAGTCTCTCTAGTTCTGGAAAGCTTCAAACTGCATCTTGCTGCCAAGGCTTCCCTGTTATGTGCGATGCCTTGGCAACAACAATGCTAGGCATAACTGAAAAACAAAGGCCCAGTGTATACTGCCACATAGATCTACTTTAGATCTACCGCCACATTAGATCTACTGGCTGTTGTCATCACTGCAGTGAGCTGATGACAGATGCTCTCCCATCAACTTTGCCTATGTTTATTCTGGTGGAGTACTGGCATCAATGGAAGCACTTGGCGTTTGATTTAGCACATCTCTATTAGATGCGATAAATTGACCTGGGAGACTGATCGCTACCCGCTGATCTAGCAGGTAGTATATACATGTCCACACCAGAGGCTATTGTGGTTATTTTGCAAAGGGAAAGCAGAGCAATATCCTCCCTATACTCTTCTCTAACGATGTGGTGACTTCCCAATATTTTCCACCTGTGTATGTTTTTCTGTGGTTTGCATTGTCATTTGCGAAATGTATCATGATCTCAAATTTACAGCAATCCCAAGCCTTCTGACTCTTGTGGCCTTTCTCCTAACTATCATTTGAATAATCGCTTAAAGGATTATCTTTCCCTTGATAGATTTTCAGAGTTTTTGCTTTAAAATCGAGACATAAGTGCAAGTGATATGAAATACAAGGAAAGCACGTATAGCCTTCTGAGATGGAGTGCAGCTGGCACCTGCTGTCCATGACCATTTTCCTTGACTTTCCAAGTTCATATTAAGTGCTGGGTTGCTGAAGGCTGCTTCTTCATCTATTTGCATACATTTATCTGGACTGTGAGGTGCAGTGATCCAAGCATTAAAAGAGGGTCATTTCCGTAGCACCAGCAGGCGATTTCAGACAAGCCTGGCCTATAACAAATCTCAGCTGAGATTATTGTTATTTGCACTTTTTACACACCTTTGCATTTTAAGAGCAAGGAAAGTTTGCACAGAAAGGTTGAAACATGAGTAAATAAAAGAAAAGCTAAATTCCCCCAGCCTAGAGTTACTGTGCAGCAGATGAGTTGCATAAGAAAAACCTACTGTTCTTTTATGCTGAGCAAAGCCGTCTGCTTGTTCCTATGGGGCTATATGTTCTCTGAGAGTTGCGTCCAAACCCCAGTTACGTCAATAGGAGCCTTTCCAGAGCTTTCAGTGGGCTTCGAATCAGACCCTGGGATATAAGAGGCTAATGAAGACGAATAAAGTCACGTCCCAGTAACAACTCAAGAGACCAGCAAGCATTCCTCCTAGTTTTCCATGTAACTTCTCTACGTGCAGTTCAGAATAAGAAAACCCCCAAAGTCATTTCAGTTTCACAAGTAAAAAAGTACAACTACTAAAAGCCTTTTCCAGAATGCCATTCGTACAGGATATCCCAACACCGTTTGCACATGACATTCACAGCACATAAAGCTTTGAACCTACATAAAGTTGAACCTCTCTAGTCTGGCAACCTCAAGACCTGAGCGGTGCCAAACCAGAGAATTTGCTGAACCATAGGAGGTCAATATTGTCTAGTATGGGAGTGGCCAACCTTTTTGAATTGGGGGAGGGGCACATGGCAATTTTTTACATGCACTGGGGGCCAAACACAAAATAGCCCCAAGCCTGCCCCCCCAATCCCCACTCAGCCCCAAACCACCCCCTCGCCCCCAGGCTTAACCCTGTTCAGCCCCAAACCTGCCCCAAGGCTTAACCCCGCTCAGTCCCAAACCCAGGATTAATTTACCTCAGGCATGAGCTCCAGGCTGCTGCTCCCCTCCCCCGCCACTCCCCCTTCACTGTGGCCACCGCCTCTGCCTCCTCGTCAGTGTGGCTGCACAGCTTTCCCTAGCTCTCCTAATCCCCCACCTGCAGCATGGGTGGCTCCCTGCTCTGCCACACTGAAATAATGGGACTCACTTTAATGGGTTTAATGGCTGGATCCCTCTTGCTGACCATTAAACCAGTGGTATTCAAAACCAGAATGAATTTGTGTACCAGTGCAAACTAGGTAACTTTATAGGTGCAATAAAAGCAATCCCAGCACAAGAGTATAAATGTCAACAACAATTGCCAAGTCTGCTTAACTTCAATGAGAGGGAGATGAGGCCCATAAGATGTTAAGTGTCTTTGGCCAATGGGTTATGGACCATATGGCCCCCCTCTATGAAAAGGATGTGGATGTACTAGAGCAGGTTCAGCAGAGGGTAATAAAAATGATTCAGGGGCTGCAGCACAAGACCTATGAGGATAGGCTGAGGGATTTGGGCTTGTTTAGCTTACAGAAGAGAAGACTGAGGGGTGATTTAATAGCAGCCTTCAACTTCCTGAAGGGGAGCTCTAAAACGGAGGGTGAGAAACTGTTCTCAGTGGTGTCAGATGGCAGAACAAGGAGTAATGGTCTGAAGTTAAAGACGGAGAGGTGTAAGTTGGATATTAGGAAAAAACTAGAAGAGTTAAAAAAAAAAGCCACATATGCTTCTGTAGCTGCCCACAGGCAGACTGAAATCTGAGACTTCTTGATCTTTGTGCAGGCATCTCTACAGCTTCAGCTAAAGACCCGTTGACTCTCGACTTAGGCTGCAGAGGACACTTATTCTTTCTCTGTGAAGTAGTCTTGGTACCACTCCATGGGACAAGTAACCACACAGGTGTGTGGGTTACACTTCATTTTACAAAACTCCAAAAGTTACCCATAATCCTTCTTTCTTGGATGTTGGTGATTCTTAGTGGAACTCCCCTACAAAAGAGGTGATCGGGGGGGGCTGAACATGGAACTCAGATTTGGGCAAGTCTGTCCCGTGAAAGCTCATCACCTAATAAATTATTTTGTTAGTCTTTAAAGTGCTACTGGACTGCTCCTTTTGTTTTGATAGTACATAGACTAGCACGGCTCCCGCTCTGTTACTAGTGCGCTCTTGTTTAAGCTGTGGCACTGACTATGTAGTCTGGCAAGTCACTTCACCTTTCTGACTTGGTGGCCCCATATATAAGATTGGGGTAACTGTATTTTCCCCACCTGCTTCAAGTACGGTTGCGAATTAGTTGGTGCCTGCACAGTGCTTTCAACACGAGTATGTATGAATACTGAGTACCAATAAAAAAAATTAAATAAAAACTTGCTCGGCAGTTCTGATCAAATAGTAACCATTCACAGAGCACAGCCTTGTGGACTCCCTAGCATTTGTTTGCTAATAAAATAGCAATGCTACTTCCTTTTTCCGTGGCTGTTTCAAAGCATCCCTGCCATACAGGGTTAGAGTGTCAGATATCCCAAAGCCCAGCATGCAACAGAGGGAAGGAGCCATGAAATCATTTATCATTTGTTATACATTATTTCCAATTTAACAAGTCTCGTAGTCTCAGGAAGAAAGAGTGGTTATGCAAAGTTACATAGAGACATTGCAGTGCTACAAGAGCTACTTAGGTAGCAGATCCCTGCAGCTGCTTTTCAAAGCTTTGTTTTTGCTTGGAAAAAGCCTGAGCATTACCTCAAACCCTTTTCAACTCCAGGTTGAACCTCTCTAATCTGGAACAATCTCATCTGGCAATGTCTGTAATTTCGTATGATTTTAATTAGTTGGATGACCACTTATCGGGTGTGGCCAAATTTCCTGTGGTCCCATAAAGTTTGTTTACAGCCGCCAGTCCTGGCTCTCAGTATTCTGTACTGTTGTTAGCTGTAATTTACCCTTAACTGTCTTCTCAGAGCCTATCGCATAGTGGAAATGTTGGTAATGCTACTAGACAATATTGACCTCCCATGGTCCGGCAAATTCTCTCGTTCAGCACAGGTCAGGTCCTGAAAGTGCCGGACTACAGAGGTTCAACCTGTAATTTAAACTGAGTTTACAGAGGCTGCAACACTCTGATGGGGGATTGTAATGATTTGTACCATGCTACGCAGCACTGGCTTTAGCAGGCCATGAGCTGGAAGGCTGCTGGAGGCTATCCCACAAGTCAATTACCAATGAGTCTGTTGTGTTGATTGGCTGCATTTTGCTACTCTTCTTCTTGAGGCTTCAGGAAAATCTTTGAATCTTTGCTCATGAAGAAAGATGGAAAACACAAGCAGGTAATTTTCCTAGCCTGGTTTTGATCTTTCTTAGAACAATTGCACACTAATAAATCAACTGACTTCAGTGAGGTCATGCCTGATTTACACCCTCCTAAGCTAATTAGAGTAAATCATACTTCATTCCACAATTATCACAGTTAGTTTTGGGACAAAGACAAACAGAAGTAACATATGCAGGTATAAGCCAGTGAGATTTCTCTCTGCTTATTGGTTGCCAGGACTCTTTATTTCCTCCTCTGAGGCAGCCATCAAGGCACCAGATATGACAGGAGTTGACAGACTATTCTTCAGGTCACCAAGCATACTTGGACAAAGCATTTAAACACCTCTGGCTGGCCCAGCTCAACACTAGAGCTGTGAAATTCTGGTGTACAGTAAGCCCGCGAAATGCACGACTTTGAGCTGTGCTTAACTTGTGTTAACATGAGTTAAGCGCAACGCGAAGCTGCTCTGTGTCTGTCTACCCACCCAGCTGCCCCAGCTGGGGGCAAGGGGGCAGACAGACAGCTCCGCCCTGATGGCTGTCTGTCCCCTGGCTTCCCCCAGATGCGGGAAGCCGTGAGGGCAGCTGCAGCAGCATGGCTTCTCCCTGGCTTCCCCCATCTGGGATAAGTTGTGCTGACAGAGCTGTCTGCCAGGTGCAGCTTCTCCCAGTTGGAAGAAGCCAGGGAGAAAGAGACTCATGCTGCCTGGTCCCCAGTCGCCTTCCACTTGCTGGAGCCAAGAAACTGACCAGGGCTGGAGCCCTCTTCAGTTTCCTGGCTCCCCCACATTGCATGGGAAATTTGACTTACGTGGGGGTTGTGAGAATGCAACCCTTTCATAAGTCATGGATCCACTGTACATGTTCAGGCTCAGACTAGAGCCTTAGCTTCGTGACTTGCAAGGTGAGAAGAGTCCCAGAATCTGGGCTCCAGCCTGCATCCAAACATCTACACAGGAATTTTATAGCCTTGCAGCCTAAGTTTGAGTCAGTTGACAAAGCCCAGCCATGGGGGTTTAACTGCCCACCATGGCTCATATCCTAACATCCCTTCCCCCCGCCAGCACCTATACTGGGAATTTATAAGAGGCACTATTGAAGAGCAGGCCCCATTGAATGGGAGCTTTGCCATTGGCTTCAGTGAAGGCAGGATTTCAACCCAAATTCATTAGTGGTGTCTCGGAGCTTAGTACCGCTATCCCCACTTGAAAGCCACAGCTGCCAGAGAACGTTGTAACCAGCCTAGGCCACAAACCTGGCTTCTTTCTCAAGGAGGTGGGGAGAAAATACAAAAGACTGCATAATGCAAGTGACCTCACAAAACAAAACAAGAGCAGCACAATATGGAGGAAGAGAGTGAGAATGATATGCACAGTTTAAAGTATGTTGCAAAGCTTGTGTCCTGCTAGTGGACTAATGACCAGTATTTTCAAGGGTCACAGTGAGGACAGCCTTTGTCTGGACTTCAACAGAGAACATGTAAAACTCCTCAAAGCTGATTTGGCAACACTCCACCAATCGAAGGGTTTTCTCAAAAGGATTTTTTTTCTTGCTGACCATCAATTTAATGTGGTTGACGTACCCTTGTGATAGGAGACCCTACAGCCATCATACCAGTGGGACCACAGCCGGAGATTATTAACCAGAAAAAAGAGGCCACGCAAAGGTTAATTGTTGGATTTTTTTGCAGCACTTTGGCATATTGGGGTGTGTTTTCTGGTTCAGGCTGAAAACCTCTCTAACTTTAATACAAGGTGGGAAATGAGTTGAGGAAAACTCTCCTTCTTTAATATGGTATTTAAACTTGAGCAAAATCAGATTCATTTTTTCATCCATGTGATGCTCCTAAACAGCTGAGATTTTGCTTGCCTTGCTTTGGGCCACAACTCTCACACGCATATGGGTGGTGGGTATTGTAGGCAGGGGAAGGTAATGCCTTCACGGACTGTTTCACCTGGTGTCACCCTTGCTCCTTTGGGAGGGCTGATTGCAGCACCCACCAGCTCCCCCGAGCTCTCAGGCCAGGGGAGACTGCAGCTGCACGGCCTGCTGGCTCAGCAGAGCTCTGGAGCTGCACTACCCCGGGCTGGGGAAGGGGCTGGGCAGAGGCCCGTGGCCGCAACGGCAGGGTGGTGGGGAGGGGCCTGGGAGTACTTGCCTTCCTCAGTCCTGATGTCACACCCTGCCCATGCGCACAGCTCTCATCTCATCTTCCCTCATTCCACTCACTCTGAAGGATGTTGCCTTGGTGCCACATACATGAAAGAGTCTGCCTCTTGGGCCTTCCAAGCTATGCTTCACTCGTAACCAAAGAGGTGCCAATGTGCGAGCAATTAGGTGACAGGGCTCCAGCCATATTTTTAGATTCGTAAGTGACTCAGCAAGCATCAAAAGCACCAGCCAAGCCAGGAGGTGCTCGGGCTCAGCCCTGGCAAACCCCAGCACAGATTACCCCTTCCCAGGGATAGTTACCATCTGGGGCACAGATAGTCAATTTTTTCCACCAAGGCACAAATTTCTTGGTTAAAGTATAATTAAAGTTCAGACTCCACAGAAAATGATATCAGATAATGATAAGTAAATGCACAGGATAGCTGGATAGAAGATAGCTAGAAGACAGGTAGAACATCTAGCGGATGAGGAAGTGGGCTTCAGGAAAGACAGACATACCATGCGCCAGATATTGGCACTAAGAATGATAGCAGAGAAAGCTCAATGAAACAACAAGAACATCTACAATTGCTTTGTTGATATTCAGAAGGCATTTGGCAATATAAATCAGAAAGTGACTTGGGTAGTGTTGGAGTCATACGGAGTGGATAGCAGACTGATACAGTTGAAGGATATCAGTGACAATGCGGAGGAAGGGGTGAGAACATGCGGATAGTTCAGAAGCTGATTTAGAAGGAGTAGAGGTACAAGAAAAGGAGATCTGATATAGCTGAGTATCTTCATCACACATCTAGGCTGCGTCTACACGTGCACGCTACTTCGAAGTAGCGGCAGTAACTTCGAAATAGCGCCCGTCACGTCTACACGTGTTGGGCGCTATTTCGAAGTTGAAATCGACGTTAGGCGGCGAGACGTCGAAGTCGCTAACCCCATGAGCGGATGGGAATAGCGCCCTACTTCGACGTTCAACATCGAAGTAGGGACGTGTAGACGATCCGCGTCCCGCAACATCGAAATAGCGGGGTCCTCCATGGCGGCCATCAGCTGGGGGGTTGAGAGATACTCTCTCTCCAGCCCTTGCGGGGCTCTGTGGTCACCGTGGGCAGCAGCCCTTAGCCCAGGGCTTCTGGCTGCTGCTGCTGCAGCTGGGGGTCCGTGCTGCATATACAGGGTCTGCAACTAGTTGTTGGCTCTGTGTATCTTGCACTGTTTAATGAAAGTGTGTCTGGGAGGGGCCCTTTAAGGGAGCGGCTTGCTGTTGAGTCCGCCCCGTGACCCTGTCT
The DNA here is from genome assembly GCF_033958435.1 of Carettochelys insculpta. NCBI lineage: Eukaryota > Metazoa > Chordata > Testudines > Carettochelyidae > Carettochelys > Carettochelys insculpta. The sequence goes on from NC_134137.1 coordinate 121,269,501, forward strand.
GCAGCTGTGCCTGGCTCCCTTATTTCGATGTGTGCTACTTTGCCGTGTAGACGTTCCCTCGCTGTGCCTATTTCGATGTTGGGCTGAGCAACGTCGAAGTTGAACATCGACGTTGCCAGCCCTGGAGGACGTGTAGACGTTATTCATCGAAATAGCCTATTTCGATGTCGCAACATCGAAATAAGCTATTTCGAAGTTGGGTGCATGTGTAGACGTAGCCCTAGAGAGAGCAATGGACGAGATCAAGGAAGAAGTAGAAGGGATATCTGTGCCTGGGATGAGAATCAACAGCTTAAGGTTTGCAGATGATGTAGTTATCATTGAGGAAGATGAGGCGAAGCTAGAGAAAACGGTGAAGGTATGGACTGATTATGAATATCGATAAAACAAAAATGGTATTTGGAGATAAGGAAATGGGAAGGAAGATCAGTGTAGACAGAACTGAACTACAGAACGTGGAGAGGTTCACGTATCTGAGGAGCAATATAACATATGATCGAGACTGTAAGAACAAAATAGCGGCTAAAATAATGAAAGCAAGAGCGAGTTTGAAGGTGATGGATAAGATCTGGAAAAGCAAAGTGATTAGCTTTGGAACGAAGCTGAGCATCTTGAAAACGTGTATACAGAAACATGTATGGCTGTGAGACATGGGTGATAATGAAAGATTTGAAGAGAAGAATATTGGCGTTGGAGAAGAGTTGTTAAAGAAACATAATGAGCATAGGATGAATGCAGAAGGTCACCAATGGGGAATTACAAAGGAAGATACAGCTGAAAGAGAGCCTACTGCAGAAGATTGTACAACAGAAGTTACAGCTATTCGGGCATATTTGCAGAATGAACGACGAATGAAAAATCAAGACCCTGGCATCCGGCATAATGGACAGTTTGAATGGGAGAGGCAGACCCCACAGAGAATGGGTAGATGATATGGTAGATTGGTGCAGAGCTAGTCTACAGAAACTAAGCCACTCTGCACTGGATAGGGAATGATTGGAAGAAATATTGAGAGGCATCAGACACCAGTGGGCGCTGAGCCCATGGTTGTTGTTGTTGAGGATGAGGATGAGGATGAGGATGAAGAAATACATAGAAAGATTTCTGACTCCATTCAAAAGTGTCCTGTCGCCTGGATTTGGCCAGTGGTCTGCCTGTTGATGACTGCAGATCTCAATTAGGGTCTTAGCTTGGTTGTTGTACTTCAGGTTAATTACCTAGGTCGAGTACAGGGGATATCCTGTTTAGTTAATTTGCTTGCTTTTATTTAAACTACTTTAGTACAGATTGGCTTGCTTTCTATTTCTGCTGAACCTGATCATGAGACAAGCTGTCCTAGATAAGCATAAATGAAACCAAATTGAAGGAAACTAATTTTAAGACTGCAAGTTTGAACTGTGAGGGGTGGTTTTAAATGACTTTTTTATTATACCCTCAGGAAGTCACTTGAGGGGCAGCACTGTTTTAAATCAAAAATGTGCCAGATAACCCAGGAGTCATGTGAATGGCAGAGAATGTGATCTGCTGTAGTTGCCAACCCACAGGTATTGTGAGAATTTTTGCTGTCTGTCTGAGCTGGTAACTTAACTGGTTTAAAAAAAAAGCATTGCCCTTTTAACAACTTGCAGCTGGTTGCGTTCACAAATGTTGAAGATGAACTTTAACAAGCTGATTGCTGACAAATGTTCCAGATAAGGTACAACCTGTGCTGCCAGACAAGCCCTCTTGAGCTGAATAATTTGTTTTGCTGCAGTTTGATGCCCACCATCTTAGCCAACCCCTTGAGGACAGACTCAGGGACCCCCAGAGCTGAAAGCATGAGCTGCTACAGCTTGAAGTAAAACACCCTAAACTGGGGCTGTACAATTCACACCCTCTGGGCATCAGGCGAAGGACAGCGTGCATGGGACTACAACATACTCACCAGCCAGTTACCATAGTAACTAGCTAAGATTGTGGCCCTGGCACTGCACAGTTTTCTAGAGAGACAGCCCGCACCTCAAAGGGCTTACAGTTTAAATGGACAAGACAGAGGAAGGCCAGGCCTACTAGGAGAACTTTTCCAGCCTAGCTCTGCCAGTATATTATGGGCTCCTAAGTATGAGTGCATCTGATCCCGAGAAAACTGCTCTTGCTGGCATAGCTTATCCCCACCCTGCAACTCCCATCCCCTTCAGCAAAATAAACTACACTGACAAAAACACCATTTTGCTGGCAGTGGTGACTGCTGAGAGAACACCGAGGGGCACTGGTCATGTGTCCTGCCCCAGCAGTCCACCACTGCCCCACCACCCTTTCTTCACCCTCTCCCCACCCATGCTCCGCACTTACCAGCTACCACCCACTCCTGCTCCACCCCCACCCACCTCTTCCTTTGGAGGCACTACTTCTGGTGAGGGTGGGGTGGTCCCATCCCTCCCCTGGAGTGGCATGGCACTGAAGGCTTGGTGGGGGATGTGTACAAGCTAGGAGTCCATGTGGCCCCTTGTGCATCCCCCCACACATCGTCCCTGTTTGAGGGCATCACCGCATCGGCACTAGCAGCTTTTGACAGCACAGGCTGTGCATATGTCAGTTTCAGATTGCATGTTAGAATCAACACAGCTACCAGCAAAGGTGGTAGCACAGACATAGCCTAAAGCTGAGAGAGAAAATAGAGACATAGGCTGTGTCTACACTACAAAAATAACTTGGAAGTTGCTTAAATCGAAGTAAGCAACTTTGAAGTAGAGCATCTACTCACACCCTACTTCGAAGTTAAACTTTGAAGTAGGGCACTATTCCATTCCTGGGAATGGAGTAAGGACTTCGAAGTTGGGCTTCTTACTTTGAAGTTAAGTTTGAAATAAGGGAAAAATGCGTGTAGACTCTCTGCTGGCTACTTTGATGTAGTGTCTAACTCCAAAGGTAACTTGCAAGTTAGTTCCTAGCGTAGATGCACCCATAGAGAAGTAAAACAGCAGGCAGGAGCACAAAGAGCTCAGAATAGATCCAGATCTCCTCGTATGGTGCATTAACCACTGGATGAGACAGCCTGCCCAGTGAATCCACATTAATGTACTATGAAGGCAAGTCTCACTACGTCACCACTGTAGCACAATGGTCTGTTATGTAATTGCTGGCTTTGAAGCCTGACCATTTGCGATAATCATCAGTGCAAAGCTGTGCAGGTCTCTGTAGGGCAACACACTCATCTAATACAATTTTTAATTTCCCATTCTGTACAGATACACATATAGGATCTAATGACAAGTCCATCAAGTCGAGTATTCTACCAAGGTTAAAATATTAGTTGCTGCTACATGAAGGGGGACAGCCATATAAAAATTAACCAGCTATACAATATGGAATAGTAAATTAGGACGAGCTCTCTCACATAAGCATTGCAATTTCACACTTCAAAGCCTGAGATTTAGTTTTCTGTGATGGTTTAGTGTAGGTCTGTATACACGTCTATCAATCTATAAACTCCATTTTCTTTATGTGAATGCCATTTTGATTATAAATTGTCCTCTGTTCCTCATGGTTGCACTAAATCTTGAGCTGGGAAACTCAAACTGTAAGAAAAATCCTCAGACCTGGCAGAGGAGCTCACAATGAGAATGCTATGAAGAGTCAACAGCATTGGTGATGTACTGTTCAAATGGGTCCACCCTTGCATTGTAGGCTGATTGCAGCCCTGAAGAATCCCAGCTGGGGCCCCAGGATAGGGTACAGGTAAGTAGCTGATTGCCTGAGGGGAAGCAGCTTGGTGATCACCCGATAAAGGTGTCTAGACCTACCTGAGCTCAGAAGGCTCTCTTTTTGGCTATCTGTGACAATGAACAGGAAAACTAAGTGTGAGGGGTGGGGGTGCAGGAAGGTCCTGAGACCTTAAAAGACCTGTAACCCAAAGCCAGAATGCTCATGGAGTGGTGGGGATGCAGGGAATGGGGTGGTGGGGTGTGCTTTGGAAACTGTAACAAATTCACATTGCTATGATATAGCAATGGTAGCACATAGAATAAAAAGGATGCCCATTATTTTTGCCTTGATCTATGACTCTTGTGTTTTGTCCACAAGTGAAGTGTGTCTGGTTCACGAGTTCCTTTACAAAGTCTGAGTTCTCATGTTTCAACTCTCATGAGGGCCCCAAAGGTCAAACGGGGAACCGGGCTAGCACATGAGAGTGTAACTTGGGAGTTGGGTATGCTTAAACCACTAGAGGGAAGGTATCAGCACTGGTCTTGAGGCATAAGCAGCTGGACAGTGGGATGCCAGAGCCCAAGAAAGGGGTCTACTTCCGGGGGTGTATTAGAGGTAGGACTATGAGAGAACATCTGGAAGCTGCTCAGACTCAGTGGCTGTGCCTAGACTAGCCCCCAACTTTGAAGGGTGCATGGTAATCAGGGTGGTGGGAGATTACTAAAGAAGTGCTGCAGTGCAGATGCAGCAGTTCATTTAGCTAAATCTCCCCCGCAGCAACTTCGAAGCGTGAAACTTCGAACTGTTGGCTTGTGTGTAGCCACAGGTCAGTTTTGAGGAGTAAAGGGACTCCAAAGTAGCACGGGCACTTTGAAGTACCCACGGCTGACCCACGGCTACGTGCAAGCCAGCGCTTCGAAGTGTCACGCTTCAAAGTTGCCACAGGGGGGCGATTTTGACTAATGAAGTGCTGCATATGCACGGCAGCACTTCATTAGTAATCTCCCAACACCCTAATTACCATCCTTCCTTCGAAGTTGGGGGCTAGTCAAGACACAGCCAGTAGATTGAAATGCCTTTGAAACCCCAGACTTGGATGCAATACAGTAGGCTGCTGTCTGAGCACACTGGGGAGTTCAGCGAGGGCTGTACTTTTCCCATAGAAAAGTACATGTCTTCAAGTATGGCCAGAGTGCTGGACGGGCATGGTTTTACAAAAGCAAATTAATAAAATAGACGTTTAAGGCAATAAAACGATGCAGCCATTTTCAAAATAGAAGCCTGCTACTGTGTTTAACTTGACTGCTGGCACCAAAGCATGACAGAGTCTACTCACATTTGCCATAAATAGTAGTGAGTTTTATTGGGTCTAGATATAATACTCTAATTTTTCACTTAGTTTACAGTAGTATATATTTTAAAATTGACAAGATTCTTGGTACTGATGACCAAATGTAAAAATACTGTGTTCTTTTGTTGTGGTTTTAGATTGCAAAGAAGCAGCTATTTTCCTTTTATCTTTCATGATCTTGAAACAGCTCTGACAGAAAACTTTGAGGGGTTTTTAGCTGCTGGCTAACCAATCTTAGCCTTATCAATCCCGCATCAATATGCAGTCCTCCCTGACTTTTTTACCTCTCTCTAACAATTTTCAACCCTTACTGTTCAATGCATGGTCCTTCGGCTTATAGTTTAGAATATGAAATTTGATTTGGTTTTTAACTCCTATAAATGAACGTTGAATACCAGCCTTGAAGTGCAGAAATGTATAAAACTGAATGTCATGGAAATACAATGTTGTTTATAATGTAAATAAAAGAATTTACTGCTAAATATTAAGCCAGCAACATGCCTGAAGCACTGTAGCTTTTCTGGGGAAAATATTAGTTATTAGTATTTTTATTGGAGATTAAGGCATCCTCAGAAAAGCAAAACAGGAGGTTACAAAGGGACTTTTCCAAATGTGGAATCTTAAGACAGAGCTGGTGGCCTGTCCAGTTGGTTGACCAGTAACAACTTGATTAGGAAATGTTATTGTTACCAAAGCTGCCAGGGAAAGAGGGTGGGAGGAATGGGACTTGGCAATCTATTATTACAAGTCATTGAAGCACAGGTTCTTAATGTTGGGACTGCAGAATCTTATGTATCCAAACAATGCAGTGTTACATTTTTGGACAGCTGGGAAAGTGAACACTCACACCACATAACAGCACGATAAAAGTTACCATGTAAAAGAAAAAGGAATATAACAAAGACTATATCTAGACCAGAGGGTTTTGTCGACAAAATGGACGTTTTGTCAACAAAATCCATTGAGTGTTCAGATTCCCAAGGGTATTCTGAAGTCTACAGAATGCAGCACTTTTGTCTACAGCATTATCCCGCTCCTCACAAGGAAGAACGCCACTGTTGATAGAGACCTATTGACAAAATGGAGATCTGGATGCTCTGAGGGAGACTTCTGTCAACAGAAAGGCCTTCAGGGACATCAGACAACCCCATCTGCAGTGCTCCTGGTTGGCCATTATGTTGATAAGAGTGACCAGGCAGTCCAGCTGCTCTCTGTTGACAGAACAAATTGCTCTTTCCATCCTCTTTGACGGTCTGGCCACGATCTGTCAACAGAATTTTTGTCGGAAGATATCGTCCGACAAAAACTTCTGCCAGCACATCCCTCTGGTCTAGACATAGCAGAAGAGAATTCAGGGCATCAGCCTTGTGTGTCTACAAAACTCAGAGAAACTAAGCAAAGCATTTAAGGGTATTTTCTTTTCCTTTATAAGTTGCTGGCATATATGTGATCTGGTGTTTTTGTAACGAATGTGATTTCTGGTTTACGAAGATTCAGTTATTTCTATAGTCATAGCATTATTGTGCCCTTGTATTGGTTATATTTATTTGTGTTGGTTATATTTATTTTTACTGTGAAGTTAAAAATGCCAGCAAAATGGATATTGTAAAGTATAACCTGCTATTAATGCCTATTTAAGTTCTAACATTTATATCAAGAGTTCCTCTAAAATTGGCAGTTGAACACTTCATTTCGTGCAACCATTTATTATGTTTGCACTTGCCAATAGCAAGCTAGACACACAACTGACTTTTTGGACATCTGGATATCTAACTTCCATGCTTAGTGTGGTAACTGCTCATAAATGATGTAATTCTTCACATGTATTTTTGACAAACAGTTGGAGATGGTGTTCCAACTTGTTCCCAAAACAATCAGAGCAGCAGCGAGATCCATTGCGCCTTTACAAACCACAAAGCAAAGCCGCTTGTGGGTTCATCTGGAGCTGTTAATCATATCAAGCCAAACTCAGTTCTGGGTTAATTCAGAATAAAAGTACAAAGTTTATTTGCTCAAAAAGAGAGTACCTTAAAGCAAACCCATGTACAAGGGACAAAGCCCCAAAAGCTTACAAGCAAATAAACATGTAACATGCTTTCTAGTGCCTAAGACTTTACAAAATTACAGCGGCGTTGGTCATTGAGAGATTTTTACTCCCTGAGCTGCCCTTACCCACATGCAGAATATGCAGCGTACCCCCTCCGGCCCTGACTCATGCACCCTTACACGGGCCATTTGTCAGCCAGCCAGGAGCGCTTCAACACGCGCCTGAACCATGCGCGCCAGGTGGTTGAGCGCACTTTTGGCTGCCTCACAGGGCGCTGGAGGAGTCTTCTTACCCGCCTGGATGCAGGCCCCACCAACATCCCCCAGACTGTGGGTGCGTGCAGCGCACTCCACAACCTGGTGGAGAGCAAGGGGGAGGCATTCTTTCAGGGCTGGGCTGTGGAGGCTGGCAGGGCTGACGTGCAGCCACCTGCTGCCCGCAGTCGCCAGGTGGACCCCGAGGGGATCCGGGTCCAGGAGGCCCTGCGGGCCCATTTCGACCAGGCCACAGGGTGAACACTAGCAGGCCCCCCACTGCACCCCCCCCATCCTCCACAACACTCCCTGCCCCCACGCCCACACCACAGAGCACCCAAGAGCACCCCCCCACTTTTCTTGCAAATAAAAATAGACCTGTTGTTTTTGAAACCACAAAACAGTGAATTCTCTTATTATTAATACAAATATATATATAATAGTGGAACAAAAGGGCGGAACTATTTACATGGGGGGGCAGGTATCATAAAAGAACAGGGGTCTAACACAAACTATATACAAAATGGGGATATGTACAAAGGGGGAGGGGGGGGGCACGTCCTGGGCCCTGCACCCCCTACTGTCCAGCGCCTGGGGTTGGTGGGCGCGACCCTTGCCTTGGCCTCAGCCCTGGCCGAGGCTGGCTGGGGCTGGGCGAACCGGCAGATACGGCCAGCGGGCGTCAGCAGGCCCCAGGTCCCCCTCGGCGGAAGGCCCCAGGGTGGCAGACAGCGGTGGGACAGCGGGTGGAGCGGCGGGTGGAGCGGGCAGGGTGGGCAAAGCGGCAGGCAGCGCGGCATGGGGGGGTCCAGGTAGTCTACTATGCACTCAAAAGTGCACATAAAGGCCCCCCATGCCTCCTGGCGCCAGGCCAACGCCCGCTCCTGCAATTGCAGGCACCGCTCGTCCACCTGTAGGTGCCACTCCGACACCTCCAGCTGCCGCCGGAGGGTCGCGAGCAGCTGGGGGGTCCATCGCCATCCTCTGGTGGTGCTGGGTCCGCCGTTGGCCCCACCCTGGGGCTGGTTGGTGCTCCGCTGAGGGGCTGGCCTGTAGTGATGGCCCCGGTGGGCTGTCCAGGACCACTGACACCTCGTCGGTGCTCTCTGGGCCCTCCAGTGGTGCAGCTGCAGAACACAGGGGGGGAAGAAGAGTGGAGACAGCCGTTAGTGTGGCCCCCCGAGCCGTGGCCCTTGTCCCCCCACCCCTCTGCTGCTGGTTCCCCATCCCCGTCCCCGGGAGATGCTGCTGCTGCTGCTGCTGGGTGTCCAAACCCCCCCCACTCCGGGGGACCCTAGGTTCCACTCTCCCCATCCCCAGGGACGGGGCATGGCACTGTCCTGCTGGGGGGGCCAGGGGCTGATGCACTCTTCTGAGGGACATGCCACTGCTGTCCTTGGGGCCATGGTCATCTGGGCACGTGGAGGGCCTTGGTCATGTTTGTTGTCACCGCCCCTCAACCCCGGGGGTGTGCACCGGGGGGGGGTACATACCTGACGTTCCGCTCCCACGGTCGGGGGACACCCTCTGGGCAGATGCCCTGCTGGAGCTCTGGGACGGCAGGATTATTTGGAGCCCCCCATCGCTGGAGGAGGACTCCCCCTCCTCCTCCTCCAGCGTCCCAGGGGTGGGCTCCTGGGTGGGCCCCTGGTGTGCGGGGCTTGCCTCCGGGGCGGACTCCACCTCCGGGGCCTGCTGGGGCTCGTCGGCCAAGGTGTCAAGAGTGGCCGGTGGGGAGGAGGTGTACCGGGGGCCCACGATTTCCCTGAGCTCCCTGTAAAAGGGGCAAGTGGCAGGGGCGGCCCCAGATCGGCTGGCCCGCATCCCGGGCCCGGGCGTAACCCTGCCACAGCTCCTTAACCTTACTCCTGACATGGTCAGGAGTGTGGGCAGGGTGACCCCGGGCAGCCAGGCCCTCGGCCAGCCGAGCGAATGCATCTGTGTTCCGCCTCTTGCTCCCCATTACCTGGAGCACCTCCTCCTCGCCCCAGAGCCCCAGCAGGTCCCAGATCTCGGCCTCCGTCCAGGAGGGACCCCGCTGCCTTTTCCCAGGCTGGCTGGATGCCTGGGAGCCCTGGTCCCCTTGGGGGGGTGCCCTGGGGGCGCTTGGGGGTCTGGCAGGCAGCCATCACAGCGAGGGGGTGTCTTGGGGCTGCAGGGAGGCGTGCAGGCTAGCCACGTTACTGCTGCTGCCTGCGCGCGCTCTCAGCTTCCTGCACAGGAAGGCAGGGGGCGGGGAGCTTTAAGGGGCTGCTGCATGCGGCGACCATAGAGCTCAGGGGCTGGAGAGAGCGTCTCTCAACCCCTCAGCTGACGGCCTCCATGGCGGCCCTCCGCTCTTTCGATGTTGCAGGACGCAGATCGGCTACACGTGCCCTACTTCAACGTTCAACATCGAAGTAGGGCGCTATTCCCATCCCCCGATGGGGATAGAGACTTTGACGTCTCACCACCTTACGTCGATGTCAACTTCGAAATAGCGCTCGCCACGTGTAGACGTGGCAGGCGCTATTTCGAAGTTGGCGTGGCTACTTCGAAGTAGCTGGCACGTGTAGATGCGCTTTACTGAACACAGGTGGAGGTGACAGCCGTTCCTTGGGCTGGAAAAGCCTGTTTGTCCACTCCCTATACTTGTCTGGATCAAACACATGTTAGTCCCACATAGCCTTTACATTTATTTATACACGCCTTTAGGCACTTACCATACACCCACCAGGCAAACACATTAATGACCCACGTGGCACTGGTTTTTCAATGAACCCTTTCATGACACCTGTTGGAGGCAGAATGTGACACAAGTGAATTGGGATTGACAGAACTAGTCAGGCCTGCTGGAGTACATGACCTGATACAGCCTCTGGCCCTCTGGCACTGGGAGGGTCTTAGGGTCACTGCAATCTTTTTTACTCAGAGTAGTTAATTTACTAACATGTCAGTGACTGGAACACGGGCAGTCAAGCCCAGAATTGGAGCCAAGGGCCAGGTCTGGGTTACCTGGAGTGAGGGCAGGCAGGTGCAGGTGTATCCATGCAATGCTTTGAGCATCCACTGAACTGCTGCTGGTGGTCTTAAGTGGTGGTCTGCTGACTCCTTTGTCAAGCAGCCTATTCCAGGCCAACAGCATTGTTAGTTTCCTGGGGACTGACTCTGTTGCAGGCCCTGATTCCTGATGTATAAAGGCCCATGAAAACGCAATCTAAAAATTAGCTTGAATAAGCTTCTGCTTGAAAGCTTTCATACATACAGCGGATGGTCTGAGGAACAAGGAATGAAGCCTGGACTTCGGTGCTTAAACTTAGCTATGTGCATAAATACTTGGCTCCTGTGGCTCTGGTGCATTGGCAAGTTACTTAGTTTTTAAAGTATTTTTAGTGCCTGGAGGCTCCACTGCTGTCTCCAGGAGTATTTGTGCCAAGTACTGTATAAATATGTCCTAAACAGAGAGTCACTGCTCCAAAGAGCTCAGAGGCTTGGTTAACATGAATTTCAAAGGGACAAATGAAGCAAAGATGGGAGCTGGGTAAAACTTTTCTGGACAAATAATTTATTCATGAAAAACACAGTTTGGGTCACTCAAGTTTTTTGCAAATCTCACAAAATTGGACTTTTTTTTCCTCTCTCTAAGACTTAGGTGGCACAAAATGGTGGCAGCAGAAGCCCACTTTATAGCTTAGCCCAGTGGCTAGTCATGTTACCTGGAACGTGACTGACTAGGCTTCAGTTTCCCCTTTGGCTCATGCGGAACAGTGATTGCTTTTTTACATGGAAGGAGGGAGCCCTAACAGTGAGCTATAGGAACGTCTAGGGAAGGGCTCCATCAGTGTCTCCTGTTGAAAAAATTTCACTGTATATAAATAAACATACAGTGTTGTTGCAGCCCTGTTGCTCCCATCATACCAGAGAGACGAGTGGGTGAGGTAATAGCGTTCATTGGACAAGCTTCTGCTGATGAGAGAGACATGCTTTCAAGCTACATAGAACTCTATTTTGGAACCTGTGAAAGCTCGAAAGTTGGTGCTTCTCACTAACAAAATTTCATCCAATCAAAGGTATTACCTCTATCAGTTTGACTCTCTATAAACCATCACAGCAGCAGAGATTTAAAATCAGTTCTCCTGCCTCCTAGGTAAGTGATTTTGTAGTGTGATGATTAGGGCATTCTCATGGTCTCTGACTAAAGGCCTAGGGGGTACATTTACATTCAAGCAATATACAGGTCCTTATTTTGTAATATGGAGGAGGCACAGAACTGTGGTTGGTTTGTTTTTAGCCACTCAGTGACTTACTCTGTTTGGAGTTACGAAATAACTAGCTCCCCCCGCCCCCCCCGAAATCACTCTTCTGAAAGGCTAATTAAAGTCTATTCTGTAGTTTCTATGTCGAACCATTTTAGAAAGATGATGACTCAAAGAGAGCTGGGAACAATTTCAAAATGTCAACAACATTTTTAGTACTTCGTCTTTAACAATCAGATATTCCAAACTTCCCATAAATAAGTTGTGGAATGTGAAACTTCTCGGAGATTTGTGTTTCTGGACAGGAGGCGCTATAATGGGTTGATTCAGGATCAGCTAATTGGATACCACTTCTTGTGTACTAGTTCTAATTCCTTCCAGAACTGTAATTTTGGAAGTGTCACAAGTGCTGCTTCTTTATGTTCCAAGGACCAAGTTACTGGGCAGAATTTACAGTAATTTAGGTAAACTGGTCTCAAGCATCCAATACACACATCTTTTCGGTTACAAGGCCTCAAGGGATCCATCTCCCTTACAAAACACAACAGTGTTTCACAAATGTTAAAGTTTCCAGTTGTTTTAGCTTCACTTAATACTCATATGCTGTGTCTACACTTAGGAAAAACTTTGAAATGGCCAAATCAAAAATTACTAACAAGGCACTGAAATGAATATTCAGTGCCTCATTAGCATGCTGCCAGCCACAGCACTTTGAAAGTGCCCTGTTTTGCTCGCATCCGACTCATCTACATGGGGGGTCCTTTTCGAAAGGACACTGCAAACATCGAAATCCCCTATCAGCTGATAGGAATAAGGGGATTTTGATGTTTGCAGCTCCTTTCGAAAACAACCCCTGTGTAGAAGAGCCGCACGTGAGCGAAACGCGGCACAGATGGCAACATGCTAACAAGGCCCTAAATACTCATTTCAGCCCCTCATTAGTATTCTTCAATTTGGCCATTAGCATGGCCATTGCGAAGTTTTTCGTAAGTGTAGACATAGCCATAGTCTGTACATATGCACTAAAGCAAATCTGCAGAAAAACATGAAACCCTTTGGACAATTGCTACTTTTCAAAAGCATAACAGCTCAAGCATTTAATACTTTAATTTGTACCTACAAACAATTTGATGATCTCACGATCTAAATGTTGAAAATTTCTTTTAAGCTTATGGTGCCAGAATTTTAAAGTTGCAAAAGAACAACTAAAATTGATACATTTCTTAGGTTCATGGCTAAAAAAAAGTCAAATATTGTGTAGGGTTACCATATTTGAACTTTCAAAAAAGAGGATGCCCCTGAGAAGGAGTGTATCAGTATCAGCAGTGGTTCCCAACCTCTTTGAGACGGCGACCCATTTTGACAATCCAGTAAGACTTTGTGACTCAAGGCACTTCAAAATTGGGGTCAGGGGGTTCTCGCGTGGGAAAATTTTCTTTTATAAATATTGATTCCCGACCACCACCCCCAGGCTTAAATCCCTCACAGGCCCAAACTGCCCCCCCACCCACCTCTCTCAGATGAGTGCTGCGTAGCTCCAACCCAGCCTTCCTTCTCCCTTCCCCCACCTGCAGCACAGGCAGTTCCTGCTGTGCCACCCTGAAATGGGACTCAATTTATTTAGTTTAACAGCCAGATCCATCCTGCCAGCCAGTAAACCAATTAAATTGAGTTCCACTTCAGCACAGCAGGGCAGGGACTAGGAGCCAGAGGAGCCAGCGGCGGCAGCAGCCAGAGCTGCAAATGGCTCCTTAGAGAACCACATATGGCTCAGAGCCACCCAGCCGGTTACCCTCTAATGGCAACTCATATTTGGGTTCTGACCCTTAGGTTGGGAATCCCTGTTGTATCAGTAGCTACCAACTCATGTTGAATTAACGTACTATATATACTACTAAATTTATTAGGTCAGGAGCTTTCATGGGTAAGACCCATCTGAAACTTGTTAGAGTGTTAAATTTGTTAGTCTCTAAGGTATCACTGGACTGCTTGTTATATGTGAAGTTACAGACTAACATGGCTGCCCCTCTGAGCTTTAAAACAGTGAGTTGCAATTGTTAGGCTTAAGTCCTGAGGCTAACACCCACTTCTTCAGAGGGGTTTTACCCACAAAAGCTTGTGAGCTTATTAATTTGTTAGTCTCCAAAGTGCTACAGAATGGCTTGTTACTTGTTTTAAAGCTGTATGCTGTACTGATGCAGACGTTAATCCCTGGATACTATTTTTAAATGGTATTTTTGAATATTTTAGGCAAGCAAATTATGTCAGATAAGTACTTTGGACATACTACATTGTGTTAACCTTTAACGTAGTCACAAACATAGTTTCTGTGTTGACACAAGAGGTTTCATGTAGCTCCTCAAACTTAACTCTCATTAGCCGATTTCTCGGAACCCACGTGTCTGTGCTATCAGGAAGTAAACAGCATTAGGACATTGTGTATATTGTTCCTATAAATCACTAAATGCTCCTAAGTGGTTCCCAAACACACACACACACGCACACACACACACACGCACACACACACACACTAACAAAGCAGAGGAATAACTTCCAACATCTAAAAATAAACCCATTTGTGCTAAACTCAAAGGAATGTGCCAATTATATTTGTAGTTTCTCCTTTTTATCTGTTGTTTGAAGCATCTGACAAACCTGTATAACTTTTCCTGAGGGCTGAGCCTGTTCCCCTCATTTGTACAATGCAGCTGAATGCTGTTAAAAAGAGCATTCAGCTTATCTCCACCATAACTTTATAGCAAAGTTGTTGGTGAAGTTACCCCTACACATGATCTCTTGTCTGGTTAAAGCTAAGCTCCAGCAAACCACTTCAGAGATCTTCAGATGCTGCAGAAATGCAAATTGCTGTTATCGCTAACCCCAGCCCAAACTGCCCAACATTTCTTCCCCACTGGCTTCCCATACGTATAAAACAGGAGGCTTGATTGAAAAAGAGCCCTTAGAAACTGGTAGAAAAGTACCTATGGCTAAAGGAACACTTGCCCGAAGCTCAGCCTCTGGGACACTTCCAAAAGGAAATTGTACCTACTCTTGCCAGGATCCACAGGGAGGTGAACAAAACCTTCCCGTCAATAGCATGAACGATTGTTGATGGATCTAAATGAGCCATTGTGTACTCTTGACCTTTCTAAGTACAGTCGTCCCTTGAGCTATGCCAGGGTTGTGTTCCCACACACCTCGCATAACTTGAATTTCATGTAAGTTGGGAGGAGGCTTTTTTCCCTGCCAGAATGCATATTCTGCAGCAGAAGGAACTGAAGCTCCTTTTGCAAGATAAATCCTGGGGTTGGGGGGGCAGTTAGGGAGGGTTAAGTCTGGTGGTGGGTTGTGGTCATGGGAGGAGGGCAGGGGAATCAAGCCTAGGGTTGTTTAGGGCTGCAGCAGGGGCAGGGGGGTGGAGTGGAGCTGGGACCACACAGCCCTGTTGGGGGATTGCGCTGCAGTCACGCATGGGGGTGGGTGAGCCAGAGCCACGAATAGGGGTGGTGAGCTGGAGTCACGTGTGGGGGAGTGAGCTGGAGTCCTGCATGGGGTGGATGAGCTGGGGCAGTGAGGGATTTGAATCAGGATGGTATGTGTTGAACCAGGGTTGTGCTGGGTGGTAGGAGGGGATGAACCCTGGCTGTGCGGGGGCAGGGCTTGAACCACAGCCAGGCAGGCCAGAGGGTTGAGCCAGGGGGAGCGGGATTTTGAGTTGCACTTAACTTGTATTAATGCAATTTGAAATTGAGCATTTCAAGGGTTTACTGTAGCTAGAAAATCATTACCCGGACAACCTAGACTAGCAATTCTCGGGTTCAACCTGTACCAAAAGGGGTCAAAAGTAGTCAGAAAACAAACTTTCACCAGAAACACAGAGTTAGGCTGTTGCTACACTACCACGATTCTGTCAGAGGGGCCATGGTAATGAGGCAATTCGGAGCAAACTAATAAGGTGCTCGCATGCATATTCAACACCTCATTAGCATAATGGGGGCTGCACAAACAAACTTTGAATTTCAGAGGTACAGCGAAGATGGGGGCAGCTACGAAATAAGCGCCCCATGTAGACATTCCCTGACTCTGATTTAGTTCTGTGGAAGTACGGGAATGTCAAAGCGGGGAGCTTGTTTCAAAGCTGCTGTCATCTTCACTGTCAATCTGAAAGTCGAAGTTTGTTCGTACTGTCACCATTATGCTAATGAGGTGCTGAATATGCAAGTCAGTGCCTCATTATCTTGCTTCAGATTGCCTCATTACCATGACCCCTCCGACAGGATCATGGTAGTGTAGCAGCAGCCTGAGCGACTAGATGATACTTTCCTAAAAATGTCACCTATTTCTGTAATAATGCTACACAAATACTTGATTAGAAAACAAAGAGGTCTCTGTGTTTTGAACTACAGGTTGAACCTCTCTAATCCTGCATGCTCTCATCTGGTAACATCCATAATCTGGCATGATTTTATTTAGCTGGATGATCTCTTAAGAAGAGATGAACGGCTATGCTGGGTCATACCAAAGATCCATCTAGCCCAGTATCCTATCTGCCAACAGTGGCCAATACCAGGTGCTCCAGAGGGAGTGAACCGAACAGGTAATGATCTCTCTCCTGCCATCCATCTCCAGCTTCTGACCGAGGTTAGGGACTACATTCCTTAGCCATCCTGGCTAATAGCCATTGATGGACCTGCCCTCCATGAATGTATCTAATTCTTTGGTAAACCCTGTTATAGTCCAAGCTGTCACAACCTCCTCTGGCAAGGAGTTCCACATTTTGACTGTGTGCTGGGTGAAGAAGAATTCCCTTGTATTTGTTTTAAACGTGCTGCCCATTAATTTCATTTGGGGACCCAAGTTGTTATGTTCTGGGAGCAAGTAAATAATTTTTCCTTGTTCACTTTCCCCACACCACTCATAATTGTATATACCTCTATCATTCCAACCTTAGTCTCCTCTTTTCTAAGATGAGAAGCCTTAGGCTCTTTAATCTCTTTCCATGTGGGAACTGTTCCAACCACCTAATCATTTTAGTTGCCCTTTTCTGAACCTTTTCTAATGCCAAAATGTCTTTTTTGACATGAGGTGACCACATCTGTATGCAATAGTGAAGCTGTGGGTGTACCGTGCTTTTATATAAGGGCAATAAGATATTCTCTGTCCTATTCTCTATCCCGTTTTTTTTAATGATTCCTAATATCCTGTTTGCTTTTTTGACTGCCGCTGCACGCTGCATGGATGTTTTCAGAGAACTATCCACCATGACTCCAAGATCTCTTTCCCGATTAGTTGTAGCTAAATTAGCCCCCATCATACTGTATGTACAGTTGGTGTTATTTTTTCCATCGTGCATCACTTCACATTTATCCACATGCCTTGTTAGCAAGCCTGTAAGTTCTTTTAAGAAGAATGTGTATACACTGGAGAGGGTCCAGCAGAGGGCAACCAAAATAATTAGGGGGCTGGAGCATATGATTTATAAAGAAAGGTTGAGGGAATTGGGACTGTTTAGTCTGCACAAGAGCAGACTGAGGGGGGAATTGATAACAGCCTTCAACTTACTGAAGGGAGGTTGAAAAGAGGCTGGAGAGAGGCTGTTCACAGTGGTCACAGATCGCAGAACACGGAACAATGGTCTCAAGTTGTGATTGAGATGGTCCAGGTTGAACATAGGAAAAACTTTTTCACTAGGAGGGTGGTGAAGCATTGGAATGGTCTACCCAGGAAAGTAGTGGAGTCTCCATCCCTGGAAGTGTTCAGGTCTCGCCTCAACAAAGCCCTGGCCGGGCTAATCTGATGGGTTTTGTCCTGCTTAGAGCAGGGGGCTGGACTCGATGGCTTTTTTAGGTCTCTTCCAGCTCTATTCTATGATTCTATGATAAGAATGGCTATACTGGGTCAGACCAAAGGTCTGTCTAGCCCAGTGTCCTGTCTTCGGACAGTGGCCAATTCCAGATGTCCCAGAGGAATGAACAGAACAGGTCATCATCAAGTGATCCCTCCCCTCCAGCCCATTGCCACCTTCTGAAGAACAGAAGGACACCATCTCTAAGAGAAATGTTTTCTCTGTGATGCTTTCACCTTAAGAATATAAGTGTTTGCTTAGAAAGGGCTGTGCAATAATTTCTAACTCTTGGTAATTACATTGCTTATAGCCTTTAATGCTTTGACCAATGGCCTGATGGATCCATCCAAGCTTTCTTTGGCTCATTGTAGCTGAGGATTAAAAAAACTATGTACTAAATCGTTATTAACCCCTCCTCCCTGTGTCAGCTTTCCTCATCCAGAAATGGACCCTGATCACCGAACCACTTCTCTGTCATAAGGTAAAGTGTCTTCTTCATGGGGTGCTAGCCCCTCTCCCATGCAAAAAAATTTACACACAAAAAGCTCAACAGGTTGAGGGAAGAGGAATGGCAGAGAGAGACAGATTTTTTTTGCAGCCAGGATCCATCCCATCACCAAGTTTATGCACAATGCTGTTTAATCTTACCTGCTGCCTCAGCGACACAGAACAGAACACATGACCTGAGCAACAGTGCAGTGGAAGGGCAGCCACCAGAGGGAGTGAAGGATTTGAAGCCAGATGTGGACAGGATCCTATTTTTAGACCCAATTAGGGTGAAGAGTCCAGGGATATCTTAGCTGACCTGGGGGGTGGGGGGCCTTTGGGCTCTGCCTGCTAAGCTAAAAGCCTCAAATTGGGCCTGAAGAGGGAGAGGTAGCAAAGTCAGGATATTTTCTTGTTCCAAATGTTCAAATCCACTTCATTACCCAATTAGGTATCCAAGTCTTAGGGCTGGGAATTCAGCTTGGAATTTTACCTCTTGATGTGAAACATCCTCAATAAATCTTGGCAGAGACACCTACCCTTGTGTAATATGTGCAGCCTCAGGCTTCTGAGGGAAGTGGCACAAGCATAGGCAAAAACCAGTCTAATTCAGGCTTTTTTTCTGAGTTTATTTTGTGCTTGTTTCTCCAGTGGCCCTTCCACATCAGTCTTTGTTGGTCCTCGTACACAAAGGCTGGAGACTCCTATGTAAGGAGATAGACATGTAGCATAACTAGAATATACATATATTGTAATAAGTGATTTCATCTGGAGAAGGATCTGACACATGCGAACACTCCTTTCCCACGCTCGCCCTGCCCTCATCCTCACTGTTCCGTTCTGAAGTCCTTCTCACACTCTGCTTGTTTAGCAGCTGGATTCTATGTTGTGCTTTTTAAGGTGCCAAAATAGCAGCTAGATGAGAGCCACTCTCATGTTCATTTCTGGTGTCAACCAGCATCCCCCTGTATTCAAACCATTCGGCAATGAGTTTCCAAGACAGGGTTTCTCTAGATGCCTCATCATGACTCCCAATGATAAACAACAACAACAACAAAACCCTTTTGATCTGCAAAGAACAGCAACAAAGTCACCATGACTCATTTATATTTGGCATTGGGAGTCTGTCCTTAAGGGACCCCTTATATCCCCAACTCCTGGCCCCTTCAGGGTGAGCTCTGGTACTTCTCAGGGTAAAGCCTAAATCTCCTCTTTAGCGGTTCCTTGTGCTCTCAGGCCTTGGCCAGGGGGCTGGCGGCTTTGCTTGCAGTATGCGACAAGCAGCGTGCACGTCACAGGAGAATCCCTAGTGACATAAGACCTGTACTGCAGTCAGGATCTTGCCGCATAAGGTAGCCTTAAGAATAAACATGGAGAAGCAGCTCATTCTCTTAATCCTCACACACGCTTCACCACCACCAAGTTGGAGCCTGCATCATTCCCCGGCCAGCACTTCAGACGCCTTCTAGGCACTGAACTTACCCTTTCAGGGCTACCCTATTTTTATCTTTCTCTTCTTCTGCTTTGTCCAGGTTGGAAAGCAGCAGAGCCAGCCGGTTTGGGGCCTGTCAACCAGAAACATAAGAGAGAGAGAGAGAGAGATTCCATCAGTGTAGACGCAGGCCTGCATTAAGACCTTCATATTACTGACAGTCTAGTTTAGTTGCAATATGTTTGCCTTGTTACAAGTTCATGCTTTTCAGTTCCATTGCGTGCCTTCTGATGAGTTCACAATATTGCAGATGTTTATTAATGCACAACATACATCATCTGGGGAGGTAAAGAAGTATCATTCCCATCTTACTAGGATTCTCAACCTACTCTTAACAAATAAATTACAGATATTACCAAAATTATAAGATCTGCTCAAAAATGAAGACAAGATGCTTGAAGACAATAATGCTTCTTGGTCTGTCCTCTGAACCATCCCACTCTGACCAGCCCTAATAGAGGTGACATGTTGCCAAGCCTGTATGGCAATATGACAAAGTTGCTGCTACTTGGATGTGTTTTATTAGAGACCTGGGTTCCATTCCCAGCTGGGCCTGAAGTGATCTTGTGCAAGCTCTAAGGCCGGACCTTCACTATGAAGTTAATGCACTTTATCTCCATGCAAGACACTCCTCCCAAGTTAGCTTAGCTCATGTGCCGGTGGTCACGCTGCACAAAAACACTGGAGTTACTGCCACCCCATTGGCACTGCGCTTCCTCTTGTGTGGTGTCCAGCTCTGTGGGGCTTAGCCCATGGTTCTCAGCACTGGAGCAAGTGGAGCTGTAGTATGAATTCTTTCCCAACGAACTGGTTGAAAACTTGTCTGTCCTTTCTGGGAACAAAGAGGGAGTTGTGGGAGGACATTGTAGGACTGGGTAGCAACACTTCAGTGGAATTTGCCTGTATCTACTCCACAAAGCAGCCCTGTTAGCCGTTTGTTAGGGCCACCAACCCCCATTAAAAGCTCCAGGACACTTGTGCTAAGGGATTTGGTGTATGGCTGGGACAAGGACTAGCCCTCTGCTATGTACCAATGAGTAAATGATTGCTATTTCCCTTCTGGTAGCAATCCAGGCCTGGCTAATTATAAATTTGAGGCAGCCACAAAATAGCGATAATTTTGATGGAACATATGGGACTAGAATAAGAAAAATAGTTTATTAGGTGAGCTTTCGTGGGACAGACCCACGCCTGAAGAAGTGGGTCTGTCCCATGAAAACTCACCTAATAAACTATTTTGCTAGTCTTTAAAGTGCTACTTGACTGCTTTTTGTTTTGATAGTGTATAGACTAGCACGGCTTCCTCTCTGTTACTATGGGACTAGAATGTATTTCTTCAAATGACAAGGCGGGAATGCCAGCTTTGGCTGAACATATCCCTGGAGGTTTCATCATATGACATTTTAAAATTTATTTTAAATTCTTAAAGACTCGGCAACATTCCTATGGGATGTTTTGGCGGAGGGTGTTCCATTCTATTTTTTAAAAAGTTGCATGGAGACAGAAGCTTGTCCTAGTTTCATGAGTGCCTCTCAAGGGCTGTGTCTACACTACAGAAATAACACCGAAGTTGCTTACTTCAAAGGGTCTACACATACCCTGCTTTGAAGTAAGACACTACTGCTATCCTGGGAATGGAGTAAAGACTTCGAAGTTGGGCTCCCTACTTTGAAGTTAACTTAAAAGCAAGAGAAAATGTGTGTAGACTGTCTGCTGGCTACTCTGAAGTAGTGCCTAACTTCAAAGTTAACTTCCGAGTTAGTTCCTAGTGTAGACGCACTAAAGGAATGATCAAAATCATGATGCTTGCAATAAATCCGCGAGTGCTCAGAACACCATTTTATGGACTGCCCCCCTCCTCCTTCCAAGGGAAGCACAGAACCAATTGTCAGACTGCCTCACACTGTAATTGGTGCAAAGATTTAAATACTTAATAGGCCCTGCAAAGTGAATTGTAGATTTTAGGTCAACTTGTATTTTCATGGCACATGTAAGGCCACATGAAAACATCACCCTCAAAATTTTATCCCATTTAACGCTATCTAAAAATCAAGAGGTTTGTCATGCTGCCATTAGAGCGGCATGACAAACCAGTGTCTTTACAAGTATCAGAGAGGCAGATGTATTAGTCTGTAGCTTTGAGAACAACAAGTCCTTTGGTACCTTATAGACTAAGATATTTTGGAGCATAAGCTTTTGTGGGCAAAGACCCACTTCATCAGATGCACAAGTGATGCATGCATGCGTCTGATGAAGCGGGACTTTGCCCACGAAAGCTTATGCTCCAAAATATCTGTTAGTCTATATGGTGCCACAAGAATTCTTGTTGTTCCCAGTGTCTTTACAAATATTGCAGAAAAGGCCCTACAAGCGCTCAGAGAAGGCCAGCACGTACAAAGAGCACCATCTAGTGGCCAAATTGCATATAAGGGGAAGGAGGTGCCAAGGAGAAGTCAGACTTACAGGTGACTAACAGCTGGGGCAGAATGACAGACTTAATGAGGTGGATTCAGCTAAGTCAGGGGCGAGCAAACATTTTATGTCGGGCCCCACTTTTCGTCCCTGCAATTAGCAGGGGAACCTCAACCAGCCCAATCCAAACTGATAGAAACTTCAGT
Source organism: Carettochelys insculpta (assembly GCF_033958435.1). Classification (NCBI taxonomy): domain Eukaryota; kingdom Metazoa; phylum Chordata; order Testudines; family Carettochelyidae; genus Carettochelys; species Carettochelys insculpta. Next base: position 121,291,513 of record NC_134137.1, read on the forward strand.
TGCATAAAAAAACAAACAAACAAACAAAAAAAACCCTTTCAGCACATGTAAGAAAATAAATACATAGAATGTTAAATCATTATTAACTGGCATATAAGTGTGAATGCACATATATAAAAACAACAACATATTTCAGCACTTTTAATGTGATGGATGAGCCAGAGACCCAGCAGCCCCCCTTACGAACTTTCACTCCTGCCCCCCCACTTGGTGCACCCCTGCAATAGCTAACCATGCAGCAAACCTCTGTGAAGAGCTCTGTGTAACCTCAAAATCATATCTACCCCACCACCAGAAGTTAGTCCAATAAAAGATATTGCCTAACCCACTTGGTATCTCGGATATCCTGGGACCAAGACAACTGCAATAGCGTATACTTTAAGGAAGGCATTTACTGACCTTTCAGTTCTTACTGTGTCACTCTAGCTCAAATGCAGATATTTTTAATTTTTTTTTGAAAACCAAAAAGAGAGAGAGATAAAAACAAAGGAAGGGGAAGCTCTCACTCTGAAGGATGCTGAAGTTTTGTTGGGTTACAACAAGTTAGCTATAGAAGGATGTAAATCTGGAACTCTTTGGCTTGATATGCAGTGGCCCTCCGACTAACAAGACCACCACCTCTCCAGTTAATGTTGTGAGCATCATTGCTCGTAAGGTGCATCACAGAGAGGACCTCTCCTGCAAACTTTACAAATTATGAAGACCTCCCTCTACACCTTGGCTGTGTCTGCACTACAGAGATCTTGCAAAAGAAGCCCTTCTGGAAGCTCTCTTCAGAAAGAACTTCTTTCAAAACAGTGAATCCGCACGCAAGAAAGGGGACCAAAAGAGTGATCCGCTCTTTTGAAAGAGAGCATCCATGCAGCCCCCACTCTTTTGAAAGAATGGGTCAGGGATGGAAAAATCAGGCTCCAGGAGAACTCTTCTTTCACAAAAAAGGGCCTGTGGAGGGTTTATTTACTAAGCTTTTGAAAGGAGGGGCTCTTCCTGAAAGGGGCAAGGAAGAGTGATTTTGAAAGGAGCACCGTGTTCTTCTGATTTACTTTCGAAAGAATGCTTTTTGTGTGTTGATGCTCTGTGGGATCTTTTAAAAGAGCCCCCTTCTTTCAAAAAATCTTTGGAAAGAACTTCCTATGGTAGACGCAGCCTTTCAGTATACTGGTCATTAAATCAGCAATACCCACATGTGTAGTGCCGCCTCCATTAGTTGAAAGCAACAGGATGTTCTGTGTGAGCACATCATATGATTTTGAAAAAGATGTATAGGTCAAGTCAAAAACTGTTTCCGCCAGTGCCAATGAAGGCTCATGCCATGTAAAATTCTAATGTTTTGCCCGCAGTCACTTTGTCTAAAGACATGGGTGAAACGGTGGGGGTGGGGGGGGGGGGTGACGGGGAGCAGGATGTGAGGTCTTGTGGCCCCCCAGCTAGACAACAGTTCCAAAATATATTCCCAACACTTCATAGTGCTTCACAGGGAAAGAGTACTCCCCTGGCCACTGTGCTCAAAAATAACTGACTTGTGCTTGTTCAAATGCACTCCTACCTTCCTCAAGGCATTTGCCTTCAGGTAACGAGCAAGTCTGAAAAATTTCAGCCTGGAAGATGACTGTATCCAGAAGTTATACTGAGACACAAAACAAGGCTAGAATGGGAACTCCTTGTTTTATGCAAGTCTGCTCTTGATCCCACTGGAATAGACTTAATTATTAGTCTTAAAAATAGGTTAAATATGTACTGGGAAAAGAAAATAATTAAAAAATGAATGAATGTTTCAAAATTCAAATATATGCCAAAGAAATAACACCTCAGCAATGGCTAACTGGATGCAAAGAAAAAAACCTCTTACCAGATTTGCAGGCTGTGATTCCTACTGCCTATAACCGGGTTAGTATCTTCCACCTTTAGATCCCTCTCTTCAGCACACAGCCAATGAACCAAGGCAATTAATCTCTATCCCAGCTAGAGTCTACATTAGCCCCAGTCTTGCTCCACTAGTCAATAATCCCCACCAAAAGATGCAGTCCACAGCTGCTCCCTAACTCCACGGAAGAGGCTGGGCAGAAAGCCAGGGATGGAAAAATCAGGCCCCAGGAGAACTCTTCCAGAGTAAACACTGCAGGGTTCTACCTCATCCAAGGCTCAGAGAGTTGTGGGGAAATGATAATATATGGAAGAACTACAAGCCAGGTTTAAGATCAGTAAAGACTGGTCTGTCCACAAAGGTTCCAGAACTGTGTTTCTGTGTGGATTGGCATTAAAATAGGAAGGTGGGAAGAATTATTTGGGGAATCAAAAATTCCTTTGATACCAGACTTCTTGTTTTCACTGTCTTTGTGATTTATGCACCTTTGCAACACCATCAGCTTGTGTTTTCACCTCTTATATATTCATGATAAAACAAGCCCAACAAGAACAAACCTCGTCATAATTTTGCATTAGCCTTTCCCTCTAATGTTTTGCATGAAGGTTAAAATGTTTTCCGTACTCGAGTTCAACTGGTTCTTCCTCTTCTTCCAGTTGTTTCTCCTCTTCCAAGAAGTGTTCCGTTATCTGAACCACAAAAAATGTTTACAAACAGGAATTTCTGGACTAAATACAGTAAACCCTTTCATACCTGATATTCTATTATCCAGACCTCTCAAATAACCGGCCTTTTAACCAGAAGTAAATTTTAGTTACGTTTTCCACAAGTACAGTACAGTCAAAGTAAATACAAATAAATACAGCAAATACAGTATAAGTTTACAGTGTACAATACTACTGTTGTTGGTAAATAAAGTACTCAGCATACATTTTTGTTTGTTTCTTAATATCTGATCTTATTTTTCTTTAGTGTTATGCACTGCGAGGTAAACCTCTCTATTATCCAGAATATTTGAATACCTGACAGCGGCCAGGTCTCAGGGCTGCTGGGTATGAAAGAGTTTACTGTACTTCCTTCTGACAACAATATGCAGCACATCCTACAAGTGCAGCTCTACTCTGGAGAGTACTATGAAAATGGCATTTTTTAAGTTAAGAAGTCTAACTTGTACTTCCGTTCCTGACAAGGCTCCAGCCCAGCCCAGCACTTAAGCATGTCAACTTTAAGACAGGAATAATCCGCACTGAACCCCGGTTTCAGTTCATTTAGGGATGAGGTGACCAGTACTGCTTTTCAATGTTTTCAATATTATTCTGCATGGCCTTCTTTATGCACCCTGACATCTTGTTAGCTTTTTTGACCATGGCTGCAGAGGTTTTCATTTGGATATATTTAGCTGCCGCAGATCCCTTTCCTGAGGTGATACACTTAATTTAGGACTCCACAAGGTGTTGAAGTAGCTTATTTTTCCCCCCTGTATGAGGGACCCTGCCGCTAATTTTTCCCAATGATGAAAATTGCCCCATTACTCTCTGCTTTCTGCCTCCTAGCTGGTTTTTGATCCATGGCTGTACTTAGCCCTTCTCCTCATGACTCCCCAAGGCTTCTTTTATAGCCTCATGTGCAGGACTTTGTTGAAGGTCTTTTTGAAGTCTAGATACATTGTCAGCTGCTTCTCCTTTTGTAACCCTAACAGCATCTCAGTGCAACAGGGAACAAGACTCCTCAACATGGAGTAATGAACCAGCTGATGTACCCCAGTTCACTGTTGTCATAATCTGTACATGGAAGGTGGCATGTAAGGTATCATAGAATCATAGAATCATAGAACACTAGGACCGGAAGGGGCCTCGAGAGGCCATCGAGTCCAGTCCCCTGCCCCGACGGCAGGACCGACCACTATCTACATCATCCCTGATAGACATCTATCTAATCTGTTCTTAAATATCTCCAGCGAGGGAGATTCCACAACCTCCCTTGGCAACTTATTCCAGTACTTGACCACCCTGACAGTTAGGAACTTTTTCCTAATGTCCAACCTAAACTTCCCTTGCTGCAGTTTAAGTCCATTGCCTCTTGTTCTCTCCTCAGAGGCCAAGAAGAACAAGTTTTCTCCCTCCTCCTTATGACACCCTTTAAGATATCTGAAAACCGCTATCATGTCCCCCCTCAGTCTTCTTTTTTCCAGGCTAAACAAGCCCAATTCTTTCAGCCTTTCTTCATAAGTCATGTTCTCCAGACCTTTTATCATTCTAGTTGCTCTTCTCTGGACCTTCTCTAATTTCTCCACAATCTTTCTTGAATTGGGGTGCCCAGAACTGTACACAATATTCCAGCTGAGGTCTAACCAGCGCAGAGTAGAGCGGTAGAATGATTTCTCGTATCTATTAAGAGGTAATATTATTATGTGGTATGTGTATAAGTGTTACATTAAAAATATCAATATGTGCTGGAAATTTATTCTTACAAAGTGTTTGGTAGGCCAGGATGAGGTCACCTGTCCCAAGCCAAGGAACCTGGCTGTGCCTGCTTCAATGCATTTCCAGTGTAAACTGAGCAACGAGAGATAATGTCATTACATTTACATGAAAGACAGACAAAGCCATCAGGCAAACTAGGGTGGAGGAGAGTCATACTGCTTGTTGGACAGAGGATGGAAGTTGCAGCTCCAGGAAACCTTCCTGGGTCCTGAAGCAAGGTTGTTAAACCTTGGAAGATTGTAAGTGGCATGAGAGAAAACCATTTAAATGCCTAAGAAGGCAAAGAAACCCAGCATTTTGGGCTTTATGGTGGTTAAGGATGGGCCAGTTATGCTGGAAGGACTGTGGTGAGACAATAACTTTCAATAAAAAACTCTAGCTTTTTCAGTGATGTTTTAGTTCAGACACTGAAAACCAGAAAAACATTCCTATCCCAATTCCTTCTACCAGGTGTCACTTAAATATCTGTTCTTTGTTAATGCGCTTATTCTTGTTTCAGAGAGACAATGTGAATGAGGCACTATCTTTAGGGCTACCATATTAGAACTTTCCAAAAAGAGGACGCCCCTGAGAAGGAGTGTATCTGTATCAGTATCTGCCCACTCACGCTGTATTGATGTGTCATAGTATATCTCGTATATTAATACATGAGTGGGTAGATACTGACACAGATACACTCCCTCTCAGGGGTGACCTCTTTTTAAAAAGTTTATATATGGCAAACTTAGCATCTTTTATGAAGCCAACTTTTGTTGGTGAGAGAACTGGGCTGCTGACAGAATTGCCAGGCCCTTGGGGAAGGTGAGGGGCCTGGTTCTGGGCCAGGAGGGGTGGGGCATCAAGAGGACGGGGTAGGATGTGGAGCTAGCATCCCTCAGTCAGCCATTCAGCGCTGTCTGGCCTGCGGTGCCCTGGGGGCTGCCATGGTGATTTGAGGGACCTGGAGTTTCAGCCACTGTAGCTGCCATGGTAGCAGCAGTGGTGGCCAGGAACCTATGACCCTTTTAAATCTCCAGGCCCCAGGCTGGCTTGCCCTTTCACTCCTCCTCTGCCCGCTGTTGCGGGCCCCATGAGAGAGACAAGCTCTTGGGTTACGCAGAGGTCTTCCACAGGTGTGGGGCAGGTACTCAGTGTCACAGCCACATACAAAAATCAAACACATAATTTAGCAGTAGTAACTGGCATATATTTTAAAGGCCAAGGCCAGGTGAAGGGACCCATTGAACACCCCGGTAGTTGAGGAAAACAAGGCGGGCTAGTAAAGTACAGGTTGTTGCAATGAGCCATAAATCCAGTGTCTTTAAAACCGTAAGTTTTAATATTTAGCAAAGCTACAAATTTAAGCTCCTGGCTTATCTTTTGGAAGTGTCATGCAGGTTCACTTTGGTTTGAAGATGAGGACTGATAGGGCAGATAATGTCATTGTGTTGTGGAAAGATGAATTTATGAACGTAAATTCATAACTTAGTTACATGCTAAAATCATGGTCTTAATAAAGATACTGGTGTGATGCAATATCCTATGTTGTTCATAGCAATATTGTTATAATGCGAATATGGTATAACTAAGAGCTTTTCAGGCAAGAGGGGTCATATATCACTGGATAGGTTATGATTTATTGAATAGGATTATCCTATATGTATGCATGGATCATTTCTGTACTGGATGTTAGGAACATGAGCTACGTAACACTTGGGAAATGCTCACCAGACAAAATGTACTCAGCCTGGATGGGCCATTAGGGAGAACACTAGGATTTTGCAGATGCTAATCTCCAACTTTACTGAGAAATTTTCAGGGTTTCTGCTTTGAAACTGCAGGGTTGGGTGACCATGTCATCTGATACTAGCCACCATCTTGGAATGCTAGTGTTTTTCCATTGTAAGGGGTGGGAGGTCAAACTGGGGAAATCCTCTATAAGGCTGGGGAGTGAGCTAACCTTGATCTGTTCCTCACTGAATCCTGGCTCAGGGTGGCTGCTTAAAACATCTAATACAGAAAGACCAAGATGTGGGGAAAGGACTAAACCCAGGCTGGAAATAGAATCTAGCCTGTGAATGAATATCTGAACTTTAAGCTGCAAGCAAGAGCAGTTTGACTTCAAGAAATTCTGCAAACTGCCTAAAACAACACTTGAGAGAAATTACTATTTGGACCGTGTTTTTGTAAAATATCAAGCTAACTTTGCATGTTTGTATTCTTTCCTCAATAATCTGCTTTGATCTCTGTTATCCCCCAGAATCACTTAAAATCTATCTTTTATAGTTAACAAACTTGGGTTTTTTGGTTTGTTCTATACCAGTTTGTGCACTTAATGCCTGGGGGTGGGGAGGAAGCTGTGTGTATCTTCCTGCACATTGAGGGAGACGGTGGGTTTCATGAGCTTATGGTGTTTAGAATTTCTGTGTAGTGGAAGACAGTCTAATTACGGGTTTACATTCTAGAGCATGTGTGCGTGTGGAGTGCTGAGCACTGCTTAGCTGAACACCTTGCCATGCAGCATGGACTTCCATAGCAGTGTCATTCTGCAGCCATGTGTGTCCTTACTAGTGAGTGTGTGAGCAGCAGGACAGGGTAAGGGAACCCAGTATGACGGAAAGGGTGGGTTCAGCATAGCGCCAGTACACACCTGGTACAACTGTTTTCACAGCTTGTTCATGGGCAGCACTTGACTCTTGTATTTGAGGAGGTTGAGTGCAGGCGCTGGAAGCTCCCTAGAAGTTGCGGGGAGAACCAGCACCTAGAATGTGGCCCTTCCTCTTGCTCAGCTTCCCATCCCTGAGGCTCCATCCCACTCTTCTCCCTCCTCTGATGCCACCATGGGAGCTCTTCTCCCCCACTGGCCCCCACCATTAGTTTATCTCCATCCTCTTCCCACAAGGCCCTGCTGCACATGGTCTTGTTATAACAATCTATGCTCCACTAACCCACCTTATTTTCCTACAGCTACAGGGCTGTAGGGTTGTTAACAGTCCCCTTCTCCTTGAATGATTCCTTAGAATGTGCTAACCACTTATCCTCAACTATCTGTTTGCTCTCCTATTTAGCTGTGACTCTCTGAAGGTATGTCTAGACTTACTGTGGGTTCAACATGCCGCGATCAATCCACCGGAGTTCAGTTTTGCTGAGTCAGTGAAGACACAGCAAAATTGATCTCTGTGGGCTCGGCCATCAACCCCGATACTCCACACTGCCTCGTGGAGTAAGGGACATTGGCGTGAGCTCAACGATCCCTGGTCTACACCAGGATACAAAGTTGATCCTGATACGTTGATCCTAGCTACGTTAATGGTGTGGCTAGAATTGCGTATGTGGATCAACTTTGACCCCTAGTGTTGACAAGGCCTGAGTGCCTTTTCCAGGCGCTGTGCAGGCTGAAAGCTTGTCTCTCTCATCAGCAGATGTTGGCCCAAAAAAGAGATTCCCTCACTCACCTTGTCTCTCTAATATCCTGGGAGTGGCCTGGGTACACAGGCGTGAACACCTGTTTAGTTATGGAACCATCTCAGTTCAGTGTTTCCAACGGAAGCACGAAATCCTCACCCAAACTAACAGACTGGTGCTATGTACTGATATTTTAAAGTTGGGGGAGCAAACAAGTCAGGTTTAGTGAGTGTTCCAGGGAAATGGATTGTACATAGCAGAGCAGATGGTTTTGGGAAGACTTAGGTCTGACAAGGATGTGGGGATCACCCTCCAAGGAGTAACCAGGCTGGTGGAATCCAGGGGGGATGTGATCAGAGGCATGGCTTTGTACGAAAGCTACACAGCACAGACGCATCCAAGATTGCAGGGCAGGTGGTGACACAACTTCTCAATGGTCTGGACTGAACCTCCAAAACAACACACCTTTATGCACTGCTTTATTGATATGTTCAAGGAATTCTAGGAGATCTGTGCAGGCTAGACCCTTTCAGGTCACAATCTTCTAGATATTTTGTTATTCTCTTTTAATTATTGATTCAACTAATTTTCCAGGTACAGGTGTAAGAAAGACTTTCAGGTCTATAATTCTCTAGGTCACCTTATTGTATTTCTATAAGAAAGGAGGAATTGCATGTGGTCTCTTTGGGTATGACACAAGCTTTATCTTATTAATAACAGTAAGACCTTACATTTTTATAACACTTCCATTCAAAGAATGTCAATCACTTTAAAAACCTCAATAATAAACGAACACCTCTCTGAGGTAAGGATGTATTCAGGCCATCACACTTATGAGGAAACTAGAACACAGAATGGTAACAGACAGCTTATAGCTAAGCTGGAAACAGAAGGACAAGAGCATAGTCCTTGTGCGCACTCTCACGCCAACCCTTTTGTGCACAAATGATGTTTCAAACAAGATAAAATGCTGTGTGTTCAGGCCAGGTGATTTTATTTTCTTACCTCCTCAACTTCATCTCTCAGGTCAATTTCAACAAAAGCAGACAGGTCTTTCTAAGAAAAAAGGAGTGGACAGATGATAATGAAGTGTTAAGTGAATTGAAGAAAATCTTTAAAAAAGCAAAAATGAGGGGAAAAATGAAAACAAGAATTAACATACAGAAAAAAACCCCATAATAATGGACTACCAAAGGCACAGACCTAAACTGGGCACCTAGCTGAGATTTCCTGGTTATTTATACCAGTGACTCTCAACCTTTCCAGGCTATTGGACCCCCTTCAGGAATTTTATTTGCCTTCTGTACCCCATGCTTCACTTCACTAAAAAACTATTTGCATCATCAGACATATGAATACAAAAGCGTCACAGAACAATTTTACGGAAAAATTGCTTACTTTCTCATTTTTATCATATAATTATAAAATAATTCAGTCAGATTGAACCCCACAATCCTTATATTGTACTTATAATTCAGTATATAGAGCAGTACAAACAAGTCATTGTCTGCATAAAATTTTCATTTGTAGTGACTTTGGTAGCGCATTTTATGTAGCCTGTTGTAAAACTAGATTGCTGTATCTAGATGTGCTAATGTACCCCCTCAGCAGACCTCTGCACGCCTTAGGGGAACATATACCTCTGTTGTAAGCCACAAGTTTATACCACATTCATCGCTGTGATATCTGAACATCTGATTTAAGATTCAACAGTATTGTGTTGGGACCCTTCTGAGTACTTTAACATGGTTTCTTCAGACAGGAACAACTAACTTATCTTAGAAAGTGAAGAAGAGTACTAGGCAAGATGCTCTTCTAGATTTGATTTTGAGAAACAAGGAGGAAGAGGTTGAGAATTTGAAAGTGGAAAGCAGCTTAGGTGAAAGTGATCATGAAATGGTACCATTCATGATTCTATGGAATATTAAGAGGGAGAAAAGCAAAATAAAGATAATGAAGTTCAAGAAGGCAGACACTACCGAACAGAGGGATTTGGTAGGCAGGATACCATGGGAAGCAAGTTTAAGAGGAAAAACAAGTGAAGACAATTGGCGCTTTTTCTCAGAGGCATTAAGGGCAAAAGAGCAAACTTATCCCGCTGAGCAGGAGAGATAGGGCGTATGGCAAAAGATGACATTGGCTTAACCAGGAGATTTCAAATGATTAAAAATGAAAAAAGAATCCTACAAAAAATGGAAATTAGGTCAAATCGCCAAGGATGAATATAAACAAACAACATGAGTACAGAGGGACAAAATTAGAAAGGCCAAGCCACAAAATGAAATCAAACTAGTTGGAGACATAGCAGGCAACAAAAAAGCATTCTATACGCACATTAGAATGAAGGTGAAAACCAACAACAGGAAAGACCCTTTACTCAATCTATAAAAAAAGGAAAATAAGGACAATCCAGGGAATTACTGGCAAGTCAGCTAAACTTCTGTACCTGAAAAGATAATGGAGCACAAATAATTAAGCAATCAATTTGCAAACATCTATAAGAGATTAAGGTGATAAGTAAGAGTCAACATAGATTTTTCAAGAACACATCATGTTAAACCAACCAGATAGCTTTCTCTGACAGAGAGAACTTGTGAATAGGGGGAAGCAGTAGATGTGGTATGTCTAGCCTTCAGTAAGGCTTTTGATATGTCTTGCATGACCTTCTCAACAACAAATTAGGGAAATACAACCTAGAGGGAGCAGCTATAAAGCAAGTTCATAACTGGTTGGAAAACCATTCCCAGGGAGTAGTTAGCAGCGGTTCAGTGTCATGCTGGAGAAGCATGACAAGTGGGCTCCTTCTGGAACCAGCTCTGAGTCCAGTTCTGTTCAATATCTTCATCAGTGATTTAGATAATCACATAAAGAATACATTTGTAAAGTTTGCGGATGATACTAAAGTGAGGGGTGTTGCAAGTGCTTTGGAGGAGAGGATTTTAATTCGAATTGATATGGACAAACTGGAGAAATGCTCTGAAGCAACTCAATAGAAGAAATGCAAAGTATTCCCCTTCAGTAGGAACAACCATTTGCACACTCACAAAGCAGAAACTGACTGCCTAGGAAAGAGTACTGTAGATATGGGGGTTATAGTAGATCGCAAGCTAAATAGGACTCAACAGAGCAACATTGTTGCAAAAAACCCAAACATCATTCTGGGACGCATCAGCGGAAGTGTTGTAATAAGGCATAAAAAGTCATTCTTCCACTCTACTCACTAATGCTTAGACCTCAGCTAGAGTATCGTGTCCTATTGTGGGTGCCACATTTCAGGAAGGGTGTGTACAAACAGGAAAAAGCCCAGAGAAGAGCAACAAAAATGATTAAAGGTGCAGAATATATGACCTACGAGGGAAGATCAAAAGAATTAGGTTTGTTTAGTATGGAAAAGAGAAGACATACATTTAAAGGACATAAAGATTGTTACAAGGAGGAGGGACAAAAATCTTAACTACTGAGGGTAGGACAAGGAGCAATGGGCTTACACTGCAGCAAGGGAGGTTTAGATTGGCTATTAGGGCTGTGTCTAGACTAGCCCCGAACTTAGAAGGGGACATGATAATTAGGGTGTTGGGAGATTACTAATGAAGTGCTGTGGTGCATATGCAGCACTTCATTAGGCTAAATCTCCCCCACGGCAACTTCAAAGTGTGACACTTCAAAGTGTCGGCTTGCGTGTAGCCGCGGTACTTCAAGGTGCCTGCACTACTCCAAAGTCCCTTTACTCAAAAGTTTGAAGTTGCCCAGGCACTTTGAAGTACTGGCGGGTGAGCTGCAGCTACACACAAGCCGACACTCCGAAGCTTCACACTTCAAAGTTGCCATGGGGTGGGGGAGGAACTTGCGTAATGCAGTGCTGGCTATGCACCACAGCACTTCGTGAGTAATCCCCCAACACCCTAATTACCATCATTCCTTTGAGGTTTGTGGCTAGTCTAGACACAGCCTAGGGAAAAAACTTCCTAACGGTCAGGGTGGTTAAACACTGGAATTAGTCGTCTAGGGCGATTGTGGAATCTCCATCACTGGGGTTTTTAAGAGCAGGGTAGACAAACACATGTCCATCATGGTCTAGATGGTGCTTGGTACTGGCATGAGTGTACTAGATGAACTTCCAGTCCCATGGCTCCGAATGAAGTTTTTCACTATTAATATATTTTAATTATGTTTAATTTTTCTTCACACATGTGCCTAGAGTTAAATTCAGGCATCGCTGCTCCCCTGTTGGAGTTGTTGACATGCATATTATGTAATAAGCGACACAGGGAGCATTCAGAAAAGGCAACTCCTTATCCCATTATGTATACCTGTTGTGTCTTCAGCTTCTTCCTTTTTTTGTGGGGGGGGGGACACATGGTTATAGAGAACCTTGAACTCAGGGCTCGCCAGGGACAAAGTCTTTCACAGTCACTCAGCCTGCTCTCAAGTCACTTAATTTGGGCCATCCTGAGGTTACCTCAATTATCTACAGTCAGCTGGGGAAGCAGATTTTAGCAAATAGCAGAAGATGCTCCTGTGGCATTTGCTGTTGGTACAATGTCATCACAGCGAAAGAAGAGGCTGTGGTCTGCAGCCCTTATTCTCACAAATAGCCTCAATTCAATTCAAATTAAACTACAGCAGGACAGAACGCTCTGTCTCGTCTTCAGGGCAGATACTCCTCGAGCACTGGTTTGAGCAGAGCAATGGGAGGAGGTCTGGCACAAATCCAAAGTTGTGACCCATTTCTAGGTCTGCACTAGAGTTTAATGCAACAGAATAAAACGAAATGCTCCCCATAGCAGGGCGAACATATTGCTCGGAAGGCAGCTTTGTTCCAGCTTTGTTTGGCTCCTTCCCCTCTTTTCTCTAGGTTGCCACATCTCACAATCACCTCCACATTTGCTCAGGTGTCTGATAGATGAAGAATTAGAGTTATTTGCCTGTACCTCCGGGAGACCCTTCTTCACTTTTAAATCTTTGGTCTGTGCTTCCTCTAGGTTTTAAAGGAGATGGGACAGTTTGTAAGTGAAAGCAGAACAATCAGAAAGAGGCATTCTAGGCTTAATAAAGACATGTCTTCTGACCAGTTGCTCAGCTGGGTCTGCTGTGGTGCCACATTCTTCTTGGCCACAGTCGCCATCCTTATTTTCCTTTTTGTCATCATCCCCTTTCTTATCCAGCTCCACCTGGCTGCATGTAAACACACATGCATGGATTAGCAGACCACTGGGGTTGACCTAAAGCATTCAACTTACCAGCATTTCCTATTATACACTAATGCCTCACACGGCACTGTCATTATGTTCCTGAAAACCTTTTTTTTAGCAGAATGATGTTTGGTGAATCCAAATTCCCCACAAGAATGAATGTGAACAAAGGGAATTTTTTTCAGGAGACAAAATTCAATATCTACGTACACAGTAAAAGTTTAAAATGAGTTCAAACAATTCAACACTGTACACAAAGTTGACTGTGAAGTTTGGCTGAGGTGATGGAGTCTGAGGGTGGACTATTTCCCAGGGAACGCCATGCTATTAAATGACCAAATAGCACCTGGCTGAGCCCTGAAGGGCTAACGTGTTAATGTAGCCTCACATTCTAGAGGCAGCATAGACCGCGGCAGAAGGGAGGCAACACAGTAGACGCATGTCAGAAGTGCTTCCTGTAAGCTGAGCACCTGGGTGTCCTCTCACGACAGATTCAGTTTCAGGCGATTATCAGAGCACCCATGGCACGCACAGCCGGCAGCACACATTTCTATCGGGGGGGGGGGGTAACATCCACACATGCCTGGGCGCATGTAACATTTATTCCACCCGCGAATGAAAAATGTTAGCAGGAGCACCACACGGCAGTGGTAACAACCATTTCCCTGCAGAGACTGAACATGATGATGAACTCACATGAGCTCTCTGGGGTGCACCACTCTCCCCTCTGGACAGTATGTACCCAGCTGCGCAGTGCCAAGGGTGGGGTGGTGTACGCAGTGCCCCTTTCAGTACACGGATCCTGCTTCAAGTACACTGCCCTTGTAGGTAGGTAAATCAGGACGTCCAGGACTCTGTACCTTTGATATCCTGCTTTGTGGTAATGGCATATGAAGGCGGGGGGGCTGTCCTGATATCAGAACCCTCTCCCCCTACCCCTGCACCCCACACAGCAAGCTGGAGGCTCTTGGGAAGAGCTCCAAGGCAGAGGGCAGGAGCAGTATGGCCGAGGGGGGTGAGGGGGTGAGGTGAATGGCAGCTGCATACCTTACAGGGAACTTGGGAGCGTTGATGGGGGAACGGGGGGCTGCCAGTGCACCCTGGTTCCAAGCTCCCATGAAGACAAGCTGGTTTCCAAGAAAACCCTGCAGCTAATGGATGAAGCAGGAGGCCAAATGACATGGTAAGGGCCAACTAAACCAGCACGTGCTCTAACAGAGAAGCAATGTAACAGCGCAGGAACGTGAAGTGGGATGACGTTAAGTGAGGCGTTACTGCGTTGCTACCTAGCACAATGGCCTAGTTCTCAGACGGGCTGAACACATTCAGCCTGCGGTGATTTCAATGGCTTTATGCTTTCAAATGTGCCGTAGAAAGCAACAGGTGTCACTGACTTTCAGGCAACTTACAGTGGGCTGTGAGCTGGCCAGGCAGGTGCTCACAGCCTGACTCCAGCTTGGGGACTGAGTCCCCTCCACCAGACCAGCCCCTGGACACTGTCTGCATTGTTTTCCTTTGCCTGGGCTCTGCGATCTTGCATCCTGAGAACAGAGGACTAGGCCACCCACGGTTTGGAAGCCAAGCTCCTGCTTCCAGTTTGCACCTACGTGGCCAGGTTCCGCGAGCACCACGGTATGCAATACGCTGGCCATTCACCACTGGCTGAACCAGACACGGCAGTGTGGCAAAGCGGCTCATTAGCTCTGCACACCTGGCGTGCCACCTGCACCTGCCCCACCACTTGGTGGGACAAGCACATGGTGGGAGAGGCGGGGGGGGGGCCCTCCTGTGGCCACTCCGGGCCATGGGGTGGCTCACGTGGAGCATCACAGCCCTGGTGAGTCACCAGCAGTTTGCTCGGGGGAGGGGTGCTGGGCTGGGGGTGGGGGGTTGCCTGGCTCGGGGGGTCTGGCACTTGGCTTAGAGGGTGGGCGGGGGCTATTGTTACGTTTGGTTTTGGACACCACCGTACTAGCACCTTGCAGTGGCAAATCCGCTTCCTTCTCATTTTAATGATCAGTGGTTGCTTACCCATCTGCTGCCTCATTCCCTGTGCTCCCTTCTGAATTCCCAGCTTCTAAAAAGGAAAGAGCTCTTTCAGCAGGGGCCTTCAGGCACCAAAATAACATCTCTTAACCCAAAGGTGACCATCCATCCCATATTTGGTGGGACGGTCCCGTATTTGGGACACCAAAAAGGCACCCCGACTTATTCTTTAAAAGGGACAAATTGTCCCGTATTTGGGTCCTCCCCCGCTGACCTCTTCCACCAGCAGCTGCTGTCTGGAGAGCAAGTAAGTCACTTCCCCGAGCCTCAGGGAAGTGGGGGGAGAGTGGCCGGATGCTGTGTCCCCACGGCTTCCCTGGGGCTTGGGGAGGGCTGGCAGCTGCCACCTCCTTCCCAGGTCCCCTGCGTTTGGTGGAGCTGGGAGGAGCTGCCCCTCCACCCGGTATCTCCCTGTCCCAAATACGGGACAGGGAGATATGGTCGCCCTACTGAACCATGTCTAACTTCTGCCTACCTAAGGACATTTTTGACTTCCCATCTTTTGTCATTCTTGTAAGAATTGCTGCTTTCTCTCTTCCCACCCCGACCATCTCTAGAGATGTCCACTGGCTTCCTATGTGCTTCCTTGCTGCCCCACTCCTGGACTTTTCAGGATGGCACATGCCCCTGCTGTTGTTCGTGTCTGGGAGTGGAGTCTTCACGGGGCTGCTCTAGCGTGGGTAGGGGTTTGGCTACTTGAGCCCAAGTTGTACGCAGTGTCATGGCATTTCAGCTCTGCTCCGTCCTTGGTGGGAGCTGATAAGGTCAGTGATTCCAGACCAGCCCTTTTGACTCACATGACTGTGCCCTCTTGCTTTAAACTTTTTGGGACGACCTCTGCACTCCTGTTGGCTTACACCTAACATCAGAGATGGGATGATCCCAAAATGAAACCTGTGGTAAGCTGGTGCCAGGCCAGCAAAGACACTGGGGGAACCTCTGGTCAAGTATCCAAACCCTGACCCAAGCTTGAGCAGCAGGGTGAAGACACCAACTGAAAACACAAAGAGCAGCAGAGGCTGCTGCCATCCAGAAAAGCCATGGAATGGGGCAGGCGGTAAGGAAAAGGAAAGTGGGTGAAGACAGGATGAAAAATAGAAAGTTATGGAGAAAAAGAAAAGAACAGAGACAAGCAACAACACAGTGTTAAGGGGGCAAGTCCTCACTTTGTTCTGTCCGCACTTCTCTGGCAAAGAAAGTGGGTATTGAAGAAGGGTAAGGTACCACCCACATATCACAGCAGTAGCTGTGTCCGTCTAGTTCTTCCAGTGTAAACACTGTTCCCAATATTGGAACGAATAGAGACCAGTGTTGCTCCTCTGACACTGCATTACATTTTATCTTCTTCCATTGGAGCAGTTAGCCAGGAGTATGTTGGAGGTGTTGGCGGGGGGAGGGCAGGAAGGAGGGCAGTGAGAGGCTGGACTGGATTTAAAGTGTGGTAATTCTCGTGGCTTCTGCAGAAGACAAAGAGCCAGAATGTCTGGAACTCTTCTTGATATGGAAAAAAAACCCCAGCGATAATAAAGCTTGTCAGACACTGAATTCTAGGGTGACTGCACCCTGGGCAGTGTAAACTCCTAGTTGCTCTCTGTTCCTGGAGGCTTGTGGTCAGTGTTCCCTGTAAGCTGAGTGTTTGGGCAGCCACTGAGGAGAGATTCAGAGGCTGCCCAGCTAATTAGCAGAGCGCTCGCGGCCAACCACAATGGGAAGCATGTCTTTCTACTGTTGGTGCACATCCAGGCATGCCTTGGTGCACAAGACAAAATGTGTCATGTCCATGGATGGAAAGGTGAGAGGAGACACTTCTTGTGGTTGGATGTTGTTTTCTTTTGCATTTGCTTGTTGTTCTAAGGACACATTTCGTGCTCTTTGCTGTGGCAGACACAGAAGAGCATCTGCAATTTATTTGAGGACCTGTTGTGGTCACAGGTGAGGAGCCAGGCTTCTGAAGGTGTGGGACTTTGCCACCTCCCTGACAAAGAGCTTGGAGGAAGCTTTCCTAGAGTCATGGAGTCCTAGGGCTGGAAGGGACCTCAGGAGTTAATTCAATCCAGCCCGCTGCTTCAAGCAGAACCAACCCCAAGTAAGTCATCCCAGCCAGGATCTTGTCAAGCCAGGACTTAAAAACCGCTAGGGATGGAGAATCCACCACCTCTCTAGGCAACGCATTCCAGTGCTTCACCACCCTCCTGGGGTTACTTATTATAGGTTTTAAAGGGAAGAGCAATCCAAGGAGAAGGAAAGTGACTGAGAGACTGTACAACTTCTAGTCTACGTGAATAATGCTGTCTTCCCTAACAGACAAAACTATTGCACAACAGTGTCATTGAGATTGATCTCATCATCTCAGAGGCGTACATGCATCCATGTAAAATTAGCTGGGCTCATCTGAAGTTGCTTTGTGGTGTGGTTGTCGTGAAGGACCCTGTGCAAATACAATATTTTCTACAAGCAGGCAGATTTTTCTGGTAAATACAAACTGTAAGAGGAATGGCTGGTTCCATTTATTAAGAGGCAGCTACCTTTCTTTGGGCATATCCCCAGTTTCCAGTGTGCTTGGCAGAAGAGAACATCCTGATCTTGAGGCTAATTCTCTCTAATTTGGGCTATTTCATGTGACAGGAGAATTACAGATGCTTTTGTCAGGGAGGTGAGCTGTGATGAAACTATAGTGATAAAGCCATTTAAGTGACTGATATACTCTTAGTCAATAGTCAGATGATTAGTGGATACTGCAGCTGAAGAGGCTGGCAATTGTTGGTAGACTTCTGCATTTCAATAAGGTCACACAGACTAGTGTATGTAAAAAGAGGTCTTTGCCCTGAAGAAGGTAGCTGCTGCTAGCTGCAGTATTTAACTAGCATGAGGCTAGAAGCTGCTGGTGTTAAGCAAGTCTCAGTACCAGAATCCGGTGAAATGGATCAAATTCAGATCTGTTGTTAACCAGGTGTAACTACACAGCTGAAGTCAGTGGCATTGCGTGTGCTTCCAGCAAAGATAACTCCTGACCATTGTGATTGCAAGGCTTGTTTCCCAGATCCTCTCTTCCAATTAGGGAAATCTCAAGTCCAGTTATTGACAAGAGCCCAATGTCATCGGTGCAGGAACACAACTTTTGGGCAGGACTGCAAGGAGGAATGGTCATTAGGTTTCAATAAAGAAAACAAACAGTGCCCTCAATCTGTAAGGAGGCTTTGTCATTTGTGGATTTGCCTGGATGATGACCATCATGATGATGATGATAAAGAAGAGCAAAGCAAACTTTGTTAAAAGGTTGTAGAAATTCTGTTATTATGTGTCTTTTATCAGAGAGGTAGCCAAATTAGTCGGTATCTTCAAAAATGACAAGAAGTCCTGTGGCACCTTATAGACTAATAGATAGATAGACTCATGCATCTGATGAAGCGGGTCTTTGTGCACAAAAGCTTATGCTCCAAAATATCTGTTAGTCTATAAGGTGCCACAGGACTTCTATGTCTTCTGTGTACTGTTCCCATTGTGAGCACATAGAACTGCTGTTACATTTCCTTCAACCATCATTCACTGAATCCTTTTCCTCCTTTATTCTCTTCAGCAAAATTCTCTGCATGCATAAAATTATCACATTTGTAGGGGTGTGGCAATCCTTTCACCTGCAGAGGAATGCTTTATCCACTTCAGAATACCCTAGAAATAGGGAGACCAGAGTAATGAGTTAATATCTTTTATTGGACTAGCTACTGACAGTGAAGTGGGCTATATTAATGCGTGATGACACTGCTGTCTACTCCATTAAAGCACTAGATGCCTCTGTTGGTAACAATTAACCCCACCCCTTCTGTGTGTGGTGCAGCCTCTTCTCCATGTCCTGTATAGAGGAGGGTTTCACCTGTTGCCAGGCATAGCTGCCCAGATTGTGTCCATCTTGTCTCCCACTAGCTCAAAACTGCAAGCTTGTTTCATCTCCACTGCTATCTGTAGTGTCTTCCTTACTTGATAAATGGTCCGAACATTCCATGTACCAAACTGGGTGGTTACCCTGGATGAGAGGAAGGCCATCTGCCGGACAGCTTCCTTTTGGCTTTCCCTACAATGCTTCATATTCAATCCGTGCAGATTGCCAACTCCTTCCAAGCAAGGAAAACGCAAAAGAGGAAGACCTTGGACAACGTGAAAAAGATCTACTGAGACTGAAGGACAACAACTGGGGTATGCCAGGGTCAGCTAGAAGTTTTGTCTCCAGACGGAGTGAAGTGGAAGAGACGTGTAGATGCTGTGTTCCACCTGGAGTACCAGGGTTTAAGTCAAGTAAGTCACTGACAGTGAGTGACAAGCTTTCAAGTTATCTAGAGCTCTTCTTCAAGTCAGTATCTTTGGACCAACACAATTACAATACTGTCTTGGTGATAGAAATTCAAATGCCTAAGATCAATTAAAGCTTGTTTACAACACTGTGTAAGACTCTGGTGTCACTAGTGCATTGAATTACTTTTTTATCTCAACAAGAGTTGGGGACCAAATATTCAAAATTTCCAGATCCAGGCCATCACAGCTTCCCAAAGACTTACTACTCATTGGAAAATAAGAGTTGTGAAAAAGTTTTTAACTAAACACATGATAAACCCAAAAATATATTAGTGTTCAAGGCTTCAGGCAAACTAATGACAAAGTCTATCTTCTGTCATCTGCCAGAGGTGAGGGGAACAACTGAGTGAATCACAGGGTGTTCATTTTAGCTTCAAAAGGAAAAACTGTTGACATTTTATTGGGGTTTGATCCTGCTGTACCTATGGCAATGACAAGAGTGTACACCTATTATTTATTCAGCCCCTGGGCTCTTCCAGTCATTGGTTGCACGGCACAACTGCAGAATCGGGCAGTTTGGGAACATCCCAGTCAAAGTCTTCAGCTTACTGTCTATTTTACATTACTTTAAATAGTTCATACACTGAGTAACTACTTGCTAGCTCTGGATGAGAAATTCATGTGTTAACCAACATCTATCAATCTATCCTCAGCTGTAATGAAGTCAAAAGGTGCCTCATGCAGAAAATTTAGTTCTTGATGTTCCAGAGTCTCCCCAGACTTTAGGGGCCATAGAGGCAAGAGGCACAGGCTGTCACCCACAATTGTACTTATTTTCTGATTCCAACACATCTCTTCTGATGACTGACATGGTTTTTATATTTTTCACTTATTCACACACTTCTGATGGCCCCCCCTCTGCACCTGGACCTGCTATGTGAGTAAACTGAAACTGTTTGCTTGGGGCATTGTGGATGTGTCTACACGGCAAAGTTATTTTGGAATAATAGACACTGGTCTGAGTAACTTGCAAGTGTCTACATAGCAAATCCGCTATTTCAAAATAACTTCTATGAGGAATGGTACCTCATTCTACAAGGAATAGCACCTATTCCAAAATAGAGATTTCGGAATAAGGGCTATTTTGAAATAAGCTGTAGTGTTTCCAAGGACGTGCATCTGAAATAGGCTCAATTGTGTGTGGACACTCTATTTCGAAATAACAGAGCACTATTTCAAACCCCATTTTGTGGGTAGTAGATGGGCTTTTTCATAATAAGCTAGTCCAGAAAAATCTCTTCCGGAATGGCTTGTTCTGAAATAAGGCTGATGTGTAGACATAGTCTAAGAGTGTGCTGCAGGCAAGAATAAGGAGATCACAGCAAAGGTATGTAGATGGCAGGTGGCAATGCCTTGCAAGCAGCCCTCCATTTCCCAAGGCTCTAAACCAAAAATCTCTGTTTTCTAGGTGGACACACTTTCTTACCAACTTCTTCCGGTGTGTTCTCAATCAGGCTGGTAAGCTCAGACTTCAGTGGGAGGCTGCTGACACTTTTACTTCTGTAAAGATCAGATGTTTCTGTTAGGATTCTATGAACACAAGGTGCTCTTTTTGTTATTAGGACTCCCTGCACGTATCTCTTGTGAGATGGGCTTACAGCCTTTTCCATTTTGGGATTCTACATGGAGGAGAGTCACAACAGTGAAAAGTCACCAGGCAAGAACCCTGATTTCCTGGCTGTCACTTGTTGTACTCACTGAGTGATAAATCTGGTGTGTGTGGCATTTACTACTTCTGATGCTGGGAATCTTTGTGATATCATAAGTACTCTCAGCATGTCAAAGGGTTTGTACATTTTACTGCTAACCCTGTTTTTTTCATCACTGAAGCAGCTGCTCACCACCACTCACCCACCACAAATGCAGTAAGCACATTTTCAAAAGAAGTGCCAAGATTTTAAACAGCAGATAAAACCTAGATAGTACAATAAGGTGGCCTGTTTCTCAGGTGTGAAATGTGCCAGACAGCTTCATTTCAACTTCTTCTTTTTGGAATGCACAACAATGCGTGTCTGGCAAGTTTGGACTGGAAAAATCTAGTAGAAGGCCTTTTAAATTCCTTTACCAGAACAATTTTTCCTGGACATTGCCACAGAAAACGGATATGCAATATTTTTTGATTCCAGTAATCGAAAGAATCAACAGCCTGGATTCTGAATGGTGTTATTTTGTTTTCTACTTAAAATCATTTAAATCTTTGAGCAAGAATATAGGACCATAGACAGGAGGGAGGAAAAATGTTCTCCATTCACAGACCGTTCTAGAGCTTATTTTTAATCCTGAAGAACGTGCACTGCCATATGTTTCTTGTTCGTGTTACTTTTCTGTCAGACAATCAGGTTAGTCTAGACCAGTGGTTCAAAACCTTTTTGGCATCATGCCCCCTTTTGATTTTTGAGAAACCCTCATCCCCCTCCCACAACCTCTTCTTTACCATCATCCAACCCCCTTTTAACAAAAAATCCAATGCAACCCAAGCCCTCCACTGCCTAAGCCAGCCACCTGCCTGCCAGCTACCAGGGCCCTGTGCTGCTGGGGCCAGCCAGCCAGCCACCAGCCACCCCAGCTGCCCACCGCAGCCCTAGGCCAGCTGCCTCAGCCTCATGCTGCCCGGGCCAGCTGCCCACCCACCAGCCACCCACCCAAGTCCCATGCTGCCAGGGCCAGCCACCCACCCACCAGCTGCTTGAGCCCTGCACTTCCAGGGCCAGCCACCTGCCCACCAGCCTGAGCTGCCCAAGCCTTGTGATGCCAGGGCCAGCCACCCAGGCCTCATGAGCCCCGTAAGCCTGCCGCCTGAGCCCTACGAGCTCCCCCACCTGAGCCCCTCCCCTCCCCCAAAGCCAGGCACCACCAGCCTCCCACTCTCACCCCATCCACCTCCCCTGAGCCGAGCACCCCCAGTCTCCCATCTAACCCCATCCTCCTCTCCTTCTCCTCCTCTCCCCAACCCACACTCACCTTTGGCGGAGGCAGCTAGCTCCATATGGGTCTTCCCAAGCTGCCTGCTTTTTACAGCAGCTGCGCCAGGTCACCCATGTAAAATGACAGGGGCTGAGAGCCAAAAGCAATGGCTGGCTTTTTCTTTGGGTGAGAGCAATGATGGTGGCGGATGGGTCACCTCATGCCTGACCCCCCCCCAACCCCTGGAATTTCTTCATGGTCCCCCAAGGGAGCACGACCCCCCAGTCTGGGAAACCATGGTCTTGTGACTATCTGGAGACTATACTAAAATCACTAGGAGTAGCCAAAAGCTACTTGCTAGTATAACTGCCTTTCTGTAATGGTTTTAAAAGTTTGATTTTCATGTGCACCTTCCATCATAACCAATCCTCTTGCATAGTTCTGTTTTACAGGGAAAATGCAGCTATTAAAGTTAATATAAGTTCAACACTTATGCTGTAGTGAGACTCTAGAATAATATGAGCTCTTTGTTCCAAGTGTGCTCAACAAGTATGCATTATTTGGGGCATACAGGAAAAATGCATTTAAAGGTTTAAAAAGTAACAAAGAAGTCAAATTCATTGGCTGACCTGGGCTCAGTTGCCTTTGGTTAGAATGCATCCATTGTTTGGCCTAACAGACAATTCTAGAATTCAGAGTCTAGACACAGTCCACTCTAAGAATTTGTGAACTGGAAATGGATGTGAGAAAATTCAAACTTGGGAACTGGAGCAAAGGTTTATATTGTATCCTAAGTTAGGGCTAGGAAAGTGAGAGCTGATCCTTAACAAAAAGGTAGATTAGAACTGCAAGTCTGGGGTTAGGATAAAGTGCTTTCTACCTGTACAAAACATTACGTCTTTCTAGGGAAAGAGATTTTAGAATACCTTAAACATGGAGCTGTATCAGCAATTCGTCATTCTTATTTCAAACTGTTTTACAGCTACTGACTCTTAGGACACTGGTAGCCCTTGATGATTTTCATGTTTTAGGACTGGCCATTTTCCTGGAGCACAGAAGTATTATGGAGGGAAAGAAAAGGACTCAGAAGTGAAAATGGGTAAGTTTTTGCTGACAGAATGAGTTTCATTCTGTTCTTTCATTCTCTGGCCAGCCCTTCTACTCTGCAGCTTTCTGCTAGCAGGATGGGCCGGAAGCAGTGCAGGGAGCACACAACAGCCGAGACAGCTAGGTCTAGGCATTCTGGCATGGAATAAAGCAATAGAAGCAGGCCAGTAAAGTCAACAGAGAACACGACATTTGTGGAGTAGGAAGGCCAGCTTGGAATATCATCAAGGGTTACTAGTATCCTAATGGGGCGACATGAGTGGGAGGAGGGCAGACCAAAATGGGAGTTAACTTTACACTTGTTCCTCAGCATACAACCATAGTGAACTGTGGTTGCATAATTCCAAGGGTTATAGTTCAAGCTTGATGTTCTGCATTCTTGCTGCAAACATTTGGTTTGCTAGTTAAAGAGGATCTGTGAAGCTATAAGCAATTCCACACTGAAATCAGCTTTGGTTATTGTGGTAAAAATGACTAGCCTCCCATAATGAGGTTTCTTCTCACTCTAGCACAAGGTTCTCTTCCCTACTGAACAATATGGATTGTGGTCTACCTGCTAAACCACAAGTCCACCACTCAGCTAGGGAGTGGTTGCTTAAAACTGCCCTTCTGCCAGAAACAGGGGTTGGGTTCCCATGTCAGCTGGTTACGTCCATGGCAGTATGGAGTGGTATTATGGCAGATTATCGTCCACAAAAAACGGTATTTACTACCTCCTAATGTTTCTGAAAAAAAGCCACCAGTAGAACTGTGACGAATACAGCTCAAGCACGGATCTTGTGGAAGGGCTTCTTTTGAAAGATCTCTGCAGTTTAGACACAGCCATAGTGTTTATTTATGAATAGTGCATATTTCGAAATAGGTGTTGTTAAGGGAGGGAATAGCGCTTATTTCAAAACTATCCCATCTTAACAGCACCTGTTTTGAAATAGGCATCATTCCCCCTGAAACAAGGCTTTCCAATTTCAAAATAATGCACTCGCTATTTTGAATGTACTTCAAAATACCACGTGTGCAATGTAGATGACAGAAAATTTATTTCAAAATAATAGCTGTTATCTCGAAATAACTTGGTTGTGTGGCCATAGCCTAAATGTGCTTCCCAGCCCTGTAACCAGATGCTGTATTTGCTGGTGTGATAGGTTACAAGTGTTATCTAGTCTTTCCATTAAATATGAATTAAACATAAATTAGAAGGACACACTTTTCTCTTTTAATTGGCAAGTAAAACACAAATGACAAGTCATTAGTATTTTATAAACAGAATATTAAGTTACAAATACAGGTTAAAATTACCATTATATGGCAGCTATCAGCTTGGAATCCAGACTTCATGTTCCATAACACTTGTCTATTTCCCTTCCCCCACCCTCCCTGGTGATAATGAATGACATGTCGCTCATCTACTGGGCTTCTGGTCTACAGGCTGGTCACACGGAACAAGGAAATTCCATTCCTAACACCACCACTAATAAAGAGATTTTGAAACTAAGTCAGCCATCTTGTATGACCAAACGCAACAAGGACACTGTTGAAGGTTTATTTGGTAACACTTTAGGAAAAGATACAAATATCTTCACATTAAAGAGCCGAAAAATTAATATTTTCTGACCCAGTTTAACTCAACCAATATCCAGCTCTGCGACAGGGCTTCAGTGCCATCTTGTCCAGATGCTTACTGAATCAGATCCCGATGGAGGAGAGTTATGGTATACGGCTAACCGGCACACACAGATATATTTTATATTTAGCATATGTCTTATTCCACTCCTCAACAACTTTTGTCGATATTAGTGAGATACACAGTTCATTCCACCTCCTCTGCACTCAAAACACCTGAATATATGTAACAAACTACTGAATGTATTCAAGCTTAAACCACTTTCAGCAAGCTTTTATGTAAATATTTTAAAGAGATTTAAAAAACATTCCTGGAAAAGTATAAATCTAGCTTCCAAAAAGCCAAGTGGTGCCAGGGTAGCATAGATCTCAGTTTTTAAATGTTATTCAGTAGAAAACCATCTCCAAAGACCTATGCTTGGGACATGGTGTGTTTTAGCTGTCAGGCATGGAGCTCTCAGCACTCTCCCTGCTGCAGTGGAAAAGCAGTGCCACTTTAAGAAATCAGAAGAAGTTGTTTAACCTCCCCTTAAAATACCAAGTGTTGTTGTGGTCATGTTGGTCCCAGGATATTAGAGAGACAAGATGGGGGAGGTAATGTCTTTGACTGAACCACTCCTTTTGGTGAGGGAGCCAAGTTTTCAGGCTTGCACAGAACCCTGCTGTGGGCATAGGAAATGTAAGCTTGAAAGCTTAAGTCACCAGAAGAAGCTGGTCCGGGAAAATATCTACCACTTCCACTTTGTTTCATTAGTCTCCTTAAAATGGCACTTCAGATATAACCATTCAAATTTAGCTCTGATTAGACTGTTTAGCAAACTAATATCAATGCTGAACATTTTCTTTCGCATACCACAATTCATTTAATTAATTTTGTTACAGAACCAAGATTTCATACTGAAAACAAAGGTCCACTGAAGGTTTTCGTAGAAATAAACCTGTATCTCAAAAATATGCGGAGTACCATTCAAATATGGATAATAATTAAAAAATGTGCATCTTTAACCAAAATTATGCTGCTGTAAAGACAAAAGGCCTTATCCTCATCCAGCTCTCCATAATACTAGCTACAATGTGGGAAACTACACTAAAAAGAGGGACTTTTTACCACTGCCTTTTTTAATGTAGGTATTAAAAGCAAAGTGTTGCTAAGCTTTTCCTAATATAGCATGCAGATGTGTGACATACAATAACCAGGAACAAAAAGAAAACAACAACAACAAATACAAAACAAAACAAAATAAACCAGTAAAACAATTCTAGAAAACGCTGCCTTTCAGCAGCCTGCTTTGTTTCAGCAATGTGAGGAATTGCCAGATGTCAAGATGAAGTCCGCACACCTTGATCATTGAACTGATCACTAGATTCCAAGAAACCAAAGCAAATTTAAAAACATACACACACAAACAACAGCTGCCTAGAAGGCAGAGTTAAGTCATCTGTTGATAACCAGATGAATAAAGTGCATAGCAACTATCGTAACAGTTCTTGGAGAGAAAACAACACACTTAGCAAGTCCCAAAGTTTGCAAGCTTGATGCTTTGTATCTACATTTTGCTACATGTGGCTTCCCTTTTATTTTACTTTAAGTTGTCGCTTCCTTGGTTTGACCCTTCAGCACCATCCTGGATCTCCTTCACACTTTAAATGGAATGTGCTGAGATTTCAGATTGCTGTCTGATGTAACTCTGGAAACTCTTGTCCCCGATTGGATGTTCCCTAAAAAGGGGTGAAAAAAAAATTGGTGGAACTGTTATATTTATGCTTTATTGTTTGTTGGAATAAAACATTCTAACAATAGTGATATTGCAACAGACAACCATAAACGCAAATGTTTACTAGAAGCGAAGTCAGTTAATTTCAATTGCATTTATGTTGCAGCTTCAGTGGGGGTTTTTTAAACCACGTATATCCAGAGCTCTGAATGAGCATTTTTATACGTTCCGTATAACAGCTGCACTAATATTTTCAGCTAAATACTGTACAATATTCAGGGCTAAATAGAAGCACTTCCAGTATCTAGCTCACAGTTTATAGGCACATATTCCTTTTTTC
Organism: Carettochelys insculpta; assembly: GCF_033958435.1. Classification (NCBI taxonomy): domain Eukaryota; kingdom Metazoa; phylum Chordata; order Testudines; family Carettochelyidae; genus Carettochelys; species Carettochelys insculpta. The sequence goes on from NC_134137.1 coordinate 121,318,515, forward strand.
ATGATAGTTTTTCTACAGATCTTCCACTTTTCATACATTTGTCTTCAGATACTGTGTCTATTTTGTCAAAAGAAGGCATTTTACAAATTATTTATACATCAGTCAAAGCACAATCAGACTAAGTCTACATCAATGTCTCACACCAGGTTGCATTTGTAGGATTTTTCATACTCTATTATTTTGAAAACCAGAACGTAACCACATTAAATACTGTTTTACAGGACTACTGAACAACTCATACTTACTGGCTTCCATATTTTGTTTTCTTGAATTTATCCCTCTTATACTGAGCATGTTCTTGTTCTAAAGTTCCAACACCTTCTATGATCTGCTTTAGTGTTTTATAAGTCTCCTTTGGGTCATCAATGAGAAATGTTGAATACTCTTCTTGCTCTGGCCCATCATATACAGATTTGCTGCCACAAGCCTCTATGAAAATAAATTTTAAGGATTGGTACACTGTAGGAATAGTCTAATTGTGGTCACATAAGCCACCCAATGTCACTTGACTGATAATTAGAAAATAAAGTCGGGCTTGCATGAGAAGTAAGTACTACCGATTAAGAAGAAAGATGCATTCATCTGTGTTCCCAAAAAAACAAACAGAAGTTTAAGCATGAATCACCTATAGAAATTTTCACTGAATTAAAAGTCATATAGCAATGAAAGACATTCTACCAATGTGCTGAAAAAAGGATCATAGAAGAAGCTGAAGTAAAATCAGGGCCTCAGTAACATTTGGCCAAACTGATAGCATTTTAAAAACACATGAAGTTACTACACTCACTATACTTTCTATGCTAAAAGACTTTATTATTTTTGCCTCAGGACACTTCAAATATCTGCTTCCTGTTTACATTAACATATGAAATACCTCATAATAGGTTCTACTTTCATGTCCTAATGGGGTGCACTAGGAGTGGGGAGAGGGGATATTTTCGTCTACATTTCACTGGTTTTCTATGGTTACTTCCATTTCAATTTCAGTCTCCGAGTTACCTTTACTTGCTGAGATGCCTGTGTCAGAAGCAGGGTCTTCTCTCAAATTCTGAGACAAGATGCTGCTTCTGGAAGCAATGATTCAAAAATGGAGGGGACAGGCAGAGACACCAGCAGCTCCGATGTGGTAGGAAATCTCAAGTTTGTAAATGCATCATGGCCAGAAATGGTTAGAAGTATTTTTGCAGCTGCATGCCTGACACTTCTGGCCTATATCATGTTATAAAATAAGCTACTATTTAAAGTTGAGCATTGCAGTTCAAGCTTCCCTGCCACTCCAGCTACTGAATTAGTATCACAAGTGTGGTATATTGTAATACAGAATAGCTTTCTGGCGTGCCTAGAGCCACGAGCTTTTTAGTCGGTTGCTTCTGTTACTTTTATCCCTCACTGGCTACGTCTACATGTGCAGCCAACATCGAAATAGGCTATTTCGATGAATAACGTCTACACGTCCTCCAGGGCCGGCAACGTCGATGTTCAACTTCGACGTTGCTCAGCCCAACATCGAAATAGGCGCAGCGAGGGAACGTCTACACGTCAAAGTAGCACACATCGAAATAGGGATGCCAGGCACAGCTGCAGACAGGGTCACAGGGCGGACTCAACAGCAAGCTGCTCCCTTAAAGGGCCCCTCCCAGACACAGTTGCACTAAACAACACAAGATACACAGAGCTGACAACTTGTTGCAGACCCTGTACCTGCAGCATAGATCCCCAGCTGCCGCAGAAGCAGCCAGAAGCCCTGGGCTAAGGGCTGCTGCCCACGGTGACCATAGAGCCCCGCAGGGGCTGGAGAGAGAGCATCTCTCAACCCCCCAGCTGATGGCCGCCATGGAGGACCCAGCAATTTCGACGTTGCGGGACGCGGATCGTCTACACGGTCCCTACTTCGACGTTGAACGTCGAAGTAGGGCGCTATTCCTATCTCCTCATGAGGTTAGCGACTTCGACGTCTCGCCGCCTAACGTCGAAGTTAACTTCGAAATAGCGCCCGACGCGTGTAGACGCGACGGGTGCTATTTCGAAGTTGGTGCCGCTACTTCGAAGTAGCGTGCACGTGTAGACGCAGCTACTGTGTATCCCCCTTAGACGCTTGAGAAGCAAAACTGGGCTGGAAAATACCCATTTCTTAGCAAGCCCACTAAGCCAGAGTCCACTGATACATCCAAAATAACTTGTGTGGGAAAGTGTTTGAATCCAACATGCTCTGGGGAATTGAGTCAGCGAAATATGCACGTGGCTTCGAGTCACACAAAATCATGCTCCCCTGAAAACTCAGCTTGGTTGCTTCCTTCCTTACAAGAGCAACAACATTCTAGTCAGTGCACACTCTAATTTGCCAATTAGGAGCATGCAAACAATGCCCTAGGCCTGAACTCTATTAGGGTGCTGGGGTTCCACCAATATTTCAAACAGCGGTGTGACATGCAAAGAATTCGTTGCATCTCCTCCAGGGCGTTTACAAAAGTAAGTCACATAACCTCTCACATCAGCAACAGAAAGTTAAATGATCATCACTGCGTTATGTAAATGTGTGTCTACACAGTTGGTCTACAGGTGTCAGGTGCATAAAATTAAGTCGATTTTTTATTTCTAGAAGCGGTGACATGATACTTCTTCATACCCACCTTGCATTTTCTCCAATTTAGGCATATATAAGTTGAAAAGGGAATAGATACGTTCAGTCTCTCTATCTCCGTCTATGTCTAGTTGTATATTTGCAGGCAAGCCTCTGTAAAATATCAAAAATGGACACAGAGATAGTATCATGCTATGTCAGGCTGTTTTTTTATTAAAAAAAAGTATTTTTTTACTTCTTGGGTGAAATCTTAATATCATGAATATGGAAGTGTGAATTATTTTCATATTTAATTTGCAGGCATTAAGGGCAAGGTTTTGCTAAGCTTTTCTGAATTCCATAGAAAGGATGCTAGACTGAGGTCCTGGACCCTGCAGCCTCAAACTACCCTCTGCACTGCCTACCCAACTTACCTAAGCATGACCTCCGAAAAGAAGGTTCTTTACAACTACTGGAATACTTTGGGGATCAATGAATGTGACCTAGATACTGTGAGAGGATAGCTAAATGTCTGACTATTCAACTGCATCTGGTGAAGCAGGTCTTTGCCCACAAAAGCTTATGCTCCAAAATATCTGTTAGTCTATAAGGTGCCACAGGGCTTCCTGTTGTATTCAATTCTTGGCCTCTTGAGGGTATGTCAATACTGCACAATAAGTTCAGGCTCTGGCACTGAACTGAATCCAAGCCCCCACTCCATCTATACAGGGTACATCTGCACAGTAACAAAAGGCCTGTGGCACCGACACAGCTGGCCCAGATCAACTGAATCAGGTGTGCAGGGGTAAAAACAACAAATCAGACATTCAGGCTAGAATCCAGAGGCTGAAACGCTGCCAGAGGGACAGGTCTCAGAGCCTGGGCTCCAGCCCAGCAATTTTTAGCTCAGCAGTCTGAACCATGCAAGCTGAAGTCGATTGATCCAGGGATCTCAGACTTGGTCCTGATGGACCTTTTTATTGCAGCATAAACTTACCCAAAGAATCTGTCTGATCGAGGTAAGCAAGCATTCAGGATGCTGGCCCTAGAACTTTGCTAAGGGCTCGGGATCGAGACCAGTCATTTTCCAGTTTGCAGACAGCTCACGCTGCAGACCGAAATCAGGTGGTGTGCATAATTCAGAACGGATGACACACCTGGATCCCAGCAGTTATAAGCTCAGGTTTATAATATAGTTTGGACACTCAAGCAGGGGTTTCAAAATACTGAGTCCCTAGGCTCAGGTCCTGTAAATCTGGATTAAGAATGGAGTACAGACATACTCCTAGTTTACCAACTCCCAGGCTATTGGTTTCTGTGAGAACAAGAGCTGTCTGCTGGGGACTGGAGTGAGACCACCCACTCACCTCATATGGGCTGCTGGAGGGCCTACAAATGCCATTGGTTTTTATCAGTCTAGATGCAGAAGGCTGTTGACTTCAGTTTAACAACAGGCAAGGAAAGGAGAGCTGCTCCTTCTGAGCTATAGGCAGTTTTAGGAGCTTACGAGTTTGGTCTCACGTACTATGCTTTTGAACTTTACCCTGTAGTAGACTTCCTAGTGTCTCATGTACTAAGAAGACAGAGCAATTTAACCAGGTTCTGAAGATGCCAGTTGTGCTGGGTATAAGGAAAAGATTGGGATGACCACACAACTGACCTAAGATGAACCCAACACCCAGATTGCATTTCACAAATATTACCTACTGGGAGGCCACACTGCACGTACTCCACGTGCCCCTGGCAGAATTTAAAACAAGCAGCATCCTGCCATTCCTTACCCAGTGCAGGGCGTACAGCCAGGAGTATTGTCTGCAGTGGCTTTACAACACAGCCAGTGTCCATTAAGGTACGCGGAAGGGTGGTAGACGGTGAGGCGTTTCTTGTTGCACTGGCTAACTTTAGTAAGGATGTCAATCCAGTCCTTGGCCTCGACGCAGTTATTTGCCTGGATGTACAGGACTCTCTCAGGCTGAATCACCTGGAACATCTGAAAACAAGGGAAAAAGCCACAGATTGAACCACCAATTTATTGAGAATACCACCAAGGAGTCTTAACAGCAGAAACCTCTAGTACATTAGAAGTGTACAGTCTGATCAGTAAAATATTAAAGGAAACTGGAAAAGGCTTTAGATCAAAAGATGGATCTAAAAGCAACAAGAAATCCTGTTAAACACAAATGGATCTCTAACGTGAAAGATTGTTTCTTTAAAAAACAGACCTATTGTCTTGCAGAACAGGTTGTTCTGCTGCTACAACACATAATTTACAAACAAGTGACTTGATTTGCTTACTGAGAAACACATCCTGGCAGTGATCGACTCCAAGCTACAATTTTAATAATGTTGCAGCTTCAAGTTGGAAGGCTGACAGGGAAAACAAATGCAGGGCTGGAAAGAACTGCTGTTTGTAGGGGAAAGGGGAAGAATCGTGTTTGGAACCCACGGTCATGCTTATTTTGCTTTAACTGTTAACAATTAACCTCCTAGCACATATTTTGATTTTCTTTCTTTTATAACCACCTGCACACAGTAAATAACCACTAGTACTAGTCATAAATTAAGTGAGTGCAGGCTCTTCTGTGACTATAGAGGGGTGTGATAATGGCTCAAATTATTGAAATTTTTGCCATGTTAATGCTTCAGTGCTCCAAATCACAACTGGGATCCCACTGCACAGATGCTGTATGAACATTTATGTAGACAGTCCCTACTGCAAACAGCACAAAATCAAAGAAACCACAGCCACTATCAGTCCTTTTTTTACATTCTTCCTTCCTCTTGAAAGCATAACATTTGAAATACAATAATACAATCCCTTTGTCAAAGAAACTGATATCTGAGACTCTGTTGGGGATTACTGAGAGTAAAGGTAATGAGAAAACAGCAAATAGAGGAAAAGGAAAACCAAGTACTTGAAGTTGATGTAACATTTCTAAATATTTAGTCCCCATTGGGTTTCTTTCCCCATTATGTTTAGCTAAGTTCCCCCTGCAATAAAGTCTGTATTTGCATAGAGCTTTGTATAAGGTTGAGTGTTATTTACCATATGACTGTGTCCTCAGGGTTATTGATGGCTTTCCCAAAATGTCACCTTTTTGAATTAAAAATGCAAAGATCATTGCCCCCAGATTTTACATTGACTGGATCAGAGCGAGGAAACAATATTTTAAAGGAACTTACTTCAATTCACAACATAAGTTCAGTCTCTGCTTCCTTCTCTAGGCTGTAAAGTTTGCATTCTGGGAAACTGGGAACACCCCTTCTATATCACAAGTTAACTTCTTGATTTAAATTAAATTTTCACCACGAGGAAAAGGGGAAGAAAGGCTGCAGTTCACATTTTTTCCTGTGGTCAGGTTTTTTTTCACTGAGGCCAGACACCAGATAAAAAGGTGTGAACTTCACCACAATATTGCTGAAGTAGTTATTAGTGTGATTAGCTAGCTAAGTATGGCCATAATGTAGTATCCCTTTTAAACACTTCTCAAGAGGAAAAGTGCTAATTTGAGGTGAGGGAGACAAGAAGGGAACTGCAAGTCATGAGCATACGGATCAGACCCTATTTAACACAGAGGTGTGAGAAAATTAATTTTAACATACTGTTTAGTTACAACAGAACAGATTTATAAAGGATGTGTGGTTGTGTAATGGGACACCAATGTAAGGGACCTAACGTATGGAAACTGTTACTGAAAAACCAACAGTTAAGACAAGCATTTCAAGGAACTGAAAGTCTTTTTCATTCTCAAAAAGCTCCCAGATGTGGCATTTTTTCTTAAAGCAATGTTCTGCGAAAAAAACCCCAGAAAGTTACTTATAGAACAACTCGCTGCTCAAGGATCCTGAGGACTTCTTGAAAGAGGAGAGAGACTTACAAGGCTTACTGTGCCCATGCATGATGTTGGCATCTCCACATGTAATCAAACCCACTAGGAATGATGAAAATGGGATTTAGTGCAAGATGACAAGACAATGAACACAGCTGCTAAGACAATTTATCATAGCCATGGGCCTTTAAACATACTTTGCATTCAGTATGGAGAAACCACATCAGCTGCATCGGCAGCAGGGTTTTAGAATTCGGCCATACCATTGTATTCTATTTCTACATTCTAAGGGGAACAGAATTCTGATTTTGGAAAAAAAAAAAAAAAAAACACAACAGCAGAAAGGGTCAGCTGGTGGGGAGATAAACAATACATAGGCTGTCATTTCTGGGAGAAAGTTGGAAGAATTTTATCTTGAAATATGTTCAAAGATCTGCATTTCCCATGCAAGAAGGAATGTCTGACTTCAAAACAAGGTTCTACTCTGAAAGGTACATAAACATTGCATCTGTTGGTTTTTACTCAACAAATAATGAGCTGATTATGCAGTGAGGAGGTAACCTAAAGAAACAGTGAGCTGCTGCCCACTGAATCTTGTTACAGACAAACAGAGCACAGCTGTCACATTACAGAGAGAGAAATGCCATTGAATTGAGGGTCTCGCTGTGCTGGACCAATCCGTAAACATACCATCATAGGACTGGTATCTGTTCTAAGCCTGAACATTACTCACCCTAGTCCTCAGAGCCTGTGTAATTTAGGAAGCAGAAGGATCATATGATACAGAAGCTGGAAGTCACAACATTTTATGAATAAATAACAATTTTAGAAAATGTTTGGACACAGATAAAACATGACATTAATTTTGCAAGAGGTCTTAGAACAGTACTGTGGGAATTGTGATATCCGTGGTAGTTGACTTTTAGAGGCAGAAGAGTACAACGAACTACCCTGACATCAATCAAATTCATACATTTCTAAAAGCAGTTTCTGTATTATAGATGCATGCTTAAGTACTCCACTCGACAGAAATCCTGCCATCCTGCACACATGACAACAGAACAATTATACCACACTATCAAGCTCATGTGGCGCAAAGGTTTTCTGACATGCGTAGGCCACCACACTTCTCATTCCCAAATATTTTATAAAAGACACATACATGCTGTGTCACCACTCTGTGACAATATCAATATGCTAATGCACAGAGTATTGCAAGATAATGTTCTCATTTGTAAACGTCTGGAGTTAATTCATTCCCAAGGATCAGAGTTAGAGCTGACGAGAACGGCAGAGACTCAGTTGCCCTACCTGAGGTCAACTATCTAGAGCTCAGACAGCTGATCAGCAGTACTGTGTGCTACAGATAACTAAATCTGGGTATCATTGACAAAGCCATGTTAAAAATCTCAATGGACTTCACTTTTGGACACCGATGCAACTAGATACAGAACAAGCAGCTGTGGCTGTAAGTTTCCCAACGGAAATCCAACACGAGTTACAAAAGGGAAACAGGGGATTTGGTGAAGGAAGGGGACCAAGACAAATCTAACAAACAGTTGAAGATGACTTACTTACATTTTTCATTTTAAAAGACTCCTCCTCCAGTTTCTCCACTGCCAGAATGTTTTCTATAGGAATGCTACACAGTGGGTGATCACCTGCAATAAACAATTGCAAATTAAAATATTCAAGGGTCACTTCACCTTCTGCATTTGTTCGAAACCCTCATTTGATTTCTGTTAAGGAAGAGTTCAGTGCGGTCAACACCTCAGTAGTATCTTAATTTCATTTCTGCTTTTAGATGAAAAACATGCCACCCTCACGCCTGGCCAAAAATCACCTACTACGGCAGTCTGGGAAAGCTGCAGACAGATTTTCCATCAAGAGACAACAAAAACGGGATCCTCCTTGTCAGCTCAGGTGACTAAGGAAGGTGAACTTGATGAAGACCGCACGTTTGAGAGAGTTAACTGATCTAAAAGTGAATGGAATCTGCAAGTGCGCATGCCAAGCACACAATAGAAGGAATAATTGTTACTCTCTCCTAAATAAAAAAACCTAATCTAACTGGAAGCTCCTGAAATAATCTTAATCTAATATTAAGGATAATTCAAAGCATGTGCTTAAACCCCAGTGTGCTGTGGTTAGTAGTACAAATGCTGCAAAATTAACGAAAACTGCTAATGAGATGCTCCATTTCTGGAATCCAATTGACAAGTGATAATGAATGCAAGAATAAGATAATTAATGGATAAAATGGCCGTGCATGTGGCTGAGACTAGTGAAACAATTAATAAAACCCAACACTACTTCAGGAGTTTCATGGAAGTGGCAATTTTGATATTAATCACACTAAACCAGTTAATTTGATTGACCTAACAAATCTATGCATTGAAATATAAAGCACTGTAAAGTGAGGTAATTCAAGAATTTGCTGTTGGATTTCCTCTACAGGACTAACTTGACATTGTGCCCACATACATGGTTTTCTCTGTTTTTCATTTGAAATGTGGACTTTAATGTATTACTGTTGTTAGTGTACACCAGAAAACGTGCAGTTACAACCACAGCTCCCTGTAACTGCTTCACTTCTGAGTGCTTAATACAGTATTGCAAAGCATAACAACAGAGTAACGCCAGGATATCAATTTGTGGGATTTGGAATTGTTCCATGGAAATCCAACCCCATTTTAAGATTATGATCCACACACAGTGTATGTTAATTACTGATAGTGTACTGCAGAGATTTAGTCCCTAATCACAGTAAGCATGTGGTTTAATTCATATCAAAGCATTCCCATGCTCTGTCAAATGACAAGTACCAAGAATACACAGAAAGAAAAAAATCCATGTGCTTTTAAAAAACATTCCTCTCTCATCCCAGATACTTTTTCTATGTGTTGTATTTTTGCAATTACAAATTTACAGAAATTAGGTTGTTACTGTAAAGTACATTACCGTGGAACTCCTTCTGTTCTATCGAGCAGTTCTGTATGTTTAACCCATTGATTTATTAGTGAAAAGTTTGAAAACAGAAAAGGCAAACCTTTGCTTTTCTGGTAGGTGAATTCATGGTTAGTCAGGCGAAACCATCTCTTCTTGAAGTTTTTCATACCAAATCGTTTTCTTCCTTGTGCTCTTTTGATCATAAACCTATTGTAAACAGGAAAACATTGTTATATTAGTGCACTAAATTACAATCCCAACTTGTCAAACTCCACGAGAAGGCTCTGAATAGGTTCCTATCTAGGCTACAACTTGACTAGTTGAAAGTCTAGCAAGCTGTGTTCCTCTGCATCTATACTAGGAAAAAGGTGGACATTAGCAAGTCTGAATTTGCTACATTGCACCTTATTCTACCACTTTTCCCAGTAAAGACAGAGCTTAAGAGCTTAAGATGATTTTCAACTGGTAAAAGAGATGTAACAAAACCTCTTTAGAACAAGAACTGTCTTACTTGTTTCAACCACACATAACTCTACAAATAATATAAAATATTCAGTGTCTTGGAACTCCACTTTCAACTAACAATGTGACACTGCAGTTAAAAAATACAGATTTTTATCACAACATAAATTAGTCAGTTAAAAGCCACTGTCACGAGTAAGTCTCAGTTTTTCATTTATTGATTTGTCGTTTGTACTCTCAGGCAGCAATCAATACACTAAGATCTATATCCACTATATACCTCAGCACTAAATTAACTAACAATTTCAAGGTAATTTAGGGAAATATAACACCGATTTCATTTTGTTCTGTAGAACCATTAGTGAGGAAATATATCTGAGAGAGAGCGAGAAAGAAAGAGAGCGAATGTATGCCGAAGATGGAAAGCTGTTTCACAAAGTGTTCAATTGGATTCACATGTACAATAGACTGTGCTGGATACGATACCATAACAGAAACATTAAAAATTACTTGTTATCAAAGCTATATTGATCAGACTCAAAGGTAATAAACAGCACATTATACACACATAACATAGCAAAGTAATAGGGAGGAGTTGCTTATTGCAAGTGAGGATTCCACTACATGTATTTGCACCAGCAGGGGAGCCAGAACACTTCGAAGAACAAACATTATATAATAGACCCTCAAGTTATGCGAATGTTCCTTTCCGCGCGCCCTCACGTAACCCAGATTTCTTGTAAGTGGGGGGCGGGTCTGGTGTTTTCCCTGCCAGAACACATGTTCTGCAGCCGGGGAAGCAGCAGAAAGATAAGACATGGGGTGGGGGGGTGGGGCAGCTGGGGAGGATCAAGCCGAGTGGTAGGTTGGGGCTGTGGGAGGCAGGCGGTGGGTCGTAAGCCTGGGGTGGGTTAGGGCAGCAGGGGGGAGAGGGGTGGAGTTGAGCCAGAGCCCTGCTCGGGTGGTCAGCTGGGCTGTGGAGGGTCTGTACTGGAGCTGCACATGGGGGGAGGGGTTGAAGTGGAGCACAGGGGGCTTGAACCAGGGCAGGTGGGGGTGTGTGTTGAACTGAAGCCGCGCGTGGTGGGTTTGACTGGGGCGGGAGGGTGGAACCGGAGCCGGGCGCAGGGAGTTTGAACCAGGGCAGGTGGTTTGAACTGGAGCCACGTGTGTGGGGGTGAGAGGGGCTTGAACAAGAGCCGCATGCGGGGGGGGTTAAACCAGGGTGGGAGGACAGAACTGGGGCTGCATGTGGGGGATTGAACTGGGGCAATGGGGGTGAGCTGCAGCCAGAGCCAGGCGTGGGGATGAGCAGGAGCCACGTGCAGGTAGTGAGCCAGCAGGGGGGTTGAACTGGGGCTGGGGAGGTTGAGCTGGTGTCACGCCTGAAGGGTGGTGAGGTAGAGCCAGAGGCGGAGGTGGGGGTGAGCAGGAGCTATGCACCGGTGGTGAGTGTAGCTGGGGGGAGCCTGAGCCGGGGCTGCGCAGAGCCAGAGGAGAAGGGAGCGAGTTAAGCACAACTGGAAACCGCACATTTCCAGGGTTTACTGTAGGAATCGGGGTGAGCTGCGTAAGAGCGGGGCCGCGCACTTTGGGTTCGCGCACTCTGAGAGCTGACTGTAATCCCCACTTCTAACAGAACACTCTTAGGCTTTGCCAATGCTACTGTGGGCTGTCGACCTCTGTTACACAATTTCAGCTAAGTGACTAATGTAGCTGAAGTTGTCGTACTTAGGTCTGCTCACTGTGATATCTTCACAGCAGTATGTCAACAGCTGATGCTCTCCTGTCAGCTCTGCCTACTCTTCCAATTGTGGTGGAGTACTGGAACTGATGGCAGAACACTTGGCAGTCAATTTATTGCATCTGTACTCAATAGAATAATCTGAGCCCCCCCAACACACAACCAGATCAATCACTGTCCATTGACCCAGCCCTTTGTGAAGACATGCCCTGAGTCACAAGCAATGAGAACGTGTCAGACAGACTGGGAACCTAATAAAATTCTCCTTCTTTAAAGCATTCCAGCCTGAATGCACTTGCCTCACTTTGTTTAGTACTCTGCCATACTGTTCCCTGTAGTGCATTTAGACTGTAAACTTCTTGGGGCAGAGGCTTGTTTTATAATTGGCATACCCCATTTACTGTAGTGTAGATACTCACAAAGTGATACAAGTACTATGGTAGTTAAAATCTGTCCATTGCCACAAGGTCTGGATAGCAACTCTCTTCTGTGTCTTTATTCCTGGCTCATTTGTGAAAGCAATGGAGCTGTGTGTCTGAGAATGGGTCATGCCCTTCTAACCTTAACCCCACTGATGAGTCCTTTCAGTCTTAGAAGTCAGGTAAATCTCAGTGTGGCTGCCTAAGAAAACAGGGATGAAAGGCTAAGGAACAAACGCCTAAGTTCTCCTTTTTGCCATGCAGAAATCCTTAAAGGTGTTTTAAAAATAAACTCCTTTTTAGATGCGTGTACCTCAGAATTAAAAGCACATTTCTAATTACATTCCCCATTTGTATATAAAAACTACACAGTGATTCAGACAGTCTCTTTCACCTGTCCCCCTGACTTTTAATGGGAAGCCCCTGCTTGTGATATTAGAACAGGAGCAGCTTTTAAAATCCATAAGCTACCTATAACAATTTAAAACAAAACTAAAATGTCAGACTTTCATTACCTGAGTAGAGAGGCACAAAATGTTTCAAGGCCAGTTTAAAGGATTTCCTTGTTTCTAAAATTCATGTAACATTTGGGGAATTGGTCTGAACAAATATTCAAGACAGCTAGCAAAAATATCACCAGGGTTAACTGGCTGAAGAGACGCTTTATTGCTCCCCTTTCTGGTAGATTTCAATGAGGATCTATTTCACTTTTCCTTCGGCCGCATCAGTGCCAATGTCCTTTGAGCACAAGCATGCAAGGAGAAATTACGTTCAGTGCCCTTCCCTTTGGACATAGCCCAACAGATAATTGTTGATCAGTGATGGCATGCGTGGTCCTAGCAAAGCCCAAGTAGGCAGCCTACCCACTCATCTTGGATAACAGACAGTCTTTTAAAAGTTCACTCTGCAGGGTGAGTTATGGATGCTCTTCATATAGAGAGAACAAAAGATTAAAATAATCTTAATTTAAAAAAAAAAGCCGACCAACGGCATAAAAAACATCCACTCAGCATCCAGGCAATTGTGTTGGAAAAAAACTGAATTAATGGTTGTGAGACAACGTGCCTTTTTAATGATAAAGCATGACAGTTGCAAGATAAGGCAGGGGAACTAGCCAGCTGCAGCCCACTCCTCAACCTTGAGAACAATTTATTTGTATGTTGCTGAAACAGAGCCTAGAAGATGTATGCTGACATCTTAATCACTTGCAGTGAGGTTTTAGGAATCTGTTCACTGAACTTTAAATGTACGCCAGCAGTCTTGAAACTTCTGCCTACAGAGAAATAGTATTTTATCATTTTCAACATCCTTCACAAAATTAGGCTCTGCTGAGATGTAACAAATTCTCTCTATTGATTCTACATTGGCATTTCAGGGTTATTAAACAGAAAACATCCTTCCTAAACTTAAGTCAGCTATATCTGTTGCTATGAAGGAAGGACACGCTGTCAGCAGGTAGCTATAGCAAAGCACCAAACATCCCTACCATCTTACCTGCATGAACTATTACCATCAATTTTCTTTACTGTTAATTTAAGAGTCCTTATGCCAGCAGCCAGCAGGCCAAGCAAGAAAAGACAGAAGAAAAATGAGACAAAAGCAAAAGAAAGACAGAGGCAGAAAAGTCATGTTTAGGAGTTAGAGGGGAAATGATACAAATTATCCATTTATTTTGAAAAAGCAAAAGAATGATAATGCACAGAATTAAAACAGACATGCCAACTTCTGAGGACTACCACAGCAGTGTTTGGTGAACTGCACGGGCTAAACAGAGAGAATGTTTGTACTTTCTCAGTTAAAAGTTGACTGCATTTTCATCGTAAACCTAATATATTATTAGTTATAAAATCCGTTGTGAAAATTTACTCAAGGTTGCAACTTTGCTTACTAAGCTTAAAAAAGCTTTATTTTCACAAGAAACTATCTAGCTGCCTACACATTGAACTTAGGTGCTTTTATGGACTCGTTTTTAAGCAAAAATTGTGAGCAATTAGTTTATGCAACTGAACTATTGTTCAGAAAGTGCCTTAAAAAAGTAGTTACTGAGATTTGAAGTTGTTCCCTTTTGCATGCATATTAAGCATCTGTCTTCAAAAATTAGTTAAGATGATTAGTTCCTGGATTTTCTAGTACAGCAGCAACAGCAAAACCCATCAGAAGGGTTTGTACCCTCTACAATGTTATGATTAAAGTCTGGAATGTCTGTCCACAGAATGGTATTTTGCAGCTATTAGTCTGAGCCACAACCTTAACCTTTTAACCAAGGGGCAGTTTAACTTAACTCTGCCCTAATTACGGTAATTAAGTTCTATGGGCTTTTATTGTACAAAAAGTCTAGAACACATGTGAAATTAAAAAGTTGAAATCAAATGAAAGGATGTTAAAATAAGCTAGCAGGCACAGAGAATAAAGACAACAATGCAATTTTTTCAACATTTATATTTTCCCTCGTAACATATGAATGTAGTAGGGAGGAAGGACGGCTGCCTTTGTTATCCTAAAATACACAGAGATACAAGAAATTCTACTAGGAACACATGCTTACCCTTCTTTAAGCAGTATAGGCTGCTCTATACTCTTGTGATCTCTCCTTCCAGAGGATGAAATCAAATCTAAGAACTTAAGTGGACAAAGCACACTGATAAAATATAGGTAACAACTGAAGATGGATTAAATGTTTACATTTACATATTACTGTAGTACTGGACAATGCTCTAACAGTAATTGAAAAATTACAGCGTACAATTAGGAAATCTGGGAAGGTTTTCTTGATGCTAAATTAATAACAGCTCATATGTAACAGGTCCAAGAGGCATACACCTCTACTTCATTATATCCTCTTCATGCTCTTTTATTACTCAACCTCTTTCATTTGGACCAGACTGGTCTCGTTACAGGTGTGTGGGATAACATGGAACGTGTACATGCAATAAATTTGACTGACGCTATATTGTTAAGAAATGTGGTTTCCAACAGATTCAAAAGATATTTTATATGCACTATATTCACTGCATATTTCTTGAGTACTACTGCTACTAAATCTGTTTTTTCTTGTGAGTGTTTGGTATTGTATAAATATGGCACTATTTGTACAGTTCTAAATATCAGCTTCAATAGGCAGATTATATACTTAATGCACTGTCTTGTTACTTACATTTTTAACTGCATCTGCGTATTTCTGCTCATTAAAATAATCATAAAAAGTGGCCATGTAAGATTCCTTGAAGCTGGCCTGAAATGCAAACAACCAACCAATATTTCTGTGTCTTCCATACAACTTATACCTAAAATCTCAACATCAATAAACTCAGAAAATTAGAGTTTCCCTATTTAAAACACCACCACTTTCCCTACCTGGAGAAAAAAAAATCAAAGCTACTTTCAGGTGGTTTGGATGTAATATGAAGCACTATCAAGAAAACGCTCAAACTAAAATAACTTCTGTAAAAAAAAATGTGGGGTAGCAGAATGTATTCCAGATCTTCAACTCAATATATTTACCAGAATATTCTGTAAAAGTTTCAAGTTCTTTCTTAAAATTGTGTACTCAAAACAACCCAACATAAAGGTAAGAGGCAAGGAAATGAATGGAATCAAGAGATTTGTACATGGTATACTGGCTCACCTACAGGTTGGTGGTATGAATCCAGCTGAGGACAGCAGTGACCCCACGTTATCATGTGATACTGATCTGGTGACCTTCTGGCTTAAAGCATTCCCAGGGCAAGGTGGGGGGTGGGGGCTCCATGTCCTGGAAGGGGCAGGGCGTCAGGAGGAAGGACTGAAGCCTAGGACAGGCATCCCTTAGCGCCACTTGGGTCATGGCATTGGGTGAACTTTCCACCCTGCCCCCGCAAAGGATCCACATGCAGTAAGGCTCCCACAGTGTTTCAAAAGGGCCCGGAGCTCCTGGCTGCTGGGGCGCTGTGGGCCACCCTGAAACATCAGCTCTCTATGCCGTTGCCCTCCTTATTGCCCCGTCAGTGGGCCTGCATTGCAAGATTTGTGTAGAACTCAAAAGACCACTACCAGCTCTTATCACTGATCAGCTGAGCACCGATATGCTATAATGGGTATGTCTACACTACAGCGATCCTTCAAAAGAAGTTCTTTTGGAAGATCTCTTCTGAAAAAACTGCTTTCGAAAGAACATGACCACCCACAAAAAAGTGGATTGGAAAAAAAAAAAAGGAAAAAAAAAAAGCACTTCTCAAAAAGCCCCAAAACCCTGAGGCCATGCTAAACTTTACTACAAATATTGTTCAAATGAAGAAAATGTTTCCCATCAGTTAGCCTGGAGGTTACAAATGCAGTTCCTCTAGCATTGCTTACTACTGGCTTGGCTGTATATGGTACTATTCAGCCATGCCAATCATTTAATCACAAAAATACAGTGACAATCTGCTTTAAAAATTAAATAGTCACATTTTGCCAACATAACCCATCAAGTAAGAAATAAAACAAAACACTTACAGATTTAGATTTGGATAAGCTGCCCAGTGTTTGTATGGTCTTTGAAATAAGCGTCAAAGTCCTAGAAGTCTGTGGATCCTAGTGAGGGGGAGAACAATGGTGTTACACATTCCCAGTGTTTAAAACATGAGACAGAGCACTACATACATTTTCTGTTCTCTGTTTCATTCATACCAAAAGTCAGCATAAAATATTAAGGCGGCACAGACATTACAGAAAAAAAGCTGCTGCTTTAAGAAGCAGGACAGATTTTGTTGTGACTCTCTTTTTACCTGTTTCTGAAAAGTCAGTCCCTTGCCTCAGTTTGTAAGTGAAGACTTTTTTTCTACACTAAAATTTAAGGGATTTGCTCTTGGACAACATATTTACCACTCAAGTGTCGCAAAGAGTTTTGAAGTAAAGAACCCAATTAAAATGGAGCTGTTACTGCAATCTCAAGAGCAGCTTGAAGTTCTTTTGACTTACTGTAGAATTGGTTTCTTAAATGGAGGAAATTTGACCAAGAAGCCACAGTAACATTCAACCCCATTTAAAAATTACGCTGTACCCTTTTCAATGGAATCTGTAACAATTTATTGCTCAAAGTTACCTTTGACCAGCAGAAGGCATTTCTATACACGGAAGGAATCTGATTATGAGCGTTTTTTAAATTCAGTTTTTTAGGAATGGGAGAGCATTTTAACATTGTGAAGAAAACTAGCTTAATTTTTAAGGCAATTAGCATGCTTTTAACAAAGTTATTGCAGCTGAAACTCCTATTGCCATATATGGCTTTGCACAAGAAAAGAATGAGGGGATACAATTTCAGTTTATGTAACACTTCACAGCATGCACAGACCCATAGGCACAATTCTTACAATAGGTAATTCCACACGCCAGTCTTCTCTTTGATAGCGCTGAGCACTAGCAAAGAATACAAAGGTTGTATGTATTACCCAGCAAAACATTCAACCTGTTGACCAATAGGGGGTGACTCATGGTTGCTTGAGACAGAGCCTTCATAGGCGCCAGACCCAGACTACAGAACTCCCTCCCTGAGAGAGGGGGGTGAGAATTACCACAGTGACAGGGCTTAATTTCAAACCTAAATGTAGAACTCACTTAAACTTATGGGGGGTGGGAGTCTAAGTTCCTCGCTAAGTCATCTATCCTACCTGCTAACCCACACAACAGACAAGAGCTACCATGCTATTTCTCCTACGTGTAGAGAAGATAGATTAAAAACCCACTTGGCAGGCACTCAAACTGTAGTGATGGGGCCACACATATACTTAGATAGACTGATACAGTACTTACTGGGTGATGTGGTGTAAGCTGAAAGAGATTTGGGGAAAGAATGGCAGGAGCAAAGAATCTCAGGAAAATGAAGCTGCTTACAGCTGTATACCGTACATCTGGGTCATCTGTAACAAGAGAAACCATTCCAACAAACAATAAAGAGCATCTTCAGTACTAGTAAACCTGTCAAAATGCCTTCAGATAGTTAATTCAGACGTATGCTGCTGGTTCACACATTCACTAGTTACGGGCAAATCAGACAATGGTTTGCAGCCAAATATTAGCCATGAATAAAGTAATGAAAATACCCAGGTGAGAGCTTGCCACAATAAAGACAATAAGACTGTGTAGGCGTTCCATAAAGTTTCATGGTGCAGGAAACAAGTACCAGTGTCTGATACATGAACTAACCAAGTAGAACATATGATTCATTTACATGGATTTTAAAGGAGACTGATTCTCACTATTTATCTACAGCACCGAGCATAATGGATCCCTGGTATGTTAGGTCCTGAGAGCACCACTGGAAAAGTAGTAACAAATAATAATTGTAACAATAATTATAACACATCAAAGGGATAAGAAATACAATATGGTAATCACTGGAATTTCATTTTGAAATTTGCTGTTCTCAAAGTGGCTATAACATGACATCATCTTACTCAGTTGAGCTGCCCTTTGTGCGTACAAAGATCTTAACGGATCTGCTTACTTTAGTGACAAACATTGATTTTTGATTCATTCAGGTTTTTTTTTTTTTTTTTGCTTTTTACTTTGGCAGAACCAACAGCTTAGGAAGAGTGAAACAGATTCTACTCTTCCTTTTCCATCTGCAACAAAATTTACTAACTTCTGCTCAAAGCAAAACAGCAGTCATACAGTACTTTAAAGGCTAACAAAACAATTTATTAGGTGATGAGCTTTCATAAGGCAGACGCACTATTTACAGATCTGAACTAAAAAGCACTACTGGACTGTTTTTTTGTTTTGATAGAATATAGACTAACACGGCTATCTCTCTGTTACAGATCTGAAGAAGTGGGTCTGCCACATGAAAGCTCATCACCTAATAAATTATTTTGTTAGTCTCTAAAGTACTACGTGACTGTTGTTTTGCTTTTTCATTTTGAAAATACAGACTAACACAGCTACCTCTCTGTAACTTCTCAGTTACAGCTCTGCAAATCCACTGAAGGCAAAGGCCTTGCATAGGTATCAGTAAGTAGTATGACTTTTATTACAGACTAATGCATGAGTCAAAGTACAGGTCTGAACTTTCATATTTAATAATGAGTTTGCAGAAAAGTTGTTTTGTAAACTGAGCCTATTTGATCTGAAATCATTGATACCTACATTTTAAGCCCCCCAGTGCAATTTCTAGCAGGCCGCTTTCAGTGTAGAATATAACAAATTTTAAGGAAGAGCTGAGGTAAACACCGCATAGATTACATTTCAAAACAGGACCCAATCTGAAATGTACTTTTAACCTCTACACTCGGATAATGTAAACTGGTAGATAATAAAAATTATATACTTCAAAATCACATAACATACAACACAAGCTGAAAAGGCACACAGCAACTCACCTTGAAAACGTTTGGCAGCAGATTCTCTCAGTGAAAAGAAAATATCGCACATCACTGTAGGACAGGTCACCCCAGATTTCGTAATGACAGTGAAAATGCGGTCAACATACTGCCTCAGATTTTCCTGAAACATTTAGCCAGGTGTTAAATGTATTTCATTCTTTGTTTTAACTACACTGTTTCTCTTCCATGGAAACCAAGGCTACTACAATTTCTCTAATGGAATCTACAGTAGATTATTTCTGCAAAAAAATTAAAGTAATTAAAAAAACACAGTTCCATATTCAATGGGCACCCTCTTCTTTCGTAAGGCATATTTCTGAATACAAAGCTGAAAGCGCAGTATTTTTTTCTGCCAAAAAGGCAGACATCAAGTAAGACCTCATTCCATCAAGCGTGCTTTTTTTTTTTTAATCTTTACAAATCTCTTTGGAACAGTTGGCTAAAGAGTCCCCATTTCTATCATACTTGATATTTATGCAGTGAAGTGAAAACAAGTCCTATTTTCTTGTCTATTTTACATTTAGACATCACCACATTTCAGTATTATGCTATGCAACATGAAACTGATGTAACAAAAAATCACATACATTTTCAGTGTGTTAAGGAAGCTTCCTGTTGTACTGGTATAGACAGCTTAATTTACAACACCAGATGGGGTTCAGGTTACCTTAGTAAGGGAGACAAAATTCCCAAAATAATTAGAGTGTTTGCTGTCCATTATATATATGATTGCATACCCTGTTGTTTTCCAGGTTTTCGCCATCTTTTAACTTTACAGGATCAATTTCACAAGGTTTATGGAGTTGGCAGATCTAGAAAGAACATGATGAACAATTAGTACACTAGCTTACCTTAAGATGGAAGAGGTCTTAAAAGAAAGAGTTTAGGTTGTTAGTTTTCTTTGGTAAAGGGCTGAATGCTATTTTATTAGCAATTTTCCTTCTGTCAGGACACCAGATCAGGTAGTCAAGATTTTGAATTTTTCCAGAATATTAGCTTCTATGGTTGGTAATATGTTGAACATAAAAAGATGATGTTTTCATTAGGTCTTCCCAAACTAGATCATCTAAAATGACATTTGTTGTTTGAAAGAGAGAGTACTGTAAAACTATTCTTAGAAAAAACAGTATTTCTCCATGAGAAACCACAGTAATTGTCTAGGTACAAAAGCGCTGAATCATTTAAAGGAAATCTGCAGTCTGAAATTGTTGCTCAGCTATGGTTCTGCTGCGGGGGGGGAGGGGGGGGAAATGAAGAATAGTCATACTGGACTGAAGAGATAATAAAACTTCACCACATTGCCAGATAACACACATGCAGTTATTTAGAAATAATCATATCCACTTAAAGCAACAGGAAGAATTGTGTTATTTATGATCAATGGCTACTTTCTGCCATGTGCAGTGTTATTTTCTTAGGCTTTCACAGTAAAGCCCCGACTATCTGACCCATGGTTATCCAGCATTCCACTTTATCCCACACTGCCCAGGCAGTGTAGGGTACAATGGAATGTTTGGTAACTGGGGGTCGGATAATCTTGCCCCGGTTCCACTGCCACTGGGAAATGGCTCAAGGCGGCCCATACCAGGGCTGGCAGGGGCTGTCTGCCTTAGGGCTAGCTGGGGCTTCCTACCTTGGGGAGCATGCTCCAGGGAGCTGGCACAGTGGCAGCTGGCAGCCCACTGCAGGAGCTGGCCCCCAGCAGCGGGTAGCCTGCCCAGGCAGCTGGCCTCCCGCCCTGCAGAAGAAGCCCAGCAGCTGGCAGCCTTCTGCCCCTTGTGTCTTCCTTCCTCCTTGCAATTAGCCAACATTTCCAGTTATCCAACCATTGGTCAGTCCTGATTACGTCAGATAACCAGGATTTTATTGTATTTTGCTTTTAACCATTTTCTAGAACCCAAGGCTATGGTTACACTAGAGAGTTTTGTCGACAAAACTGGAGTTTTCTTGACAAAACTCATGAAGCGTTTATACACAAAATGGGTTGTGTCAACAGTGTCGACAAAACCCAGCACCTTCACCAGCAGTGTTCTGCCTCAAAACTCTCAGGCAGAACACGGCTGTTGACAGATTTCTGTTGATAAAACAGCTCTGTAAATGCCCCGAAGGGGTCTCTCTCGACAGACCGGGCATCCACAACAATGGGCAGCCCTGTCTGCTCTGCTTCTGTTTGCCCGTTTTGTCGAGAGAGCGGCCAGGCAGCCGGGCTGCTCTGTTGACAGAGCGGAGTGCTCTTCCAATTTGCTTTTGTGTGTACATGTGATCTGTTGAAAAAGGTTTTGTCAGGAAAACTCTTCTGACAGTGAATTCCGCTGACAGATAGCTGTAGTGTAACCGTAGTCCAAATGATTTATTTTAAAAGACAAAAAGCTTTTTCTTATGGAAACTTTTTATTTTTGTTTAATGAAAGTCCACAGCTCATGAACTGGGTGAGTCACTGTGTAATGAACACCACATGGATTTTCATGTAAAACAACAAGAAGTCCTGTGGCACCTAATGGACTAACAGATATTTTGGAGCACAAGTTTTGTGGGCAAGGACCCAGAGGGGGGGTGGACCGAAGACAATGATCAAGTGACTTGTCTCCTGCCATCCATCTCCAGCCTTTGACAAACATCATTCCTACCCCCTGGCTAATAGCTTTTTATGGACCTAACCTCCGTTTTGAGGATATGGACTAACTCAGCTACCACTCTGATACATGTAAAAATAAGATCTTGACATTAGTCCTACGGAGCAGTCCTAAAAGGGCAAGACATTAACAACACTTACTCCTAGAAGGCCCATTAGGCTGAACTTTTACCAAAGAAGTATTCTGAATTTGGTCTTACCTCATCTATAGTTGGCTTTAGCGTGACCTGAAGATAATGCATCCCTGCCAGTTTCATTGTCTCATCAATGCACTTGGAGGTTAATGAATTTCCTCTGAAAATGGTGTTGGGGTCTCTGGAAGGGAAACATTTTCTATTGTTTAGTCTGTTGTAATAAAACCACTAACATACAGAAATGAAAAGCTTGTTTTTGAATGCACACAAATATTTTCCTTGACTCATAAGAATGACAGACCAAAGGTCCATCTAGCCCAGCATCCCGTCTGCCGACAGTGGCCAATGCCAGGTGCCCCAGAGGGGTTGGACCGAAGACAATGATCAAGTGACTTGTTTCCTGCCATCCATCTCCAGACTTTTACAAACAGAGGCCAGGGACACCATTCCTACCCCCCGGCTAATAGCCTTATATGGACTTAACCTTCATGACTTTATCTAGCTCTTTTTTGATCTCTGTTATAGTTCTAGCCTTCACAGCTTCCTCTGGCAAGGAGTTCCAAGCGTTGACTGTGCTTTCTGTGAAGAAGAACGTCCTTTTATTAGTTTTGAACCTGCTACCCATTAATTTCATTTGGTGTCTGCTAGTTCTTATATTATGGGAACAAGTAAATAACTTTTCTTTATTCAACCACTCCACAATGCTAATGATTTTATATACCTCTATCATATCCCCCCTTAGTCTCCTCTTTTCTAAACTGAAAAGTCCCAGTCATTTTAGCCTCTCCTCAGATGGGACCCGTTCCAAACCCCTGATCATTTTAGTTGCCCTTTTCTGAACCTTTTCTAATGCCAAAATATCTTTTTTGAGGTGAGGAGACCACATCTATGCGCAGTATTGAAGATGTGGGCGTACCACAGCTTTATGCAGGGGAAGTAACATATTCTTTGTCTTATTTTCTATCCCTTTTTCAATAACTCCTAACATCCTATTTGCTTTTTTGACTGCCACTCCACACTGTGTGGATGTTTTCAGAGAACTATCCATGATAAGAACATAAGAATGGGATACTGGCTCAGATACTGGTCTGACCCAGTAATGGCCATTCTTATGTTCTTGTACAAGGGCTTCCATGAAATGCACTGTGCAGGATTTGGTGCATTTCCAGCTTATCACAGAAAAACAATAGTAATCAGCATTCTCAGAGGAATTGAGAATCTAAGGAGTTTGTCATAATTCTTATTACGGTAATGTACTGGAGTTCCACTACACCAAGTACTGCCCAAACACACACTGAGGCACAGATCCTGCCACAAGGAACTTATAGCCTAATGGAAAAAACATGAAAGATGTCTGTGCTTTCATGCACTACTGCCCAGTATGAACTTGGGAGGCAGCCATTTCAGTCTCATGACTTACTGGGCATGGGATTTAAGTTACTCTTAAAAAGGCATATTTGGAGTGATTAACAAGATTGTATGACCTCAGTGACCTTATGTGGCTGAACTACAGTACCATGTTTGATGAAATATTGTAAGTTATGCCTTGCATAGGCCCCAAGCCTGCAAACAGAACTGTGCAAGTAGACCCCTGAGCACACACAAATGCACATTTAATTCAGTGGGGGGTCACTCACACAATTCTCTTTGTAGGACTGTGCATAAAAGAAGTGACCGTATCACTTGTTACAGTAAAACTCTTTCATTGTCGGCATTCGATCAGCCAGAGCTCTCAAATAACCAGCATTGTAACCATAAATAAATTTTAGCATACCAAAAGTGAATACAAATAAATACAGCAAAAACAGTATAAGTTTACAGTGTACAATACTGCTGTTGTTGGTAAATAAAGTACTCTGCATACATTTTTGTTTGTTTCTTAATATCTAATCTTGTTTTTCTTTCATGTTATACATTGCTAGGTAAACCTTTCTATTATCCAGACTATTTGAATATCCGGCAACCTCCTGGTCCCTGGGCTGCTGGATATGAAAGAGTTTACTGTAACGTTATATTTGCACTATTACAGCCTGTAGGTTTGTGAATGATCTTCAGAAACGCATTCCTTACATATGTTGAAATCAATCTTACTGATAAAAATACAGATTTCCTAGGCATGGCACAGTGTTGTTCTCTCAAGTCAATATTAACCTAGACAGTCAGAAATAACTCTGTTGGAATGGTATTCTCACTCCTTCTTCTATGTGGCTTCTTTACATCTCTCTTGCTTTGCAGCATCCACTAATGTGCTGCTTTTAATTATGCTATAGAGCCTGTCCAGCAGTGGTTAAGCTATAAATAGAGGAAACCACAAAGGCCACTCCCCAACCAAAGTACTATTTGCAGGGCCCTTTTGCTTAATTGGTATTTTATTATTGGTACAGTGGCCCTCTAAAAGGATATATACACACAGAAACTGAAATATTCTTTTAAAAAAACCCAGACCAGTTAACAAGCGCATGGCTGCTTTTGGCCTCTTAAATTGGCAAACAGCCATTAGCTTCTACATCAGATTTGCAATCTATTGTTCACTGGACTCCTTTTTTGCACCCACAAGTACAGAAATAATTTCCAACTCATTTGGCTCCCACAATTATTTGCAGGAGCAATTTAAACCACTAACATATCTGCCTTCCTCTTCTACATGCATGTTACTTAACTGCACCTGTACAACTGGGCCTTCAGTTATCTGGTTGCTCTCTTACTCAATGAAGCATCTATTCAACAGTTCATATTTTTCTATTATTGCACCTGTTTACAAGAGAGGGAGAGGGTGGTGAGTTCTTCTGCTAAATTCATTTTTCTGTTTTTAAAGAAGTAAAACTACTGCCTTTGAAAGGTGCTGGCCTGAAAGCCCTGAAAATGAATGTCCCCCATGTCTGAGGTTCAGGTACGTGGCAAGCCAGGGGAAGAACACCTTTCCTCACATTACCCTCAGCCTACGCAGAGGGACTATCTCTACACGTAGGGGAGTATTCCAGTCCTTGCTCTGTGTGAAAAGACACTGTACAAAGGCTTCATTTGGTTGTGTCTGTGGCACTTGATACTTTAATGGCAGTAACTGTCCCCCAGGCAGTGGGTTGCAACCCAAAGGCATACAGATGCAGATCATTAAATCAACTTCAGATGGTAATGAACTTCAGACACACTGCATCTGATGTGGATACAGTGCTATAGTGACTGGCACTATACAAAATCCTCAGACAATTCTTTGTGGCAAGAATTTGTGAGTGTTAAGGAAGCACCTAATTTCTGCCTCATCCACTGCCACTTGTCACCCCATCCTTTGTGCTACAGCCCTGCATTTGGAAAGATTAGATGTTTGGACAAGATTTGTCTCAAATGTCATAGCAAAGCTGATTTCCATGGAGAAACGGACTTTTCCTTTATATACCATTATTCTAATTGTTCTATTAAGAAGTAGATGCTTTATTAAGAAATGATTTGTTATGAACTGTGAAAACCATTGCAGGGTTTGATTACTATAATTAATATTTACTACTTGCAATGCCTTTTTTGTGAAAAAAAAAAAGTGCCAGTCCTCAGATCACTCCCGCCCCACCCCACCCCCAGCCAATCCATGAGTGGTAAGGGGACTGTGGGCCCCATACTAAAACTCAGTGGGGGTTTTGGCTGGCTGGCTAGCTCCCAGCACTAAAAGGGAAGGGTCCGTGAGAAACCAGGGCCCTGAGATGGACAGTCCCCAGGGATAGTGGAAAGAGGCCAACATTCCAGGTCAGCTAGACTGACAGGTTGGACAGGCAAACGAGGGAATCGGGAGGCCAGGTCCTGTCCTCTGTGTGAGCTGGGTTCTGACTGGGCCTCTGAGAGAAGAGGAGAGAGGGCTAAGAAGAGCAGCAAGGGGCGCAGCTGTGCCGGGAGGCAGCCCTGCAGTGCCAGAGCCAGAGGGACACGCAGCCGAAAGAGCACCAATCCTGTGCTAAGAAGCAGACCTGCAGTCACCAGAGAGCCAAAGGGGTCAGAGGAGCAATGCAAGGAGCTGGAGGCTGGCAACACAACACAGTCGGCAGCTGGGTGTGGTGAGCAGATGGGACCAGCAAAAGGAGGGCGAGAGGCTCTGGGCAGGGAAACACCACAGCCAGGAGGCCTTGCAGGCCAGACATGGAGAGGGATTATAACTCCAAATAGGAGAAGGGCCCTGTCACTTTTGAGCGTGAAGTCCTGTGGTCACTGCTTGAGCAAGCATGTTCGACCTGCAGCCCCACCCCTGCAGCGCAGCCAGAGTCTGAGAGGGAGCCCTGGAACTTAAGAGGAACAGACTGTGAACTGTGCTTACGCTCAGCAAACTGCTGGTTGTGATGTCCCTGTGCCGCAGAGCAGGGCTGTGTGTTCTCTTTAAACCTTTCTCGTTTTTATTTATTCTTTTCTTTTTAATCGGCTGCTGTGTAATCAATTGTATTCACTTTGAACCGTATGAGGTGATCCACGGCTCAGGAAAGCGTCCACTGTGAAGGGAGCACCCTGGAATGGGGACACCCTAGCCCCTGTCCTAAGTGACCGTGAGGTTGGGGTTCAGCCCTAGGAAACCTGGCCCCAACCTAGTTGGGATTTCAAGGACTGTGCTACTCAGAGGAGTGGAAGGGAAGCCCTGAGGGTCAGGGAGGCCATTGGGTAAAGGGAGTGGGAGTGAGGACTCAGATCCTTTCACAGGTCCACTTCACCAGGGTAGTACAGAAGCCAGGAAAGTTCCCCACAATAGCAGGACCATTCCCCCGCTTACACATGGTTGGGGCAGCTGAGGTGCCGGTACTCAGTACTGGTGAGCACCAACACAAAAAAACCCCCACCGATTACTTGTATTTACCATAGCACCTAAGATCCCCACTCCAGGGCCAGGAACCCACTGGGGCAGGCACTGTATAAACAGAACAAAAAGATGGCCCCCCAAGATCTTACAATCCAAGCATAAAACGAGACACGGATACAGAGACATGGGAGAATAAGGCAACAATGAGACCACTGGTCCGTACAAGGGACTGGTGAGAACGAACAGTGGCCTAACTGCTGCCAGGTTTTTCATGGTAAGCGCCACCAAAAAGGAAGTTCTCAGGTGAGTTTTGAAGGGGGCTAATGAGGTAGCTGTGCAGATCTCTATGAGGAGCTTCTCTGAAGCCTTAACCCACCTATTTTCCCAGGTAGGGATAATCTTGGGTTATACATTTGCACAGGGCCCTGGTTGCTGACTGGAGCCCCTGGGTGCTATCGCAAGTACCAGACAGTCATAATGATTGCTTTTGTTAAAAAAAGCCATTGTGATTCCATACATTGAGCATGATGTTACAGCAAACACCTGACATTTTATTTAAAAATGAGTGGCTTGTTGGTACTTACTGAGTTCTCTTCACTTCAGCATTTGCAATTGCGCTGATGAAAGGCACAATTTTGCCATAGTGTAAAAAAAGCCTCACCAGAGGTATGGCTGCTTCCTGTTTTTCTCTGCAAACTTCACCCAACACATGTGCAGCAGATGCTGAAACAGGCTGAACAATAGAGACAAGCAAACATTTTGAGATATGCATCCACAGTAATCACCACTTATTAACACGGGCTTCTTTTTCTTCACATAGACTCCTCATACAATACCATCCATGCCAACTGCCGTGCCCTGACATACGGCATGGCTGGGTCTCAATTTCCACTTTGTTAGTTGTATGTTTTGCTCACAAGAGGGCAGCAATTTAAAAACCATGACAATGCAGTCCCTGTTTTCCTATTGTTAGTATGTGCTTTCAATGAACATTGCAGCCTGCTTGTGAAATAATGTAAATAAAAACCTGGACTTTTTGCTGTATTTTAAAGCCACAATCGAAGAAGTTAAACACAGCTTTCTTCGGGGAAGCAGTCTAGTACAACAGCTTAGTTTGTGCACCCAGGGACACACACAAAATATTTTTTCTACGTAAATGCAGGTATCATTTCTTTTCCAGTAGTAGCAAGCTGACTGATTAAACGTAACAGGTTTATTTTGCATTCACATGTAGGATTAGACAGGTGGGGAGTATATGTGGGTTTTCATAACTACTGCTGTAAATGGGTGTGTCTGCATTTACCATCAGCGTGTGCAGATAGAGATCTTTTCTGCAAGAACTGAAAACAAGCACAAGGGATATGCAGCCTTTGAAAGTCTCAAGTGGATAAAAGGGTAGCAGGTGAGATCACTGGCCACTTCAGTTCTATTACCTCACTTGTAAAATGAAAAATATTTGGGGGGTTTTAGGATAATCACCAGGTAAACAACAAGCAGCAGCAAATAAATTACCTCAACATCTGCAGATTTTAACAGGAGGTCTCGAAGTGGGCTGTAATAGTCAGAGGAAAAAACATGGTCCTCAGTGTAAACCACATTTAACCTTAAGGACCCAAGGTCATCTGGCTTCAATGACTTGCTGCCATTATCTCTGGGCTGCAGGAAATACCTGTCAAGCAAAAAATAGTTTGTCTTGAAACACAAAAAATGCTCTCAAGCCGCACATGAGCATATGTAATAAGTAGGTAAGATGTAATATTGGCAAACATAGTGACTTTCTGATGTTCTGAATTAGATTTCCCGAGAGACTCACCAATTTATTTTGCATTAACTCAACTACAGGTTGAGCCTTTCGTGTCCGGCACCCACAGGACCTGACCAACGCCCAATGAGAGAATCTGCCAGACGACAGGCGGCCAATATTGCCTAGCAGCATTACCAACACTTTCACTGCTTACTGGCTCTTAGAAGACATTTAGGGGTAAATTACAGTTAAATAACAGCACGGAACACTGAGAGCGGGGACTGGCAACTGTAAGTAAACTTAATCTGACCACAGAAAGCTTGGCCACACTCATGATGAGTGGTTGTTGGGCAAACTAAAATCATGCCAGCTTATGGATACTGTCAGATGATAGTGTTGCAGATTAGAGATGGTCAACCTGTAGGAAAATTCTGACAATAAAGTGTTGTATTCTTAAGAAATATAAAATCCCATATAGTAAGAAAACTATGAGAAGTCCTGTGGCACCTTACAGACAGATGCCTCTGACGAAGTGGGTCTTTGCCCATGAAAGCTTAGGCTCCAAAAATCTGTTAGTCTTTAAAGTGTCATAGGACTTTCGCTGTTTTTGTGGCTACAGACTAACTCGGCTACCCTTCTTACACTGAGAAAACTATGGCATCACTGAAGAACTGCAGTGCATAACATCATAAAGTTTAATGCGTGAGAACACCTACCTAATTTGCATGCACATTAAAACAGCCAATTCTTCAACGGTTATGCCATCCAATCAAAGCTTCACATATTTCAGTATCTTTATTTCGACAGTTTGGCTATAGGTTAGTTTTTTTGTGTTAGAAACTAGAGGGAAGTTAAAGGCATTTAAACTTTGTTACACATCAGTAGTCACTGTTAGGGTTTTGTAGTGAAAATATAACACATGCAGTACTAAAAACAGTACCATTTCTTTTACGAGAAAGAAAAACACATAGCAAGTACCATGCTTCAT
Source organism: Carettochelys insculpta (assembly GCF_033958435.1). Taxonomy (NCBI): domain Eukaryota; kingdom Metazoa; phylum Chordata; order Testudines; family Carettochelyidae; genus Carettochelys; species Carettochelys insculpta. The sequence continues at coordinate 121,348,085 of NC_134137.1, forward strand.
AAGAGCTGGATTGTCGGAGAAATTTTAAAGGAAGTCTTAGTTCTCCTAGAAACTCATCTCCAAACTTCAAGTTGCTGGCATTCCAAAGGTCTACTCTGTAAGAAAACAAAACCAAAAATCAAAATAAACTCATATTCAAAATGTGGGGAAAAAACACAATAGCCATCTTTTTCTTTTATTAATTTCATTTTTCATTCCGTTATATACATTCAGAAAAACATACTGTACTTATTTCCAAGGAGCCAAAGAGGAGTTTACATTGTTGGATACAGTAAACTCTTTCATATCTGGCAGCCCCAGAACCAGAACGTTGCCAGATATTCAGATATTCTGGATAATGGAGAGGTATACCTAGCAACACATAACACTACAGGTATACCTAGCAACACATAACACTAAAGAAAAACAAGATTAGATATTAAGACACAAATAAAAATGTATGCAGGGTACTTTATTTATCAACAATAGCAGTATTGTACACTGTAAACTTATATTGTACTTGCTGTATTTATTTGTGTTTACTTTCACTATGCTGTGCTTACAGAAAACGTAACTAAATTTCACTTATGGTTAAAATGCTGGCGATTTGAGAATTCTGGATGATAGAATGCTGGTTAAGACAGAGTTTACTGTAGTTTAGTACATCCTTTCCTCATCTGTTTTATTCACAGGAGTTTACACTTTCAAAAGCAGCAGAAGGGTTTGCAATTCACAGGTGCCGTTCCTCTATTGGGATGTTAAACACACCATTCTGGGACAAGGGTTGGATAGTTAAAATGGCTCACACTTCCTTGTTCCCAAGCCACACTGCTTCCAGTTTTGATTTTCCTAACTCAGGTACTGTAACCCCTTTATTTGAGGCACGTTACTCACACAGGACCTCCTAGGTGTCAAGGAGTCTGGGCCTAAACCAAAAATAGGATTAGTTCAAAACATCAATGATCCCCTTCCCACTTGGATATAGTCATTCACCTGTTAAACATATGGGCTCAGATACCCAAACACCTGACTATAAATCAGTAGTGACTACCTGTTCATACTGACTGTGCATTGTCATTTTAGGGTTTAAATTATTGGCTCCCTGCCACGTTTTTTGAGTTTAACCCTCCTGTTGGTAGTTTCAAGATGTCTGTTTATTCTGTCTGTCACTGGCTCTGAACCTTTCCAGACTCCTATACCTCTTTCAAGAATCCGATCTGGCTTGTGAACTCCCAAATTGCACTTCACTTAAAAACTTAGAAAATGTAAAACCTGAAGATACAAAAAATGTCAGCCCTGCTATCACTGAAAAACAACTTATTTTCTCATTCTTACCAAATAATTATCAAACAAATCAATTGGAATATAAATACTGTACTTACATTTCAGGATATAGTATACACGGCAGTATAAAACCAAATCATTGCCCCTATGAAATTTTAGTTTGTAATGAGCATGCTAGTGCATTCGCTAATTTACGTAGCCTGTTGTAAAACCAGACAAATATCTAAATGAGTTGATGTAGCTCCTGGAAGCCCCCCTCTGGTCACCCAAAAGGGTATGCACCAGCATGCCTTATGTGCCGCGCAGTTGAGTGGTCACCCAGAAAAGATTCCAGAGTCGCCCAGCTGATTAGCAGCGTGCTCAGAGCTGCCCACGTGTGTTTCTACTGGTGGTGCACGGCCACACATGCCTCAGTGCACACAACAAAATTTATTCTGCACACATATGGAAGACAACCGAGGGGGAATTGGTATGCATAACCCAGGTTGAGAGCCACTCGTCCAGGTTTACAAACACACTGCTATTTCAACAAAATGACAGAGTGGTCTCTCTACATCTGCGAGCATCTAATCTTGGTGCTGCTGGAAAGCAGCCCAGCAACTGAGATGAGTGTTTACTACTAGTTGTCAGTCATTGGCCTGTGGGGCGATGATGTTCTGTGTATTGCAGCAATTCCCAAAGTTGAGGCCAAATCTTCTCTCAGGAAAATGGAACCTCGCTTACTCCCTGAAGTCCCACTTAGTGCAGTCAAAGGCTTGTACCTCTTTCTTGTGCAGTTCCCCCATATTTGGGAAACTCTTGTATAACTCCCTGTACCATACTTATTTCTCTTTTCAGACACGCTTTCCTACACCGTGAAGGGGTTAACCATGTTGACAATGAGAGTATAACTACTGGAGTGCGAGCTAGCACCAAGATGGACGAGACAGTATTGCTCCAGGTTCTCCACAAACTCAGGCAGACGTCTCCGTGTAAATTACTTCACATTTTGACGTTTTCCTTTGCTACTGAATCTTACTTTTCCTTTTTAAAAAGGTTGTGGATGTGCTGAAGAAAAACAGTTTTGCTGGGAGAGGAGAGAGTGCTTTGGGGAACACTGGCATAAGGTAGAGCTCTGCATGGGACCGGAATGCTGCAGTGCCCACTGACATAACTGAGGGGGCGGGAGAGTGGGATTAAAAAGAGATCCATGCAAGGCTCTGGCGTAAGGGAAGAACAGCAAGACTTGTAATAAAAAGAGATGGAAAAAAACCAGGTGTCCTAATAAAGAGGCAGGGAGTTTTAAATGTCCATTCCATGTTCCACAGACATACTCAATCAGAGCAGTACAACAGTTAGCCTGATATTCTACCTTCAACAGGAGCCACTCCTACGTGATAAAGCAGGTCCATTAGGGACCATTTTGCAAAGGCGTACTCTCATGGAAGGTTTCTTCCTAGTTCCGTGCAGCTGATGGCTGGCATGCCTTGAAGCCTGGGGTTCCTATTCCTCATAGAAGTGTATTCTATTTCTAACTAGTGTAACAGAATATAATATCATAAATCTCTCATACATTTTAAACCACTCATGCCTTACGCCTCAATAATATCGTGTGGCACTAAATTGCATGGGTTATTTGTACCAACTTGCTCCATCTCATCTCAGCTTAGAGTTAAATGTTTTGGGCAGGGACTGCCTTGTACTGTGAGTTGGCCTGAGCTAATTGAAATTTTCTGAAACAAATTTGGTAGGGTGCAAAAAGAAAAAAAAAATCAATTCTTTCTTTTGGTCCCTCTTTCACCCAGTTCTGTTCTGGCACAATGAGATACTGAGCTGGCTGAAGTCTGAACACTACTGCTACAATAATAGGCTCTGTCTAAACTGCCAAGAACTGTAGGCAAAAGATATGCAAATTGAGCAATGCATTTGTGTATCACTTGACAACAGTTCTGTCGAGAGGGGCTTTCCCGACATTTGGCCAGTCCACACAGAGCCAAATGTCAGGGAAAACCCCCTCTGCTGAGATGTCCCTTCTTCCTCATGGAATGAGGAAAACAGGGATGTCAGCAGAACACTTCTGACGCAGCAGACGTCTGCAGACAGACCTCTGGTCTCCTGACAGAAGCCTACAGTTTAGACGTAGTCATAGAGATTGCCAAAACCAAGTTAAGAAAGGGGTGGATTTTCAGGAGGACGAATCACTATTTACACATGACCAAACCTTCATTCAGCAAACCGTTTTTTTGGAAGTGACGTGTCCTTTGGTTCCTGGCATAACTGACTTCTGAGAAGATGCCTACCACAAATGCAATTTCTAAATATGACCCATGTGGACACACCAGCTCTCAAGAGAGGAAAACTGGCACCAAATGCATTTATTATAGAATATAATTCAGTGCAGTTCTGCTGCAGACTTTAGAGAAAGGAAGGGAGGAGGTGGCTAGAAGCACAATTCAGGACCCATCTGTAACATATAGACAAGGCCTCTTGCTTACTGCGTGCAGTTTTTAAATTTTGCATTTTTGTGTCCTAGAGTACGAAAGATATAGTGAGCCTGTCAATTACTACATAATCACCAACATCCCAGTTTCCAAAGCCTAGTTCTGCTGTTTAAAAAAAAAAAAGCAAAATACGGAAGATGCATTTTTAGAAGTGGTCAATCTGTTATCAAATATGGCTGCAATAACCAATCTGAGGGCTTCATGGCCAAGAAAATGTTCCTCTATTCACAGGAAGAAAAAAAAAATAAAAGGAAAACTATGTAAAAGGAACATCTGGTACTGACACAATGACATCCCTGGCCTGCCACTTCCTACAGCCACTGAAAATGAGAACTCTTTGTGCAGTTAGAAAAAAAATTACAAGGGACTTAATCTCATGTATAGTCCATGAACAGAAAATGTTCAGATAAAAATGGCAGTACTTTAATGTAAGATACACAATCAGTTCAGGGTATGTTGACAGAGAATGTCAAAGGACTTGAACAGACTGGTTGTGTGTGTAGATGTGGGGGGAAGTAGATGGAAACAAATATCCTCTGTCTGCTATGGGAGTGGAGGTTCTTTCAACAAACAATCTGCCCAACCAGAGCTAACTCTTTATCTGCTTTCTTTTATTTATTACAATTGTTACTCTTTTCCCAAACCATTTCATAAACTTCTCCAACAAGGTATTTCTTCCTCCTCACTGGGTCTTAAGAACAGTCTTGTATTGGTCTTAGAAACAATAAAGTCTTTTCAGACATAGACATATGCACATGATTAATAGAGCAGCACGCATTTGTGAAGGGCTAAACTTATTTACAATTACAGAGTGATAGATCTAGAACAGTGGTCTCCAAACTTTTGAGGGACACATCTCCCCTACTCCTATCTGCCGTCCCACCTCTCCAAACCTGGACCAGGGCAGCTTGGGTGCGTGGGGGGTGCAGACAGGATATGGGGGCTGATGCCAGGGCCACAGTTGTGGGTGAGGCTGAGGCTGGGAGCAGGACCAAGGCTGGAGGTCAGGGTGTAGTTGCAGCTGGGCTGTGGTGGAGGCCAGGAGGCAGGCCCACAGCCAGGCACAGCTCCATCCCTGGCCTTTCTGCCTGTCCCAGTTCCGAGACAGAAATGGAGCTGCAGCCAGTCACTGTGGCTGGGGGCTGTTGCAGAGCTGGGTGTGAAGCTGCACTGTGGCTGGGGGCTGAGGTGGGGCCAGAAGTGGAGCTGTGCCAAGGCTGGGGATGAGGTCAGGAGCCAGGGATATGGCAGAGGCACGTGGGACTGGAGCAGAGTGGGCGTAGGGGGCAACCAGATGGTGCACCCTTCCCCATCCTCTGGGAGGTTAGCCTGGGTCCCCAGATGGTCCTCACCTCTGATCCTACACCTAACCTCTGATCCATCCCCTGCCCCATACCTCTGATGTAGAGTCTTAATTGGAGGAGACTGGGGCAAAGGGCCCTAGACTCTCTCCCACAACAGAGCTGCAGTACCTTGCATTCCTCAGATGTTATTTCTTGTTTTCTGCTGAACCTTGAAAGTAAATAGCATATCGATATAGAGAAGGGAAGAGCCTGGTCTTCAGTTATAAACTCTAAACCTAGGTTTGTGAAGTCCAAAACTGAATTTAATGCAAAATTGTATAAGGTTAGAAAAACAAGTTTGTTACGTTCCATTTTTTTTATATTACCTAATCTCCATTTTGTCCACCTCGTCTGCATCTTCAACATCAAAATGAGATTTTTTGTTGTAGCTGCAGGGTCTGGTTACCTGGTGTGAAAAAGAAACAAAAATTATAAAAATATTTAAAACGGTGATCTCACTATGCTCTTTCCACATATTGATAGCTTGCCTTTCCCCGGCTGTAGTTCAGTTTTTGATTCTGCCAATCTTTATGCATGTGAATAGTCCCGTTAACTTCAGCAGGATGACTCATTAGGCAGAAGTGCGTGCAGGATCACTGCTAAAAGTAATTATACCATACTCCAAACTCTCATTAGCACAGGGTAGATAAGAACACATTGGAGGGTTTCACATCAGTGCTTAAAGGTTAGACCTACAAAATCACACAAAGGGGGTGATGTCAACATCTAAAGTCTACCTGAAAAAAAAGAAAAAAAATCCATAACAATTAAACAATCTGGTTTTAAATACAGACTCCATACAATGATTTTCTGCTGCAGTTCGCAAAGAAAGGCAACTGAAGCAATCCAATGCTTCCATATTGATACACACAAATCCCTTTAATACAGTATCACCCAGAATAGTAAAAGAGAGTGCTGTCCATTCCTGTGGTTCCCAACCTGGGGTCCGCAGACCCCTCTGTGGAAAAAAGATAAATAAAAGTGATCATAGAAAATAAGTTTCAACTAAATTGCAAAGCTACAATCAATTTTTTAAAATTAAATAAATTCCAATAATGTTATTAACTGCTGTCTAAAAATCTATGTCGGGGTTTCCTTTTTCATTTAATGATGTGTGCATACCGGCTAGAATTGGCTTTGGTGGGGATCCATGAATGGTTTGGTGGGCTAATTGGGAGTCTGGACTAGTGAAAAGGTGGGGGAATCACGGGCCTATTCAGGCATCTTTGAAAGTCAGCTAAGTGTGCCCACTCAAGCATGCAGAATAGCTGATTTTTCAAGAACTGTGGAGCTGGGCTTGTGTACCATGATAAGGGAGAAGCACTAAAATTTCTTAGCACCACAATGCAGCTTTTTCTTCCCTCCACCCATACTTGCGAAAGCAAAAAGCAAAAAAGCAAAGCGTTGTTAACAGACTACAAAGATGGTACATGTGAAAAACACTGGAGGAAACTAAGTTTTTAGATGGGATATCTAAAAATCTGCTTTTGTTAACACCACCAAAGAAATAAAGGCCTTGAGGTTTTTATATTTTTGACCAAAGTAGGACAGAAACTTACCCCACCCAGAAGCAAGAGGTACCCCACCCAGCAGTAACCACAGCAAGAACTGATCAAAGGAAAGCAAAGCATACTGACTGTGCAACCAAAAGCTGCTCAGCAGCTCATCTTCGGGATAGGTTTAAAACATTCCTGTCAAGTAAAATGTGCCATCCACAAAAAAGAGCTTTTATTATAAAGCTTAACTTCTTATTTTTTCTTTTGTGCATCAGTAGGTATACAGGATGAGTAAGGATTTAGCTGAACACAAAAATACTCTTCAGCACACAAAGTCAAACAAATAGCTTTTTTTTTTTTTCATGAAAGCTCAAGGTAGCTAGAAGTACTGGAGACCACTGCTCTTATTATATAATTGACTGAAATGTACCTGGGAGCCACAGCATACTGTAATTTAACACACCACATCATTTCAGCAGCTCAGCACAAATTTATCCACTCACCCCCTACTGCAAATCTCACTAGTGACTTTAAGTGCTTGTCTACAGTTGAAATGCTACAATTGCACTTCTGTAACAGCTTCAAGCATAGACACTACCTATGCCTACAGGACGGATTCTCCCATTGACATAGGTAATCCACTTTCCTGGGAGGCAGTAGTGAGGTCAACCTAGCACTTTTTACAAAGAGAAGTGGGTCTTCTTAGCTATGCTGCTCAGGGGTGTGGCCCTTTCACACCCTCTTCACTACAGCAGTTCAGCTGACTTCCTTGTCTAATGTAGCCCAGCCCTAAGAAACGATCGTGCCCACATCCCCAGCCACACAACGAAAAGGCACATTTTTACACGTTTTCTGCTACCACTGCTTATAGGTAGCACATGTGTCAGGGTAGTTTGCCATCGTGGGCAGTAGTATCTAGCAGTCAGCCTAGGTGCTGCCTTTTAAGGGTTTGGTAGGGTCCCAGAGACAGCTATAGAGACCAAAGAGTCTGGGGAACGAATGATGCTCGGGGAAGGAATCTTTAGGGACCTGAAACATGGACAGAAGGTGAGCTTGTCTGCAGCTCCCTTTCTGCCAACTCAGTCCCCTCTCACCCAACCAGCTGGGACTAAGTTGGGAGCAGGAGAGCAGTGTAAAAGCTGCCTCCTCCCACACAACAACCAAGCCCTGACAGGAGGAGGCTGGCCTGCAGAGACCCCCAAGGGGAAGGCTAACTGGGAAGGGGGTTCAGCTGATGGGTACTGCTGAAAGCCTGGCAGCTGAACAAAGTCTAGGGCCCTGACGAATGGACAGTTACAACCCAGCGAAATTTCAGATTTTAATATCTGAAACCTTGAAATTTGCTCTATTTTAAATCCTATGACCAGAAAATTGACCCACATGGATGGTGATTTGGTAGGGCCCTACCTAAACCATAAGGGACTTCAAGGGAAAAAATGGACTAGCCCAGGAGAAGAGAGGAGTTACCGATCACGGCCCAGCAGCGGTGGGTGACGGGGAGCAGCACTGAGGGTACAAAAACAGCAGCACGGAGGAATGACAGGTTCCCAGGCGGGACAGCAGAATCTGGAGGCCAGGGAAAGATGTTGACAAGCTGGGTAAAAGGTAGGACTAGCCCATGGAAAAATGGCAAAGGGACTGAAGGGCCAGACCATAGACTCCTAAACAGGGTTCCTGGGCCGGAACACAGATGAGTATGTGGCCCTATGTTTCCCTACCAGTCTCCAGACCAAGACAGAAAGAAAAGCACCCAAGGGAGAAGAAGCCAAGCATTGCAGACAGGGACAGGCTGAAGAACCAGCTACCAAGCCAGCAGACATGAGGGTTTCCTAGAAGGGACATGTCTATTCTCCCTCAGAGGGCATGAACCGCACAGGCACTCAGGCAGAAGGCAAGGCCATGTAAAATGCCAAACCGTTATGGGTGTGCTAAACTGAAAAAAAGCCTTGCAGCATCCGGATTCATGGAAGAGCACTGGCGCGGACAGGCACAGCGAGCGGGCACAGGCACACTAAAATGGCTTTCAACAACGTGCCACTTGGCTGAGCATGAGAATTTTCCAAGAAAAATTACAGCAGAGACCTATTCTAGGCCTCTGGCACAACCTCACTAGTGAGCATGTACTAAAACCAATCAGCTGAAGCATTGCAGATGGGTCTAAGGGTTCATTCTATGAGCACTTATTGTTCAGCTTCATACGAACACACGCAGAGCCATATATTTAAACGGTACTTGCGTGGGAGGCATTAATTCAAAGGATGGAATCAGGAGTCTGGGATTCACAGTCCAGAGGGAGGAGGGGCCTAAATTGGCTTTAAACTATCTTTTTACCTTCCTAATTCTCAGCTGCTCTGGCACAAGAGGCTACCTAAACGTAAGCCAGTCCCCAGCTTCCTAGGCATCTTCCCACTACGCAGTCTGCCTTCTCGGTTCCCAATATGGCCCTGCCTGTCCTCGTTCACCTTCTTACGCCAGGATACGTAAAGGGGTTCCTAGAAGACAGCCTGTCCTCCTCAGTTTCTGCACCAGGGACTTCTCCCCTAGGAATATCCGGGATTTTCAGAGCCCCTTTATGCTCCTCTGTTCCCCTGTGCTCAGCATGTACCCTCTAGAAACCAAGTAAAGGAATCAGAGAGGTAGCCTTGTTAGTCTGTATCTTCGAGAACAACAAGAAGTCCTGTGGCACCTTATAGACTAACATATTTTGGAGCAAAAGCTTTCGTGGACAAAGATGAAGCAGGTCTTTGCCTATGAAAGCTTATGCTCCAAAACACCTGTTTGTATATAAGGTGCCACAGAACTTCTTCTTGTTCAAGTAAAGGAATATTTCCCATGAGTTTCACTCATATAAGTCATTTCACAAGAGTACTCAATCCTTTCACATCGCTAAGCGACTGAGCTCCAGGTAGGCTGGGGCTGTGCAATGTACAGGAGAGGGATGACTTAAAAATGCCTGTAGGGGAGAAAGGTATTCATTCCTTGGCATTTCTGCAATTCCCTCCTTCTTTGAGTCAGCAGGGGTCAGCCTGTTGTAGGGTGACAGCATCAATTCCAGAGAAGCCACTCTGCTGTGGCAATGACGGGGCTGATTGTCCGCTGCTGTAGATTGTTGCCTCTTCACTGAATTCCGTGTTCTACACCAATTTAAACGAGCTGTGGCTCTGACCCTATGATGTCACCGCCTGAGTGAAATTTCCAAGCCATGAAACTGGCTCCCCATACAGGGAAGTGGAAGCTGGTGTAAAACAGACTTCCTGTTGAGAACAGGAAGAGCTATGGACAAGGGGGAGAGGGAGGGAGCAGGGAAAGAATCAGGAAGACACCCTAAATAAAGAAGTATGGACTCAGCTCTTCGGGTTGGATCTTAGCTGCCCATGTGAGCATTCGGGGAACTTGAGACTCTGCCACTCACAGCACCTGTACAGTACAACACTGGACCCTTGCCCCTATCTGCAGTTAGGGGTTCTCAAACATCCCCCCACCCGCTCCAAATTGGTGACCCCTGAGTGTCGCCACCACCTGTTACTGGTGGCTGCTCTGGTGATTTTTCCTGAAGTACTTACTTAATGTTAGAAAAAATAAACATGCACATATACATGTTCAGCTCACTGCTTATTAGAAATATTATAAATGACACATTACAATCAATCATTTATTTAGAGGGGTTTTATTCCCCCAAACTCAAGAATAAACAAATGTATAGTTGTTTCTATTCTTGACTGGACCTAAACAGAATAGAAACACGAAGAAGCTTTGCACATCTTGTCTTTTGTTGTTTCGTTTGTTTGTTTGTTTAAGAGACTTGCTAGCTAGTAAGTCTGCTGTTGCAAAACAATGTGTGTATGTTTCTTAATGTTGCTTTTCACAGCAAATTTACCCAGGTCTGACCAGATGGGGGACAAATTAAGCTCTGGATAAGGAGATAGGTCAAGAGCTAGTGGGGCCAGGGATGATGGATGGGCAGCTGGAGAGGCAGTGGGAGCTGGGGGCGATAAAGGCTGGTAATAATCCAAGGGATGGCACCCATGGCCCAAGACCAAGGCCTGAGTCTAAAACCACATGACTGGAGCCTGCCATCTGCCAGCCCAGGACTGAAGCCCAAAGCCTGAGCCTCACCACCCACAGGAAGACGTGGAACTCACTGGCTGCCTTCCTCTGTGGCTCTGAAGAGGGGGAGGGCCCATCTCGGACGGATGTTTTCCCTCTCTTGTGAGCAGCGGTCAGCCCAGAGCCCAGCTGGTTAGTTTCCTGGCTCCCCCGAGTTATACGAAATGCAACTTAAACGGGGTTGTGCAAGAACACAACCTCCGCACAAGTCGGAGGTCTACCGTATTGCTCCTGCTAAGGAAAAAACCCAGCACTTCTAAAAGAATTGCATTTTGCCTTATCTAGACTCATTTTAAAATACTACATAGGCTATAAGAATGAATCAGATATTTTCAGTCTTGGATGGATTTCCCCCATTGCTTTTAAAGTCCTTCACATTTCCTGCAAGACCAACCCTCCCACCATCGATCCGGGAAGACAGGATGGAGCAGCTACACAACCACAATCTGGAAAAATCACTGAGCGGAATGAACTCAAAAATTGGCTGTGCTGGGAGGGACAGGAAATGGTTTTGAGAAGGAGACACTACCCAGAGAGCTCAACTCCAGTCGCTTGGAAAACGGATGCAGTATTGTCTCAGCAGACTAGTCTGATCCACTTCTGGCTCAGCATTGTGAAACGGCCTTCAGCAAAGACAGCTGGCACAATATGGATCAGGATGTGGTGCCAGCTACCTACAGGGCAGTATTTCAGTTTAGCGTTCATTCCTTTGAAATACCAACCTCAAAATAAAACACTTCATCAAACTGCGGATTGTTCGTCTTCTTTTTAACTTTAGTCTTTTTGGCTTCAGATCTGCGCGGACAGAAAGAAAAGTGAAAATTAACAGAAGTACCCAGTCCTAATGAGCAACTACAGAACTGAGAAGTAAACTGATTGGTTTGATTTGTTCTGTAGATTCCATGCAGAACACGAGGCACACCTCTTTGTGGGGGAGGATATCACACGTGCGCAAAATGTCATAAATAAAATTGAGTATTCACCATTGCTATGCACACAGTGAAATGTGTGCTCTTGGGCCCTACATGTGTAAGCTGTTCCCTCCAAGAAAAATTATTGGGCAATTACTAGTCTATGGGAAGTACTAAACTGCATGCTTCTGCAGACAGGCAGCAAAAGAAAACTGATGGGTGAGACCAATGTTTGCCACCAGTTCCTTCTTAAGTGCAATCATAACAGTTCTGCAATGTAACGATCACTAAAAACTCATTTCAACTGTAATTTCAATAATACTAATTTAAACAAATTTCATGTATCGGATATGGTAGTTGAAACAGCTCCTGAACCATATAGCACAAATGTGGTACCACCTGGGATGGGCACAACAAGATACCTAGTCAGAAGATAAGGAGATGGACCAATCAACCTTCAAAGCCTGCTCCACATGTGAGCCAACGACTTGTCAAGGACATCTCTCATTCACAGCACCAACACTCCTCTCTCCCACCCCCACCTTGTTCCATTGTAAAATACTATGAAGTATCTGTATTAGGCACTTCTGAGGTCACAGAATAGCTCAACTTTGCTTCTTTCAGCATAAGAATTCATGAGATGCCACTGAGGTGCCCAATAACATAAAAAATAACGATGGAATGCGCAAAATTTAACTTCAAATTAACGTGCCTATGTTTACTGTTAGGCTGAACAAGACAGTTGCAGAATAAGTAATTCAGTACATGGTAGTGTCTAAGATCTGTTCTACAGTGTTATCCATTCTAGCGTATCGTTACCCTGATACAACTTAAATTACAGCATCGGGTTATGTATAGCACTTTCCACAGACACTAAGGAGCTGAGCCACATAGCTGAAAAGACCCCTGATGTTTTAAGTCATACTGAAATAAAGCACAAAAGTAAAATGTGTTTATGCATTTAGTCCCTTTTCTACCCCTCACAACCACGCAATCTGGTAGAACAGTGACCTCCAAATGCCAAATAACAAGCTGCACAAGTTGAGCTTGACCACAAAGTATATAGTTTGTTATGTTCAAAGTTTTAAAAGAAGCAAAACTGCAACAGGCTTCAAGGTACTTGTACTTATTAATTATATTATATAAATAACAAGGCCAAATAATCTCTCAATTTTAGAATGCAGATTTCTAGTGAATGAAAAGCCAGACAATTTGATATGAAACCTTATAAAGTGGAAGCTCTTTAGTTTTCAATACTTGCCTGTAAGGTCCTGCTAAGGTAACTGTGGCATAGGGATCACACTGTCCATTCACTATTGGTAGGCCTTGGCATTCGAGAACTCTGAAGGAAAAGCAACAAAAGGAAGACAAAATATGAAGAGTTTGAAGAGATTGCAAAAGCTGATGTCTTCTCATTTTCAGAATGCTCCTTATTACGGACACAAATAGCGTTAGCATAACCCTGTATCTTTTTATCTTAGATTGAAAAATTGTTTCTCAATTTAAGTAATAGCATCATTAAGTCTAGAAAGCAACATTAAAGTACAGAGGAGTCTTAATTTGAAGGCCTCTGAAAACACCCAAAATATCAGTTACAATCAAGTTATAAAAGATACTACTATAGGTATGGAGGACATGAACTCTATCGTGAAGGCCACCATATCAATATTTACTTGTAGTACAAATAATACTGTCAAGATGAGGAAAGACTGCAGAAAGATCCTGCTATGAGATAAGTAACTGCACTTACTCAATCAAGTAATGCATGAAGGTGTATGTGCTTTAACAAAATTTAATTTGCTGGATTACATAGCCAACATTGCAAGGCAGCAGATAATCATGACAGATTCATTTTTTCCCATACCAGTGAAATATCCTAACAATGAAACTCAGACAGAATGAACGAACATGTTTTTCAGTTCTGCTTTTAAGAAATAAGTGATGTGATACCAGAGGGACAGAATGCAACTAGAATGGTTGACTCACCCTCTTCTGACTTCCTCCAAGCAAGAAATCTTTTTAAGATGAAAACCCTGCTGCTCTAACTTTCATGTTCCCACCCCACCCAAAGAGTGAACTACTGTAAGTTAGTGTAGTTTCAAGTTTCACAATTTAAAAAGCTCTCAAGGAAACTAGCACTTATTAGCAAAAAAGGCAAAAGAGCCTCTAGGATTCTCCCTTCTGAAACAAATTCATTGTTGAATTGGTGAGTTTGTTGATGTTATGACAGGGGTGAGGGAAGGAACAGAAATAAACCTTGTAGGCAGTGAAGTGATGAGAGATGGGTGTGCTGAAGCAGCTCATGCTTGAAATGCCTACAGAAGAGGCAAAAGGCAGGAGTCTGATCCTTTTAAAAGCACTCCCTTCCCTTTGTCACACTGTCAAATTACACTGTACTCTGTATCAACACAGCCCTGGGTTTACAAGAATACTGAAATTTAAATGTATCTAGGTGGCTTTTGTTTACTGAGTGTTATTTATAGTTATTCATAACTTTTGTTTGCGATGAGTGTTATAGACTGTATTCTCTCGGCACCTGTGTAATGGAGACTTATGTACGAACCCATGTACATTCACACACACACACAATTTTTCATTGCACAAATGACTATAGCAGTATAATCTACAGTAGTTGCAGTGAAGAAGGAAGCTAGTAGGTCAAGTAGATGTCATTTCCATTTGAGGGAAGCTGCAATTTTTATAAATGAAAGTGTGATTTTCTCACTTCAGCTTGGCATTGATTGTATCCCATTCTAATGAAATTCTGTAATACACAGATGCTGCTTTAATCAGTGAAAATCTCTAGGGACTGGTCTATGTGGGAAAGTTATATCGTATAAGATAAACTGATATGACTATACTCATAAAACTCCCTGTATAGACACACGCTCACTCTGGAATAAGAGCAGAAGAATAGCCACACAGAGTCAGGCCAAAAGTCCACCTAGACCAGTATGTTGTCTTCCAACAGTGGCTAATGCTAGGTGCCCCAGAGGGAATGAACAGAACAGGTAATTATCAAGGGATTCATTCCCCATCCCCCATTCTCATTTTCGGGCAAACAGAAGCTAAATTTATTCCTGAAGCCTGAATTCTAAAATTTATTCCTTGAGCCCTATTTTAGTCTAAGACCTTCGCAACATCCTCTGGCAAAGAGTTCCACAGGCTGGCCATGCACTGTATAAAGAAATGCTTCTTTTTGCTTGTTTTTAATTTGCTGCACGTATATTTCATTTGGTGACCCTTAGTTCTTGTGTTATGAGAAACAGCAAATAACATTTTTTACTTTCTCGATACCAGTCATGATTTTATAGATACAGAGAGGGAGCTGTGCTGGTCTATATACAATCAAAACAAAAAAGCAGTCCAGTAGCACGTTAAAGACTAACAAAATAGTTTCGTGGGACAGACCCACTTCCTCAGACCCTAGCCATACCAGAACAGACTCAATATTTAAGACACAGAGAACCTGATTACTATTTTTGGTTCTCTGTGCCTTAAATATTGAGTCTGTTCTGGCATGGTTACGATCTCAAGCAGTGGGTCTGGCCCATGAAAGCTCATCACCTAATAAATTATTTTGTTAGTCTTTAAAGTGCTGCTGGCCTGCTTTCTTGTTTTGATTTTAGCAATGTTTATCATCTCCCCGCCCCCTTACTCATCTCTTTTCAAACTGAAAACTCCAACTCTGATTATTCTCTCCTCATATGGAAGATGTTCCATACTCTTAATCCTTTTCCTTGCTCTTTTCTAAACCTTTTCCAATTCCAACATACCTTTTTTGAAATGTGGCAACCACATCTGCACACAGTATTCAAGATATGGGTATACCATGGATTCTTAAAGAGGCAATATATTTTCCGCCTTCTTAACCATGTCTTAAAGATTCCCAGCACTCAGTTAGATGTTCTGCCTGCTGCTGCATAGTGAGTTGATGTTTTCAGCTGTCACATGCAGTTTGACTGCAGAAGTCCCAAGAAGTGTAATATACAGATATATAGAGAGACTTGGCCTGAATGTGAACAACTGAGCAAAAGCAAGGAATTTTTTAAGTTTTAGTGTTATTAAATAACCATTCCCAAGGAATGACAATTTTCATATTCTGAACCAACACCTTATTACGTGGTACATTTTTTAAAAATTGAAACCAAACCTTACAATATTTTATTCCTAGGCAAAATCTTCCTAAGGTTCAGAATACTCTGGCAAAACAAAAGTTCAAGATCAGCAGAAGCAGACACTTTTCCAACAAGGAGACACACTGGATATTGGCAGGCCAGTTTTATTTCTGATCTGCGCTACGACCCCGTTACAAATGCACCTTCTGCATAGACAAGACTTAATTCTCTACATGTCTGGCTTAGCGTGCTGAGTGACTCTCCCAGCCCAGAAGAAGTAGAAGTAGAAGCATATGTTCAGTTTTAGTGTCCTTAAAATAATTCCTATCAGCTACAGCAAGTTCTACTTTTTAAATTAACATAGCCTGGATGTTATTAAGAGTGACCAAAACACATTCCTGTTTGAACCGAACAATCATTAAGGGAAGAAAAAGCACACTCTCACTCAAAACTAGGACCAACGTCAAACTTATGCCTGCTCTGCTTTCTCTTGAGGATGATCAAGAAAATGAAAGGCCATCTCCAAGGTTTATTTCAGAGAGCAGGTTTTCCTGTGTTCACAAATGAATCATTTCCAGTCCAGTTCTCCTGAAATAGAGGATGAACTATCAGAAGTCTAAGATGAAAGCACAACTGTGGGCACACAGAATATTCTCCCTCTTTTAGTATGAGTACTTCTGAAAACCATGAAAGCAGAGCACTGAGAGGTACTTGAACAGTCAAGATGAATCTGAGTTCAAGTGTAAGTGTTCTGTTTCTTTTGTGTGTGCAAAGGGAATGAGAAAAGCAAAAAACAATCTTGAAAGAAACAATATGCAGAAAAACAGGAAACAGATGCTGACAGAAGCTGCTCCAATGCCTCCCAGGTAATTTTAAAGCAGTTAACATCTAAGGACAGAGAAAGTATGCAACAGACTTGAGTTGCTGACTTGACAGAATGGAAAGAAAGCTTGAAGAGAGGCTCACTGTTGCTCCCATGTTTCACTGCACACCAGTGAGAGATGCACTAAAATTTAGCAACACAAAAGGTTTTAATTCACAGCTTTAATGTGCGTTCACCAGCTATGAAAAAACATAACTGTGGAACTGTTCTGAATTATGAGCTGCTTTCTTTGGTCACAGGGAAGCTGTTAATAAACAATCCTACCTCTGCCCAGGTAGGACGGACTTCGCTGTAACTGACAAGCAGCAAAGGTGTTAGAATGAATAGCTGCATCTTTGCTCTAACAATCACATTATGATTCCATTAGCTAGATAAAACATATCCATCTAAAAACCACAGAGAATTAGTTCATTGTCCCATCGCTTTCTGCAAAGGCATGGGTGGTGGCTGGGCATCAATTTAAAAATACCAATCAAAATTAAGTGCTTCAACTTTAAAAACAATGAGAAGTCCTGTGGCACCTTATAGACTAACAGACAGTTAAATGACTAAAGGATTATTTTATACATAGAAAACTGTCGATGATGCTTCTAAAACAGTACATGAAGCTCAGTTTTCTTGAGACTACATTTGGTGTGCCCTGGTTCAGGAGGGGTGCATCTACGTTAGAAACTAACTTTGAAGTTTGGCACTACATCGAAGTAGCCAGCAGACAGTCTACTCACATTTTCCCTTACTTAGAAGTTAACTTAAGGAAGACCTACGGAGACCAACTTTGAAGTCCTTACTCCATTCCTGGGAATGGAGTAGTGCCTTACTTCCAAGTTTAGCTTCAAAGTAGAGTGCGTGTAGACGCTCTACTTTGAAGTTGTACTTCGAAGTAAGCAACTTCGAAGTTATTTTTGTAGTGTAGACACAGCAGAGAAGTAGATTCAACTGCTAACAGCACATAAGTGAAATACTGTGCCTTCAAAAACATAAATTAAAATAGAAGTTGAACCTCTCTCATCTGGTACCCTCAAAGCTGACTGGTGCTGAATGAATTTGCCAGATGACAGGAAGTCAATATTTTCTAGCACTGCTTACCGGGCTCTTAGAAGACATTTAGAGGCAAATGACAGCTAAATAACAGCAGCACAGAATACTGACAACCAGGACTGGTGGCTGCAAACAAACTTTATGGGACCACAGGAAACTTGGTTACACCCATGGTAAGTGATTGTCCGGCTAACTAAAATCATGATGGATTATGGATATTGCTAGACAAAAGAGTGCTGGACTAGAGAGGTTCAACCTGTACATAACTCAAACCAATTTGTTTGCATATATGTGGGTAAAGAGATAATGATCTTGATTAACTACTTTGCATTACTAAAGGGCATTGATCTCTTAGACGCAATGGTTTCATTAATGCATGTAAATTGAACTAATTCATAAGCACTGTTGAAAACTGATGACAATAACCTACTACATTTTGTGACTTCTCAGAGTAATGGAGGCAAACTACATTACACTTGCCCATTCTCTTTTCAAAACTAATATGTGTGTCGAAGTCAACACAAAAAGGCTGAGGCTGCCATGCATATGCAGCACCTCATTAGCATAATGGCAGTCACACGCATTTTGAAAGTGCCGCTTTGAAATGCACGCTGCTGGTGTAGACAGGGGCCTTTCGAAAGGACCCCCCAGATTTCAAAAGCCCCTTCTTCCCAACACCAAATGGGAAGCAGGGGCTTTTGAAGTCCAGGGGTCCTTTTGAAAGGCCCCCATCTACACTGGCAGCATCCATTTCGAAAGCAGCACTTTTGAAACATGTGCGGCTACCGTTATGCTAATGAGGCGCAGCATATGCATTGCAGCGCCTCATTAGCATCTGCCAAAGTGGCTCATTAGCATCCCCCTTTCAAAAGGGGGATGCTACAGCAGCCACAGCCAAAAAGGGATTTTATGCCTTTTACCTAAGAAAACTCAAGAAGTAACATTTCCAGTTTGAGGCTTTCTAGGTTTAAATCAGAAAGTAATAAAAAAAACCCAGAAACACACCTCCTTGTAATTCAACAATATACTACTACTCAGCAGGTAGTTAGTAAGAGACTTTCAGGATGACTCAACCCTATGTTGCAGACAAAGATTCTTAGAAAGTTTATGAAAAAGTAGCAAGTCAGGAAAATACCATTGTAACTGACATTGAACAGTATACTCCCAGATACACACTCTGTAGAAAGCAGATCTATAAAAACATTTGAAAAGTCAAGCACAAATAAAATAAATGCTTTTAAGACCATAAGGGACTATTTTCATTACATGAGTCAAAATCCTCACCTGATAATTTCTGCATCAAACTCCTAACATCTATTTGATCTAAAGCGTATCTTTTAGGGACGCATACAAGTTTTTCTGTCAGATACCTCATTTACAGCAGCAATTCATTGCATCATGACCCCTTCTAACAACAAACACTACAACATGACCCCAGGAAAGGGGACTGAAGCCAGTTCCCTGTGGCCCTAGCTTGAGGGGTAGGTAGGAAGCCAAAGCCCAAGGGCTGCAGCCCCAGGTGGGAGGACTTCTGCTGAAGCTGAAGCTGTTGGGTTATGGCCTGGGACAGTGGGGCTCAGGCTTTGGCCCTGGACCCCAGCAAGCCTTGGAGACTCCATTAAAATGGGTCATAAGCCACTTTGGGGTTCTAACTCACAGTTTCTGAACCACTGATTTAGAGTAATGTTAGGTGTTCTTTCTAACTAGAGTAGATGAGAGGAACATAAGAACAGCCATAATGGGTCAGATCCATGGTCCAGCTAGACTGCTATCTGGTCTTCTAACAGTGGCCAGTGTCAGATGCTTCAGAGGGAAAGAACAGGAAAGCAAAATGATTGAGTGATTCACACCCTGTCGTCCAGACCCAGCATCTGGCAGTCAGAGGCCTAGGAACACCCAGAGCATGGAGTTGCTCTCTGACCACCACAGCTAGCAGCTATGGAGTGACCTATCTTCCACAGAATTACCTCACTCTTTTTTTAACCCACTTATATTTTTGGTCTTTACAGTAATCCTCTGGCAGTGAGCTGCACATATTGACTATGCAGGTGTGAAGTATTTCCTTATGCTAGTTTTGAATCTGCTGCCCATAATTTCATGGAGTGACCCAGGTCCCAGCTACATGAAGTGACAACAACACGTCCTTCTCCACTTTCTGCACACCATTAATGATTTTACAGACCCCTGTAGCCATCTCTTTTCTAAGCTGAGTAGTCCATTTTTTTAAATCTCTCCTTATATGGAAGTTGTTAAATATTCGTAATAATTTCTCTTGCTCTTCTCTGTGCTTTTCACCAATTTGAATACTTTTTTAAAATATAGAGTAAACCAGAAATGTTCAAGGTGTGAACATGCCATGGATTTATATAGTAGCATCATCATAATTTTTGTTTTATTTATCCCCTTCCTAACCGTTCATAACATTCTCTGTGACTCCAAGATCTCTTTCTTTCTCCTCATTTTGTATGTGTAATTGGGATGCTGTTTTCCAGCACGCATTATTCTGCAATGTTGAATTTCCATCTGATATTTTGTTGTGTAGTTGTCAGTTTTGTGAGATGCCTTTGCAACTCTTCACAGTCAGCTTTGATCTTACCTATGAACAGTTTAGTATCATCTGAAAACTTTGCCACTTCACTGTTTACCTCCTTTTCCAGATCATTTATGTATATGTTGAACAGCACTGGGCACGCTACAGACACTTCCAGAACGCTGCCACTTACCCCTCTCCATTCTGAAAATGGATTATTAATATCTACCCTTTGTTGCTTAACTTTTAACATGTTACTAATCCATGAGAGCATCTTTCGTTTTATCCTATGATTGTTTAAGAGTCTTTAGAGTGTGGGACCTCCCCAAATGCTATCGGAAAGATCAATTATAATATATCAATTGTATCACCCATGCCCACATTCTTGTTGACTCCTGAAAAGAATTCTACTAGATTGCTGGTAAGGCCATTTCCCTTTGAGGAAGCCGTATTGACTCTTCCCCCACAACAAATCATGTTCATCCAAGTGTTTGATAACTCTGTTCTTTTAAAATAGTTTCAGCCAATTTGCCTTGTACCGAAATCAGGTTTGCCAGCCTGTAATTGCCACCATGGCTTCTAGGAACCTTTTAAAAATCACATTTCTTTAGCTGCATGCCAGTTATCAGGTACAGAGGCTTATTTAAGCAACAGGTTACATACCATAATTAGTAGTTCTGCAAATTAATATTTGAGTTCCTTTGTAATTTGTGGGTGAATCCCATTTGGTTTTGGTGACTTTTGTTTTTAACTTATCCATTTGTTCCAAAACCACCCCTACTGTCACTTCAATCGGGACAGTTCCTCAAATCGGTCATCTAAAAATGATGGCTCAGGTGCAGGAACTTCCCTCACTTCCTCTGCAGTGAGAGCTGACGGAAAGAATTTATTTACCTTCTCCGCAACAGCCTACTCTCCCTTGAGCATTCTTTTAGCCTCTTTGAACATCCAGTGGCACTGGCAGGCAGGCCTCCTGCCTCTGATGGCCCTTAAGTAAAACCCTTTCTATGTCTTTAGCTAGTTGCTCTTGAAATTCTTCTCTGGCATGCCTAGTCACACTTTGACACTTCACTTCTGAAAGATTTTTGGGGAAAAGTTTGATTTTTAAGTTGGAGCACATCCCATGACAACTGCTCCTGTGAAAGTTCCATTAGAACACACAGCACAGCACAGGCCATTGAAGCTGTGAAAATAACCACATCACAACTTTTCCAGGATTAAATTGCCTACCTGCCTTCTGTTTCAGAGTGAGCATGTTAAAGAGCTATTTCATGCAGATCTTCTCTTTAAATGGGTTCACAAAACATTTCTACCTACCTACTCTCTAAAGATATTGGAAAGATCTCTCTGCTTGCCGTTTGCTATACAAGTCACAGAAACTGCAGACAAGGGTAGAGCAGCTCAGTATAGTGTCAGTTACGAGTAGCAAAAGAAAACTCCACACAGTTCTATTTGTAAAGCAGTGGGTTTTTTTCACTTACATACTGTAAAAGCACAGAAGTAATGAAGGATACTAAATGACTGAATTTTCAGTGACTAAACCCTATTTTTTCTTGGTTTCTATTGGAAGTTTTGGATAGCATTTTTGGAAGTGACCATATGCTTGATGAGGGGTGAGCAAACTTTTTACATCAGGCCCCACTTTTCCTACTTGCAATTAGCACCCCCCCACCCCCATCTGCCTAATGTAATCCAAACAAATAGAAATGTTGGGTATGTTCATATAAAAAAAAAACTTTTGGCATGTGTGAGAAAATATATATAATGTAAAAACTTTCTTACTCAGTATATAAATGTGAATGCACATATATAAAAACAATAACACAATTCCACATTTTTGAGACCTGGCAGCTGATCTTGCTATGCCCCCCTTACAAAATTTCACATGCCCCAGAGGGCCTCCCCCCACTTAGCTCACCCCTGTTCTAGACCAGTGTGTGTGGTGTTACACAAGTGTACAACAGGTAGGATGCAAGCAGCTTTGCGTGCAGTCTGTGAGTAAGGTCCAAGCAGGCCTGACTCCTGGCATGCAGGAAGGAGTTTGCTGCCCACAGCAAGGCGCTCAAGCTCACATTCTGCTCCTCAGTGCTTCTCAGAGAGGGGTACTGCTCAGTGATTTGAGCCTTAGCATGCTAAACCTAGGGTTGTGAGTTCAGTCCTGGAGGGGATCATTTAACGATGTGGGGCAAATATATTTTTTGGGGAGCGGGGAAAGGCTAGTGCTTGGTTCTGCCAAGAGGGCAGGGGACTGACTTGATGACCTTCCAAGGTCCCTTCCAGCTCTATGAGATTTGCACCTCCATATACTATAATGTAGACTAAGTCTATAGTATCTGCCATTTCCCTTCACCTTTTATTCCATTTTTTAGCAGTAATACAAGAGGCCTGCAGGGGTCATACTCTGTAAGACATTAGCTTGAGCTAGGTAGGTATGGACATCTGGACAGTCCCAGAGAGACATAGATAAGACGGAGTGCATCCATGTTCCCACAGCTAGTTAACAGCATTTTTATATCTTATGTGGTGTCAGGATGTTATGGCCCCATCCCATCAACCATCCTGTTTATGGCAAAGTGAAGGCCAAGGTCACCATGGCTGTTAGGTGGTATCTTGCCCCATATGCCCATTTTGAGAGATTGTTAATAAAGCTGCAAAGTGAGATCTTATGCGTATTCAAAGGAGGGTGTTAGTGCCATTCCCAGTCAGGTACATGTACCCTCAAAAATCTTAGGGTATGGAAGTCTAGTTTTGGCTTGGAAAGGCTGGGCTAAATTGACATAGGGCAACCTTTAACATCCTACCACCAAAGGGCTTTTTTCTTCTTGTTTGCTCTCTCACTCTGGAAGTCTATTGTCTTTTTGGTTCACTCTTTTTGTTCATTTACTAGACTAGTGTTTTCTTTAGACTTTTTCCTCTGCTGTAACATGTTTCACGCTCACCACCTTCAGACTGAGGCTGGTCCTTCAACTCCTTGAGTCCATCAGGAGGGAATATGAGTATGGTGTTACCTAGCTATATTTGCACTTGGATTAGTTATATAAAACCAGTACACAAAATGAAGTAATCTGTATGTAACCACTCTAGATATTTGATTGTAAACTCCATTAGTAATTGTAATAAATTCTGTGCTATCACATTTTTACAGAGTTCATACAATTCCTGCAGGGCCTGCGACCATCCTCCAAATAAGAGCTCTTCCAGTTCCTTATAGCTGTTGATCCAGTTTGGAGGGCGAACCTAGAGATTGTTAGGTCAGAACGGCAAACTTTTACCCAATCAACATATAGCACTCAACACGAGGCTGTGTCTCAAAGGCACAACAGAGATCGCTGCTATAGGTGGAGTATTCCATACAGCCTTTCACACAACATACATAGCATTTTGAGAATGGTACTGCTGAAAAACAATGGCTCTCTCTTTACCTTTATTGGGGAGATGGAGGGTTAGAAGAAGGGGGGAACACATGCCTGAAATCCCC
Organism: Carettochelys insculpta; assembly: GCF_033958435.1. Classification (NCBI taxonomy): domain Eukaryota; kingdom Metazoa; phylum Chordata; order Testudines; family Carettochelyidae; genus Carettochelys; species Carettochelys insculpta. The sequence continues at coordinate 121,371,732 of NC_134137.1, forward strand.
CTCCCTCCAAAAAAAAGTCAACATGTAAAATTTAAGAGCAAACTGACAACTGTTTTGTACAAACCATGTTAATGGGATTTGGATCCTACCCTATTAATTATACTTCTCTGCTTTTACATACTGAATTGTACATTAATACACTCAAATGCAATATTTTACCATTGCATAATATTTTGATTTAGTCTGATTTGCATTGTTTTTGTCGAAGAGCTGCGAACTGCAAACGTAAAATAAAAGTGATTTCTTTTGCATAAAACTTTCCCGTTCCTAGCTATTTCCAAATACTACAATGGTATTGTCTAACGGCAGATCAAAATAAGGGCTCTGCAGACAGGGAATAGAGCCTATTTTGAAATAAGTCATAGCGCATCCAATGGCTCTATTTCAAAATAGGCTCTCTGTGTATTGACATTCTACCTGAAAATAGTTGACCACTATTTCGAAATGCAGTTTGCATGTAGCTGCACTATTTCAGAAAAATCTACCCCAGTATAGCTTATTCCGGAATAACACTACTGCATAGACATAGCCTGAGAAAGGAAGGGTGTGGTGTAATTACTGAGCCATAACCACACACTCACTTACATAGTTCCCTCCAGTATGATTGACATTTAGAGTCACATCTGACTACTTCTAAGTAACTGTATGTATGCAAACTCCATAACTCTAGATTGCTGGGGCACAGAAAAGTGTGTAACCCTCATTGAGATTACGCCAATACTAGTGTTCTGGCAAGCTACTGCCCTCAGAATTCACCCATCCATGCATTTAAAAAGCATTTATGCATGAATTTTTCAACTTTCATTTATTAGCTCTGACTATGTTTACTACTGTATAAAACAGGAAGCAGCCTCAAGTTATTTAAATAATGTTGGCACTTAGTGTGGAAATAGACTGACTTAGAATAGATCAGTTCCTGTCTAGCACTCCAAATGTCGCCTCACACATAATGCACTAGCTGTTTGAGATGATGGCTTGATCTCACCATGGTGCCAGCTTTAAAATAACAGTCGCTGCTTGGGGTAGCTTATTGCGGAAAGGCCTAACGGAAGCAGCGTAGTTTTAATTAGGGTTATGAATAAAAGGATGCTTGCCTGGAATGTGAGGAAAAGAAAAGAGTGTCCAGCATAAAGGACGGTGTTGAAGGAAGATTGGATACTAAACAGGGAAAGGATGCGAAAGGAACACTGACATTTGGTAAAAGGCTGGTGAAGAGCAGTCAACAGAAGGAAAGGAGACAGGAAATAAATGTCAGGGTGGGAGAGCCTGGTGGGAAAGGATGAGGAACTTGAATTTAATTCAACCTGCAGAATGGGCAAAATGGTGGAGCTTTCAGGGATTCTGGAAGAAAGGAAGGACTGGGCTGAGGTGGCAGGGAAGAAAAATCTTACTATGCATGTGCATTTCTCCTCCAGTTCCATATTCTAGACCGCATACCTTGGATTGGAAAGGACTTCTTTCACAGTACTTCAGAGCTGCACTATCAGACACCCTATGCTATCTGGTTTAATCTCAGTTCAAGTGTTTTGGGTTTTTTTTTTTTCAGTTGGTTATGAAACACACAAGATTAAAAACAAGCCTAAGATGCAGTTTGACATCAACAAAAAGGAAAAAGCAATTTGATGTAGGGCAGTAGTTTTCCACTTTTCTTCATTTGTAGATCCCTACAAATTTTCCAACAGAAGTGCAGACCCCTTTGGAAATTCAACCCATGGGCCAGCAACCCCCATTACAGAAGGCTTACACTGAAAACTGACTGAACAGACAAACTATAAGGCGACACGTGCTTGGCGCGGCACTTGACACCGCATGAGAAAGGGCACTAACTGGGGGCTTCTCAAGTAACCACAACACTTCCAGGATTTGAGCTGCAGGTGTGGGGGCACTCACAAACTTTTGATTCATCAGAAGAACAGAGAATGCCAGTTCTGCAATCTGAAACTATTTTCACTGTCACCTTTCACAGACCCCTTAGAAACAGTCTGTGGACCCCACCCCTTTCTTCCAGTCAGCAGACTACTGATACACAGCATACTCTGAAGAAACAGAAGATTCTGACACATTTAAAGGGACGCTCACATTTACTGAAAGTGAAACCCTGAAATTGCTTTAGTTTATTAGCAGTTTTTAGTGGATACAGACAACAGGCAAAATGCTTGCAAATATGGCTAGGACCGATGCACACATTAAACTTGCTAAGTCCCATTCAGCATCACCCTTATTTTGGACTGATTCAGCTCTAATCGAATTCAGGAAAACGTACTTTATCTGACCCTGAGAAAAGTGAGTATGCAGAATTGATTTGCTGTGCACTGTATGCCTGCATGACTCATAGTGGCAATTTACTTGAGAGAATAAAGAGCGTTTGCATCAATACACCCTACAGTACTAGCCATTTGCATCCCACGTTCCCAAGAACTGCAGTTTGACGTTGGTTTTTAGACTAATATCTATGTTCTATCAAGTGGAAAACTAGAAAGATCATATTTCCTGTGTTAGCAAACCATTCATAACAAAACAACATGTAAAGGATTTTTTTAATTAAAAATTTTGGTAGCTCCCTCTCTTTACAGCTATCCATATGCAGAGAAGGCAACAGAAGCATGTGGTCCTGGAGTGTCGTTAATTTACTGATGACATTCAGCTCCAAATCTTCTTTTTAATCTAACCCAGATTTTATAGTCATGCTATTTGTCCCAGTGTCTGACAAAGCTAGGAATTTGTGTGAAAGCAAATTAATCATGACACAACCTATAAAGGAGGAAATTATGTTTGTTGGTAAAATGAATCACAGAACACTAGAACTGGAAGGGACCTAAGGAAGTCATCAAGTCCAAGTCGCCTGCCCTCATGGCAGGACTAACCATCATCTATTTCTTCCCTTTTAGATATTTATCCAACTTGTTCTTAAATATCTCCAGTGAGTGAGATTCTACCACCACCCGAGGTAATTTATTCCAGTAATTAACCACCCTGACTGTTAGGAAATTTTTCCTAATCTCCAATCTAAACCTCCCTTGCTGCGGTTTAAGCCCATTGCTTCTTGTCCTATCCTCAGAGGCCAAGGAGAATAATTTTTCTCCCTCCCTCTGGTAACATTCTTTTATAGGCACTTGAAAACTGCTATTGCGTCACCTCTCAACCTTCTCTTTACCAAATTAAACAAACCCAATTCTTTTAATCTTCTCACTCAGGTTATATTTTCTATATCTTTAATCATTTTAGTTGCTCTTCTCCGGAGCCTTTCCATTTTCTCCACATCTTTCCTAATCAGTGCAGAGCAGAGCTGAAAAAATGACTTCCTGTGCTTTCCTTGCACCACTCCTGATGATGCATCACAGAATCACATTTGCTTTTTTTTGCAACACTGGCACACTGCTGACTCATACTCAGCTTTTGGTCCACTATGATCCCTAGGCAGTTTTTTGCAGTACTCCTTTCTAGGGAGACCCTTCCTATTTTGTGCGTGTGAAACTGATTGTTTCTCCCTAACTTTGCATTTGCCCTTAGCGAACTTCACCCCCTTTGCCTCTGACCATTTCTCCAGTTTGTCCAGATCTTTTTGGATTCTGACACCACCCTCCAAAGCACTTGTAATCTTTCCCATCTTGGTGTCACCTCAGACTTTATAGTCACACTCTCTGTACTGTTATTGAAAGCATTTATGAAGATATTGAACAAAACTGACCCTAAAACTGACCCCCCATGGAACTCTACTTGTTGGTTCACAGCCAGGCTAGAAGAGACTATTAACAGCTATTCTCTGTGAATGGTTATCCAGTCAGTTACGTACCCCCGGCCCCCGACAGTAGCCCAATCTAGGTTGCATTTTACCTAGTTAACAGATGAGAAGGTTGTGTGATACTGTATCAAATGTTTTACTAAAGTCTAGGTATATCTAGTCCACAGTTTCCCCTTTATCCACCAGACTTGTTACCTCATCAAAGATAGCTGTCAGGTTTGTCTGACATAATTTGATCCTGACAAATCCATGCTGTTATCTATCACCTTATTATCTTCCAGATGTTTGCAGATGTTTAATTATTTGCTCCATTATCTTTCCTGTCACTGGAGTTAAGCTGGCTCGTTGGTAATTTCCTGGGTTGTCCTTGTTTCCCTTTTTATAGATAAGGACATGCCCTTTTCCAGTCTTCTAGAATCTCTCCCGACTTCCATGACTTTTCAAAGATGATAGCTAGTGGGTTGGATACCTCCTCCATCAGCTTCTTGAGTATTCTATGATGAATTTCATCAGGCCCTAGTGACTTGAAGACATCTAACTTTTTAAAGTAATTTTTAATGTCTTCTTTCCCTATTTTAACTTCTTGACCTACCCCATTTCCACTAGCATTCACCATGTTAGACAGCTTCTCTCCATCAGCCTTCTTGGTGAAATGTGAAACAAATAAATCATTATGTACCTCTGCCATTTCCACATTTTCTGTTATTGTTTCTCCCTCATTTGGATGAATAGGAAATAATGCTATGTGTTTTAATTTTACTTAAAAGCACTAGAATTCCATGTGTCACCATTATTTGGTTAGCTGCTCTGCTGTGCCTTCTCTGGGTCTCTCAGTACACCTCCACAGGTACCTTCACACAGGTGACAAGTCTCAGACTGCCACCTCTCTTAAAATAGAATGGTGCAATTCTGCCATGCAGACCAGGGCCTGTGTGGCAACTGTGATTACCTTAGACAGGTCAGACTTAGTCTCTGTCTCTCCAGGTTTGACTGGGGAGCTGTGACCCCAGTACAGAGGCCATGCAACTGTTTCAGAACAATGTATCATTCATCCTTATCAGCAGGACCAATACAGGGCACAAGAGAACAAGATTTTTAAAAAAGAACATTCTAGGTGCAGGGATATCTATCGGCAACTTGCGTTTCCTACCCCACCCCCACAATGGCAGCCAAGTAGCTCACCTTCTTTAGATACCCTCCACGGAGGTGAGCAAACTTTTTACCTGGGCCCCACTTTTCATCCCTGCAATTAGCAGCGTTCCCCAACTTGTCTAACGTAATCCAAACCAATGGAAATTTCAGTAACTAACCAACCGACTGACCGACCCAGACAGACAGACAGACAGATTAAAAACCCTTTTGGTGCGTGTAAAATAATAAGTATGTAGAATGTAAAAACTTTATTACTTGGTATATAAATGTGAACACACACACACACACACACACACACACACACACACACACACACACACACAAACAGTAATATAGTTCAACATTTTTAATGAACTGGATGAGCCTGAGACCTAGCAGCCGACTGTGCTGTGTCCCCCTTATAAAATGTCATGCCTCCCCTTGAGGGGCCTGCTCCCCACTTTGTGTGCCCCTGACTTAGTGTACGTCTACTCTCCAGCAGCACTGTTACGGTGCTACAGTTGTGCTGCTGTAGCACTACTGTGCAGATGCTTCCCATCTTGATAGAAGGGTTTATAATCTACCTGTCCAACAGGTGGGAGCTAAGTGGATGATAGAATTTTTCCATTGACCAAGCTGCCTCCATACCATGGATTGGGCTGACCTGACTTTGATAGTCATGGTGCAAAATTTTTCACCACTTGGGCAACACAGTTAGCTTGATCTAATTATTAAATGGACATCAGTCCTTAGTTTCCTAAGTCGGATGGAATCCAGCCCCAATAGCACACAGATAACCACAGAGCACGTAGAGCATTCATAAATTGATATGGCGCTGCTTCCACATCTTCCTGCTTGTAAATGCTTCATTTACCAACCATATTTGCATAGATCCGTGAGTCAGTCACTGGAAGACTGTTATTACTATACACAAAAAGCTGCCATGATGGCTAAGGCCACATAAGTCAAGTCAGTCAGCATGGCTATCTATAAGCATCCTTCATGAGCTACAACTCAGCTGTACAAATTCGCTGTTGGGAAATAACAAAAGGAGCACAAGAAGAAACTTGCCATTTTGAGGTTTCTTTTTTTAAAAAATAACTTAAGAGAGATGGCACCATCAATGCTAACACTTGAAGGAGCAATATAGGAACACTGAGTAAATATAAATATTTAAATAAATAATTAAAGATGCAGGTTGGGATTTTCAAAGCAGCCTAAGGGAGCTGGAAACCTAGCTCCCATACAGCTCCAATGAGACTTAAATGTCTTCTTCCATAGGAACATTTGAAGTCAGAAGTATTACTTTTGAATGTCTCTGTTAGTGTGGGCAAAGTGAGGCTCAGGGTTTTCTACAATAGAAACAACTGCCCCCCTCCTCTTTTAAGACAGATGGACAAAACTCCAGATTCCAGCATGTAACACTGAACTGTTTGATCAAGGACCAAACGGGAGCATCACATACTAACTCCTATAGCCTCTGTTTCCTGCAGCAAAACAGGAGGTGTTGGCACATGGGATTTTTCTAAGTGGCTCTGCGTGCAGCTAGCCACCTGTGCATGCCAAGCTGTGGGGAAGAGGCACAGTCTCAAAGACAGGTGCAAACCACCTTTTTTTTCCAGAATTGAATGGAATGTGCTGATGCCTGGTTGCACACAGCAGACAGCACCGGCATTCTGTGCCATACAATGGATTTGTGTGTGCCCCACAATAGGTAGTATATATTACTGTAGGGAGCTGGCCATGCCACTTTATGCATTGTGGGAACGAGCCTGCAGTATGCACTCAGGCTAGAGGCATAGCTGAACAGGCTGCTGCCTCACACTGTCTACACAGGATGAACCCCTGGCTTGAGTGTCACCCCGTGTTTCACTCTAGGATCACAAGACCAACTCTCTGAGGGCTGGGGTCAGGAGGGAGCAGGCTGCCAGCTGAAAAGTCCCTCAACATTTCCTTCAGGGCCCCTGGCAAGTCCACAATGGGGTGATGAATAACTCCCCAAAGCAGTATAGGAGGGTAAGCTAGAGTTCTTATACATTTATAGCGAATCGGGACACACACAGCCCAGCACAGTGCCTGCACCTGTTTTCCTAATTCACTAATGCTTCTCCTTCTAGTCTCTGGGACAGAGATCTATAAGGTGCCACAGGACCCTTCGTTGCTGTGGGACTGTGAGGTGGTAGTTGCCAGAGCCTCCACGGAATACTGATAAACCACAACAGCTTAGTGGCTAAGGGCTACACGAAAGCACTCAGTGCTTCAGGGAAGACGTTACACATCATCTTTGCTTCCTTCAGAAAACCCAGATGCTTTACGGGCTTTATTTGCTTTCCCTAAAGTTTCAGTGTTCAGACTTTAGCAATTCTAATGATCCATCTTACTGATGTTTTCTTTCAGTGAAATGCACCTACCCAGCTTCATGCTCATGCTACTTTACAGCAGACAAAGGTGCCAGCTGCTTTCAGGCCTGGCAAGACCAGCGGCCATGGCAGTGGCCGTGTTCACAAAGGCAGAAGACATGTATAACAAGGGCATGATACGAGGTGGGTGACAGACTGATCTCGGCTTCCTTGTGCCAATGGGTATGTCTCATTTGTGTCAAAGGGGGAGTTAGATCTCTGGCCAACCCTAATTTTCAGTCTGCTGGCACAGAGCTGTATTATTTGTCTTTCCACTCTTGGGGGCACAAAAAGTTTGCTCACATCACAGGCTTTTTGAAAATTTGGCCCACTGGATGCCGCCTTCGTTCTCCTGATAAACAGCAAATCTGGATTGTTCTGGTCTAGCTAAACCAGGGGTGAACAACTGCTGGCGTGGGAGCCAAGAGTGTCATGCGAGCCGATTTTCATCGGCATGGGAGGCTGGGGTTCAGGCCCGCCTCTTCTCCCGCAGACAGCCAGGAGCTTGCTCAAAGCTGTGCCGCCTGTGGATTAACAAAAGACCAGCCAATGCTACCAACCACCATCTAAAGAGTAAAACTCTGCAGCTTTATTTGTTTATTAATGAAGCTGTTTTAATGTCACTAATAGTTCTACTTAAAAACTATCACTGGCACTCAGACTGTACATAGAGGTCAAAAGGTCAAATTTTGGCATGCCGCCTCAGAAAGGTTGCTGACCCTGATCTAGAATATAACAGTATTTATAGATTAGTTCCAACCAATTACCTCAGGACACTTTCTATTTTCTACATATTATTGTGAAAAAAAATAAACTACAAACGATCCTGTTAAACACCACTGGTGTTAAACTAAATCCATGAAAATCAGGAAGTGAAGAAGAGTTAATTGAGAAAACCTAGAGTGTCAACCTGATCTCACACTGTCTGGCTATTGAAGAATACTGTATGGCATGTGAAGGGATAAGACAAAATAATGAGCTCTAAAGAAAAGCTTAAATAAAAATAAAAATGTGAGAGAAAAGCCTCAAAATGTGATTTGCTGAAAAATGTAAACATTTTAGGTTCCCTTTCGCATATGAGAGATTTATCTTATTCGCTCACTAAAAGTACAATCTCAGCCTTGCCTTAAACACTTCCATGTCCTATTCAAAACAACACCAGGAGCCTTGACAGATCTATAATCGTGGTTCCATTGTTCTACTTCATTGAGTCTCTACTTTTCATTCATGAACTATTTTATAAGAGGAAGGTTCCACCCTCTCTTCCCTCTCCATTGTCCCTCCTCTGGCATTTTCCATCTACACAGATCATGGGAAGAGATTTCTTTGTTAAACAATTACTGTTTTCTCTCCTTATATGGCTGTGCATTAGAATCAAGTTGTGCCGGCATGAGCAAGGAGTCATCTGGTGGAAAAGTCACATAGCAGCAATCTGCAGGGGCTTTGTATATGCAGCTAAAACAATAATTTAAAAAGGTACTGCATTAAAATATACAGGCTGTTTTGCAGTGCCGTGTTTCCAGTGTAATCATGTCTCCTTTCTTTCTGCGCTTGCTTCCTTTCCCTCCTCTAATGACATGTACAGCCCTCATAAACCCTACCAAAGGGATTTTCATTGTTTTTAACTGCATGCTCTATAAATGCTTATCTTCTCTACCTCTCCTTCTAAACTCAAAACTTACCCACCCATTCATAATAGCAAACAATACACTGGGACACTTCCCAGGCCAGCCACAACAGGAAAGGCCTGTTCAGATCAGCTACAGAGCAAACAGCAGAGGATTGGGAAGGATTGTCAGTAGGATAAGAGTTGCCCTGGATTCCTATTTATAGGTTTTATTTCTCAGGGCCAGTGCATTTAAATATTGGAATATGGGTCATGGGAGCTGTGATCTGTTACCAAAGACTCAGTGGGCAGTAACTCGAGACTTCTCAACGCTAAGTTAATACATACTATTTATTGAATAATGCCTTGTGAAACAAGTTTACAAAATGTTTCGGAAACCAATATAAAATATTGACAGCATCCAAAAAACACCAAAACCGAAAAAAAACAGCGATCATCTTAAATCTCAGGTTACATGGAGATTCAAAGAGGGATTTAAAACTTGTCTCTGAGGATTCATGTTAAAAAGCATTAGAAAGGAAATTCCACACAACTGTTGGCATGTAAGGTGCTGTCACTTACAGTAACATACGTGCAGCCTCACAGCAGGACAAGACATCAGAGAAAGTAGAAAGCCAGTAACCAATTTCTCATTACTAACACCATCTAGTGCTTAGGGAATTCAATGAAAAATACATTGTTATAATGGTTAAGGTTGATTTCACTGACAAACGTCATTTTAAACAGGTTGTGGCAAAGTATGGACCGCCCCACAAATTCAGCTTTGTCAGTCAGTTTGTGCATCGCTGCCTCACCATGTTTGCACCCGAACATTTGGGGGGAAAATCTGGGCAATTATCCCACAGTCCCTTAACAGAGGCTTGATGGCCAGAAGGCCTGCACTCAGAAATGCAATTACAGCATCTGGGGCAGCCTATTACCAAGGGCACTGGGAAAGACAAGGAGCAACTGATATGGTTGTTCAGGCATGAGTTACAGGTCCTGTGTATGTTGCAAAGAACAGTGTTAACAGCATGTCTACAGCATGCTAGTAGCCATGAGCTAGCCCTAGGCACCTAGCAAAGGCAAAGCACCCAGCTGGCATGGTTACTAACATTTAGAGACAGTCGCGTTATGTCCCAGTAATTGACTGAATGCTAAACAGGGCCCTTTAAATCAAATTAGGTTAATTAATACCGAATCCATGATTATAGTTTCGAGTTACAAAAGGAAAAAATGCAAAAATGGGGAAGAACGACAATGGTGAGTGGTAGAGAATGAACTGAGGAAAGCAGGTTGCGTGCTGGACTGAGAAGTGAGAAAAGCAGCGAGAGAGTGAAGAGAAACACATTGAACCAGATAAATATATTCTGCAAAATACACCTCCAAGCCAGCTAATTTTGTTAAGAGCTTTTCCTCCTGGGTAAAAGGACTTGTTATGGAGCCAGCCCTTTTAAAATCCATCCTATCACATATTTGTACTCCTTCCAGAAAAACAAGCTTCCTTCTGCATTTGAGAGATTTAAAGAAGCACGAGGAGCTCACTCTCCTTTCCCCATGTCAATAAACTGACAAGCAGTATGCACAGAATTAATCATTTATGTGTGCTATTAACCCAAAAGCATTGGGTTCAGCAAAGTTATTTTAAAAAATCCAGGCTGAAGTGCAAGCAGGGATTTGGCATTTCCTCCATTGTCTGTGTTTGTCCTAATAGAACAAAACAAAAAAGCAGTCTGGAAATTTACAGCACTATCTCCAGATCTGAAGAAGTGTGTCTGCTCCATGAAAGCTCATCACCTAATACGTTATTTTGTTAGTCTTTAATGTGCTACAGGACTGCTGCTTTGTTTGTCAGAAAACAGATTAACATGGCTACCTCACTGGTTATAACAAAACAAGATCTCTGATGTTATCACTAAGAAGTTCTTATAGCACCAACAGCATAAATGGATCAGGCCCCAACGATTTGAAAGACTGCTTCTCCTTGAGTGACACTGCAGCAGTTGCAATGAATCAGGAGAGCTATTCAAGCTAGTAGTCCCCCGGTTTAAAACATGGGGAGTCTAGGGACCTGGATGTAAAATTTCCAGCGTCAGTCAGAGCTAACGCACCAAACACAGAAATGTAGCTAGAGCTACCCAAAAAGCCAGGACAGGCTACCTGCACAAGAGCTCAGCTAGGGTTTCAGATAGGATCATACTTGGTGCAGCTACCCCAACACACAGTAGCTACACTTTTATTTTTATCACACTAGCTTTGGTTGAGCTATTGCACGTATATCTACTGGAACTGGAAAGTATGCCTTCAGAGCCAGGATATACACATTCAGTCAGATTTTGGAACTCACTCCACTGCCTTGCTCTTGGGTCTGACAGAACTCAAAACTTATTAGCCTCAGAGCATATAATACAAATCTAAACTCTTCTGGGTTTTTCAGGGAGGAGTTTGTGAGATAACTGGAATAGCTGTTGGTGAGTTTGCTGTTATAATTGCCGGTGGACTTTCATCATTATATAAGACAAATGATGTTCCATCACTATGCAGATTATGATGTGAACGTACTTGTACAATCCTATTAAAGTATCAGGACATTTATGGTATGTTTTGCTGTGTTTCTAATATTAAACTTCATCTTCAGTTGGGACGACTGTTTAAATTTTAAAGTAATATAGAAAAAAGCCTAAACTATAGCTGGGCCTTTTCATGAAAAACATAATGAAAACTATGAATTGCTGATCAGATCTCAAATAAAGAATTAGGTGATTTAAAGTTGAGAGCTCAGAAATATCCAGATTTAATATGTAATTTGGTTCTTTAATGTTAAAATGCTGTATTGTCAATTGTTTACACTTGACATACCTTCATAACATAGATTTTTACTAATTTTAAAAAGTGCAAATCACTGTCAAGTTACGGTTATTATTCTGTGGTTATATTTCAGATCTTACCGTGTTGCAAGCTTATGGCAAATGACACCAGTGTCTGTTATGACTTCACTCAGTCTCAGCTCTAGATGTACCTTTCCCTGAAATACAGAATAATATAATGCCACATTAAAATTACAGCATTATATGGCCAGGCACAACATTCCAGCTTAAAAACAAAGCAAATATATCAGTCGCCACATCACAAAAATAGTTTAATTATTAATTAACTAAATAGCTAGACAGTCTCAGCAGCATTTCTACTAGTCAAGTGAGATCAGCTGGCTAGCTTCCTAAGCGAATTTCAGTCCATAAAAACCTGTTCTCTGATTAGACTGGCTACCTTGAGACTAAAAAGGTAAAATGATTTAAAGATGAAAGCAGAGCCTGCACTTCACCAGTCAAGAGTAATATCACATTAATGCATGATAATTGAGTATGCCTAACCCTTGTTTTCAAATTAAGAATCTGAAGATACTACAATTTATAATCTATTCTAAATTGCAAGCAAAAAAGAGGAACTAGGCAGGGCAATTAAGGAAAAATACAAAGGTCAACCACATTACTAGCTTTTAAATCATCTTTCACCACGAAGTTTTCCAGTCATTACAGTCACAATGTTAGTTATACTGTAACTCAGGCCAAAAGTGTACTTTCCCAGAATATATAATCATATAAGCAAGCACTCATCTTAGTAACCTTTACTATGTGTTTAAACATCAGCCTATGTTTTTATTGAAGAAAATTCAGTGGCAGTCTTTACTATGTGTTCAATAAAGTGGAAAAAGCTGGATGATTTGGCAGTCTGGCTGACAGCACATAGCTGTCCAGTCATCAATTTGAATTCAACGTGGCCAAAACTGAGCACTTTCTCTTTCACATACAAAAACCTTCCTTTCACTCCAGTCTTCATTATCCTCTCTCTTAGTTCCTTAGGCCTCTAAATTAGGAGTCATCTTAAACTCACACCTGCCTCTCGATTCACACACGCAGGTTGTATCTATATTTTGTTGCTTCATCATTCATGATACTTCCAAGATTCAACCTTTCTCTCTGTTCACACCACTAAAAATTGTGCTCAGGACTTAATCTTCCATTTTGAAAACTGCAGCCTCCTCCTCTTAAACCCCAATGCCTGTCAACATGTTCCTCCTTCCAGAAGCTCTTGCTGCTGCTAAAATCTTCATGCATTATCCTTCTGATACTCACTCTACTTCTTGCTTCCTCACCATCTAGCTCCTCAAACTCCACAAATAGAAGCTTCATCTCTTTGTCTTTAAAGCTTTTCACACATTACCCTCACTCTACCTACCTGAACTATTGTTTTACTGTGATGTGGATCCCACCTTCACTTTGTCAGGTAACCAAACTTCAACATCCACATCCTCTAATCAGTTTCTCCCTCAAAGTACAGACGTATCTCCCAACTGCAAGCTAACCCATATTAGCAAGAAAATATTCCTCCAAAAATCTGCAAAGCCACTACTTAACCACGTTTAAAATCCTTCTTTAAAATTCAGTTGTGCCACAATGCCTATAAAACACACAAATTAAAATAGCTATACAAGTAATGATGGAAACCTTTGCTTTTTGTGCCATTGTTTTCTTGTTTTACTACTGCCTTGTTCTTTTGGCCATGTCACCATTTGTTTAATCTATGTTGGGGGGGCACCCCCACCCTCAAGAACAGATCCGACCCATGGCTTGCTGGATCTGACCCCTGATGCTCAGATATTCCCTGTCCAGTATCCAGCCTACGGCAGGGTGGGAAACATGGATCCCTGAAGCCTCACTCTCCAGGCCAGGCAGGCCAGGACTGGATCTGGCCTACGGGCTCTGCCAGGAGGCAGGAAGCGGCTTAGCGTAGGGCTGCAGCCGTTCCCCCAGCTGAGAGAAACTGCAATGCTGCCTGGAGGCTCTATCCCATTCCTCTGATTGGGAATCCCCAGCCAGTTGGAGAGATGGAGGGCAGTGCCTGGGACCTGGGGTGGGGCAGCAATAAACAGCAATTAGTTATCTCTAAAGGAATTATAAATACTGGAGAACATGCCCCTTTAACAGAGAAAATATCTCGTTATGGTTAATAAATATTTTACAGGAACATAGAATGGAAGGTGCATTTACTCTGATGGGCTGAAAGGTCAAAAAGTTTGAATTTGACAAATACTATGGCAGCTTCCCATTATGGAAATGCTTAACTTTATGTAATTGACCCAAAGGTAATGGCAATTTATATTTTTTCTCACTTCTAAATTCTACTAAACAAACTACCGTCTCTTTAAGAAGGAAAGACTCCAAACCTTGTCCTGCCTCTTCCTCGTTTTTCTTTTCTAAAGTCAGATATTTGAAGAGTGCAAGCACCTCAGAGGGCACATCATCACTTACACCAGCAGTGCTGTGATTATTCCCAGAATGCCTCATTATTTCCAGTTACCAAGCTCAGTCATGGGTGTACCTCCATATGAAGCTGTGCTAATATGCTTGGATATTTAGTTCACAGAGAATACAGCTCCTGTGTAAACAGTGTGCTTTGGCCCATATCAGTTTGCCTAAGGGTATAAACACAAGAATCTATCTGACTTAATTTACTCAAGAGCACTGCCATTTAGTCGGCCTGCAGAGTACTGGAATAATGCCTCTCCCAAAGAGAAGACAGCAATGCGTATTGCAAATGTATGTTATAATCTGCCCATTTAATAGTTAAAAAGGATGTAAATCACCATTTAAAAATGGGTTTAAGATACTCAAGAATCAGAAAGTTGCCTGACAATTTATAGACAGAGGAAGGACTATTAAAGTATCGAGCGGCCCAGTCACAAGATGCACAAAGACAGCACCTACAGTAATACAAACCCGAGAGAAAGCAAGGAAAAGAAAGAGGCATTTATGCTCTTTTTATAGAATGGGAATTAAGGCACTGAGAAATTAACTGTCCTGCTCAAGTTGACACAGAATATTTGTGGCAGAGCCAGGAACCAAATTCAGATATTCCATGTCGCCGTCCAGTAATGTAGCCACAAGTCCACTCTTCCTCTCAAGACCTATTCAGTGAATAATGATGCATGAAAATGCACAGGCTTTGACAGTTCTGAAGTTGACTGTATTAGTCACTCGATACATTTGTACAGAAAATATTCCAGTCCACTCTGTTCCTGAAAATCAGTACATTCACTAATATGTCCATTCCCAACACTTAGAAATACTGGTCTGCTGAACAGGTAGAATTGTATGTGTGTTCTTTTCACTACTGGTCAGCACTTCCTTTGTCACAAACTATGGACTCCTTCAAAATGCCATGAGACCAACTGGGTCTCACGTCTTCAGTCAAAAAATGCCAAAAGATTGAGCTTCTTGTCAGCAAGCAGCAACAATAATAACAGGCCCCAAACAGAAAATAGTAATATTTAGAGTTGTAGAGGTAAAAAATAGTGGTATTGCTAAAAGAATATAAAATATTACATTGCGTAAACATGCTTTGTAAACAGTCATTACGTAATTTAAAGATCAAATTCTGCTCTTGTTTACACGTTACATATGATGGATAACATAATAGAAGTTATGTGCACTTATTGAAAGGCAGAATTTTAATTTACAATTTTGGATCTAAAACACATTGGTTTCTCTTCTGAGGAAAAGCCTAAATTCCATAAGCTTGTAAAGCTAAAAATAGAACAAGGCACTGTTTTTAAATGACGCAGGCAAAGCCTTTCACTGGCAATTTTAATTCAGTTGGGAACGTAACAGATACTTACTACAGACTGAGAAGTATCAAAAGAGATGTAAAGCGACCAAAATTATATAAATGCTATTTATGCATCTTATGTGTCCAGCAGTTATAAATCTGTGGTTTAATTTAAACACTGTGTATAAAAAGGGAGGAACACACACACACACACACACACACACACACACACACACAGAGAGAGAGAGAGAGAGAGAGAGAGATTATCCTATAAATGATTTTGTACTGCAAAGCTGAGCCCTACCAATTTGGGCTCCTCCTACCAGCTGAAATGAAATGGTGAGACCGCATAATAAACATCCTGAGAACCAGCATGCATTCTTTCAGAGTTATTTGTCATAGGGACAATTACCAGTGGACTTTTCTTGGTATGATTACATGCTGTACAGAATTTGGCTCCTAACGTACAATAGTTAAGCACAGATTATGAAATGACTAAGCTACCTCAAACATGGGCATACCTTTTGCTTTTACCAACCGTGATTGTTAAAGTAAGAGTTAAAATGCATTGATGAACTAGAAACATTTCTGGGCCATACCTTGGCTCTTCTGAACAAATGAAAGCTAAAACTGTACGTCTAACTGACAACCGAGAGAAGCACCTGTCTAAAGCAAGCCATGGTCTAGTGCAAGCATGTCAAACATGCAACCTGTGGGCTACATGCAGCCCAATCCATTTTTTTTTTGCGGCCCACGACCACATGTTTATGAAGTATCTAAGTGCGACCCCAGGCTGCCTGAACTTCATTAGCAGAGCCTTGGTTGCTGAGGATGACTCCATGAGGCCCAGACTGGTGCCTATAAAAGTTTCTGGGGGCCAAGCTGTGTGCTCTGGTTCAGCCATCCATCTGCCGGCCATGACCCCACTGCCACTGCCGTTTGGGCTGCTGCCACTCGCCCTCTGCCCTGGGCTAGCTGCAGCCTCACTCCCCAGGTTGCTGCTGCCCATCCAACCCGAGCAGGACCCACTCCCCATCAAGGGTCCAGCAGACAGGAGCCCAGGGCACTGAAGGCAGCAGGGGAGACTGCCCGGCTGGCACTAGGAGGGTGGGAGCTGGGCTCTGGGGGAAGGAGGAGGAACAGGCCCCGTGGAACAACTCCTCACCCCCAGCCCCCACCACACCCCTGCCCAGCACTGCTCCATGCTCCAGCCTCCATCTGTTTCACATTGCTAGATTCCCACTCCCGGGCACTTGGCTTGGACGGGTGATAGCAGTAGAGAGGGGCTGGGCTGGGCTGGGCTGGGCAGTGTGTCACCAGTGCAGGGTTTCACAGGCAGTCAGCCTGGTCCGCTTTGCCCCACGCCAGCCACAGCAGGTGCTGGGCAAGGGCTGGTAAGTGTGGAGTCCCTCTGTCCATCAAGTGACCAGGGGCCCCACACTCACCTCTCAGGCTGGCCTCTGTCCACTTGGCTGCTGCACTCCATGGCCTTTGGCAGTGGGCACTGCACCCAGACTCTCCCACAGGGCAGTATGGGGCAGGGGGACAGTACAGAGTCCTGCTGAAGGGATGGGAGGGGGCGGTACCAAGCCCTAGAGAAGGACAGTAGTACTGAGCCCTGGGTAGGGGGGCAGAACAGAGCCCTGCTGGGGTGGGGGATAGGAGGGGACAGTTCCAAGTCCCGGGGCGGGAGTAGGGGTGGACCATAGAGCCGTACTGAGGGGATGGGACGGAAGCAGAACCTTATTAAGCTCCTGTTTGGGGTCAAGACAGAGCTGTCGGAAAATAACTTGTTGCAGTGAGTTTGGAATTCAGCGTAAGGCTTGCCATACTACTTTGAGGTCCCTTGGCTTTCTTGTTCAAGGGTTTTGGAAACCACAAGAAGAAATCATTATTTTCATTGAAAGGAAAGAACAGGACACAGACTTAATAATGATAAGTGGGTACAAGATTATTCATTTTTACTTGACACTACCAAACATCTGAGTGACCTGAACCTGAACTTAAAACTTCCAGGGAAGTTCCAGGTTGTGACTACTATGCATGACAGTATATAAGCTTTTATGACCAAACTTTGTCTTTGGGAAATACAGTTAATAAAAGAAGATTTAACTCATTTCATTACATGCCAAGACCATAAAAGCTAACACCCCCATTTGCATTTTGCAAATTGTTCATTAAATATTGTACTGCTGCAACTTGAATTCAAGGAATGATTCCAGGATTTCAAATCACGTGAAGATAAGTTCTTCTTGTTTACAGCACTGTCTTCTTACGATTTTCAAAATGAAGGAAATATGCAAATGGAACTCACCGAAATTCAGTATGACTCTTCCTTAAAAAAGCAAATATTATGAAGTTGACATCCTTGATTTTTACAGATATGTCCCCAGGCAATTTGTTGAAGTACGTAAATTTGTGTCAAAAATATTGTCAATGTTTGGTAACACATACCTATGCAAACAGCTGTTTTCACTTATAAAAGCCAACAAAACACCCAAAAGGTCAGGGTTAACTGATGAATATTTAGCAGTGGAAATTAGAGTAGTATCAGCTCAAAATGGCAAACTAAATATTGGAAAACTGGTACCCCAAAAGCAGCATCAGCTCTCTGGAAAGGATACTTGGGACTGAAATACTTCCAGTTTTCATTTGAAATTTTCATGTTATTATATTTTATTTTTACGCTACTGTTGTATTTGCGTCTCAATGCAAAATAATAAAAAAGTTATTTAATATTTTGGTTTTCATATATTTAATTCCCAAATAAAATAAAATTAATTAATTTTATATCAATAAATACAAGCCCATTTTTGCAATTGCACAAATTTTCATTTTGCAATCACACAAATCTCATGTTTATGTAAAATCTCAAACTTAGAAGTATCCCGAATCTTCACAGGAGCCTCTTCCATTTGATTAACCATGGTGTGTGCTTGTTTTTATTTCAACAAAGCAAGTTATATATGTAAAATAACTAAAAAGTACCTTACATTTACATTTAAATTAAATATTATTATAGATGAGTAAACAACAATTTTATACATCAAATGTTGTGAACTATTAATAAAATTGTAAAATAATAAAATTCATATTACGTGTTAAATTCTCAATTAAAATTATTGCATTATATTCAAACAAGAACTGAAAAACTGTTATAAAATCTGCCTAAAACATAATCTATGATAATAAATAATTATGACTTTCCAACAGAAGTGCATTTCCTTTGGTGGTCCTGAAAACTATCTGTTTTCATTTGTGCAGCGCCTCAGTAGGGTTTGACTTTGACATGCCTGGTCTAGTGCTTCACCAATACTGTGTCTGTGTGTCTCTGGACTAATTTTAAGAAGTATTTCTTGTAAAAAAAAACTGTGAAGAATGTTCAGATGATCACTGTTAATTTTAAACAAAAACACTGGATAACATTTTCAAACATGGGTGTCCAAAGTTAAATATGAACACTCTTGTTTGAAAATTTTCCCATTATCTATACATAGGTAGAAAGTGAACAGGAACAGCTAACAAGAGTTTTGTGAGAGTGTCCTCCAAGTCCAAAAGGAGTGACTGTGACCTGTGGGTGAGTTAGTCTGGTGGGTGCTTACCACTGGACTGAAGTATATCATATGATCGGTTTGCCGGGGGCCGGGGGTGGGGGGGGGAAGGCTGTGTCCTGAATCTAGCAGTCTGCCGGGTAAGGCTGCAAGTTTCTTAACAATCCCCTTTACCAGTAAGCGCGGGCTATGCAGGGAGAAGAGGAATCTTAAAAGCCAACTCCTAAGCAAACAGAGGAATCTTGAGAGGGAGTGAGAAATCTAGATATACTTGATTAATGTTTGGTAAACTTATTGCAATAAATATCTCCTCCCCACAAATAAAACAGGAAAAAGAACCCCCCCAAAAAACAAGAACAAACCTGCCAGAGCAAAAAGACTGAAAGCAGAAGTCTAGCAGCAGAGTGGTGGCTATCTAGTTTACTGCACTGAATGCAGTAAGTATGATTACCTGCCTTGTAAGAAGGTGGTGTATGTATGGCCTCCAGAGACCGAGGATGGCAGGGTGAGCAACCTGTGGCTGGCACATGGCTTGTCAACGTAAGCTATTTGTGGGCTGCCAAACAGGTTGTTTACCTCCACAGGCCTACCTGCCCACAGCTCCCATTGGCCACAATTTATCATTACCAGTCAATGGGAGCTGCAGGAAGTGGCACTGGACACAAAGGACATGTTGCCTGCCACAAAGGACCTGTTGGACACCGCTTCTGCAGCTCCATTGGCTGGGAATGGTGAATCGTGGCTAGTGGGAGCTTCAAGTGGGCATACCTGCAGATACAAGGGAAAACAGTCTGTTTATCGACCATCTCCCCACTGTTCCCAGGGACTGCAGACTCACAGGCCAATGCTTGCAGAGCCCTACAATTTCCCAGAAGAACGCCTTCAGTGTGGCCAGCCTCCTTGTGGGTTGCAGGCCATAGGTCCTCTCTACCTTCTGGGACCTATTCCAAAGAACTGCAGGAGTAACCCTCCTTGGGTGCGACATGCCCTCTCAGACCACAGCCGTACTCTCAGGTTAAGCAGTAGGCCTCTCTGCCTCCAGGAACCATGCCTTAGTGCCCTTCAGCATGCCTGGATCTCGCTAGCCCCCTTTCTTTCTCCTGCACCCTGGTCACTTACTGCTGGATTCTCCATTCATGGGATAAGGTCCATCCTGTCATTGCCACCAGCCTTGAGGAGCTGGTGGTGGCCAACAGCCTGAAGGTTACTGAAGTACAGGCTCTGGAGATGACAGTATCTACAGCGGTGGAGCTCAGGGAAATAAATACAAAGACATATGACTTTGCAGGATACAGTCAAGTAGTCTCATGTAGTCTGACAACTTCTGTGCAGTTGAGGAGAATGGATGGCTCAGGAAAGAATAAAGAGGAGCAGAGGGAAACGATCTGATAGTTGGGCCCTTCCCTTTCACACTAAGCATAGGTTTCCAGATGCAGGAGAGAACGCAGGGTATTAGGAAGAGGCAGCTAATCTGGGATTCAATCAGAAATATAGATAACAGGGACTGAGATGACTGGTAGAACTGCCTGGTGAATTGCCCATCAGGAGCAAAGGTTGTGGATCTCTTCAGACATCTAGATCAGCTTATGTGACGTGCTTGTGGGGTGCCACTGGTTGTGATTCATGTAGGTACCCAAGACGTAGGGAAAGGCGGGACAGACATCTCAGAGGCCAGATTTAGGCTGACAGATAAGCAATTGAAGATCAAGACCTCCATGGCAGCATTCTCTGAATATTTCCAGTTTCATGTGCTGGGGTAGACAGGAAGAATTACAATCTCAAGGCAAGGACGAGCTGATGGTGGAGGGAGGATGGATTTAGACTTATTAGAAACTAGGGAATCCTCAGGAAAAGAGGAGCCTATACAGGAATGATGGACTCCACCTAAAACAAAATGGAGCCAAACTGCCAGCATGTAAATTTAAAACAGGTTTTAGAGCAGTATTTAAACTAAGGGCTGGGAAAAAGCTGACAGAGGAGCACACAGTGTGGACAAAGAGAGCCCTTTGGGGAGGCTCTCTTGATGTGGATTCTTTATATCCTAGGAAGGACCAAAGGATGGAAGCTGCTAAACCACAGGTGGGAACTGCAAAGAAACACAAATGAAAAAAGACGCATGCAATTACCTCACATAATGGCAGGCAGCTAAAAAGTGACAAGTTTAATAAGTGCTTGTATACAAATGCAAGAAATCTAAATACTACAGGTAAAATGTGAGCGCCTGGTATTAAACAAGGATACTGGTATAACAGGCATTGCAGAAGCTTGGTGGAACTATGACAGTCAATGGAATTTTTTTACTATCCCTCAATCTGAGGAGGTAGTCTGCAAGAGGGATCACTTGTGAGTTTTTAAGTGGCTCAGAAGCCCAATTTGTGCTCTGCAGGTTTTCCCACAGAAGAGACAGGTGTAATCTTGGAGGAGACAGTTGCTGGCTAGAATGTTGTTCCCTTTTTGCTCTCCCCATCTGAGCTGTGAGTGGGCATATGGTGTGGTGCCATTGTGGTCTGTTCCACATCCAGTCCTCCCAGTTAGTTGGGTTGGTGCCTCCTTTTTTAAAGGTGTACTTTCAGCATGTCTTTGAAATGCTCCTGCTGCCCTCCACGAGCCCTTTTTTCCTGACATACCTGAGAGAAGAGCACTTGCCTTGGTACATACATGTACACACCCAGCAGCCAGCTCAGCGGACATGGCATTACATGACCTGTGCTTCCATTCTGTTGACGTTGGCTGCAGAGAGAACACCGATGTCTGTGCATCAGTCTTCCTAGCTGACACTGAGCATCTTCCTGAGGCAGCATTGCTGGAAAAACTCCTGTCGCTTGAGATGTCCCCTGTAGATTACCCACGTTTCATACCCATAGAGAAGGGTGGGGAGGACAACTGCCTTGCAAATTAAGATCTTGGTACCTGTTTGTAGATCTCTATCACCAAGGGCTCACTTGAGTAATCTGGCAAAGGATGTGCTGGTGCAGTGATTCCTGTATTTGATTTCTAAGAATATAAAAACAGACATAGTGTGTCAGACCTTTACCATATCCCCCCTTTTCTATGATGAAGAGTCCCAGTCTCCGTAATCTCTCTTCATATGGCATGCCATTCTGTTTCAATGTGGGCTGTTTTGGAGAAATGGCTGCCAAGGTACGCCTTCCAGAGTCTCTCCACTGATGCTGATTTGGGGAGTACAAGGAGTGCAGGAGAGGGCTGGTAGCATACCTTAGTCACCCCAATATTGGAAGACCCAGGCTCTGACAGGCAACTGCAAAAAGACTTAGGGTGCTTTGCAGGTTGGCCTATGAGTGTGCACAGAATGACACAGTCATCTGCATACTGAAGATCAGTCAAGCCAGTTCTCATGCTCTTGGATTCTGCTTCAGAGATGTTGGAGATTAAGGAATAGGCCATCTGTACAACACTCAATCCTGATTCCATCAGGAAGGCAGTCATGAATGAGAATCAAGATCATGGCAAGTTAAATGGAAAAAAAGAGTGTTGCAGCAATGCACAGCCCTGCTCGACACCAGTGCAAATGATGAAGGGTTTGGTCTCTAAGTCGTTGCACAAAATAGTAGCAGTAGTACTACATCATGGAGTAGTCTGATGATGAAAATGAATTTCTGTGGTCAAACCCATATGGCACTTTTTACAGGGCATCATGATTGATAGAGTCCAAGGTCTTGATTAGGTCAATCGTGTGCGATGAACAGTTCCTGGTGTTGCCCTCTGTACTTCTCCTGAATCTGTCATTCTATGGAGATCATATGAGTCACGCCTCAGCATGGTCTGAAGCCACACTGTGATCTGGGGAGAATTTCCTCAACAAGAGGGAGGAGACAGTTTAGTAGGATCTGGACAAGAATCTTCCCCGCGATGGAGAGGAGAGCTATATAGCTCTCTAGTCCATCAGTGGAACAGAATAATATTGTACCATGGTGCAACATATGTAGGAATGACAGAGTAGGCCACGCTTGTGGGGGAGTGGCACCACACACTAAAGAAAGCATAAAGTCAAATAAGGTAAAAATCTTAAATGAATCAAACTGTACCACAGAATCTCTATGGACTGAAATTACCTAGCTTGAAGAGTAAGAATACAGCAGTAGGGATTTACTACTGAACACGTGACCAGTATGGTGATGGTGATTTTGAAATACTCCAGGAGATTAAAGTGGCTATAAAAATAAAAAACTCAATAATAATGGGACTTTTTGACTATCCGAATATAGACTAGGTACATGTCACCTTGGGATAGCATGCAGAGATGAACTTTCTTGGCACCATAAATGACTGCTTCTTGGAGAAGCTAGTGCTGTTACCCAAAAGAGAAGAGGCAATTACTTATTTATTCTTAATTGGTGCACAGGACCTGGCCCAACGGGTACTTATTGCTGAGCCACTTGGTAATAGCAACAACAATATAATTAAATTTAACATCCTTGTGAAGGGGTAAGAAACACCAAAGAAGAGCCCCCAGCACTAAGCATTTAAGTTCAGAAAAGGGAACTGCACAAAAAATGATGCTAGTTGAACAGAAATTAAAAGATACTGTCACAAAGGTGAAATGTCTGCAAGTAATATGGAAATGTCTTAAAAATAACATAACATGGGGACAAATGAATTAATTATATACTGCAAATGAAAAAGAAAACATAGTAAGAGGACCAACTGAGCTATGCCAAGTAAAACAAAGTAAAACAAATAGCAGAGCCAGTGGACAACAGTAGACTGATATATGGGATATTTACAACCCCCAGAATGACCAGGGCTTTATTCCCGGTGGGCTGAGGCAGGGTTACCACAGGTTAATTAGAGCACCTGAAGCCAATTAATGCACTGCCAGAGACCAATAACCCCACCATTCCCACTTGAGCCAGCCAGAGGAGGGAAAGGAGAGCTGACCATAGTACTGTTATTGACCAGAGGATCAGAGCACCAGGAGAAGGGAAGCTCTGCCTAAGCAGAGGAGAGGGACTCCTCCAAAACAGAGGACCAAGAGGAACCCTGCCTGATGGAAAAGAGGGTAAGCAGCATGTGAAGCTGAAAGGACTGAGACCTGGAGTAGTGGGTTTATCTGGGTCCCTTTCCCTTATCCCCTAACAGAACTAGCAGAGCCTTAGAATAGGGGTGAGGCAGCCCCCCAACTCACCTCACCAAAGAAAAAGGCAGGGCCCACCATAATAGCATTGGCTATTTGCTACAGTAGTTAGAAAAACTGGAACTTAAATCCTATAGATAATAGAAAGGAACATAAACTCTGGCAATTCCAGTATGAGTGTAAGTTGGCAGATCAACATTTTTGCAAAGGAACCAGCCAAAGATTCAAAAATGAACAGAAAAAAATGTTTAAGTGCATCAGAAGCTGGAAGTTTGCCACTCATTGGGACCACCGGATGACTGAGGTGTTTGAGGAGGACAAGAATGAACAGGCCAGTGTGGAGAAGCTAAATGAATTCACTGTATAAAACTTCACTGCACAGAATGTGTGGGAGATTCCCACACCCTAGCCATTCTTTTTAGGTGACAGATCTGAAGAATCACAAAAGCTCATGACCTAATAAGTCTGTTAGTCTCTAAGGCGCTACAGGACTGCTGGTTGTTTTTTGAAGTCACAGACTAATGCTACCCCTCTGAGCCACATTAGGGGAATTAACAGAGGTGGCTTTGTAGCAAATTGGTAAGTTAAGCACCAATGAGTCACCAGAGCCAGATGGTATTCACCCAAGAGTCCTGAAGGAACTGAAATATGAAACATGAAAATGTGGAACTACTAACTATGTAACCAATCATCAGAGCCATCCAAAGCGGAGGCAACCCCCCCAGTGCCCCAGGCTCCAGGCTCTGGGCATCCTCTCTCCACACCCTGTGCTGCATACTTCATTTTTAGGCAAGGGAGAGGTTTGTGGCTAGACTGCACTGACCTGTTGCTCCTTTAAATTTTTTGTATTCTTATTTCTCTGTAAGAAGAAGCTTCACTTAATAAAATATAATGGAAGGCACATTATAAACATGGAAGGAAATAGTGAGAGAGGCATCAGACACTAACAGGTACTGAGCCCACAGTTGTTGATGACGACGACGACTTTGTAAATATTATTGACATTAGAACACCAAACACCAAATGCTTAGGGATGTAAACTATTTTGTTTGCATGTCTTCTTTCCCAACTGTAGGTGCCTGGCAGAGGAAATGAGTTCAGCACAGATCTGCTCAGGGAGCACATGCAGCTTTCTTTTCTGAAAAAGAAAGTTAAATCTGTTCAGCTGTCTGAAAGTGAAGGGAAGAGACAAAGGTGTCAAATTCCTCCCTGACTTTCAGAATATCAGAAGAGAGCCACAGAATTTTTTTGTCCAGAATTCAGCGATGAGAGTCCCGCAAAGAAACCAAGAGCATCTCTGGTGTCCACAGGAAAATAACTGAATATCAAACATTCCATGTTGTTTTCAGGATTCTCATAGTTAGCACCACTAAAAGCTTTGACTACATTTTACCACAGGTGTGGAACCAGACCTCTTCGTTGCAGGTCGCCAACCTGCCCTATTACCCTGTCTTGGACTTGCCATTTGATTAGCTGAGGACTTCTCTACCAGTGCCCAGTTATTTCATAATTGAATGTACTATGCTGCACAAACAAAATTAAATTTTGTGGAACAATTTGGGATGCAGAGGATTGCCTACTACTATATCATACTTGATTATGTGGCCTACAATAGGCTGTAACAAAACAAATCCTGCCTGTTGACGTGCAGGCATACAAGCTGTAACAGGCTTCACTATGCAGCTAGAGATACTGGGCACCTTGCAGAGGTCTGGCTGGTCTCCAGATGCACAATTTAATGATATAAGATGTCATGACTGCTAAGAAACTGCAAAACCTCTTCAAATGGCGCGTTAACTTTCCTTTTGCTTGTTTTTCTTAAGGAATGCAATCAGACCCCGCCAACTGATTCCCTTTAAATATTTTCACACGATACTGGGATGAACTGGGCATAGGTCTATACAATCCATGAAATCTGTGCAAGATTACGAACTTTGGTGGCCATCGAGCTGTACGCTCTATTTGGCACGTGCAGTCTTTTGCCTTCACTGTGTGGTCTGTCTGCATCCAGGTTGGACTAAATGTTGCAATGGGTGATGGCAAAAGAACGATAATACTGGGTAGATAATTCCTGAACACCCAATTGCTGGAAATTATTCACTGTTGCCAAAAGATTGGTCCATGCCCAGAAGCATAGGGTAAGGGAGGCGAGGGGGAAGTCAGCTTGCCTATAAAGTCAACTGATAGAAGTTTGTGCTCATGTGGAGAAAATACCATGGGTGCCACGTGAAATATTGGGGCTAAAGATTTTAGAAGGGCAGCAGCTATTCTGTTCTGTGGTCCATTTTCTGTAGTACATGAAGGAGGAGACATGCTGTCTCCTTACCTTTCTGGACTCAGATGGTTACCCAAGAGCTCTCAGGGAGGAGCGAGATGGAAAATGAGGCATGTTGCAGTTTCAGATCGTTTTTGTTTTGTACAATCTGTACTCTCCAGTGCTTCGTGTGACAAAGAAGCATAAAGGTGTTAAGACTGGGTAAAGTCTGTGTTTTGATTGCTTCATGACTACTGTGTGCCCCTGAGAGAATCCAGCTGGAACCAGAAGCCTTGGGTGGAATGCTGGGAGAGGGGCATGTTTAAGTACCAGGGAATCTGAAAGGTAAAGCACTACATCCAGACAGGCTTGGCACTGGAGATCAGTGACACTTGGAGGGAGTACCAGATGGAAGGTCAGAACGGTGTGAATGTGCCTAGGGATAGTAAGATTAGGGCAGTGGCTGGTCTCCGTTCAGGAATTTGAAACACCCTCAGGATTCCAGAGCAGCAGAGGCTTGGACTCCCCTCATAACAGCCTGGTGGACTGCTAGGAAGGGGCTTTCTGAAGGACAACTGACAGGTACATCATGAGGACTCTAGCACCTGGTTTTCATTTCCAGGGAGAGAGTGTTCATGAGACATAAAATTCAAATATGCTAATCTGAGAAAATGGAACTTTTTTATCAAGAACTGACACTCCTCACTCCACTCCATGGTGCAGTCTAGCTAGTAAAAATAGACCAGAAATAAAATTTAAAAAGGAGAGATCTAGAATCAGTTTTCAGACATCTGAATGTTACGTGGATGCATGGAAATCTGGATAGACAGAACTCGTGTCACAGTGAAGGATCTGATCACTAACTGCTTCTGTTTACTTAGGTCTCTCATGCAATCTAGTTCTGTGAAATTTACTCTTGGTGAGCATATAGCCCAGAAAGTCATCCTGAAACTGCATCAAAACAGATTTCTTAATCTACTCAAAACAACTGAGTGAGAGAAACCTGAAAGCCACATTTGAGAGAAAAAAGGGTCACACCCATGTATTTCTGGTGCAGTGGAAAGAAAGTTAATATAAAACTGAAAACAGATCCTTCTTCTTCTAACTTTTGAATGACCTGTAGCTGCAATAAGCTGCAAAAAGCTCACGCAGGCTTTTTGAAACTTGTAAATGATTAACTTTGCTGACCTTATTTACATGCACCAAGCAAAGAGAGGAGTTGAGCATTGTTAAATAATGTAGACACTGGACAATGAGCTCATTATATTTTAAACTAGTAAGGTCTAACACAATGGATAATTCTATATATCACTTGAACAATATCAGACACAATCTTTTGCTATCCTCAGCGCACACTCCAGAAGCCCAAAGACCCTTATTTCAAAAATCAGTGCCATAAAACCTTAATCCAAGACCGTCTGATTTGCCCAACATAAGGAAAGGTTACTTAGAGAAACTGGAGGGTCTCTGAGATGGGTAGTCTCTATCTGGATTCTAAATGTGGGTGTGTGTAGGGGTGTGCCATGTGCTGGAACTGTTCATGTTGTCTGTTGATCTGTATGTGCCTAGTGTCTTGATGGTGTGGCTCATCCAAGGCCCTAAGAGGCTCTGTGGGCTGATGCCACTTCAGTTCCCTCTTATCAACGAGAAGTGGAGCTCAGAAGAGAGGGGATGGAGAGTGCAACTGGCATCCAGATATGGACCCCACATCTCAAAGAACCCCAGTTACGCTAAGTAACCTTCAGCTTCTTTGAGTGATGGTCCCTATCTGGATCCAAAAATGTCGACCCACATCTGGCAGGCTCAGCTCTTCATCAGATCTGCAGTCTGTGATCTGGCCTTTACTTCAGTCCACACAATGAATCTGGGGGCCGGGGGGGAGGGAGCAGAGCCAAGTGAGGCGGAGGCAGTGTCATGCAGGGAAGATATAGGCAGAAGCAAGAAAGCAGGGACTGGAAGTAAGGAGCAGCAGGGACAGAGGGATGGGACTCTGCAAGTCAGCGCTCACGGGGGAGAGGAGGAGAGAGCAGGGCCAGGCAGGTCCAGCACTCTGCCCCTCCTGCATGGAGATTTAGGACACAGTTTTCTGCATCCTTGCCCTGCCAGCAGGAAAAAGGGCCTGTCCCAGTGCCCGTCCCTCTACCTGGCAGGGGAAGAGGTGAGAGAGCCTTGCACAGGGATCTGCTCCACTAGATGTGAATATCCATGGAAATGCTGGGCTCTGCCTATGCGGGAGAATAGCCATGGCGAGAGTGGAGGCAGGCACAAGGCACCAGAAAAGGCCCAAGTACAGCCTGGCCGACAGCAGCATCCAACACTGAAGTTGGGTGACAGCAAAATGGGTGGAAAAGGCCTGAACACAAGCCCAAGTGACCGCCTTACAAACGTCATTCCAGGGAGCATCCACCACGAAGGCCCATGTTGCAGCATATGCCTAGATATATTTGGCTGTGAGCCTGTTGGGGGGAAGTGGGGGAAATGTACGCAGGAGACCATATAGCAGTCTGCCATGCAGAGTGCAGAGGGCACAACTCTGGCAGCACTTAGTGATGGTGACAAAGAAGCAAGGAGATATTTGTAAAACGCAGAAGCATGGGAGATAAAAAGTCAATGGCATGGAACACATGCTCATGGTGGGAGGTTTAGCATAAAAGGTTGGAAGGTGCTTGCACTGGTTGAGGCCACCTTGAGGGACAACTTGTCAGAGAGGTGCAAGACTCTGTCTTTGTAGAAAATGGTGAATGGTGGGTCCTATCATCATGACCGTGGGTTTGCTAACTCAACATGTGGATGTAATGGTCCCCAGACAGATGGGAGCAGATTGCCAGGAGTTCACAGATTGGCTTAGTGAGGGCAGAGACACAAGATCAAGGTCCCAGAAGGGGGTCAGTTTATGCACAGTTGGGAAAGTTTTGAGAAGGCCATGAAGAATGTGGGAGGTGGCCGGGTGAATGAAGACGGAAAACTTGACCATCGGGGGAAGAAAGGTGCTACACATCATCAGGTGAGGTTCAGCTATGGAAGGGTCCAGAGGAAGGAGGCTGAATGGAACAGGAGGCTGAAGGAGATGCAGTTCGTCTGTGGGAGGTGGCAGTCTGGAAGTGACCAGAGGCCTGTAGCATGGAAAGGAGCTGACCCATGGTAAGGGCAGTTCAGTCATCGCTGTCAGAGGGGACACCCCACTGTACGTAGGATCACATGTGCAAGTCCATGCCATCCCAGTGGAGCGGACAGAGCCAGAGGTGACGGCAGCGACTTCTCATGCAACAGAGCCTGGCACAGGGAGGCACCGATGCATTTTAAGGCACTCACAATTGGGAAGCTGTCTTTACACAAGTGGCAGTGCTTCTTATGAGCACAATGGGTCTCGGTCAGTTGTGGCAATATCGCCAAGAAGGACTGAGAGAGTTGTGCACCTTTTGTGCAGAATATTGCGCTGTCGGATCCGTGGGTTCTGGATCTGGTGGTACGCGGCAGAATTGACACCGTCATAAGGAACTTGTGGAGGCCAAATTCTCTGGCTTCACGAGTTGAAGCCAGAAAGCAGCAGGAGATGGAGCAGTAGCAGGCAACATGGGCTTCAGCCAAGCAGTTGAGATAACACTGGTGCTCATTCATAGAAAAGGCCCAAGGACACAAGGCACAGCACTGGAAGCCAGATTCCCTAGCCATAGTCCAAGATATCTAATTAATGGACAACTATATACCAGCAGGAGAGAAAACTACGCACAGACAATGAGTGAAGAACAGTTCTCTTAGCAAGTTCAGAACACCAAGAAACAGGGGTCCCAACTCTGGCCACACAGTGGTAAGAAGAGATCACTCAAAGAAGTTACTTGCACATGCAAATTACAAGAACATTTTCCACAGAATAGCTGCGTCCCTGACAGAGCTGTTGGACAGGCCGTCACATGCGCAATATTGTGAAAACATGGACAGAATGTAATACAGAACAACACGTTGCCAACTCCAATTTGGGATGCACTTCTGTTTAATGTTAAAACACAGCTGAGGCTATCAGAGCTATTTCGTGAAGAGTGGAAGAAAAGCACTACAAGCAGTGCATTGCAGTGGGCCTCTCTCAGTACAGAACGTGATAGTCATCCTTGCACTCACACCCTAACACACAGATTTTGTACTTCAACATTCTGTATAAACACGTCTTAATATAGGCTTGTAACCCCATACACCTTTTGTTGAAACCTCTGCTACTTGGGAGGTAACCAAGGAAAATTCTGGTTGGAATCTCTGATTTCTGGAAGGAAGCAAATCCACTCGGGGGGGCCTGTTAAATGTCTGTCTCATGCACAGTACACCCTATGGTTTGCTAACTCCACAATCCCCAGCTATTGTAGCAGGTGGCAGAGAAACAGTTTTTCAGAGAATGATGGCCTATTTTTTTCATCCAGAAGACAGAAGCGGTACATGAAGCCAACTAGCAATGATGCGTTCTTGGTGGACATAATCATCAGTCCCACGATCCGTTCAACTGCAAAAGTCTCTGGAGGCAAGTAATGCCTGGAGCACCATCTCAAAGTCCAGATTGAACAGGAAGCAGTACAGCCTCCTGGCCATTGTCATTATCAGGCTATCCAGGCACAACAAAAAGCCCAGCAGAACCCCACAACTGGGTGTCACCATGACAAATGGAATTCTATAACCCTCAACTGAGGGCAATCCTACACTTTTGGAAAATTCTTCAGAATGTTTTCTTCTTATTTACATTAATACAGTCCACAATGTTTTGTATCACATTTTCTTCATCCTGTTGCTGCTCTCTCAGGCACAGAACACTAGAACTGGAAGGGACCTCAGGAAGTCATCAAGTCCAGTCCCCTACCCTCGTGGCAGGACGAATCATCATCTATATTATCCATTTTAGATATTTATCGCACCTGCTCTTAAATGTCTCCAATAAGGGAGATTCTACCACCATCCTAGGCAATTTATTCCAGTAATTAACCACCATGACTGTTACAAAATTTTTCCTAATCTCCAATCTAAAACTTCCTTGATGAAATTTAAGCCCATTGCTTCTTGTTCTGTCATCAGAGTTTCTCCCTCCCCCTCGTAACATTCTTTTATAGGTGCTTGAAAGCTGCTACCATGTCTCCTCTCAGCTTTCTCTTTTCCAAATTAAACAAACCCAATTCTTTTAATCTTCTCTTATAAAGTGTATTTTCTAGACCTTTAACCATTTTAGTTGCTTTTCTCTGGATCCTTTACAATGTCTCCACATCTTCCTAAAATGTGGGGCCCAGAACCACACACTGTACTCCAGCTGGGGCCTAATCAATGCAGAACAGAGTGGAAGAATGACTTCCTGTGTCTTGCTCACAACTCTCCTGTTAATGCATCCCAGAATCACGTTTGCCTCTTTTTTCCCTGCAACAGCCTCACACTATTAACTCATACTCAGCTTGTGGTCCACTACAACCCCTAGATCACTTTCTGCAGTGCTCCTTCTTAGGGAGTCCCTTCCCATTTACAAAGAAAACTGCAAAGAAAAATGTACAAAGCAGCACTCAAACAAATTTGGACCCAGCTCCACTTTAAATTCATTAGACAAATATTTACACAAGTCTCAAACCTACGCAAGTCACACAAACCACATTCTTATGCAGTATCCCCTAACTTTGTTATATACAATAGAAAAGAAGTGTTAAGGGCACAGACTGTCAGAGGCGAGACTAGGACTCAGGAGTTCTTGACACCCAGCCCCGTGCTTAATCCACTAGAGTATGTGGCCTCTGGGACCATTGCCAGAATACTTAAATGCTAGTATGCACATTAAAAGGTGGTTTTTTTGCATGCTTCAGTGTGAATAATTGTCAGCCACTTTCTAGAGCCATTTTGAGGGGACAGAGAGAGAAATAAAAGGCAAATGATTACAGTAAACCCCCGACCTGCACGATTGTGACTTGTGCTTTACTTGTGTGGGGTTCCCAGGGGCTGGAGAGCACTGCTGCTCTGCCAGCTCCCCGCTCCAGACCCTGGCTCCCCCAGCTGTGAGAAGACAGGGGACAGACAGCCACAGTGCACTGGTCAATTTCCTGGCTCCTGGAAGCCTAGGGGAGCTGGGAGCCAGGCTGCCGCCTGGTCCCCGGCTCCCCTCCACTTGCTGGATCCAGGAAACTGACCAGGGCTGGTGCCCTCATCAGTTTCCTGGCTCCCCTGAGGTGCACGGGAAATTTGAACTATGCAGGGGTTGCAAGAATGCAACCCCCCCATAAGTCAGGGGTCTACTGTAAACATTTTACGCAAGTATTTCCACCAGTTTTGTTAAACATACTCCAGACTTCATCTTTCCAAAAAGAAATGCAGCCGAGATACCTACCATCAGTACTATTCCAGCCTTTGTTTTACTCCTTTTGTGGGGCTATCTTTTCCTCACACAGCAGTCCTCACAGAGTATTCCCAAATCTGCCTCTCCCCTCCTCACAACCCACTATAGGGGGCAACATAAAAATCTCTCTTTATATATTCTAACAAACCTTTCATGAAAAGTTTAATCAACAGGATAAAATTGTCAAAGTGCTATTCATATTTCTACTAGCTGTAATAACTTCTTAACACAGAAGCCAGAAACAGCTTTTAATCATCTGGTTTTTATAAAGATATAAACAGAGGAAGTGACAAACAGTACATGCTTTCCAACTAATATTATGCTCTCACTATCCTAAAAATAGAATATTTCATAAACCTTTGTTTTATTAAGTCAGAACTTTAGAAACAAATTATCAGTGTTCTAGGAAGTCTTCTTGGTCTAATATAGCTCCCACAGGCAAACTGCTTGTCACTGGTATAACAAAATCAACAGGGCTGAGTACTATATAAATTTTGACTCAGTTCAGCTGATAAATTATAGGGAAACTTTTTCACATCCTGCAGGAAATAGACACTAGTACAATCCATTGTTTTAAAACTATGGCCACAAGTTGTAAGTGAGATGGAGAGAGAATTGAGGGTAAACAAAATGGATTTCATTGCCTTTAGAAGTCTCTCTGTGATGTACAGACAAAGAATCAATGTTACCAGAGAATATTACAGACTGAACTGGAACAGCAACTACAACAATTCCTTCATATTGTGCTCATAATTGTAGGTTATCGAACCCCGTATTTTTAAATAAGCAAAATTACATGTATTTTAATGCAGAAGTATGTTTCACTGACTAGTACATACAAAACAAATGGCTACGGACGTATGTCATTTATGGTATAAGTATTCATTTTCCTATAAACAGGTGCATGCACACATTTACATATAGATCAGACAGCCAAAATATTACAAAAGTTATAACCACACAGTGTATCTGAGTGCCATTTCCGCATTCCCTGCAAAGCAAAACATTGCCCTGTTCAAGACTATGGTGTCTGGGGGGCACCAACACAAACATTCACTGTTTGCAAGTGACCTACAATATTAAATTCTTATTTAAGAAAAATGTTTCTGATTTTATAAAGAGAATCTGATTCAAGAAGAGACTTTGTAGATAGCAATTAGCAAGGGTGTCCCTGAAGTCTACAGTTGCCTGATACCAAAGTTGTTAACGAGACAACTTCATGATTTTTTTAAAAAATTGGGTAAGATTCGAGTTTGTGCCAGAGCACTCTCTAAACCAGGGATGGCCAACCCACGGCTCTCAAGTTGCACGCGGCCTTCTGAGCTTTTCAGTGCAGCTCCTCACAGCTGCGCACTGGGAGTGCCGCGCCTGCTGCGCTAACGTGCAAGATGGCAGGAGCTGCAGCGGCAGCTCTGATGAGTTACTGTCATGGAATTAGAGCAGGGGAGGTGGAGCGAGGGGGTGCCTGGCTCTGGGAGGAGGTAAGAGCATTAATTTACAGCATGGGTAGAGGCGGGAGTGCCTGACTCCACGGAAGCCTGGCTCTGGTGGGGAGGGCATAGACCCATGTATTTTTTTATATTATATAACACATTTTAATATATCTACATATGAGGTATATTCATTTTATATATGTAGAGCTATAAAAATATATCTCCCTATATATATATATATATATATATATATATATATATATATATATATATATATATCATATGTGGCCCTTTACACTCTATCCACCACTATCTTGGCTCTTTGTCTCTAATTGGATGGCCATCCCTGCTCTAAACAGTATGCTTCTCACTCCTGTCTTCTCAATACAATTTATAATGTATTTTCTGCTCTTTGTTTACATGTAAGTTTTCCCATTCCAAAGAGAGTATGACTAAACAGGAGAACAGTGTAACTGGCAGCATGTGGGAAAGCTGTCATATGAACAAAGAAGTTGAAAATAAACAATTTTTCTTGAGAATCTTCCATTTACTAACAGTGGGATGAACAGCAGATCTTCTTCTTAAGGTAGACACAACACACTGCATAAACAACCTTAATTCTGGTACTTCCCAACTCTTAAGAGTTTGAATCTGCAAGCTTAATAATGTTCTTTTCACACAGTTTCTTTGCCTGTAGTAGTAGTAATAATTTTAGGTGGCGCTCGTAACCCTAATTTTCAAGTTGACAACACTCCTTTAAGACTGAACAATTATCTGCAAGATATTCAGGATATGTTGTAGGTTGTTGCTAGTCATTCTACTTTACACTATCCCTATAGTTTAGTTTTAAACATAAGGTAAATTACAAAAATTTAGATTTGAATTAAATCAACACAAACCTATACGGGTGAAACTGATTTGATGGACCAAAATTTCCCCCCAAATCATCTACTTTAAACACACACAAACACACCCTTCATTACAAATACCAATGTAACTTCAACTGTAGTAAATAATTACACTTTCATATTTATGTCAACTTATTTTCTGTAATCATTTGATGGCCCTAGAAGTTGCAATGATAAATCTCACCTGCACTTCTGAATCAGCATCAACATGCTGCAGCTGAAACCAAGTGTCTCTGTTATGGTATTTCTGCAGGTCTTCCTTCTGTATAGCTACTTTTCCTGGAAA
Organism: Carettochelys insculpta; assembly: GCF_033958435.1. Lineage (NCBI taxonomy): Eukaryota > Metazoa > Chordata > Testudines > Carettochelyidae > Carettochelys > Carettochelys insculpta. The sequence goes on from NC_134137.1 coordinate 121,407,089, forward strand.
CAGAATAAATGAAGAAGTATTGTTTAAAACACACAATGGTGCCACACAAGATTCATTTCAATAGGACTTCAATGTAAAAAGATCTTTTTGTTCAAAGCAGCGGTATAATGACAATAATCCACAATCAGAGCCACAGAACTATGCAAACTAGAAAGATGATACATTCAATATTCTTTATGGCAATGAGGCTTTATCCACTTCACATCATGAAAGACACTGCAACTGCTAACAGTACATTCATTTAACACGCTGGAGTACTGTACAACATGAATCTGATTATGATCACGTTTATAGTAAAATACCATGATGCTACAATAAACATCTGTCAGAACCTTGAAAAGCTACTGACATTTTTCTGCCATTTGAATTTTAAAGGTAAATTAGTTTTAAACATAAGGTAAATTACAAAAATTTAGATTTGAATTAAATCAACACAAACCTATGTGGGTGAAACTGATTTCGATAGACCAAAATTTCCCCCTATATCATCTACTTTAAACACACACAAACACACCCTTCATTGCAAATATCATTAGTTCCAATAGGATATTCCAGGCTTTGTGGTAGACTTGGACTCACAACAAATCTAGTGGACACAGCTCTAATACATGCATTTTTTATTTTATTTTTTAGCAGAAATCACTATTGAAGCAGGGGACATCAGGTTATGACCCCTACATTTTAATTCCAGCTCTGCACTAGCTGGCTGTTAAACTTCAAACTTTACACATAGAGGTCATTTTACAACCTTACTTACAAGGTATTTGGAAACAAAGTTTGCAGAGAGCCATCCACCCGAGGACAAGAATTATTCGTTGTACATACAGGCACACTACTTCTAAATCTACTTCAAGGAAAATACACCCTACCATTACCTTTACATTTTAACTCCACCTAGCACTTATATAACCTAACTAAAATAACAGGCTTTATTTCCATGTGTTATGAGATGATATGTGAGCAGTACGGCCCAGATTTTGAAAGGTTTTAGATACTGATACACATGCCTAAGTCCAACTGAGGAGTGAGATTTGGGCCCCTAAATCAGTTAAGCGTTGAAGCACACTGCAGCAATGCCAAAATACTTTTAAAAACCTGGGCCTATGGCTGAAACTTTCGCCTCACCCAGATGGCCATAAAGTGGATTGTACAGACAATGTTCCTTAAGCTACATTCTACGGAACACTGGTGTTCCATGAACAACTCTCGGGTGTGCCACAAGCATCTGAAACTTCTTGCTATCATACACCGATGGGATATATTTTCCATTAATAAAACCAGATACAATATTACTTCTGCACTGCTAAATTACTTCATTTTGTTTTTGCTGTATATATTGCTGTTGGGGGAGGTGGGGGTTGCCTAATTTTTTTTTTTAAAGAAATTTTTCATAGATGTTCTGCACAAAAATTATTATTTGGTGTTCTGTGGTCTCAAAAAAAATTAAGAAACACTGGTGTAAAGCACTCTCTGATGAGCAATGAACCTTTTTGGAGAAGGATAGGAGGGTTTTGTTTTGTTTTGTTTACAGAGCAGCTGTACAACAGGAAGATCAAAAGGCAGTCCCAGAAGACCTTGTGATTCTCAGAGAGCAGCTCTGGCCCAGGTGTCCCAGAGTCTGACTCATAGAGGCACAGTGAACAAAGTATTTTAACTTGTGAGAAAAACAGAGTTACAAGACAGCTGGCTTTTCATGGAAAGGGCACTGGTTTGTAGCGGAGGTTTCTGCAAAAGGGAGTTGCCTGGGTGCACTTTGTTCAAGGAATTAGGACTTGTGTACTGTTTGTAAATTACTGTCACGGATTTATCTTCCAATGGGAAACTGACCTGCCAAGGCCTCCAAATCTACCGTGGCTCGCCAAAGTGTCGGGGATATTCCTACTGCACACAAAACTAGAGCTCATGTACCTTCAGATATTTCCAAAGCGGGGACTAAACTAATAAACTCCTCACTTATCTGACACTCCAGCTTGATTTCTTAAAAGAAAACTTGAATGAGCATTGAAGTCCTTAGGGAAATTTTATAAACCATGTTTTGAAATAGTCCCTGCCCAGGGTTCAGTCCTTTTCTCTGTTGCATTTGGACTCTTCCACAATATTTCTGTTTCCTGTCTGCTCCCAAGTAGCCATGAGTTATAGCTACTACTGGCCGTCTTGTCAACAACAATCTGCTTCCCATCCTTTTAGCTCCAATTCATAAAGTGCCTTGCACAGCTGGCGGGTATAAGATGCCACAGAAGGTTAAGCCTCTCCAAACAGCCAGCATGCGGCCTTTGGACAGTGCTGCCACTGAAAGGGTAGGCACCACAACCATGGCCCCACCTATGTGCCACTCTAAGGATACGTTCCTGCTCTTCCCCTGAGGCTCCACCTCTTCCTGTCCCCACTCTGCCTCCATGGGGGGCCTTGTAAGAGGGGGTGAAGAAGAATGTGAGTGGTGAGTGGCCAGCTGGCCATCCAGAGCAGTGTTTCTTAAACTTTTTGAGACTACGGAACACCAAACAATAATAGTTTTTATGCAGAACACCTATGAAAATTTTCTTCAAAAAGTAATTGTTGTCAGTTCAAAAATCAAAAAACAGACAGAAACACAAACAACAAAAACAAACTGAAGTAATTTATCAGGTATCATAGCAATGAAGAAGTAACATTGTACCCCAGCTTTAATAACAGAAAATACATCCCATCAGGGCATGATAGCAAAAAGGTGTCAGATGCTCGCACTACACCAGTGGCTTGTTTACAGAACACCAGTGTTCCACGGAACACAGCTTAAGTAACAGGATCCAGAGTGAAGGAGAGGCCAGGTAAGGGACAAAGAGGTGTGAGCAGCAGGGGCAGGGAGCTCAGGAGAAGGAACACGTGCCTTAGGGAGCTGGGGTGGAGCACGGGCAGGCCTTAGAGAGAGGAGACAGAGCAGGGGTGGGTCCATAGTCTGGGCACCAGCAGCTTCCCCAAATGGAGGAGGCCAACAGTGCCTTGCCTCCTCTTGGTGGCCAGGTTCCTAATTCTGTGCAGCTTCTGTCTTATTCCTGAAGTCCCCCATCCTCAGCTCAACACTTCCCCCTTCTTGTCCTTTGGAGGTCTTTGACCCCGCTAATGCCTGGATATTAAAGTATCACAGGGGTAGCTCTGCTAGTCTGTATCTGCAAAAACAATAAGAAGGCCCATGGCACCTCCTAGACTAACAGATACATTGGAGCATAAGCATTCGTGGGCAAAGACCCGTGACAATGCATCTGATAAAGCAGGTCTTTGCCCACAAAGCTTATGCTCCAATATATCTGTTAGTCTATAAGGTGCCACAGGACTGATCGTTTTTGATTTTAAAGTGGTGAACAACAGTACCAAATAGGGAGCCAGAAGGTTCACTGTTTTCACTGGACGCACAGAGTTAATGACTTTCACATATTAGGATACCAATCATTAAATCACACCAACCAACAGTGTAAGACAGCAGACATTTTAACTATTTACAGGGAACAGACTGCTGGTGAAGTTATGTTATAGAATGTCTGTATAACGGTTTATGAACATGTACTTTCCAGGCCTCAAGTTATTATGATCAAAAAGGCAGCACCGTGGCAAACTGGCTTCTCTAGGGAGAATCTGACAACTATAAATTCACATGTGATCTCTTAAAACCTTCTTTTCATTCTCATTTGAAGTTGTTCATTCCCTTTTGCTTCAGATTATCCTTATGATACTCTTCTAATCCACTAAGGAAGTCCTCAGACTAGACTCTGTGTGTAACAATTAGTTGGTAAGCAACGTCCCTGGCATACTTCATCAGCTAATTCCATTCAGAGTCGCCTTCATTTCATGGCACTTTCCCATAGAAACCTCTCAGGCAATTTAATTTACAGCCTACGTGGCAGCCCTTTATGCAGGCCCTCATTCTTCTACTGGATCTGTGCAGAGTTCTGACATCTTCTTCAGAGCTCCAGCAGGGCCAGCTTGTACTGATCTGACTGCAGGGTCGGACATATAGTACATAATTACCATATAAATATTTTTGGACAGTGGATTCGTTCATCCAGATCCAGGTGGATTAATATGGAGGTGTAGCTGTTTTGATTAGTAAACTAGAAAGCTCTATTTTGCTAAACATTGGAATGCAATTCATGCACCGTGTCTTTCTGCAGAAGTGAGATTGCAAGTGACAGATGGCAAACACACAGAAGCTACATCTTCTGTATTTGTTATCCTTTTCTCTCCCTTAGGCCGTGTCTACACGTGCACGCTACTTCGAAGTAGCGGCGCCAACTTCGAAATAGCACCCGTCACGGCTACACGTGTTGGGCGCTATTTCGAAGTTGAAATTGACGTTAGGTGGCGAGACGTCGAAGTCGCTAACCCCATGAGGGGATGGGAATAGCGCCCTACTTCGAAGCTGAACGTCGAAGTAGGGCACGTGTAGACGATCCACGTCCCACAACATCGAAATAGCGGGGTCCGCCATGGCGGCCATCAGCTGAGGGGTTGAGAGACACTCTCTCTCCAGCCCCTGCGGGGCTCTGTGGTCACCGTGTGCAGCAGCCCTTAGCCCAGGGCTTCTGGCTGCTGCTGCGGCAGCTGGGGATCCATGCTGCATGCACAGGGTCTGCAACCAGTTGTCGGCTCTGTGGATCTTGTGTTGTTTAGTGCAACTGTGTCTGGGAGGGGCCCTTTAAGGGAGAGGCTTGCTGTTGAGTCCGCCCTGTGAGCCTGTCTGCAGCTGTTCCTAGCACCCTTATTTCGATGTGTGCTACTTTGGCGTGTACACGTTCCCTCGCAGAGCCTATTTCGATGTGGTGCTGCCCAACATCGAAGTTGAACGTCGACGTTGCCAGCCCTGGAGGACGTGTAGATGTTATTTATCGAAATAGCTTATTTCGATGTCGCTACATTTCAATGTAGTGTGCACGTGTAGACATAGCCTTAGTGTGGTTTTGTCTTGCTTTGTCCTTCAGGAAACAAGGACAGACTTCAGCAACAGGTTTACCACCATCTAAGAACATGTCAAGCATGGTTTGTCCTTCTTAATATTTTTTACAGTTAAAACAATATTGTTAAACATGGAAGCTTTACTTCGTACTTTAACTGAAATGTTTTAATTGTTCTTTCTTTTTCTAAATCTTTAATAAAGCTTAAAATGATTTGCAATGGTATTTGCCATCTGCACATCTGGAAATCTCTGTGCATGGAACCCTGTGCCTTGTTCAAAAGTAGAAAGGTTGCTAATGTTGGCACCTTTAAATCTTTTGGCCCCACTTCTTCCTTTTACATTAACACACCACACCTCAGACTACTCACCACACTCATAACTCTCCCCTCACTGGGGCTATGTCTACACCTGCCTCCTTCTTCGAAGGGGGAATGGTAATCTGTCTGATGGGAGATTACTAAGGAAGTGCTGCAATGAATATGCAGCACTTCATTAGACTAATTCTCCCTCTCAGCAACTTCAAAGTGTTGGCATGCTGTGTAGCCGTGGGCACTTCCAAGTGCCTGTGCTACTTCGAAGCGCCCTGGGGAGTAAAGGTGATTGGAAGTAGCATGGGCACGTCAAAGTACCCATGGCTGCATGGCATGTTGGCACTTTGAAGTTGCTGGAGGGGCGGAGAATTAGCTCAATGAAGTGCTGCATATTCATTGCAGCACTTTGTTAGAAATCTCCCATCAGCCTGACTACCGTACCCCCTTCAAAGAAGGGGGCAAGTGTAGATGTAGCCTAGAGGGTCCAGAACTTCCTTTGCCAAATACAAAAACCTACTATCCCATACATGAACAGCTATTAGTGTAGGGTGCTTTGGTAAAAGGACACGTGCAAAATGAGAAGTTCAAGGGACAGCTTTAATGGTGTGGAAATGGGTAAAATGTGGGCCTGAGAGTGGAAAGTAGAGGGTAGGTAGGGTTGGGGAGCATTAATTTTTCATTTCCTTGCTCATGTGGTTGTATGTTAGTAACATAAACCTTGTTTCACAATAATTGTTATTAATAATGTTCTGTACATAATCCAAAAACTACGTCTGTTTTCCTTCTAGTTATTAATTTCTACATGTAAATGCAATTGGATAGATTGTACAGATTGGTTTCTTAAAATACTGTTGTGTGTAACTGAGTCATCTGTTTCTTTTTTATTAGTGGCTACACTTGTATTAGTTCATTGTTTTATTACACCCCTATGTATCTAGTGGATGACAGTCACAGCTTGCTACTTCCCTTAAACTACAGGTTGGATTTCTCTAGTTCTGCCACATCCTAATCCAGCATGATTTTAGTTAGGTTGGCAACCATTTATCATGGGTGTGGCCAAATTTCCCACGGCCCCATAAAGTTTGTTTATGAGTCCTGGCTCTCAGTGTTTTGTGCTGTTATTCTCTAATTTACGCCCAATGCCTTCTAAGAGCCCAGTAAGCAGTGAAAGTGTTGGTAATGATGATAGGCAATAATGACCTCCCACAGTCCAGCAAATTCTCTTGTTCAACATCAGTCAGGCCCCAAAGTTGCCAATTTAGAGAAGTTCAACCTGTACTTCAGTGCACTGCACAATGAAGGCAGAATTAGTTCTCTCTGCCTAGAATCTTGATTTTTTTTCTTATCAGTAATTCATTGTTCTAGATAAAACTTCATACTATTTACCTAATAATATGCTGGGTTTAGCGTAGGTTTTTTTTTGGGGGGGGAGGGGGTTGTGTGGGTTTTTTTGATGGGGGGTTGTCTTTTTTTCATGCCAAGAGCAAAGTTCTACTCAAATTCAAAATGTCACAATGAGGACTTCAAAGTGAAGATTTTTATCAATGTCAAACTCTGATAGTCTTAAAAATGTGTCTCTCTTCAACTTTGAAGTATTCATTTGAGAAAGGCACAGCTTTTCAGCAAATGTGTCAATGCAGATGGTGGAAAGAGAAACTTTCTCCATTCTACAGGATTGGACAGAACTCTCCAGGAGTTATGGTGCCTGCTGAAGAGGAGGATTTATATTAGGATACTCCAAAATTAGAGGTAACAAATCTAATTTGCCTTTAATTGCTTTCACTTTGCTGTAGCTCCTCTGGGGAAAGTGGGTTGTAGGAAAGGACATAACCTATCAGAACTCTCCAAGTCACAAATGGCACATTTCACACCCACCAAAGACAGGTTTGCAGAAGTCACAAAAGCCCAAAGTAGTGATAAATCAATGTGGGCACTGCACAGCAGAGAGGGATGATTTGCACAGAACTAAACTATGCCTTCAAAAACAATGAGAAGTCCTGTGGCACCTTATAGACTAAACAGATATTTTGGAGCATAAGCTTTCGTCAGCAAAGAGTTCCTTGCTAACAGCTTAGATCATGTCTACGCTACTCCATCCCATCCTCCATGGATCTAATGTACGCAACCTCCACTACACAAACAACGTAGCTGAATTCAACGTACTTATCTTCTTTCCCAGTGGTTTACTGGAGTTGATGGGAGAGTGATTAGAGATCTATTCACTACATTTAGGCAGACATGACAAATTAATCTACAGTCAATTGACTGCTGCAGCATTGAGCCACCACCTACTGGAGACAAGCCCTGAGTGGGCCAGAACACAACACCTAATCACCACCTCCTCCTCACTCATTCCGGCCTACTCCATGACTCAAGACAGCACTGAGAAATTCTCTTTGGGATGAAAAGCTCCTTTCTCAGGTAGCAGAGGGCCAGGACAGTGAAGTCATTCTCCCCACTGCAAAAAGCACTTATATACCGGATTTCATTATAACCAGGTTCCAGTGTGTGTGCATGTGAACACTTCACCAAAACAAACAAAAAAACCCACACACTCTACTCAAAGGAGGAGTCTTCATGTTTGAATTACGGGTATAAGTTTCCAAAATAAATAGAATCTTGTAATCTTTTCCCTTACACAGTTGTTTATCTACTGCTTCAATCTGAAGTGTATCTGGCATAGGAAGGGTATACAAGATTAACTATTCTCTTAGTGCTGTGCCAAATGATGAGGTGGCATGTTTCCCGTTTTTAACTAATCTGTACACTCAAGGTCACTGGCATGCATCCTGAGTTGCTCACTGCATGCCCACTAGAATACCAGCTCTGGCTGGGACTACAGTGGAGGTGTTTTTCTTCATTCGTTCCTCTCAGGATTTGGCTAGGTTAAAGAAGTCGTCTCCTCCTACAACATTCTGCTGTTATCTGCCTCGCTCCCTGCATGCCAGCTTTTTTTTTCCCTGCACTCTTTATTTTCTGTCATTTAACACTTCCACCAAAGTGAAAGGGCATATACAACATACTCAGAATTGTGAATTAAATTAAGGTTATCTTCTTTGAGATGAATTCTGTATCTCCACACTCCTCTGGATGCTATGACTGGTACAACCCACATGGTAGAATTCTAGCAGTAGCCCTCAGAACACTCACTCGCCTCCCTTGCCCGTCCTTTCAGAGACTACTGAGTGCCCCAGGGTGAGGATTTGCAGTACTTTACCCAACCCTGTCTAGTAAGGAGGCATCTGAGGTAGCCAGGAGAGGCAAGCAGATGCATGAATACGCTGAGTCTGTCCCTAAGAACCTCAGTGATGGATAAGGAACCTTCACTTCTCCTTCAAGAGTCCTCTGAATACTCCCACTCCGGTTAGATTAATAAAACAGTATTGTGACCCAAGATCATGGGACCACAAAGTTCTAATTATATAAGGACTGCAGGACTAGCTTTGCCAAATCTTGCATCAGAGCTAGATTCTACTTTTTACGTGGCAGTATGAACAGAACAGCTCTCTTTATGCAGGTTCTCAATTTTCTTAAAACGTAGATAGAGTCAAGGCCTCCCTCCTTTTTTTTAAAATTGTAAAATTATTATGAAAGCCTCTTTCTTTCTAATCTGGTGATACAGCTTCTACTGCCCCTCACTCCATTAGAGACATTAGCCCTCAAATTTTACTAAATCAACATGAGCCTGATGCTTAACCAGGGATGAGAGAGAACAGTTTTTGGTTTGTTTTTTTTTGGGGGGGGGGGGAGGGAGTGAGGAGAGGAGATGGCCATTTTGAATTGAATTGCATACCTACAAGCAATAACTTTCAGGATCCACCTGTCTTACATTAATAATTCCCCTATGTGGCAAAATTCAGCCAAACCATTACCAAACCGAGGGTAAACTGTGTCCATCTGGGCTGGTTTGTCACATCTGAGACCATGCAGGAATCAGAGATGATATTGTGGAATACGTCCCTTTATTATAAGGCTTATAAGACTTCTTCCCCTGATGTTGATAGGCATGATATGGAGGCTGAGGATAATCATGCCTCCTCTGGTATCACTGAAGAATCAATGTGGAAGACATATATTGTCTTTGATATCTAAAACCTGGAGCTACAGATCATCTCTCATCCATTCCAAAGAAGCCCACAGATCAAGTTGTAGGTATCACATTTTTCATTGTTTCTAGTGTTTCATTGGTCCATACACTAAATAGGACCTTTCAAGAGGAAAGTCTTAACCTTACTTCATCTTATCCTACTGATTAGAGGCATACGTGCTGCCTAAAACGATGGCTGCAGATATTGTTCTATTCAAAGAACCTGAAGAGTCAAATGCTGCTCTCCAATTGTATTTAGCAACATTCTAGCCTTCCAGGAACACAGCATTTGCTAATCTCTCAAGGTCCTCATATAAAATACAGATGAATAACGTTTCCCCCTATATCGGGTACTGGTATGGGTAGCTTGCCATGACAGTATCAATTTGAAATGTGAATGGCTAAAGTTGTACAAGAAAAACTTCTAACCATTGACATCTAGTTTTTTTCTTTATCATCTGGATTGGACTGTAACTGAGTACCATGAGATCTTTGCAAAGCCATTTCTACAACCTATGCAGTGGAAAACAGGTGGATGTGGAGCATGACCCAAACCTTCCTAAGGAAACTGGGACAACTCATCAGCCTTCTTTCATAAAGGCTGGGAAGACGGAGGGTTGTTCCAGATGGCCTTTGGTGGTGGGAGCAGCCCTTCCAGTAAAGAAAGTGTAACTTTTGTACCACTATAGATGTCTCCTAATTGTCAGCAGGGAGAGAATACCACTCTGCTACCAGTTCTGCTCTGGACCTATCCCAAGCCACAGCCATGCAAAGCCGTGTGGGCTCTCCTGGAACCATATCCTATTCTGGTTCTACATGGTTTTGAAGACAACGGTTCTTGTAACTGAATTGCTTGAAGCCTATTCTGTCTTTCTTTGCCCTCATGGTAAACACTGACAATATTAGACACTTGACAGGCAAGTGTCCTTCACCTAAATATGCTAGGCATCTAGCATGAATATCTGACGCAAGGGAATCCAACAAACAAGAAACATCTTTCAGGGAGGGATAGCTCAGTGGTTTGAGCATTGGCCTGGTAAAACCAAGGTTGAGAGCTCAATCCTGAGGCAGTCATTTAGGGACCGGGGCAAATAAATGCCAGGGATTGTGCCTGGTCCTGCCAAGAGGGCAGGGGACTGGACTAGATGACCTCCCAGGGTCCCTTCCAGTTCTAGGAGACATGTATCTCCAATTACCTTTTTTATATATATCTTTTGAAAAAGGGGTTTTTCTTTGGCTCTGTTCAAATAACCACTACCAATTACTAAAAATATTAACATATAAATATTTGACAACTAAGATCTAAAACTATTCATGCAGCCAGAGTGATTCCTGAACTCCACCCCAACTGTTCACCTGGAGCTGGGAATGTGGGTAATTCATATGGATCCTGGTTTGTTTGACTACAGAAGTTGTGGTACCCATATGGTCCAGGGGCTGCAAACATATCCTGGTGAGGATTTAGGGGCTGTTTAAGAAGGTAGTGATTAGTCCGGTTAGGGTGAGAAATCGCTATTGAGGCAGACTTACCCACACTATGAGCCACTTGAAATGGGCTCTTATGAACTCCAGCTGTTGGACAGGCATTAACAGGGATTTTTGGAAGTTTATTTGGAAGTCCAGGTTGATAAACAGGTTCATTGTATGTCGCATTGCCTGAAGTACTGCTGGGTGGGTTGGTGCACATATGAGGCAGTCATCCAGGTATGGGAAAATAATGACACCAAGGCTTTGAAGTCATGCTGAGGGTGCAGTGTATATAAAAAAAAACCCAGAAACCACGTGTGTGCAGGACGTATCGAGATATGAAAATACGTGTCCTGAAGTCAATGGGAATAAAAAAAATCTCATTTTCTAGTGTCAGAATTATGGTTGTGAGAGTCACCCTTTTGAAATGTTGGGTCCATACAAACTTGTTGAGCTTGCCTGAGAATGGATTGCTACCTCTTGCTTTTTTTCTGAGTAAGCAAATAATGGGAATATGCAAAAGAACACTCAAAGGAGAATATGTATTTGCAGTTTCCTTACACAGGGTATTAGGACAAGGATACCGTTCTCCTTCGGCTACAGTAAACCCTTGAATAGTAACAGAGAGATAGCTATCAAAACAAAAAGCAGTCAAGTAGCACTTTAAAGACTAGCAAAATAGTTTATTAGGTGAGCTTTCGTGGGACAGACCCACATAGCTGTGTTAGTCTATATTCTATCAAAACAAAAGGCACTCTAGTAACACTTTAAAGACTAACAAAATAATTTATTAGATGGTAACCTTTCGTGGGACAGACCCACTTCTTCAGGCTCGAGCCATAGCAGGACAGACTCAATATTGAAGGCACAGAGAACCAAAAATAGTAATCAAGGTTGACAAATTAGAAAAATTGTAATCAAGGTGGGCAAATCAGAAGAGCACGGGGCAGTGGCAGGGGGGAGTCAAGAGTCAGATAAAGCAAAGTATGTAAAAAAGTCCTTATAATGGGCCAGGTAATTGCCATCCCAGTTCAAACCACGTGTTAATGTGTCGAATTTGAATATAAAAGAGAGTTCCGCATTCTCTCTTCATAGGCGATTGTTAAATTTCCTTTTCAGTAAAACACAGTCATTCAGGTCATTAACAGAATAGCCCACTCCATTAAAGTGCTGGCTGACAGGCATCATTAAAGACCTACAACCTACCCTTAATCAGGATGCCACACTTCGGAAGGCCCTAGGTGACAGGCCTGTTCTCTCCTACAGACAACCTCCCAACCTTATGAGGATTCTCATCAGCAACTACAGGCTATACCACAGTAATACCAGTCCTGGAACTTTTCCTTGCAATGAGCCCTGTTGCCAACTTTGCCCACATATCTGTTCTGGAGCTGCCATCACTGGACCTAACCACGTTACTCACAGAATCACAAGTACATTCTCATGTTCCTCAGCTAACATCATATATGCCATCATGTGCCAACAATGCCCACATACTATGTACATAGGGCAAACAGTAAACACACTTCAACAAAGAATAAATAAATAGACATAAAACAGATGTCAATTCACAAATCTGTCAGCCAGCACTTTAATGGAGTGGGCCATTCTGTTAATGACCTGAAAGTGTGTGTTTTACTGAAAAGCAAACCTAAGAATTGCCTACAAAGAGAGGAACATTAGGAATGTTATCCCCAATGAGACCGAGGCACAAATGGTGGCAGAGCTTTGTGACTTTTTCCTCACCCACAACTATTTCAGATTTGAGGACAAATTATACCTTCAAATCAGTGGCACTGCTATGGGCACCTACATGGCCCCACAGTATGCCAACATTTTTATGGCTGACCTGGAACAATATTTTCTCAGTTCTTGTCCCCTAGCACCCCTCCTCTACCTGCGCTACATTGATGACATCATCATCAGAACCCATGGGAAGGAGGCTCTTGAAGAGTTCCACAGTGATTTCAACAGTTTCCACCCCACCATCAAACTTAGCCTGGACCAGTTCACAAGAGATCCACTTCCTAGACGCTACTGTGCACATAAGCGATCGTCACAAATACCACCCAATACCAAAAACCCATAGACTGTTATGCTTATCCACATGCCTCCAGCTTCCATCCAGGGCACAGGACACAATCCATTGTGTACAGCCAGGCACTAAGGTACAACCATATTTGCTCTGAACCATCAGACAGAGACAAACATCTGCAAGACCTTTACCAAGCTTTCCTCGAACTACAATACCCACCTAAAGAAGTGAGGAAACAGATTGACAGAGCCAGATGGGTACCCAGAGGCCACCTGCTACAAGACAGGCCTTGCAAGGAAAACAAGAGAACACCACTGACCATCACATACAGCCCCCACCTAAGGCCTCTCCAACGCATCATCAGTGATCTGCAACCCATCCTGGCCAATGATGCTTTACTCTCACAGAACTTGGGAGGCAGGCCTGTCCTCGCCCATAGACAGCCTGCCAACCTTAAATTCTGAGTAGCAACTATATATCACAACACAGGAACGCTAAACCTGGAACCAATCCCTGCAACAAACCTCACTGCCAGCTCTGCTCACATATCTACACCAGTGATATCATCACAGGACCTAACATCAACCATACCATCAGGGGCTCCTTTACCTGCACATCTACTAATATAATATACGCCATCATGTGCCAGCAATGCCCCACTGCAATTTACATTGGCCAAACTGGACAGTCTCTATATAAAAGACTAAATGGACATAAATCAGACATCAGGAATGGTAATGTACAGAAACCTGGGGGAGAGCACTTCAATCTCCCTGGACATTCAGTAACAGATTTAAAAGTAGCAGTCCTAAAACAAAGGAATTTCAAAAATCAGATGGAGGGGGAAATCTCTGAGCTGCAATTTATTTGCAAATTTGACTCCATCAAGCAAGAATTAAACAGAGACTGGGAATGGCTCGCCCCTTGGGTGTTAATATCTCCCCATTAGACTCTGACAATGGGTCTGTCTGATATGACTTGTTTTTTCCTGTTTTGATACACACTACTGATAATGGGCTATTTCCACCTTGCTGAATAGACCTTGTCAGCTCTGGCCCTCCCTTTTACTGGGACCCCACTCTTTAAATACCCCTGTGGAAACCCGCCCCCCTCACTCCCGCATCTGACGAAGCGGGTCTTTGCCCACAAAAGCTTATGTTCCAAAATATCTGTTAGTCCATAAGGTGCCATAGGACTTCTTGTTGTTCTACAAAGAGAGAGTGCGGAACTCTCTTTTATATTCAAATTTGACACATTAACACGTGGTTTGAACTGGGACGGCAATTACCTGGCCCATTATAAGGACTCTTTTACACACTTTGCTTTATCTGATTCTTGACACCGCCCCTCTGCTCTTCTGATTTGCCCACCTGGATTATAATTTTTCTGATTTGTCAATCTTGATAACAATTTTTGGTTCTCTGTGCCTTAAATATTGAGTTTGTTCTGGTAAGGCTGTGGTCTGAAGAAGTGGGTCTGTTCCATGAAAGTTCACCACCTCTTAAATTATTTTGTTAGTCTTTAAAGTGCTACTGGACTGCCTTTTTGTTTTGATAGTAAACCCTTGAGTTGCTGTAGTGGCAGGTAGCCAGGAACCAGGTTCCCCTCTCCTCGTTGTTTGTGGGATCTGTGAAACTGACCAGCTCATGAGCTGGTCAGTTTCCTGGATCCCCACAAACAACGAGGAGAGGGGAACCAAGAGCCAGCCTTATTGGAGGCTACTGCTGGGGGATGGGCTGCGAGCCCAGCTGCTTCACAGCTGCGGAGCTGTGGGCCTCCCCACCTCCCAGCCGGGGACCCCACAGATGGCTTTGCTGGCTGGATGCTGCCCAGCCAGCTTCCAGCCACAGGTCCTCCCTGCCTCCCCACGGACCCCCCCAGCACTGTCCCACACAACCCTCTCATCTAAACACGAGATTCACGCATTTCAAATGTGTGAATTTTGAGTTATTAGTGTATCTGATTTACCTGTTACTGTTGTAGTGCACCAGTCTCAATAGTTTTTGCAAGTTTACACACACACACACACACACACAAACATGAATCCTAACTTGTTTGCTTTGCCACTCCCATCCCAATTCTTTAAGGCGCGTATGAGTGATTGAAGTGGGAGAGAATTTTATTTGAAAAGGGAAGAAAAGCTATTCTAGTTTCTCTTAAACACACAAAAATAAAAAACCTGTAATGAGAACACAATTGGTTTCATCTGCAGTAGTATCTTTCCCACTTAAAGGAACATGCTTTAAAAACAATAGGTTACACCAATGTAACATCCCTCAGGTTAAAGCAGAGATGCATAATGTCCAAACACAATTTGGCATAACCAGTTTATTTTCATAGTAAATGGGATACATTTACATATTACATATATGTAAACATCAAAACAATTCATGTTTCAGACTAATCAAGCCTTGTCATTTCTGTATTTTTTACATGTCACATTCCACCTAGCATTTAAAGTCCACCCAAGGCACAGCTGTTGACAGCTTTATCCTCAGTTTAGCTAAGATGATCCTGAATGACTTAGCAAGTTAGCATCAGGAAAATGCAGACGTAATGATGAAACATGCAAACCCACACATGTGTTTATCAGTATGACCCTTTCATCTGCCAATGCCCAAAATACACCACATTATGCTTTAAAATTTATCTATTGCACAAATGTCTATGCTTCTGTGAAGAAAAACAAAGCCAGATGTCTTATAAATAGGAAGAAAATATTATTTGACTTTGTTTTTGCTGGCTCAAGACCTCATTTCTGCTACAGATCATGTAAGTTGCACTTCTACCTTTGATACTGGAGAATTCATGGTCACAACAGTCCAAGGTAGAAATACAACTATTTCAATTTTGAATAAACGGACACTTATTCTAAGCACTAGCACCTTGATAATTAACACTATAGTAATTATTTAAATAATTATTCAATAATTAAATAATTATTCAGAAGGAATTCTGACTGCATACCAGCTAAGTCATCCCACCTTCTCACCAGTCTAGGATGAATGTTGTCAACCCTCTCCAAAACACCAAATTAAACAGATGTCACATCTATCCTATAAGGCAAAAAACACAGTCAAGTTCACAAGATCTGTAAGCAATATTAGAACTGTATTACAGGCAATGTGTATACTACAAGATAATATCGATTAAGTCATTTAGTCCAATTTTTCCAAGTGCCCGTCTTCACTGTAAATTCCATTAGCTCGATTTATAGGGCACTATAAATTGTCATAATATCGATATTGTACTATCATAATAACCTGATGGGTTTAGCGTTCAGTTGGAATTTAAAATTCTAAATGCAGGGTAATGAGGAAGCACCATGCCTTTACATCGAATTCATTAGCCTCCAGACATGTCCAGTATGTGCCCCACAGTTCCCTGCTCTGGACTCTTCCATCTCCACTGCTCTCAGGTGCGGAGGAATTAGGCAACAGGAAGATTTTTTCAATCCCGCACCTGGAAGCCCCTGGCTGCAGAGTCATGAGAGGCACGCCTGTGGGGTCTGTGCAGACCCCTGCAAGATGTCTTTCTTTTTTCTGTGCTGCCTGGCACCAGCAGCTGCTCCCTCCCCACCTCCCTGCACCATGTGGCAGGTAGGCTGTGGGTGGGGGTCATGCTTGTCTGATAGGACAAGAAACTTCTTTTCAGCCATTTACATGATGTCCCACCCCCCACGTCTCCTCCCTTCCCTCCCAAGAGATACCATGCATCCTGGAACTCGCCCTTGCCCCCATCACATGGCAGCTCGTCTGTGGGTGGGGGTCACGCCTGGATGAGAAACTTCTTTTCAGCCACTTACCTTTTGTCCTGACCCCCACATCCCCCCTCTTCCCTCCCTCCGGAGGCACCATGCAATCTGGAACTTTCCCACGCCCAGCTGCATCATGTGGCATGTGGTGGGCTTGACCCCGAACCAATAAAAACACATGCTGTGCAAGGTGCCGGTCAGCTTGTGTGTGGTGAGGATCCTGTAGGTGGCCAGGGGAAGTCTCCCTTGTCAATCATGTTTTTTGGTCAACAGAAGAAAATACTTCGTCACTAATGTGGCTGTCCTCTGGGGAAATTTTTGGATGGGCTTTAGCCAAAAGGACAAGGGGCTGGCTGCTATAGTCAGGGGTCTTTTAGCCACCCAGGGGAAGTGTCCCTGGGTGGTCATGATTTTCGGGGAGCCAGGGGTCCTTTAGCTGCCCTGAGCCATAACTGTTTCAATGATTTATTGTAGTTTCAATGTAGCACCCATGTCTACTTAAGCATATTCTTCTTCTAAGGGTCTTCTTTTCCAAGAGGCCTAAATCCAGATGCAGGTCCAAACCATACATCCAAGGGTAGGCACACTGTGAATAGGGGCAGGTGGTGGGTCTCCTTGAGCGGTCACAACTGTCGGGGCTGGCTATGACCAGGGGTCTCTTAGCCGACCTGAGACATAGCTGTTTCAATGATTCATTGCAGTTTCAGTGTAGCAACTATGTCTGCTTAAACAGATTCTTGTTCTGAGGCTCCTCTTTGCCAGGAGGTGTAAATCCAGATCCAAGCCTGCAAAGATCCAGTGCTTTTTGCATCCTGTTTCCAAAAACCTGTCAGCTGGGGAAACCCAAAATCTTTTTTCTAATCATTCCTAAGTGCTTTACAACCCCTCCCCTCAATTATAAAAAGCATCTCTCTTATAAAGGCAAGCCAAACCCCCTCTGGAAAAAGGGACATTTGTTTAACATGGCAGGGAAAAGAGGGGAATGAAATGTAAGAAGATGTCATCAGATACCCACACCTACTTGCAAGCTTTTTTTTTTTTTTTCTTTCCCGATGCTGCACGAGTAAAAATAGCCAGAATTCTACAGGGCTCAGGGAACTGTGAGTTAGGTCCCCACAATACACTGCTGCAGCACTCAATTTAAGCTACTTGTGTGTGGCAACAATAAGTTGATTTTGTGGGAAGCATGTGGGAATGCGAGGATGCTCAAAAACAGAACTGATAACACCCAGCGTTAATACATCAATGTTAAGAAAATTGATTTTAGCTCATAGTGTAGATGCAGCCTGTCCAAAATTACTTAACAAAAAAAGTGATTTTCATTGTTAGCCTAAATTATAACCACTGGTCTCAGTGGATGGAAGAGGCCCCCTTCTTCATCAAGAAATTTCCCTTTTATTTGATGTACAGCAACTTACATGAGCTTTGGGAAAAGAAATATCTCCTGGTTGCTGACTATAACAAACCAGATCTATAGTGCACACAAGAGTTCCTGTCTTTCTTCTGACAAGAAAAAAGGTACAACAATTTCTTCTATTAAAAAAGCAAATACCTATTCCAGCCATGATCTCTTTCAATGGTATGTAATCCTGGAAGCTGGACTCCAAACACCTTAAGGTGCTTTAATAGAGTGACAGGTAGCACAAAACGCTCTCAAAATCAGCCATACATTTTAAATGTCTTTTTAAAAGACAAATCCTTGTGCTGTCTGCTAAAGTGCTTCCCTTTCCGAACACCAAAACCCATAGCTCAACTTTGCCAGTAAGAACTCCTGCTGGAAAGCAACTACTCAAATAACTGTAAATATCCACTTCATGACATGCTCAGCCTCTCTAGACCTCCCTCCATATCTGATCACAGGACTCTACATTACTGACAATTTCTTTTCTAGAGTTAGTTCTGGGGCTTTCATTTTGAATATACCAGAACAAAATTTTCATCTTTCCCTCTTTTCAGTGCCTGTCTAAACATTTATACCATAACATCATGTGACGTATCACATTTCTGCACTCTTGCACATGTCTTCAGAATGGGCATGCTGCATGGGGGCAGTGGGGAACAGTGTATTTTTACAATGTGATAACGAACACAAATTGTGAATCCTGATATAGACAAGGCAAACAGTAATTGTACCATGGTGTTAACAGAGAAATTAGTTCAAGAAGCTCTGAGATTATTTGTGTTGCAATAAGCTCCTGAACATCCCAGCCAAGATCATGGTTTCATTGTGGAAGGTACTGTGCACAGAAATAGGAAGAGCTAGTCCATGCTCCAAAGAGCTTCAGATTTGAATAGGTGAGACGAAGTTTACGGAAAAAATGACACATTATCCCCATTTTGTAGATTGGAAACTGAGGCAGGGAGATTGACTGACTTGCCAAAGGTCACGTAAGAAGTCTGTCAGAGCTGGGAACTGAAAGCAAATCTCGAGTGCTGCCTCAGTGCCTTGACCAAGAAATTTATCCTTCGTCCTTTACAAGATTTCCAGGATCCCCTGGTGCAGATGTGTACTTCTCACCACACAGCCATCTCCCTAAAGCCAAAGTTGCCACCAGGGAGCTTTGTGGGATGGTGGTGGAGTCTTCTGTCATGCCGCAGTTAGACTGATTCTTCATTCTACTCACGGTGCTGTATGCTGCATGTTGCTGTAGCTGTTGAAGCCACAGTTCATTGTGTGGTCCTGTCCACTGCGAGTGTGATTTATCCAACCTTCTGTGATGGCTGTTCCGATTTTGCTCATTTTGAGCAGGGGTACAAGGGTGCAGAAACATGACATTTACCTAGTGGATAGCTGCACACTTTCATTCCAGGTTGGAATGAAACACAAAGATAATGCTGCCCTCCACCTTAAAAAAAGGAGGAAGCAAGAGAAACACTAAAGTGAAGAACAGTAGGCATCCTGATTCATCTAGAGCAGTGGTGTCCAATAGAAATTCAAGAATCTCCACCACCCCCTCCCTTCCGCTCAAAATAAATGCCCTCCTCATCCCCCAGAGCGAGGCACCACCTCTAGCACAAACTGCCAGCGACTCAGCAGAGCCACCGCTGCTGCTGCAGCCGCCGGGCCACGCAAGCCGCTCTGCAGCTGGAACTGGAGCTGCACAAGCTGCACTGGGGTCACAGGTGCCATGCCGGGGCAAGAGCCACAGGAGGAGGTGTCACTGCCATGCACTTGGCCCACCAAGTGGAGGGGCGCGTACACGTGTGGCTCTGAGGAGCTGCATTTCACTACACCGCGGTATCCAGTTCTCCACACATGGCGAGCGGCAAGCATATTGGACACCGTGGGTCTGGAGAAATGCCTCTCAACCTATTTACCATTATGGACCACATATGCAGCTGTGTGTGTTATGGGAGGCCCCATCCACACAATACACACTACCTATATGGCCTGAGGATGTCCCTGGGCCACAGCTACATGCTGCTTGGGTCAAAGTGGCTCTTGACCTGCAAATTGAGAACCACTGGCCTAGGGAGAAAAGCTCTCTATTAGGTAAGAAAACTAAAAAGTTTCTTGACTCCGAACATAGATTAAAAGTTTTAAAGAGAGTATTGGAACAAACAGTACAGTGGAGCTTTTCAAGTCTGACAGAAGTTCAAGGAAGGACAGATGACTCCAAATAATCCTTCAAATTCTTTGATCTTTGATGCCAACAATCTGTGACTCAGGGGAACACAGGGCCCTGTGATTGTGATATCTGAGCAAAGATTTAATGTTACCACATGAAATCCCTATTTTAAGTACATGTGCCTTTGTATCACAGTGCATTGGAGATGCTAATAAATAGGCTGCGATTTTCTTGAGAACAGGATTTGTTCACAGAACTGTAACTATTACTTTATGGGTATAAGCCAAAGTCTATTTAAGTCGATTTTAAAAAAAAGACTTCCGCTGGGGAAGCTGGGGAGAAGCCGGGCCTGGCTCCTGCAAACCCAAGGAAGCCAGGATCCAGGCTGCTGGCTGGTTCCCAGCTACCCCTCCACTCCACGAGTAACGCAAAATTCAAATGATGCAAGAGTGCACAGGAACATAACCATCAGATAACTCACACAACTGTAGTAGCTTCTCATGCAGGCATAGCGATGTTTTCTTCATTTCAGTTTACTCAGCTAATTCTGTGCAATGACAACTTTGAACAAAGTAGTCATTGCAAAGAAACTAACTGGGAATTGAAAAACCATGGAAGCTTGTTTATTTCTTGCAGTCTATAAACCAGCTGTGAACGATAATCCCTACCAACTCTAAAATCTTGAGGGACATGAAAACCAGAAGCAATTAGTTCTCATTGATTAGGAACTATTAAAATATGCTGACATGTAACTAAATATAGACTTTATATTAAATTTGTTAATTTTTTGCTAGGAGGGCTGACTACATCAATATATATTCATTTTATATACTTACATGGCTTAACACATTTAGTTAGGCTCTTAAAAATGTAAAGATTATTATGTTAGAAATGGTAAATTATGCTTTTCATATTTTACTGATGACTTGTGTCAAGCTTTATTTGGATGGAAACACAACAGCTTTTTATTAATTTAATCAAGCTTAAATAGGCTGGGGACATAAAAGAAATAGTTTACAAAATGCATGTTGCACTTAAAACTGAAGTATTTTAGATAATTGAATTAATGTGAATTGAATCAACATTTTCTTTAGGAAAGTAACTAAAAGTACAATGGCAAAACAAGGTTAAAAATCAATTATTTAAACCCATGTTTCCTGCTTGCTGATCTAAAGCATGATGATTTAATTTGCTTTGATTTAATTCAATACATCCTGTATGAAATATCAAATCATAACTGTGCAGTTTTGAGGTCTTTTTCCTTTTCATAAAAATTCCATGACGGCTTACTGAAATAATTACACTGTGAAGATATATGTTGATAGATCGATAGATTCACTCTGTGGCTATGTCTACACTAGCCCAAAACTTCCAGATGGCCATTTTGAAGTTTACTAATGCAGCGCTGAAATACATATTCAGCACCTCATTAGAATGCCGGCAGCTGCGGCACTTCGAAATTGACGCGGCTCATCCAGACGGGGCTCCTTTTCGAAAGGACCCCGGGAACTTCGAAATCCCCTTATTCCTATCTGCTGCATTTGTATAGCATATTCACACTTTTTTTTCCCATTATTCCTCCACACTCCCTTCCACTTCCCAAGAACTTAGCACAGTATGCATTCTTCACTGAATACTACACATTTACTAACCTGGAACATTTCTGTTCACAATAAGATAAAGTATGATTTTGCCAAACTGTTGGGGGAAAAAAGCATCAAGACTGAGAAAATAAACTAACTTAAAATAACGTTGCAAGGAGTGACGAAGTGTACCTGCTCTACACTGGACCGGAAGCGGTTAGTACCTGCTGTGGGTGGAGGAAGTCCAGTCCCACCCCCTAGTCACACTGGGCATGCTCCACGTGCTGGGCTAGTCTAAAAGGGAGCAATTCAGCTCAGTCTGCACTGGGTGCCAAGAAGAAAGGACCTAACACAGGAGTTCCAGAGGTGAGCTCTCTCTGGACCCTGACAGTGGGATCCAGAAACCCAGTAGACTGGCACTAGTCAATGGAGACCTGGAAGGTGACTTAGGCTATAGTTCTTGAAGACCCTGACAGCAGGAAGTGACCCAGGGAGGGTGCATGAATGGTATCTCTCACTCAAGTAAGCTTAGCATGTTTTGGTGGGATCCTCCACTGAGCTAACGGTAGACTCTTTCACCTCTGACAGGGCTCCAGGCCTTGTGGTGGGCCTGGGCCTCACCAATGGGGCTGTTACTCCACCCTGAACATCTACTAACACCTCTATAGACAGTGGCCTCCATAGACAGTGCACTGCCCTGCACCTAAGTTCTGGCTGTTGTGTGGGGCAGCATGGCCTAAATCCAATCCCATAGGCTCTGGCTATGAGACCATGCTGCCCTGCAACCAGGGACCGCCCTACAGACTCTGCCCAGCAGACCACATGGCCCTGCAAGGAAGGGCTATCTGCATAGACTCCAGCCGTTAGGCTGCACTGCCTGCGGGTGATGGACTGACTCAGGTGCCTGACAGACCAGCACCATTAATAGTAATGTCCACACCCCTGACCACCTACCCTCTTCGAACACGATGTACCTATGCTGCCACACAAGGAAATGAAAACGTCTGGGCTCCTAAAACAATGGGTTTCAAACTATGGGCATATATACTATGATAAAGGGATCTGTGAAAGATTGTCGTCACCAGAGAACAATGGTTTTCAACCTGCAGTCTGCAGACTCTTGGGAATCCACTGACTGTCTAAGATTTCCAAAGGGGTCTTCACTTTCCTTTGAAATTTTTTGCCACAAATAATTTTGTCTTCAAAAATACCCTAAAACAAATACATTTGGAAGTCAGATTGATTAAGAAGTTTTTAAATCTTTTTGCCCCATCCTGAAAAAGAAGTGGGCTTGGGGCAGCTCTTTATCCTTCTAAATGGTTGTCTACATGGTCAGTCAACACTCAGCCAGTCAGCTATAAACTTACAGCGTGCTAATCTCCCAACACACATTTGCCATGTGGTCCCTGCTGCCAAAGCAACAGTTCCAAGGTGAATGCTGCCATCACACACCTTGAAAATTTGCTGAAAAGCGCTTTGACCTGTGTTTGTTTGAAACAGGAGAAGATCAAAGAACTCTATGGAGGTGTCACTGAATAGCAGCAGAGTCTGAATAACCACTTAGGGCGCAGCAAACTAGATCACAGGTACAGAATGTCCCAGTTTGCTGTGCACCAAGTGGCCATATAGACAAGTCCTGAAGCAGATAATTGGAGTGCTATGGACTTTACTGTAAATCATGTTTTCAGACATGACCCTAGAAGCAGAATTCTTATCTATTTTGCACAGACACCAAAAAAATTCTCATGGGACCTTGAACAAATAAAGGGTTTGTCCTGATGTTCTGGGTGAAGTGCCTCCTTCCTCTACCACTCTTACACTATGAGACCCACTAGCTATTGCTCCAAAGCTGGCAGCATTTTAGTAATGCTACATGAGGATAGTTTTTAAAGTAGTTTGGGATTTTTTTTTCAGATTAAAAGTTGGTGGGTGGCAGCATTCACCTTAAGTGACTCCTAAAGGCTGAGTATGGTACTGTAATTTTCCCTCCCTGTAAATTGCTGACCTCACTAAGTGGATCTTCAGTGACTCAGTCCTCAAGCCAAATCACATGGACGAACCCCTTCCAGGATAGGGAAAGTTAAACTGTCTGCCCTACCCAAGGTCTTCAGCCCCATTGCTGGGCCCTTCGCATCCTGCTCTTCATGCTTTCTTCTAAAGAAGGCCTGTCCCTTTCTTGGGACTTAGGCCACTTTGCTAGAAGTCAAATCCAGCAGGAAATCCAGAGATACACACAAATCCAGGTTCCAACCCAGGACCTTGCATGCAGATGCCATATACTGCTTCCTTTAATTAGTTAAGAACATAGTCACAGCCATGCTGGGTCAGATGATAGGTCCATCTAATCCAGTGATCAATTTCTAGGTGCCCTACAGGGAATCAAGTGATCCATTCCCTGTTACCCATTCACAACCTCTAGCAAACAGAGGCTAGGGACACCACACCTGCTCCTTCTGGCTAACAGCTATTGATGAACCTACCCTCCATGATTTTATCTACTCCTTTTCTGAACCCTTCAAAACATCCTTTGGCAAATAGTTCTGCAAGTTGACAGTGTGTTGTGTAAAGAAATATTTCGTTTTGTTTAAAACCTACTGCCTATTAATTTAATTTAATTGGGAGACCCTCTAATTCTTGCATTATGAGAAGAAACGCATAATATTTCCTTTTTTCACTTTCTCCACACCCAGTCATGATTTCTTATCCCGCTCACCCATGATGTCCTTTTTCCATGCTGAAAAATCCCAGCCCTTTTAATCTCACCTCAACATTTGTTTCTGAGATGGAGCAACCGCATCTGCACACAGTGCTCAAGATGGGACTGTACTGTGGATTTATATAGAGGCAATAGGATATTTTCTATCTTATTGTATATCCCTTTCTTCCCATAATTCCCAGTATTCTGCTTCCTCTTTTGTAAGATGTGTTCTAATGGTTTTCAAATAATGAAAATCATCCTTTCAAGGAAAATAACCCAATACAGTGGCAAAACAAGATCTCAATCCAGATTTTCTGCTTGCTGAATGAAATCAGTCCCTCAGGAGGTGGATATGTGGCCATCACAGTGGAGTGACAGCCCTTACCACCACCACCACCACAACCTACACTCTAATACGTTCCAGAGGGATCTGCTGTGAGACTCATGTGGGAAGTTGCGGGGGAGGTGGAAGCTGCTGGGTGAACAAGACCCTTTGCTCACACCCTGTCAGACACACCCACCAGGAGGAGATGCTGCTGAGATGGAACCTGCCTTTGGATTCATCTGGTACGGGAGAGGCGTTCAGACTCAGGTCCTCCAGGGGCACCCAGGAAGCAGTTGCTACCATAAGACTGGGAACCTAAAAGGTGCCAACTGGAATCATTCCCTTGCTGTCACAGGAGCTAAGCCCATTGAGGACCTGAGCCCCACACCAAGCAAGGCCCACTGGCTTGGGGTCTCAGGATTTGGCTGCAGTTATTGCTATATTCACTGGTCTCTTGCCCCTTCACCCTCACCTGTCCCTTTACCCTCACCTGTTACCTTACGGCTAACCTCATCAGGTCCTCACTCCCAAGGCTACCAAAAACAGACAACTGAACTCCTTAGACCAGAGAAGAGCAGCCTACTGCCCCTCTGGTCCCAGAGGGAACTGGCCAGCTAGAGACGGGCAGCTGTTTTTATTGGATGCCTCCACAAGGCCTCTCTAAACAGGCTGAGATGACCCATCTTTGCTCCTCCTTCCTGGGACAGGATATAGTAAGACACCACCACGTCCGTCAGGGTTCCACAAAAGGCCAGGTACATCTCATCCTAAAGTCATATAAAAATCACATGAGTGTACATGATGTTGCTGACATTCACTTAATGCTGCTATACTTACTGCACAATACTACATGAGGGTCCACATTCCCTCATCAGCTTACTTGTATTTCATAGACTTCTACATAGCATGGAATATGTGGGAGACAGAAATCTCTCTCTCTCTCCCCTCCCCCCCCCAGAAGAAAAAAGTTATCATTACTGCCAATTTTATGTCCTGACTTCATACAGCTGCTCATAGTTTGATAAACATGGCAAATCCTGAAGGATTAGAACTATAATGAAAATAGACATTTTATGAACACATACCTATGATGGAATCCCTTCGGAAAACATCTCTATCAAAAATGTAAAACGACAGGTGACGAAAACTCCGAGGAATTTCACAGTAAAAGTCTTCTCCATAGAAGGGGCTGGGGAAAAAAGAGTTTGCATTGGTATCTCATAATAGCAAGTTTGTTTATACTTCATACCTTGATTGTTGACTACAGTAAACCCATGAGTTACGTAGGGGTTACATTCCTGCAACCCCTGTGTAACTCAAATTTTCTTGCAAGTTGGGAGGGCAGGGGAGACAAGAACCAGGCTGCCACTTGGTTTGTCTCCCTGCTGCTTGTGGAACCCAGGAAACTGACCGGCTCATGTCTGGTCAATTTCCTGGTTCCCACCAGTGCAGGGCATCCAGGAACCAGGCTGCCTCTTGATTCCCAGCTCCCCGCCATTTGGGAGACCCAGGAAACTGACCAGCCAAGAGCTGGTCAGTTTTCCAAGTCCCACAAGTGCCAGGGATCTGGGAACCAGGCAGCAGCCTGGCTCCCAGCTCCCCTTCCCTTGCAGAGCCAGAAAACTGAGCAGGGCAGCAACAATTGTGTGTACACACGATGGCACATCTCCAGGCATTATACCTCATTGATTTATTCCACTACATATTAAAAATGTCTATTAAACAAAATTTTCCAGTGCATGAGAAGGAACAGATATTTACTACTTACACTGCAATCGCACTTAATGGCCCTAAATCAAGGATCAGAAACCCATGACAGTAGGCATATAATGGAAAGACGGTCTCTGGCACAACGCTGAGGACGTTATAGACTGCGTTATTCTCCAACATGCATTAAATCCACTCTTGCAATGACTTACTTTAGAATGAAAGCCTCGCCGCTGACTCCTCCCCATTCTCCAAACAAAACTTTCAAATCCAAAACTGATTAAGACAACTGATAGCAATGAAGCCTTTGAGAAGGGTTTATTCTGTGTTAATACTGTATGTCCATTTCCACATGATCATGCCCTACAGTAAAATCACCTAGCTCAGGGGTGAGCAACAATTTTCAGTGGCGGGCCACTAAGGTTTTTGATAAGAAGGCAAGGTCTGTAATTTTCTATGGATGGGGTCTGGGATTGAGGTTGGATGCAGAAGGCAGCCCAGGGCAGGGAACTGAGGTGCAGGGAGCGTGTGAGGTCTGAGAGGGCGTTTAGGCACAGGAGGGAGCTGTGAGCAGGATACAGAGGTGCAGGAGAGGATTCTGGCCTGGGGGATGGGGTAAGATGGGATGCAGGGTCTGGGACAGAATACGGAGGCAGTGCTAGAGACAAGTTCTGACCAGGAGATGTTGGCTGCATGCTTACCTAAGCAGCTCCTGGCCAGCAGCACTCTCAGGCAACCTTCCCTGCCTGCCAGCAGCCTCAGCGCACTGGCTGTTCCGTGTGGCTCTCTGTGTTGGGGAGGACGGCTTTTGTACACTGTCCCCAGCCCCAGCAAAATCTCCCATTGGCTGGTTTCTGGCCAATAGATGCCGAGAGATTCTGTTGGGGGTGGGGGCAGCAGGTGGTAAGCCCTCCCCTTCACAGTGCAGACAGCAACATGGAGCAATGGGGGCAAACCAGATTTAACAGCTTGGTGGTCTGGATCTGGTCTGTTGGCTGCATCTTGCCCTCCCCAATCTAGCTAGATGAACAAAAAAGTAAGTGTTTTTCTTCCTGTAGTTTGGCCACATTCAACAATAGATAAGAATTAATCTGAACATTAAAAAAAATTCCCTTGAATTCCACTAGTTTAAACAAAAACCTCAGGCTTTAGCAGCAGTCCCTTTAGTTTTCTTCCATCCAACTACATGGTTAAAGAATTATGTACAAGGACTACAAGCATTTATCAGCATTATTTATGTAGTGACATGTCTTTCGAACTACCACAGATTTTTCACCCGGAGTCACTTAAACTCCATCCGCCCATTCAAATCTAGAGAAGCATGAGTCATAGTGACAGATGCAGCAAGCATTGCAGATGTAGATTTATAAATAAATCACCAATTCTAATTACGGGCTGAAAGCCAGTAGTTTCTCTCTTTAAACAGACCTCCTTATTGTCCTCGCTGAGCACAAAACTAGGAGACAGAGTCATTAAAGTGACAGTATTTAAAAAAAAAAAACCAAAAAAAACCCTTCAATAGTATTCCTGTTAAGATTAAATACCCATCTAAGTTATTAATAGTTCCTTACATTAACTTTCCATTTTTCTTGCATTTTATCAACATATGTCTTTCCCTTGGCTTTGTTAGGGCACAGCAACAGACATTCATAGCTCCTATGAAACGCAGCAAAGCATTTAAGTTCACTACACACTTCTGTTCACACTGCTGCCTAGAACAAAATGCATTTTTAATGGATGTCTATACTCTTAATAGAGTTTTGGAGCTAGCCAACAAGCCTCAGCCATTATATTCAAAACATTTAGATATTGCAAGTTAGCAAAACATGCCGCTAAATGTCATAACTAGAGAAAACATGACATAACACAATACTAGTTAATGTAATGCAATAGTATTCCATAGGCTGCAATGGTGAGAAATATATACAGGTTTAACAAACAAAGCCCATAGTACAGACTACAAGTTAAACTTTTTTAATTGGGCGCTCTCTTGTCCAACATCATCTTAGTCCAGCATGATTTTAGCTAGCTGCCTATCCACTTGTGTGTGTGGCCAAGTTTCCCACCGTCCCCTAAAGTTTGTTTACAGTCATCAGTCCTAGCTCTTTGTGTTCTGTGCTGTTATTTAACTCCAATTTACCCCAAATGTCTTCTAAGAGCCCAGTAAGCAGTGGAAGTGTTGGTAATGCTGCTAGACAATACTGACCTCCTATGGTTTGGCAAATTCTCTCGTTTGGCAACAGCCAGGTCCCAAGGGTTCCTGACTAGAGAGGTTTCACCTGTAATAGAGCACTACTATCATTAAAAATGGATCCCAAAGGCATATTTCAGAAAAAAATTACAGCACATCATTTGGTCACTCTCCTCCCCAGTCCCCTCTCCATATCAATATCTATCCTGCCCCGGAGTATTTAAGAACTGTGCTTGCATACACAGATTCTGACTTCTTTGAGCTTTGCAACAGGTGTTGCACACAGAATTCTTGTGTCTCCACTTGAGTTAGACAATATTATTTGGTAACACCTTAGTTTAAGCTACTTTCTAGATGTTAAATAATTTACTTTACTCAGATCTTGTACTCTCCATAAGAGCTTACAACGTGTCCTTGCTGCCTTGCCACTTTTCCTGGTTAGCTATGACAGCATGCCTATTGTAACTTTTGTCTGTTTTCCCTTTCTGAAGGAACCTTACCTGATTCTTTAGGAGTGCTTTAAAAAAAAAGACACCAACACTGAAATTTTGCACCAGCACCGACTTTTCTGTCAGGAGAGCTTTATGAACAGATCTCTTAACAGAATCTTCAAGGGACCATAATGTCCCAACCTGCAGGCACTTACACAGTTGACCTCAACAGGATTACTCAGGAGCACGAAGCTAAGCACCTATGACTGAGTTGGCATGATCAGTGCCTAAGCATTACAGTATCTAAGTTTCTCTGTAGAAATTCTGCTTGCTTTTTATAGATCTGCTAGTGAATCTACCCATAAAAAATATTGGTCTCTTTCTTCCCATCAAATGCTGATACATATAATAGAATGCATGACTAAAAAGCACTTAAGTTCTTAGCAAACTGCAATTAATAAATGATGCTTCGTAAACTGATTCCTAGATTAATATGCCACCTGAAAGCCTGAGAGGTACAAATGTACTTAATAGTCTTTTCCTATATTTATTGAGCTGTCCTTAAACCCACATTAACCTTTGATACTAGTAAAATGCAGTACAGCACATAGAATAGCAACTGGCCTCCCAAAACAGACCTCCAAATGGAGTAGCCAAACCACCATCATTTGAAGGGCACTGAATATTTATGGAGAGGGGCCCAGAGAACAAGAAGTCTTTAAAAGCCCATTTCCAATATAAAGTATTGGAAATGAGCATAGTGAAAGGAAGAAATGCAAAGGAAATGCCGTTAGCTATATTATAACTAAATCCTGCATCCATCACCGGACACAAGAGACCTACTTGAATGAGTAATCCCATTTAACTTATTTGTGTGCCTCACAGTAAGCGTCATTCTCACATGTGTTTGCAGAATAGGGCCCTTATTTTATATTTTAGAAAACACAGTTCAGTGCTTTCCTGGTTGTGGCTTTTGCAGACAGTGTTTTATAATATTCTACTTCAATTCACTCAGGTAGTGTCTTTTTCCTATATTTCACTTTTAATTCATAAAAATAAGCACGTTGCTTATACACTGCTCTTATTTCCCAACTGATAATTCAGCAACTAAGTTATAACTGCAAGAAAAGGCACACTGAATCTAATCTGATTTCCCCCTTCCTCTTGAGTGGTAGGGTGGCCTTGCAAAAACAGTATCTTCTTTCTGAAGAAATGCAAAGGAACTATGCAACTGCTGAGAGTTGCCACTTATATTGCAAGCTTATCCTTAACGTATCTCTTCGAAACAGTACGCACTTTGTCTCATGACTAGACCTGAAGAGCAATAGGTCACAGCAGTCAAACCCCATGACTTACTTCCCAAGCCAAACTGTCCTGAGCATCAGCCTCAGGGCTCCAGAAACCCTCCAAAAACACAAAAATTGCCTCCCCAAACCCAAAAGGCCCACCAAAAGTGCTTTTATTTGACACAGAAAGTCACCAGAATCAAGTTACGTAGCCCACAGGAATCTGACAAAGACTTAAAGAATACCAGAACTAGCCCAACTGAAGATTCTGATACCTTTCAATTTAATAAGTTCAACCTGAACTGTCAATTTAAAAAATTCCCTGGTAGACAAGACCTATTCTTTAATTAAAAAAAAAATTAATTTAGTGAAGAACAGGGAGGGAAGGATTTAATTTTTGAACATCAGAATAAACACTTCCTCTTGCAAATGTTCATGCTTAAAGTATCAAAATAGTTTCTGATTCTTTAAATATTGCAATGACAACTAAGGGGATGGGCTAGTTTTCTCTACTTTTTACCTGGAAGTCATCATTAAATTAGCCTTCTTTAAAGTAGGTTTGAAAAAGCATTAAGTTTCAGAAATCACTTGGCACAGGATATTGATTTTGAAGTCCTTCATATGTGTATTAGTACAACCTGCCTTTGGTTTTGTGCCCAGGTGTCCCAAATACATTGACAGACTGCTGGTAACATGAACACAATTATTGAGTTTTTGAGTCCCTCGCCTTTAAATTGCCACGTCCAGCTGTTAACAATGATTACTTCACAACTAAGGGGGAAGAGATCATCTCAGAAGCAGATATATTTTGAATACACTTCAGTTTTCATCCCCCTCCCTACTTCCCATCTCATCCTACTGAAATTTCACAGGCTAACGTCAACAGTTGGAGAAACATGGTGGAGCAAGAATAATCAATGCATAATCTGTGCATACAACAGAGTCTGTGGGAAGGAGAAGGAATGATTTTGAGGCAGGCAGGAGAGAGGGTCAGGAGTAAAAGGGGGCCTGAGACAGGAGGAGGCTATAGAACATGGAGAAAGACAAGAAAAGGCAGAGGCTATTAAACACAACTTTAAAAATCAGAAACACTGTCGTTTTTAAATCCCGAAGTGTTTCATCTTAAGAAAAGCTCCGACTTTCAACCATCTTTTACTCCATATCCCCCCAGGTTTCATGATCTCCCCTTTCCTGCCCTCCCATAAACATCCTGAAGCCATCACAAGTGAAGCCCATTGCTAGGCCTCCTCACAGAACAGCAGGACACCTTCCCTACAGATCTTTTGTGCCAATGTGATTCAGCAAGGTACTTACAATATGCTTAAGCACATTCTTCAGTTGCAGACTTAAACCTCTTTCCACCAGTGACCAAGTCATAAATAAAAGCTCCATTTTAAAAGAAACGCAGCATGAGTGCCCTTATAATTTACAGTGAACACTGGAAGAATGTTACTTTCCTCAAAATTGTTAGTTTTAATGCCTAAATGCAAATTTGTGTGGAAATCATAAAGGAACTCTTCCTGTCTTCTAAATACTATTCACTTGCCCATTGCCAATTCATTTAGCTAGGATCTTGTACAGAAAACCTATTTCTGGTTATCACTCATTAGCCACGCCAACTTCGAAATAGCGCCCGCCACGTCTACATGTGGCGAGCACTATTTCGAAGGTGACATCGACGTAAGGCGGCGAGACGTCGAAGTCGCTATCCTCATGAGGAGATGGGAATAGCGCCCTACTTCGACGTTGAACGTCGAAGTAGGGCACGTGTAGCCGATCCGCGTCCCGCAACATCGAAATAGTGGGGTCCGCCATGGCGGCCATCAGCTGAGGGGTTGAGAGACGCTCTCTCTCCAGCCCCTGCGGGGCTCTATGGTCACCGTGTGCAGCAGCCCTTAGCCCAGGGCTTCTGGCTGCTGCTGCTGCAGCTGGGGATCCATGCTGCATGCACAGGGTCTGCAACCAGTTGTCAGCTCTGTGGATCTTGTGTTGTTTAGTGCAAGTGTGTCTGGGAGGGGCCCTTTAAGGGAGTGGCTTGCTGTTGAGTCCACCCTGTGACCCTGTCTGCAGCTGTTCCTGGCACCCTTATTTCGATGTGGGCCGCTTTGGTGTGTAGAAGCTCCCCTGCAGTGCCTACTTCGATGTAGTGCTGCCCAACGTCGACGTTGATGGCACCAGCCCTGGAGGACGTGTAGACATTATTCATCAAAATAAGCTATTTCGAGGTAGCATTCTCGTGTAAACATAGCTATTCAGTTTTTATTTTGGCCTAAGCACTGGAATTGCCAAATGTCTGGTTTTTTTTGCTAAAATGACCTGCCAAAAAGAGAGACCCTGTCAGCCAGGGGTCAGCAACCTGCAGCTCTTTAAAGGAGCTATGTGCAGCTCTGAGCACTGCCGCCACTGACTCCTCCTGTTGCTCTGGAGGCAGCCGCCGCTTAACTGGAATGTATTAAAATAAAAATAAAATTCCATTTAAGCAACAGCAGCTCTGGAGCTGCTGAGCAGTCGTGGTGGCAGGGCAGGGAGCCTGGAAGTGAAAGCCAGATGCGCAGGGAGCCGCCCCATGTGGGCAGAAGTCAGCTGGCAGGATTGCTGGGGGGAGGAGTGGCTGAGCCTGCCCCTCTGGAGCCACGAGCCTCACATCCCACCAAGGAGGTGGTGGTGGTGGCAGGGAGCAGTGCCGGGGCGGGGGAGGCCGTGGCGGAACTATGCCCTGAAGCGAGTTAATCTGGAGGTTGGGGCTGAGCCTGGGGGTGGAGGGGTTTGTGGGATGGGGGAAGGTAAAGCCTGGGGATTGGAGGTGGATTTGGGGGCTGAGGCCAGTAAGGCCTGGAGATGGGGGTAAGAGCTTTCTAACTGGCACAAGTAATTGCGTGTGCACCTGTGCTGTTAACACCACAGGGGTAATAAAAAGCACGGTTTGACGTTGTTTATTAAGGGCAGTCTCCTATTCACGTGCACTGCGGCTCTTGGAGGATTGATTTTTGTAACTGAATTTGAAAAAAGGCTCTTCTCGCGACTTCAGTTGCAGACCCCAGCCATTGGCACTGGCCAGCGCAGCTGACTGGGCTACTAAAAGTCCGGTTAGCCATAGTGGCTAGCTCCACACGGCTTGTGGAAGTGGCCTGCTTGTTCTCCTGGCTCCTCGCTGCCCCAGACTTCACCTCAAGTGCTGACTCCACATCTCCTGTTGTCCGCAAACTGTGGTCAATGGGAGCTGTGGGGGAGGGAAGGTGCCTGATGCTGGGGCAGCACACAGAAGCTCCTGGATAGTCCTGAGCCTAGGACTCATAAGGACACAGTGCCACTTCCAGTGAGCCAGCTGAGGTAAATCCTACTTGGTGCTCACACACCTCCAACATCCCAATCCACTGCCTCAGCCCTGAGTCCTCCCCTGCACCCTAACCCCACTATCCTGAGTCCCACTCGAGAGTCTATACCCCAGACAGAGCTCTCACGCCCCCACACCCAAAACCCATCATTCCCAGCCCCACTCACCAGAGCCCACAGCCTCTCCCCACACACCAACCCCCCGCCCCAGCCCAATGAAAATGAATGAGTGAGAGGCACAGACTCAGAGAAGGGCTGGGGCAAGGGCATTCATTTTTCTGCACACAGGAAGTTAGCAGCTCTACTAAACATAGTTTTTTTGCAAATTTTAGGGGAAAGAGGCTAAGGAGCTGGGCTGAGGTGGACTGGGGGCAGTCAGGTGGAGTGAGTTTGAGTGATGAAAAATTCCACAGGAATTTTCAAATGTTCTGGTGATTTAGATTGTTTAAAAGATGCAGGATTTTGGAATTACTTGTCAGTGTTAGCGAGACTCCACAGTGCTACAGTCAACAGGAACGGTCGGTGAAAAAAAGTTGTTTGAAAAATATTACATTTTTGTTACACTCAGTTTTAATTTAGGTGGCAAGAGTTTACAATCTGAATCTCTCAGACTAGAACCACTTCTTCAGTTTCACAAAACGTTGCAAAACCCAGCATTCGTTTCTCAACACTTTGCAAAAGCAGTTTTGTTCTCATTTTGGCACTGGTAGTTGAGTGGATGAAGATGTGGAGTTGCAACATGAATAATAATGAAACTGCCCAAACCAAACCTCTTTGTATATAGATTTTTCTTCTTTTAAACCTGCCTTTGTACTTGAAAGTAAGAATCATTAACATGCCACAGAGAACTCTGCATCCTCTAACTATTCCAGCTTGTTTAGAAATACTGGATTCATCTTGCTGCATGAACTGAAGACCACAGTTCACGTAACAGTGTGAAATGGAACAAAAACAAACAGACTAAATGAGTTTACTAAAAAGAACTTGCCTGTTGCTGAAAAACTCAGCATTTGGCTTGTAAAATGTGTGTACATATTCTGCAACCATTTTTTTGAGTGAAGCGGGGAAAAAGGAATCTTCAGAATATTTATTTAAAACAGTTAACTAGAGAATTGGGTAAATCCAAATTCTGAGACAGTTTGTGACTGCTAGCACAAAAGATCTAAGGAGAAGGAAGGAGAAGCCAAAACAGAGACTGAGGGTTCTGGATATCTAAAACATTTGCTAAAACCTCTCACACTAGATGTCAAAGGTTTCAGCAGAATATATGGTACATATGATACATAAGAAATACACTTAACCCAAAACGACACACAGTTAGACCATTTTGAAAGTACAGATACTGTTCTAATACCTGTGCACCTCATTTTTTCTCATAAGCAATTGGGTTGAAGGACCTAATAGGCAGTGCTCTGTTATGGGCTGAAGTGCATATATTCATAATCAACAACCTTGGAAAGTTATTACTGTGTTAACAACATTTGATCCAGGGCTGGAAGATTTTAGCTATTGACTTACTTGGTGTAAACTAACCTGGCTCACAGAATCACAGGGCTGGAAGGGACCTCAGGAGGTCATCTAGTCCAGCCACCTGCTTCAAGCAGGATCAACCCCTATTGAGTGATCCCAGCCAGGACCTTGTCCAGCCGGGACTTAAAAACCTCAAGGGATGGAGAATCCACCACCTCTCTAGGCAATGCATTCCAATGCTTCACCACCTGCCTGGTGAAGTAGTTTTTCCTAATATCTAACCTACACCTTTCCCTCTTCAACTTCAGACCATTACTCCTTGTTCTGCCATCTGACACCACTGAGAACAGTTTCTCACCCTCCTTTTTAGAGCTCCCCTCCAGGAAGTTGAAGGCTACCATTAAATCACTCCTAAGTGTTCTCTTCTGTAAACTAAACAAGCTCAAATCCCTCAGCCTATCCTCATAGGTCTTGTGCTCCAGACTCTTAATCATTTTTGTTGCCCTTCGCTGAACCTGCTCCAGCAAATCCACATCCTTTTTATACTGGGGAGCCCAAAAACTGGACACAATATTCCAGATGTGGCCTCACCAGTGCCGAATAAAGAGGAATAACTACTTCTCTAGATCTGCTCGAAGTGCTCCTCCTAATGCATCCTAGTATGCTGTTAGCCTTCTTGGCTATAAGGGCACACTGTTTACTCATATCCAGCCTTTTATCCACCATAACCCCTAGGTCCCTTTCCATCGGACTGCTGCTGAGCTAGTCTGTCCCCAGCCTATAACAATGCTTGGGATTCTTCCGCCCCAGGCGCAGGACTCTACCCTTCTCCTTATTGAACCACATCAGATTTCTTTTGGCTCAGTCCTCCAATTTATCCAGGTCCCTCTGGATTCTCTCTCTACCCTCTAACGAATCTACCTCTCCCCCTAGTTTTGCGTCATCCGCAAACTTGCTGAGGGTGCAATCCAGTCCCTCATCCAGGTCATTAAGGAAGATGTTGAACAACACCAGCCCCAGAACTAAGCCTGTGGCACTCCACTTGAAACAGACCACCATCCAGATATTGAGCTATTGACCACTACCCATTGGGCTCGACCATCAAGCCAGCTTTCTATCCATCTTGTAGTCCAAGGATCCTATCCATATTTCCTTAACTTCTGGACAAGAATATTGTGGGAGACTGTATCAAAAGCCTTGCTGAAGTCAAGGAATATCGCATCCACTGACTTCCCCATGTCCACAGAGCTTGTTACCTCATCATAGAAGCTAATCAGATTGGTCAGGCAGGACTTGCCCCTGGTGAATCCATGTTGGCTACTTTTGATCACTTTCTCCTCTTCCAAGTGCTCCAAAATGGATTCCTTGAGGATTCCCTCCATTATTTTCCCAGGGATTGAGGTAAGGCTGATGGGTCTATAGTTCCCTGGACTGTCGTCCTTTCCTTTTTTAAAGAAAAGAATGACCTCAGTGGAGGTCATTTGAGCCAGGCCTACTTACGAGTGTAGGATCTGGCTTACAGTGTTAATATTTCTGCTGGAAAAGAGGGGAATCCTTCAAGACTGCAATTTTTCAGGGTTGAATACTTAAAGTAAAACCACACAACCGTGTGTTAGTTTTCAGCTGGTAGTGAACAGGAAGAACAGCAGCATTGTGTTTCTTTAAGCTTGATCCATTCTATTTCCCAACTCTCCTCTGTCCCTATTTTTCCCCCCCATACTTCCCCCTACTCTTTCACTCTGTTGCCCCTACAGTCGCAGCCTGCCAGCTCCGGACTCCATCTGCTGACTGATATGCCTACCATACAGCAAAACTCCTCCCTTTTGCAAGGCCTCTCACAACATCAAATTTCCTCTCTTTCCCCAAATGGGAATACTGTGGTCTCATGGGATAGCCAGACTCTCTCTCTACCCTCCTGACTAAGTGGAACTCAAGTTATAGATGTAATTATTGTGTAGGAATCTCTCAGGTTCTTAAAAAAATACCAATTAGTTACTACATGGATAGTTTTCAAGACTGAGATGTATTCTCATTCACACTCTGCTTCCCCTTCTGGTGCTCTGTGCAGCTGTGTTATGTCTCTCCCACAAAGTCTTGTTCACTTCCTGCCCTAATAACCTCTCATGGGCAGCCTGATTTGCCCCAAGATCCTCTTCCTACGCAGAGCTGCTCCCCATAAGCCCCTGACCACAGCAAGTCTTTAGATGTTGATACACAGAGATGATACTAGCTGTTCCATACCCCTAATCATTCTTGTTGCCCTTTTCTGAACATTTTCCAGTGCCAGGGTATCTTTTTGGAGATGAGGTAACCACATCTGCACACAGTATTCAAGACGGGAGCATGCCATGCATTTATATAGCAGTAATACAATATTCTCTGTCTTATTCTCGATCCCCTTCTCTATCCATCTATCAGGGATGGTCTAGATGGTGCTTGGTCCTGCCATAAGGGCAGGGGACTGGACTTGATGACCTCTCAAAGTCCCTTCCAGTTCTAGCGTTCTATAATACAGGTCAGTAGTTAAGAGCAAAATGGGGTAACAGTACCAGACATGGTGCATAGGGGAGAGTGCATTGAGGAATGAGACTGTTGTGGGAATGGGAAGTGAAGCACACAGAAGGGGAGAAGTTGCTCTCAAAGCACTGCTTATGCCATTCATTTCAGGAAGTTTCCGTCTGTGTGCTGGGCAGAGCTGGCACTTCATGGAGGCAGCCTGACAGCACTGGAACATATAAGGAGTTGATGGATCCCAGTAATTCCATCAGCTCACCTTGGCATATCGCCAAAGTAAGTCGAGTGACTATGTTTTTAAAATTTGAGAAGTGGCTTGCGTCTAGCACATCTGAACATGAGAGAGAAGTTTGACATTTGTGGTTAGTTAGATAGAGGAACACAGCTGTGAGAAGAAAACACTAATTTTTTTTAAAGACAGTATTTTAATAAGATATCAGCAAACACTAAATATTTTATTAAGAATTAGGGAATCTAGATGGCTGGTCAGTACACAGAAAGCCAGGGTCTAAACTTGCCAGAAATTAGCATCTTGCATGCTATCTGGCTGTGGGGGCACTGCTTCTGTACAGAAGTTTAATAATGGTCAATCATGTACTCTGACATACTGCTGCTCCAAACAGTATGGATAAGCCTTTATGTAGAAGGAGTAATTTTCTTTGCAAGAAAGAATTTATCAAATTTCGAAACTAAGTTCAGCTGGCAAAGTGTGAAACAAAGCAACTTTATTCTTAAATTCAATACACCCTAAAATTCACTGCACAAAACTTTACATGTGTATACAGAGTATACACAAACACAGCTGGAAGAGATGCAGGTTGCTTGATTGCAATGAAGTCTGAATTAGAAGACATTATAGATATGGCAATTTCATAATACCCTTATCAGATCTTAGTGAATTAATGTTAAGTATTTCACAGATCTATTGTATTAAATGAATGGTTTATGTATAATTTTGGGCTAGGATTGTATATAACCTTTCAAGAAGAGAAATGTGACAGATGTGGAACCTGGGGGTTCAAAACACTATACAACGTGCCAAACAAGAATGGAGGTTTGGAATCAAAGTGTTAAGCAGTGCTTTTATTCTAGGGAAAAAAAACAGAGGCACTCAAGCCCCAGGCCACCAACTTTAAAGCCCAACACCACATGCAGTGGCTTAACGCCCCTGTGCGGGGCCCTTAGCTGCTCTGCATGGGGCCCAAGCTGCCCAGGGCTAAGTTTCCTCTCCTGGCAGCTTAACCCCCTGCGGGGCCCGAGTCACCCCGGTGGCTTAACGACCCCCCACCCCCATTGGGGCCCAAACCGCTCCTCTGCATGGGGCCCAAACCACCCCCTGGCAGCTTGGCGACCCCCATCCCCCGCCTGGCTGCTTAACCAGCCCCAAGCTGCTGCCCCCCTGGCAGTTTAACACTCCCCCACCCCCGCGCAGCCTCAAGCTGTCTCCCTGGTGGCTTAACATGCACACCCCTCCCACTCAGCCACAACCCACTCTCCAGCTTAAACCCCACACTCCCTCAACCTGCTCCCCACTGCCCCCGATGGCTGGTGCAACCCCCTGCTCACCGCAGGCAGAGGCCTGCCACAGGCCCTACCAGTTAATCTTAACTCAAACGCCTCATTCTTTTAGGTTACCTTAAAGCTTAATCCATTAACCAGTAATGTCCATATTCTGAACCCAACACAATCATGAAATTGTAACTTAGGTGGGTGGGGACCCAGCTGAAAGACTGACACCTGCCAGATTTCAAAGCTGAGGTTCAGGGTGAACGCTGGTAAGCTTTTGAACATGCATGGGAGATTGTTTTATTTTCAATATTTTTTCTGTAATGCTTTAAGAATAAAGTGCTTACTTATAAAGGGCATTACGGTATCTTATACCTGCAGGTATTTACACTGTTCCTAACCTCTGCAGAGAAAACAAAGATCAGATGCTGGTCCTTCCAGTATTTTGGCTTGCTTGGGAGACCATACTGTAGGCACAGAACTATGCTGCCTGGAAAACCCCTGATCTCAAGGGACAGAGACTTGGACTTTGCCCAACGGAGGCTATTGCCGAGGAGCGGGAAACCTAGAGAAGGTGTCCTCAAAGGACAGGTGCAATTGCTGTGCCAAATGTTTCATGGTGATGAGAGTCTTTCACCTTTATCCATATGCACCTCCCTCCACAACTGTCCAAACACAGTAAACTCTTTTAAATCTGGCAGCCATGGGACTGGGAGGTTGCCGGACATTCAACTATTCTGGGTAACAGAGGCGTACACTTAGCAGTGAATAATGAAAGAAAAACAAGATTAGACAATAAGTAACAAACAAAAATGTATGCAGAGTGCTTTATTTACCAACAGTAGGACTGTACACTGTAAACTTATGCTCTATTTATTTGTATTTACTTTTGCTATACTGTACTTACCAATGACATAGGGAAGGGTAGAAGAGATGTTCTGGAGGCCAAATTTAGGTTACTAGGAAAGAGACTGAAATCCAGAACATCTTTGGTGGCATTCTCTGAAATGCTTCCAGTTCCACGCGCAGGGCCAGATAGACAGGCAGAACTTCAGAATCTCAATGCGTGGATGAGACGATGGTGTAGGGAAGAGGGGTTTAGATTTATTAGGAACTGGGGACACTTTTGGGGTAGGTGGAGCCTATACAGGAATGATGGGCTCCACCTAAATCAAGGTGGATCCAGACTGCTGGCATTAAACATTAAAAAGGTCGTAGAGCAGTTTTTAAACTAAGAGGTGGGGGAAAGCCGATTGGTGTGGGGGAGCACCTGGATCGGACGGAGACTTCTCTTACACGAGGCTCCATAGATAGGGATTCCCTAGAAGTTAGTCAGATAGGGAACGTGGGAAATAATATATGGGCAAGATCAGATGTGAAACAATCGTGCATAAAAAAATCCAACGCGTCTGTGAAAGGCGGACAGATAAATAGTGGTAGTTTTCTAACATGCTTTTACACTAATGCTAGGAGTCTGTCTAATAAGATGGGTGAACTGGAGTACCTCATATCAAAGGAGGAAGTTGACATAATAGGCATCTCAGAAACATGGTGGAATGAGGACAATCAGTGGGACACTATCATACCGGGATATAAATTATATCGGAAAGACAGAACAGGTTGTGCGGGTGGCGGAGTGGTACTATATGTGAAGGATAATATAGAATCAAATGAAGTAAAAATCCTAAAGGAATCAAAATGTTCCATAGAATCATTATGGATAACAATTCATTCCTCTAATATGAATATGGCATTAGGAATATATTACCGACCACCTAACCAGGACAGTGATAGTGATGCTGAAATGATAAGGGAGATTAGAGAGGCTATCAAAATAAAAAACACAGTAATAATAGGAGATTTCAATTATCCCCATATTGATTGGGTGCATGTCACCTCAGGACGGGATTCAGAGATTAAATTTCTTGATGCCTTACGTGACTGCTTCTTGGAGCAGCTAGTACAGGAACCCACAAGGGGAGAGTCAATTCTCGATCTAGTCTTGACTGGAACGCAGGATCTGGTCCAAGAGGTAACTGTTACTGGACCGCTTGGAAATAGTGACCACAATATAATAACTTTTAATATTCCTGTGTTGGGAAGAACACCGCAGCGGTCAAACACTCTGGCATTTAATTTCAAAAAGGGGAATTACACTAAAATGAGGAAGCTAGTTAAACAGAAACTAAAAGGTAGAGTAATTAAACTAAAATCCCTGGAAGCTGCATGGAAACTGTTTAAAGACACCATACTAGAGGCCCAACTTAAATGTATACCCCAAATAAAAAAACACAGTAAGAGACCTAACAAAGAACCACCATGGCTAAACAGCCATGTTAAAAAGGCAGTGAGAGAGAAAAGGGCAGCTTTTAAAAAGTGGAAGTCAAATCCTAGTGAGGAAAATAGAAAGGAACATAAACACTCCCAAATTAAGTGTCATAAGGTAGTAAGAAAAGCCAAAAAAGAGTTTGAGGAACAGCTAGCCAAAAATTCAAAAAACGATAGTAAAATGTTTTTTAAATACATTAGAAGCAGGAAGCCTGCTAAAAAAGCAGTGGGGCCCTTGGATGATAAAGATATAAAAGGAGCGATCAAGGAAGACAGTGCCATTGCAGAGCGATTAAATGATTTCTTTGCTTCAGTCTTCACAGCTGAAGATGTTACAGAGGTTCCTAAATCTGAGCCAGCCTTTTTAGGTGACAAATCTGAGGAACTCACTCAGATTGAAGTGACATTAGAGGAGGTTTTGGAATTAATTGATAAGCTGAATAGTAACAAGTCTCCAGGACCAGACGGCATTCACCCAAGGGTTCTGAAAGAACTCAAATGTGAAATTGCGGAGTTATTAACAGTGGTTTGTAACCTATCCTTTAAATCCACTTTGGTACCAAATGACTGGAAGACGGCCAATATAACACCAATATTTTAAAAAGGCTCTAGAGGAGATCCTGGCAATTATAGACCGATAAGTTTAACATCAGTACCAGGCAAATTAGTAGAAACACTAGTAAAGAGTAAAATTGCAAGGCACATAGAAGAGCACGAATTGTTGGGCAAAAGTCAGCATGGTTTCTGCAGAGGGAAGTCGTGTCTAACTAATCTATTAGAATTCTTTGAAGGGGTTAATAAACATGCGGACAAGGGGCACCCAGTGGACATAATATACCTAGATTTCCAGAAAGCCTTTGACACGGTCCCACACCAAAGGCTTTTATGTAAATTAGGTGGTCATGGGATAGGAGGAAAGGTCCTTTCATGGATCGGGAATTGGTTAAAAGACAGAAAACAAAGGATGGGAATAAATGGTAAATTTTCACAATGGAGGAGGGTAACTAGTGGTGTTCCCCAGGGGTCAGTCCTGGGACCGATCCTGTTCAACTTGTTCATCAATGATCTAGAAAATGAGGTAAGCAGTGAGGTGGCAAAGTTTGCAGATGACACCAAGTTGTTCAGGATAGTCAAAAGCAAAAGGGATTGTGAAGAACTACAAAAAGATCTCAGCAAACTGAGTGATTGGGCAGCAAAATGGCAAATGAAATTTAATGTGGGTAAGTGTAAAGTAATGCATGTTGGAAAAAATAACCCAAATTACACGTACTACATGATGGGGTCAAATTTAGCTACGACAGATCAGGAAAGGGATCTTGGAGTTATAGTGGATAGTTCTCTGAAGACATCCACGCAGTGTGCAGCGGCAGTTAGTAAGGCAAATAGGATGTTAGGAATTATTAAAAAAGGGATCGATAATAAGACAAAAGATATCATACTTCCCCTATATAAAACTATGGTACGCCCACATCTCGAGTACTGCGTGCAGATGTGGTCTCCTCACCTCAAAAAAGATATATTGGCATTAGAAAAGGTTCAGAAAAGGGCGACTAAGATGATTAGGGGCTTGGAAAGGGTCCCATATGGGGAGAGGCTAGAGAGACTGGGACTTTTCAGTTTGGAAAAAAGGCGACTGAGGGGCGATATGATAGAGGTATATAGAATCATGAATGGTGTGGAGAAAGTGAATATAGAAAAATTATTTACCTTTTCCCATAATACAAGAACTAGGGGACACCAAATGAAATTGATGGGTAGTAGGTTCAAAACTAATAAAAGGAAATTTTTCTTCACACAGCGCACAGTCAACCTGTGGAACTCCTTGCCCGAGGAGGCTGTGAAGGCCAGGACTCTATTAGGGTTTAAAAAAGAGCTTGATAAATTTTTGCAGGTTAGGTCCATAAATGGCTATTAGCCAGGGATAAAGTATGGTGCCCTAGCCTTCATAACAAGGGCAGGAGATGGATGGCAGGAGATAAATCACTGATCATTGTTTTCTGTTCTCCTTCTCTGGGGCACCTGGCATTGGCCACCGTCGGCAGATGGGATGCTGGGCTCGATGGACCTTTGGTCTGACCCAGTATGGCCATTCTTATGTACTTATGGAAAACTTAACTAAAATTTACTTAAGT
This sequence comes from Carettochelys insculpta, assembly GCF_033958435.1. NCBI lineage: Eukaryota > Metazoa > Chordata > Testudines > Carettochelyidae > Carettochelys > Carettochelys insculpta. The sequence goes on from NC_134137.1 coordinate 121,450,743, forward strand.
TTAAAATGCCAGTTATTTGAGACTTCTGGATAATAGAATTCTGGAGAGGAAAGAATTTACTGTAGTTCAGAGCTTACTGTAAAAAGACAATAGGGCAAAAACTCAAAAAAACAGTTTGTCATTCAACACTGTCACGGTTAGAAAACAAGTGAAAACCACCTTATCGAAATTCAAAAGGACCTGTACTCAGTTTAAATGATCTCTCCTTTCCTTTAATTGATACAACGTTTGTGATGTGCTTTTGTGGACTCCAATGCTACCAGATTCCCTTACTCAGTGACTGTCCCAGTTCTGACACGGAGCCCACCCAAAGCATCACAAATGAATAATGGAGATATACATATCTCAGAGCTGGAAGGGACATTGAGAGGTCATCAAGTCCAGTCCCCTGCACTCACAGAAGGATCTATCACCATCCCAGACAGATTTTTTTTTTTCTTTTTAAAGCTAACATGTGCCAGACCCTTGAAATGCCTCCTCCCGGGCTGGGCTCATAACCCTGGGTTGAAAAGGTCAACACTTTAACCACTGAGCCAGAGTTGCTCTTTACTCTTACTCTCACACCCAAAGATGCACACCCAAAGCAGCAACGCAGAGTCTTTGCTTCTACTTCCTACCTCACGTCGTTTTTCGGCCCAACGACATTACTTCAGCTTTGTGTGTGCCCAACATCAGTTTTCCTGGTCCTGGGAATGCACAGCACAGCACAGCACAGCACAGCACAGCACAGGGAATGAGTTACATGCTTGGCTGTCACACTATGAAAGAGCAACTGTGTGGGAAGAGACTATGTGTGAAAATATGCACTTGTTGTACCTCCCTGGTGACCTGACCAGCCTCAGACCAGGGAAGTGGCTAGACCGGGGAGGTCAATGACGGCTGCTCTACAAGCAGCAGCAGCAGAGGAGCCAGCACTGGCTGTGTGGAGGCAGGGGGCATGCCTGGGCGAACAGCCAGGATGGCTGCAGAGCCCCACAGCCCCACAAAAGTGCACTGAGCCTCATAGCCACTAGGCTGTACGCCCAGCCCCCACCGCTGGCCGCAGCATTGCGCTTCTGATCCCCATGGACCTTGCCTCTTGCCTGAGGCCTGCCTCCCCCGATCCCCACACCCTTCCCCCAAGTTTGAGCACCACAAACGCAGCACTCTAAAACCTCCGGGAGGGCGGGGGCAGGAGCCACTGAACACAGGGCCCAGATTTTTCCCCTCCACAAGTGCCCAGGACCACCCACAGGGACACCAGACCACAGATGTGCCAGATAAGGGAGGTCCAACCTGTACTCCTCTGAGAACTGCCCTGTACACAGACCCCTGAGGCACACCGAGGTTTCCCGCCTGGTAATAACGTACAGCTAACTAGAACATAGAATTTTATTTACAAACAGAGGCAAAGAATGCAATGTTAGGACTGGCTTGAGATAAGCCCATAACTGATGGACTGAGGAGATGGAGAGCACAGCGCAGTATGAAACCACTTAGGCTGCATCTACACTATGAGAAATTCATATTTAATTCAGTTAGCTCGATTTTACCACGTGACTGTGTTCATTGTAAATACCATTAGCTCGATTTAGGGCGCACTAATCTCGAGATTACAAAATCGCAGTTACCTGACAGGTATAGCGTCACGCTCGAATTCAGAAGTTCGATTAAAGGCCTGTGTGGAAGCACCACGCCTCAAAATCGAATTTATTAGCTCCAGAGGTGTCCCATATGTAGCCCACAATGCCCCTCTCAGTGCTCCGCTCTGGCCGCTGCTCTCTGGCAATAGGAAGAGCGCGAATTTCCAAGCAGGAGCTGCGAGCCTTTAGCTGGGGGATCATGTTAGTCTGACAGCCTGAGAAATGTGTCTGTCTGTCTTTCTTATTAGCACAGTGAGCACATCTGCCCATTCAAATAGCCCCTGCAGGGAGCTTGCGGCTTTTCCTGTACACTTATTTTTTTTCTGCGCTGCCTGGCGCCAGCTCCCTGCCCCACCGTACCACATGTCAACAGGGTTGTTCTGGGGGTTGTGCTTGCATAACATGCTGAGAAACGTCTCAGCAGTTTACATTTGTGTGCAAATCCCCTTCTCTCCCACAGGCGCCACACAGTCTGGGTCTTTCCCCATGCTCAGCCACATGATATGGGTAGCCCCCAATCCAACCCTATAAAAGATGTGCCTGCCGTTTGGTGGTGACCATGCTGCCAGTCATGCATTTAGGGCTCCAAGGGTGGGTAAGATATTCTGGGGTTTGCTGCTTCCGTGGGGAACTTTCCCCCGGCAGTGAAGGTACCAGGGGCTTTGCTGTCCCCATGGGGAAGTCTCCTCTGGTGGCTAAGATACTGGGGCTTTGCTGTTGCCGTGGGGAAGGACCACCTCAACTGGCCCCCCACCCACTGCATCCCGCCCTCTTTGCCCCTACTGGGGCTTGCTGCCGCCAAGAAAAGTCTCCCCCAGCAGCTAAGAAATTCAGGGTTTTGCTGCTGCCAGGGGGAAGGATCACCTCAACTGGCCCCTCAATGAACCCTCCAGCCGCTGCCCATGCCGCGCATTGCTGCTGCTGGGGAAAAGCCCATATTGGGGCTTGCTGCCACTGGGGGGAAGTCTCATGAGCAGAGGGGAGCTAATTCACTATGAAGGGACCATGTCAACTAAGCCCTCTGTGCTTGGTTTGCTGCTTTCTTCCTTCCTACACTTTTCTATCCTCTTTTTTCCCCTCACTTTATAAAACAGTCCGGGCCCCTGTATTATTTTCAGGGCTCCCATGCATGCAATGATGGGAGGTGGGACACTCAGTGGATGGCCAGTTGAGACCACAGTCATTGCATGGAAGCCTTACAGTGCATTGGAAAGCCAAAGACTCTCCCCAATACCCATATAGTGAAGAGGGAAACTAAAAATTCTTTTTTTCCTACAATTTCCTATCCTCTTTCTTCTCACTTTAAAAAACAGTCCAGGCCCCTGAATTATTTCAGGGATCACATGTATGCAATGATGGGAAGTCAGACAAGTGGATGGCCAGTGGAGAGTACAGTTGCTGCACCTGTGTTGGCAATGTAATATGGAGGGAAACCAGAATTCTTTTTTCCTAAATTTTCTATCCTCTTTCTTCTAATTTTGAGGGTCCCAGCACTATTTCCAGGGATCAGCATATTTTCAGGGTTCGGGAGGGGAATGAGGAAAATACAATTTGGGAAGATGACGTTAAGACCAGCGAGCCCACACAGAATGCTACAGGGGATGAGGGAACTGTGGAATAGCTTCCCACAATGCACTGCTGCAACAGTCGCTATTCGCCAGTTTGTGTGTGGCAGCAATGACTTGTTGTCATTAAGGCTATGTTTACACTATGCCCTTAACTTGAAATGAGATACACAAGCTGCACTAAGTAAATCGCGTCCCCCTATTTCAAGTCAATTTCAAAATAGGCTATTGCAGGATTTGGCGCTGTCTATGCAGCACAAAATTTCAAAATACTGGGCTATTCTGAGGCATCCCTTACTCTTCCCACAATGGCCACGTCTACACTTACAAAAAACTTCGAAATGGCCATGCTAGTGACCAAAAAGAAGAATACTAATGAGGCGCTGAACTGACTATTCAGCGCCTCATTAGCATGCCACCGGCCACAGCACTTCAAAAGTGCCGCGGTTCGCTCGCCCACAGCTCATCTACTTGGGGGGGGGGTCCTTTTCGAAAGGACCCTGCCAACATCGAACTCTCCTTATTCCTATCAGCTTCCTAGCCCCTTATTCCTATGAGCAACTAGTGGCATGCTAATAAGGTGCTGAATATTCCTTTCAGTGCCTCATTAGTATTCTTAATTTGGCCATTAGCATGGCCATTTTGAAGTTTTTTGTAAGTGTAGACATAGCCAATGAGGGGTAAACGGATGCCAAAATAGTGCATCCAGTATTTTTTAAAAAATATTTCAAAATAGAGGCATGATTCCTAGACACAGAGTTACTATTTTGGGATACCCTTGGTATCCTGAAATAACTATGCCATGAAACATAGTCTAAATTTTTTAAATGGTACCGAGCGCTTCACTCCTAAGTGACAAATGGCTGGAAAAAGGAAATGGCTGATCCTCATCATGAATGCTAAGAGTTGATGGTTGACAGGCAACAGTTCAGCTAGAAGGTGGTGCCCATCATCTTAGACTCACTTAACGCAAGCCCAAAGTGATGGAGTGGCTAGAGCACTCTTGGCCTGGCTGAATGACCTTTCAATATTGTGTAGCTCATAAATCACATCAGCAAGACAGCTGTCACTGGCATGTACAAATGTATTAGTGGTGGCAGAAAGCAAGTATATATATTTTACATAGGCAAGGAGCTAGAACAGAACCTTATAGGAACCAGTTATTGAGACACCTAACCCAGCTGACTGTCTCCATCTCGCAAGATGAAGCACGGATTTGAAATCACTTCCACGATAACCCCATCATGCACCTACAGGGATTAGTCTGCAACAAATCCAGAGGAAAAGTCAGCATGTCTCTCTCATTGATTCAGAGATCAATCCAACCATACCATTTGTGGCTCCCTTAACCACACATTAACATTTAATTTATACGCGCTGGATCCCATAACTCCCTCAAAACTTTGACAAAATGCCATTAACCTCCACGTTGCACAAAGGGTTGCAACAGATTAAAAACCACTGATGGCATACCAGGCTGGCAATGGCTCCAAGAGGCGTTAGGAAGTAATGCATGCATTCTAGAAGACAATCTGCCCACTTACTTAAAAAAAACCCAACACTCCTACACTCATATCACCCGCTGACTTTGTGACAGCCTTTTGTCACATTAATTCGCTGTTGTCCGGTACCAGTCGTAGATGAACAACTTATCAAGACAACAGCTGCCCTTACAGAGCTGCTGTAACTCTGGGATAGGGAAACAGATGTGCTGATGAATTTAAGAAGGCCTAATTTACATCTACCTGTTCGCAACCTGGGACACAAATCCTGGACTAGGCTTAACAGGCAACTGACAGAACAAGTCAAAATTACTGCCCCAATGCAGACATTTGGTTTAGGCCCTATGTTCCAAGGGTGATTACAGGGCAGCAAGGCATATGGTCAAACAAAGGACGGGAGAGACGACTGCAATGCCTCCCTCAGTGATGCAGCAATTAGATAGCTTAACAATCTAGACCAGTGGTGGGAAATCTGCAGCTGTGGGCCACATGCAGCCCATCGGGGTTCTACGAGCAGCCCACAAGACATTTTGCTTACTGTTGCCCACCCACAGGGTTGCAAGATTCCACTGGTTTTTATGCGCATCCTTTTTCTCCTATTGGTATTATTAAAACATCATGCATGTACAGCAGGGTTTCCCAAGCTGGGGGGTGTGCCCGCCCTGGGGGCGTGAAGTAATTCCAGGGCAAGGTGTGCAGTGACCCAGCCCCCTGCATCATTCCCCCCACCCGAAGAAAGAGCCAGCCTTTGCTTCCGGCTCTCAGCCCCTGTCATTTTATGTGGGTGACCCGGTGCAGCCGCTATAAGAACCAGGTAGCCAGCAAAGACCCACACAGAGCCAGAAGACCCACCTGGAGCTAGCTGCCTCCTGCAAAGATGATTGAATGTGGGTTGGAGCAGGAGCAGGAGGAAGAGGAGGATGGGGTTAGATGCGGAGGACGGGGATAGGGTAAGAGTGGGAGTTAGTGGTGCCTGGCTTTGTGGGATGGAAGGTGCTCGGGTGGCCAGCCAGCTTGTGGGACTTATGATGCCTGGGCAGCTGGCCCCAGCATCACAGGGTTTAGGCAGCTCAGGCTGGCGGCTTGCCCTGCCAGCATGGGGCTTGGGTGGCTCAGGCTAGTGGGTGAGTGGCTGGCCCCAGCAGCTCAGGACTCGGGCATCTTGGGCTGGCAGGCAGGAAGCTGGCCCCAGCAACATGGGGCTTGAGTGGCTCAGGAGGGCAGGCGGGCATCTGGCCCTGGCAGCATGGGGCTTGAGCAGCTCAGGAGGGTAGGAGGGCACCTGGCCCTGGCAGCATGGCGCTTGGGTGGGTGGCTTGGGCAGCTGGCCACTGGCAGGGGCCGACAACTTGTAGGTGGGCAGCCAGTCCCAGCCGTGCGGGGCTCAGGCAGCAGGAGGGCGGGCCGGCAGGGCGCTGGTCCAGCGACTTGGGGCTCTGGCAGGTGGCTCTGTAGCGCAGTTCTCAGGCAGGCATGTGGTTGTCGTGGTTAGTTCTGGCAGCTGGCCTGGGGATCAGGCAGCTGGCCAGTTGGGGCTGCACCAGACACCTTCAAGGGGCCAAGAAAAATTATTTATGCTTATTTTTATTTTTAAATAACGTTTTTATATCAAGTTTTTGTGTTTATTTTAAAATAACAAATTGAATTTTTTTTGTTAAAAAGGGGGGTTGGATGATGGTTAAGAAGAGGAGGGGGCATGAGGGTTTCTCAGAACTCAAAAGGAGGGGCGTGATGCTGAAAAGTTTGGGAACCACTGATGTAGAGCAAGGACACGTGAAGCGAGCTGGGCGCTGAATGCGTGAGAGTCACGCGGTCCCTCTGAATCCAATCAGAACGCTGCCATGGTTCAATCAGCGCACCCCACAAATTGTAGGCATGCAAGTGCAGTTAGTAAAACTATCCTGTCCTGGGCAGCTGTCTTGGTTATGAAAGTCCTGCAGCCCACTGGGACTAAGGAGCACTCCTGCAGCCCATTTACTAGCTTAGATTGCCCATTGTTGATCTAGATATTGACTTGTGAGGAGTATGAAAGAAGCAGCAACTTCTACAAACAGAAGCATTCTAAAAGACATTGTTAAACCAGTTTCCTTCTTGAATCGATCTTATTTATTCTTTTATTGGGAGAATGTTCAAGGATGAAGGGAAAATCCAACTGGTGGTAGAGTCTACAAGAAGGGGATTGTTAGGATACTCAGGAGGCACGTTCCTAGAAACAATTCAAGGAAAGCAGTAATGTGGCCCTACCCACTCTCAAAAAGAGGTGGAGCTAAAGCTAAATATTAGCTGACATGGTCAAGGGACAAGTCAGATTACCCAGGAGACAGAAGAAAAGCAAATTCAGCCAATAACTGACTTGGAAAGAGATGCTCCTTGGTCATCGCTTCAGGATGAAAGGTTACAGCTTCCAATGAGCACACAACTAACCTGGATTTCAGACTGGCTTTAAACCTCTTTAAATCAAAATGGAAGGCTTAAGACAGATGGAATTTCGCCCAAAGTAAGTTGTTATATCTGAAACATAAAGGCTTATTTTCCTAACAGAAAATAATTATTAGATTAAGCCACTGAAATGTAATATAAGAGTAAACTATCCTGTGAAGTGGTTTTTTAATGGAAAAAAAAAAACCCAAAAACAAAACCCACCACTCCTGTAATTCCTAGTTCTGAGCAACAATGTTTCACTCCCTTAAATTAGGGCTGGAATTAAATGGTAACCGATTTTAAGAACCCATTGCTTTACAAAAGGTAGATTAGGCGGCACCAATTTCAGCTCTCTCTCTAAGATAACACTTTTCTAGATAAGGTAGTAAATTTAATCTGCACGGATTTCACTGAAGCTGTTGGTGTTGTACCACATGTTGAATGTGAGAAAATGAGAATTAATACAATAATCAACAGGTAGGTAAAAATGGTTAAAAGGGAGACTACAACAGGTCGTGCTGGAAGGTGAACTGTCAAACTGTATGGAGATTGCTAGTGGAGCTTCTCAAGGACTTGTCATGGGACTAGTCTTATGCAGAATTCTCATTAATGACCTGTATCGGAGAGGGAGCCGTGTTAGTCTGTAGCTTTGAGAACAACAAAACGTCCTGTGGCACCTTATAGACTAACAGATATTTTGGAGCATAAGCTTTTGTGGGCAAACACCTGCTTCATCAGATGCATGAGTGGGGGCAGGGGGTTTCCAGAGGGGTATTTAAAGAGTGGGGTCCCAGTAAGAGGGAGGGCCAGAGCTGACGAGGTCTATTCAGCGAGGTGGAAATGGCCCAGTATCAACCGTACTTATCAAAAGAGGGAAAAACAGGTCAGATCAGACAGGGATGTGAGCCATTGTCAGCGTCTAATGGGGAGCTATCAACACCGAGAGCAGAGAAACTGTCTTTGTAAGCTGCGAGCCACTCCCAGTCTCTGCTTAACCCATGGTTAATGGAGTCAAATTTGCAAATAAATTGCAGCTCAGAGATTTCTCTCTCCATTTGATTTCTGAAAATTTTTTGTTTCAGAACTGTCACCCTTAAATCTGTCACTGAGTATCCAGGGAGATTGAAATGCTCTCCCACAGGCTTCTGTACATTACCGTTCCTAATGTCTGAATTAATGACCTGATGGCAGAAGGTGGGACTGCGTGAATAATATCTATAGATGACAAAGTTCGGGGGACGCAATATCACCCTAAGCGATATGGAGGACTTTGAAAGATGGCATAATAGAAACTCGGTGAAATTTAACGGTGTAAAGAGCAAAGTCGTGCATCTGAGGACTAACAAGCAAAATTCCTGCTGCAAGCAAGGGATTTATCAGTTTGAAGCAACAGAGGAGGATAAAGATCTTGGTGTATTGGTTGGTCTCAGGATGACAAGCCACCAATGTGATGCAGCTGTGGAAAAGGGCTAGTACAACCTTACGTACAACGTCAGTGAGGTGTTTCCAGCAGAGACAGGAAAGTGCCACCTACAAGGCACTGGTGAGACCTCACCTGGAGCACTGTCTGTGAGTATCATCTCCATGTTCTATAAAAATCAATTCACACTGACACAGGAGCAGAGAAGAGCTACTAGGGCGATCAGGAGAATGGAAAACCTACTTACAGGAGCTTGGCTGGTTTAACCTAGCAAAATGAAGGCTGAAGGCCTCTGTGATTGGTGTATTCATGCAGACCTGAGGGATAAATGCAAAACAGGTGTGATTTAAGTTAGGGGCCCAGTGTTGGCACAAGAGCAAGTGGATATAAACTGGCCATCAAGAAGTTTAGTCTTGAAATTAGACCCAGGTTTCTAATGATCAGAGGAGCGAACAACTTACAAGTGGAAGGGCTAAAAACCTAACTTGTCTCAAGACTAATCTGATAAATTTATGGAGGGGTTGGTACGATGAGATTGCCTACAATAGCACACGGTCTATTTGTGACAGCTATCAGCAACTCTCCCCCAAAGGCAGAAGAGGGGTAATAGATAGAGAAGGCTCTGAGTCACCACAGACAATTCTTCCCTAAGTGTTCGGCTGGTTAACCTCTGGAACTCCTTGACCTTCACAACACCCGCTGGCAAGACTATAACAAGGTTCAAAAAAGAACTAGATAAATTCATGGAGGATAGACCCATTAATGGCTGTTAGCCAGGATGGGCAGCGAGGAGTTCCCTCGCCTCTGTTTGTCAGAAGCTAAAAATGGGCAACAGGGGATGGGTCAGTTGATTACCAGTGTTATTCAATCCCTCTGTGGCACCTGTCACTGGCTATTATGGGAAGACAGAAGATGAGATTAGATGGACCTTAGGTCTGATCAGATACGTTTGTGCTTATGGCAGGTCTCACCTATACACTGAGGGTCTATTTGGGGTTGGAAATTTCCCCTAGGTCTGAAGGGCACAGACCTTGGTGAGAGGCAGTGGGGATTCTTCTTCCTCTACAAAATGAGGCACAAGTTACTTGTTGTTTTGAACTGAAGTAAATGGTAGATTCTTCATAACTAAGTCTTTACATCAAGATTTGAGGACTTGAGTAAGCCAGAGGTCAGGGGCCTATTACAGGAGCATGTGGATCTGGGCTACAATGCGTAGGAGTCAGCCTAGACGATTATGTTGGTCCCCTCTGGCCATAAAGGAAGGGAGTCTGCACCTAAACTTGTTGTCTGTATTTTAGGCATTTATGGGGCCCCAACAGAAGACGTTCCGCTCTTTGCTGAGTTCCATTCCATTCCATTTCACTCTTCTATTTCTGCCTAGATCAGTTTTATAGTACATTTATCAAGAGGTAAAAGTAAGTGTGTACACCCTGGTGTGCCACTCTGCTGAAAGCCAGCATGAGCTGGCCTGAACATGCTGCCAAGAACTGGCGCAGTGTTGAAAACTGCTTGCTCTAGAAATTTGTTGCCTAAGATGTACCAAGCGAGTTCAGTAACTCTCCTGAAGGCACAGACCTTTGGCAGCAGCAAAAAACCCAGCTCCAGGGACCTCCATTCTCTCCCACACACATACCCTGCCCTGACTCCCTCACGTTTCCTCCCACACCCCTGCCAGCTTCCTGCCCTGACTCCTGCACTTCACCCCACACAACTTTTTTTCCCACAGGCAATGTCATATTGCAACTCCCCACTCCCAAGGGAGAGGCATGTGTATGACAGGGCAGTACCTGCAAAAAGAAATTAAGTTACTTTTACCTCTGCACCTACCACACACCTCTGTAGTACTGTGCAAGCCATTTCTCTCAAGTTCCAAGCCAGTATAGCTTTACTGATGCAAATCCTGAGTGGGGGGCAACCTATTTGTACTCAGACTAGTGGTGCATTAAATCATGGTCAGGTGCTCAAGAGCAACTAGCTGTTTTGTCTGACTGCAGCACAAGATGGCATCAGTGCAACTGCGATCTGATAGCTACAGCCAAGGCACATGTTGACGGTAGACAAGGCTTTAGACACGAAACCACAAGGCATCAGCACTGAGGAGGGCAGTAAAGGTGCCTGGAGAAAGAGGACAACCAGATTCTCATAAGGAGTCAGCACCCTAGGATGTCTCGCTTCGGGGAAAAAGCAAAACCCACCTTCCCCCACAGGGACAGCTATCCAGCAAGTAGGGCACACAGAGGAGAAAGCTGACTTCTGAACAACCTTCTCACCTTGCTTGCCCTGAATACCCAAGAGATCTGGTAGTTTGAGAGTGTGGCGAAGGGCACCATCAACTATCTCTCAGAAGAGCAAAGCTGGACAGCTGCTGGAGACAGGGTCTCAGAAAACTTAGTATTGTACCAGCTTTCTCTGGACTGCACTGCAACTGCTTGTCCATATCTTGTTGTCTAATTTACTCCTCCTGCCCAGCCCCTCGACCCCATCCTTTTATACCCTCATGATGCACAAAACAAAACCACACTGTGGTTTTCAGCTCTGACAATAGGATGAAGGAAAAAATCCTTGACAGTTGACCTAAAAGACACAGTTAAACTGACAGCTAATAGCAAAAAGGAAGTTCAAATGCAAATATCTTAGTGAGCTGCATTAACTGTAAACTCCTTGGAGACCAATTGATGTGCTTCCTCTCAGAAGAGCCTCTTCACACACAAATGATAAAAGCATAATTAGATGACAGGCCATGATGTCCAAAATAATGCTATTTTTATAGCCCTATATGAAAAAAAAAATCAGCTAGTTTGTCTCCATCCCAAAGGGTCTTTTTGGAAAACTATAGAAATAGAAATGTTCTAAGGCATGAAAAGAACTGCCTGAATAGAACTGCACATGAGAAATGTTTGTTACCATAGTGATTTCTCCACTATTTTGGTCCTGAAAACCTCCTCCTGGTCCAGGTTTACAGTACAGTAGCAATCCCTCATCTTGTTTGGCCCCGGATACGTAGGAAGATTTTTGGCTTCCCCTAAAGAAAAAAAAATTCAAAGCAAACTTTAAATATGAGCAGATATATTAATAATCATATTAAAATTATACACTTTTTTATTTGAGTGTGCAAATGCTTTCTACTGGGTCTTTATTTAGACTAAGGTCAGTCTTCTGACAGGAGCAATGCTCATGTATCATGGCAGGCAGTACACTGCAGTATGGCAGTGCTAACGGGGAAAATAAGCAAAGACACCTAAGTCACTTATGAATACAGCTTTGAGGCTTAAACACCTAGGTCAATTTTGATAAGAGAATTTGAGATAAAATTTTCAAGAGTTGAAGCAAACGACAGCAAAACAAATTGCAAATTAGGATTTTCTTTACAGCTTTGCCAGTCTTCAGGGTGTTACCACAAAAAGTCACTTAAATGAGGTACAGTAACATAGGGTGTAATAACAGAGATCTCATCAGGTGCTTTGAAGTTTAATTATTGCTTGTAAACTATTTTTGGCCTGATGCACCACTGAGTGCCAGGAATTAAAATCAATTTGTTAAACAACCACATTTGCCCATTTCAAAACTGCAAAAAGAAACAATTACATATCCTGTATCTAAAAAAATATGACTGGACAATTAAGAATAGACAGACATGGCTTTATAAAAGGTACATAAAATCATGGCAGATAGGCGTATATAAAATCATGGCTGGTGTGGAAAAAGTGAATAAGAAAAGTTATTTACTTGTTCCCATAACAAAAGAACTAGGGGTTACCAAATGACATTAATGGGTAGGATCAGGTTTAAAACTAACAAAAACCTTTCCCCCACCCCACAAACCACATAGTAAACCTGTGGAACTCCTTGCCAGAGGAGATTGTGCAGACCAGGACTTTAACAGGGTTTAAGAAAGAACTAGATAAATTCAGGGAGGTTAGGTCCATCAATGGCTATTAGCCAGGATGGGTAAGAATGGGGTCCCTAAACTGTTTGTCAGAGGCTAGAAATGGACATCAGGAGAAGGACCACTTTCATGATTACCTGTTCTGTTCACTCCCTCTGGAGCATCAGGTCTGACCCAGTAGGGCTGTTCTTGTGTTCTTTTAAAACTCAGATTTTTTTAACCCCCATAATGAGACTAGAATAGTAGTTTCTCCCTCTATCATTCCATCCACAAGCAAAACTGCAAACTAAGTTGGCTTGGCACAGTGACAATCCAAACAAAAGCCTAGGAAAAGAAACTGGATAGTTCTCCCCACAACTTCAGAGAACCACCTTAGCACTACTTGGCAAGGTTTTTGACTTCCAGGCCAAGTCCCAACTCCTCTGAGAGCTTAAGGAAGCATTCAAGCGGTGTGTGCTCGTTGCACTCCACTTCTATGGTACCTACAGATTGTCATCAAATGTCATATGCAATGCTCCACTGGTAAGATAAGGGGGGAAAAACAACACCAGAGAGCAAAGCTTATCTGTGAACATAGAAGTAAAAGGAGCGAAATCTGAATGACAGGACAAATATAGCCTGTTTATTAGATATCTGCAGCTCAAGGCAAGTCATTTCTAGGAGACAAACCGTTCTTAACCCCAATTCTGGAATAGCATCACTAAACAGGACAGATTCAATTCAACCTCAAATCGGGATTAAATTGGCCCTGTTAGTGAGGTTATGCTTCTCAGACTCTCTGCAGACATTAGCCCACATTCAGGAGTGATCTAAACAATGAGGAAAATGAATCAGCAGATGGGTGTAATTTCCATGCTGATGCTGGAAAAGATGACTTGGAACAGTAAACAAAAAAAAAAATCAGCAGGAAAAGATGATAAAGTAGAAGATGTGAGCCTGTTTAAACTGGAAGGCACAATTTGGTTTTAAGATATAACATCTTTCTTTACCTCAGCACAACCTGTGTGTCCCTGGCAATGTAATTTACACTCATTTACCATTTAACTTGCACCATAGCATCTCTGCATTTGACCTATTACAGTAAGAATGTTACAAAATGTATGCATGTGTGATGGCCAAGACTAGCATCTGAAGACTAAAGATTTATGTTAAATCATTCTCCTCACTTAAAAGCTAGAATGTACACAGCTATGTAGTCTGACAGGCTTTTAATCCTTTATTTTTACAGCTGAAAGAGTATAAAAAGGTGAAGCATTTACAATGTGCTCAATAAAGCTGCATTGAAAGTTTTAGATTTCTTTTCTAAAAATCAAAAAAGTTAATTTTTCTGGGACTGCGCTGATGCTGCATGATAATGCCTCAGAGTGTTCTTCCACTTACAGAAAAGTTAGGAGACAAATTATATCAGATTTGTACAATTTATGACATCAGAGCCTATGTTCAAGGAAATACCTGTTCTTCTGTCTTAGCCCCACTTCACCTTTCCCAAGGTCCCAGGGAATCCTCCAATTCCCTCCCTTCTTATTTCACCTTTAAAGTATGCTGGGCCAGCATCTTTCTGGTTGAAGCTCCTTCCAGAGGGAATCAACAGGAAACACCACAGCAGGGTAAGAGGAAAGCTCCATTGTGGGGGCTGAACTTTTTAAATTAGAAACATTTTTTTAAAAAGGAAGACATGTAGATAGTGTTTGTGAATTTTCTCCTCTCCTAAAACTGACTCTTTTCAGACACACACTCAGAAAACAATTTGAAAAACCTGTGTCCTCTCTAGTCTCATATAAACACACATTCTAAAATAGCTAACTTTGATCTGAAACCCATTTTGCTGCTGCTTCATACAAGACTTACAGTACGCAAATAAGGAGAAAGTGGAAGTAATGACGTATTTGGATTTAAATAAAAATGTTACTGTGTTTCTGGAAGGCTTACTTGACAAGGAAGACTGAAGGGGAGTGCAAAGTGTTGGCTATCATTGCCCTACCAGAGCTGGAAGTACAGAGAAAGAAGAGAGGGAACACGCATACAACCCTTGTGATTTTTCTTTTTCCACTTTGAAGTCCTCGGCAAACCATGGGAGGCTATAAACAAGGAACCAACAGATGGCTCCCACTTACCAATCATGTTACTGTCTAAACGAAAGAGTCAAACCCTGTAGCACACTATTTCTGTGTTAACGGAGACATATACCAATGGCTACTTTATATTCAAACAATAATCTCAATTGTTTAATGAGCAGTCATAAAAATCAAGCACCCAAGGAGCAGTGAAGGATCTCAGTCCTCCAGCTAGGCATTCCCTGTCAACAAAACAAGACCCCTTGGAATTTCATCTGGTACACAGTATCCTTTAAACAAAATGTTCCTTCTCTGAAGCTATTTCAGTATCATCACTAAAGAGGAACAATTCTCTCAATATTTGTTGGTATGTCACCATCGAAACAAAAACACTGATTAACTCACTGTTAGAGGGAAGATGAGGGAGGCAATATCTTTCATTGAACCAACTTTTGTTGGTGAGAGAAAAGTTTTTGAGCTACCCAGGGCTTTAACTCAGGTCTGAGAAAGTGAGACTCCGTGCTTTCCCCCGGTTTCTTCTATTCTAGCAGCTGCAGAACCATTGCATTATGTAGAAGTCTAGTCTGAAGGCCACTGAAGCCAATGAGAGCCAGTACTAGCAAAGTAAACTAAATTTTTCACAGCCAAAATTAAGACTTTGAGGTTGGTTCCACAACAAAGTGGAGTACAGCATTTGTGATGCCAACTCCCCTGGCTGGTACTGAATGTTATTACAGCTTAAGACATGACTGCCCTCTCCGCGCAGTGTAAAGAAAGGTTTGACCTATGAAGAGCTGTCAGAACAGAGGAACACTATAGCCTAGGGCAGGGGCTGACAACCAAAATAGCAAGAAGAGCCACTTTTCCAATTCGGTAAAAACTCAATAATTCAAGAGCTGCAGTGCACGTGAATACGAGACAATCCTCAATAAATAATGTCAAACCATACTTTTTGTTACCCGTATTTTAAGAACAGTGTGCACATGATGCTTTGTAATGCAGTAGATGTTTACTGCTTATTCTATTTTCTCACACTTTACGTGTTTGGCTGGACCGCTGTCCTTCTGACTTTCACTCTCAAACCCTCTCTCTCTCTCTGGATATCACTTATTGTTTGCTATTTAGATATGAGTTGTTCATTTCTGGCCTTTTAGATGTTCACCATTTATCAAAAATAATCAGGAGGTGGTGCTTTTTTTTTTTTGTTTGTTTGTTTTTCTATACTTTGCAATTACAGCATTGAGAGCCACAAATGAGTGCTTAAAGAGCCGCACGTGGCTCTGGAGACATAGGCTGCAGACCCCTGGTCTAGGAAGAAGAGAATATAAATTCCTCTCAGCTCTCACTCCAATGCACTCCTGGCTCCAAATTCCCACACATGCTTAAGAATCAGGAAGAAGTGATGCAAGGGATAAGGACTCTCATGGCAAATGGCACATGAGATGAAGGAGAATACCGCTCAGGTACCTGGGGAGAGGAAGCCAGTAAAAATAAAGAAAAATTAGATTTTCAATTTTCTTTTTGTAGCAATAGGAAGAGACTCAAAAACATACATCCAAAAAGGTGGTTCCAAGAGAAAAGAGCTTGTGTGTGTAATTGAATTTTCAATGCTTTAAGACATTTTTCTGCTAGTGTAAAGCATGTTTTTGTTCATTACTCCCTTCACCACCCCCTTCTTCCAGTACTGCCTGTGTTGTCAAAGACCAAAATGTCCACATTTTTTCTGCCAAGATTATACACCGGGGTGGGGAATCCAGGGCCCGTGAGGCAGACCCACCTGTGGTTTGCCCCTGAGACTCAGGGTTTGCCCTCCCCCTCAAAGAGCAGAGCAAGTGGCTGTGACACTCCAGACATGGTGGGGGGTGGGGACCTGCACATTGTGAGAGCACTAGTGCTGGCTCCCCACTGTGGAGGGGCATCCTTTGGGGGCCCATCTGGGCCCCAAAGCTCTGCCTGACTGGGGCAGAGAAAATGGCTGTGCGTACGGCAGGGAAGCACTCCTTGCAAGCCTCACTCCCCGCTGCTCCCACTGGTCAAGAATTGAGGCCAGTGGGAGCAACAGTGGGTGGTACCTGCAGGGAGCACTTCCCTGCAGCACTCAGCGCCACACAGACATCTGTGCCCCAAGTCCCTGCCCCCTTGTGCACTCCCACTTTCCACCCAGATTCCACACCCTCACCCCACTCCTGCACCCCAGCACCTATCCAGACCTTCCACTCTGACAGACCCCTGCTGCACACTAACACGCATTCTGGCCCTGCCCCAGATGCAGGGGGCCCCACAAAAATCTACTAGTCCTGGGTCTCCAGAAGTGTTAATCCGGCTCTCTGGCTTAAACCTTGAGCCTTGGCACCTCCTTGCGGGGCTGGAGTTTGAGGGGAGGGGAGTGAAGCGAGTGCCTTTTTTCCGGCTTTGCAGCTGGAGGCCAGGCTGGTAGGTTTTTTTTTTTTTGGTTTTTTTTTTGGCCTTCTTGTGTGTGGCCCCAAACTGATTTTTAAGTGGGTCAGTGGTCCCCAACCCAAAAATGATTAGCCACCCTTCACACACACACACACACACACACACACACACACACACACACACACACACACTGCACAAGTCTGGAATTCACATGGAGGGAAGGCAAGAAAATACAGCTACCCAGGCCTGCTGATAGGCAGGTGGAAGGGGAAGAGGGGAGAAAGTGGCCAGCTAACCCAGAATCTGGTAATTTAAAAGACTACAACAGCAGCTGGAGCCCCAAACTATTTAAATTGCTGCCAGAGCTCCATCATGTCAAGAAAAACAAAACGATGGTCTAAGTTACCTCCCCACCCCACGGTTCTATAATTACCAGAAATTCAAACTTCTACTTTGAGGTTTCACACAAAACATCTTTCAAGCTTTTATTTTCAGAAAAAGATCCTTCCACTCCCACAAAATCAAGGAGTTGTCCTGTGGCACTTCACAGACTACCAGATTTTTTTGGAGCATAAGCTTTTGTGAGCAAAGACCCACTTCATCAGATGCATTGGAATGGGAGGTTCCTGGGCAGGTCTAATTATATAATTAGCTAACGTAGATGAAATCAGTAACAAGTCCAAAATGTTATGGTAGATTAATATATTTTCACCATTTCTGCTGCAAGTATCAGGTTTAGAATCCTTTGCCTGAGTAACTGAGGATAAGATGATCAAATACAAGTCTGCAAACAGGATAAAATGCAAGGCTAACCACTGCTAAGATGTAAACTATTAGTATTCCACATGGCCAGACCTGCAATAAATGTAAGAAATGTTAAGTTGTTGTTTCTGGAACGTGCTGACATAGGAATATACATCATTGTATATTGATCACCGGATGCTGACGGTGCACATTATCTCTTTACTGCATGTGGTGATGTCTTTTGCTATTTGAGGCACTGCAAAATATTAATCAATATGCATTGATGAAACGTGTACTTTTCACTATTAGAACAACAATCTACTCATGTCTGTCTGAATTTTAACCAGCTTTAAACATCCAAAACTAGTGTAACAAAGTGGGCAAAAAGTCTGTTCTTAAAATTCAGTTACTCTGTGCCTTAACAGCACTTGGTCCAACTGAGTTTGTATAAGGTATTTGAAGTAGATGACTATGTACAAATGAATTCTGTAGGTCTTTCACAATGATGAATGTAACAGAAAAACTAATATGAAATTTATTAAAACCACAAAACTGGTAGGTGTACACAAGGACAATAATATCGCACCTACTTCTAACATCCTAAAAGCAAGGCATTAATATTTTCCCCACCTTCTTCCTTTATGTAACAATGCCTTTTGGTCACTGCAATTTTCTTTTATGTTGATGGTGAATCACAAATCCAATGTTATCCATTCAAGCAATATGTACAAATGAAATCTATTTGAAAAAGCCAGGTGTGATTGAAAATATTCAATTTCCTTGAATAGGTTTATCTTTGTTTTACTACTTTCACTTGATATTAAATAGAGCAAGAAGCCATAGTCTGCACATATGCATGCCCCCCCATGCTTGCTCACCAGTTCAAACAAAAAAAAGGCAGACTATTACATTTCTAAAGCAGGTCACATACAGCCATCTGTGAAGTGATTCCGCAGTCTGGAGAACCAGATTTTTAGCTGATCTGCCCCTAGAATGTAAGTCATCGCCTGCCAGCATTTTATAGGATAGAATTGTTTGTTTCATCATGAGGATCAAGTTGACATAACTTGTCACATCAGAACAAAATAGTTTCAATCCCCACATTTACATGCTCAATTCTCCCAATCACAACAACTCCAACTGTGTCTCAGACAAACATCTCTCGAAAAATCCCTTTGTCGTCACAAACTCCAGCTCTCCAAAGCTAGAATGCTTTTTCAACCACTTGTCTGTATAGTTCACCACGTGCCTTGTGCACACAAGATCAGAACAGCAGTGCCCATCTGGCCACAGCTGCATGTAGCATGCTCTTCTCCCCCAAGCCAGAGGGCATAAAGGTAGAGCAGCCCTAACCATTCCTCAGTTCCCTCCTACCACATGGTATGTTCCAAGCACAGCTGAGCCACATGCACATGGCAGGAGAACTGAACTAGCACCTTAGCGTAGTAGTACTCAAACCCCAACTTAACTCACAGTTCTCCCCGTTCATACTTCTGTTTCTATTTCCACCAACTCCTAAAGACTTCATAAAGTCCATTTGGTACCTCATGACACTACCATCCATAATGGCAGACACAAACCCGTCATGCTCTAAGCCTTGCTGTCTTCTAACAGTTCAGTTCTCCTCAAGAGACAGCTGCTGCTTATTTTATCATGTTGAACACCAGATAGCTACTCACGGCTTAGTCTGTCAATCATCCTCCACAAAGACAAGAAAATAAATAGGGACACCAGTCTGAAATGGTCTCTTCCAGAGAAATCCACAAAAAACACCTTACACTCTTCTGACTGAAAACTGTGCTACAGGAAGGGATTTTCCACAAAAGACCCAGTCTATCAGCAGCCTTGCTGCCAAGCAGTTGGTGCCCAAAAATTACTGGCAGTAAAGTCTGGCCATGGCATTGGCAGGGCAAGGGCCAAAGCAATCAAAGACTGATTTGGTACCAACAGCACCTATGGCTCCACAGGTTGGTATCACAACAGCACCTCAGGTGTAAGGAAGATCAGTGCATTACACTGAGCACAACCCTGGATACCAATCTTTTCCCAAGACAAAAGACCTGAAAAGCAAATCATTTGCTTTCCATTGCCTCCCAGGCACATTGCACAATGCCCTTGCTCTCTCATGTTTAGGGGCAAATGTCACTGTGTCAACCTCCATTTTGGCACCAAAGAACTTTGAGATAATCATGCAACCTACCCCCAGTATAGGCATATCAATGCCAAAACCATCAGAACTGGCTCCATCAATTCAAGTTACAATTGCCCTGGTCAATCTACTGTTGATGGAGGAACTCTCATAGGCAGCCATGAAATAATTCTTTTGGTACGCCCCATTATTGGTACTCTTGGAGATCGGGGGAGATACCGGATGACTGGAAGAAGGCAAATGTAGTGCCCATCTTTAAAAAAGGAAAGAAGGACAATCCAGGGAACTATAGACCCAGCCGCCTTACCTCAATCCCTGGGGAAATAATGGAGGGAATCCTCAATGAATTCATTTTGAACCACATGGAAGAGGGGAAAGTGATCAACAGTAGCCAACATAGATTCACCAGGGGCAAGTCCTGCCTCACCAATCTGATCAGCTTCTATGATGAGGTAACAAGCTCTGTGGACATGAGGAAGTCAGTGGATACGATATACCTTGACTTCAGCAAGGCTTTTGATACGGTCTCCCAAAACATTCTTGTCCAGAAGTTAAGGAAATATGGATTGGATCCTTGGACTATAAGATGGATAGAAAGCTGGCTTGATGGTCGGGCCCAAAGGGTAGTGGGCAATGGCTCAATATCTGGATGGTGGTCTGTTTCAAGCGGAGTGCCGCAAGGCTCGGTTCTGGGGCCAGTGTTATTCAACATCTTTATTAATGACCTGGATGAGGGACTGGGTTGCACCCTCAGCAAGTTTGTGGATGACACAAAACTAGGGGGAGAGGTAGATAAGTTGGAGGGTAGAGAGAGAATCCAGAGGGACCTGGATAAATTGGAGGACTGGGCCAAAAGAAATCTGATGTGGTTCAATAAGGAGAAGGGTAGAGTCTTGTGCCTGGGGCAGAAGAATACCAAGCATTGTTACAGGCTGGGGACCGACTGGCTCAGCAGCAGTACAATGGAAAGGGACCTAGGGGTTATGGTGGATGAAAGGCTGGATATGAGTAAACAGTGTGCCCTTGTAGCCAAGAAAGCTAAAGGCATACTGGGGTGCATTAGGAGGAGCATTTCGAGCAGATCTAGAGAAGTAGTTATTCCTCTTTATTCAGCACTGGTGAGGCCACATCTGGAATATTGTGTCCAGTTTTGGGCCCCCCAGTATAAAAAGGATGTGGATTTGCTAGAGCAGGTTCAGTGAAGGGCAACAAAAATGATTAAGGGTCTGGAGCACAAGACCTATGAGGATAGGCTGAGGGATTTGAGCTTGTTTAGTTTACAGAAGAGAAGATTTAGAGGTGATTTAATAGCAGCCTTCAGCTTCCTGAAGGGGAGCTCTAAAGAGGAGGGTGAGAAATTGTTCTCAGTGGTATCTGATGGCAGAACAAGGAGTAATGGTCTGAAGTTGAAGAGGGAAAGGTGTAGGTTAGATATTAGGAAAAACTTCTTCACCAGGCGGGTGTTGAAGCATTGGAATGCGTTGTCTAGAGAGGTGGTGGATTCTCCATCCCTTGAGGTTTTAAAGTCCCGGCTGGACAAGGTCCTGGCTGGGATGACTCAGTAGGGGTTGATCCTGCTTGAAGCAGGGGGCTCGACTAGATGACCTCCTGAGGTCCCTTCCAGCCCTATGATTCTGTGATTACACCACAATGGGGGAAATGGATCAGTACGCTTATCACACCATCCACTAGTACCTGACTGGGGTCAGGAAAACTAATCCAACCAGCAAGCTGAACTCTGCAAGCTCCCATGCAGTGAATCCCAGCACCACTGTCAGTGACAATCCCAAAGCGCTGCTCAGTGCCTTCTATGTCACTGGACCAGCTCAAGCACGTTACAACAACACAGAGGGCTTTGTTGGTTGCCAAGAACAATTTACTCTGTATTCCTGCTCATTCACATACTGGCAACAACATTTGCTTGCAATAAACACATGGCAACTGACAGAGCTGGGCATTCCGGAATCGATGGCTTTTGACCAAAGGGAACACCAGAAGCACAGCCAAGCCACATACATTCGGTCCAACACTGCAGATGCCATTCAGCTGATGCCCACTGAATCCCATTACTACATCCAGGTTGACAGTTTGTGGCTGGCAAATATTTACAACCCTCAGATGGAGCCAACAATTTCTACGAAGTCTGCTAAGCCCAACAGTCTGCACTGGAGACTTCAGCCACAGACTGAGGGTATAAAGAGGTTGACACTGCCATTGAACAACTTTCAGACTGGGTACCTCAGCTTTTCCCAGCATGCTGAGCAGCAACGCACATCTCATTCCTCTAGATGGGACCATGGACTAGTCTTCTAACTTGTGCCAGGTCAGTTCAGTTCATGGTCATCCTCAGCCAGCAACATGCCAAATCTTGGATAAGTTTTCCACACAACTAACACAGACTGCTGCTGATCGATATAGGGCTACAGCTCCCAGTGGTCAAGAATTCCAAAAAGCAGCTGGTGGAGGGTGTAGAAGGCTGACTAGAAAAAAATATATACACACACAGGGAAGTGCTGGGGACAAGTGATGTGACAATACCAGCCCAGCATATCTTGGTAAATGAATTCTACCATAAACAGCACCTCCGAACTGGCAAAGTAGTCTGCAGAGCCATCCCATGTATCGCTGCTCAGTCTACAGCCTCTCTCAATGAAGAGAGCATTGCCTTGCTTGAGCAGTATGAGGCATCCGGTGAACCAGGTGGGAGGAGACAACCAATATGATGAGCTTTACCTGCTCCAGCTGCAAGTGTGGGCGTCTGCTCCACCTTGGAGCAGTGCAGCTTCCACCAGCGTTCAGCAGACCCTCAGTGGCAACCAACCAGGTATCCAGACACCTATTCAAAGTGAACAGATCACCTTTGGAGAAAAAGGTACAATGATGAGTGAGGAACGAATGGTGCATGTTTAAATGTGTATGCCAGGTCGGAAGTTGCCCAGAACCATTCACCATGGCAGAGATGGGACAGACACTCAATAGTATGAGGCATGAAACTGCTGCAGAATATGATAACCTAGTGCCAGAATTCCTGAGAAGCCTTGGCAATGAACTGCAATAGATAGTACAGAGTCCATATGGGGGCGGGGGGGAAGGCCTGCTTGGGGATGACCGAGCCACAGGTTACCCCATAGCTCTGTGTCTTCTCCAACCCCATTCAACCTTTATATCAATGACCTGCCAACAATGGAGTCATTAAAGTTCATTTATGCAGAGGACATCTTTTGCGGTACTCAGGCCAACACATTGCATGAGGTTGATGCCACCTTAAACTAGGACATGGTACAGTTGGCTGACTACTGTAAGATTTGGTGCCTCCACCCAAGCATAATAAAAAACAACAATCACCAGCTTGTTCCATCTTCATCACGCCAGCACAGCTTGAGAACTGAATGTGTATCTGAATGGTCAGATGGTGAAACATGAAGTAGAACTGGTCTGTCTAGGTATGACCTTAGACCACACACAGAGCTACCATGCCCCCACCAAAGAAGACACCAACTAAAAGTTAAGTCTGTGCTCCAACCCTGTGGATGTCAGCTCTTGCCACCTCATACTCAGTGGTGGAATACTGTGCACCATCATGGAGTCAATCTTCACTTCCTAAACTAGTGAATACACAGTTACATGCACACCATCCCTGCCACCGTGTCAAACTCCACTTCCACGTCTTCTAGTTCTGAGCATTATTGCTCTTCCTCAGGTCAGATGAGATGTCCCATTGGCAAGTTACTGGAGGCAGCATGTACCAACTCAAGACAGTCATTGCACAATGACTTTTTAAGCCATCAGCTGCACACTTATTATGGACTTATCTACCATGTCAGGATGTTTGGGCAGAAACACTGCAGCAAGAGGAATGGATCTCTCTTACAATCTCCAACCACTTGTCATTGCCGATCCCCCAGTCTGCCCACCTGATTTTGACTTATCCTGATGCCAATAGTCCCTGATGAACAGGTTCCAGACAGGGCTGCTCTTTATGTAGCCAATGAGCTTGGGCCTTGTGATAGCCCTTTGTACAGCTGTGGCACACCATAGATGATGTCACATATTGATGAATGCCTGCTAATTAGGTTCAGAAGTGGTCTAGAAGAACTGCATCAATTCACTGAAGAAACTATCACTTGTCTAGACCACTGTGAATATGCTAAAATAAGCTACCTCACCGCTCATGGTACTGTCTCCCCAAATACTGGCACAACCAGTGAAGGAGATATTTCCTCCTCCATCTTATCTGATCAAGCATGTCTACACTTCCCAGCTAGGAACATTCTCCATGAACAGGATAAACTGTCGATCCCTCGGAGGCATATACACTATATCACAACAGATCAGCCACTTAGCCAAGTCAACATACATCTCAGTCTTATCCAATACCATGCTGATGTGAATCCTTTTGTAACTAAACACTAAAAGTTTAAAAAGTGTAGGAAATGTGGCAGCAGGAGCACAAGGTTACTGAGGCTGGGAGAAATGTGTCTCCCAGAGGTCATCTGCATGAGAATGCAAAGGAAGGCATGTGTGATACCTTTCAGGCAAAGCCTAATGGGTAGCAAGTAAGCCATGAGATTTGGTCTCTTGTAAACATGTTGTTGTAGAATCACAATTTAAGCTGACACTCAGTGTGGGAGTTGTGAGATCTCACCAATGCTCTGGGTTGTTATGGGGGACAGGGCAGTCGCCATAGCTGCATAAGACATTAATTGCACAGGGCTCCCTGGTTTAAAGCATTGTAAAGCAAGAGGGGAGGGGTACTAGTTAAGCCAGCTTGCTGAGTGTCTTGGCTATATAGCTATAAGCCTGGCTTGACTAGCCTTCCCCACCTGTTGAAAGATAGAGCTGGATACTAGAGTGTTTGTTATCGGAGCGGTAGCTGTGTTAGTCTGGATCTGTAACAGCAACGAAGGGTCCTGTGGCACCTTATAGATTAACAGAAAAGTTTTGAGCATGAGCTGTCGTGAGCACAGGCTCACTTCATCAGATGCTGGTCTTGGAAATCTGCAGGGCCAGGTATAAATAAGCCAGAGCAAGGGTGGGGGTAACAAGGTTAGCTCAGTCAGCAAGGGTGAGGCTTACTACCAGCAGTTGCTCCGGAGGTGTGAACACCAAGGGAGGGGAAGCTGCTTTTGTATTTAGCCAGCTATTTGCAGTCTTTGTTTAAGCCTGAGCTGAGGGCGTCGAATTTGCAGATGAATTGTAGCTCAGAAATTTCTCTTTGGAGTCTGGTTCTGAAATTTCTTTGCTGTAGGATAGCTACTTTTAAGTCTGCTACTGTGTGGCCTGGGAGATTGAAGTGCTCTCCCACAGGTTTTTGTATATTGCCCTTTCTGATATCTGATTTGTGTGCGTTTATTCTTTTACGTAGAGACTGTCCAGTTTGTCCGATGTATATAGCAGAGGGGCATTGCTGGCACATGATGGCATAAATTATATTGGTAGATGTGCAGCTGAATGAACCCATGATGGTGTGGCTGATCTGGTTAGGTCCTGTAACGGTATTGCTGGTGTAGATAGGTGGGCAGAGCTGGCAATGAGGTTTGTTGCATGGATGGGTCCCTGAGTTAGAGTGACTGTGGTGCAGTGTATAGTTGCTGGTTAGGATGTGCTTCAGGTTGGCAAGTTGTCTGTGGGTAAGGACTGGTCTGCCTCCCAAGGCCTGTGAAAGTGGGGGATCATTGTCCAGGAGGGGTTGTAAATCCCTGATGATGCACTGTAGAGGTTTTAGCTGAGGACTGTAGGTGATGGCTAGTGGTGTTCTGTTGGTTTCTCTCTTGGGCTTGTCATGGCAGACTTTTACTTCTTTTTCCAAGCAAATTTAAATGTGTTTGACTATTCATGTTGATCTCAATATCCATAGCATCTCCCAGACTGTGATATTATTTGCTATTACAATTAGATGTTCTTGTTAAAAGTCTCTAGAACACGTTTTTGGCAATACTATTTAAGTAGAATGCGTTAATCAACTGTGTAGCACATCTAGTTACATTCATTTCTGTCTTAGTGCTTTACAGAACATGTATCACCATGATAAACACTCCACATGTAAATTAAATCTGCATAGTCCATACCGGTTTTAAATGAACTTTCTGCTCTTCTGCCTTCCACACTGAGGAGCACTATTGGGCAGTGTGGGTCTGTGTGTTAGGGGAATTCCTTATTTGTAGGTGTCCAGACAAAAGCCTTTGTCCACTGTTGTTTTGTCTGTCATGGGTACTTGTAGCAGCCCTCCCATTTTATGTGAGCAACTCACAATCTTTATTAAATTTATCTTTACAATAACCTTTGCGAGGTATCAGTATAACTGATGAAGAACTGGCACAGAGAGACTAACAGACTTGTCCAAGGTTAAAAAGAACATCTGTGTTAGAGCTGGAAACTGAACCCGGTCTTCCAATCCCAGGTTGATGCCCAAATCACTGGATCTTCTTTTTGTATTAGAAATGTGGGCTGATATATTCATGGCAGCTCATCTACTGAAGAGGACATCCAATCCCTGGTGTAGTGAATTACCATGCTCCCATCTGGAAGTAGCAAACAGAAGTATAACCAAAGCCACATACTCATCCAGAAGGAAGGATGACAGATTGCTGCCAAGATATTGGAGGAAGAAGGCTGTTTTCTACCAATGATACCTAATTATCTAGGGTTAGTGATGGATCAATACAGGGCCCCAAAACTTTGAACCAATTTGAAGAATGAATGAGTACAAAAGGAGAGGCAGAGGGGCCTTTCATAGATGAGAATGTATCCCTTTCTAGTTACAAGAACTTCCCCCTACCAACAAGTATCATCCAAGCTTTGTCCATGCTTAGAAAGAACTAGATAATAAATGGTCTATTTCTTCCTCCATTTTGCTTTACTACAGTTGTGGGGTTTGAAGAAAATAAATTTACTTCAACAAATCTATGAAATGCTGTCATCACTGTATTTGACTAATGAGTAAAACCAAATTTAAATAGACTCTTGGGTGGGGAGGGTTTAAAAAGTATGTAATAAAAGTCACACCATTTTGTACACAAACACACTTTGCAGTCCTCTTTTAAAACAAGACACTGCCTTGTAACAGTGATGTTTTAAACAAGTTTCATTAGTGGTTATAGTTCCACTACAGTGATCTGTTGACAGAATCACTGTTGGAAGAAGAGATTTCCCAACAAAACTTCTGTCGACAGAGTGCAGCCACAGACAAAAGCCAATCAGAAGAGTGATCTGCTCTGCCTACAGAGCGGCCAGACTGCCCAGCCACTCTCTTGACAAAACAGGTGCCCAGAGGCAGAGCAGACCCATTGTTCAGAATACCCTGTCTCTCAAGAGAAGGTCCCCCCAGAGCATCCACACAGCTTTTTGGTTGACAGAATCTGTCAACAGCAGCGTTATGCCTCATGGCTGAGAGGCAGAATGCTGACAGCAAAAGTACGGAGTTTGTTGACATACTGCCGACAAAAAGCATTTTGTGTGTGGATGTTCCACCAGCTTTGTTGATAAAATGGGCAAAACTCGCTCATTAACTATACCACAGTTAACCAATTTCCCCCCGTTGATAGTAAGTCTTCTAGGTTGTTTCGGTCCAATTTTTATTTCTCATAAGCAGAAGACCACTTGAGATCAACATATTAGCCAAACTCTGCTATTATTTGTTAGGTCTAATTATTTTTAACAATGTATTTTGAAGAATGCTGTTTTGAATTAAGATTGTTAGTCTATAAGGTGCCACAGGACCCCTCGTTGCTTTTGCAGATCCAGGCTAACACGGCTACCCCTCTGATACTTGAATTAAGATGTTTCTCACGACCCCCAAGCGGCATGTATAGACTCTCTTGATACTTTTCCTAATGTTTTTACCAGTGCGGGGACTGGCAGTAGATTGTTTCGTGCAACTTAACACTGTTAAATTATGACTTTGATTGAAGCAATTGCTTTATGCTGTTCCTTTAGTTTTTCACTATTATTTTTGGATGTGAACGAAGGCCCTTTGGCATCTGAATGAGAGTATCCACACAAAGCCTAATGTAGTTTATCTAATGAACTTTAAATTCCACATTTTAAGTTAATTCAGATTAGGTATCCCACTATAAACATGCCCAAAATATTTTTCCTTAAGACAGACAAAGTTTTGAAGTTACTAAACATCTGTTGAGGAAGACCATTAAAGGTTAAGTGTAGGTAAAGTGACCAAGAGGAAGTAACATTAGGATGCTTTTCCACGTGCTGGGATGCAAACAAACAGTTTACGATTTAAGCTATTCTTTGAGGAATAGAAGACAGAAAATCCAAGTAATTATTTTTAAGTGTCTGCCAATACGTGCACAGAATGCTATTCTGCTGACTTTTTAGTGCTTCTGAACATCATCCTTCAAAGAGTTCCTCCTGTGACTGTGTGTTAGAAAGACCAGTCAGCACCCACAACCAATGTGTGTAATGATCTTGTACACATTTACAGCATGACCAGGAAGAAATTGCTGTAAACATTTTATATAAATGAAAGCAACCTGAAATTATATTTACAAGTCACAAAAAATTCAGCAATTGGTCTGATACTCATCCAATTCATTTGTTTCCATACAATTTCCTTGTGCTCAAAGAGCCCCAACTATGTGAAAATTATTGATAAAAGGCAAGGGAATAATGCTCTTGTCTCTCTGGTTTAGGGCATGCATTATCCAAATCACTGTAAAAAGGAACACTGAGACCACTCACTTCAATCGGAAAAAGACAGAATTTCAAAGCATTTGTAAGGTTTCATTACAGAATAAAAACAGATGTGAGATTGCAAATACTGTAATTGCCCAAGAATTGAAGCCATGCCTGCAGAAGAAATTGAATAGAGAGTTTGTTTTCTTCAATAATTCATTTGCCCGTAATTGCCTTTGCTTAGAAGACTATTCAATCAGAAATATCTCTATTAATCAAAATCTCACCACTGCACTGGTCAAGTTTTAGTCCAAATTCAGACAGAATGAAGTTTTCAGACCATTTGGCCTTGTTCAAAAAAGGCAGCCTAAATACCTAAGCAGAACTAATGGTGCTATTAAGATTAAAGTTAATTTTCAAAGCCATGCTGAGAAATGGTTCTTCTAAAAAGAAGACCTCCCGCAACTGCTTTACTGTTCTATTCTCAAGTTTAAGACTTGAGAGGGCTGGAAGTTTTTCTTGGCACCTCTAACATCCATATGCAAGATCCATCACTTTGCTTTAGGTTACCCTCAACAGTGCAAAAGGTCTTTTTGAAAGCCAAAATCTAAACATATACATTTCCCTATCTTGGGGGTTAGAGTAGGGGAGAGAGCAAGTTACCCAGCAGTGAAACTGTGGTAATCTTTGCACAAATGATCTTGACAACTTACATACCAGTGTTTTTAGCACATTTACCTATTAAAAGAAATGAAGGAATACTAAAAGTTTGACTTAGAACCGAAGTCCTTTAAGGAGAGATCCTTGTTTATGAATTATGCTTTCTTCATTGTATAAGTTGTTTACCCCAACACAGGAGATCTCTCTTGAGAGAACTGTGTGGAACTAGGAACTTGAATGTCACTTACAGGTTCAACCTTGCTGGTCCAGCACCCTCAGGACCGGAGGGTTCCTGAACCAGCAGTTTGCTGGATTAGTGGAGATTAATGCCCTAGGTGGCCCCAGCCCTGCTCCCCGCACTGGGCTGACAAGGAGACCCAGCTTACCCTCCCCAGCCTGGGTTCTCTTGTCCAGGAGCGTTCCTGGTCCAGCCGGACTAGAGAGCACCACTTTTAGGGGGGTACATCCTGTACCCAAAAGTGATTGACTTGAATGTAAATTATTCAGCACAACACAGGCTTCGCAGAGATTTATCCTTCAGGTTCACCTCCCTCGCAATCCCTTACGAGGAGGCCAGTAGGGAGCTATGCGAGTAAATGCCTTGTATATAAGAGTTCAGCCAACTTCCTCTATCTTCTGGGTACATTTACCAATTTCTACAAAAGCTAGATCAAAAACTAGAGGTCTGCTTGGCAGCTCCCTTCCTATTTATTCTTTTGTCTTGCTAAATGAACACCCTTGCATCCGCAAGCTCTGATGTGGCTGTGCATGGGCACATAGCATGAGCCTTTTGCATCACTGACTGGAATGCCAATTTTCCATTGGACACTTGCAAGCCAAGCTCAGTAAGCAAACTACTCATAGAAATCTTTATCCTGAGCTTCAGGATAACAAACAAACAAGGAAAATTGTGAAATCTGGGGAAAGGGTTAAATCTCTCATACAGCTTTCTCTGAGCAGAGTATATATGAAACTGCTTTTTAAATGAAGAGGGAATATAGCCTCAAAGCCAGGCCTGTATGCACACATACTCTCTTAGTATTTTTTCAATTTGCATTATTGTTGTACCTAGGATTCCCCAGCTGTGACCCAAGACTCCATTTACTTGGGCACTGTTCAAACAAAACAAAGTCAGTGTGTACCTTAGGGAGCCTAAAATCTAAGCATAAGAAAAAACACAACTGATACAGATCAATGGGAAGTACAAGGAAACTAACTTACAAATACTGATCAGCAGGACCAGTGGTTTGAACACGCCAGTAGCCTAACCATTTAAAAATATTTGTACCAATTGGGGCAGAGGAGCTTTTCAACGGAGTGATGCAGAGGACAATAGCGTGTTAGTTTTACAGATAGCAACAGGGAGGCCTCCCAAGTCTGAGGATCAGCATAGGGGAAAGCACAGAAGTGTCTGTTGGAAGATTTAACATGTGAGTGGATAGAAGAGGACACTGTGGGCTGATGAGAGGCAAGAAGCAACCTTTCAATACAGAATGAGGAATGACAGGCGGTGTATGAGGGAGGAGGGACAGTCTGTTTAGGTTCTTGAAAGTGAAGCCAAGCAAATTATGTTTGGTATATCAGAAAAGGGGGAGTCAGTGGAAGGATGCAAAAGGGGTGACACGGTCAAAACAACAGGTAATGAAAACTGTTCATCCAACAGTACTGCCTGCTGAGGAAAACAGACATATTTATTTCACTTTAATCTACACACAGTCATTAGAATTTTTTACTATGAATGTAATTTCCTGTCATATGTTCCATCTATTTGTACCCCTCTCTGTCTCATTAAACACACACTATGCATCCTACTTGAGCATTCTCATGGTTGTCACAAGATGACTTTTATGAGAGATTGTATTCCAACTTGGAGTGCTTTTAAATGTTGTAAATTCAGTACTTATTTTATTGTTCAGCATAGTTTATAGTCTGCAGACGTGTGCACTGAGAGCGTACAGAAAGGTGACTTACTACTACTAATTAGTGCTTGCTACCCTACAGTGCCAAGAAACCAGAGTAGAAGTGTCCCCACTTTGCAGCAAAGATTTCAGATCCAGCAAGTTCCATGAAAAGATCTAATTATTGTAAAGTGAAGTATTTAAAATGTGCTCGCTTTTAAAAAATGTGCTCCCTTACTAGCTTACCATCATCTGTGATTCATGCATTGGGCAGTCACAAGCATAAACTGGTGAGGATGTATTGCAGATCATTTGTCTGCAGACCAATCAACTGCTTGGTGATTAAAAAAAAAAAGTAGGACTTATCACTCAAGTAGGGATTCCTAAATTCTGGGCCTCTTGCACAACTTATTGAGGAGTGTGCAATGTGGGGGCATTGTCCCCCCAAACTGCATACGCTGATAGTGTGTGTGGGGGGGTGCAATTTAAAGGTTGAGCCACTCCCTGAACAGCTAAAGTCACACACACCCCACCCACAGAGTTCTTCCATCCAGAACAGGCCCCCTCCCACGCGCAGGGCACCTGAAAACAAGGAAACCTGTACCAGGAACTGGCTGCGGACCACTACCCTTCCCCTGGTGAAGGGACAGGCAGTGACAGCCCCTGCACAGGGCCAGAGGAGCCCAGCACTCATGGCAGAGGGTGAAGCAGAGCTGCAGTGCAGTGACTGAAGAAAAGGGATGGGCCCCAAGAGGCAGCAGTTCCCAGGACAGCCTGAGGAAGCTGGAGAGTTCACAGCTCTTCTCACTTCGAGCCAGCACGTCTCACAATCCACGGGTGTTGGGCCCGCTGGTGTAACAGCCAAGCAACCTCCCAGAGGTCAGGGTTCAGTGGTGCTATTCTGTTTCTGCCTGGACACCACAGTGACTGGAACTGTTGTAACAGCTGAGCCCAGCACCAGCGGCCCCTGTGTCCTTTCCTCATTCGCTGCAGGGCGCCTGTGTGCAGGGTCTGTGTTCAGAACCCTTGCAAATGTTGATTTTTGTGAATACGGCGGCTGGGAGGGGCTTGGAGCCCCGGGAAAGTGGCGGCCACTGGCGCTCCCTGGCCTAGAGCCCTGGGAAGTGGCTGCTCACAAATAACTAAATTCGCAAACATTAAGTTGGTGAATGTGGGGACGTGTCTGTATTATCTTTCCTAACTAGACAAATTTGGGCCCTAAAAATACTGAAGGTCTCTTCAAAATACCTTCCAAGTACTAGTTTTCAGTACAAAGGCCGTTTTACCACCAGAATTACAAATAGGCACATGATTCCTGTTTGGACCTTTGACACTCTTTTGCATACAGGATCAGCATATTTGCCACAAGCAGCATCAGAGGATCCCCATATATGCCATGCTTATCTGTACTTTGGCCAAAATTCTTTTTCCCGCTCAGTTATTCCATACCTTCATTAAGTAATTTGAATTTTACAGGCTGGGGGCTTATAGGGGTTGAATGAGGGTTTTGTTTTAAACTTAGACTGACAAACATAGCACCACAGATTCAATATATCAGTTTCTAAATAATCCAGTGGTTTCTAGCACAGCAATTAGTCTGACTCTCTTGATGCAAACTTATGAGCAGTCTTATGATTGCAACAGGATACAGCAATTTCAAAAGCATGATTACAAGGAATAGAATTGTTCTGCATTGCACAGCTTCGGAATATTCCCCCCATACATATAATCAAACAAGTGGTAGAATTTAAAAGCAAGCGAGTCTTTCTGGGCTTATGTATCAGCCATAAAAAGGTCTGTGTTGACATGTTACCCACCTATCTCAAAGAGTATGTTGATGAGAATTCCCCTTCAAGGTTTTCAGTCTTGCCATTGGCATAATGGTTTGACTGATCTGAGAAATCAACGTCAAATGTAATCTCTCTGATCATTAGCTCCTGATGTGGTAAAAGAAACTGGGCAAAAATTTGATAGAAGGGAAATGTTTCTGATGCATAGCCAGAGAAAACAACACCAGAAGAACAGTCACCATTAAATAAGATAACATAGCATTGTGATGGAATAGGAGACCATATAACAAGACCAAGAACTCAGCCTTCTGTGATAGGTTGGGCTAAAGAGTCCATGTCCAGTATATAGCCAATGACTCTACTTTGTCTCCAAACTAGTAGTGCTCTGTTTTTCTTCATCTCTTAGTATCAAGAGGCCACCAATCCTGCAATCCATCTCCTCCCAAGTTAAAGAAAATTATTTACACTGCTCATTATCTCAGTGTTCCCAAATCATTTTTCAATCCCTTCCACCTAAACCTCATCTGCGTTCATCAGGCCATGGCTCCAAAGAGCACATCCATTCAAGAGAGCAGCCTCTGGCTAGGATTTTTTTTTTTTTTTTTTTTTTTTTTTTGCTGTGGCTACACTACAGCATAAGTGAATTAGCCACTACCCAGCTGAGGTAACTTATGCCAATCTCAGCACAGTATGGACATTGCTCCATCATCAGGAAATCTCCCACCAGCTAACTCTTTTCACAGGTGTTAGAGTAATTAAGCTGGGCGAAGAGCTCTTTCCCATTGGCTTAAAGCAACTACATTGGTGATTTTACAGCCTAGCAGCGTCAGTGCAGCTGCACCCCAACAAGCTCTCTAGTGCAACCATAGCTGATGTAACAAAGCTATCCCAGTTCTTTATTCTCCTAATCATACCTGGCTCAAGTGTCAGCAAAAAAAAAAAGGGGGGTGGGGTGGGGAGAAACACACTACCACTACAAATTCTACCACTAGTAGCATTTACCTGTTCCTTGCTGTAACAAAACCCTACACAAAAATTATTGCTATTTTCTAATCCTTGGTACAGCAGATAAGCCATTTAAAAATAATCATATGTAAAGTTGCCAAGTGCTAACTGCTACACTGACATAATGGTCCACCTTATAGTGATTATTATATTTTGTGTTTTTAATGATTATTTAAAACTAAAGTAACACAATCTGAAGACATTTTGATGAATAAACCCAATGTTAAAGATAGTACTGTAACGGAAATGTGGTGTTTGGTGCACAACATTTAACTATAAAAACTGGGTCTTATTTTGTACTGTCAAGGGATTTACCCAGTCTTTGTTCATCCTTAATTTCAATGGGATTACATGCACAGGTAATAATTAGCAGGATTAGGTTCTAATTCCACACCCCCCCCCCCCCCCCCCCGCAAGAAGTGGATGGTATGGAATGGAAACAGCTGGCAGAAAAGAGAATCAAAATAAATAGCAAGAGTCAGTAACCTATGGTGTGAGTTCTTTATTTAAGAAAGGTTTCAAACAGTGACTAATTTGTCTCCCTGAGACAGAACATCACATGAATCTTGGCCTAAGGAACAAGCTTAACCCAGGAAGAATGACTCATCTTACTGTGCATGCAATGTGACAAGAGCCAAATGTTATACTATCCTATTTCTCAACCATTCTACTATTTATCTGAAAGAAAAAAAAAGTTCACTCTTCCCCCCTCAGCCTCTTAACATAGATCAGGGCACACCAGTATAGAAAGTATAAGAAACAACAGAGTCCTCTAATTGCAGGCATTTCTTTCAAATGCAAATATTAAGGTTTCACTAACTGCTAAGAGCACAGGCTCAATAACTGGTTAACTATAATAATGTATTTTAAATTTAAATGCATTTTAAAACATATTGGCCATGTCTACACTAGCACAAATCTTCAAAATGGCCATGCAAATGGCCATTTCGAAGATTACTAATGGAGGTGCTGAAATGCATATTCAGCGCCTTATTAGCATGCCACTGGCCACAGCTCTTCAGAATTGCTGCGTTTCACTCCTGCGTGGCTCATCCAGATGGGGGTCCTTTCGCCAACTTTGAAATCCCCTTATTCCTATTGGCTGAATAAGGGAGATTTCAAAGTTGGTGGGGTCCTTTCGAAAAGGACCCCCGTCTGGACAAGCTGTGTGGAAGTGAAACACGACAATATCTAAGAGACATAGCCGGCAGCATGCTAATGAGGCGCTGAATATGCGTTTCAGCGCCTCACTAGTAATCTTCTAAAAGTCCATTTGCATTGCCATTTCGAAGATTTGTGCTAGTGTAGACGTGCCCATCGTAGTATGAATGACAACAAGAAGTCCTGTGGCACCTTATAGACTAACAGATATTTTGAAGCCTAAGTTTTCATGGGCGAAGACCCGCTTCAAAAGCTTATGCTCCAAAATATCTGTTTGTCTATAAAGTGCCACAGGACTTCTTGTTGTTTTTGGAGATACAAACTAACTCAGCTACCCCTCTGATACTCATAGTATGAATGATACTTAAGAGATTAATGCTGCAGTAGCACTGTAACTGTTTTAAATTACTTCTACAAAAATTCTTGCAGACTTTCCATGAGAAAATGTATTCATACATTTTTGTGTAGTATTTGCAATCCACCTGTGGCAGCACTGCTTTTTTGCATGCTCAAAATCCCAAAATATAAACAAAAGTAAATCTGCAGAAGTTGGAAAAAGAAAATAGATCAAGGTGTAGATATGTAGAAAAGATGGATTTAATTTTTTTTAGTTTTAGTAACTTCATTAACAACATATGCAACATTAGCATGTAATGAATGTTTTGAGAGCTCTTTAGTGATGCAAAACCACATACATAATGATATTACAGTGATGTGTCAGAGAATTCAGAGGTATTCCTGAAAGGAGCAATTCACAATAGCTCTGAAAGCCATGTGTAGCATTTTCAAATTAATTCATTTATTTTATATGTACATCTTTACAGCCATACAGCACTTGATACAATGGGGTCCTATGATTTATATCGTATTAGCAGCAATACAATAGTTACTGCATAATAAGAATCCCTGCTTATTCTCATGCTCCTCAATGAACATCATATATGCCGCCATGTGCCAACGATGCCCAGATGCTTTGTATATTGGACAGACTTCAACCTCTCTTAGACAAAGAGTTAATGGGTACAAAACAGACATAAAAACACTCCTAATCCACAAACCTGTTAGCCAGCTTTTTAATGGAGTGGGCCATTCTGTTAACGACTTAAAAGTTTGCATTTTACTGAAGAGGAATTTTCACAACAGTCTTGAAAGAGAGGCTGCTGAATTTTCTTTTATATTCAAATTTGACACGTTAACACGTGGTTTGAACCAGGATGGGAATTTTCTGAGTCATTATAGGGGCTCTTTTGCATACCTGTCTTAATCTAATTCTTGACTCCCGCCCCCGCCCCACTCCCTCTGTCCCTCTCCTCTCTGATTTGCTCACCTTGATAGTTTTTTTCTGAATTGTCAACCTTGATTACTATTTTTGGTTCTCTGTGCCTTAAATATTGAGTCTGTTCTGGTATGGCTATGGTCTGAAGAAGTGGGTCTGTCCCACAAAAGCTCACCTAATAAATTATTTTGTTAGTATTTAAAGAGCTACATGACTGCTTTTTTGTTTTGATAATATATAGACTAGCACAGCTTTCTCTCTGTTGCTTAGAAAAGGTTTTACTTGCATAAAAGTTCAAATGCATGCAGTTGATGGCATGATTAGGGCCTCAAAGGCAAGACAAATGACAGATGTATGATGGGAACAAATATACAGGCTGAACCTCTCTAGTCCAACACTCCCTCATCCAGCAACATCTGTAATTCAGCATGACTGTAGTTAGCTGTATGACCACTTATCATGGGCCAAGTGTCCCCAAGGTCCCAAAAAGTTTGTTTACAGGTAGCCACCAGTCATGGATCTCAGGCTATGTCTACACAAGAGAGTTTTGTTGACAAAACTCGGAGTCGTCCACGCTAAAAATGCATTCTGTCACCATACTTTCAACAGAACTTAGCACTTTTGTTGACAGCCTTCTCACTCTCCCCCCAAGAGGCAAAATGCCTCTTTCAGACTGTCAACAAAAAAGCCATGCAGATGCTCCCGGGAACTGTCTGTCAACAGACAGTGCTTCCAGGTCACAAGGCAGCCCTGTCTGCTGTGCTTCTGGCTGACCATTCTGTTCAGAGAACAGTCCAGCCACACACTGTCAACAGAACAGATCAACATAGTGATTCGCTGTCCTGTGTGGCCACAATCTGTCGACAATGTGTTGTTGCAAGATATCTTGCAACAGTAACTTCCATTGACAGGTGGCTGCAGTGTAGATACAACCTCAGTGTTCTGGTGCTATTATTTAGCTGTAATTTCAACTCTAAGGGTGTGTCTACACTTGCATTCCTCTTTTGAGAGGGGTATGCAAATGAGGTGACAAAATGCAAATGAGGAATGAATTTGCATAACGCCTCATTTGCATATTCTAATTTCAAAAGAGCTTCTTTCAAAAGACGAAAGCCAGTATAGACACTGCTCTTTCGAAAGTAAACCACATCCTCGGAAGAATCCTTCTTCCCATTAAATAAAGGGAAAAAGGATTCTTTCGAAGATGGGTTTACTTTCGAAAGAGCAGTGTCTACACTGGCTTTCTTCTGTCAAAATTAGAATATGCAAATGAGGTGTTAAGCAGGCAAATTTATACCTCATTTGCATTTTCAATTTACCTTGTTTGCATACCTCTTTCGAAAGAGGAATGCAAGTGTAGACATACCCTAAATGTCTTCCAAGAGCCCGGTAAGCAGCAAAAGTGTCGGTAATGCTGCTAAACAATATTGATCTCCTCCGGTCCGTCAAATGCCCTCACTCAGCACCAGTCAAATGGTCAATCTTTTTGAGCACAGAGGTCATAATGATGGGGGATTAAAATGACAAGCCTTTTTAAGTAACAATATTAATTTTAACAAGAGTTTTAATGTTAGACCTTTACTATTGAAATACTATATATAACTCAGTTCTCCGTTTTACTGATATAAGACAGTCTACAATGCACTATTCTTATAAACTAACATGTCAAATATGCAAGCGGTCAAGAAAATTTACAAGATTAACTCTGAAAAGTCTGAACCTTGTTTTTAAAAGCAGTGACAAAATGAATCACTTTTCTCTTCCCAGATTTCCATATCAAGTGTGCTCAGGTGTACAAAGATTTTATTCACGTAGTTTGCTAATTTAGTCTGGGATTAGAAGGTCAAACTGGATTCTACTACTACATGCATCATCAGTGGTAAAGATTATTTAAACTAAAAGAGGCCCTTAATTACACGTTGCAAACCCCAATGGCTTTCAAATTATTTCCTGAGAGACTGGTGTGAATTCACTGGTTGCCGAGGATTTGCACAGGTGGGAAATGATTCTACCAAATCACAGAAGTTGCAACTGAATCACAGGTCATTCAAGCTGCTCAGTTATATCCGACTAAGAAGCAGTAAGATCTGAAGCCCGTACGTGGGACTCTGAGTAACATGGTGCCATTTTTACAGTAGATTCCATTAAACTAAGACAGACTCAAATCTGTGCATGTTTTAGTTAAAAAGTGCCTGCAGCAAAAGCAGCTTTGTGACTGACAAAGTGTATAATGCCTCTGTTGGAGAGTAATCAGGATGGCTGCTCACTCAACTTTGTCATCAGTTTGATCCCTACTCCATTTTCTGTTAGAGTTTTTAAAAAAGATCAGCAGAATGGATTTTCACTCCATTTATGTTCCTACACTCATACATTGGCTTCTTGCCTCCCCACACCAGAAAACTACTCTTTTGGTTAAAGATCTCAGTTCCATTCCCAGGCCTAGCACAGACTTCAGCTGTCATTGCACGTAAGACCCTAACCTCTGTGCCTCAGTTTCCCAAAGGAATGCAACAATGTTTGGAGAGCGTTTACAATTGTTTTGATGAAGAAACACCACTGATATATTGTGTTCATATACTCAAATTGCTAATCCCACTACTCCCTGAGGTGCAGTGGGGCTGACATTGCAGAGCTTGCAGCTAAATAGCAGCTGCAAAGAGTCCCCCATATGGGCAGTCATTCTGATTCATATTTTGTGCCTGGAACCTCTGCCATGCAGATCAGTACTCCCTTTGCTTCCAGGCTGGAGATGAAGCAGTAATCCAAGCAACACACCTGTCTGCCTACTAGACAACATACAAACTGCATTAGGAGGCAGAGGAAGAATTGAAGACAAGTCAATCAGAACCCAGACAGACAGACACTATAAAATAAAAGAAGGGAAACCCCCAACGCTTATATCAAAGAGGGATAGGGAAGAAAGTCCATTCTTCCAGCAGCTAGGAGGGAGGGATTCAGAGCTAATTGTAAGTAGTGCCGTAAACATACTCAAACTGAACTCTCTAGTCAGGCAACATCCATAGTCCAGCATGATTTTAGTTAGCCAGATAGCCAGTTATGAGTGCGGCCAAGTTTCCCCTGGTCCCATAAAGTTTGTTTACAGCCACCAGTGCTGGCTCTCAGTGTTCTGTGCTGTTATTTACCTGTGATTTAGCCCTAAAGGTCTTATAAGAGCCCAGTAAGCACGGGAAACGTTGGAAATATGCTAGACAATATTGACCTCCCACGGTCCAGCAAATTCTCTCATTTGGCACCAGTCACGTCCCGAGGGTGCTCCCCCACAGAGTTTATACCATGAAATAAATCACTTCACCTTCTTGAAACTAAAAAAAAAAATCATCATCACCGGGGCTCCATGGAAGGTGTTGTTAAGAAGAAAGTAAAGGTATTGCTTATGGGAAGCAGAGATACGCCTCAAGCATGTGGCAGCCAGATACCTGGGAAGAAGACAAGTGTAAAGAAAAAGATTGAGGGAGCAGCTGGGGAGGCACAACTACAACTATAGAGGCACACAGGATTGGAGGTGCAGTCTGAAATGAGAGCAAAGAAGCCAATAGCATTTTCTTGCTCCATCTGGTGCTCTCATCAGCGGAAGCAGGGGATTTAAAAAAATGAAGCAGCTGATCCCATGTCTATCATCCACAGTGGAGCGACTCTTTAGCAAATTAATATTTAACATTTGCAGAAAGTTTTAGAATTTGGGAGAGGTCAATAAGCTACAAAATTTAATATGATATACAGCACGTGCACGTCAGCCAGCCAGCCCACTCTAATGCTCACCTCTAACGTGCCAAAGCACTGCTTGCTTATACCCATGCCTCACCACACATCATCTGACAGATTAGTGCAATGAGAATTCTATGGCAAAGCGTAGTTTATCAGAAGTCCGATATTAGATCCAAAACAATGAGCTATTTGGGATTCAAGTGTTAAGCAT
This sequence comes from Carettochelys insculpta, assembly GCF_033958435.1. Classification (NCBI taxonomy): domain Eukaryota; kingdom Metazoa; phylum Chordata; order Testudines; family Carettochelyidae; genus Carettochelys; species Carettochelys insculpta. The sequence continues at coordinate 121,490,864 of NC_134137.1, forward strand.
TCAGATACGGAAACTTCCTCCCTTCCAACTTCTCTTCCCATGTGCGGTACCTCAAGTTGCTAAACGTGTTTTGGCTTAAGCAAGAAATGGCTTTGTTTCTTCACAGTCCCGTATTTTTAAATTTCTGAGGCTACCCAATCCTCTGAGCCTAGAGGATATACTCTCTTGAACTTAGAAGTGGAACACAGGATATTTGATTTAATGTGGGGAATCAGAAATCTGAGGCCTCTATGTAGCTAAAGGGGATTTTCTAGAAATCAGGCAAAAAATACCTCTCAGAACTTGATGTCCTTTTTTCAAAGATTATTTTTTTAAACCCACTACTATAGTCATCTCAGAGGTTTATTTTCTCTGCATGTAAAACAAACTTGTGTGTGGTCAGTTTCTCTTAACAAATGCAACAACTTGCAAGATTCGGGTTGTTGGTGGGTGTGGAGTTTTGCTGACATAAAGAAAAAAAATTTTTAAACAGGAAAATAATTATGAAGTCTCCTAAATTGGTAGGGGTCTCAGAGCAGGTACTAGACAAGAAATCTCATCAGGTTTTAGAGTTTGGGGTTTTTGTTTTTTTTTTTTTGTTTGGTTTTTTTTTGTAAACTAGCATCAATTTAATGTCTCAAAATAATTCAGAAATGTAACACCAACCCCATTCCAGACCATCAGAATGGGGAGGTTTTTAGTGAGCAAGAAATTCGCTATTGCTAGTTTCCAGTATGTGTAATTCAAACTGTAAATTAGTAACAAAATTATGACATGAACACCCAAAGAGACTGTAATTTAGCTTCTTGAAAGGAGGCTCACTAAATATAGGTTCAGACAGGAAAAGTCTCATCTATGTGTTACACAGCAATGAAAAGCTACTCTCGTCACCACAAATTTCCCCATAGTACCATCTGGTCATATGAAATATCCTGGAAAACAAAGCCCACAATCAACCCTTTGTCATTCCACAGCACTACAGCCCTAAAAATGGAAAATGAATTCCAAATACATCCTTACAGATGCGGCAGTGCATGCTAAACATGCAATTACCAACTTTGCTTTTGTGATCTTGCCCTTGTTCAATTTATTCTACTGGCACAAACACACTATCTCGTTTCTACACATTCCCTAGGCAGGTCGGCTACTCTCTCGAGTGACAATCACTCACTAACACATATGCAAGCTCAAGATACATTGACATGTTAGGCTTTATTAAAATACTAGATTGGGATTATTTTCAACAGCTGTTGACAGTCTTCAGACTAGACGGAAACAGATGGTAGCATAGTAAGAGGTAGCCAAATATAAAAAGGCTGAAACTCAGAATATAAAGCTAGCACTACCAGGCTTGTACGTCACCTTTTTTTGCTGTGCTTCTCAAAATGGGATACTATAAAGCATTATTATGACATACGTTGCCTACACAGTACGCAACAATTCATTGTCGGAACTTCCAAAGATAGGAAACACCAACTGTAGAACAAAAAGTATACGTACCAAAGTTGCATTGTACAGGTAAAGGATCCTCAGGTATAGTAAACTCAGCAGAAACTTAATGGAAGAGAAGTCACAGTGTAGGTGTTACAGTAGACACAATCCTGGATGTACTTATAAATATACATTTTCCCCCTTCCGGGGGGCCCCACCCCATATGAAAAAGGTAATAGGAGTGAAATCTGGCAGTGTTTTTGGAAGTGGCAGGAAGATCATTTAGCCACAGATGTTAAGAACTTTCATGCAATTTTTGCCTCAGTAGCAGATCAAAAATGTACAAATGGAGTATTCTTTGCTACTTCAGTCACAGACATGACACAGCAGCAGGAATCCAATTTTTAATCACCCCCCCAAATGCTCACTCCTAAATTACACACTTATTCCCTTTTTCATAGCTATGGATGGTTACTTAATGATAACAAAGTCCTTTTAATTAGGTAAAATGCTTTATGCACATTCTGTTAAAAACAAATTTCTTTATAATGTTTGAAATTCACTAATTGTCTCCTTTAAATATTATTATAAGGAAACACTGCCTGCTGAAATTCTTAAGTTAAAAAACACTGCACAAACTTCTCTGCAAGATGACGTCTTGAAAGACAATTCTATTCCATTAATGTTATTGCTCCAGACCTATAAAAGGAACAGTCTAAATTACAGTAAGCAGAAATTGTAGAATGAGAATGCAAGCCACGTGTACAACCACACAGTTCAAAGATAGAAAGGAAACCACTGATTTGCCCTAAATTTCAACCTGCTATTTACATATGGTTCTTATAGAGGTATGCAAGGCACAGATACTCATACTCCTGCTAATCCAGAGTTCAGGTTTCACCAATGCATCCTGTAATATCAAGTTTAAATTCAAGTCAGACTGAGTACTTGCCATTTGCACACGGACTATGTATAGCCAGAGTTACTCCAATGTAACTCACAAATCCTAGTCAGTGCCCTGTCCTGGCCGCTCACCAGAGCTGCTATAAGGGGAATCCAAGCCTCTGTGCTCTGGGATCCAGAGGGAGTTTCACACTCCCGGGGCCTGAACAGAGTCCAGCTTCCTCTCCAACCTCTGGATCCCTAGTTGAACTTGCAGGGTGCAGACCCTCTATCTGGCACCCTCCTCCAAAAGTCACAACCTGCTGTCCAGCTGCCTCGGTGCTTTGGGAAATAAATAAATAAAAGCAAAAATCTCCTAATTTTTTTCGTAGTCCTGTGACACCTTAGAAAAGTATCCGACTTATCTGGGCATAAGCTTTCGTGGGCAAAGACCCACTTCACCAGATGTACCCCTCTGGTATTAGCCTCTACTTCAGACTTCCTCTCCCAGAACTGCACCCCAGAGATGTTAAACATCTGGTTACAGTTTACCTCTCCCAGGGCCTAGGAGCAGTCAACTCACAAATATTTTGCACAGTGTAACACCTTTGTGCTCTGTAACAGTTAATCACACAGCTCACAGATCACACACAGCAACTCACAAACATAATTCCCTCACAAACTCACCTTCCTCTGTGACTCCTTATGGGACCATCTGTGTTCTGTCAAACAGGCAGGCAAGGTCCTCTGCCTGCTGGCCAATCCTGCACCTGTAGCAGCCTTCCTCATATTAATCTGATGCAGAGTGGCTCTCTCCCTATTTTCCCTGAATCCCTTTTTAGGCTCCTGCCCTACTTGCCTTCTCTTCTTTTCCTAATTCTCTAATACTTAAAACCTCTCCCCCTTTTAAATGGTTAGAGCAAACTCATTGCCCTCAGATGTTTTACTCTGACTAGGTGATCCTTGTGTGCTGATCACACACCATTGCCTCTGGCCTGCATGACACAACACGGCTAATCTAGAGTAGATCCACACACACACATTCAGTCTATGAGACAGTACGTCAGAAAGTCACCCACAAGGAACACTCATTTTGTCACAGCACCTAGTGACTTTTCAAGTGAACACCTGCAAGCATGAGGACAGAAAGGAGCACAAACAGAGTTAATGTCTTTTGTAAAAACAGTGGTAACGTGTTTATTTTTTCCCCATTACCAAGCCAGTTAAGAATTACATAGGGAACTATACCTTTAGAAAAATGGTATAAATCAGACGGCCTAGAGGTCAGTTTCATTTATCAGGAATAGTGGGGGAAAAAAGGGTGGGGAAATAAAAATCAAAAGAACAAATTCCTCATTTGCACCGATTCTTTCCTGATACTCGCAGAACACACACACCATGCCAGAGGATCAGACCCAGTCACACTGAAATACACGAGAAGCAGCCCTGAAATCATAAGAGATACTTCCACAATGGTATCTAGACAGAGCCCTCAATACTGTCTCTCTCTAAAACTTAAGTCATTTAAAGTAAAAGCTTAAAAAAAAATGTTTCCTGACATTTCTCTAGCAGCAAAAAATGTATTTTTGGGTTGTGAGGATGGAGGGGAAGAGAGGATACAGAGGTGAAAGTGTTCGCTCCAGAACTTTTCTGCTTGAATTCATTTATGATCATGCTCCCCACAACTAAAACCAAAAGAAACTTTTATGAACATGATATTTTAGCTGATCACAGCTGTGTGTAGCCATTTAAATATATGCTGAAACAAACATCACTCTTGCACCTGGAACTAATCAAAAATCGCGATGGGAGCCACAACTAAGGATGGACTATATTATATATAAAATGCGTGCACACACACACACGCACACACTCTCCACCCCAAAAGGAAATTAAGTCACTTAATTTAAGTCATAACAAAAACATTACTGAAAGTGACATTCTTCAGGTCTGTAAAAACCACAAACTACTCAAAACTCCACATCATGTCTTAGGATATCTAATTCTTTACCCGCTAGAGTTGCATATTCTCCTTCTGTAACAGTGTATTAATCTAAGTACATACCTATCAGATGATACACAGCTTTTTTGCTATACTCTTCCCACAACTAATAACCAAAACTATATATGTCTGATATACTCTTTAAAAAAAACAAAAACAAAACACATTCAGGATTTTCAGCTATTTAAAATGACTGGTTGATAATTGTTCTGCATCTAAGTCTCTTCTGTTATAACAATTCAGTATATAAGTTGTAAATGTCTTCCACCAGTGTACATGTCCTGTCATATTAAGCACTTATCCCAATTCAGTCTATGTCTGCACTGCGTTCAGATTATCTAAAATTCCCTTCCGGAGTTTGCTGTCAATACAGCTACCTTTAGATAGCATGCTCTCAGGTTACTTTAAAAATTCCTCAGAAAAGACCTTTTCAATAATTAGTTTATCTGCTGCCCAGTGCAGGCTTAAAAGGGCACCAGGGAAAAAACTATAACAGGTACCAAATTTTCAGACACATGACTTTCACTTTGACAGGGCACCCAAAGGGACAGCGACTCTGTTTATGTTGATGGTTACATTAAGAATTCAGATGTGGACAAAAGGATTTTTATTCTTTTCAGTAAAGTGTTCAAACTATTTTTGGTGCCAATTCGTCAAAGCATAATAAATGTCACTCATTTTAATATTCAAAGAGTCTGGAATTGTGTCCATGTTTTATTTATAGCAAATTATGTGCTTCATACCACTAAACAGTTTAAATTTTCATCTTTCAAGAATTTCTTCATGACTAACCAATTTTTAGCATTACTTGGATGACTATTACTGAGTGATGGAAAAATACCTCAGAGCCAAAACATTCTCCCCCAGTTACCCTATTCCATCATTCAGACGTCCATTCAGCAGCAGAGTGTGACTGGATTTAATGACCTAGCAGTCAGTCACTTTGTGCAATGCACTCACTACCTCAAGCAAGGCCTTACTGGCTGTGCACCAAGAAGGCCTACATGAATCGCCACTTCCTCTGTTCATGGCAACTGAACATTCCAATTTATCTTCTACAAGCTTAACTCCCAAATACAAGCAACGTCTTCTGCCATAACCAAGGTGCCAAACTTTCTACGGTGGTGCTAACTGCAGTGCAGGCAGGCACATGACAATAAAATACACCATGAGGATAATTACAGCTATCTTGCTGACCAAAGTAAAACCAAGTAGACAATTGTGCTCTTCTGCTGATCAAAAAAAGTTAAGTTCTTTGAAGAGCTGGACTATGTGCCAGCTTGTTTCTGCCACCAATAGAACTTGATCCAGAGATATGACCTCACCTGGTTTGTCTTTAAGACATCTCTTATGTGAGCATTAGTGTAGCACTGCACCTTTTGTTTTAAGTACACTCATCCCTCACTACATGAGCACAAGTGGTTCCCAACTTTCTGCTCGTAGGCAAAAACTCATAAGGAGGACATTAAATTACCATTAAAATACATGTAAAAGTCTCTGGTTCCACATGCTCCTAACTTGGGGAAGGAGTGGCAGCAGGTGGCGCTGCTTTTGAAAGGTAAGTGAAGCTTGGGTTTGGGGGGCAGAAAAGGTTAAAGGCAGTGGCAGTTTGGGGCCATGAGTGGGAGGGAGGGTTAAAACCTGGGGGCAGGTTGGGTCCATAGGGCAGGTGGGGGTTCAGGCTTCGGCGGGTTAGGTCTACCAGGCCTGCGGGGCTGGTGGGGGGTGGGTAAGGCTGCCGAGGGGCCAGCAGAGGGAGTAAGTCTGCTGCAGGGCCAGTGGGGGCGGGGGGAGTGTAAGGCTGCCGCAGGGCCAGTGGGGAGGGGAGGGGAGGCTGCCGCAGGGCCGGTGGGTGGGGCCAGCATGGGGGGGGTTCAGGCTGCTGCAGGGCTAGCGGGGGTGTGGGGGGTCAGGGTGCCATGAGGCCAGTCTGCAGGGCCAGCACGGGGCTTAAGGCTGCCACAGGTTGGGGCCACAGGGACGACAGCAGAGGTCAAGCTGCTGCGGAATCAGGGGTGGGGGGAGTCAGGCTGCCGTAGGTTAGGGCTGCGGGGCTGGCAGGGGGTCAGACTAAGGCAGGTTGCAGCCACGGGGAGGGGATTAGCCTCGTATTAGCGGGGGCAAGTTCACTCACTGAGTGAACTAAGGGAAGTAAATGTGACCCTCGTTTAAGCAGTACCCATAAGTGAAGTACTCGTTTAATGAGGGATGAGTGTATACCAGCAATAGGATTATTAGTTTACATACGTATTGAGAAAAGGGATAAACATCTCTTCTTTTCATTTAAGACCGTGCTTACTCCACTACCCAGATCATATTCGTAGCTCATGGGTTTAAGATAACTGTCTAAAGAAAATAACTTATGAAATAATTACCTGAAATAATCTGATTCACCTATCATTGACAGATGTGTGTTTTGTTTTAAACACAAATAGAGATGTTTGTTTAAAGGATGTGTAGGAAGTAGTAAAATGTGAAAAAAAGACTTCTTCCCAACTCTCATACACCTTTTACCAAATAATTCCTTTTTTGGATAATTTTTTTCATTAGATATATTATTGTGGTCATCTAAAGTGAAGTTGTTTGTTACCAATAGAAGGTATAAACTATAATCCACAAACAAAAAGACTGTAATATTTTTTCTATATAAATGTAACAAAACTAGCAGCTCCTGAGAAGGAAAGAGCTACTTCATTAGATAAAACATCAAAGTGGTAGACGTGTTAGTCTGTAGCTTTGAGAACAACAAGAAGTCTTGTGGCACCTTATAGACTAACAGATATTTTGGAGCATACTACACAATCCATTGTTTACAGCCAGGCACTAAGGTACAACCATATTTGCTCTGATCCATCAGATAGAGACAAACATCTACAAGACCTTTACCAAGATTTCCTCAAACTACAATACCCGCCTAAGGAAGTGAGGAAACAGACTGACAAAGCCAGACAGGTACCCAGAAGCCACCTGCTACAAGACAGGCCTCGCAAGAAAAACAAGAGAACACCACTGACCATCACATACAGCCCCCGCCTAAGGCCTCTCCAATGCATCATCAGTGATCTGCAACCCATCCTGAACAATGATCCTTCACTCTCACAGACCTTGGGAAGCAGGCCTGTCCTCGCCTATAGACAGCCTGCCAACCTTAAACAAATCCTCACCAGCCACTACAGATCACAAACCAGTGCCTCTAGCCTTAGAACCAGCCTCTGCAACAGTCCTCACTGCCAAATCTGCTCACATATCTACACCAGCGACATCATCACAGGACCTAACATCAACCATACCATCAGGGGCTCCTTTACCTGCACATCTACTAATATAATATACGCCATCATGTGCCAGCAATGCCCCACTGCAATTTACATTGGCCAAACTGGGCAGTCTCTCCGTAAAAGAATAAATGGACATAAATCAGATATCAGGAACGGTAATGTTCTCCCACAGGTTTCTGTACACTTCCATCTCCCTGGACACTCAGTAGCAGATTTAAGGGTGGCAGTCCCGAAACAAAGAAATTCCAGAAAACAAATGGAGAGAGAAATCTCCAAGCTGCAATTTATTTGCAAATTTGACTCCGCTAACCAAGGATTAAACAGAGACTGGGAGTGGCTCGCAGCTTACAAAGGCAGTTTCTCTGTCCTGTGTGTTAAGATCTCCCCATTAGACTCTGACAAAGGCTCACATCCCCCTGCCTGATCTGACTTGTTTTTTCCTCTTTTGATACCTACTATTGATAACGGGCCATTTCTACCTTGCTGAATAGCCCTTGTCAGCTCTGCCCCTCCCTTTTTCTGGGACCCCACTCTTTAAAAACCCCTCTGAAGCCACCCCACCCCCACTCATGCAGATGAAGCAGGTCTTTGCCCATGAAAGCTTATGCTCCAAAATATCTGTTAGTCTACAAGATGCCACAAGACTTCTTGTTGTTCCAGATAAAACATGTTCTTTAAGCTTCTCTCCACTTCTGCTTCCTTATTGTGTCTTTGAGACAGTCCAGCCAGAGGATGTCCAATCTAATTCATTTACATTGCAGAGCTGTGGCTCTAGTAGTATCTGATGTGGTTGGCAGAAGAAACTTTCCCTGACAGAATTGTTTTCTAGAAGAGAGGTGCAAAGTGAGACTCAGAACATCAAAGTAGCTCAGTTTAATGGCAGATTCTCTGCCATCTTCTTTGCAATGTAATTTTTAAATATTTTAGGGTATTTATTTTTATTCCTTACATCCCTACTTAATCTCCATACTAATTAGAGCGTGAGCTCAGACAAGCAAGCATATTCACATTACCAACATTCTGCAAAACTTGCTGCTGTGCAATGGAGAGCTACACAAGCACATGCCATAGATTGTTTTTTAAATGCACGATAGATTCTACCACAACCTACCAGAATGGGACATCCATAACAAACTATAAATATTTCAGTATTTCGCATTTTTGTGGGGCTGGATTTTCCGCCAAGTTCCTCAATTTAGAGTAGAATCACAGAATCATAGAAGAGTAGGACTGGAAGGGACCTTGATAGGCCATCGAGTCCAGCCCCCTGCCTTCATGGCAGGATGAAGCATTTTCTAGACCATCCCTGAAAGCCATCTATCTAACCTCTTCTTAAATATCTCCAGTGATAGAGATTCTACCACCTCCCTTGGCAATTCGTTCCAGTGTTTGATCACCCTGACAGTTAGGAACTTTTTCCTAATGTCCAACCTGAACCTCCCCTGCTGCAATTTCAGTCCATTGCCTCTTGTTCTATCCTCAGAGGCAAGGAAGAACAAGTTCCCTCCCTCTGCCTTATGACACCCTTTTAAATACCTGAAAACTGCTATCATGTCCCCCCTCAATCTTCTCTTTTCCAAACTAAACAAGCCCAATTCTCTCAGCCTTTCTTCATAGGTCATGTTCTCTAGACCTTCGATCATTCTCGTTGCTCTCCTCTGGACCCTCTCCAACTTCTCCACATCCTTCCCGAACTGCGGTGCCCAGAACTGGACACAATACTCCAGCTGAGGCCTAACCCGCGCAGAGTAGAGCAGGAGAATGACTTCTCGTGTCTTGTTCACAACACACCTGTTAATGCAACAAGTAGAGCTCTTTAAATCATTTTATACTATTCTGTTATATTCCACACTACCCAAACCACAAATGTTATATTTTTAACAACTGCTTCTTCTAGCTTCTGCCCCCCCCCCCCGAAAGATTTAAGGATACAACATAAGTAAATTCTAGCTGTGTTCTCCCAAATTCAATCCCATTTGCGATACTTCACTAAATTTTAGGCTTAAATATCTGTTTGGTCCATTCAATCTCTACAAATCTTTCATTTTAAAAAGGATATAATGCCAGTCTTTTTGTAAATTGTGTACACTCACGTTGTACATACAGGCAATGTCTACGATACAGAGACCTTTCAAAAGAAGCCCCTTCTGGACGATCTCTTCCAAAAGAGCTTCTTTTGAAGGAGTGCATCCAAACACAAAAAGCAAATCGAAAAAGCGATCTGCTCTTTTGAAAGAGTGTCCAGACAGCCCCCGCTCTTTCGAAAGAATGGGACAGGGATCAAAAAAAAAAAATCAGGTGCCATGAAGACTGCTCTTTTGAAAGAAGGGGCCTGAGGAGCGCCTACACCTTTTCTTTCAAAAGGCGGCGCTCTTTCTGAAACCCGAGTGGAAGACACTTCTGAAAGGAGAGCTACAATCTTTCAATTTACTTCCAAAAGAACACTTGTTGTATGTAGACGTTCTGAGGGATCTTTCGAAAGAGCCCCCTTCTTTTGAAAAATCTTGTGATAGAACTTGCTAGTGTAGACACAGACAAAGAGTGGAGAAAGAAAGCTTTCAAGTTTGGGAGTGGTAAATTTTGGAGCATTGTCTCCTTCAAATTCTGAACTACCATTAAATTCATAGCTCAGGTACAATATGATGCATGGAAAAGGATACAAGTTCAAAGCTCGATTCCCAGCTCCGTCAAAAATTGCGTACCTGCTGCAGGTCACATCTCCATACTTCCATATTCCCACTCTGGGGAGACGCTATGGTGCTAAGAACTACTTGGGCATGTCCTTGATTTTCAAAAAGATAAGCTACCCAAAAATAGCAGGTTTCTCTTACCCCTCTTCTGGGTCTTAACAAGACCCACTTGTTTCACACACAGGTTAATCTCTAGCATAACATCTTGGCAATTCAATGGCTCCCCCCAACCTGAAAAGTTACCCTCCTGTGGTGCTCCCAGAGAGGAAACAGAGAAACTTAGTCCGTCTCACCAGCTTCACTCTGCAGCAAAAGAATAATGTAGGGTGTCTGTTTCTCAAAAAACTTTCTCTTGCTGGTCAGAGGAACAGTACTGGCATGCTGGGGAGAGAAGATAGCTGAGAGGGGAATAAGAATAAGGGCATCAGATACAAACAGTGAAGATGTGCGAGTGACAAAAAAGGAGGCAATAAACTGAAGTGTTACAGAATGTAAACTAGGCACCAGAAAACTAAGTGGAGGGGTAAAATGATGGAGAAAGACATAAAAAACAGCAGTGAAGGTAAAATGCTTACATTTAAGGGAGAGTCCTCTAAAGCCAACTCTCAACTCTCCAACTATCACCACTGCTAAGTAATCACAAACAAGTCATAAATACTATCTAGTGCCCCACACACACCTCTGGCCCTCCGCCCCCCAGGCTTCTCATTAAAAAAAAGTTTCTGAAATTCTGCATCCTCTCAACTAAGACTCAGAGAAGTAGCCAAGTTAGTCTCTATCTTCAAAAACAACAAGACGTCCTGTGGCACCTTATGGACTAACAGATAATCCGCTTTATCAGATGCATGTCTTTGCCCATGAAAGCTTATGCTCCAAATTATCTGTTAGTCCATAAGCTGCCACAGGACTTCCTGTTGTTTTCAACTAAGAGTGACTACAGAAGGTGAAATAAATCACTCCCAGCAAAAAGAAAAAATGAAATTTAGCTGCTGTAACCTTCAGCAGGATGTGTTTATTGCCACAGTTACTGTCTTATTACACAATAGTGCAGAAATATTCCCCACGGCTGTAACTACACTTCCCTTTTTCATAGACTCGCAGAAATGTAGGGCTAGGAGGGACCTACGGACATCAAGTCCACTCCTCTGTACTAAGGAAGGACCAAGTGAACTTATACCATCCTTGACAGGGATGATAGAATAATTTGTACAGTATAGTGGGGGGAGGGGGAATTTAACCAAACTAAGCACTACTGTATATTATAGAAGCCACTTCAAGCCAGAGGGTGTGGCAGCACCACTAGTTCTATCATGCATGTCCAAGCTGTTTGTCCAACCTGTTCTTAAAAACCTGCAACAACATGGATTCCACAACCTCTCTAGGAAGCCTACTCAGAGCATAACTACCTCAGAGCTGGACAAGTTTCTTAATATTTAACCTGATTCTCTTACCACAGACTTAATTTTCCTCCAAACTGACATATTCCTTAACATATTTGCAAACTGTTATCAGGCCTCCTTTCTTTCCTGAGTATTAAACGTACCCAGGGGTTTGGTTTGGTTTGTTTGTTTTTAAAAACACGCCTCTCCTCATAGGTCTGGTTTTCTAAACCTTTCCTCATCTGATGGCCCCATGCATTCTTTATGAAAATTATCTTATGGATATGAATTTGCATAACTCAAAGACACTTTCTGCAAAGCAGGTTATGGAACACATCAATTTTACAGTTACTACCTGCTGAATTTGTATATCCTACTTTTGTCTATATACCATTCTTGTTTGTAGCGTTAGAAATAAGAAGTGTTCATCTGTTTATGGTTCTAAATGTGAAAATGAGGGTCATTAGTGATACTTCAGATACTTAACTATCCAGTACTCAAACCAACAACCAGGGCATGTTTGTCCTATAAGCCCAAACTGTGGTTGGTCCTAGAATGGTATGTGCTCCTGCCAGCTGGTACTGGAACCCATCTTGAACCTGGTATTTTTCCACTGGTATGGGAGGATGCTGAACAAAGGGCTCCCACCCTGGGTGAAAGTCTATTTAAGCAGCAGGATGCAATCAGCATTTGCCTTTGTAAGGGGGGCAGGGGGGAGGGATAGCTCAGTGGTTAGAGCACTGGCCTTAGAAACCCAGAGTTAAGCGATCAGCCCTTGAGGGCCCTTCAAGGGTCTAGGGCAGGTTAGATATATCTGTCATGGATGGTGATAGGTCATGCTGTGAGGGCAGCGGACTAGACTTGACCACCTCTCAGTGTCCCTTTCAGCTCTATGAACAAAAGTACTTTAGCTAGTTTTTGAAATGCCTGGCCCACCCTAAGAGGATACAAAGAACTTTGAAAAAAGCTGTAGCCCCAATTCAATGTAAAAGATCAACTCTGATTTGAAGCTTTTGCCTGAGATAAGAACAGCTGTTTAGGGTAAGAATTTGCACGTAACAAGTTTTAGTGCATTAGAACTAGCTAATCGTTTTTTGTTCATTTTAATTTAGTAACTTACTTTGATCTGACTGTTCTCACTTTCAACTACTTAAATCCCATATTTATATTTAATAAAAAAAACCCCACATTTCTTACCAAACCTAGTGTAAACAAATGTTACCTGGGAAGGAGCAACAACTGTACATGTATCTCTTTTGTTGATAATGAGGGCAGACATCCTTGTAAGTCTTCACTGTGCAAAATTTTTGAGAGAGTAAGACTGACTTATTGGAGGTATTGGTCCCTTTTTAGGGGGTTATGTTCCTGGGTACTGAGCCCTTAAGAGCCAAGACGTCCCAGAGCTGAACTTGTTCAGTCTGCATTGATACGCAGGGGGACAGTAACCTCAACTCTGTGCCTTGCCTGGGGGGAGACTAGAGGCTATGGCCTAGTAGGACAGATTGGTGGGGAACCCTAGAGAGCAAAAAGCTGGGGAGGGAGTCAGTGGCATGATTAGCACACCAGGGGAGAACCCTAAGGGGACTTCTGGTGATTCAACCCATCACACCTCACTTTTGCTGCTCTCCTCTGGATTAATGTGGCACCCACAATTGGATGCAGTAACCCAAATGAAGCCTAATTGGTGCCAAGTACAGCAGGAAAATTACCCCCTATATCTTACATATGGCATGCCTCTTACTGAAGAGAATATCAGCCATTTTCCCAACTGCATCACACTGATTCAGTTCAGTTTGTGATCTACTATAAACCCTAGAATCTTCTCAACAATACTACCACTGATGGTTATTTCCCATTTTGTAGTAGTACATTTGATTTTTCCTTCTTAAGTGTACTATGCTGCACTGTATTGAAGTTTGTCTTGTTGAAGTCAGACTAATTCCCAATTTATCAGTGTCACTTCTAATCCCAACCCCTGAAAATGTTCACAACCCTATCCGGTTTGGTGTCATCTACAAATTTTACAAGTGGACTCTCCACTCCAAGTGATTAATCAAAATCCTTACCCAGGACTGACCTCTGTGGACCTCACTAGATACACTGTCCCCATCTGACACCAAATAACTTCTTGAGTATGGTCTTTCCACGAGTTCTGCAGGCACCCTAATTTCATATCGGCTGAACTTCCCAGTTTGTTTATGAGCATCTCATGTGGGACAGCGTCAGAAGCCTTACTAAAAATCAAAATACTTCACATATACTGCTTCCACTCTATCCACTGAGCAAGCAACCTTGCCAAAGAAGGAAGTTAGACTAGTTTGACATGATTTGTCATTGACAAATACATGCTGACTATTCCTTATAACCTTATTATGTTCTTTTTGCTTTAAATTGGTTTAATAATTTGCTCCAGTATTTCTCTGGGTATCAAATTCAGAAACTAGTTGATAATCCCTGGATACTCTTTGTTCTGCTTTTTAACACTAAATACTTTTACTTTCCCAGTCCTTAGGACCTCATCCATCCTCTATGAGGTCTTGATAATTGCCAACAGTTCTGAGATTGCTTCAAATAGCTCCTCATGTATTCTAGGATGAATTTCACCAGTCCCTGAAGATTTGAATACATATAAAACTCTTCCTATTTGGGCTTGTGTTCTTCCAACCTTGTTGTCAGTATGAATTGTGCCAAGTCAGTCATCGCCATTAACCTGTTCAGTTTAGTCTGAAAGAAAATAGTAATTAAGACCCTCTGCCACATTGATATTACCGCTTAGAATCTCTCCTTCTCCACTTTCCCTTACTCCTAATGTATTTAAAGAACCTATCTGCATTGCTTTCCAGGTTGCTTGCTAAGCATCATTCCTTTTGTGCCTTAGCTTGATTTTATCTCTACATATTGTGCTATTTTTAGTGATTCACTCACGTTTGCAATTTTTGAAGTATTCTTTTTACATTTTCAGTTCATACAAAAGCTCCTGGATATAAGAAAAATAACGAAAACGATATGGTACACTCTCTTCTTCACAGGAGAATAGTCTGCAGTGGTGCCTTTACTACTGTCTCCTGACAAACTGACAGATCTCCTTAACTCCCTAATCCCCACGTCAGATTTCTTCCTACACACCCTTACCTCATTTCCCTGAGTTTATAAGAGTTTGCTTTTTGAAATCCATTCTCCTTGTTCAGCTGCTCTCACTCACTTTTTTCCTTAGAATCATAACATCTATCAGTCATTTGCTACTGATTCCTCACTGTGAATCAAACTCATGTCTAGGCTGACCTTCCCCTGGTTGCAGCCGTTACCTTTTGAGAAATTGCCACAACTGCCACCAGCAACAGAGTTGCAGGAAGTTTTCAGAGACAAAGGCTACTGTACACACAAGATGTTAAGCTACTGTACACAAGATGTTATATAAATATACAATTAGAGCTATACATCTCCTAGAACTGGAAGGGACCTTGGGAGGTCATCTAGTCTAGCCCCTGCCCTCTTGGCAGGACTACACACCATCCCTGACATCCATTTGCCCCAATCCCAAATGGCCTCCTCCAGGATTGAGCTCACAACCCTGGGTTTAGCAGGCCAACCCTCAAACCACTGAACTAGCCCTCCCCACAAATGTTAATGAAGCGGCAGTGGGAAGCATGCTCATGGGGCTCTTACTATATTCCCCTCCCAGTTGTACCCACCACAGACATCTCACAAGACCTGGAAAAAATATTTAATCTCTGTAACTCAGTTCTACTATGAAACTGGTATAATACTTCCTTACATCACATTACTGTGGGCAGCTGCTCAAATACTATTTGGCCCCTGTGATTGTGTCTAGACATGGAGACTATATTTCAAAAGAGTTGCATGTGCCAAGGCTAAACAAAAGGTTACATTCCAAATATAAGTGGCCCAGCGTGCCTTTGTAAGGCGAGTGACTGAGCCTAGAATGTAATTACCTGTTTGTGGATTAATCAAGAACCTGTATTACAGAAGACTTGTCAGTATGACCCCTGCCTCATTTGTTGTAAAGGTGCATCCTGAACAAGGCAGCGGAGATGGTAGAAAGAGAAAACTGGCTCCTGGTGAAGGCAATTGAATGTGGCTTGGAGAACTGAAGTTTTTCCCTGCCTCTGGCACAGCTCTGTATGATACTGGGGAAGCCACTTAATCTAAACTTTTCACAGCTAGTGACTAATATGGTTATAATCCAAGAGGCACTGAGACCATGTACGAGGGAGAATGAAGTCTCTATTCTACAGCCTTGTTTGAGAGCCAGCTGGCCTTTAGCTCCTGTGGTAAAGCACAGGGCTCTAGCCCTTAAAGTTGTAGGTTCAATCCCTTCTCCCAACAACCTGGGCTCTGTTGGCATTACATGGTGTTGCTCATTTTCTGAGCTCCCGACTTGAGATCCTGGGGCCTGATTTATAGAAGAGCTGAGCAATCCCAAATATACACTGAAGTCAAGGGGAGCTGTGCTTTGAACATATCCAAAGCGAAAAAGGATACTTACACTCTGACTTAGGTGCATCAAGTCAGAGACATACAATTAGTGGATTTTTTTTTATGTCAACCTCTTTTCCTCTCTCTTATTTTACAATGGAGAACGACTACCCTCTCATCTCACAGGAATGTTCTGAAAATAAATAAAGTAATTTGCGGGAACACACACATAGCAGAGAATCTGAGAAAAGTGCCACAGAAAAAATTATAATTCTGTTCTCAGAGGGTTTGAACAATGTGCAATAAGTAAGGCCTGAGGCTACACATGAAACACTGAAGAGGAAAAAGTGCTAAAGTAACAAAACGAACACTGCCCATCTTGAGCACTAAATGAGCCATGTACTCTCTCCCTTGTGGTGGTGGGGGGAAATTACACAAGCCTATAATATCCTAATGCATACAAAGTAAGGACATCAAATATTAAATGGTTAATCAGTATTATTTATCCACTCTATCCATTAGCCACCTGCGTATGGGTCTCAAACCAGTTCTCTCCAGCAGATATGCCATTTTGGGATGCTGGCCAGAGATTACTATGGAAACCAGCAAGCAGTAGGCATCACAAGAGACCACTGGGAGCCCAACCCTCTCTTAAAGGGGCCAAGTCAATATTAAGCTTCTAAACACAGAATGGTCTTTGTCCTGCAGGCTATGCAGGGGGGCAGCCTGAAGAAGTATGTTGAGGTTCAGTGAATGGACAAGTCCTTTCTCTGTGCCACTGGAAGGGGTTCAGCAGGGAAGGCAGAGGGTGTGCTGATCAGTGAAGGGAAAGAAAACTGTTGCTCGGGTGGCACAGAATATCTGTGGAAGCTGTACCAGAACCAACAAGGTGCCTCGGCTGCCCTCCTCTTCCTGGTTAAAGAGTTAAATGACAATTAACAGTTTAAGCAGTTACAGATGTAGCCGCAGCTTTACACGCTAATACAAAGAAAGGGACCAAATTAAGGCTGCACTGGAAAGTTTAATTCTGTCATTCTTCCTTTTTGAGTTAATTATTAACAGTTCTTTTAACTTTTTCCCCCCAAAGGTGGTGGTTATATATGTTTAACTTCTAAATGTCAAGTCTAGGTTTACCAGTAAACTTAGGTTGACAATGATCATGAACACAAAACAGCATCAGATGAAAGAGTTAAATATTCAAGGGGTAATCATTAGGCAAACAAATGCCATACGTCCAGTCATATTTCCAAATCAGGTTGGTCTTACAGTAGTTTTCTGGAAAAGACTTATCTGTCATTAAGATAAGCAATCAAAAAAGTGACAACTGAAAAGTATGATCTGGCCCACTTAGTTTATGTTATGAACAGTTATTATTTAGTGCCTTCCAACAATGCGAGATGGCACCATCCCATATCTGGATTACCTGAAGAGTACAGAGTGAGAGCAATAATTTTAAATTGTCTATGGCCAATCCCTGATTGGCTGCTGGAGTTCACAGTAAAGCTGAATTAAAGGCTGCTTTAAAAGTTAGATCAATGTGTAAAGCCCAGAGTAGCCCCAAAGTAACAGCACATTCCTGTCCAGAAGGTAGTTTATATCTCCACAAGAGTTCTTCCACTAAACACCTTCTCCTTCTCCATGTTCTTCCCCCGTCCCCCTCACAAAACAAAAAAAAAAACAAAAAAAAAAAAGCAGAGAATTCACTCCAGGGACTTGAATACTGGATGCTAGAGACCGAGGTAAGTACTCTAACCACTGGACTACTAATTATTCTGGGATGGGAAGAGAGCAGCTTGCTCTTGCTCTCGCTCTCGGTTGGTCTGAAATCTGAATCTTTTGCAATATTTTTCATGAAAGGTTCCACTCTCTGACACGATGTTATACGCTAGAGAGTTTTGCACAGACATATGTACAGTAAAGCCATACAAGCACTCTCAGCAAACTGACATGGCAGTCAGCTTCCAATACAGTGGTAGGCTACCTGCAGCCTATCAGGATTCTACCTGTGGCCTGCAGGACAAATTTGTTTCATGCTGCACATGCGCAGATTGGCAAAGCCACCGCAGCATTTCAAACTCTGTGCCCAGTATGGAGATCACACAACATCTCTGTCGAAACAAAGCTGAGAATCTTCAATTCAAATGTAAAGTCTGTCCTGCTGTATGCCTGTGAATCATGGTGCACCACAAAGTCCTCAACACACAAACTGCAGACGTTTTTGAATAGATGCCTAAGGTACATATTACAAATAAGATGGCAAGACAAAGTCACGAATGAACATCTGTGGACACGAACAGGCCAAGAGCCAGTGGGGATCCTAATAAAAAGGAGAAAATGGGGATGGCTGGGACATACTTTGAGGAAACCCCCATCCAGCATTGTTCGACATGCCCTAAAATGGAATCCTCAGGGGAAACGCAGCTGAGGAAGACCCCGAATAACATTGAGGAGATCTACAGTCACAGAAGCACAAGAACTGGGATATTCATGGGGCCAGATTGAAGCCATTGCCCAAGATAGAACCAGGTGGAGGAGCCTTGTGGATGACCTATGCCCCACTTGGGGTTCACGGGTTTAGTAATAGTTGCACATGTGCAGGGTTACCAGATTCCAGCCGACCAGTATTACTGAGCTGACATGCACAGAAAGCAAGGGTGCATACTGATTCAGTCAATGATGTGTGCAGAGACATGTGCTCCCTCTGCATCCAAAGCACTGGCACGGTTCAGTCAGCACATGCTGCATGTCCCATGTATGCTAGCGCAGTTAGCAAAAAGCTACCCTATCCCAGGAGGCCAGCTTAGTCAGGACAATCTTGCAGTCCAATGAAATGGAAGACAATTCATTTGGCCCACTCACTAACCTAGGATGCCCATCACCATTCCAATATATTCACACCTTTGCCTATAACCACAAACAGCTCAGTCACCAAAGCTCTCTCCACACTATATCCAGTTATCATCGTCCCATGGGATTTTGATCAGAGGTTTCCTTGCTAAGTGAAAAAAATAGCATCCAGAGAGTAACCTGAACCCACGCTTGCTTCCACTGCCACCCCAGATCACTAAGCAATGTCCCCAACATTCTCCAAAAACTTTCTGGATTTTCTATGTGCTACTGTACTGGTCTCCCAGTACCAGTAGATGTGTGGATGATTGAAGTCTCTTAGGAAAACCAGGGCCTGTGATCTGGCAGCTTCCATTAATTGTTCAAAGGAAACCCCATTTACCGCATCACATCACCCTTGTTACTTCCACCTCTAAATTTAACCCAAAGACTCTCAACAGGCTGGTTTTGTACTAGAGCTCTGAGCAATCATATTGCTCTATAAACACACACTGCAACTCCTCCCCTGCCTGTCCTTCCTGAACAGCTTATATGCTTGCTTTCATGACAGTGCTCCACTCATACGAGTTATCCCACCAAGTCTCCATTATTACAATCATATTATAGTTCCTTGACTGTTCCAGGACTTCCAATTCTCCCTGCTTGTTCCCCAGGTTTCTTGCATTCATGTACTGATAAACTACCCAATTGCCTTGCTTTTTCAGTACAATTCAAGGGTCCTCTTCTGTTGCAACTTCCTCCTCACTTTTTTTTCAGCATCCCACTTCTCCACTTACCTCAGAGCTTGGATCACTGTCCCCCAATTAACCTACTTTAAAGCTCTCCTCACTAGGTTTTCAAGCCTGTCTGCTCTTTCCTCTCCTCATTAGGTGGAGCCCATCTCATCCTATCAATCCTTCTACTATGAACAGTATCCCATGGTCAGAGAATCCACAGCCCTCTCTTTGACACCACCTGCATAACCAAGCATTTACTTCCAAAACTTGTCACTCTCTGCCAGGGCCTTTTCCTTCAGCAGGGAAGATGGATGAGAACATAACTTGCACCTGAAACTCCTTGATCCCTCTTTCTAGTGCCACATAATCTGCAATGCCACGCTCAAGGTCAGTGGTTCCCATGTCGACAAATAGGAACCAGTAGCAGTCCAAGGGTTTAATCAGTCTCTGAAGATTCTTGGTCACATCCTGATTTCTGGCTCCAGCAAAGCAGCACCACTTCTCTAGTTTCCCTGTCAGGACAGCAGATGGATGATTCCTGGAACAATGCATTCCATACCGTGTAGTCAATGGGGTCTCCTGCTGATCCTTTCACTCAGAGGGATATTCATAGATCCTACGATGGAGAATCCTTTGAGAGACAGAGAGCCTGAATGGTTGGTTACCTCTATCTGGTTTGGCAACACCTGAGTTGTCTTTCTTCTCCTGGAGGTCACATGTCGTCAGTTTTCTTGTTTGCTCTGCATGGCCCTCACCAGTTCTTCTGCATGCTATGCCTGCAGCATAGCCTCCTGACTTCTATCCAAAAAGTGGTCATCTTCTCTAATGGAACACAGGGTTGGTACTTGGACGAAACGATTAGAGAACTAAACGCCCAATGTAGAGACCAGCTTGCATTTTGCGCAGACAAAGTCACTTCCATCCTCTAGAAAGATGACAAACATGGCACAACCCGTGCAGGTCACAACAGCTCATCTCACTATCCATGTGTCTTTGTTCAGAGAGACGACTCAGCTGTAGCTACTGTACCCTTATTGTGAAGCACAGAATAAAGAGAAAAACCCCACAGTCTGAAGCTCCTCCAAGGTGAGCTCCCACGCTAACTCCCTCTGATCACAGCTCACTTCGCTCATTCTGGTCCACAGGACACAGGCTGGTGCTGGACTGCTCCATGCTCCTACCCTGCAGCACAGGGGCCATAGGCAGAGCACCCCAGGTCTAGCAAATTCTCTTATTTGGAACCCACCCAGTCCCAACCTTGCTGGATCAGGGAGGTGAAACCTGTACTCTCTTTTAGTTTCTGCTGGCAAAGTGTCCAAACGTATTAACGAACCATATGACTGCCATCAATCAAAAGAACTGCAGCCCCAAGGCTCTCTTGTGGGAGTTATTTCTGTAACAAAGTAATTCACATCTTTGAATCCACATTTTTAAATTGAACATTGTTTTTGGATCATGCAGAACCACACAACTTAAGCAATCAGGCATACTCTCGAAAAAGAACTGTTCAAGGCTGCGTACATGTTATTTTAGGGCAGTTACAGGGTTTCCAAATTAGAACCCCAAAAAACAGTACTAACACTCCACACTTCCTACAACAGGGGTTGACTTTTGCAACATACACATGGGTGATTGTTCTCTGTTTATAGAAATGTTCAGAAAGGCAGCTTTCATGCCTTGCAGCAGATTCTGTTCTCTCCCTTTGCTTGTTTCCCTCCTCATGCTGTAGTAGATTGAACTACTGCCAGAGACTCCATGAGGCCAACTTTGACTGGAATACAGAATTCACGCATTTTAGAAGTTAAGCAGTATGTTCAAACTATACTGTTAAAAGCAAAAAAGAAGCCCTGACCACAACTAAGTCAGTAAATGTTTTAAGAATACACCTTGTAAGCACAGAGAAACAGGCTTCAAGAACCCCACACTACAGCATTGAATGAAGCAGGAAATGATGAACAAAGAAAGGAATTTCATAGATTCCAGATGTACTGT
This sequence comes from Carettochelys insculpta, assembly GCF_033958435.1. Lineage (NCBI taxonomy): Eukaryota > Metazoa > Chordata > Testudines > Carettochelyidae > Carettochelys > Carettochelys insculpta. The sequence continues at coordinate 121,512,497 of NC_134137.1, forward strand.
AACACCAGCTGGGAAATACAAGCAAGAAATCAAACTAAAGCCTTGTGAAGGCCACTGCTCTGTTTTCTTCTGGGAGTTCTTGATTAAAAGTAAAATAAGCTATAAGAAGCTTGTAAATATTAATGTTTTCAGAAATAGTCTGATGCAGTAGTACCACAGTCTTTTCTTTCCTGTCACATCTTGTGCCAATGGGTTACTTTAACACCCATAAGTCAGAGTCACTGCACAATAAGAAGAATTAAAGTTACAAAATAAACCATGAATTTGGTATTTCCTGATTTTTTTTTAACTGTTTAACACTGAAACCTAAGCAGCGTTTAATATTGGGTTTTGTATTTTATAATTGCAAGTACATTTTAGAACATGATATTGCAAACTGCCAGTTTTTCTACATTTGGCAAATTAAAACTGAAGGGACTTCCTACGAATGTAAATTACAAAAATTGAAGTATAAAAATAAACTGATTTCGGTTATGTCCTTATTGAAGATGATGGTTACCGCTTTAAAGACTAAACTCCATTTTTCTCCATTAATGAGCTTGAGAAATAACTCTGTACAGAAAACCAGTCACTCAGACTGTCACTAACAGCTTAACCCACTTGTATTATTCATAATGAGGTTGGGAAGAAAACTCTTGTGAGTCCTGAAGCGCTGCTTGCCTTTTATATAACCTAATGTCATGAGTTTTGCAAATTTGCCTTTTAAAACAGAAACACAAATCAGTCCTTGTAAGGCAGACTGTTCCAAACCAATTCTGAAATCTTCCTGAGCAGCAAGCACAGTGACCCAAGTATAGTCTTGGCTTCAGAAGGAAATAAATCCATGTCAAAAAATTACAGTACAGGTTGAACCTCTCTGGTAACATCTGCAATCCAGCATGATTTTAGTTAACTGGAAGTTAGTTAACTGCGGCTAAATTTCCCATGGTCCCATAAAGTTTGTTTACAGCCACCAGCCCTGGTTCTCAGCATTCTGTGCTATTATTTTGCTGTAATTTACCCATAAATATCTTCTCAGAGCCCAGTAGGCAGCAGAAGCACGGGTAATATTTGCCTCCCGTGGTCTGGCAAATTCTTTCGTTAGGCACCAGTCACGTCCCAATGGTGTCAGATTATAGAGGTTCAACCTGTAGAAGCATGTATTTCAGAAGAGGTGGTGTTGATATAGGAAAACTTAAAAGTTCTCTGGTCTGCCTTTTTAAATATAGTGTTCTAAAAATGCCCATTTATTCATGAAGTTGTTACCCTCCCCCCACCCAGTTTAGATCAAGTAAATATCAAAAGGAAAAAAATCCACCAACTTCTTCCATTCTTCAGACATTTAAGAAAATATATACTCCATTACCTTTACATATGATTTCGATATACACTGGAAACGCAACATATTTAATGCAAATAAGGTATTTCACTGGACAGTCACTGCTTAAATTCAGTGTCCTCCCCACTCGCCACACATTACCACCTCCTTCTTCCCAGCCCACCCATTCTCCTCAGTCTACCAAGACTCCTCCCTCCTGCTACAATCCTTGACTGCTCTACTCTCCTCTTCTCAGAAAATGGTTCCCAAGGAAGTGTCTGGGCCTAGGCAGACACCTTCCCCACCTCTTCTCTCCATCCACATCTTACTAGGGAAGATGAGAAAAAAGGGATAAAGCTGGCAGTTGGGGCTCTCAAATTCAGACTAATTAGCCAGACACAAAAACAGGACACACTTTGGGTTTGAAAACTTCTCCCGTATCTTTCTCAGGCATCTGAGTGGAATGGAGAGGAGTACGTCAAAAATTGTTGCATCCATAAACATCATGAAATATCTAATTAAAACAAGGCAATTAACAGAGAATCATCTTTTATACAGGCTCTTGGAACACTGAGCAGGGAGGGGGAAAAAAGCCACATAAGAATTAAATATACCTACCTCACAAACCCATACAGTCAACGCATTTCTTCTCACCAGCGGGAATTTCTCTTCTGAAGCGACATAGGCTCTGTTCGCACTTTTAAGTTTGAAGCATGGCTGCACATTAACACAAAACAGTTTAGACCTGGCACCGGCACTGCGAGAGAGAACTCCCAGCACTATAGGTAAGCCACCTCCTTGAAGGAAGTTGACAACAGTCTTGGGAGCCTGTTTACACTCGCAGTTTACAGTACTGTAACTTGCTGCGCTTAGGTGGGGAGGGGTGTTCCACATCCTGAGGGAGAAAGTTATAGCACAGTAAAATGGCAGCACAGATAAGCCCTACATAGTTGCAGCTTTAACTATGAAGTTGATTTTACATGAGAAACAGCACTTCACATGTGAAGTGCAAGAAATGCAAGTTCTTTCATTAGGATGCCTGACAAAGGATGCCCAAAGTCATACCATATACTTCTGAGGTTTTCTGCATTTGGTTATCCGTCAACCAAGCATTTGGTAACAGCAATCTACCATAAACAGTTGTATCCCTGTAACTCAGCCTAGGATATAAGGAATTATCTAATGCAACTATGGCCCTCGAGACTATGTCCCACCCACACTGTAGGATTTTTAGTCCTCGTGTAGCCTCAGAACAATGTTACACAACAGCTCATTTCAAGACCTTATCTGTCCAGCCTTTTAGTTGTCATACAGGAAATGTAAACTTCCGAGTGGAAGTCGCCAGGATGAATGCTCTATAAATCTCAGTGCAAATTGAAAGAAGTCTCCCCCACATGTTGACACATGAAATTAAGGGAGATAGGCATCAGTCAGAGTAAAGCTAAAACTGAACTGTAGGAACACAGTGAGCAGCAACACAGGAGCTAATATTGCAACTATGAATATACACCAAGGAACAGACTATTTTCCCACCAGTAAAAGGGAGCCTAAGAAGTTTTCAGTGCAATGATAAATAGACAGATGCATATTCTGGAAAATGGTCACTGACGAGGATATCAAGCACAATACAATGGCGCTTTTGCCAATATCACTTTTGGTGTTCTGACCTCCAGATGAAATGACCTACTTAAGACTCAAGAAGAAATAACTATTAGTTAACTATGACTGTGGGACTCACAGGATAATGTATCTGATAATTCCCAAAGGAAAAAAACCCTTGGGAAGTTCTGGTCAGGCTTCTTAAAAGTCCTGAATGAATCTGTTTGCTTGACCTAGGAACATTGGCCGGTAAGAATTCACCTCCAGAAAGTGAACCATCTTTGCTTTTTGTCCTGCACATGGTAACATGTACACTTGTACAAAATGTGGTTAATGAAGAAATCATGAAAGCCCTGAAGACTAGTGTCCTCTTCTGTTCTTATAACAGGGATAAAAATACATGGCAGTAAAGTCTTTACCATGTCTCAATAACCTACTAGTCTTAAGGGTCAGATGCTAGCTTGTTCTCCACATCCATTCAATCCTTGTACTCTTAAGAAGGGTCTGTCAAACAGCCTTTTATGTCGTGCTCTTTTCATTAGGAAGAGGTCTAACCACTGTTCCTTTCTCACTCACACACCACACTGACTAACCAGTTAGCAATCAAATTTTACTGCTAGCAAGCTCAGCAAGGTTTGACCCTGTGAGCTACAAATGCAGCATGTCTACTATGAACCCCCTTACACCATCCAGTCTCACACCTTAAAAAAAACTGCTAACATCCCAAGCAAGTAATACTGTTTATATTAACATTCCACCTCCTCCCCAACACATCACCAGTTGTGTTTGTTAACATTTTAGTGTGATTCTGATCTTGTGAATTCTTCAATGTACTTGGAGACAGACAATTTCAACATTTACTATTCTGCTGATTTTGACTCAGCTCATCACACCTCATCCCCCCACTTCAAGTATTTTACAGTATGTATTCATCACAGTAATTTTTAAGATCATAGATTAAGGGGGAAATGACTCACTGAGGAAATGTTTAATCCAATAATATTTATGCATGTATTGTAGGATACTGTTTACACTGTAATTATCTTTACTATTTGTCATTTATGTATGAAGTCGGTCATTTTGCTACATAAAGCATAGTTTCTTACATGCTACTTCCCTCCTATGTATGAGGATGCATTATGATATTTCAGAAAATTGCTAATATAAAGTCAGGCACTCAGACATAGTGTGGGCACTATAACATTCTTGGGGTTTCAGTTCTAATTTACTACTGAGCTGGATACTCTAGCTGTACCAAGTTACACAATGAAATCATACAAGTGGGTTATATTCTGTAACCAGTCTTTTTTTCCATTCATGACTTCCACATGAAGGGCTCAGTCCATCAGCCCTCTGATAAGAGACTGCTAGCTATGGGTCTGTTTCTAGAAGTACTGCTGGATTAATCTGTACCTTTTTATCCACCCATACAAATGTTATCAACTGTGACAACTTCATTTTATTACATGTGATTTTTGAACACTCACAAGCACGAAGTTACATTATCAAGAACACAGCACACTTTTACATTCCTGGATACAACACTGCAAGATTTAAGGTATTTTACTAAAACTAAAGTTCATAGATTTTTAAAGCCAAACATGCACCATTATGTTTGTGTAATACAACTTCTGTTGTAACCCAGGCTCGTATTCCTGCAGTGTAGAATCTGCTCCTTCCTACTACCCAATTTATAGCTTTCCATAGTAGAAATTCTAAGACATATTAAACACATACTTTGCTTTTATTTCTGTAATTGAAAGTGTAAGCTAGTTAAGTAGTAAAATGACTCGAGTCAAAGGAGAGCGAAGGGTAGCAATTAAACAAAGCATATTTATTAAATATCATTAACAGACTATGTTGCCAAGCAGGACTCCTCTCTTTGTAGTTTTCCCAGCCAATCATCTGCCACTAGTCTTATGTTGTCTCCTTTCTGGTTCTGAAACCCTGAGTCATGGAAATATCAGAGCCGCACACTTCCTCAAAGTAGCAATCTTATAGGAACCATTTGTTTAGTCTTACAAGACACATTGTTTTGTTTATGTATGAGAGATTCCTGTAAAAATAATTTTCAATGAAAATAGACAATATGAAAATACAGTTTCAGTAAAAAGTAGTAAATAACTCCAAATATAATCTGACCTTGAAAAGGAATATTTAGCAAAGGCAATGAATGGCCTTTTATTTCTGTCTTTATGCTGCTTTCTTGTAATAATGGATTTTATTCTAAGGGGGGCAGGGGAGAACCATGAGCAAAAGCAGACAAGCCTGGAGTTTTTTGTGGTCCTATCCATCAAAAAGAGAGTTAATGTAGTTACAACTCCACTCCCCCTAAAGCCCTCACAGCAGTCTCTCAAAAAGGAATCTACCTCACTGTTATCTCCTCTTTAATGTCTACATGTATTTAAAAAAAAACAAAAAAAAAAACTAAACTGCACAGCACATGACTTTCTTCTATTTGCATGGCTGGTATATCATCCACCACAGGCATAAACAATGCAATCGCAAGAATGTCAGATTCCATATGAGATAAAATCCTAAAGAGAGAGCAACTGGCTCAAGCTGAATCAACACAAGACCAGCAAGATCCTCTTCAAAACAAACAGAAAGAAAAACATTGTAAAGAACTAAGTTTTCACCCCCCCTTGGTTTGGAGTGGTTCTGATCATTAAACTTAATCATTTATACTGGGCAACCCGTTAGCATTCGTGGCACAAAATGCCTTCATCCATCTGCAGCTTACTAGGGAACACTGTTCCTTCCTCCCAAACAAAATCTGCCCATGGGGATTCACAAGGACAAGACCTACTGCCCCTCTCACAATCCACTTCCATCACTACTTCAAGGTCTTCAGTGACCTCAGGAGGTCAGGACCCTGTTGCACATGACCATTTCTCCATTGGTGAGATAAGAGAAGTACTTCTCTACAACATTACAGTAGACCTCCGAGTTACGCAAAGGTTGCATTCCTGGGCATCCTCGTGTAACTCAAATTCTGTGCAAGTCAGGAGGAGCTGGGACCAAGCAGCAGCACATCGCTGGTCAGTTTCCTGGCTCCCACCAGTGGAAGAGAGGTGGGAGCCAGGTTGCCACTGTTCAGTTTCTTGTATCCTGTGAGTGCTGGGCAGGGATGTTGGCAGAACGCATCCACTTTTCCAAAAGTGGTCTCAGAAAAACAGATGGGTTGTTTGGATGCAACAGACTTCCAGAGGTCTCTTGACAGACGCCTACAATCTAGACATAGCTTAAGTGATTTTGGTCAAACAAATCTGACTGAGAAACAAATTCCCAAAGGAAATTACAACTGATCAGGAGTCTGATCACTTTTAGAGCATCATGACTGAGCCTTTCCCCTACCATGGACTATTTCATATATCCAAAAACTGTAAGACAAATCTAATCAGAGAAGGGAGAACAGAAGTCCACTTGAATACTAGTGATGAACACAAACACCTTAAGACAGACAGGAGCGGAAATCTCTTCATTTCTAAAACCTGATAGAAGTAGGTTGTGGCTACTTCCTTCATATCCTCTTTCATGTCTACCTCTAGGTAGCAGGGATCTGAAAAAAATTCCAAGTCCACATGAAGAGGAGTGCAATGAATGTACTATATATTATTCTGTGTGCCAATAAGGACCTTCCCGCCCCCCAATTTTGAGATGGAAAGTAGAAACTCGTGTCATCCTACCAAAATCATGCAGGTCACAACCGCTTCATAAGACCTACTATACAAAACAGATGAAAAAAGCATTTGTGTAGCATTTTAACAAAATAATAAGATACAGACTAAAACTACAACAACACCAACATACTGAGTATTTTACAGTCAGCTCAGAAACTGTAAATACCCTTCTCACCTCTGTTTTGCTGACATGACTTTCACCTCTGTGAGAACATAATGCAGCCACAGAAGTGTTTCGCATTCAAACAGAAGCTGTTATACAAGCATTTCTTCAGGAACCCTTGCCAAGAAAGTTGATTGATATGATTTCAGATACACTACTACTAAACAGAAGGAACAAATTGGCTCCTGTGTACGTTTATCATTGCCCTCTGCTGGATTAAAAAGAGAAATATGTGCATCTCGATCCACTTTGCTACCTGAACTATTGGCGTTACTCTTCCCTGATCAAAAAAAAGATCATTATTTTATGAACAAGAGGTTAGGTGTTCTCATGTCAATGACGTTCTACAGTGTGCAAATTGTACGTACTTCTACATAAGTGGCCATGAATCACTATTCTAGTACTGTGTATCAAAAGTTACTCTAATAACAATACCAAAATTTTACAGTGGGATTAAGGTCAGCCCATGCTTTGGTCAGATTAATCTCAAACCATTTGCTACTGCTGCTGCTAAATTATATCTTCTCTGCTGCTCAAATGTATTTCAACTATGTCAGTCAATTAGTTATAACACCACACTACTCTCCTCAGTGAATTCAAGTCAATGCTATACTACTTGCAGTGTTTCTTCTATTACTTTTTTGGTTAGAACATTTTACTGTAGCATGCATTCCTCCTTTAATGCACCTACCCACCAAAATATATATATATGTATATATATACACACACACACATATACACACACACACACACACTCTGAACATGTGATTTTCCCCCCTCCTTCAAGGGAATCTAAGCCAATCTCACCCGATCATACGATACAGGCCCATTCACAAGGTTTTCCAGACGGATTCACAGTACATAAATAACTTCTCATGTTACTGTAACATTTATTTCATTTGTGCCAGATACTGTATTTTAAGATACTGCACAAGCTAATTAATGAGGAAAGGTTAACATACTGCCATCTCCTTGAAATACCATTTTGTTATCTGAACAGTGACATTTACTCTACCTTGTTCTACTTTATCTTGCATTACAGTTGTAAGCATTAAGTTACTTTTAGGAATATCAACGTTAATGATTTTTCAAAAGCACAAATAGGAGCTAAGCATTCAATTTCCTTAGCCTCTCAGTCAGTGGAAGTTGGACACCTTAGCTTCCTTTCAAACTCCCAACAGCTCCATACAGCAGGATAAAAAGCAAACACACAGTGTTCCCCTTCAAAAGGAAGCAAGTTTATTCGGTTAAGGAAACAAGGGATTTGCCAACAGCCCTGCACATGCAAAATACTACCAGAGAGAGATTTAATCTACAACACAGTGACAGCCATCTCTTACTTTCTAATAATGTGGTTTGAAAATCACTCAGTAGCTAAAGTAATAATGAATCTCTAAAAACAACATGAACTAGCTTTGGGGATAGGCACACAGCAATAGGTTGGTTTCCACAATACATGAGACTATATCAACATTAGATGCATGAAAATCTTATTACTGTTGAACCTACTGCTAGTCGTTTTATGCCCTTCTATTTCTCATGTCAGTTTCAGCAAACAATGCACAAAACTGATGAGTGGCTAAGGTAGTTTTCAAACCTCTCGTAACTTAGCAAGAAATCAAGTCCTGGGCCTCAAGAAAACAACGGGGCAGGTTGCTCTCGCCTCGGACATGCATCGTGATATTTCATCTGTCGCCCCAACCAGTGGGAACAGGAATCTCAAGGCAACTGAGACTGGCACCCCCCCTGTGCCCCAGGCACTCCTGGGCGAGGCTGGAAGCGGAGCCCAAGGACAGCAGTGGTGGTGACTTGCCCTCTGTAACTGACAAAGATGCTCAGCCTCTAGCCGGGATATCACTGCACGCCTTGGAGGGAGGACCCGACCCTGGAGCGGCAGAGCCCGAGTGCTGCAGCACCCGAGGAGATCGGGAGGAGACTTGGCAAAGAAAGTTCAGGGCAGCGGCCGGGCGGCTGCAGAGCGCTCTACGTGCAACGCCGTCCCGGCTCCGAGGCATGAGGCAGAAGCTGCACAAGGCAACGGGACCCCCAGCGCTCAGCGAGGCGGCCACCAGCTGCTTCCCCAGCAGCCCCAGTAGAGGCAGGGGGCGGCCCACCCGCCCGAGGCGAGGAGCCCCAGCAGGTGCCCGACCTGAGGCTGCAGCCGCGCGGCCGGGAGCCCCGCTCGCGCCCTTTGTTAGCGGCCGGGGACGCTCCCTGCCCCGGCTCCTACCTATTTTAATCCTGACGCTCTGGAAGACCCGGAGCCCCTCTTCCTCCACCGCCATAGTGCCAGTGCCAGTGCCAGTGCCGCTGCCGCCGGGCCGGGCGCTCGAGCTCCTCCGCCGCGGGGACGCACCGGGAGGGAGGCGGCCAGCGGGAGGCTGGGCCGGGCTCGGGCAGCCGAGCACACTGCGCAGCCCCCGCCCGCTGCTGCCGCCGCCGCCGCCGCCGGCTCCCCTGGGGCGGGCAGAGAGCAGCGCCGCTTCCGCTGCCGCCGCCCCATTGGCTCGCCGGAGCCCCGGGCGCGCCGCTCATTGGTCCGCCCGGGCGGGCCGCTCCCCATTGGCGGAGAGCGGCAGAGGCGGCGAGTGTGGCGGCCCCGAACAGCTGGCGAGCGGGGGCCCGGCCAGCCACGCCCCCCAGGCGGGGACCGCCACCTGCCCCCGGCCCGGTGCGCGGGGCACCCCTCGCCTGCGAGCGGGGGGCCGCGGGGGGGAGGGGCACCGGGCAGCTCCGGGGAGGTGGGGGCAGGCAGAGGGTGCTACTCCAAATGCCGCACCCGGGAGCTGTCCTCCCTGGGGCGCGGCGCTGCAACTGCCCGGCAGGTCTCCTCCTCCAGCCCCTGCTCCGCGAGGAGAAAGGGCTCGGGAGCTCTCCCCTCTCTAGCCCTAAAGTCAGGCAGGGTGACACCCCCGCCCCATCCTCCCGGCCTGCTCAGAGGGGCCAGGTTGAAGCCAAGCCTTCCGACCGAGGAGAGAGTGAGGAAACTCGTCATATCCCCTTCGTATGACCACAACCAGAGTGTAACGCCATCAGCAAAGCCACAGCTGCAGCGATCAGACCTTGCTTCTGGGCTCAGTGTGGTCCTCTGCAAATCCCGCTCTGCCTGGCAGCAGGGGTACAGCGGGAAACTGTGTCCCAATGCGGGTCTGCTCGTGTACCAAACAGAGCAAGAAACCACCCACAAAGCAGCGCTCCCTCCAAGCTGAGCTTTGGGCTACATAAAGCCAACAGCTGGAACGTCACCTCTGGAGTTTAAGTATAAAAAGATTAGAAAAGTTTCTTGCCCTTTTCTGTGCAGCTCTTAGCTTTCCAAGTATAAACTAGGTGCCCTGGCTGCAGGGAACAGCTCAGCCTAGCTGGGTTCCATTTCCATAGTACTAGCCTGGAGCAACCTAAGCTAAGCTGAAAACAATTTCTGTGAGTAAAGGAAATAGGTTCAATTTAGGATGTATCCCAATAAAAAAGAAATCCTCATTGCCTTCCCAGAGCCTGAAGATCTCTCAGTTCAGAGTGCTGTGACCATGTTGGAAAGGAGTCAGCTACACTTGAGAATGCTGTATGTAGGCCTTCCCCCAAAATGCCAGTGCTGGTTCTGCTGTTGCTAAGGGCCTTCTAATCATGCATTAGAGGTGAGAAAAAAGTAGGGAAGAACTGACTAGTGAAGGACAGCCTGGGTGCACACAAATTAATTAGTGGGTAGGTGGGAGACAACAGAAGATCAGCAGAAAAAGCAGGAGAAGAATCTCAAAAGCAATACACTTTTAGTGAATGCAAGAAGCTTGTCCAGTAGGAGCAAAAGGTGAAAGTAAGCCAGTGCACCCAGTGCAGTGACCCAGTAAGAGAGTGGCTGGCTGGGGGGCCCGGGTCGTAGCCACAGGAATCGGACAGGTGGGACTCTGCCCTGGCACCCAACACCCAGGCCTAGTGCCGTGCCCACGCTCCTGGTCCCAAGCCCCTCCCCTACCTCCAATCTCCTGCCCCAAGCTCTTGCACACCCACTCCAACCCCCACACTCCATGCCACATTTAAATTTTATAGGCACTGTTGTAAAACAACCCCCCCGGCCTTGAGCTCCCCACCCCCGGCAAAGGGGGATTGCTACACGACAGCACCTGTAAGAAATGTACCTTACTTTCTTCCCTGAGAACAGTTCAAACAATCACTATGTTCCTTGCAGCTTCAGTTCCACTAGAGCTTCAAGTGATTCTGAGCAAAGACATTCATCTCCTTATTTTTAAATATGTATCAGAGGTCAGTATTTTTGAATGGTACATGGAAGCAGTCAGAAGCTGTAATAGGAGTACAGCTACACGTAAGAGGAAAAGTCTCTCAAGCTTTTCAATTTTGTGACAGACACAGGTATGAGGCAAATTCCAAGAGGAAATAGACAAGTTTAGAGACTGAAAGGGGAGGAAAGGATTATCTCGAGGAGTCATGTCTGTCTGAATCAGCTAGTCACTTAATGATCTCATTTACAGTTATCTAACACGTTTTGTCTCTAATAATTCCAAAGTACTTTACAAACGCCTCCCATTAGAATTTAAGGCTTAAACTTGCAATGTCTTAATCTCTTTAGTCCCAGGGACTCCAGGGGAAACAGTCAGTTTAAAGCACCTACTTGCTCAGCTCCCGTCTTTGTCCACTTCAACCATATTCTAGCACAAGATACATTTAGCCCCCATGAAATACAGCCACTTGTTCAATGAATAGTGACAACTAGTTGGAACACAGTGTGCTGTGGAAGAGAGAGAGGTATGGAAATTTTGACTACAACCAAGTAAACAAACTTCTCTTCTTATCCAAAGTTCTATGAGTTTTTTAATCTTCATGCCAAGCACAAAGGATCTGGGGTTTAAGTCTGAAATGAAAGACACTCTTCCTTCCTTTGTGTGGTTATTTATTAGCAATCAGGGAACTTCCTTCTGTACCTCCGTAGAACACCAAGTTGAAGAAATCTGTTTCCTTGCTGTATTCATGAAGTAATTTCAGCCTCACAGAACGTATTATACCTCCCTCCTCTTTGTTTCTGTGGTTGTCATACCATCAATTGCTAGATATAGTACAACACCCTTTGCCGCACTTCACGGCTTTGATGCAGCTACCACCTTTAGGAAATTTATAAAATAGCCGCCTTTGGAGGCCTAGTCCTTAAGGCTTTTGTTGAATGCTAATTTTTGTGATGGAAAAGTGAGTTGTTTTAGATTCACTCCTCTAGTATTTCCTGTGTTTCTCTATTGTGCCAGAAAGGCTAGAGGTGTCAGTATTGCCACTACTACAGTACAATTCACACAGCCTCTTAGCATCACTCTGCTCTGACATAGAGTTATGGGACCAAATTCTGCTGCTATTTTCATTACCACAACCCCACTAAGTGAAATAAGTGTCACAGGATAGCAAAAGGCCTGACTTGGCCCAGAGGTTGTGTGACTCACTGTGCCATAAGTTTGTACCATTCTGTGGTCTTCTGTGTAATACAGAGGAAAGAAAAGCTACTTGCAGTTATTAGTGGTCAAAACACTCAGTTATACTAGGGGCTCACAAGATCTGGAGTGATTAAAATAAAGCTCTGTTAGCAAACTATTAAAACTTGGAGGGAATAGGCCTGTGCTGTCCTCTGCCTTATCAAAGGAGTTTTGGGGCTAACTGGGCCTTGCAGGGAACTGTCAGTACAACATACTGCAAAGACATTTCCCCTTCCAAAGTTCCCTCAGTGATATTCTGTTGTCAGAACATAAGCATGACAAACATGCATGCAGAAAACCCACGTTTCCCCAAAACAAATATTAAAAACCATTCTAAATCTTAGCTATGCTACTCCACCCCTATTTAGGGTTATCATCTCACTGTGCAGAGTCTCAGTACTGCTACCGCGACCTTCTCCAGCCCAAAGCATCCATGAGTTTCCAAATTACACAGCCAGGTAAAGGCCAAGGAACAATGGCTCTGCAGCAGGCAGAGCTGTTCATGAAAATAATCAACCTGCTGCAGTGAATGCAATTGAATCAACTAATCCTGTATAATCACACATCGCACTACTTTTTTTAACCTTAAGGATCCAAAGCCAGCCTCTTCCTACATTTGACTTTGTTACCATATATGAGATAACTAAGGTCAGCACACATCTATTCTCGCATGAGCTGTTCTTAAGGTTCTACTCTACAGACAGCTCGGCCAGCCCTGTAGCTTGCATTTTTAAACAGTTAGTAGTACTTCTACCTCCCACATTTTCAGGTGGGGTAACAAGCTATGAGCCAATGGCTGTGTGTTTTCTGTAAAAACCAGTATTTAGTGCTAACTTGAGCTAGATCTCAGTGTAAAATTCTATCAGAGACAAGGTACTATTATAGGTTTTCCTCGTTGCAGTTAATCAAGGTTACCCCACTAAGGGTATAGGTGACCTCAGCTAACACCACAGTCTGGTTTCCATTCGAAATTTACATCAGAAGAGCCATCTCAAGCTTTCATATCAGTGTAAAAACCAACCCTCCTTTTTTCCCGTGAAGTCTCTGTGAGTCATCGGAAGACAACATTTCCAAGAGGATCAGTGTAACTGCTAATAGGGTGGTTGTTTTGGCCAAATACTGCCAGCTTGTTACACCCTGCCAAAAATTAATCCCTAGCAAAAAACAACAGAACAAAAAAAAAATGATGTGCAGGAGATGAAGTTATTATTTAGAGGAACAGAGAACACATGCAGTCCATTCACAGTGAATTTATCCTCAGTGCTTTTGTGAGGTAGTGAAGTATTTATCCCCGTGTTTACATAGTTAAATTGGGAATATTCCAACACATTAAGGCCCAAATCCACAGAGGGGCTTTTGTATTCCAACACTGACTGTCCCAACAAGCAACATCAGAAAACCCTGCAATCCGCACATTAGCCACGTCTACACGAGCTGGCTACTTCGAAGTAGCCACGCCAACTTTGAAATAGTGCCCGCCACGTCTACACATGGCGAGCGCTATTTCGAAGTTGAAATCGACGTAAGGCGGCAAGACGTCAAAGTCGCTATCCCCGTCAGGAGATGGGAATAGCGCCCTACTTCGAAGTTGAACGTTGAAGTAAGGCACGTGTAGGCGATCCGCGTCCTGCACCATCGAAAGAGCGGGGTCCGCCATGGCGGCCATCAGCTGAGGGGTAGAGAGACGCTCTCTGCAGCCCCTGAGCTCTATGGTCACTGCATGCAGCAGCCCCTTAAAGCTCTCCGCCCCTTGCGTTCCTGTGCAGGAAGCTGAGAGCACGTGCAGGCGGCAGCACTGCCACGCGGCCAGCCTGCACGTCCTCCCAGAGCCCCAACCCACCACCCCCGCAGCGATGGCTGGCAGCCAGCCACCCCCCAAGCGCCCCCAGGGCACCCCCCGCAAAGGGCCAGCCAGCCAGCTCGGGAAGAGGCAGCGGGGCCCCTCCTGGACGGAAGCCGAGATCCGGGACCTGCTGGGGCTCTGGGGCAAGGAGGAGGTGCTCCAGGTAATGGGGAACAAGAGGCGGAACGCAGATGCGTTCGCTCAGCTGGCTGAGGGCCTGGCTGCCCAGGGTCGGCCTGCCCGCACTCCTGACCATGTCAGGACTAAGGTGAAGGAGCTGTGGCAGGGTTACACCCAGGCCTGGGATGCGGCCAGCCGATCTGGGGCCGCCCCCGCCACTTGCCCCTTTTACAGGGAGCTCAGGTCCATCCTGGGCACCCAGTACACCTCCTCCCCCCCGGCCACTCTTGACACCTCAGCTGATGAGCCCCAGCAGGCCCCGGAGATGGAGTCCGCCCCGGAGGCAAGCCCTGCACCCCAGGGGCCCCCCCTGGAGCCCAGCCCTGGGATGCCGGAGGAGGAGGAGGGGGAATCCTTCTCCAGCGACGGGGGGCTGTGGATTGCCATCCCATCCCGGAGCTCCAGCAGGGCGTCCGCCGAGAGGGTGTCCCCTGACCGTGGGAGTGGACCATCAGGAATGTACCCCCCTGGTGCACACCCCTGGGGTTACGGGGCAGGGACAAGAGACATGACCAGGGCCCTCCACATCCCCAGATGACCACGGCCCCAAGGACAGCAGTGGCATGTCCCTCAGAAGAGTGCATCAGCCCCTGCCCCCCCAGCAGGACAGCACCATGCCCCATCCCTGGGGATGGGGGGAGCGGAACCTAGGGTCCCCAGAGCTGGGGGTGGGACACCCATCAGCAGCAGCAGCATCTCCTGGGGACAGGGATGGGGAACCAGCAGCAGAGGGGTGGGGGGACAAGAGCCACGGCTTGGGGGCCACACTAAAGGCTGTCTCCACTCTTCTTCCCCCGTGTTCTGCAGCTGCACCATCGGAGGGCCCGGAGAGCGCTGGTGAGGTGTCCGTCATCCCGGAGAGCCCACTGGGGCCATCCCAGCAGGTCAGCCCCTCGGCGGAGCACCAACCAGCCCCAGGACGAGGCCAACAGCGGAGCCACCACCAGAAGACGGCCACGGACTCCCAGCTGCTCGCGACCCTCCGGCGTCAGCTGGAGGTGTCAGAGCGGTGCCTGCGGGTGGAGGAGCAGCGGCTCAAGCTAGAAGAGCGAGCGCTGGCCTGGCGCCAGGAGGCATGGGGGGCCTTCATGCGCACATTCGAGCGCATAGCAGAACACCTGGCCCCCCATGCCACGCGACCCGCCGCTCCGACCGCCATCCGCCACCCACCACCCTGGGGCCCACCGCCAAGGGGGACCTGGGGCCTGCAGACACCCGCCGGCCGTATCTGCCGCTTCGCCTGGCCCCCACCCAGCCTCGGCCAGGGCTCCGGCTGAGGCGAGGGTTGCGCCCTCCAACCCTGGGCGCCGGATAGTAGGGGTGCAGGGCCAAGGACGTGGCCCCCCCCCTTTGTACATATCCCCCATTATTTGTATATAGTTTGTGTTGGACCCCTGTTTTGTTATGGTACCTGCCCCCCCATGTAAATAGTTCCCCCCTTTTGTTCTTTCTCTCTATATATATTGTTGTATTAATAATAAGACATTTCACTGTTTGGTTTAAAAAAACAGGTCCATTTATTTGCAAGAAAAGTTGGGGGGGTGCTCCTGGGTGGTCTGTGGTGTGGGCATGGGGGCAGGGAGTGTTGTGGAGGATGGGGGGGTGCAGTGGGTGGCCTGCCAGCGTTCACCCCGCAGCCTGGTCAAAATGGGCCCGCAGGGCCTCCCGGACCCAGATCCCCTTGGGGTCCACCTGGTGACTGGGGGCATCAGGTGGCTGCATGTCGGCCCTGCCAGCCTCCACAGCCCAGCCCTGGAAGAATGCCTCCCCCTTGCTCTCCACCAGGTTGTGGAGTGCGCTGTACACGCCCACAACCTGGGGGATGTTGGTGGGGCCCGCATCCAGGCGGGTAAGGAGACACCTCCAGTGCCCTTTGAGGCGGATGAAAGTGCGCTCGACCACCTGGCACGCATGGTTCAAGCGCGTGTTGAACCGCTCCTGGCTGGCACTGATATGGCCCGTGTAAGGGTGCATGAGCCAGGGCCGGAGGGGGTACGCTGCGTCTGCGATGACGCAGAGGGGCATGGTGGTGTCCCCCACAGGGATCTCCTGCTGGGGGATGTAGGTCCCTGCCTCCAGCCGGTGGCACAGGCCTGAATTTCTGAATACCCGGGCGTCGTGGGTGCTGCCAGGCCAGCCCACATATATGTCCAGGAAGCAGCTCCAGCTGTCCACCAAGGCCTGGAGGACCACAGAATGGTAGCCCTTATTGTTGAGGAAGCGTCCTCCGCTGTGCTCCAGGGAACGGATGGGGATATGGGTCCCATCCAGAGCCCCAAAGCAATTTGGGAAGCCCAGGCTGGCAAACCCCGCGATGGCAGCATCCGGGTCCCCAAGCCGCACGAGCCTGTGGAGGAGCAGGGCGTTGATTACGCGGACGACCTGCAGGGGTAGGACATGAGAGAGCACCAGTGAGGGGTGTGCAGGGTGTGTCTGGCCCTCCACCCCAGGGCTCCCCACTTCCAGGGCTCCCCGCCCCCAGGTCCTCTTACCTCCATGAGGACAGCCCCGACAGTGGCCTTGCCCACGCCGAACTGCTGCCCTACAGATCGGTAGCTGTCTGGAGTCGGCAGCTTCCAGACAGCGATGCCAACCCGTTTCTCGACGGTGAGGGCATGTCGCATGGAGGTGTCCTGGTGCCGTAAGGCAGGGGTGAGCCACTGGCAGAGCTCCAGGAATGTCTGCTGGCTCATGCGGAAATTCTGGAGCCAGCGGTCATTGTCCCACTCACCATGCACCAGCCGCTCCCACCAGTCCGTGCTCGTGGGGTAGCTCCACAGCCGGCAGTGTGTGCGGCGGGGTGGGGGGCGGTGGCGGTCGGAGGGCTGCAAGGTCTGGGGCTGCTTCCTCATCCCCTGGGGGCAGCTCCTCTTCTGTGAATAAAAGGTGGTCAGCTGCCTCCTGCATAGCATTGAACAGAGCGAGCACTGCTCCTGCAGGGGCGGGTGTGTGGACCTCTGGCTGCTGCTGCTGTGGGTCCATGACTGCGTCGCCCGAGGTGTGCGTGACTGTGGTTCTGCAGACCGCGTGCTGTGCAGGCTGTGTGTGTCTGGGAGGGGCCCTTTAAGGGAGCGGCTAGCTGTTGCCCTGGAAGTGCTAGTCCACCCTGTGACCCTGTCTGCAGCTGTTCCTGGCACCCTTATTTCGATGTGGGCCGCTTTGGCGTGTGGACGCTCCCCTGCAGCGCCTACTTCGATGTGGTGCTGCCCAACGTCGACGTTGAACGTCAACGGCACCAGCCCTGGAGGACGTGTAGACGCTATTCATCGAAATAGCTTATTTCGATTTTGCTACATCGAAATAAGCTATTTCGACGTAGCGTCCCCGTGTAGATGTAGCTATTCTGCGTTAGTTGCCTAAACTTTGTATGCGACGCCTGGGGAAAAACAGGCACCATAGAAGGGGATTGACAGAAGCCAGTATGCTAGGTGGCTGCTCACCTAAACTAGTCAATGGGAGATTACCAACAAGAGGGCTGTATCCTAACCGCTAGTGTCTCCGGGAGCTGGGCTCCTAAGGCTGAGCTGCAGGCAAGTGCCTGTCCCAGTCAGTGATCCCTGAATAGGATCCCACTCCTGAGGATAGGCAGGCAACCTGCTTTGTTTCTACTGACAATGAGTTACGCACCTGCCTCACTCCATACAGAATGAGAGAAGGTGGTGCTGGCACCCACCTCAGAACTTATAGCTAAGCTTGGCTGACTCTGAATTTAATGAGTAACTATTGGAATATGTTGATTTCAGTGTGTCAGCTGAAATTGGTGGGGGAAAAAATATCCGTGGGTAATAGCTCGCTTGCAGGCATCAGGTATCAGCTGAGGCAGCACAGGGAGCTCTCTTCAGACCCTCTGTCAGGGGACTGAGCCAGCAGGTCTGTGACAGCAGAACCGGCTCCAGGTGCTGCCTCAGGATTGGTGCCACCTGATCTCTGCAGACACATGGTGAGCGAAAGCTGTGGTCTTGGCCCAGCAGAGCAGAGACACTAGACCAGGACTGTAAAGAAGAGGGAGAGTTGTGTGCTGGCAACAGATGCCATCCTGAAGGGCTCCATCCCTGGAAAGAAACCAGCAAGATAGCCTCACTCAGTCAGCTTCTCTTCCCTGTAGCCCTGGCTAGGGGCATCTGCTCTTCTCATATTGTGCCTGCAAGGATCGTGACAGGAATCACTGACCCTGTAGCTATTCAGGGAGTCTTCTGCAGCTCCACTGTAACAACCCTGTTCACTCACCAGTCAGGCACCAGTCATTCTCCTGTCTTGGAGCTCTACATGTGATCGCAGAGCCCCACAGCTTGCTGTCAGCACTGCCAAACTCCCCTGGAAAAATAAAAACAGGGAAAATATAAATGACATACAATATACGCTAATATAAATGATAAAAGCTGACTAAATTACAGAAAAGAAAAAATGAATTCTGCCTAGGCATTTTTAGCCCAGGGTTCAGAGCAGTTTCTGGGATGCGGAAGGCCTGCCTGAGAGGGAAAAGCATTCGAACAGTGGCTTCTCAGCTCAGGAGAGTGCTGTAAGCCTCTGGGCTGTGGAATATTCTAAGGTGGGGTTCCCTTAGCCTTTCCTGTTGATGTGCTTCCTCTGTGTCTAAATAACTGGAGTCATTAGGGCGGGAGGATTGCATTCTGAGTCTCCCACCTCCCAGGTGTGTACCCTAAACACCAAACTAGAGTGTCAATCTCATTCTTTTAGCCCGGTATTGTAAGACTCTATCTTCACCCAGTTGGAGGATCACACTGAAAAATAAATAAGAGCTAGGCATCCAGCTGCCTAGAGGTAGCAGTGTACATGCCCAGAGGCAGGAACTGAGAGAAATTTTACAGCAAATCATGGATGCTGGTGGTGCTGCACATGCCACTTGAAGTGGCTTTCATCATATGGGTCAATGGTTCCCAGCACCCCCTTCTGGCTAAGCAGTACACTGTCAGCATTCTCTGGCTCAATTTTCATCCCTCAGGGTGGTCTCCTCAGCTTTTCAAACTCCCATCTGTGCTGGGGATGGGGCTTAGCTCTCCAGCCCAGTCATAAACCAAACTTAACCCTGTCTGTGGTAGCAAGCAGACCATTCAAGCCCCAAAGAAAAAAAACGTTCCTCTGCCTTCTGGGGGTTTCTGTTCAGCCCACCCTCAAGGGCTGGGAACAAAGCGAATTCTGAGCTACCTTTGAGTTTTCACCCTGCTCGACACAGTGTTATGGGGCCTGTTGAAGGGTGCCTTGTCCCTCCCCTTCTGAGGGCAGCATCAGGCCCTCTACAGCCCCTCACACTGTATGCAACCCCTTCCCTCTCAGGGCCATGCACCCCACTGGCCAGAGTCAGCCAACCCTGCCCCTCCCTGCCCCTCCCAGTTCCAGCACCCATACCACAAATGTTTAGATGCTCAGACCTGGCCCAGTGAGGCCTGATGGGTGGGAAGGCAGCTCACTGGCAGCGGCGACTGGCCATTGGGCGATGGGGCTCTGGAGGCACAGGGCCTAAGGCAACTGTCTTGCTCATGTTGCCGTAAGTCCAGACACGTAGATGCTGATTGAACTAAGGCATCTGAAGCAGTGGTGGGCAACCTGCAGCCCGTGGACCATATGCAGCTCTTTGAGCTTGTGTGTGTGGCTCATGAGACATTTTGCATACCATTGCCCAGCCACAGGATTTCCAGATTCTGCTGGGTTCCATCAGTGCAGTTTTTTTTAATTACCAGTATTACTAAAGAGACATACACATGACGTGAGGTATGGGCTGACTGCATACAACACTGACTGTGAGAGCCGTGCGCTCCATCTGCCTCCAATCAAGCACCGCTATGGTTCAGTCAGCACACCGTGCGAATTCTAGGCACGCAAGTGCGGTTAGCAAAACTACCCTGTCCGGGAAGGCCATCTTGATTACAACAATCTTGCAGGCCCCTAAGATGGAAGCCCACTTTTGCAGCCCACCACTAGCCTATGCTGTCAACTGTTGATCTACAGGAATAGACAGCAGCCAGTGTTGTGGATTGTCATGGAGCTTAAAATGGGGACTTTGGCATTTAAGCACACTTGTGGACCTGGGCGCAAGTGACATGCCCAAGCCCACTGGAAGTGGAGTTGTGGCACACCTAGCAATTGAACCCAGATTTCTTAAATCTAAACCCAGTGTCCCAGCTACTAGAAGAGGAAATTGTCTAAAGATCTGTAGAGTCCACTAACAGCAGATACAAGATGACAGGTTGGACAAAAAACAGTTAAAATGACTTTCCATCATTTAAGAAAAACAATCACCTCACACTTTGAGTCATGTGGGTTTCATCTCCCCATAATCCACTAAGTGCCATTACTTGTGGCTTGTGCAGTCTGGTTTGCTGTTGCTCAGCCTCCCCTTGTGGTTTTTCATTCCATTTTATCTGTTCCCTTGACAACACTCCAGCGTAACATATCAGTCCATTCACAACATTAGCTACCCTTCTTCTTGAGGCATAGCTAAAAATCTCTTAATAGCTTGTTTTCCTCATAACAAGCACTCCTTGCCACACAGTTTTCATTTGTAGGTCATTCACTGTTTCTGGTAGATGAAATCACACTGCAATATAGAGCAAAGCATTTTGCTCACAAGGCAGCATTTCTGGATCACTGGAAGGAACAGGGAATAAAAGAAACGTGGAGCTTATTGGACACTCGATAGAAGTTAACAAGTCAGTGACAAGCAGGCCATACCATCTCATATCAGCCCCTTCCGGCTAAGCAGTACACTGTCAGCATTCTCTGGCTCAATTTTCATCCGCCAATGTGGGTCTCCTCAGCCTTTCAAACTCCCATCTGTGCTGGGGATGGGGCTTAGCTCTCCAGCCTAAACACAAACCAAACTTAACCCTGTCTGGGGTAGCAAACAGACCATTCAAGCCTCAAAGAAAAAAAGGTTCCTCTGCCTTCTGGGGGTTTCTCTTCAGCCCACCCTCAAGGGAGGGGAACAAAGCAAATTCTGAGCTACCTTTGAGTTTTTACCCTGCTCTGACATAGTCTTATGGGGACTGTTGAAGGGTGCCTTGTCCCTCCCCTTCTGAGGGCAGCATCAGGCCCTCTACAGCCCCTCACACTGTATCCAACCCCTTCCCTCTCAGGGCCATGCACCCCACTGGCCAGAGTCAGCCAACCCTGCCCCTCCCAGCTGCAGGGCAGTGCATCCCACCAGCCAGAGTCAGTCAATACAATTACCCTGCAATCTCCGGGAGGAACTTCAAAAGGATCTCACAAAACTGAGTAATTGGGCAACAAAATGGCAAGTGAAATTTAATGTGGATAAATGTAAAGTAATGCACTTTGGAAAAATATAACCCCAACTATACCTACAGTATGGTGGAAGCTAATTTAGCAACAACTAATGAGGAAGGAGATTTGGAGTCATCATTGATGGTTCTCTGACAACATCCATGCAGGGTGCAACAGCAGTCAAAAAAGCAAACAGGATGTTAGGAATCATTAAAAAAGGGAGCGAGAATAAGACGGAGAATATCTTATTGCTGTTAGGTAAAACCAGGTATGCCCACAGCTTGAATACTGCACACGGATGTAGTCACCACATCTCAAAAAAAGATACAGTGGCATTAGAACAGATTCAGAAAAGGCCAGCTAAAATGGTTAGGGGTTTAGAATGGGTCCCATATGAAGACAGATTAAAGAGACAGACTTTTCAGCTTCGAAAAGAGGAGACTAAGAGGGGATATGGTAGAGGTATATGAAATTATGAGTGGTGTGGAGAATGCGAACAAGGAAAAGTTATTTACTTGTTCCCAGAATATAACAAGTAGAGGACACCAAATGAAATTAATGGGCAGCAGGCTTAAAACAAAGAAAAGAAAGTTCTTCACACACCACACAGTCAACCTGTGGAACTCCTTGCCAGAGGAGGCTGTGAAAGCTAGGACTATAACAAGGTTTTAAAAAGAGCTAGATAAATTTGGGGAGGTTAGGTCTATTCATGGCTTTTAGCCAGGATAAGGAATGGTGTCCCTAGCCTCTGTTTGTCAAAGGCTAGAGTTGGATGGCAGGAGAGAGATCACTTGATCGTTACCTGTTCAGTTCACTCCCTCTGGGGCACCTGGCACTGGCCACTGTCAGCAGACTGGATACTGGGCTGTATGGACCTTTGGTTTGACTCAGTATGACCATTCTTATATGCAGTACGACCTAGGGCCCAACCATCAAACAAAAGCCATAAATCCTGTATGAGATTGCTGAGGAGGAGTTAAGGCAACCCAGGCTCTCCCTCTCCACTGGGTCCCAACCCAGGCCCCTTTCAGCAGCAGAACTGTTCGCTACTAGCTTGGTGGGGAACACTCCCTCAACACACAGAACTCCTAAGGCAACAATTCCCTGCCCTGGGCTGCTTTCTATCGAACTCTTGGGTTAGTCCTCTCCATCCCTTTGCTCCAGTCTGGGATTTCTCCTGAAGTCTCTTGCAACCTGGCTCCCATGACTCAGTCCATTAGCACATCCTCCCCTAGAACGCCTGTGATACCACCTTCTTCTGTGACAGTCTGCCCTGACTGAGCAACTCCACAGGCCTTTATACCCAGCCTCCAGCTGGAGCATGCCCAGCAGGGCCAGGGTGGCGGGGGAGACAGAATGCCTCAGCCAAGTAAGCCAGGTTAACCCCTTCAGGCCCAGTGCAGGATTGATACACCCCATCACAGAGACCCAAGCAGGTTTCCCTGGAGTAAACTGATTAGACTCACACTCAGGACCTTCCGCAAGAGCCTGGTCACTCCCCTGAGTTTCCAACTCCCAGATTGTTCTCTTAGTCCTCTTGTAAACCTATTTGAACTAGCCAATTTTCTTCTACGTTGCCTTCTTCAGGTAATAACAACTTCCCTAACTACGAAGGGGGGTGAGATTTTAAGTAAAGCTCTCTAACGCCTCCATTTCATCCTTTCAGTGTCCAAGCTATAATATACTGAAAATTGGTTATAAATACATTGTAAAAAACCCCCACACAAAATGCATAAATTGTTCTTTTAAGATCTCCACATTCCTGAGCTGCACAAATGAACTGTGATTGCATATATACAGGCAGCAGATATTAGCAGTCTGAGCAAAAAGTCCAGGCCAAGTGGAATGCTACTCTTTGGATGTGAGTGTCTGTTAATGACAATATATTTCAATGTTTCTCTTCATTGAAAACATATGGATTTGTATATCAGCTCTGCAGAGGATTCTTGGATCTAAATTAGACTACACAGAAGGTCATTGTCTGTGACTCATTTCTGCCAGGAAAGGAAATCACTCTCTTTCAGTGATCTAGATGATAGCTTTCTTTTGGGACAAAACAGACTTATGAAATGTTCTAATCTCCTTTAACGTATTCTACGAAGCTAACAAAACACATAGCTACTAGGTGCTGAGTACCACAAAATTGCTATTATGTATTTACTGAATATTTTTGTAGATACGTCTCATCACCTTCACCCGTAAAAGAAGTTCTTACCAAATTTATTGTATTCAAAAGGAGAATTAGGTACAAAATTGTACATCACTTGGATAAGTATATCGATTGACAGTGGCAACCAATGTGTCTTATGCAATGCAAATGCAATGCCAATTATGTCTTCTTGCATGTTATGCTAGTCTTTGGAAAAGTTCTTAAAGAAATAAAATGACTGATAGTAATAATATACTATGACCTAATCAACACCTCTTATGAAAAGGTGTCACAGCAATAAGAGACTATCAAGGTGTGGTTTATTGAGAGAAGCCTGGTCAAGTAGCTTGAAAAAGTAAAACTGGGAACAGGAATGTCTGAGTTTTACCACCATGTTTTTACAAAATATGTTCAGAGGCCTAGAACTCTTTAACTTCTATGCTTCTCTCCTCATCTGTAAAATGGAGGTAATATAGATCTGCCTTAGAGGTTGTTTGTGAAGGCTAAGTAGATGTCAGTAAAGTGCTTTGAACATGAACTTACATACCATATAAAGACCCAAGGCCTAAAGATAAATTTAGGAACCTACCAACACCGCCGTCCTCGAGCAAGCTGGAATCCCAACCATGCACACGCTCCTCAGGCAGCGTCGGCTTCACTGGCTTGGCCACGTCCACAGGATGAATGATGGAAGGACTCCAAAAGACATCCTGTATGGTGAGCTAGCCTCTGGCAAAAGACCTCCCGGACACCCTCAGTTGCGCTACAAAGATGTCTGCAAGAGAGACCTCAAAGAGGTAGACATCGAGCTGGACAACTGGGAAGAACTAGCAGACGACCGCAGCAGACGGAAGCAGGGGTTACACAAGGGCCTTCAGAAGGGCGAGATGAGGATCAGACAGCTAGCAGAGGAGAAGCGAGTGCACAGAAAGCACACTAAGGACTTGCCAGACACCCACCACATCTGCAAGAGATGCAGCAAGGATTGTCACTCTCGTGTGGGTCTTCATAGTCACAGTAGACGCTGTAAATGAAGTCCTCAATTGAAACTATAAAGGGCGCGATCCATAGTCTATGCAGACTGAAGGATGCCTACTACTACTACTACTACATTAGGCACCTAGGTTTGACATTTTTTGCTTAAATATTATTATTGATGCTACATTGCAACATTTGTCTTGTCACATCGCATCAACACACAACTGAACTGGGTTATAGCAACAAAATATGACACAAAAATGCAATAAAATATCAGGATGCCAGAGTGAAACTCTCTATAAATCCATTTGCTGCAATGGCTCTGCAGCTCTTTACTGGCGAGACTCACTGTGTTCAAGGATTAGGCAGCAGAGATTCCTTAGCAAAGGGTCCTTTGTTCTTTGCCAACAGCTCTCATCTCAGACCTGACACACTTGCTACGGCAAATACAAATGCAGTAAAACCCCTATTTATGTGATTTCAACTTGTGCATTACTTGGATTAATACGAGTTGAAATCATGAGTGGCAGGGAGCCAGGAACCAAGCAGCTCCCGACACCCCTCCCCTTGCGGAAGCCAAGATACTGACCAGCACTGCTGCACTGGTCAGTTTCCTGGCCCTAAGGAGTGGCAGGGAGCTATGAACCAGGCAACACCCTGGCTCCCACCCCCGCTCTGTTCCCGGTTCTAGTGAGTGGTGGGGAGCCGGGAACCAGCTGCGTGTCACTTGCAGGAGCAAGGAAACTGATCAGCACAGCAGTGCGGGACAGTTTCCCAACTCCCACCAGGAAAGGAGCCAAGCTACCATCTGATTCACTGCTCACCGCCAGACCCAGGAGCTGGGAAACTGACCAGCGCAGCAGCTCTGGTCAGTTTCCCAGCTCCTCCGACTTGGGCAAAATTCAACTTACACATGGTTGCCCAGGAACACAACCTATGCATGAGTTGGGGGTTTACTGTGCTATGTAATCCAGGAGTGGGCAATAGTTGTTGCAGGGTGGCCAGTCCAAGGATTTGGTAAATGGTCAGAGACCACACTTTTCTACTGGATTAATGGAGGGAGTGTGGGGTCTGGGATGGAATTTGGGTGCAGAAAGGGGACTGGGGTGTTGGGGGGCAGATGCAGGCTCTGACCAAAAGAGCTTAACCTAGGTGGCTGCCGGCCAGTGTGTCATGATCATGAGGGTTAGCCAGCAGCTTGGGAGTAAAAGGGTTAACCGCCTTAGCCAGATGGGGTTGGCCTATAGGAAGGTAGGTAAGAATTGAATTTTGGCTCCTCCCTGTTCTGGGCTCTGGCCCTTCTTCTTCTTTCCAGCCGTGAGGGAGAGAGACACAGACTATCTCCCTCCACGGACAGGCCCTCCAATCTTCTGTAAGTTGGGTAAAGTTTAGGTAAGTCCGTTAGGCTTTGTTGTTTTATGGTTTGGGAAGTGGGATCTGATGTCTGTGCACTTTTTAGAAATGTTCTTTTACTCTCCTTGGCTACGTCTACACGTGAAGCCAACATCGAAATAGGCTATTTCGATGAATAACGTCTACAAGTCCTCCAGGGCTGGCAACGTCGATGTTCAACTTCGACGTTGTGCGGCACCACATCGAAATAGGCGCTGCGAGGGAACGTCTACACGCCAAAGTAGCACACATCGAAATAAGGGTGCCAGGCACAGCTGCAGACAGGGTCACAGGGCGGACTCAACAGCAAGCCGCTCCCTTAAAGGGCCCCTCCCAGACACAGTTGCACTAAACAACACAAGATACACAGAGCTGACAACTGGTTGCAGACCCTGTGCCTGCAGCATGGATCCCCAGCTGCCGCAGAAGCAGCCAGAAGCCCTGGGCTAAGGGCTGCTGCCCACAGTGACCATAGAGCCCCGCAGGGGCTGGAGAGAGAGCATCTCTCAACCCCCCAGCTGATGGCTGCCATGGAGGACCCAGCAATTTCGACGTTGCGGGACGCGGATCGTCTACACTGTCCCTACTTCGACGTTGAACGTCGAAGTAGGGCGCTATTCCTATCTCCTCATGAGGTTAGCGACTTCGACGTCTCGCCGCCTAACGTCGAAGTTAACTTCAAAATAGCGCCCGACGCGTGTAGACGTGACGGGCGCTATTTCGAAGTTGGTGCCGCTACTTCGAAGTAGTGTGCACGTGTAGACGCAGCCCTTGTAACTAAGTTCTAGGCCCATGGTGGAGTCTCCCCATGTGTTTTACTTTGTGGCTCTTCCATCTAGTCATGAGGCTTGCAACACGAATATTGTTGTAATAATAAAAGTTCTCTCTTGTTCTTTTTATTAACCTGGTATTAGTTAATGTTTGTGTCCTGGTTTTTACTTTTGGGCTGAGGTTTCCCAAGTAGTCTCTCCCTGGTTTCTTTATTATTACTTGGGTGGTGGCAGCGAATTTTATCCCCAAAATGTAACGTTTTTAGGATTTTGGAGGAGAAGTTTATACTAAGACCTGGTAGATAAGGTTTTGGAGGTACTTTTGCTGGCCCCCACTTCTGCATTTATCTTGCTCCTTACCCACTCTAGCAAGATACATGCAGAAGTGGGGGCCAGCAAAAGTACCTCCAAAACCTTATCTACCAGGTCTTAGTATAAACTTCTCCTCCAAAATCCTAAAAACGTTACATTTTGGGGATAAAATTCGCTGCCACCACCCAAGTAATAATAAGGAAACCAGGGAGAGACTACTTGGGAAACCTCAGCCCAAAAGTAAAAACCAGGACACAAACATTAACTAATACCAGGTTAATAAAAAGAACAAGAGAGAACTTTTATTATTACAACAATATTCGTGTTGCAAGCCTCATGACTAGATGGAAGAGTCACAAAGTAAAACACATGGGGAGTCTCCACCATGGGCCTAGAACTTAGTTACAAGGAGAGTAAAAGAACATTTCTAAAAAGTGCACAGACATCAGATCCCGCTTCCCAAACCATAAAACAATGAACTTATCTAAACTTTACCCAATTTACAGAAGATTGGAGGGCCTGTCCGTGGAGGGAGATATTCTGCGTCTCTCTCCCTCATGGCTGGAAAGAAGAAGAAGGGCCAGAGACCAGAAGAGGGAGGAGCCAAAATTCTATTCTTACTTACATTCCTATAGGCCAACCCCACCTGGCTAAGGAGGTTAACCTTTTATTCCCAGGCTGCTGGCTAACTCTCATGATCATGACACAGTGGCATAACAGGACACTGAGGAAGGTTGCTGCCTGCCTGCCTTCCACAGCTCTACATGCCTGTCAGTGTGGCTGCCTACTGGGGCACACATGCCTCTGCATGCTCCTTAGAAGGATGCCTGGAACTGTAAGCACCATGCTCCATCTTCCATTGTTCATTGTTCAGAGCTGTTAGGATGGTGCTGGCAGCATGCAGAGATCCACCGCCCTCCTCCCTCCTAGGAGTTCACACACAGAGACGTGCTTCCCCCCAGCAGCTGGCTGCTTTAAATAGTGTGTGGGGCCATGGCAGGCATTCAGCCAGACTGAGTGCCCTGGTGGACCGCGAGGACATTAGCAGCCTGGAGGGTTATGGTGGGCCTGATGCAAACATTTGCTGGTCTGGATGCGGCCCACAGGGTGTATTTTGCAGCCCCCACTGTAAGCAGTGCCCATAAAGAATTATACATAATGTCTCTATTGAAAGCTTGCAACTTACAGAAGTGAATAATCCTGGTGTGAGGTCATACAGATAACGCATGTGGAATAAAGTGACTTGAAGTTCCTGCTTTTATGGTCTTATGGTTTAAAGGAGTCACCAGGGAATGATATTACTCACTGGAGGCCTATTCATGCCGGAGATAGCTGCCACTGGTCCCTGGGTTAGCTGGTGATGTAACGCAAGCCTCAGTTGTCTACCTTTGCCCATTCGCAGAAGAATCAATAGAAAAGCATCAAACACAAATGAAAACAACCAATATCCTGAGAGGCCAGAAAAAGGAACATTACATCAGCCAGGGGACTCTGTCTCCCCACTCCGATTATGAATGAGGTCAAACAACTGTTTCGGAATAACACGGGGTGGGGAAAGGCACTTTGTATCCATGCAATAAAGCCACATTGTGTTGAGCAGGGGTGTTTTTAAATTAAAGACTGGATCCCGGTTCCTAAAGCCTGTGCCTCTGCAACAGGCTGATCTTTGAAAGGAAAACCTACTCTGTTAGTTAGAAGAGCTAACCGTTAATAAGGGTAGGCCCTAGTTTGCATATTATGGCTTTGTATATTATTTGTTTTCGTCATTCTCTCTTGTTCCTAGTGGCATCTCTATGCTTCCTTAAATAAACCCTTTGCTTTATTATGCGGCCTGTGTTACACAGGAGTGGTGGTTTAAGGTAAAGCTGGTACACTGTGGTGCACTGCTCCTTGGCTGAGCAGAGGATATGGGATTTCCATAAACAATGGCTATCACAGAGGACTCCTCTTGCAGCTCCCTGCCCTGCCGCTGCTGAAATAATGGAACTAAATGTAATTGGTTTAATGGCCAGCAGGGCAGCGGGAGGGATCCAGCCATTCAACTAATTACATTTAGTTCCATTACTGCAGTGGTGGCAGGGCAGAGGGCCACCCACGCTGCAGGTGGGGGAAGTGAGCAGGAGAGCTGGAGAGGGAGTTTTGGCCAAGTCCACCCCTGCCGCAGCCACGTAGCCCCACTGAGAAAGAGACACAGGGGGAGGAACAGGGGGGAGGCAGAAGCTGAATCTGCCCCCACCGGAGCCACACAACTCTGCTGAGAAGGAGGGGGAGTGGGAGGACCAGCTTCAGCATGCACACACACAGCTGGAGGAACTTGTTGGCTGATGCAGGTTAATCCTGGGGCCCAGAGGGGTTAAGCCTGGGGATGCAGGGGTGGGAGTGGGCTTGAGGGGGGAGGGGTTAAGCCTGGAGGTGGGAGGGGGAACAGGTTTGAAGAGAAGACAAGTTAAGCCAGGGAGAGGAGGGGTGAAAGTAACAAACTTTCTAACTGGTACAAATCATTATGTGTGCACTGTTCTTAAAAGAGGGGTGACAAAAAGTAGAGAGTTTGACATTCTTTATTAAGGATCATATTGTATTCACGTGCATTGTGGCTCTCGATGCTATTTTGGCTGCAGACCCCTCGCCTAAGGGAAGTGGTTGAAAGGCAGGTGGTATTAAGCAGCTAACGCCCAGTTGAACCAGACAAGACTTCTTCTCACTGTAGTAAGATGAGGCGGAGTCTTGCCTGTGGTAAGTAAGGCAGTACAGTACTAACATGGCTCACTGTCCTTTGCACCCTCATGAATCAGTCACGTAATGACAGAAAGATAGCCGTGTGAGTCTGTAGTCTATCAAAACAAAAAAGCAGTCAAGTAGCACTTTAAAGACTTGTTTTCATGTCATGGCAGATGTTATCGGAAGGGTGTAAAATAATGCATTTGACTGATGGGCTCCAAACTGACTCCATCATCCAAAGGCTTAAACCCCAATTCTGCAATGCTTATGCTCAAGCAGATGCTTAACATTAATTTGTCCTGATGACTTCACTGGGACTAGTCACAGTAAAATTAAGCACACACATAAATGCTTTGCAGGATCAGAACCTTGTTCAGGGTGTTAAAAACTGATAATTCATTGAAGACTAGATGTTTACAATTGAGGGAGAAAAACAAACAGTGCTTGTTTGTGTTAAAGTCCTCATAAAACTATGTCCCCTAATCATGTGCTATCAAAGCAGAGATGGAACACCTATTTCTTTTGTAATGGGGTCAGCTACGTTTGTCAGCCCTTAATAAACCACAGAGCAGAAATTGAAAAGTTGAAGAGAAGGGCAATGAAGACAGAGATTTGTGTCTGGGGTGTACATTTGACAGGAGACAGTAAAAGTTCTCTTGGAAAAAAAAGCGCTAGAGGCGGGGTTGGCCAACTCACAGCTCTTGAGCTGCATGTGGCTCACTGAGCAATTCAGTGTGGCTCCTTCGTAGAGCTACACACCAGAAGTGCTGTCTGCTACTCTGTGCGCGCACCCCAGTGCTTGGTTGCAGAAGTTCATGGAGGCAGCAGCAGCTCCAGTGAGTTGCTTCTAGGAATATGGAAACTTTTATACTTTTTGGAACCTCGTTATAGTCTTAGCATTCACACCATCCTCTGTCAAAGAGTTCCACAAGTTGACTGTCAAAACAAAAAAGCAGTCCAGTAGCACTTTAAAGACTAACACAATAATGTATTATTATTATTTAATTATTAATTATTAATTTATTTAATAATTGATTAGGTGATGAGCGTTCATGGGATAGACCCAGTGCTACTGGACTGCTTTTTTGTTTGGATAGCATATTGACTAACACGGCTATCTCTTGTTACTATTCTACGTACAAGTTGACTGTGCATTGTGTGAAGGAATGTTCATTTTAAACTTGCTGCCTATTTATCTATGTGGTCCCATGATGTGGACTATGGTGGTTTGAAGCAGGATGTGAATCAGTGTGTTGCCCTGTGACTCCTTAGGTGGATGCTTCTGTCATGAACTAAAAGATGCCTCGTTCATGTTAACTCCATCCTGTTCAAAGAGGACTATGTTAATGTAATTTATCTTGAAAGACAAGACAACAGCAGCACAGCACAACAGTTAATGGAAGAGAGAACAGGAAAAGATGATTGCTGATGAGAGAGACTGAGGGATTCCTGAGAAGAGCTGGATTTTATGGGGGGCGGTGGAGGGTGTGAAGGATGAGAAAGAAAATATTGGGGATAAAGGGTTAGGGGACAAAATGGCAAAAAGATACAAAGCTGAAATCAAGGGAACAGTAAGGAGGAGCACTGAAATGAGCCTGGGGATCAAGTGTGTGATGTGGGGGTGGTGTGTGGAAGAAATTAAGGATGGGGATGTGTATGATGCAGAAAGTTAGGACCTTCAGTGTGCTATTATGAGAGAGGAATGAAGAGATTTGGAGCGAGAACTTGCATAGTTAGAGCACTGATGAAGGGAGATAGCCTCAGCCGTTGCATTTGAACACATTGACAGTTGAAAAGAGGCAAGGTCAGAAAGGAGAGAGCTAAAGTGTTCAAAGTGAGAGTTGACTAAGGCCATAAGAGAAAAACCAATGTAAGATTCACAACTCCAGCTATAAGGATTGTGTAGCTGGAGCCAAAGTATCTGACATCAATTTTCTGTGATGTCTCCACAGTGAGAAGTCAATGGGAGCAATTCTCCTGTTGACTTCCCTTACTCCTTGCAACTGCGAGGAGTGCCAGGGTTGCCGGGGTGCCCTCAGTGTTCAGTTTAGCAGCTTCTTACTAGACCCACTAAATCAAACCCTAGAAGATCAATCTCCGGCTGCTCCAGTAAGTATGGACCAGCCCTGAAGCATAGACAAGGGATTTACCAATAATGACAATGAGGAAACAACAGACTTGGGAAGTGATAAAGAAGAAATGGCAAAACATAATGAGAGAAGACTGGATATCATTGTCACAAGCACAATAGAAATGTACAGATAGGTCAGGTCAGATAGATGCATCAGAAGAGAGGAAAGAACAACAGAAGATTGCACTTGCAGCTTAAAATCTGGTATTAGATGGCTTTTGACACAGGAAGAATAAACTGCCCCACAGCAGTTCTTGCTACTCCCTCAGCCTACTTCAAAATCCCACCTGCTTTTACTGCAGCAACGAGCAACCTGGGGTAGTGAGTGGGCTGCACGAGAGGCCCTCCTGCATCATGGTGGGCCGTAAAATTGTCATAGCCAAGACAGTCTCCCAGGATAGGGCAGTTTTGCTACCTGTGCTTGTGTAACTAGAATTTTTGGAGTATGCTGATTTGAATGGTAGCAGTGCTTTGGATGCAGGAGGAGCACAGAGCTCTCACAGGCAATGTTACGTACAATCAGCATCCACCTCACTTCACTTGCCATTGCTTTACGTGCGTGTCACTTCAACAATGCTGGTAGGAGAAAACTACAGAGATGGAAACAAGCAGAATCTGGCCACCCTGTGCCGGGGCAACAGGAGACAAAATGTATTGTGGGCCACACATAGAACCCTGATAGACCCCAGATTGCTCACCACTGTTTTACTGTGTTGCTCTACAGGCCCTAAGAGGGTGGAAACCAGGTGGAAGAGAGAAAGCAGCTTTAATTACAGGAAGAAGAGGCTATTGAGAACTGGCTGTTACCATGGCGGAGGCCATGTTACCATATACGCTCCATAGTAACAGAGAGGAAGCTGTGCTAGTCTACACACTACCAAAACAAAAAGCAGTCAAGTGGCACTTTAAAGACTAGCAAAAAAGTTTATTAGGTGAG
The DNA here is from genome assembly GCF_033958435.1 of Carettochelys insculpta. Taxonomy (NCBI): domain Eukaryota; kingdom Metazoa; phylum Chordata; order Testudines; family Carettochelyidae; genus Carettochelys; species Carettochelys insculpta. The sequence goes on from NC_134137.1 coordinate 121,545,356, forward strand.
CTTTCATGGGACAGACCCACTTCTTCTGGTCTGGCTATGGTCTGAAGAAGTGGGTCTGTCCCACGAAAGCTCATCACCTAATAAACTTTTTTGCTAGTCTTTAAAGTACTACTTGACTGCTTTTTGTTTTTATACACTCCATGTGGCTTCATTTTCAGGAGGTTCTTAAAAAGGCTTTAATCTTAATTCTCATTCATCACTTCTCAGATTTGCCTCCTCAGCTAACTTCTAAATGTAATGTCCAAGTTAAAATCCAATACTTAGGTAAGGTATAGTAACTGGTGTAACTACAGGTTGAACCTCTCTAATCCGGAACTCCCTCGTCCAGCAAACTCCATAATCAGGCATGATATTAGTTAGCCGGAAGACCACTTATTGTGGGCATGGCCAAGTTTCCCACGGTCCCATCAAGTTTCTTTACAGCCATCAGTCCTGGCTCTCAGTGTTCTGTGCTGTTATTTAGCTCTAATTTACCCCTAAATGTCTTTTAAGAGCCCAGTAAGCAGTGGAAGTGTTGGTAATGTGCTAGAAAATATTGACTTCACATTGTCTAGCAAATTCTCTCGTCCAGCACCAGTCAGGTCCTGATGAGAGAGGTTCAACATGTGTGTTACAGGATTTAGTTCCAATTCACCTTCACTGAACACTTATTAAACTTACCAAATATTGTCTTTTGGCACGTATCTGCACTGCATCAATAACTTTTGTTCTCCCATTAAGAAGCAAATCTGTCCTTACAAAGACAGATTACTATAATTATACTATGATCTTACTGGAGATAACAGCAGCAATAACCATGTACAATATGAAAAAACATGAATTTTACTACAACATATTAAGTATATGTTGCTATTATCCATCCCAGTCTCTCTCTCATTAGCCTTTTGACTAATGGGTGTCATTAGGAATAACCATAGGAAAAAATTGGAGAAAGATGAAATTTCTAGTGCCACTCATATTGTTCTCTAAAACAGGATATTTCCATTTATAATAAATAGGGGGGTCATTAAAACTATCATAAAATTGCTTGTATTTCACAAATTACATTATATATATGTGTGTATATAACAACCATCATCTAAGTCATGGTTTCCCAAACTGGAGGGCGTGCAGAAATTCCTAGTGGGGTGGGGTGCGTGAGGCAGTCCAGCTCCACCCATCATCCTCCCCATCCGAAGAAAGAGCTGGTCCTTGCTTCCAACTCTCATCCCCTGCCATTTCACGTGGGTGACCCAGCGCAGCCTCTATAAAAAGCAGGCAGCCGGTGAAGGCCCACATGGAGCTGGCTGCCTCCTGCAAAGGTGAGCGAGTGTGGGTTGTGGGGGGAGGAGGATGGGGTTAGAAGAGGGGCTGGCAGTGCCTGACTTCGGGGGAGGGGAGGGGCTCAGGCAGCCAGATCACAGGCAGCTGGGGTGGCTGGCACGTGGTAAAAAAGAAATCAGGGGCATGAGGGTTTCTCAAAAATCAACGGGGAGGGCCTGATGCCAAAAAGTTTGGGAACCGCTGATCTAAGGATCTTCAAATCCTACTGTTTGCGTGTCACTAATTTAGCTGCAATCTACTCATTTATTCTGAGGTGGTGCTTCTTTGACATCACTCCTCCTCTCGTGTAGCTGGAGGACCAGTTCTGGAGGTAATAGGGAGCACATGCAGTATGATGCCTTCCACTCACAAGTAATCGCTCACTAGTGAGAATAAAGGGATCATGACCTGGGTCTCAGATAGGACTTCTAATCTGGGCATCCTTGGCCAGACTCTGCCACTCTTATTCATGTTGAGAAATATCTTACTCCAACAGTTGTGCCACTGAAATGAATGGGACAACTCATGGAGCAAGGTACTACTCTACGAAAGTAAGTGACAGAATCTAGCCCTGTACTTCTATTATTTAAGTCAGAGCCCATATTGCTTATTTTCCAGACACTCCCCAATCAGAGCACTATGCAAGTTCAGAGACACCATTTTACTTGGAAGCACAATTAGCCAGATGGTTATTTAGAGATTTCTGGTATATCAGCAGTTTCTTTGATCCAGGAGGTTGTTTTGGCTTTTAAATGTCATCTCACACTTGATTCCTAAGTATTTAATCACATATGAGCACTGGTAACTACTAATCTGTGCCAATTATACAATCTTATTTTATCACAAGTGATAACAATTAATAATGTGCCTTATAAAATGTACATTTAAGTAAGTTTCTAAGTAAAATCTGGAATACACACCATTATACCCAGAATTCATTACACTCACGATTATCACCTGCCACCTGCTGGAAGTAGTTGTGATATCTCAGCTTAATTTCAAAGACAGAAATTTGGTCTTTTGTCAAGTAAGTGTAAGTATCCTGGAGGAAAATATGCTCTAGTTTGTTTCACGCCTCCTTAATAAATGTTATTTGCACATAATGGTGTTTACATGCATTCTTATTAAACCCATCATATAAAATGTTTAACAGCCAGACATTGATTCTGCATGCACCAGGTGTCGTTCAGAATCATTCTATGGTTTTGCAGCCAATCAGAAAGAAAGATAGCATTTTTAAAACCAATTTATTGCCACCAATACTATATTAGCACTCAAATATTTTTGGTGATAGACACTTGAGAAAAGATAGATAGGTGGCTCCCCTACAATTGTGTCAGTGATGACTATGCTCCTGCTATAGTGTCCAAAAAAATAAAAATCAATGGGAAAATCTTTGCTACACTCAGTCAAGGAAAGACTGAATCTAAAGAGTAAGATCTAGAGTAATGGTAAATCTGTTTGTTTATTGGAGTATTTTTAAATGACCAAGGGTGCCTAGAGACCTGGATGGATACTTACTGCAAAGTGCAAAATTACAAATCAATAACGTAGTTTTAGAGACGCTTCTTTCTGCTCATCTTACGTCCACATCTAACGCACTCATGTAGCTGATCTTAGTGTGCCCAGTAGATTCATATTCTGATACTGTATTCAGGGAAATGCACCATCTCTCTTTGACATTCCTCATTTATTTTTGACATAGACAGTGAGAGTTGTAAGGTGATGCCAGACCAAATTGCTGTTGAAAGGTCATTCAGTTCCATAGGATGGAATGGAAAGGAAATTATGAAGGAGACTGATTGAACTAGAGGTCTAATAAAATTAGATAAATGTAACAGTAAGCAAAATTCTCATTTTCTTCTCTACACTTTTCAACACCTGTCTAAACTACCGCATATTTCTATTAGAATGGTTTTGTGTAATTAGCCCTGGAAACAGTTTTTAACCTGGGGAGCCAGATTACACTAGCAGTAAGCAATATTAGGATATATATTCCAATGCTTTTTGGGTGGTAGAAGACACTATGCCTGGGGCATGTATCGACAGGCAAGGAATGCACATCCTATTGCGTTAGATTGCTTCATTATTACAAAGTGCTTCGAAAGCAGAATTAGGCGTTCTTAAATGTATATTAACTTCATCCCATTTCAGTACCCCCATATATGTGTCATTGTACACACACCTATACAAGCCTGTCTGAGTTTCGGTTTTAGCCATAAGACATTGCTGCTTTTCTAGTCTTGCATGAAATCAGAGCTGGCTACACTTCAGGCCTTTGGAACTTTTCTGCCCTGCCCTCTATGGCAGCTATCACACCTTTCCCTGCAGCATATGCCTTGCTTACATTGACAATCTGTCCCTGTTCCAGCCATCGGTGTCGCTCACTAGTTCTCCAGCTGTGGCCCAGACACCATTAGTGGTACGCAGCTGCCTTGCGAGGCTCAGGGCTCATCCTCCCTTGCCCCCAGTGTAGGGAGCCTGTGCTGCTATGCCATCCCCACCCCCCCACAAGGTTCTTGCCCAGCATCAGCTTCTCACTGAGGGCAGGAGGGCAGCCCCAAGCCCTGCAGGCCGCGTCCAGTGTGCGGTGGGGAAGAAGTGCAGCTCTGCATGCTGCTACTTCCCCTCCCCTTCTCTGGGGAAACACAATGCCAGAAACTGCTTGGGGCGGGGGTGGTTTCCTCACTGCTCCCATTGACCAGATTTAAGCCAATGGGAGCAGAAGAGGGCAGTACCTGGGAGCTCCACCCCTCCCTTCATGGCCAGAGCCTGCACCCTCCTCCTGATTATACACCTTCCTTTTCTCTCCTGCTCTCCCATCCTGTCTGTTCCTGCACCCCCTCTCATTCAACCCCCCCAACTCCCAGTCCAATCCTCTACCCCCCTTTCACCCAGACCCTCATGCCCCTGGTCTGCACCTGCGGGCCCTCTTGCCCAGACACCTTACCCCAGCCTGCTGCTGCACCCTTCCTTGATCCTGCACCCTCCCCACAAGCCAGACACCCTACCACTAGCCTGATCCTGCATCCTCACTCCTGGCCAGAACTCCACTCCCAGCCCACTCTGGCATCCTACCTCACACCCAGACGCTCACCCTCATTCCCATCCCTATCCCATGCCCTGACAGCCCCCTCCTGCGCACTGAGACCCTCATTTCTGGCCTCATCCCTGAACTTGTGGGACTCACGAAAATCTACTAACCCCAAAAGAGTTAATCTGGCCTATAGGAACCCTGAACCTTGGTCCTCCCTGCCTTCTCTCCCCCCACCCTCCGTGGGCTAGAGCACCAGGGAAGCCAGGTATCTCAGTTGGGGGCCATATCAGAAATGGTTGGTGGGGGTTGTGGCTTGGGGGAGGTGGGTTGCCTCTCAATTGTGTGGCCCCTCCCCAACTGATTTTTCTATAGATCAGTGTCCTGTGACCCAAAAAAATGTTTCCCTCCCCTGACATAAATAAAGACAACATTGAGACCTTTTTTTGCAGGGGAGGCATAAATTAATATTTTACTTAATTTAAAATGAAGTTTGGTAAACTAACGTGGTAAAGCTGAAGTGCTGAATGTGTTTAATTATTTTGATTTTGAGTAAGAATATTTCCTTTCTTACCCATTATCTACATCCCCTTATATCATAGCTCCTGTAGCCTGATATGAATAATTTAGTATTTAAGGTATTTTGAGACAAGCAAAGGCATTTTGTCTTCATTGGTGGTAGGCTGGTGGTCCACAGAAAGGTTTGCATTGCGGGGAGGGTGTGCCACAGGCCAAAAAGTTTGAGAACCACGGGTGTAGCTGCACCAGTGCAATCCACACCTAGGATACATCTAGATTGTAACCCTAACTCAGAATAATTTGTGCAATGCAAGTTGTGTAAATTATTTAGAGTTAACTTATTTCCAATTTGGTGCCGTCCAAACGGCACCAAAGTTCAAAATAAAATGGCTATTTTGATGTTTCCGCTACCTCTCTCGTGATGAGGGGTAGCGGAAATGGAATACCACTCCTGAAATAGCACTGCTATTTCGTGCACGGAGAGTAACCGTGGACTAACTATCTTTTAACTGGGCCCATGGATTAAAGAAGCATCCAGCAATAGTGCATACAATCAGAACCTATATTTAACAATTTCCAGCTATTCCTGGTCTCAGAGAGACCTGATCCTACTCATTTCACTCCAGCGGCTCTTCAGTCTGTTTTCTTTTTTTATTCCACTGATCATGGGTGGATTCTTCAGTTATTGGGGACGATGGTTTGCTTGCAAGTTTCTTGATAAAGGTGTGACTATGGAGGGTCCAGGTCAGATTTTTTGCCTTATATCAAATGACAGAGTGAACAGACACAAAACTGATTTCTTTCTTCTCCTAGTGACCGTCTAAGATAATGCAATGTACTTAGGGACTAAGGGCCTGATCCTGTCAACACGCAACCTCTGAGTTGCTTTAGTTCCATTGACTTCAGTGATAATCAATAAGTTTAAAGGTAGGCACACACTTAAATATTTTGCAGAATTAGGCCCTGAATTATAATCATTTTAATATTATCTGTTTCATTTTTCTATTCTAGTCTACATAGGTTTTTAGAGTGCGGTCATCACCACAGTGTTTAGAAAACAGTCTTTGAAAACTGACAATTAGTTTTTAGTGTGATTTTATATAGAATTGATTAGAGGAAGCTTTTAAAAATTTTATAATAAGCAGTTTTAACCTGTCACTTTTTTTTCCAAAGTGCATGCACAAGCTACAAACCAATAGGAGACAAGGCACTTCTTGGGGCGAACACCATTGCTGGAAGACACATGAGCTACACTTTCCAAAAAAAGCATCTTTCGCAACTTTAAAAAACACTTCATAGTGAGCCCAGCCCAAGCAACATAAGCAGCTGCTGGAACTGGCAGCTCGTGGGCCAAACTGATCTCTCTTGGCATGGAGACTATGGGAGGATGGGGTAGCAACTCACTGGCCCTGCAACACGACCAGAGTGGGCGGTAACTCAAGACCCATCTACCAGCACCACTCTGTGGAGGCTTAGGATATGTAGAGCTCCAAGCTCTTTTACTCTATCATTACAACAGCAGCTCTACTCAGAAAATCAAGTCCAAACTGACATATTGTAAAAACTGATTTATAACAAAAACTGTAAATCCGTAACAGATGAGCATGTTCAGCTCCTCATAAGAAGCACGCAGCACATTGCAGGGTTGACCCTTTACCAGAAGCATTATTCATTAAGCAATGTAGAACAAATTTTATACAGGTACGCTAAATATCGTAAACATAAGTACTTTTATATTGAAGAAGACGACAAGCACATGGAGAATTCTATTCAGATTGCATGGGAGCTTGCATGCAGCTAGATCATGCTATGAAGTAGGGAATAAACTTTGCAAATCCTTGTTATACTTAAATTCTGTTTTTAATTATTATTCCTCAGTACAGATCTCTTGCAATGAAGGACAGACAGATAAGTCCTCATGTTCATAATGATGCACGTGGAGGTTCCCAGAGCGGCTGCACAAACGTCTTGTAACCTAGTGGGCTAATGTACTTTAAATGTTTGTGTTGCATTGCAGAGATAGGAGGCCAGATACTGTGGTCTGTTAAAGGTACTGTCTGCTCTCCAGAATGGCACAAACCAACCTAAAGCCAGTGTAACTGCCAACTGATTCATAGATTCTGAATGGCCAGTGGCAGTTGCAGATAGCACTGGGGACAGAGGCAGTGCACAAATCCCCTCCCCTCGCCGGGTATGCACCTTGCACAGAGCATATGGCCCCCACAGCTGGGCCCTCTGAGCAGCATGTGGGGGTGCAGGAGGCAGGAAGCCTGCCTGAGGCACCCACTGGGCCGTGGGATGGTGGCAGTGGACCAGATCCAGGAGTTTGGTGGGCCAGATCTAGCCTGAGAGCTGCATTTTGCCCACCCCTGCTGTAAGGCGTGTTTTCGAATCTTTTCATCATTCTTATGACTCTTCTCAGAGCCAAAGTAATCTACGTCCAGTTTATCACTATCCTTCCTGAATTGCGAGCACTAGATTGGGACACAATAGAGCTGTGTCTACCTGTGCACAAAATGTTGAAATAAGGGGCCCTCTTTTGAAAGAGCGGGGGACCGCCCACACGTCCAACACCATCTTTCGAAAGGAAAGCGAGGGAACGGGGCGCAGACGTCAAAATCTGAACCCCGATCCCGTATCAGGAAGATTGTCCCCTTCAGAAAACTAAATCAAAAGAGTACACATCTAGATGCTCCACGTTCCACTTTTTCGAAAGATGGGTCCACCATGACGCCAGTCAGCTGGAGCGCGGGGCTGCTCCAGCTGGCGGCAGCAGGGCTCTATGATCCTTGCATCCGGCTGCCTTAAAGCGGCATGCACATGGGAAACCCACGGCAGGAAGCTGAGAGCATGCTAGGAGCAGACCCTGTACATGCTCCAGCCCCACGCTCCCAGTGCCGCAACCATGGCCAGCAGCCAGCCCCCATGCCAGCCCCACGACCTCCCCCTCCAAGCCCCTACAGGGATCCCAGGGTTCCAGGGGGAGGGGAGAAGGAAGAAAGGGCCCCCCTGCACCGAGCAGGAGCTGTGGGACCTCCTGGGCCTGTGGAAGGGGGAGGAGGAGGTCCTCCATGAGATGGGGGTTAAGCAGCGCAATGCCACAGCCTTCAGCCACCTGGCTCAGGGCCTCCTCTCCAGGGGCCACCCAGAGCATACTGCAGAACAGGTATGCTCCAAGGTGAAGGAGCTGTGGCAGGTCTGTGCCCGGGCAGCCCCAGCCACCTGCCCCTACTTCCAGGAGCTTCCGGTCGCTCCTGGACACATCCGCTGACAAGCCTGAGGTGGAGCAGCCGCCCAGACCGGGGATCCAGGAGGGCGAGGGCACCACCAAGTGATCAAGCGAGGAGGGGACCTCACCATCTACATCCCCTCCCGTTCATCCAGCTGGGCGACTGGGAGCCGGGCATCCCCAGATGTCATTGAGGGACCCCCTGGTATGTATATGGAGGGGTGCACACCCACTCCATATGAAAGCGTCTGTTCTGGTATGGCTGTGTTCTAAAGAAGTGGGTCTGTCCCATGAAAGCTCACCTAATAAATTATTTTGTTAGTCTTTAAAGTGCTGCTCGACTGCTTTTTTGTTTTGATAGTACATAGACTAGCACGGCTCCCGCTCTGTTATCACTCCCTATGGTGGTGGTGGTGGTGGTGGTGGTAACTCCATGGCCGCAGGGGGTATGCTGCATCTGTCACTATGCAGAGTGGCACAGTGACATCCTTCACAACTGGGATCTCCTGCTGGGGGATGAACATGCCGGCCCCTCCCCCCCCATGTGTGGGCACAGCCCAGAGTTCCGGAAGACCCAGGCACTGTGGGTGCGGCCAGCCAAGCCCAGCCCATAGATGTCTGAACTGGCCCCTACCATCCACCAGGGCTTGGAGCACCACCGAACAGTAGCCCTTCCTGTTGACGTACTGGCTGGCACTGTGTGGCAGGGCACAGCTGGGGATGTGCGTGCCATCCAAAGCACTGAAGCAGTTTGGGAAGCCCAGGTCCTGGAAGCCTGCAATGGTTGTATCCAGATCCCCCAGGCAGACAACCCTGTGGAGCAGCATTGTGTTGATGGCTCTGATGATCTGCATGGGGAAAGGGGGACAGCTGCTGTAGTGCGGGTGCAGCAGGCTGTCTCTCCCACCCTGCCACGGCCCCATTCTGCTCCCCAGCCCTGCCCTGCCCTGCCCCCTGCAGCAGTGGGTTCCCCTCACCCCAGTCCCCCCCAACTTGTGGGGGACACGTGACCCAGCCCTGCCTTACCTCCATAAGAATGGCCCTGACGGTGGCCTTGCCCACCCCAAACTGTTGTCCCACGGAGCGGTAGGAGTCTGGGGTGGCCAGTTTCCAGACAGCGATCACGGCCCATTTCTCCAGGGTGCGGGCTGGCCGCATGCAGGTGTCCTGGTGCCGGAGTACAGGGGCGAGTCAGTGACAGATCTCCTCAAAGGTCTGCCTCGACATGCGGAAGTTCCACAACCACCTTTCCTCGCCCCACTTCCCAGCACCAGGCACTCCCACCAGTTGGTGCTGCTGGGGTGGGTTCAGAGGCATCAGTGGTGGTGCTCTGGGCAGGAGGGCACCACGGCCCCAGGAGGACTGCCCAGCCACCTGATGAGATTGGGTGCTGCTGCAGAGCACTGCCAGCAGGGTGTCCTTGATGTGCGTGTGTTCCTGCAGCAGCTCCTGCTGTGCCTCCATCTTCGAGCACGAGTGGGCTCTGCCAAGCTGGGAACAGCTGGGCAGCACTCAGCTTATGCTGAGTGGAAGGTGGAGGAAGGGGCCCTTTAAGGGAGTAGCTGGCCGCAGCCCTGGAAGGGCTTCTCAGCCATGGGACCCCATCCAGGGCATTTCCTGCCTTCCTTCTTTTGAAAGAGAGCTTGGAACCGTGTGGATGCTCCCTTTCCAAAGACTGTGGCGGCACTTTGAAAGAGCGGATTGACCTCTCAATCTGCTAATGGAGGCCGGTCGCTCCCTTTCAGCGGCTGCTATTTCAACCGTCGACCATTGATTTTCACCCTTTTGAAAGGGTGCTCATGTGTAGACCCAGCTTATGAAAAAAGTGAAAGAAGCAGTGACCCATATAGAGGTGAAGTAACCCATCTATTCCCATTTGTGCCTCCCAGGATTACATCAGTTCTTTTGGCCAGAGTGTCACACTGAGAGCTCATGTTCAGATAAATATTCCCCCCCGCCGCCCAAACCAACCTTTCCAATTCACTGCTTCCAAGAATAGAGTCTCCCAACCTGCAAGAATGACCTATCTTCCTGGGTGTATTCATTACTATTTAACAGTATTAAAGCACATTTGCTTGTTCTCAGTTTATCAGGTGATCCAGATTACCCTGTATTAGTGACCTGTCCACTTTATTACTGACTTCTTCCCCAGTTTTGGAGTTCTGTAAATTTATAGTGCAACAGTTTTATGTTTTCTTCCAAATCCATGATAGAAGAGTTAAATGCATAGGGCCAAAAACCTGTCTCTGGTGGACACTAACAGAAACACACTAGTTCATGACAATGCCACATTTGCCATTGCTTTTTGAGATCTATCACTCAGTTTTTAATTCATTTAAAGTGTACCATGTTAACTTTATCATTCTAGTTATTTAACAAAAATCTCTTGCAGTAACAGGTGGAAGATACTCCCGGGAGAGAGGAAACATGGCTACCAGTAGCATTTCCCAAACTGTGCTCCTCCTAGCCCTCAGCAGAGAAGGTATGTCTGTGAAAGGGAATGTGGTTAGGGGATTTCTAGGCTCTAATAAGCCCCAGATATATATGTGTGTGTGTGTGCGTGTGCGCGCGCCCGCCCAGCTACAAGATTGGATCAACATCCTGAGTGGCCCCACCAATGTAGGCATTAAGAGGTGCCATCACAGAAGACCCCTTTGGATGTTTCCCAGTGTGCTGATCATGCCTTTGACACCTGCTTTTTTGCCCTCTGGGACCCCCACCACCCTGTCCTGTTGGAATAGAGCCTCCGATCTCCCTCAACCAAGGCACAGATTTGGGGTTACCACCTCCCTGCAGAGCAATACAGACACTAATTTACCACAGAGCTGGGAAGATGCAGTTCTAGGGCACAGCAGTTGGGAAATCAATCCCCAAAAGGGATCAAAACGCCTAATAAATCTGTCTCTCTGTGCAAAAGATTTGCTCAGTGATGGCTTATTGGTAAGCCCCCCTTATAAATTAAAGGGGGAGATGCACAGTGGTAGCCCTCCACAGGTAATAATTACTTATACTGGGCTTGATTATAAACAAAAAAAAAGAGTTTTATGAAGCAAAAACAGGAGGATTTAAGTGGTTATAAGTAAAAACAGGGAGATCAAAGTTACAAATTTAAATTTAAAAAACCCATCACATAGCTGGTTCTAGTCCACTCCAGATACATGTGAGTTTTTACGCCAAGCAGGGTGTTCTTGTATCAAAAGAAAGCTTCAAGTCAGAAATGATTTTATCCTGACCTAGATCTCCACTTCACTGTAAAGTTCTTTTCCCTCTTTGGATGAGTCAGGCAGTTTCCAAGGCAGACTGAAGACAAAGATGGAAGAGCCCTCATCTCTTTTTCCTGTGGAGGTAATTCCTTTTTTTTTTTTTTTTTGCATAAAAGTATACTCCAAGCTGGAGATTGTCACATGAGCAAGTCACCTGTTCATATATGATTCTGCCCTTTCTCAAGCTTCAGGCATTACCTACATGCTTGTCTGAGCTTTCACAGCAAAGTTCCTTACATATGTATTGGTACCCATTAAGACCCTTTGTCGGTTAAGTTCTGCTAGTCCCCTGACAACATTCCCACAATAGAGTAGCCACACCTCCTGTTGAGGTCTTCACAGAAGCAAACATTTGGAATACGAATATGTAAATACTCTTAACCTCAAATAAAAAAATAGGATACATAACACAGAAGAAGGGTTTACAGATCCAGCAGATTATACCCTTGAAAATGATAGGTTACGAAGGGTATTTTGTCAAAGCATCTGAGTTATATTCGGAACCCATTTTCCATAAAGCATGGGGGTAGTATATCACAGTGGGTAAATGGTCACAGAAATGGCTTACAGTCACTGCTCCTCCTACTTCCTGACTTCCCAAAACAAACTCAGGTGGAGCAGAGAATCTTGGCCAAATAGTTCAAATTCTGGATCATATTTTCCACAGGCCTGATCCAAAGCTCACTGCAATCATTGGAAATTCTCTCATTAATTTTGATGGACTGTGTGTCAGGCCCTAATACATTATTAAGTTCTCAGCATTGAAGATGACCTATTGTGCAAAAACACAGAAGTGCTCACAATTCCACAAAGCAAATCAGAGCTTAACTAAAAATATTTAAACAATATTGCTTTTTCAAGCAAAAAGCACAACAGTGTAAGGTCTGATATTTATGAATTAATACACACATGTAGACCTTAGAGTGAACCAAGCAAAAGGTTTTATTTGAAGTTTGTAGCTTTTATATTCTTTATTAATTTTACAGACTGACATTCTCCAGACATTTGTTATATTAATCAAAAATTATTGGCGCTCTCCAGTGACCAGATCACTGTTCTTAATTCCCGTAACCATGAGAGAGTGGAAAGTTTCTGCTTCACAGATCAAAATTAGTATGTACAAAGATTCTACTTATTAGTGTTTGTTGCAGCATCATTTCATCTATAAAGGAGAAAAAAGCCCTCTTGTGATCTAGAACAAAATTCTGTGAAATATAAAAGCCAAGTGAGATACTAAATAGCCAAATTAAACACGACACAAATCTGTTGTGCAGACTCCTGCAAGCTACCTCTATTTCACCAGTAATCAGATGGTATTATGGCAAACCCACATTACTCTGCTATGAAGAGTCAAAGCATGTTGGTATTAATGTATATTTAATGTGGCTTTTAAAAAAGGTATATACTTGGCAGCAAAGTAGTATTTTAGCATCCTAATGCAGCTCTGAAGACTACAACTCACAGTTTGCTTTGTATTGGGGTGACACATGCCTTTAAACTGTAAGCTTGACAAGTGTTTGTTAGACAGACACTTCTATATCTGTGGTGCTGTATGAAGTATTAATAGCATACTGAGACACTGTCTTTCATTAATCACTGCAGACAGGGCTAAGCATGACCAGTGAAGTACAATTGCTAAGCTATTTAATACCTTGAAACGATACCCTTTGGAATCTTTTGCTAAGATGTTCAGCTCTTGTGTATTATGCTCTAAACATATTGTTTAAAATGCTATCCTTGGCTATTCCATTTTTTCTAGCAGTGATACCATGACAACCAGCACATGACCTGCTACAAACATACCCAGTCTCTGGGGATTTGCTTAAGACGGCTCAGTGATATCTTTCATTCTTTAAAAGAACCTCAGTTATAGAGATGCTGTGTGTTGTTTACAATGCATAGAGCCTACCAGCCAGTTTTACCATGTGGTAACAAATACCTTCAGCAAAAATGGGACAAAGCAAGCTATGAAGAGCACAAGAAAAGGGTAGGTACAACCCTGTAGTACAATGAATATGTAGGCAAATCGAATTTGTTAGTACTAATCCTTATGTATTCTTTAACATGAGTATGAAAGTATTCCTTAGAATAAAGAGAACAGCGTTTAATAGCAGCATGCATTGTATGCAGGTTGCTACCTCTTGCCACCAGCTGAAAGTATGATAATGATGTCCACAGAATTTAAAGATGGAAAAGATCTGCTTGGTCATCCAGTCCCTTGCAACGACAATGTAGAATTATTCTTTTCAGGCCTTTCCTCAGGGCTTTGTGTAGTCTAAGGTTGAATAACTCGTGTGACAAGAATTCAGCTGCATTGCTTCGTTAAGATGATGTCACAGTGTGACTGACCTTACTATAAAGGAGATATTTCTTCATTAATTTACAGATATGGTCAGTTTCAAATACTATTACCATATAAATTACAGTCTTTTCACGTTCTGATCAATTGGTTTGACTGATGGACGGGTAGAATTTAAAGAGGATGTATAAATTCAAACTCAGCATTTTGTCTAACCAAAATGGCAAGATCAGACATTTAATTTATAAATAGTTCCTTTTGTTTTAATTAACTGCCTGCGTGCCATGCCATTGTATTTTACTGGAGCTATTTAAAAGTGTTCTGACACTGGAGTGGTTGACAGTCCACATCCATTAGAAACTTCATATTCATCCCAAGGAAATCAGACCTTGAACTATAGCTCACCAGGAAATGGACTTTCTGCCATGTGAAAAATTGATATGTAAGAGTCCTAAATCATGACAGAAGGCCAAAATAAATTGATAAATTGAAAATGTTCTCTCCATTTTGACGATTTCCCATTTTTCATTTAACAAAGCATAAATGTTGAAACAAAATGTAGTTTCAAAATGAAAGCTCAATTTTTATTCTAAAATCCTCAAAACAGGATATTTCAACATCCGGAAAATGGTTTATCCATTTTACTCCAAAAAACAGAATTTCATCACCATGCTTTTCACACCAAAATACGTTTCTTTGATATGGTATTTTGATGGAAAAAGCTGTTTTCATAAAAAACACAAAAACAAAAACCCTGCTATCAAGTAAGAAACTGCCTGTTACTTGAGACCCAATTTTCTTATGCTAAACATTCTTAACTTTCATTGAAGTTAGCCTTCTATCAGACACTGCAACAAAAAGGCAAACATATTACTAGCACTTGGGCTGAAAATACATTATTTACTCAAGCTGCCTAAGTATTGCAGCTCCTAACATCGTTTTAATCAATCTAATGACTATTGCCTTTTTATCTAGTTTTAAGATTGACCTGGTAATTTATAGAAGTTTTAATTCATTCTGAAACTGGGGACTCAGACTCGTACCTGACTCAAAGCTCTGTGCTGTGGCAGGCAACATTGGGGCTACATGGTGACTCCAGGTGACACTTTATGGAATGCAGTTTTCTATGCTGTTACCATATAAATTGCATTTACTTGGCAACCCCGTTGCACAGCATGTAAATGTTGTGCACTTATTTACACATCACATGGCCAAGCAACTCCTGAAAGGAGCTAAGCAGAGACCATAGTTCAAATAATTATCCACATTACACACCTACACTCAGTTAATGCATTATACTTAAAGTATTAGTGAGGTGAGCAGTATTTATAGTATGTTGCTATTAAGTAAAGCAACAAAACCATGTATTCCATTAATCTGAGGTTCTCGGACTTCATTGCACTGTGACCCCATTCTGACAGCGGAAATTACTTCACAATGCTAGGAGTGGGGGACTGAAGCCTGAGTCCACCCAAGCCTTGCTGGCCCTGATCAGGGAGAGGGGGGCAAAGCCTTACTCCCACAGCTCTCGGCAGAGGAGAGAAGAGAGCAAAGCTGAAACTTAAGGGCTTCAGCCCCAGACCATGGGCCTGCTATCTATGCCCTACTGCCCAGGGCTGAAGCCCTCAGGTTGTGTCTTCACAGGGTGCTTGGGCTTCAGCAAGTCTAAGCCAGCCCTGGCAACCCCAGTCAAAGGGGTTGGGGGTCAGGACCCACAGTCTGAGAACCACTGCATTAATCTTTTCACACCTGCACCGGGTCCCTGTGAGTCTCACAGAGTGGTCTCTTCCACAGTCTTCCTCTTTCTTCCCGATTCCCAGTTTTCACCTCCAAGGACTCCTAAACCCAAGACTGTTCCTATGAACTGCCATGTACAATAATCTCCCTGCCAGGCATGACCAAAATATATATGTGGCATGTTGAAGGAAAGATTTTTGTGCCACTGAATCTGCTGCAATACAAACTCTAATCGGTGATTATCAGTAGTTTTGTGGTAGAG